>NW_024429195.1:26360960-27560960 GCF_017639785.1 Mesocricetus auratus | reverse complement strand
GCCATGTGTGGAGAGGCCTGAAGTTGACATCTGAGTTCCTCTTGTACTGTGCTCCCGCCTTATTGAGAGGTAGGGTCTCTCAACCAAACTCAGGGCTCACAGATATGACTAGTCTTACTAGCTGGCTCATACCAATTCCTGCTGAGGGTGGAATTGCAGGCAAGTTGGCATGCTTACCTAGCATTTTCATTTATGCTAGGAATCAAAATCCTAGTCCTCTTGCTTTTGTGTTAGTCATTCTACCATCCCCTCTGTCCTTTTCCCTTTTATACAAAATTACTTCTTTTTAATTTATCCAAATTAAAGACAAGCAATGCTCTAGTATGACACATTCTTTAAAGTGCACACTTGGCAAGAGCAGTAGTGCCATGTCCAGCACAGCTCCGGGGACAGCCCTGACTGGTGGCAAGGGAATGAAGACAAGACTGGGATTACATAGACCAGACTCTGATGGAGAAATCATAGCACCTTGGATGTGCAGAGTGTTTATTACACAGAATCAAACAAGCATGTGAGATTATGGCATACATGTAAACAAGGGGTGGGGTTTATGGTATACAGCTGGATGGAGGCCACAGATTAGCTAATCTTGGTAGGAGTGGTCTCTGCAGGAGAGCAGGTTGTAAACATCCCAGGGGTAGAAGGCTATGATGGACAATGTTTGCACACACCATCAATACCTGCACATGAAACAGTGGAAGGCCTTGTTCAAATTCCTCTTAGCCTCATCCCCAAAGGGGAATATCGGGCATGGGGGAGCCTTTGCCATTTTCCTTGGGTCTAAAGCTAAGGTCGTTGACATGGCTGTGCCCAGGTCAACAGCACACATTTAGTCAAGACTTCATTCACCTGGGGCTTCCCGGGCTCCCTGAAAGTACAATAAAGGCAGAAGAATCTAAAAGAAACTTTCCAAACACAAGGACTAGAAGCAAGTAGCACCCATGTCTTAAACTACTCAATTAAGTTACCCTTGCTTGAGTTCAGCCTTGTGACATGAATGTTACGGTATTGTCATCAGGGATAAGTGGAAAGCCATTCATTTATACGACATTTTCCTTTTAATTTCTCATTTCATCAAGCTGCCCTCTACCCTATTCCTCAAAGAGTGAACATATAAGATTTAAGGCAAACAGTTTCCAAAAAGAAAAAAAAAGAAAAATACAACTGAGTTTTATTTCTATGAAATCTTTGAGATAATTTGTATGTATTGAAGGATTTTAAGTACCATCACATCATTTGAATAAAGTTCCTCTTTCTGGGATCTCGAGATTCAGGAGGCACTTGGGGTATCAGGCAGGTAGGATGCTGTGCTGCTGGCTTTCTCTGATGGGCACAGTTCATTAGTCAGACTCCTCCTCGAACTCCACTAAAGGTGCATGTCTGTTGGCCTGGGCCCCTTCTCTGAAGAGCACCTTTTTAATCCTGCCATCCTTTGGAGCTTTTATGGTATGCTGTAGGGACATAAACAACAATGCAGTCATGCCAGCGAGGGTCAGGCACACACCAAGCTAATTAGAGGTAGACAAAAATGAAAAAAAAACCAACAGCTAATATCTTCTATGCCCTGTAGTTTCTCAGTTTGTTTATACACATCTCCATCCAGAGAAAACACTTACAGAAGAGTCAATGCTGAGCACTAACACCATCAAGGACATGGCTGGGAGGCTCTTGTCTAAGACCAATCTCAACAGGGTTTACATCACACTTCCATGTGGGGAGCTTACATGAAGTGCTAGGACTCAGGGTGCCATTGAGAGTACCCCAATAGCTGCACAGAGCCCTGGGATCAATCCCAGCATCACAACTGGGCCTTCCTGTTGGAGGTCCCAGTTAAACTTGTCCCTGGAAGCAGGTCTACAAAGCTTCCAAAGAGAATGCAGTATTTGCCTAGGGCCAGGAGTCCAGCACTTGTCACCCTTCTTCAGCTTTAGGAAGTAGCGACAGTGACTGCTCTGCTGGGATACTGCTGTTGATCATTTCAGGAAGTACAGAATGGCAGGTATGGCTTACAAGATAAACCTGTATCTACCAGAAGGCTGGTTGCTTTAGCTTCTTGCAGTGAATACTTAGCCAGGTTACGACTGTTAGTATTTAAGATGTTATTAACTCATCAAATAAAGCAAAGAACAACTAGGTGAGGTTGTTCCCAAGGCTTACTTGGCAACTGAACTTGGGATGTCACATACCTCCATCTTCATGGCGATCATAACCATCAAAGAGTCTCCGGTTTTTACTCTGTCTCCAGCTTTCACAAACACCTGGAGATCAAGGGATGCATTAAAACACAGGTCCTTCCTGCTCTCCAGAGTTGGTACATGAACAAACAGAACAGAAGCACATGCCTACATGTCTGCATTATCTGCCGTGGACTGATGTGCCACGTAACAAGTCTGCGGGTCCACCCAGCACTGCTAGAACTGTTGAGTGTGTATGTGTTTAGTCTCTTTAGGTTACGGAGCTAGCTTTGCCTAGTTCAGATGAATGGATTTTACATAATTTGATACAGTTTTGTCTTCCATGAATATACTCAGGACAGACCTGGATGTCTGCTACAGGTAAATGTAGATATCTAAATGACACAGGAAGGACTGAGATTGGTAAATATCTCATAAAGGGTGGGGATGAGGCATTTGACTAGTTTCCTAGTTTAGGAGTTGCTTTCGATGGCCTTTCAAAACCTGTTGAGTCTGTGTTACAAGTGTGTAAACAGTCCTCACATGAGAACTAAACAATTAGCCACATCAAAAGGACATCCCTCTCTCCAGTTCTACAAGACTGATGGGCTGGTATAGGTCAAGTGTCTCCTTAGTTAAGTTACCAGTCAGTCTGTAAAGGCATCCCTGGGAGAGTTAGCTCTCAGTCATAAGCAACAGGCATCTGTGGGTGCACCAAAGATCACCCAGTCCTTGGTGATGCTTCTTCAGGACAGCCTCACGAAGGCGCCACCATGTGCCTATCTTCAGATGTAAGATGGATATTCTCTGCAGACGTCCCTCTCTGTGGTAGGCTGGTGGGAACTGAGATTGACCAAGTTAAGTCTAGCAGCTCACACAGTGGAGAGCAGCAGGAAACTAAATAATTATCTTCCTCTCTCTCTCTCTCTCTTTTTTTTTGTTCCAAGGATATACACCTGAACTTTTTATTTTTTGCAGTGTTGGTGAATGAACTAAGACTTCACCCTATGTGAGGAAAGTTTCCTATTACAGCAGCAATGGAATTGGCATGACCTAATGTACTGGGGAGACCAGATATCTATTTATCCCCACAAGAATTTGATCATTTTGTGCTACCCTTTGAATGTCTGAATCCTGCTGAAATTCATGTTGAAATATTAAACCCAAGGTGATATTTGGAGTTAGGGGTCCTCAAGAATGATTAATTAGATACCAGGAATCTGTACCCTCACAGAGAAAGTCCAAGAGAGGCTGTGCCCTTCAACCATGTGGGGACACTGAGAGGAGATGATCGGTCTGCTGTGACATCAAGAAGCAGACTTCTCACCAGTCATATTATCTGAGATTTTCCCAACCTCCAGAACCACAAAGAACGAACTTATGTAGTTACAAGTCCTCAGCATATGAAAGTCCGTGCTAGCAGCCAAGTGGACTAAAAGAGTGAATGCCCCACACTATACCTTAGACTGTATGAGACCATCTGGCTTGCTGGCTGTGGAGGGTGTGCTTGTAATTTCTGCACTTGAAGGACGGGGCAAGACAAGTACTCTAAGTTTGGGGTCAGGCTGGCTACATAAGGAAAGCCTGTCTCGAAACCACAAAAACTAACAACTTCCTCTCCAACATGCACCCCACCCTGAGCAACATGGGCCCCCAGTACCAGCCTTCGAAACTCATTCTCACATGTAGGCAATTGTCATTATTTCACGGCAACATTGTATGTTGTTAAATTTCACATTAAAACTCTGAGTTTTTAGATAATGTTTGGTGAGCACTCCATTTTCACTCTTAATACTGAGTTGGGTGTGGCGGCACCTGAGAAGCTGAGGGAGGAGGCCCACTTTGGCCGAGGGTTTAAAGAGCAGCGTGGGAACATGACACTGTTAACAGAAAAAATGTACTTATTTGTATCTGCACTTCACTTCACCCTCCCCGCTCATTCTTTCTTTTCCTTGGCACTGGGGATTGAAGCCACGTGCCCGAGAAGGCTAAGCACATGCTCCGCCACTGAGCCATGCTCCTAGATCAGCGCTCGCTAGTTGTACTTTTTTCTTTGGTTGTCACAGCGTCTTGCTATGCTTGGTGCTCAGGCTGGCCTCAAATTCTGATGACCCTCATGCCTCAATCTGCCAAGTTGCTGAGATCCGTGGCTCAGGAACCTAGCAGGACACGTTGTACCATGAGGTAAACGCTTCCTTTCAAGTAGCAGTCTCAGGGCTGCAGAGATAGCTCAGTGATAGAACTCTGGCTGCTCTTCCAGAGGACCCAGGTTGCTTCCCAGCAGTCACAACAGTCTCTAACTCCAGTTCCATGGGCTCCAATACCATCTTCTGACATGCATGCAGGCAAAACACCCACACATAAATAAAGTTAAATAAACACAAACAATCCTCCCTTAGCAGTCTTGGGGTAGAGCTCAGGTGTGGCGCTCTCAACATGTATGAGGCTCTGGGTTTGAACTCTGACCCAATGCACGCACGCACGCAAACATACACACACACACACCCCAAAATAGGTAGTTACATACATTGACAATTGAACCACTATACTTCAGTCTTCTTATTTTCTTGAAGTGAGTGCTTTCCAATGAGCAAAAATTTGGGAGGGAAAGGATATACAAAGAAAGGATACTCAAAAGAGACATTTCTAGCCATGGCTGGCATCATTTTACAGATGTCCCCTGATTACCTTTTCAATGGTTCCAGTCATAGGAGCGATGGTACCTCCCTGGGTTCCTTCTGAGCTCACTGAAGACAAGTACTTGGGTACTGGAATGCCAATTTCAATGCTGCCTTCCTATACAAAAAGTGTACATAGAATTAAGATCTCATCTCTTTATTTCCATTAGTATACCCAAGGGATTGATAATTTTCAAGCTACTAGTAACCATTAGTGGCCATTAACCGGGTTCTAATGAAGCTTAGTGATCTTAACAGGCTACTAATCCTTGCTCAGTCTCTTCTCCCATGACACAGAGGTAATGGTAGAGATGCCTAGCCAGGGACTGAGACTTAAAAGACGGGACTGTAGGTGACATGATGGCTGCTTTCTGGAAGAGTTTTTAGCAGCATCTTTACTATGGAGAATGTAGTCTACAGTAAGAACTTCACACTTATATACACACTATGCCATTAATAGTCTCACTGCTATAAAGGAGGTATGCTTACTAGTCAAGGTTATAGACGGAAGAGCCAAAGCCTGGAAAGTTAACTGTACAAGTCACATAGCTGCTGAGTGGCAGGGCTTGACCCAGGACAGCTTTACCTTCCAGAGCTGTTGGTCCTTCTATGGTCTGCCTCTCAGCCTGGCACCATTACAGCGTTGTTGGCCACAGAGGGGAGCAGCTGGGAAAGCTGCATTGTCCTTGACTTTAGGCACAATTCAATCATGAATGCCCTTTCTCCATAAACACTGAGGTCTTGATATGGCCCCACCTCTCTGATGGACAGTCTTCTCTCCATTGCCCAGAAACTAAGGGCTTAATGGTCAGCAGGCTCTAAACCAAAGCCAAGCCAAGCTTGTCCTGGTTCTTTCCTGAGTGCCAAGTCATCACCACTAAACCCCATTCACTTCCCTATTGCCAGAAGCATCTAGTCCAAATTGCTTTCCCAGTGGTCGCCTCCTCTGCAACCCCAGGATTCCAAGTGTCAAGGGGATGAGTCTGGGTGAAGAATGGGAGAATGGCGCACTGAGAGCAGAGCCACTCACAAGAAGAGTGCAAGCTTCACTTCAAAGGAGAGACTGCCATGTCTAACAAGAGGAACCCACAGGAACGAAACAGAGAGAGCTGGAGAGGTGCGAATGTGACAGAGCAATATGGAGAGGGAAACTGGGGGAAACATGGTCTCAGTGATTGGAGGGAGCGGGCCTTTAGGTGAAATGCTTCTGGTTAATCAAGTCCATCCCAAACCCCAAAAGGGCTATCATCAAAGCCAGACATGGTAGTCTACACCCCTTCCCAGCACTCAGGAAACTATGGCAGGAGGATTGTCATGAGTTCTGGCCCAGCTTGGGCGGCAGATTGAAACTTCATCAAAAGGAGAGTGGGACATTACCATGGAAAACAGGTGGATGGTGTTGTCCAGGATGATGAACTTGGATTTACTGGCTACTCCGTCAACAGAAGATTTCAAGTAGGTGCAGCCTCCCTCACTGTAAAGATCACCAAGGACTCGGAAGGTCTTATTTTCAATCTGGGGGGAAAAAAGTCTTTAAAATAAATGACCGCGTAGAGTTAATAAAATCAAAATGTCTTCATCATTAGCAGTTTCAAAGGTATATTTTTCAAGGAACCATGCAGAACCCCCACTCTCAGATTCCTAACCAGAACAATTTAGAGACCAATAGCAATAAGATAATTAAATTATCCACACCACCATAATGCTACACATAAAAGCCCATCAAAAAATGGAAAGAAGAGCATAAAAATGTCAAATAAAAGTACACATCAAAGGGCTAGAGGGATGGCTCAACAGGGATGAGAGTGTGTTGCTCTTACAGGACCTGAGTTCAGTTCCCAGCACCCATGTCAAGCAGCTCACAATTGCCTGTAACTCCAGCTCCAGGGCACCTGATGCCCTCTGCTGTTCTCTTCATGTAATTTCACCCAGTTGCACATACCCCACCCTCTAAATACACATAATTCAGAATATAAGTAAATAAATAGAAACCAAACAAAACTATTCAATTCTCCTGCTATATTGCATGCTGGTACTCATTTTTGAGTTCTTAAGTTAAATGAAGTTTCCCTGTGCAAGGTCAGCAATGACACAAAATGAAGTTGGACCCACATAGAGGGCGCTTGCTTTATGTCATCAACATACAGGGCTGACTCCGTGGCTTTGGTTGTGATTTGAAAGGACAGATGAGGTGGGGACTGGTCACAGTTGTCTTGCTCTCAGAGGCTGTGTCAGAAGACAACTTACGTCTCAAGAGAGTTGGCAAAAGGATACATTTTCCTGTTTTAAAGAGTATTTGTTTTCTTTTAATATACACACAAGAGAAAATTTCCCTCACACATAGAAAATCCATTTAAATCTATGTTTTTCATTTCAATTCTCATTATATTAGTACAGAGTCTGTGTCATTCTTTGCAAATATGCTGTTTGGACTAAGGTGAAGTAGGTTACATGGCAGAATTTGTATTTGTTCTCATTTCCCTTAAGTTAAACATGACATTTACTCCAGCCTGTAAGCTACTAAAGCAGCTATCTGTCAGATCCCAGGTATAAATGTTTTGTCTAAAAATTCACAGAAGCACATTTATTCCCATGAGCCAACCAGGACAACTGTCAATTTACTAGTCATCAAGGGACAAGAAAGGGTCCCCAAACCAGAGGCACCAGTACGAAGGAAGCACCGTGCACATATCCAAAGTGGGTGGCTTCCGATGCTGATGTGAAGGGCAGAAGAAAAACTGCTGGGTCTCCAAGTGTTGGGAAATCTAACACATGGAACTAGTAAATCCTCAGAACTTGCAATCTTTCAGTTCGTATTACATGTGATTAGTCACTGAACTTGTATAATACCCCTTTAAGGAGCTAGGCGAGATGGGCCCGTGAATGGTGCCTGCTTCCAAGCCTGAAGGCCTAGGTGTCATGTTTGATCCCCAGGACTCACAGGAAACAGAGAACCCACCCCTGTGAATTGTCCTCTGACTTCCACCCAGGCTATAGACTCATGAGTCAGACCCCCATAATTGAATAATAACAAAAGAACCTTCTTAGCATTTCATTTTGCCAATAGACTTCTTTCAATTAAGGACTAGCCTAAGCTTTACCATGGAGCGACAATGACTTAGAGTCCTTGGGTTTCCCAAGAGCCATTTAGAGAAATTGCAAAATCAAACTGTTTTCATAATAGAACCAAGATGCTATCTGCCTTTTAAAACATTCTTCCCTCATGAGTATGGAGTAGAATTCTCCAGAAGCCATTGGACCTGTGAGAATGTCACACTTAATGATGGCTAATGTAATGGGTACTTGTGTGATATTAGATTTTATGTTTTTTCTCGTCTTCCCAAAACCCAACAGCAACAACAAAATAACTGGATTAAAATATAGATACCTGTGTTCCTAGCAGCATTTTTACAATAGCCATACCTGTGTAAGACTGGGCTCTTAAACATTTTATCATGGGTGGGGAGGTAGAGGAAGAAGGGAAGGAGGAAGAGGAGTAGGGAGAGGGGCAATTGGCAGTTAAAGGTTGCTGGATATAGGCAGTTTTCCTCTCCTGACTGCCTGCTTTCTGTCCCGGCAGTTATTTCCAAATTACCACTCAGAGACTTACTATTATTTATAAATATTCAGCTAATAGCTCAGGAGGGGACCAGTTGGGAAAAAGAACGTGTTGGGGGGTAGGGGAGGAAGAAGAGAAGGCGATAGAAGAGGTCTTCACAATGCATTATAGTTATGATGGAAATTGTCAAAAAACAGAGGAAAAAGATTGGAAAGTTTTTGTTTTATCTGTTGATGGGTGGTAGCAATGGTTACACAACAGTGTGAATGTATCTGTGCCACTAAATTGTACATCTGATTTTCTTAAGTTTTCTAATAGCTCTTTGCACATCTGATTTTAAGGTATATAAAGTCCCAATCTGAGCATTGCTGTTTTGGTGAAATGTGTGCCCATATCTGAGGGGCTTATTAGCTGTTTAATTCATGGCTATTCTTTTTGCTAAGTTTTTATGCTTAAGGAGACCATAGCCAAACTAAGTAAACAAGTTAGAAACAATACAGAGATGATTCCCTCAAACTTCTCTGAAATAAAAGCACGTGGCATTCTCATTACAGTTACAATGGTCAAAGGCTTAAGGGAAACCTGAGAAGGAAAAGCAACCCTACTAAGTATGAGAAAGACAGGATGTGGCTCTGAGACCAGAACCAACAAGGCTTACCTGCATGTCATACGACCCATCATGGTTATATGTCACAGCTATGACAACATCTTTAAGGAACAAGGGAAACATTGAAGAAAAAAAAGAGAGAACATTGTGTAAACAATGGAGATGATGAAATTCTCTCTTTCAAACTCTACCTACTCGGCTATGCCAAGAAAAGGCAACATCTTAACTCAGGAGATACAATGTTTCCCTTAGCAAGCCAGGTTCAGCATTCATACATGAGCAGAGACTCCCTAGAACCCCCTCGTTAAGTTGTTGTGAAGATAAACAGTCAGATGATGAGATATACACTAAATGATAGCTCTTTGGTGACCCATTCGACATGGATCTCAAGGGACAACGGGGAACCTTCTGACCCCAACAGTCTTGACCAGTGTTCTCATCTAAAAAACAATGTTCTTAGAGCAAAAAAACAAATTTGCAAAACAATAAAAAGTACAAAGATCCAAGGAGATAGGCCTCACCTCAGATCACACCTCACTAACACTTTGTCATATTTCTTTTTACTAGGCATGTCTTACAGCATATTTTCAGAATACTTAAAAGCACAAAAATGAGGAGAAAATGTACACCATTAACCATGACACCAAGCCAATCAACTCCAACTTAGCCATTTAAAAACTCACAGCTGGCAGGGCAGTGGTGGCGCATGCCTTTAATCCCAGCACTCGGGAGGCAGAGGCAGGCAGATCTCTGTGAGTTCGAGGCCAGGCTGGACCGACAGCCTCCAAAACAATACAGAGAATCCTTGTCTCATAAAACCAAAAAACAACAACAAAAAAACTCACAGCTGATTCAGCCTGCCTGGGCTGGAAGTTTGTTGGTTTAATGTGTGGCGTTTCTACACTCTGCAGTTCTCTTGTATGAAACATTACTCACCACTTTTACCTCTTCTCAAAGTCATGTTCCTGGTGTAAGAGATATTCAGTCTTCTCCCACTGCTGAATGAAAACGGAGAGAATTGATCTAGAAAAAATTTAAAATGCAACAACAAAATTACAAGTATCAAGCCCCTAAAAACGTGTACTTTACAAAAGTGAACAGAAAGCATGGGTCCTTGACTGGCAGCTCAGGTCTTACTATTTTAGATTCAAGCTAGATGCTATGACTTGAGAGGTCCCAGCTGCTGCGGAAGGATCTAAGCATCATCTGTACGTCGGCTCTGGTCCTCTGGTGGCACAGAGGTCCCCACCCTTCCCCAGTCTGTGCCATCCTCTGTCTTCCTTTCCCTGGGTGTCTGTGTCACTGGCCCAGCTCTGTGTGCTGAGGTGTGTATGTTCTGCTGGACACAGTCCAGAGGCGGTAACTAAACTGAAGTCATCTAGTGTGGAGCCTGTGATCCTTATAAACTTACAAATGAGCAAAGGATCAGGGTGAGAACAGAGGAAACAAATCTAAAGACAGAGTTGCATTCTTTAAGCTTTCAATATAATGATCTTGAAAACAATCTAAAATCAAAGATGCTAGCAACAGAATCCTATAGGAGGTCGGAACATATAAGATCCTGGGGCTAAAGAGATGGTTAGCAGCAGCTGCTGCTGCTCTTCCAGAGGGACCAGATTGGAATCCCAGATGGGTGGAGGTTTACAACCATCTCCAGTCCTAGGGTTTCTGCTGCCCTCTTCTGGCCTTGGTGGGCACTGCATGCATATGGAGCACAGTCACAGATGGAGGCAAAACTCCCATACACATAAATAAAAATAAACCCAAACCAAAAAATTTAATATAGTAATTCTAATAATAAAAGACTTAAAATTATGTTAAATCCAATGTTCAGCATTATCCTGAGTAAATATTGGGGGCAAGTTTGAGAGTGCAGATTTTGTGTTAGTTTGGGTGGGGGAGGGAAGAGAGAGAGACAGAGCCCTTCCGATGCAGAGCTGCATGAAGCTATCACACGCTATCTGATGAGGTAGCCAGTTGCCAGGCAGAAGCTGGGCAACCATCTAGAGCATGCTGGAGGAGGAAAGCATGTGTAGCAACCAGGACAGAATCTTTCACAGTGCATCTTCTGACACCCTGAAGGCCTGACCTCTCTATCCAGATAAAAATTTAATTACAGGACGGAAACAGAGAGGAAGAAGAAAGTCAACAAGGGAGCATGGCTAGCTCAAAGGAATCTGAATCTCCTGTGCTCTGTCTTTGGGCTCTGAGCGACCAAGGGCATTGCTGTGGGTACAACGAAGCGAACCACAGACGCACCAAGTCAACAGGGGTCAGCACAAGGGACAGAAAGAAAAGTGTCTGGCTGGACAGAGACCAACTTCTATGATGTTAGGTCGCTAGGTGAGCTACAATTACTGAGCTCAGTAGTGCTCACGTTTGCACTTGTGATACATGCATATTCCACACTGGAAAACATCTGCAGATAATGGGACCAGTCACCGGAAGCAGAAAAGGCAAGAAAGACACACACAAAGAGAAGATGGTTTCTTGCTGACTCAGGGGACAATGCGAGGGAAGAAAAGTGGGCTCTGTACCTTGTGTGTGAAGTTTGAAAGCACTGGTCATATCTTTCTCTTTGAGGATGAGCCCCAGAGCTGCCTGGCACACAGCCTCCTTGGCTATGACGCTGTGAGTGGGCAGCAGTTCCTCGTGGTGCTGAGGAATGAAGTCAGTGTGCACATTCCCAGCCTCGAACTCTGGGTGGCCAGACAGCCGGAGCAGGAAGTCCACATTGGTGCGCAAGCCAACAATCTAAGAAGAGAA
Source organism: Mesocricetus auratus (assembly GCF_017639785.1). Lineage (NCBI taxonomy): Eukaryota > Metazoa > Chordata > Mammalia > Rodentia > Cricetidae > Mesocricetus > Mesocricetus auratus. The sequence continues at coordinate 27,549,176 of NW_024429195.1, read as the reverse complement.
GCAAACCCGGGGTCCTGCTGAGTATGGAAAACAACATATTCAGAAAAGCATCCGCTCTACCACCTACTAAGGTGTCCTATGGAGAAGGGTCACACAGTCACCAGACTTATCACTGCAAATCTAGACTTACGCTTCAAAATCCAGCTTGACAAGAGAAACAGGAAATAGGATGTGGTAGAGCAGGTGGGCTTACTTGGCTCAGGTTAAACATTTAATTGGCTCAGGTTAGGAAAGCAATGAATGTTAAAAAACAGACATGAAATTTATTTTCAAGAGACCGAAGATTGTTATTTAGAACATTCCACACACTAGGATGACTGCAAATGCAGGCAGGATTGTGATAATGGAGAGGTAACGAGAATAAACAGCCTGAAAGGAACTTCCTTCCAACACTAAAATCCAAAGTTTGTACGAGGATATAAAAATTTAAAAAAAGGAGTAACGTCACTCTAATTCACCTCCCCTTGAAAAAAATAATCAATGGATTAAAGGTATTTCATTCCCTGAGCGGTTTTGGGTGCCAGCATCTGACACAGGCTCTGAGGACAGTGAGAGACAAAACAGAAGCAGCCCAGCCTTCCAAAGGCTGTGACAGACACTGAGGCTGGCCAAGGTGACAGAGAACATCCAAGTGTCCTGCTCTACATGGAACAACTGGAGATGGAGTCTGAGGGAGTGAGCAGGACTGAGGACAGTCAGCAGACAGCACAAGGTACAGACACTCTACTGGGAAGGCAAGAGCACTTCTTGCTGAGGTACTGAAGGGACAGCAAGTATAACCAGTGTTGAGAGCTACAGAAATGGATTAATAACACACAACAATTTTAAAACCGTAAGATGAAGTGAAATTAAGGCAGTTGGGACTTTTGCACCAAGAAAAAGTCAAATGGATGAAAATGAAGATTACATTTTTTGTTTTGAAGAAAATGGACTACACCCACTCCTATAGTTGGCCTTACTTATAGATGACTACGATTTTACTAGAATGCAGTACTGACATTAACAGTTTTATTTCTACAATCCTTTTCTTCCCAACTGAAACAAGGATGCCCTCAAAGTCTATCCTCGCCCTTGGGGACTTGCCCTGTGAAGAACCGTTTTGTGCCTGGTATAACGGAATTCAGGAATGAGGTGATAACACAAGCCCCTGAGGAAGACACAGGGTGACCCTGCTGACAAATGGCATCAGCACTGGCCTCAGCTCACTCACATTGTACTGATGAAGGCTGTACCTCAGTTTCGACAGGGCTGATGGGCGATCTGCGGCCCATACAACGAGCTTTGCGATCATGGGGTCATAATGCATTGAGACTTCATCTCCTGGAATTGAGAAACAGGTAATCTATCAATGTCACAACTCTGAGGAGTGAAGCAGAGCAGAGAAAGACATTCTTCCTGTCATTTCACCCTCATCTTCGCCAACTCTTGCATGCAGGTACCCTTAGCACAATTTTATTTTCCAGGAAACCAAGGCTCAGATGGATCCAAAAACTTTTCCAGAATCTAACAAGGATTAGCCACTGAAAGTACTAGACTTTATCATGTGATTGAGAGACACATGGGGTGGCTTTCTTCAGCCTATCTTCTTTTCCTTTCTATTTTGGAGGTCAAGGCAAAGCCCTACCCTCTCACATTAAACTTATTTCTACTCTTAGCTTCCAAGCCTTCAATCTCCTGGGCCCATAAGGTAAGAGGGAAACCACTCCTGTATGTGGTCCTGGGGCCTCCATATGCCCACCTTGACACACATATACCAACCCACCAAACCCTAAAAAGCAATTCATTAAATAAAACGTAACACACACACACACACACACACACACACACACACACACACACACACGATGACAATGCAGTTAAATCTGGGTATGGTGGTGAGATCCATAGTTCTAGGTCATTGGCAGGTGAAGGCAAGACACTCACTTGAACCCAGGAGTTTGAGTTCAGTCTGAGCAACACAGTATGGCCTCATCTTAGAGAAGACAGACTGAGAGTTAATTACAGCGAGAGTTCTGGTCTCATTTAATGTTACCTTGCCGTACTCCAGTTTCAATCCTTGTGGACACGTCTTCCTGAGGGGTAGAGAGGTGAACCAATGGTCCAGCCCCTGGCATGAAGTTATTGTCAGGGTCCTCTGCATATATTCTCGCCTCAAAGGCGTGGCCCTGCAGAGGGATTTCTTCCTGGCTCAAGGGAATCTTCTCTCCTGCTGCAATCTGGTAACAAGAGAGTGCTTCTCATGAAAATGCACATTAGAGTTCCTAACAGACTCAAGTCCTGCTACCCTGTCCAAATGGACATCTGGGCCCCATAAAGCAGTCACATGAAAATGGTGCTGTCCAGCCCCTTGAGTGGTACATCAAGAAACAGAGTCAGCTTGGGGATAATCTGCTAATTACCATGGGCTCTAGAGTTTTAAGGTGGAGAAGGCCTAATTTCTAAGTATAAAAAAAAAATCAGTGTTTAATACCACAAAAACCTAACTTTCTTATCAGTAAGATGCTGTTTACATTTACAATATAATACTCAGTTCCCCAACCATCTCTATATTTTCACTTGATATCTGGAATTACATTCACACCAATGAAGAAAGCTGTGAACGGCCTGTTTACACTACTGTCACCAGCAAGCGAGTGACAGAGTAAGACAAAAAGAAGAACAAGATGTTCGTGTAACCTAGATCACAGGCTGCAGAGCTATGTCATTGTTACCACCATACTTATCATTTTGGCTCTTTTTTTTTTTTTTTTTTTGGTTTTTATGAGACAGGGTTTCTCTGTATTGTTTTGGAGGCTGTCGGTCCAGCCAGGCCTCAATCTCACAGAGATCCGCCTGCCTCTCATTTTGGCTCTTATATACCAACTTAATAAGCTTTACTCTTCAATTAGTATGAATTAGAAAAAGCTAATAGTGAAGTGGTTCTCACCTTCCTAACCCTGTGACCCTTTAACACAGTTCCTTATGTTGTGGTGACCCCAACCATAGAATTCTTTTCATTGCTTCTTCACAACTGTAGTTTGCTACTGTTACGAATCATAATGTAAATGTTTTTGGAGATGGAGAATTGCCAAAGGGGTCAGTCACAACCCACAGGTAGAAAACTGCTGTAATAGGTGATATGTGGACATTCCTCTCTTCAAGTTTTTCCCCAAGAAAAACTCACAAAAGCACTATAGACACAGGAGAAAAGACTAACTTAGTATGGCTCTGAACCACAAAGGTAAGCACACAACAGGGATGGCATCCTTCTGACCAGTACAGAACCAAAGCAGAAATAGCGAAATTAAACATGCTTATGGTGTTTCAAACCACAGTCTCTGTCCCCATACCTCCTGGGTTGCGTTGTCGCTACACTCCCCCTACCCAGGGATATTTTTCAAGTGTTTATAGTAAGCACCATAGAAATCTTTATCCTTTCAAAAGGAAACTCTTCTTGATACACGAGTAGAGTTCTAACTGTCTTCACATGCAAAAGAAGAAAGTGTTGGTCATGTACCCCATGTTCCAGAATATAATCACATTTCTTATTATACAGACCATATTCAAACTGGCTTATCTTTACTGGTCACTTTTTGTTTTTTGTTTTTTTCTGACACTGGCTTCCCATCTGAGTACAAGAGAGACTGGTCCTAACTACACCTTCAGGTTAGGAACTCTGTGACACTTTCACTCTCAAATAGACACTCAGCATCTGAAAGCCTTGAAGATTCCCCTAGGATTCCGGGCCTTACTGGTCATCTGAACTCAGCTGTTTGAACCACTGAACCCTCTTTTTTTATGGTAGAGGGAAAGATTTTATTGTAGATATGAGGGAGAGTTCAGCCAGAGGCATCTGGAAGAGTCCAGAGCAGAGAGAGAAAGGAGTAGACTAAGCATGGTTAGCAGAGCTGGCCATGAGAAAGGGGGGAGGAGCAAGAGAAAGGAAAGAGAGAGGAAGACAAAAAGGAGAGTCAAGAGCCTGAACCCTCTTTTTAAGAAGTCTTTGATTCTAGAGGCAGGCCTGGAGCTCACATTCTTGACGAATCATCAACTGTCCAGGTTGCACAGGCATGACTCCATGTCAGCCCCAGTTCCTTCATTTCTGGAATGTGGCCTTGGATGAGGAAAGCTCACTTCCTTTTCTGAAGCTCCTGCAATTTCCTGAGATCCAGAAACAAAACATCCCTGCTTTTCCTTCTCATTTCTAAATGCTTAGGAACACAATTCCTCCATGATTTTAAAGTCCTATTAGGTGTACAACATTCTGACAATGCAACATGATAATGTCATCTACAAAGCTTATGCTTGAGAACCTTGCAATGAAGTTATAATCAAAACAACAACAGCACCAACAACCCTTCATAATTTTTTGTTGGGTCACATTCATAAGTGTCTTCAGCTGCAGGCAGCTCATGGGATCACATGGTTACTAATTGGTGGTGGGGGCGGGGAGGAATTCATTTTCTTGAAATCTAGAAACAAATACTCTGGTAAGTTTTTTCTGACACTATTAATGTTTAGTAGCTCACTGTGCCTGGTTTTCTCCAGTTTTCAATGCTACAGATAGATCCCTAAGAATATTTTGGTTCAATTTGATCCAGCAATCAATCACCAAAGAAACATGACAATACTGCCCACAAGTTTTGGAAAGACAGACTTATCCATTATGTCATGAGTTCGTCATCAAAGTATGGGAAAAATAACCTGGACTCTGTACATAAAATGAACGAAGAATCCTATGGAAATCAAGAATATTCATACTAAATACTTTCATATTATTATTACAGTTTCAGATCTATTTGTGTGTGTGTGTGTGTGTGTGTGTGTGTGTGTAGCAGACACATCAACAGTGTCAAAAACTACAACATCTTCTGAACACTGGATGTGAATGGCTACCACAGATGAACTTACTCATGGGTTGACAGCAGTCTGCAAGTGTACTTTCCATGGATCACTCTATTGACAGAAGACCATGCCCTTAGCTCTTCATTCCCAACTCCTTAGGTTATTTCATCTTGGCTAGCATGTCTCACCTCTAAAATCTAACAGTGGCATGGTCCGGAATGGTGTGGCCTTAGGTAAATCACAAGGTTTGGCCATGTGATCAGGACAAGAAACAGTGATACAGCTCACCTGCCTGCAGCCCAGGACCTATGGGGAGATGAAGGTAATTGACAAATTGGGAATCTACATTCCTAAAGTGTCAATAATGTTGCAGTACCAGATGCAGGTTTTTTTGTTTGTTTATTTGTTTTTTCATGACAGAGTGTCTCTGTATAGTCCTGGTTATCCTGGAACTTACTCTGTAGACCAGGCTGACCTTGAAATCAGACATCTGCCTATCTCGACCTCCCAAGTGCTGAGATTAAGACATGTGCCACCACTGCCTAGCCATTTTTTTCTTTTTGTTTTTTTGATCTTCCATTTTCCTGTCCTCATCCCAACCCCAAAAGTAAGTCATACCCAAAGTAGAATAAAAGGAGTCTACAACATAATGTATTCTCAACACTGATCTGATTTCTGGTAGGGCTGGGAACTGAACCCCAGCATCACTTGTGCTAGGCAAGCACTCTACCACTAAGCTATATCCATAGCCCACGACTGGTCTTTAGAAGGAAAAACACTCTCACCCTGAACTGCCATTCCACCAAGTCAGTTCCAGTGATCATCTCAGTGACAGGATGCTCCACCTGTAGTCGTGTATTCATCTCCATGAAATAAAAATTGTGCTTGGAGTCCATAATGAATTCCACAGTTCCTAAGAGGTAAAACACAGTCGTCACACTTGAGTGCTATATAATCAGCAGCAAATCAGATTTCCTATGGTGGGAGCTGGAGACAGCTCAGCAGCTGAACATGGTACCTCCTCCACAGATTCGGTTCCCAGCACCCACATGACTAACAGACATCTGATGTTCTTCTGGCCTCCACAGGAATGGCACACAGGCAAAGCACCCATGCACACATAAAAATAAAAATTTGTTTAAAAAGTTTTTCTATGATACAGCACATTGAGTTTTACTGCTGCATATGTCATTTATGGTATATGATTTGATTTCATGAAGAAAAGGTCCTATTTTGCACAGCAAATGAATCTCAATTTAAAATAGAGAACTGTATGAAATGTAGCAATGAAACATCTTTGGAATTCTGAGAAAATGCAGAGCCCATATTATGCAGTCTTATCTTCTATGGAAAATGAGAACGTGTTTGAACTGTGAGTTACTGTCCCAGCTTACCTACCCCAGAACTCATACCATGAGGTCCCACTTCACCTGAACTCTGGACAAAGAGTAATAATTCCCCCTGATCCCTGTGGTTCCCTCTTAAAGTCCTTGTGAGGATGGGATGTAGCTGCATGGTAGATCTTTTATCTCAGATACATTGGGCCCTAAGTATTGTTCCCCACTCCCAATAAGAAATGTCTGTGGTGATATATTGTTTATGATTTATTAAGCCACTGGAGATCAAAATAGCAAATCAGCCACACTAGCTAGCTATAGAAGCTAGGAGGTGGTGGTGCACACCTTTAGTCCCAGGACTCAGGGTTAAGAGGAGATGGATCTCTGTGAGTTCAGGGCCACCCTGACTACATGAAATTGATTCAGTCTGAAAACAAACAGCTCACACAAAGGTGATCTTAGCACTTGGGATCACATGCCTTTAATCCCAGCACTATGGAGGTAGAGACAGGAGTGATATGGCTGGGCAGAGAAAGGAGTATAAGGAGGAGGAAACAAGATCTGAGAGCCTTTTACCTCTGAGGATTTGTAGAGACAGGATTGCCATTTCAGCTGGGCAGAAGTAAGATCTACTGGCTTGGCTGCTTCGCTTCTATGATCTTCAGCTAGAAGCTTGAACCCTAATATCTCTCTCTTGGCCTTTTATTTTTCGTGTTACAAAAGTCCTTGTTAGAGACACACTGAAAGATTTTTTAGCTGTTAGTATCTAAGCTGCATGCCAAAGTCTATTGGTAGTCTAGTAAGATCTGCAATACTTCCCCTATTATATTTTTTAGTAGTACTGGAAATGGCAAACATTGTTCAGTTTTATGAGATTTAACCTTATACAATACTCTATTTTAAGTATAGGTGAGATGATTTTTGTCAAATGAATACAATCATATACCAGCCTTGTAAGAAATGTGTGTCCATATAAAGGAATACCATCAGAAAATAAATAGGCTAAAGTAGGCTGAACTCCTAACTAACTGGCTTTTCTTGCTTGCTAGTTGATTTAACAAACAGTTTAAAATAACAGAAATAGTGAACATGATTATGTATATCTCCATATATGTGCTTATATAGAAACAAAGACCATGGCAGCAATAACAGAAGGGACAAGAAGGAGATATTAGAGATATTTAATTGTTACTGTAAGTACCCCATGCTTATGACATGAAATGATAACACTTTTTAAAAGGTTTAAAACTTTATTTAAAGTGTATCTATCGCTGTGTGTGTCTATGACTCACACATGGCACACATGTGGAGGTCAGAGGAGGACTTCTGGGAGTTGGTTCTCTCCTTCCACTATGGATTCTGGGGACTGAGCTCAGATGGTCAGCCCTAGATGAGAAGCGCATCTCACTATCCCAAGACTGTCACTTGATAGTGGGCTAGGTTATTTGAATGCGTATTACTATGAGTCTTAGGGCTACCAAGTGATGTTAAGGGAAAAAAATGGTAATCGTATAAAATGCTCAATTAAAACCATGGAAGTAACAGAACTAAACAGGAAAAAACAATGAGTGGAAGAAAATGAGTAAAAGACAAAATTAAGAACGAAGAACAAAGGGATTAAATGGAAAACAATGACCAGCATGGTAGACATTATTTGAACTGTAGCAGCAATCATTTTAAACATCAATAGTTCCATACTGAATAAAAGAAAGTCTATAAAAGATAAAAAAGGGCCCAATTTTATACTGTCTACAAGAAACTCCTTTTTACTGTGAAGATTTAACTGATTTAAAGGAAAAGTGTAAAAGAAAGAAACTTCATACAAACAATAAAGAAAGAAGGATTGACTATTTCAGACAGATCACACACACTCCAGAGCAAAGAATGTTACCATGGATGAATAATAATATAAAGATGAGCTGGACAGTGATGGTGCACATCTTTAATCCCAGCACTCCGGAGGAAGAGGCAGGTAGATCTCTGTGAGTTTGAGGCCAGCCTCGCTCACAGAGTGAGTTCCAGGACAGTCAGGACTGTTACAAAATGTCTCAAAAAATATGACAATTCTGCAAAAATATGTAGCAAAACACAAGTGGCAAAAACTGAGAACAAGGAGAAATAGATGAATTTTCCACAGTAGCTGAAAAATGATAATATTCTAATAATATTAGTAAGGATATACTTAACCCAATTGCAGCATCAATCAACTAGATATTATTGTTATCTATGGACTACAACAGTAGAATACATTCTCAAGCTTGCAATGATTAGTCACCTAGAATAGCCATGTTCTGAGCTACAGACAACTCCTTAACAATTCTCAAGAAACAGAGATGAGATTAGAAGCACATAATCACCCACTTTTCAAGGAACAGAATCAAAACAACCAGGGAGCAGTTTTCTTGGAGATGTGACTCTGGGAAGGTGTTGAGGTTTAGTTGTGAGCAGTTGACCAAACCCAGAAGCCTCGGAGAGTGAAGGCTAAGGAAAGATACTTGAGGCAAACACGCATGCCACAGTGCATCTGAGGCTACGGCAAAGGCAAAAATGACGGACAGACCAAAAAAATGCAGTGAGCATGCCCAGCACTGGGAGGAAAGCGCAGTTAGCATGCCCAGCACTGGGAGGAAAGCGCAGTTAGCATGCCCAGGCACTGGGAGAAAAGTGCAGTGAGCATGCCCAGCACTGGGAGGACAGGCAGCTGATGTACACCTGAGACCTAGAACAGCCTGAGACAGGAAAATTCTGCAGCCCAGTGTCTCTAGGGTGGCCTTGAGAATACCTTGTCTGAGCTTACTGACTTGCAGGTCAAAGGTCCTAACATTTTTCCATATCAAGAAACCCACAGCAAAGGTTATGCACACATGCGGGGCATGAGCCTTCAGGGCTAGTTTGAGAACAGGGAGAGATCTGAAGTGACACTGCTGACAGCTCTGTGCTGGGGAAAGCTGGTCTGATAGTGAGGAGCAAAGGTTGGGAAAGAGGGCACATGGCTGCAGGATGAAAATGGGAGCCAGTTCTGGGATATCAGAGAGAGGTTAGAGCTCTAGTGAGATTTAGCACAGCCCTCACTCTCCATCAAGAATAGATCTGGGGAGTGCCAGCCTACAATCCTATGGCCAGAGAGTCTGGGAAACAGAAACTTCATTTACTGGCTGGTTAAGTACTGAGCTGAACTCAAGAAAGCCAGTATCAGAGAGGGAGGACTGATGATCAAAGGGATTAAGACTGGGCTGGTTGAACCCCCAGAAACAGCTGACCAGACAAAGGTTAACTCTTGAATCCCAGGCATCAGCCTGGGAATCCAGCATGGGACTGATCAAGACCCCCTGAATCTGGGTGTCAGTGAGGAGGCCTAGGTAATCTATTGAGCCTTGGACAGCAGATCAGTACCCATCCCAAGTATACACACGGTCTCTGGACTCCCATAGAACAATGTGAGGTGCACTCTCACCCTGAACTCTTGGGGAAGGGTCTAGGCCCTGCCCTATATGAAATGACAGACTATGGACACCCCCATGGAGGGCCTCACCCTCCCTGGGGGAATGAGGGGATAACGGGGGAGGGGATGGGGGGAGGGCACGGGAGGAGGGGAGGGAAAGGGAGAGGGACCTCGTACTGACTTGTGAAGCAACCTTGTTTCTTATCTAAATTTAAAATGGAAAATAAAAAAATATTAATTAAAAAAAAAAAAAGAATGAGTGACAGACCCAATACCATCATAGCACGCTCTCCCCGACTCCATCTGTCCTAAGTACCTTTCTGTTGCTGTGAGGCTTTTCTGGGTTTATGTCCCAGAGGGTGACAGGTGGCAAGTATGATGCTGGAGCAGGAAACTGAAGGGTCACATCCAGAAGCACAAGTGTGAAACAGAGTGTGCCCTTGGAATGGCACAGGCTTTGAAACTTGACAGCCTGCCCTAGTGACATACTTCCTCCAGCAAGGCCACATTTTCTAGCCAAACAGTTCCACCAACTGGAGACCAAGTGGCCAAACATCTGAGCCTGGGGGACATTCTCACTCAAACATCTGAGCCTGGGGGACACTCTCACTGAAACATCTGAGCCTGGGGGACACTCTCACTCAAACATCTGAGCCTGGGGGACACTCTCACTCAAACATCTGAGCCTGGGGGACATTCTCACTCAAACCACACCATCAAAGAAGGTGCCAGAGGAGTCAGGCCTGCCTCAAGATGTATAGAAGATAAAAGCAGCGGGGACAACACGGAGTGATTAATAGCTGGATCTCCTCACAAGCCACACACTTTGACTGGCAGGTGAGCGAAACTCAAGAAAAGAACGAGTAACGAAGGGGCTGTGCTCTCTCCAGAGGTCACTAAAGATTTGCTCAGCAAAGGCTGAAAATGTTTACTTCTGATTTCCCAACTGACCGCCTTGCTTTTTTACATAATCCAAGATGGCGTGCTTCGGGGTGGTGCCACCCAGGGGGCTGGGCCCTCCTGTGTCAATCATTAATCAAGAAAATGTCCCATAGACATGCCCTTAGGACATCTGATCGAGGCAATTCCTCTGCTGGGGTTCCCTTTTTCCAGGTGACTTGAGTTTGCGACATAACAAAAACTGACCAGCATAACTGACAACACAAAATAAATGCTGCAGGAGATTTGGAGCGGGAACTGTTCGTTGTTAATGGGAATGCAAACATGGTACATTTTGGAAGACAGTTTGACAGTTTCTTTCAGGATAAACATTCGTACCACATGATCTAACAATTACAATTCTTTGAGTTTATATATACGAAATGAAAAGTTTTATCCACACCAGATTCTGTATATGAATGTTTATAGTAACTTTATCTGTAATTGCCAAATGTTGGAAGCAACCAAGCTTATCAATGGATAAATTATACAGACATGGAGTATTATTAGAACAATAAGAAATGAATAACAAACTGTGAGATGACATGGAGGAAAGTTAAATATACACTATTAAAAGGAAAAGGCCATGTGAAAAGGCTTCGCACTGTATGATTTCAACTATATAAATTCTTACATAGGTAAGCCACGAAGGCAGGAAAAAGATTGATGGCTGCCAGTATTTAAGGCTGAGACATAAACAGAGAGTATGTTTATGTCGGTGAAACTATTCTGTATCATACTATTAAAGCAAGAGTAGGTACAAATCATTACACATTTGTCAAAACTCATAGGATGTATAATACTTAGGGTAAGTCCTAAACTAGCTGTTCTCAACCTATGGGTCATGACCCCTTTGGGGTAGGAATACCCTTTCACAGGGGTCACATATCAGATATCTTGTACATCAGTTATTTGCATTATGATTAATAGCAGTAATAAAATTACAGTTATGAAGTAGCAACAAAATAATTTTATGGTTGGGGGTCAGCACAGCATGAGGAACTGTATTAAAGGGTCACTGCATTGGGAAGGTTGAGAACCACAGCTCTAAACTATGGACCAGAGTGAATAACATAGACTAGGATAGGACGTGAGCCATGCAGGTTCACACGACAAGATAAGACTCTGGTCCAGGGATGCTAACTACAGCTTTCTCTTCAGTTTTGCTGTGATCTGAAAACTGCTCTGAAAGACTTTGGGATGTGTCTCCATGGTTAAGCTATTTCCTGGCATATGTGAGGTCCTGACTTCAATTCTTAGCTCTGCAAACAAACAAAAACAAAAACTATGCTCTAAAAATAAAGTTTAATAATCTTAAAAGAGAAAAACAATTTTGAAATAGAATAGGAATACCAAACTTCCTATATGATTAGACTAAGTACTGATTAGGAGATGCTTGTTCCTTAAGAGTGTATTTTTTACTGTAGCTACAGTAAAAATATCTAGAGAGCCTGATGTGTGTCTCTTTTACCTCATGAAACACATACAATTTTTGCAAGAGAGTTTTGACATACCTGCTCCCACATACTTGACAGCCTGAGCAGCCCGGACCGCAGCCTCCCCCAGCCTTCTTCTCACATCAGGGTTAATACCAGGCTACGGGAAGATAGTAAAAATAACTTTCATCACTGCGTGGTCTCTATACACTTCCACCAGAATGCAAAGACAATTAAAATGTACATTAGAAGCCGGGCGGTGGTGGCGCACGCCTTTAATCCCAGCACTCAGGAAGCAGAGGCAGGCGGATCTCTGTGAGTTCGAGGCCGGGCTGGACCGACAGCCTCCAAAACAATACAGAGAAATCCTGTCTCGTAAAACCAAAAAAAAAAAAAAAAAAAAAAACCATGTACATTAGATAACAGTGTATATTAAATAAATGCATTAAAGATAATACACCAATTTGTCAATATATCAAAGCTGAATGCTTCTGCTAGTAATGTCTATGAACTGCAGATATTTCTCAATACAATTACATATCTTTATCCCTTGTATGCAAAGCAACTTTCATAACTATATATGAAAAAAGATCAGTATTGACCGGGCATTGGTGGCACACGCCTTTAATCCCAGCCCTCGGGAGACAAAGGCAGGCAAATCTCTGTGAGTTAGAGTCCAGCCTGGTCTACATAGTAAGTTCCAGGACAGGCTCCAAAGCTACACAGAGAAACTGCTTCAAAAAATCAAAACAAAACGAAACAAAAATGAAGCTGGAAAGCTGGGTCAACAGTTAAAAGTATGTACTGCTCTTGTAGAAGGTTACAGCTTGATTCCCAGAACCCATATCAGGCCTCTCACAACCTGTAGGGGAACTCAAGGGAATCTGACATCACTTGTTTCTACAGGCACTGTTTAAAACCATGTTCTACCATCAGACATTTAAGCAATCACTGGTGGGAAGGACACAAGGCCCCAACCTTACACAAAGAACTGTGGGCAACGGAAGAATGCTGAGAGGGAGAAATAATCTTCCCCAGGAACAGCACAACAATTGGTTATCCATTCCAAATGGCGGGCTCTGAGGACATACATACAAGTAACATTTCACAGAACGAGCAGGATAGGAGATATATATATATATATGTGTGTGTGTGTATATATATATATATATGTATATATATATAATTAAGTTTTACTGAAGTTGTTCACAGGTACTTCAAATATATAATATATTCTAGAACAAAAATTCTAGTTTGAATAGTGTAAGAACAAACTAGTTAACTAGAAACCTGGGTCTGGTCCCAGAACAATAACCACCCCACCCCAGGCCATCCCCCAACCTTCATGGGTCCTCAGCTCTGCACCAAAGTCTTATCACTGCATTACTAGTCAGATACTAGGGGTGGGAGATGCTTGTGTTACAGATCAGATGTGAGAATCAGATTGAACAAGGTTTACGCTCAAGAGAATCTCAGAAATGTCCTTTCAATTTCCTTACCGCTGGGGCCTCCTCAATTATCTTCTGATGTCGCCTCTGCACACTACAGTCTCTTTCAAACAAGTACACTGCATTGCCATGGTGATCACCAAACACCTGGACTTCCACATGCCTATTTCAAGAAGAAACCAATGTGTTAATATTCTTCATTAAGGGTTCAGACATTTCACATTTATCAACCCAAATTATTGACCAAAATGACCAAGATTCCTCCATTTTCTTGAGGAAGATATGATTCTGGATGCCATGTTGAGGTTATAGATTTAGAAACATAGCTACAATCGTGCAAAGTTCAAGTAAGAAGGTTTCTACTTGTATGACAGACACTAGAGAAAACAATCTATGTATCTGAAATGACTGGTATGTAAGAAGAATGAAAATACAGGTGACCCAAAATAGGGATTAATCACACAAAAAAAGCCAAAGACTGATAAAAATAGTTTATGAGCCGGGCATTGGTGGCACATGCCTTAAATCCTAACACTCGGGAGGCAGAGGCAGGTGGATCTCTGTGAGTTCAAGGCCAACCTGGTGTACAGAATGAGTTCCGGGACAGCCTCCAAAACAATACAGAGAAACCCTGTCTCAAAAAACCACAAGGAAAAATAGTTTATGAAAATTAATTACAAACTATAGTTTGTAAAATGCCAATAATAACCAGCTTTAAAAAGCAAAAAAAAAAACTTTTACTTTTATAGTCAGATTTTATAAACAAGAGAAGACTGAAATCAAAGTGTCTCATCTATAAAGGAACTAAAAAGAAAGTGAAATAATTAAAAATAAATGTAGATCATTAGTATTTCAAGAGTATATTGACATTAAATCATGAAAAACCAAAAGGCAATTTAATATTGAGTTTAAAAAAACTAGCAAAAATCTGACGAGTCATACTGAGAGTGAACATATGTTATGCCTATACAAATAATGCCGATACATCACATTATTTATATAGTTGTAGCTAACTACCCAGGTCTAGTGAAGCCATGGGTCGTGGAGAAGAACCTACAAGCACCACTTTACTAACCCAGCATAATCCCTAACACAATCTAAACATCTGCCTGCATATCCACAGGTAAGTGTAGTCCTCACCTCTCATTAAGGAGACTTCTCTTTGCAACAACAGATGGAGACCACTACAAAAACCCTAACCAAACAAAAATACAGACTTGTGGAGCCTGTTCCAAATGGATACATCTACAAATCACTCCTGCACAGTCAGGGAACACTGTGGAAGACGTAGAGGGACAATTGTAAGGGGCAGAGGGTCAGGGAGTTTTCTGTGAGATTGCATCTCTTAGTAACATCAGAAGCTATACCCATAAAGTCTCACCAACATGACTGCCTAAACATGAGCTGAACAAGAACAACAGACGTGCCAAAGGGATGGTGGGAAGGACACAACCTTACACAAAGAACTGTGGGCAACGGAAGAATGCTGAGAGGGAGAAATAATCTTCCCCAGGAACAGCACACCAATTGGTTATCCATTCCAAATGGCGGGCTCTGAGGACATACATACAAGTAACATTTTTCAGAACGAGCAGGATAGGAGATATGTGTGTGTGTGTGTGTGTGTGTGTGTGTGTGTGTGTGCGCGCGCGTGTGTACACATATATGTTTATCTATATATACACACATACACAATAACAATGAAAAAGGCTATGATTTTGAAAGAGAATGAGGGGTATGTAGGAGGGTTTGGAGAGAGGAAAGGAAACAGAGAAATGTTATAATATTAATAATGAAAGATAAATACTAAATAAAAAGAAATAAACACTAAAAAGAGAGAGGAAAAGTAATTGTCATTGTTTGCATATCATGATTGCTGGGGTTTAACCCATAACCAATTGGCCCTGCTGCCCTGGGCCTTTGACAGCTCACCAAAGTAGAAGGCATGACAGAGCCAAGTACATCTCCAAGCTACGAAAGGAAAGGAAGGGGTAGGTCCCATTGTCTCTTCCAAGGGCACACCCTCCAGGACCAGCCTTCTCTTCCCCCAAGGAATGTCAAGCTGGAGACTAAGCCTTCACACACAGGTCTTTGGGGGGCATTTCCACCCCCATGGCTTCTATGTGTCTTTCATGTTAAAGTTCACAAGCACAGGAGTGGGTACTTAGCTACTGATTCAGATAGTTGGTTATTTGTCCTACTGCTATGGTTTTTTGTCTGTCACTAATTTTGGAAAATCCTTAACAATAACTACTTCAAGTCATTTCTCCTTTTTTTTTCTTTCTCTATTCAAGTATCATAGAATACCTTGAAGATACTTCTGTTGTGGGCTTTATTTTTAAATTTTTTTTCTTGTGACATTTGTGCCTGGGGAGTATCCAATGCCCTATGTTCAGACCAGTAATTCTTTCCTTTGCTGCCCATTTCCAGATGTTGAAAACCAATCCAATGTGTTCACTCCTAATACAGTACTTTCTTCTTACTCTCTTTTTCAATATCTCTCTGATTCTCATTTGTTCTGCCACGTTTTTTTTTGTTGTTGTTGTTGTTGTTTGTCAGATTAAAGTCTGTAATGAATT
This sequence comes from Mesocricetus auratus, assembly GCF_017639785.1. NCBI lineage: Eukaryota > Metazoa > Chordata > Mammalia > Rodentia > Cricetidae > Mesocricetus > Mesocricetus auratus. The sequence goes on along the minus strand of NW_024429195.1, from coordinate 27,533,171 downwards.
AATAAGTACTTTAAATTCCCAATTTGGTAGTACTTAAATGGAGACTCGGCTGTTTAGTTGAGCCGCTTTCTTTCTTGAGGACACACTTTCTGCTGGCCTCGCGATCTTTTCTTTTTTTCTTGTCAGAAATTGACAGGACAAAACCCTCATGACCTAACACATCCACAAGGCCCCAATCTCTTTAAAATGCTTTCTTAGTCCTGGGGGTTGAACCCAAAGCCTTGCAAATGATGCTTTACCACCAAACTGCAACCAAGATTTTGTGGTCATTCTGGCTGTTTAGCTTTCACAGATACATATAGATCATAGCTACATGACAGAAAGTTAGTATAACATTAAAATTAAATTGGTTATTCCGCAGTCCATGATTCTGCTGTGACCTCATAAGTGTCTCTTTTGTTCTTTTTTTTCCTCTTAGGTGAAACAGTTAACTAGAGGGTGCCCCTCTTACTGTATAAGACTTATGTAAAGGGAATCCTTTTCCTTGGAGAGAAGCCTTCCCGCCAGCCTGGTTCTAGGGCCGCATCAACCCTGACCTCCACCAACCGTCTCTTTCTGACCCACACACCACCACAGACTTGAACATGGTTCCCTGGGAAGATGTGTTTGTTAAGGAGAATAGAATATTCTAGGCCTATTATAAAATACTTTTCCCTCCCATTCCTCCAAATCATGAGGTAGATTTGGAATTTCCATGGAAGTTGGCGCACACATTCCAAGGGGAGCTTCTCTTTCAAGCTGGTTGCTACTGAAGTTGCCAGACTCTTCTGGAAATTCCTATGAAGTCTCAGGGCTTCAGCAGCTGCAGCTGCAGGTATGGGGGTCCTCAGCTGCAACTTGTGCTCACAGGCCTGTCCAGATTTCAGGGTGGTCTGCTCTGTGGCTTCAACTCTTCCATGAGTCTAAATGTCACTGTCTTTCATGGTGTTCAGTTTTTGTTTCTGTTTCCTCCTGCTTTCCCGAATATCCAACCTCTTCACACAACAGAGATGGAGTGCGTTTGTCAAGTCCATTGACTCTCGCTCATGTTTTCATCGCTCTGTGGAAGATGCTCTAGTGGGGACTCCGGGTCATGAAAGAAACACGTGGGTCTACACCACACACAGTAGCTCTTCTCCGAGTCCCAGAAGAAGGAAACACCTTTCCTTTGGTACCTGTCTAAGGGAAGCTCACTTTCCTTTGGTACTTGTCTAAGGGAAGCTCCCTAGACTCAGGCTCTGTTATGGTTTCTGTAGTCACTGGGTCGCGCTCATTTTCTTGTCAGTGACCCTTCCTTGTGCTAACGTGGAGGTCCTAGAGCCAGTGTAGAGATGCATCTGACCAGTGGCTCCAATTCAACCAGTGTGCAGTCTGGTTAGAAAAGAGAGAAATATACACTGCTGGCTAGTCCAGGAATGTCAGGAGCACCAACATGTTATTTTCTTATGTATGTTTATAAGCCATCTAGAACACGTGTTGGATGAAAATGAAGACGGAATCTGGTTTTTCCTCTCTAAAACAATACACTTTGGAGATGTTTCCTATCCCAGCCCTTCAGATAAACAGTAATTCTGATCATCTGTGTAAGTACTGCCAGGAGTTCTCTGGAACTCTTTTCTGCAGGTTATAAAAACACACTGATTACTAAAGCATTCAAGTATTATTTTCACTAGAAATTACAGAACAGAAATGCTAACACTTACTTGACAGAGCGGGATGCAGTAGTGCCTGCCTGCATTCCCGGCACTGGGGAGGCAGAGACGGGAGGCTCAGGAGTTCAAGGGCTCTGCATAGTACATTACAGGTTACATTACAGGTTAGCATGTGAGCAGGCTGCATGGTGACACCATTTCATTTCATTTACTGTGTTATGCTCAGGTATATTTCCACTAATTTTTTTTTAGAGATTTACTTACTTTTGTTTCGTGTGTATGGGTGTTTTGCCTGTATGTATGTCTGTGCACCACACACATGCCTGGTGTCTGGCACACAGAAGCCAGAAGAGGTCATGGATCCTCTGTAACTGGAGTTACACGTGGTTGTGAGCTGCTGTGTGGGTGCTGGGAGTTAACCTCAGTTTTCTGCAAGAACAGCCAGTGCTCTTACCTGCTGACTGCTGAGACAGCTCCCTCCAGCCCTCCAGGTCTAAGTGTCACCAGTAACAAAGGGATTCTGGGATATCACCTCTGCAGGGCCATTCTGCCTTGAACAGAGGTACTAAGACAGAGTAATTGTTCACTGATATGGAAAGATGCCTGCAGTATAATATCATTGAATAACATTATAATGTTGTAAATTATTCTATTCACTGTTCTTTGGGGCATATTTTGTTTCTTATGTGTTTGAGGACGAGTTTTCTATTAACATAGAGGAAAATATTTAGATGCAAGCATACTGTCCTCTAACTCATAACTATATATGTGCAACTGGGGAACTTCAAGAATTTATATAGTATTACAAAACCATAGATTACAGAACATACATGTATTGCTTAAACACACACACACACACACACACACATACACACACACAGCCAAAAACTCAAACCAGGAGTCGACCTTGGTGTGTCCACGAACTTCTCCACCAGCATAGCATCATCATTGAAAGACTTCTTAGCTTCCCTGCGGGCCGATTCTAACTGCTCTTGGAATTCTTTTTCTGATCTAATGATCCTCATGCCCTAAGGAAAGAAACAATTGTGTAACCACAACATAAACACAGACCTCTAGCCAGAAATGGCAAGGATGGGTACCCACAACCTTACTTTTCCTCCTCCACCTCGCACAGCTTTGATCATAACAGGGTACCCAATTTTCCCAGCGTGTTCTTTCAGGCACTGGTCAGACTGGTCCTCTCCATGGTAACCTTCCACAACAGGAACTCCAGCAGCAGCCATGATGGACTTGGATGTGCTGTAGAGTAAAAACACAAAGATTCCCAAATACTGTGATATCATCAATAAATCACAGCTGTTCAAAGAGTCATTGCACAAGCAAAGGAGGGACTTCAGTCTGGGACCAATATCATCGCACACATTAAAACTCCTTGTTATACACTTGGCCTTACTTCATGTGGTAGCTAATCCCACCATCTTCTAATCCCGGTCAGCTAATACATACCTTAGAAACACTGATTACATGTATATTTTCCATAATTCAGTGGAATTTTCCTACATGCCAGAAGAGTAACAACAAAACAGCATAACTTTAGGACGTCTATTAATGGAGCTGGCAAGATGGCTCAGTGGGTGAAGTGCTTGCCCTGCAAGCCTCGAGTTTGGTCTTCAGAACCCACGTAAAGGGTGCTTGCCATGTGCACCTGTGTACATGCGTGTGTGCGCACACACACACACACACAATAACTGTTGTAATAAAAGAAACTACTTGAAATTGTCTTATAATGCTTACCTCTTTATACCCATATCTCTAATTGCAGATGAAGGAGGACCTATAAAAATAATTCCTTCTTGCTTACAAAGTTCAGCAAATTCCATGTTTTCTGAAAGAAAACCATATCCTGGATGGATGGCCTAGAAAGGAGAGAATGCACAATAACTTACTAGCTAGCACTCAGCTGGCAACCTTTGGTGCTGGGATGTGCCCTCCTCCATGGAGACCTCTCCAGATATGGCTGACAAGACATCAAGGCCTTTGTCATAACATGCTCTTGAAGAGATGCCTAGAACATTCATGTTGAAATTTTGAAACCTGTTTTACACCAGAAAAATCTATTTTATTTCTTTTTTTTTTTCACTTGATGCTGCCTCACATATGACATATGCTAGGAAAGTTGTCTACTATAGAGATACACCCTCGGCCTTGCATCTTTTATTGTAGTAATATATACAAAACCTACAAGGTACCAGTTCAAGCAATTTAAGCACGATTTGTACTGATGATACTCTTACTGTCATCAATACCTACCTCCAAAATGTTATTACCATCCTAGACATAATCCCTAAGACCAACTAGCCACTATTTCTCTTTCCATTTCTCTGAATTTACCAGTCTAGATGTCACCCTATCCATGGAATTATATAATACTTGTCTGTCTGTGGATTATATTTAACTTAGCATGTTTTCAAATTTAACCATGTAGTAACTTGTACCAGAATTTCTTTCATTTTTAAGGCTTATATTTCACTATGTGTGTATGTATGTATATATATATATATATATTCCACACTTGTTCATTCGCTAATCTGTTCACAGATATGTGAGTTGTCTCTACTTTTTAATCATCTATAAATAATGTGACTTTGAACCCTAGTGTATAAATATAAGCCCTTGGTGTACAAGTATGAGCCCCAGGTATAAAGTATCTGCAGAAAGCCAGACAACTTGAGTTTTATTCTGGAAGCCATGGAAAGGTAGAAAGAGAAAACGGACTTCACAAAGTTGTTCTCTAATCTCTACATTCACGAGCTGCCAATCCCTACATCACACACATACACACACACACACACACACACACACACACACACACCATTTTAAACAGATACACACATACATATATGCACACATTTATAAACATACATACATACATACATATATACACACAAACACGCACACACAACAAACACACATAAGCATATACAAACTCATACACACATGCACACATACATACACATAAATAAAATTTTAAAGTGGAATTAACAAACTTTGTAGACTCTCTAGAACAATCTATCTTTATATACACATTAAACCATTTTACCTTTATATGAACTTTTTAAAATTTTAATTGAATTTTAAAAATGCTTGGTATAAGTTAAATTTAGAAACATGATTAAGATACAAGTTTCCTTTTCAAAGACATATTTTAGGTTGAAAGATATTAAGTAATAGTTATTAAATAGTTATTACATCTTTTACAGTATTGTGCACGCACATGTACAGTGTGTGTGTGCATGTGTGTGTGTGTGTGCACACGTGCGTGCACATGTGGCATGCATGTGGAGGTCAGAGAACAACGTAAAAGAATCAGTTCTGTGCTTCCACTGAACTCAGGTTGACAGACTTAGCAGCAAGAGCCATGTCACCCACCCTAGAACCGCCCACACCTTAGTTTAGAACACCATCGTTACTAGGGACAGCAAAGAACTGTAGCCTGGGAAGAGGGATTTGTTTATTGCTTCTGTGAAAAACTGGTCTGAACTCAAACATTTCGTGTTCCAAGTGCTTGAATTTTGAGGTAGAAGAGCACAATTCTCTTAGTTCTAACTTATAGTTAGATTTTCCCTCCACCTACTTCCCAAAAGATTTCAAGTACAGAGCACCCAGCAAAAAAGGCTAAGGAAGGAGAAAGAATGTATACAGTTTACAAAGATAACTCAAAATCACATGTAAAAACTAGCTAAAGAGAAATGTCTGCAAAGAATCAATTTTGCATAAACTACAAAATTTACTTGCTTTGCATTGTAAAGTTTTTCACAGTTCTCACCTGTGCTGCAGAGCTCTTGGCGACTTGAATGATTTTCTCCATTGCGAGGTAGCTCTGCTGAGATGGAGCAGGGCCGATGGAATATGCTTCATCTGCCTGTTAAAGATGGAGTGGCTAGTTTGTACTTGCATATAGAACCACATCAGCCTCAGTTACCTATTATGGGATATTTACTTAACAAGGCAAAAATGCATTACATTTGTTTACAGTTTGGAGTATTACTTTGACTGTGTGAAGGTGTGTTACATTTGTTTCTGCTGCCTTTGTTAACAGTGTAAAGATGTGTTGCATTCAGTTCATTGTGCCTGCCTAAGGCACCTGATTGGTCTAATAAACAGCCTGTGTGCCAGGCTTGCAGTTGGGGAGTGTCCCTTACAGAGGGAAGACAGCCATTAAGCATTCACATACCAACGGAAGCTGTGACAAAGGCCCTAAAGGAGAAGGCAGGGACATAACAGTAGCAGAGACACGGGCTCTGGTCTGAGGGTGGCCAGGGTGAGCTAGCAGGGGCGGTTAGGGCAGGCTCCTTGGGTTTGGTAAGGACTTGGCCTGGGGATGGATGGAGAAAGTAAGCTTAGGAAAGGGACTGGAGAGCTTCCATGGAGAGAACACATACATGTGAAGGTCCAGAGGTGGACAGGAAACTGTCTGTGTAAGCAACCGAGGGTAGCTCACATGGTTGGGTTACAGTAAGTGGGTGGTCAAGACACCAGTGAAAACACAGATTTCATGAGGCCTCTGTGAAGTAAAAATATTTGGATACTTTTTCCTACTTGAACTCATAACGAGATTTGGGGATAAAAGTACAAAAAAGCAAAACCAAAATAGGCCAAAATTTATATTTTAACTTCACAAAACATAAGTCCATATTAATTCTGAAAATCATGGTGTTATAAAGCATGTGGGAACTTTGGCAGATTCCATGGCAGGTGAGGGTGACCAAGGCGGGGGACAAACACGCCAGGCAGACAGAGCTTAAGTTTTATTAGAAAGGGGAGGGAGGTGGAAGGAAAGAGAAAAGAGGTAAAGACACACAGACAGAGGACAGAAGAGAGGAGGGGGAGGGGAGGGGAGAGGAGGAGAGGAGAGGAGAGGAGAAGAGAGGAGAGGAGAGGAGGGGAGGGGAGGGGAGGGGAGAGGAGAGGAGAGGATAGGAGAGGAGGGGAGGGGAGGGGAGGGGAGAGGAGAGGAGAGAGGAGAGGAGAGGAGAGGGACAGGAAAAGTCCTGTCTACCCCAGGGGAACAGCAGGAAAGAGAGCAGATATAGGCGGAGGTCTTTCTTTTAAAGGGGTCCTTTGCACCCAGGCTGACCAGGGTACTGCCTGAATGCATTCTGCCAGGACAGGGGCAGGCCAGCATAATGCCTGAATCCTCACACATGGACAATAATACAATGGCAAATTGGTCTTGGGTATCACCCTTTCTTTATTACAGTCCTCTCCAGACATACTTTCCACTAAAGCCAATTCGGAGCATTTTTTTCATATCCATATTTTAATTTGTTCATATAAATATAAGCACACATACTTAGTTTTATACAAATAGAATCACATTATTTGCCTGTCTTCTGGAATTATTTTTTGGGTGCTTCTTTGCTGGCATACACTGTGTAGAACAGTTATACAGAATGGAGGTACCACAGCTCATTTAATCACAAGCCTCTTCACTTGAATTTGGGTAGCAGTGGCACAGTTCTAGACACAGGAAAGGATGAAACATTCTTTATATTCCTCTGTGTGCATTTATATGTGAATGTGCCCCCCCATGTTGGGGTCACAGACCTAGCAGAATGTTTGCAGGACAGGGTTGCAAATGTGTACATTTTAAAGTCCCTGGTTTGTTGGGGAAGTCCTGTTATTTGCCTGTGCATTTGTCAATAAAGTACTGTCTGGCCAATAGAAAACCTAGATAGGAGGGACTAGGAGTCGAGGAGGATTCTGGGAAGGGGAAACACAAGAGAGTCAACATGTAACCGCCATGGGGGTAGGAGCCCAGAACTATTCTCCGGTAAGAGACATACTTAGATTAACAATTATGGGGTAATTACTTAAAGCAGAGCTAGCCAGTAAGAGACAAGCAAGGCCAACAGCTTCATAATGAATATAGCCTCTTGTGTGTTTATTTGGGATTGAAGCGGCTCTGGAACCAGGCTGGCGGGAAGGCTCGTCTCAAGGAAAGCTTCTCTTAACACTGGTTCACCACCACCGGGATTTCACTAGCAAATATCTCCATCAACACATCAATTCTACCCATTTTCATCAACACCAAATATTAGCTGTCTGTCTCCTAAAGTATTCCTAACTTGATGGATCATAAAGCAATTAAACTATATGAACAAATTTTGGTTCAGAACTTGGTCTGGCCAAAATGCAAGACAGAGATCCTAAGAGGACCAGGAGGGAACAGGAAGAAGGCTCAGAAGGCAATGGCATGCTCCAGTCAAGACAAGAGAGTGGCCTGACTTCCGGTGCAGGTACAAGAGGGCAGGAGGAAGGGAGGGGAGTGTCTGGGAAGTGGAAGTAGCAGCCCTCAGTGCTCTCCAAACGAGGGAGGGATGTCATGTATAGAGTGGGAGTGGGAGTCATTTAAACATACCCAGGTCTCTACATCATTATTTTTATCAGCAAAGATATCAACTGGGAAGGGAAGTATCTAAGAACATCAAGCTGAGTATAGACGAAATAGATAGAGTTCAGTGTCAGGACATACCAGTTTGGTATCTGACAAATGTTCAAAGGGAAGGCTGAGCTACGGAAAGAAATTTGGGAGTTTTCCATGAAGTCAAAGGGATAGGTCAGGTGGTCTAGAATAAGTGAGAAAGGAGGGAGATCAAGACCGAGTCTTGACACCAGAGCTTCAACATTAACAGCTGAGTCCATACAGGCAAGTGGGGTCCAGAAAGGACTTTGAGAAAGGAGAGAAGGTTCAGAGACCTGAAAGGCAGGAGGAAATTTATTTCTAACAAGACGGAGTAGTTTTCTATGGTTTTAAAGAAAGGCCATTGAGGCTGCTCCAGGAACTCAAACTAATGCATACAGTCTTGCTGGGTGCTAAAGAGAGTCAGCAGCCAACCTCATCTATGCTGGAGTTCTGCCTGACATATAAGAACTAGTTATAACTGAAATACAAATCTCAGCCAGGCAGTAGTGGCGCACACCTTTAATCCCAACACTTGGGAGACAGAAGTGGATCTCTGTGATTTCAAGGCCAGCCTGATCTACAGTCAGAGCAGTTACACAGAGAAACCCTGTCTGGAAAAGCCAAAACCAACAACAAAGAAAACACAAACTTCAAAGGAGCTGGGTGTTTTTAACTTGGATCTTACTGATGAACTAAAGTTCAGAAAATTCAAGTGACTTGTCTAAGGTGACAACTGCTAACAACAGTTGTCTTGATCTTTTTGTCCGAGCATATTAGGGATCTGGAATTAAGCAATCATTGATGAGATCAAGTACTCTGCCTGTAAATAAGCATGTGACTAAGCACACTGGTTTAACCACTGTTACGTATTAAAAGTGTCTCTCAGATGTACTTAGTGAGTAGTGGGAACCTATTTACACAAACTTTGTTAACACTTGCAAGCATCAACTGTCATCGTAAAGAACTAAACTAGGGCCTGGAGAGATGGCTCAATGGTTAAGAGCACCGGCTGCTCTTCCAGAAGACCCAGGTTCAACTCCCAGCAACCACATGGCAGCTCACAACTGTCTGTTAACTCCATTTACATAGATCCGAAACTTCCCATGGCAAAACACTAAAGCACAAAAAAAAAAAAAAAAAAAAAAAAAGCAGAAACCTAAACTGGACACAAAAGCATACATGCAATTGCTAACAAGATTTTGTTTTGAGCTTTTAACATCAACATACCATATCTACATGCATGGAATTCCTGTCGGCCTCACTGTAAACAGCCACAGACTGTATGCCCATTCTTTTGGCTGTTCGTATCACCCTGCAAGCAATTTCTCCTCTGTTTGCAATGAGGACCTTGGCAATGCCTCTTCCTGTTAAGACAGCATGAAGTAAGACACAAGTGTTATCGGGAAATGAGAAATTAAAATAGGTTATAAGTCAGCTCTTAAGGGCTTGCTTTGATAAAACTGGCATACATTAGCCTAAAATCACATTTGAATATTAGACAATGGATTTCTTTTCTATTCACTAGAGTTCATAATATCTCTATTAATGCAAACTCAGTAAGATACATAAAGCTTGAAAAACCATAATGTATGATCTCCACGTGGAAGATTTTAGGGCATTTCAACCAAGAAGTGCAGTGTGAAGAAGACACGCCCTGGCTCTCTCTCAGCTTTGCTTCCCGCTGTGTCATGGGAGCATCCTGCTGTCACGTTCAGATGCCACCCTTCTACACTGCTGACATCTGCACTGCCAGCGGCTCCAGTCCATTCAGGTTTCTAGTTCTCTACGTCAATTTCCACTTGAATGTCTCCTTGTCAGCTTCACATCCGAGCTTCTAAAACATGGCTTACTGTGCTGCCTCCAAGATCTTCTCTCCACAAGCATGCTATTCTCAGTTCCCAAACTCCTGGAAAGATAAGACGATCACTGAATTTTCCCTGGAGGTCTGTCGTCACCCAGTCAAACCAGGAGGCTTCTCAGTGCTTTCCTGCACTGTTTCTTGAAATGCTGCTGTTTTTCATTCTTTCCCATTGCTAGAATCCACCTTTATTAATCTAAACCTAATCAGCACAGGCATTTCAAACATGTCCAACGACATTGGTCCACTTCTTTTCCAATCAGAACAGTTCTCCCAAGTTCATTTCTTAGAAAGTCATTTATATGGATTATGCCCTGTATGATTCATCCATAAGATAAGCACTTATGTAATCAGATTTTATAAAGAAATGATACAGTATAGTGGGCAATGATCCCTACACTATCGCCTGTACTGTCACTAGATGATTTATATTGAATCCTGAGTACCTAAAAGACTCACTATTTCCTTTTGTTTCAACCATGGTAATAAAATTGTCTCATCTAGAAAAAGGATATGATAAACAGTTCCATCATCACACATAAGATAAATGCTGACAATTTAAGGTTTTCCTTTTTAAAAAAGTGTTTTTTTTTTGTTTGTCTGTTTTGTTTTTGTTTTTGTGGCCAGGAGGTGGAGGCAGGAGGATCTCTGTGAGTTCAAGGCCAGTTTGATCTGTAGAGTGAGTTTTCATATAGCCAGGGCTATGTATAGTGACCCTATCTTAAACAAACAACTTAAAATGTTCTCTACTCAATAGCAAAAATGATTGTATTTTAAAAGCAAAATTGGTGACTTAGTAATCAATAAGAAAATTATCACAGAAATACAAATATATGAAGGCTTATGAGAGCTAATTCTATTGTGTACAAATTAAAGATTAAGCATTTCTTTTTCTTGGCTCAAACCCTAAAGCAATGTTAAAGTCTGCCAGTACCTGGGGTTGTTCCATACTTCATGGTTCTCTGTTTCCAAGCCCATTCCCTATAAAATAAGTCCAAATGCAATTATAATTAATCAGAATATACCAGATCAGCTACTGCTCTTTCAAAACATGTCAGATACAGTAAAAGGTTAGCTTTAAGCCCATTAGCAAGGTGATTTAGTAGGACTCTCCATGGAAAGAAAACCTGTCTAGAACCTGGGAGACTGAGTTCTGGCCAGTTTCCCTTTGTGCTGAAGTCTTTGAATGAGTCACCTACCCTGTTTAATATCTGAAGCTGGCATTTGTCCAGAGAGACAATTAAAGGCAAAGGTGCTTTAAAATCATAGACCTCAGCTTTTTAAAAGCCTTCTTTTGGACTGTAAGTAATAGTGAACAACCACCCAGCACCCACACCATTAGAATCATCAAGGAAGATTAGTCACTCTGCATTTTGATGTTATCTGTTCTACTTTATTAAATCAAATATGCTAACTACAATTTGAAAATATAAATTGAATGCAAAACCTCTGATAGGACAGTCTTGACAATAAGCCAAAGAAATTAAAGAGAGGAAGCTGAACAAGGATAACGGAAATAGGAAATGTTGGCTATGGCCTAGTCCCCACCTGCTACTTACTCTTCAATACTGCTTGCCACAGTCAGATCACTCTACAATGGAGTTTCTCAGTCTTTTTTTATTAATACCCTCCCAATGAGAAAACTTTACACGGTAAGGAATACATTTTACAAATAGACAAATTTGAGTTTTAGAGGGCCACAAACATGCTAGTCAAGTGCTTAACCTATAGCTCCCATTCTGTGAGAGGCAATCTTGAAGATAATTCTCAGTTTTAAAGTATAAAATTTTTCCAAGCAAAATCATAGCTGTATATACTGATGAGCTTACTTCTGTCATAAAGCACAAAGATCACACTATATACTAGAAATTATACAACTGCAACAATATGCATATACCCTTTGCATGTAACTATGCAACCATCAGGACTATTTCCCAAGGGCTTCTTGAGGAACACTATACACTCACTATCTTGGGAGGCACACTTAATCAGATATTGTCAGTCTTGAAGCCTATTGGGAGACCTATGTCTTTAGCTTGAGAGCCCTACAGATGGTTTCCCCCAGGAGAATGGTGCTGTCTTAAATCTTTTCAATTCAGCCCACCTCACTTTCTTGATTTTCAAGGAGGATCTTTATGAGACATTTTCCAGCTTGGAGCACTGACTTCCCTTTGACCTCTTCGGGTAAGTTAAGGTTTAAGGCCTTTGCAGGCATTTGTGCCTATGAAATGGCAACTTCATAATGGGGCCACTGACAGCCTAAAGCATTTTCCTTTTAACTAATATAAAGACTGATACAGACAGAAAGACATACCTCTTACCTGCAGTCCTCTATCCTGACAAAGTTATGATTGCTCTATCCTATCTTTACAGTTATTTTTGCTACATCTTAAAACATTTAAACAAGATAAGCAAGTTGCTGCCATGAGATAATTACACTGATTAAGACAGCATCTATACTCATGCCTACAATCTTAATACTAGGGATTCTTTTTTCCTGAGATATTGGAGGAATCATGACTGGTTAAAAAAATCCTATGCTGGAAAGATTTTTTAATTCTAGAAACTTTTAACAGGATGACAGCTACCATAGATTTTTTTGGAGACAATAAGCAGACTTTGGGAGAGGAGAGAGGAGAATGAGTATGGTGATATTTGGGAACCTAAGAAAGAAAACAGCATTAACACTAGCTTCACCATCTTTCTTATTTAAAATATAGAGGTGAGTCTAAGAATTCACTGACAATTTAGGTATCTACCACTGTTTGTTGATGATAAAAGTGTTGATTCTTCAAAGTGTTTATTGACTAAATCATATGGACCTTATCTGGTTAAATTTTTATCCCCTAGTTAATTTGAACAAAAAAGAGGACTAGCATCATATTAATATTAGTTCTGCTAGATATGAGCACCATCACCTCTTCCTAGAAGAAAGTGAAGCAAAGATATTAGGTAACTTGGCCACAGTCAACCATGCAGTGAGCCCTAACAGTGGACACAGCCTTCTGCCCCGAGGGCAATCTTGCCCTCGGGCGGGCACTAAGCAGCTGCCTTTCCAGAAGGTGGGAAGGTGATGGTAATGTGGAAGCAATCTACCTACACGACTCTGGGGTTTTCACTGCAGAAGTTACTGTCCCCGTGGAGCTTCATCGCCAAAAGGATCTGGGGGACAAGTTAGTCATCTGACAGCTTTGTTCAAACTTGTGAACAGATTCTACAAAACTCCTTAGCCCCCTGCAACGTCGCTCTCATTAGTTAAGAGTCTTTCCAGCAATGGGAATCCTTCTATGAACCGCACTCAAGATGGGGAAACTGAGTTGAAAGAAACTTTGGGAAGGGGGTCCTGGCCGACGCCTCTAGCTGTGCACGCTTCGGTAGCAGTAATGTGCGGGGTGCCAAAGCAGGCAAGCTCAGAGGGCCACCCTCCCAGCCTCAGAACTGAAACCAGTCAGTGACACAGGAACCAGGGGGACAGCGGAGAGCCTGTAACAGGCAGAGGTGGAACGGCGCCCACCAAAACCACGCAGATACTTAAAGGGCCGCTCACGTGACCCAGCGCCCCGCAACCCGCCCTTGCACCGAGCCCCACCGTCACCTCGGCTGCAGCAGCAGGACAGGGACCCGCCGCAACTGGTTCCTATCTACCACAGCCAGCAGCGCCGCCGCAGCCATCTCTGCACAGCCGGGGTGGACACCAAAAGCTGCCCACGTCCTCCTGAAAGCGTCCCTCGCCTCGCAAGCCTCCTGTCCCCCGTCGGCCACCGTTGCACAAAAGAACTGGTGGGCGTCTCCGCAAGAGCCAATCACAGACCCGGGTATGTCAAAGGCACCGATTGGCTGACTGGACCATGTGCCGGGGGCGGGGACGGTGGTTGTGAGGGGCGGAGCTGCACAGCCTTGCGCTGGAGGCGGAGCCAGCTCGCCTACTGTTTATGGAGTCCGCCTCGCAGAGCTGAAGACACTGAGGCTTTGTACTCAAAAGGCAAGCATTCTCACTGAACACCAGGAAAAAGGGGAAGTCGAAACTGAGTGACAGAAAATCTAGAAAATAAAGACAGTAAAAATATCTGTAGATGATTATTGGAGACATCTGGGACAGGGTTCATGGGGGGGAGTGGCATGGTAAAACAGCTAGTTGAATGAAGGCTTACAATTATAAAAAGAAACCCGGCACAGTGGCAAATATTTGCAAACCCAGAACTAAAGAAGCAGAAGCAGAAGGATTGTGGTGAGTCGTGGGATTGACTACACAGCCTGAGCAATACAATGAGGTCCTCCCTCAAAAGATAAAATAAATACAATATAAAAAATAAACATAAATGCAGCGGGAAAACAGGTAAAGACAAATAAATTAATGGATTCAGAGCATTAATACCTTTGTACTAATGAATCCAATGTGAGAGTTAGCTACATTTTGAGTTTTAATTAATATGCCTAAGAGATCCATGAAACAAAAATGCCTCTGATCTTGCAAGTCCCTAGGCCAAGGACAGATAGTTCCTGAAATGCTGGAGATATTGTTTCTTTGACCTTACACTCCATGTGCTTGGTCACAGAAGACTCACAGTCAGGAAATACATCAGGATGTATGGCTGCATCTGATGGAAATACTTACGCCCAGCAAACCAAGGCCTGGGCCGTTTTACTGGGAGACCAGAGATGGACCTGGCCAGAGAGTCCATCCTTGGAATATTTTGACACTAGGCTTTGTTTTTGTTGTTGTTGCTGCTGTTTGGGTTTTTGAGGGGTGGGGGGCAGTGTTAAGAGAGGGTTTCTCTGTGTAGCATCCTGGAACTCACTCTGTAGACAAGGCTGGGATTAAAGGCATGTGTCGCCACTGCCTGGCAACACTCTTCATAAAAATTGTCAATTTATAATTTAACCTGCCAAATTATTTCATGACTCTCAGCACACAGAGAAGACGGTAGCTGGCCACGAGGGAACCATTCTGAGCCAGCACCTTGGCTGCAGGCTGGAACCATATAATAGAGGACTGAGCCCCACTAGTGCCTAAGCAGAAATTCAACTCATGGAGGAAGACTGAGACACTGTGACAAGTGACTAGGTACCAGAGACAGCAGCACAGAGAATAGCATGACAGAAGCCAGTTGGCAGAGAAAGACTGGATACCCTTCCCAACCCAGGTGTCAACAAATGGAGTATGCCTGAGAAAATTCTACATACAAATACAAATGTGGGAGAGACATGAAACTCTTGACCCCTACTAAATCTCCCCCAAAACAGTGCCACGAACTGGGAAAAAATACTGAGGACTATGGGGAACATTTCTATACAAACCTTTGCAGGTGTCTATTGGTGAGAATGGGGTGTTGAAATCACCCACCTACTTGTACTGTGTTGGGATCACTCTGTGGGTTTAGATCTACTATGTCTTTCTATTATGAATTGGGGTTCCCTTGTGTTTTGTGTGTATGTGTTAAGGATTGTGCCCACGTTCAGGGGTCCTATGTCAGTTCCCTAGCTGTCAGACCGGGGTCCATGAGTTCCCACTTGCTCAGGTTTCTGTGGGTTTTCCCATCGTGGTCTTGACCCCTTTGTTTGTCACTCCTCCCTCTCTGAGACTGGATTCCAGGAGTTTGGCTCAGTGCTTAGCTGTGGGTCTCTGCTTTTGCTTCCATCAGCTACTGGATGAAGACTCTAGGATGGCACACAAGGCAGTCATCATTCTCATTATGGGGGACAGGCATTTAAGGTAGCCTCTCCACTATTGCTTACATTCCTAGTTGGGGTCATCCTTGTGGATCTCTGTACAATTCCCTAGTGCCAAAATTCTCTTTAACCCTACAATGACTCCCTCTATTGATGTTCTCCTTTCTTGCTCTTCTCTATTCCTCTCCCCACTCAATCTTCCTCATCCCTCATGTTCCCCTGCCTCTTCCCCCCTCCTCTTTCTCCTACCTCCCTTCCACCCCCCCCCATGTGGACAATCTATGGGGCCTCTGGCAGGGAACCAGGATATATCCCTAGTGCACAAACGGGGGAGCCCATTACCTATGAAGGGATACTTCCTTAACCTAGGTAGACAGGGGAGGGCCTAGGCCCTGCCCCAAATGACTTGACAGATCTTGATGATCCCTCATGGAAGGCCTCACTCTCCCTGGGGAGTGGATGGGAGTAGGATGGGGGGATCAGTGGGGGGCACTGGAGGATGGAAGGAAGAGGTAACTGGGATTGATATGTAAAATAAGATTGTTTCTAACTTAAATAAAATTTATAAAAAAATATAAGATTCTAGTGTGAATAAAAAAGAAAACTCTTGCATTCATATTCATTAGAGATATTAGTCCATAATTTTATTTTTTGTAGGGTGTTTGTCTGGTTTCGTATTAGAATAATGCTAGCTTTTACAAAAAAGAATTCTGAGATGTTCTTAATTTTCTGCTTTATGGAATACCTTTAGGAGTGCTAGTGTTAATTCTATTTTGAATATGGGGTATAATTTTGTGCTGAATCCATCAGGCCCTGGGCATTTTTTAGTTGGAAGATAATTCATTGGGTGTTATGTGTCTATTTAAATTATTTCTTTTCATCTTGATTTAACTTTGGCATTCCATATATCTCTAGAAATTTACCCATTTCTTTTAGATGCTCTGGTTTGGTGGAATAAAGATTTTAAAAGCATGTCATTATGACTGTCTGAATTTTCACAGAGTTTTTTGCAACATCTGCCTTTTTATCCTTAATTTTGGATTAAGTTGAATTAAAATGTGTTGGCAGTGGTTATGATACCAGTATATCAAGATGATATTTAAACATTAGTATCTCCATAGATTGATAAAAATTGACAAATAAGCATCACTAAGGTGACTCTTTGTGCGCCACTGTAACAACTAACATTGAAGAAGTCTGAGTGCATAAAATTCCATGATACATGTATTAACTTGCAATGTTTACTTAAAAATTAGTTACAGTTCGAGGCCAGCCTGGTCTACAGAGCGAGTTCCAGGACAGTCTCCAAAACAAAACAGAGAAACCCTGTCTTGAAGAACCAAAAAAATTAGTTACAGATAGCAAAAATAGTTTAAAATATTTAATTTTTACCACTAATCTCTGATACAAAATATTCTTTAATGCTTTACACATATTGGAAAATAGTCCAAATGTCTCATAATAACAGCCAAATAACATACTAAAGGTAAAATGTTATATTTCAAATTTTATATATGTATATACATATACATATATATATATTAAAATCTCTACACACTCTTCTGATAGGTCCTTTAGGAAGACTCTGACTTCACATATGAGTAAATTCTAGAGAAGAAGTTTTATTAAGTCCAGATTCAGCAGTAGCTGCAAAGAAAAAGAAAATCTCAATGTCAAAGACTATGAATCAACAATGAGTTAGTTTTTAAAAATTTAAAAAAATCATCAGTGTGAATGAAGACAAATCTATTACATCCCACTGGTACGATAGTGCCATAACTGCTATGGAGTAACCAATTGCTTTCTGATTGGATTAGAGGCCTGTCCATAGGAGGAAATCGCCTGGCACTGTAAGCCTGATCAAAAGCCTTTGGTTAGTGTCTTAGTTAGGTTTACTATTGCTATGACGAAGCACCATGACCAAAGGAACTTTGGGAGTAACAGGTTTATTTGTCTTATGCTTCCATATCACTGTTTATCACTGAAGGAAGTTAGGGAAGGAACTCAAACAAGGCAGAAACCCAGGGGCCGGAACTGATGCAGAGGCCGTGGAGGAGTGGTAATTACTGGCTTGCTCCCCATGTGTTTGTTCAGCCTGCTTTGTTATAGAACTCAGACCGCCAGCCTGGCATTGACACCACCCACAATGGGTTGGGCCCTCCCTCTTCAATCACTAATTAAGAAAATGCCCTATAGGCTTGCATACAGCCTGGTCTTATAGAGGTGTTTTCTCAATTGATGCTCCCTCCTCTCTGATGACTATGCCCTGTGTGGAGGACAGAACCTACTATTGTTGTTTTGCTAATGCTCATGATGTCTATTGCCTACTAACTAGTTATGTTTATACCCACAGACCTGGGTTGGCCTCAGCATTCATCAGAGAACTTCTTTCTGCAGTGGACAGGAATCAATGGAGAGATGCAAACTGGTCAAAGTGCTGAGAATAAGACTGAGCACTCAGCTCTAAACAGGACACTTCCCCCAGCCAAGACTCAGAGAATAGCACAGAAAAGAAGGTGGAAAGAATATAAAAACGAGAGGATGGAGAGGAATGCTGTCTTCTAGAAATGAGATGCCTGTCATACTCATGAGCTCACAACATATTGGTCACGGGCACAAGACCTACACGAGACCAACATGTGGTACAGGTGGGGCTCGATGGTTTCTAGGCTCCACCCCTACTAACAGTTGCTAGCTGCTGAAGGAGAAGACTCACTCTTTGGGAGAATGTAGCCACTGGTTAGGATTCTTAGGCTCCAGTGGGTTGCTCCCCATCCATGCATATAGGCAGCACCAACAGAAGTTGGTGACTTGTAAAACAAAGATGAAGATGGGAGAGGCACATATTGGAGGAGATACAAGGAGAGATGGAGGAGGAAATGAAGTGTATATGTTTCTTGTATATCTGTATGAAATTCTCAAGAATAAAGAAAGATTAAAAATATTACAGTACAAGCTATTAAGTATAATTTGGCAGTAGTAACACACTCAATTAATTGTCAGTGTGATTAAATATCAGTACACCTGTTTTTCCCAGCCCTCGTGTATTTTTCAAGAGCCATTTAGTAAGGTGCTGTGACAAGTACCAGTAAGGTGAGGACTCTATAGTCCATTCCCCCACAATATAATGCTAAAAAACCAGGTAAGTCCATAATTTCTACATAGTCACAGATACACTTCTAGAACAAAGAGAGGGGACTCGCGTGCCTTTTTTTCGGTTTGGGTTTTTGGTGGAGGTGAAAGAATTGAGATCTGAAGGATAAGAAGGAAGTGGGGACAGCAGAAGGAGAGTGAAGACAGGTGAGGGAGTGGAATTCTGAGCAGGCTGCTTTGGCTAGACATGAGAGAAACAGGCAGAGCAGGATCTCTTTGCAGAGACAAGTCCTAAGTTCTGTCGAGAATAACATAGACATGGGTATTTTCAGTTCATGTAAGGAAATTTATGCTGTCTCTGAGGATAAAGGGTCAACAAATAACGAAGTAAGTTCTGAGAGATTTGAAATGACCCTTGTCAAGTGACAATTTATGAAGTGTGGGATTTTTTGTTGTTGTTATTTTGTTTTGTTGCTAAATTTTAGTAAACAAACTTTGGTTTCTTGGTCATAAATTGAGGAGATCACCATGCCATTGCAGTTTTAGTTTTAAATTATTTTTCGTTTATGAGATTATAATAATTTTTTCACTTCCCCCTTCCCTTTCCTCTCTCCAAACCCACCCCACACACCCCTAATCACCCTTTTTCAAATTCATGGCTACTTTTTTCATTAATTGTTGTTACACACACAAATACACACACACACATGCGCACACGCGCACGCATGCATGCACGTGTATATTACTAAATACATAAATACAACTTTCTCTTCCTATATGATGTTACTTGTATGTATGTCTTCAGGGCCTGACCATTTGGTATTGAATAACCAATTGGTGTGCTCTTTCGTGGGGCAGAGAGTTTCACGTGATGGAAAAAGTGAAGAGAGTGGGAGCCAGATAATGAGATACACAGGCTTTGAAGAATTTAAAGTGATAGGAAAGGAATAAATGATGAATCAATATACTTCTTCTCATTAAGAATGCTTGTGTTTTGCACACCTTTCCCTTGATTTTATAAGAACAAATATCAATGTAGAAACTACTAATGAAAGAGATAGTGTTAGCTATTTACACTTTATATCAGAAATTAGTTAATTAACCCATATTTAATGAATAAAATGTGACACCTACCTTGTCTTAATTCTCTAGTTATGCTTTGTTCCCACTCCTGCAACACCTGAAATCAGTCAAATATTATTTATAACATTTAAACTAAATAAGAGAAATTATGATGAGGATCATACACCATTCACCTGTGGCCTTTAAGGACCGTGGTAACAGATGCCTGCAATCCCTACTTACAGGAGGCTAATGTAAGAAAAAGTCATGAAACCTGGGATTCATAGTAATAAAAAGGTCAATTGGAATACATAGTGAGACTCTGTCTTTAAATTAAATGTAACTACAGTATGCAATGATGCATTCATTAATTTAAAAATGTTTATAAAAGACAAAGGAAAGCATTACCCTTAATTAAGACTTTTAGTGGTGGCTGGGCGCTGGTGGCTCACGCCTTTAATCCAGCACTCGGGAGGCAGAGGCAGGCGGATCTCTGTGTGTTCAAGACCAGCCTGATCTTCAGAGTGAGTCCAGGACAACCTCCAAAGCAATATAGAGAAACCCTGTCTCGAAAAACCAAAAAAAAAAAAAAAGATTTTTAGGGGTATACTTAGCTAGAAGAATATTCCACTGTGTTCCAAACAAAGTAAGAGGGACTATATGTATAACTATTGGATAACCCTTACTCTTTGTTGTGTGATATTTTATTTGTGTTCTGACTATAAAGCTTGCCTGGAGATCAGAGGGCAGAGCTAGCCACTAGTTAACCATAGAAACTGGGCAGTGGTGGCACACACCTCCAATACCAGCACTCGGGAGGTGGGGACAGGAAGTGATAAGATAGGGTAGAGACAGGATCTCAGCTTTTGGATGGAGGAAGAAGATTTTTTTAATTGATTAAGATTAATTAGATTCACAATTTAACTCTTCTTCTAGCTCATATCCATGTTTCAGGAAAAAAAAAGGGTTTTGGCTTTTTGAGGGAGGGTTCTTTTTTTTCCCCCTTCAGTTTTCCAAGAAAGGGTTTCTCTGTGTAGCTTTGGAACCTGTCCTGGCACTTGTTCTGCAGCCCAGGCTGGCCTCGAACTCACATATCCACTTGCCTCTGCCTCTCAGATGCTGGATTTAGAGGCTGCATCACCACCACCACCCAGCTCAAAAGTTGTGTTTTTAATACAAAGGTTAAATAAATCAACTCACTTTTTAGGCTGATTGCATTAGTTTATGACTCTTACCAAAATGCTACTCTTTATAAAAAGAGTATCTGTTTAAACTTTTTTTTTCACTTTAGTGTTTTCCTTAAAAAGAACTTTACATTTCCTACTGTTAGAAAATTAAAATCTGAGTCTATTTAGGTAAGATGATGAATTAGAAGCTACCTCCATATGATAAAGAGAATATAAAGATTCAGAATAGCAAGGAATGAACTATTCCAGAAACATAACAAGAGTGCCAAAACATTGGAAATCACAAAAAAAGACACTTGAAAAGTATAGAGAAACAAAGGGTGACAGGGACAAAGGAATAATGATCACATACCTCCCAATTTTGAGGAGGGGGAGGTCAATTTTCTTTCAAAAGGTAGACTATGTGGCCCTGGAGAAAAGAGACAAACTGTCCAGTTTGGAAGATACACTCATTCTTCATGTGTTTGTTCAACAGTCAAGAAGAGGTCTATTTGTCATTCCCAAGTCTCAGAGAGCTGGAATAGGCCATCATTTTGAGAGGGAATCTAATTTTTTAAGACTAAAATTCCTGGGTTCCTTGTATAAGGGTACAATTACATGTACAGAATCCCAGAGCCAACCTACCACAGCCTAAATGTAACATACAGCTGCAGGAGGCAGTCATGGAGAGAAGCTGACATGCCCTCTGAGGCTGGGAGACAAGCCTATCATTTGAAGGTGTCTACAGAGTCTCATCAGTCAAGCCTGAGGTCATCAGATCTCCCATCCTCTGAAGCCACCTATCACTTGAGATTCATGGGTGGTCAAACTGAAAACTCTGAAGTTTCAGTGTAATCAAAGATCAAAGCTCTGCTGCCTTTTGTGGGAAGTGGGGTGAGTCCTGAGTGAATACATGCTATTAACATGTCAAGGACTCCATACCTGCAGGCTCAGAGACATGAAAGCCTTCCTTGGAGGACTTAGTGTGAGTGTTGCCAGTGTTTGCAGAAAATGTCCTGTGGGAACACCAGACCTTGAGCATAGACCCACTTCCCCTTCTGCCTGGGAGTAGGCAGCTGTAAGACATGTTTACTAAAAACAATACAATGCCTGGGGGCATTAAGTTCCTGGAAAAGGCCTGCCCACAGAAACCACCCTGACCTCGACCTTGTCCAAAGACTAACCGCCCCTTCTGCCACACCCAGATCAGTTTCTGGGGTCAGAGCAGAACCAGCCAGGGGAGAGGAGAGAGCAGAAGCTTCTCTGGTGGGAGCCTTTCTTAGGAAGTTTTCTTGAACCTTTTTGGGGCCTGCTTAAAGTTTTCTTTATATCGTTGAACGAGTCTCTGTGTTGTCAATCCCCGACACCCTCCGCACGTGTTCTCGGACACAGGCCGCGCAGCAGACGCGACAATGTCCACCGTAGCTGTCTCCTCCTAGATAATTATGACCACAAGACTGCTCCCCTACAGAAATTGTTCCTACTGATACTACCTAAGCTTATCCCCTGGATCCAGTCAGATACCATAAACCCTGCCTCCTTGTGTATAAGTATGCCTTTCTGTTCAACTCTACGTAATAAACACAGTGAGTTTCCAGGGTGCTGCAATTTCTCCATCAGAGAACCAAGTCCACCCCATCCCAGCTATTCTATCTGTTTGGATGTTCATTTGTCTATCTTTTCTTCATTGCATAAATACTCCTAGTCAGGTCAAGTCTCTGGAGTCTATACAAGGATCCAGCAGTCTTGTCTCAGCAGCAGTATTTAATGCTGAGTGGGCTTTGAAGCAAGGAGACTGGTGTTTGGTACAGATCTCAGAGTTTTGCTTGATGCTCCCACTCCTAGTGATCTCGAGACAAGCCCTGACACCACCACCTCCCACCAGATACGACACTAGCCATCCTAGTAAATATGAACCTAGGAATCTACTCAACCCCCCACAGAGAATTTCATAAGAGAAAGGTCTGTCTAACACTTGATATTTTGGGGGTCAACATAAGCCTAAATGTGAGAAAATATAAGAATCTCCAGTTTCAAGTCCTCTACACATGCCAAGTTTGGAAGCCTTACGTTTTAGAGGTATTTAATGTTCCAAGTGTACATTTAGAAATGACTAGTGACTTCTAAGAGGAAACATACAAGCAATGGGATGAAGTAAATCAAGTTGTAGAAAAGAAAATAACAAAGTAGAGAAGACAATAACATGGTTGAAATATCCATCAATGAAACATATTTTCAAAAATTCTGTAAGTGAGTAATTCAATTAATCATAAAATAAGCAAGTAAATAATTGCAAATTAAGGTTGATATAGCCAGCAGAATAGGAAATTCACAGAAAAAAGATATTTAAAGACAAACACAAAGTAAGGTTATTCATGACCACCAAACCAGTACTGCAGAAGATATTTAAAGGAATTTTAAACACAGAGGAGATAAAGACTGTCTTGATCCTGAGAGCACAGAAAAGCATAAATTTCAGGAGAAGACTAGATTAATGTTCTATTGTTGTGAAGAGACACTAAGACCAAGGCAAATCTTATAACAGAAAGCACTTAATTGGGGGCTTGCTTACAGTTTCAGAGTCCATTAGCATCATGGGGAACTTGGTGCTTTGCAGGTAGGTGCCTTGCAGTAGCTGAGAGATACCTCCTAATCCATTGGGGTGGAGACAGAGAGAGAGAGAGAGAGAGAGAGAGAGAGAGAGAGAGAGAGAGAGAGAGAGACAGACAGACAGACAGACAGACAGACAGACAGACAGACAGACAAACACAGAGACACAGAGACAAAGCCGGGTGTTGGTGGCACACGCCTTTAATCCCAGCACTTGGGAGGCAGAGGCAGGTGGATCTCTGTGAGTTTGAGGTCAGCCTGGTCTACAGAGCCAAGTGCCAGAACAGGTTCCAAAACAATACAGAGAAACACTATATCAAAAAACAAAAATACAAAACAGAGACAGAGAGACAGAGACTGGGCTCAGTGTATACTTTTTGAAGCCTCAAATGCCATCCCTAGTGACACACTTCCACTAACAAGGTTATATCTCATCTCCTAATCCTTTCAAATGGTACTACTCCCTAGTGACTAAGCATTCAAATATATGAGCATGTAAGGGGCATTCTTATTCAAATTACAACATATACATACATACATACATACATACATACATATATATATATATTAAGCAATATGGGACTGACCAGCAACAACACAACAAACCCTGAGCCATCAAACAACTTATGAAAGCATAATATTACAGGAATCAGAAAAGCCTCTTTCGGTAATAATCCTGAGTGTGAATGGTCTTAACCCACCACTTATATACAGAGTATTATTGGTTCAAAAATGCTACAAGAAAAACACCTTTCTGTCAAACATGGGCTGAGAGTAAAGGATAAGAGTAAATATGTAAAAATGTAAACCAAAGAACTGTAAACCCCAAACCAATAGTAGCATCTATAATTATAGCTGGTAAAGTAGACTTCAAGCCAAAATTTATTCAAAAGTGACAAGAATGCCACACATATTTTTTAAAAATTTATATATTTCTCCTAGCTTTCTCCTCACTCCAACTCCCCTTTTCTCTTGAATTCATTATTCTTTATTATTTTTACATATATATTTACATATAAATTTATAAATACAATCGGCCGAATTCCTTTAGTGTTGCTTACGTGTGTATTTAGAGCTGACCACATAGACTTGGCTTACTTATCAGGGGTCTTGTCCCTGGAGAACACTAATTCTTCCTTTCCTCAGCCATTAATTACCTGTAGCTCTTCAACTAGAGGTAAGGCCTTGTGAGATTTTTCATAACCACAATGGCATGCTAACTGGTATCATTTTTCAGGACTTGTTTCGGCAGTCATACTGTTAAAATTTCATGGAGAAGATGGCATCACAACAGATGCCCCTGTTCCCTGGCTTTTACAATCTCCTCTGTGATGATCCCTGAGGCTTTGGTGTAGAGATTTGTGTTGGAGGTCAGTTGTTCTCTACATTTTACAGGTGTGAGTTTCTATAATGGTCTCTGCTCCAAAAAGAATCCTCTTTGATGAAGCAGTGAGAACTACATGTATCTGTAGGTATAGGGTTTAGAATAAAGTTAGAAACTATAGGTCATCATCCATGAGTCGTGGACTAGGTTTCCATTATCAGCACGGAGTCTCTCTTATTTTGTGGACCTTAAAGTCCAATTAGGGAACCATTGATATTGCTATTAGGATATAAGTGCTATAATTATACCTTGTGATGGGTTGAATAAGATGTCCACATAGTCTTGGGCATATGAATGCTTGGTCCCAAGTTGGTGACATTGTTTGGGGTGATGAGTGGATAATGAAAATGTAGTATAATTGCATAATTGATATTATTCAGCTATTAAGAAAAATAAATGTGTGACTTAGTTTATTGGCAACTTTTTTCAAATGAAATTCATATATGTGGGTGGAAAACCAACAGTTATCTGGAGTGAGGTAACCCAGGCCCAGAAAGACAAACACTATGTGTGGTTTTTTCCTTATGTATGGGTGTCACCTTGAATCTTTCAATATATGCGTTTCATTTGGAATACCTATCAAGGTGAGGAAATTACTAAGGGCTCATGGAGTAGCTTTCAACAGAGGGAATATATAATGCAGGTTTATGAAAGGTTAAGAGGGAATTATGGAACAGGAAAGCATTAATTTTGGGTGAAGAAACAGAGTAGGATAAAAGAAAGAAATTGGGAAGTATAAATAACACTGAAGGGTTCAAAGAAGTCATATGGAAACCTACTAATGCAGATACTAAAGTGTATCTATACATGTACAGAAAAGAGTCAAAATGGGGAGCTATTCTGTAACATGGCAACAATGCCCTACTCCATATCACAGTCTAACAAATAAAAATCCAGCCCCAGGAATGGGTTACTTCTCTATGAGCTGTTGGTCATTAAGTTCCCAAAGAACCTAACATTATGGGTTTTGATAATGATCTTGGTTATCCCCAGAACTTGATGGTAGACCCTATTGCTGAAGACACCACATACTTCAGTCATAGAACATGGAGAAATCAGGCTGGTACTGACCTGGAAGCTACTCATACTGGCTAGTGTTCACAGTGCTGGGATGTGCTGTGTATGCCACTAGAGAAGTAAGGCAATCATCAATCTTATCTGACTGTGAAACCCTTCAATCTACAACAGCAACTGGCCTGACAAAATACTATGCATTGGTGCAATCGTGGCACAACGTTATGGGAGTAACCAACCATTTTCTGATTAGATTTAAGTAATGTTCAACAAGATAAAACCCGTATATACCACCATTATTGGTCCATGCACCTGTGGATAGACAGGTCCTGGGGCCTAAGACAGAACCTACTATTATTTTTTCTGGTAAATGGACATTATGTTAAACTGAATTCTAATGACGTACCATTATATCCATAGATTAAAATGCTTTCTATTTGCTGTAGATAGTGATTAACACATCGACCCACAACAAGTCAGTGTTCATAGAATAAGAGCCTGTAGAATGCTCAGCCCTAAATGGCACATTTATACTGCACACTCTTCTCCCAAGGCTAAGGGATTATGGCAGAAGGGCATAAAGACTGTAAAAGCAAGAATACAAGGAACAAATATTTTCCAGACAGAGCAACCAGCTACACATATGAAATGACAGTGGTCATGCCAGGCACTTTCAAGCCAGAAGAAATATCATCATGGCATGAAGTTCCAGCCCTGTCAGAGAAACTATTTATATTACAGTTGATAACTGTTGAGAGTCAGATTTCTTTAAGGTTGTTGCCACTGATAGATTAATCATCACACTACACATTCATGAATACATGGGCATTAAAATTGGACTTGATGGATGAATAAGGGGGGAGCATAAAAATTGAGTAGGTAAGAAAGGTGACAGTGGAAACTTTATAGTGAAACTTTTAAGATAGCAAAGAAAGGAACCAATGGAGGCAATAGGAGATGAAAAGATGTCACAGTGATTATATGACATCAGGAATAATATTGTGAATTTGTCCACATTATGGAAAGCAAACTATGAGCCAATGCAATTCCATTACAATTCAAATGGTATTTTTCACTTAGCTAGGTAAAAACTGAAACCAATATAGAAGCACAAAGTAAAATCATTTACAAAGAAAGCATTTTAAAACAAACCTTTAGTTTTTGGCTTTTAAAGAAAACACAAAATCTACCACTTAGTTACATCTGAAAACTCAAGTTAACAAGTGAGTGCTGCTTGTGAAGGAGAGCTTCTGAACTTTTGAAGATGATCTAATTTCTGTTTTCTTTTTTCATGAGCATACATTGTAATGTTCACTCAACATGCACAAGCCAACTAAATAACTTAGTATTATCTGAAATGAAAAAGAACTACACCAGAAATGGAATCTAAAGGAAAGTAAAGATAAAACCAACCTTGGTCTTGCAGTTTTCCGTGGTCTCAATTGAATGCCAGACGTTTGAGGTAGGAACCATTAGATTTTCTCCAGAGAAACTTCTTGGAATGAAAATTCTATTACTAAGGTCTCTCTGACAAGTGGACTCCAAGACAGATCTTGTGTCAATGGTGCTGTATTGCAAAGCTCTGTTCTGTTTTCTCTCCAGGAGAAGTTTGGTCTTGACCTTTGCCAGCCTTTCATCTGTTCTATGAAGAGTGCAAAGACAAATTGCTCATACCTCATTTTCCTGAGCGGATCCTAAATAATCTTCATTTCAAAACAGTTAATGAGATTCCTCATTAAGCAGCATCTTAGTATTCAAATTGTGTCAGAGCATATGCATTGTATCTAAACACAGGGTTTAACCTGCTCTAAAGAAGTGTATCTATGTTTTTTTCTGCTGAGTAATACTCCATTGTGTAAATGTGCCACATTTTCTCTATCCACTCTTCAGTTGAGGGGCATCTAGGTTGCTTCCAGGTTCTGGCTATTACAAATAATGCTGCTATGAACATAGTGGAGCAGATACCCTTAGCACTGGAAGAAACCATCCTGAGTGAGGTAACCCAGTCGCAAAAAGACAAACATGGTATGTACTCACTCATATATGGATTTTAGACATGGATCAGGATAGTGCCAGTTTGCACTTCCACTGATAGAGAGTCTGGGAAACAGGAAAGAACCTAAAAGATATGCATATATGCATAGTACCCAAGAGAAGAGGATGGAGACAAGATCCCCTGAATGGATGGGGAACACGGCGAGGGGTGGGGGGAGTGGGACCTGGGAAGAAGAGAGGGGGTGAAGAGGAAGAGAGTTGGTCATGGGGGAAAAGGAAGTTGAGGGGGTGGGGGTAGAATAGGGGGAAGAGGGAATCATAGGATCGAATACAGATCAGGCACCAGAGCGACCTCGAGTGATCTAAAGGGATAACACCAATTGGCAAGCTAAGCAATAGTGGAGAGACCACCTCGAATGCCCATTCCTGATAATGAACTTGATGTCTATAACCATCCAGGAGCCTTCATCCTGTGACTGATGGAAGCAGAGGCAAACACACAATTAATCACTGAACTGAACCCAAGAAACCCAGTGACAGAGAGAGAGAGGAGTGATGAGCAAATTGGCAAAGAATGGGCTGGCAAAACCAGCAGAGACAGCTGATCTGAACAGGGGAGAGCTCTTGGACCCCAGACTGACAGTGGGGAGGCCAGCATGGGACTGATCTGGACCCCCCCAAATGTGAGTGTCAGCGAGAAGGCCTGGGCAACCTATGGGGCCCTGAGCTGTGGATCAGTGTCTATCCCTGATATACAAACAGTCTTCGTGTGCCTATAGCACAAAGAGGGATGCTTTCTCAGCCTGTACTCTTAGGGGAGTGCCTGGACCCTACCCAGAGTAAAATGACAGACTCTGATATCCCCTATGTGGAAGGATTTGGCAATAGGGTGGGAGGGTGGGGGTGATGGGGAGTGCGGGAGGAGGGGAGGGAGAGGGAACTGGGATTGACATGTAAAACAAGCTATTTAAAATTTAAAAAAATGATAAAATAAAAAAAAGAAGTGTATCTATTTCTAGGGTAGAAGAGACAGATGTCTGCTATGACACATGACCCAACAACTAACACTACAGAAGTCTGGAAAAGCCCTATGCACATGATTCCTGGTATCCTAAAAATTCCTAAAAATACTTGAAGGGTAACCGTTAGATGATGAGTCTGTCAATTCGCCTGGCTTTAATTGCCAATCTGCTTTGTGAGGATGTTGAGAGTAAGACTGAGAAAGTTAGAAATATATGTATTTAGCAAACCAATATAAGGATTTTAAAAGCTATCCCTTAAAGGCATTTTTCTTTCATCATATGCACATTCTGCCCATTTTAAGTGTGTGACAGTGAAAAATAACTCAAGAGAAATAATTTTCAGAACAGAATAGATGGCTGACACGGATATTTCTTTTTGAGAGGATGCCAACCAGAAATTTGGTAACCAGAGTGTATGGAATTTACAGCTTTAGACTCTGCCAGGTTAACTACAGGAGAATATAAAGCCGGTTAAAAAGCCATGGAGAAAGAAGAGGAGAAGATAGAAGTTGACATGGATGAAGCTATTAAAAGTACATTAAAAAAAGAAATATGTGTATGCTGGCATGGCTCCAGGCGCTGGCAGAGCCTGAGCATTAGATCCCCTGGAGCTGGAATTACAGGTGTTGTGAGCTGCCTGGTGAGGATGTTGGAAACTGACCTAGGGTACATGCAACAGCAGTATGCCTTCTTACACACTGAGCCATCTCTCTGGACCCTTAAGCATAACTTGTTTTGTTGATTTTATTTTATAAGGTGATACCCTCTTTTCCTTTGTAACTTCTGGCTGCGTGATAGAACACTCTGATTGGGCAGCAGCACCAGCCTCCAAATTTATATCCTACAGTTACTTTTCCCATCCTACTTGTGTCCTAGGGACAAGTTAGAGAGCTTGATTTATCCTCCGTGATGCTCTGACTTACATGCTTAGTTTATTTGATAATGATTTCCTAATTTTGACCTCTTCTAGGTAGAGCTGCTTGTAGTTTTCCATTTCTATTTGATTACAATCTACTTGACTCTTCATTTTAGAGAATTCAGATTCCAGGTCTCTTATTCTGAGCTCCATCTCAGTCCGTACTGAAGCATTCTGTTTGTGCCTTAACTCCTCGAGCTTGTCTTCATACGCTGCTTGAGTCTACAGCAAATGGAAAGGAAGCGGTTTAAAAGTAACTGTACCTTAAACAGTTATTACACATCTGTTTCCTTTAGTTGTGACTAATTATTTCACAGATGCACTTTAAATGTGTAAAATG
Source organism: Mesocricetus auratus (assembly GCF_017639785.1). Classification (NCBI taxonomy): domain Eukaryota; kingdom Metazoa; phylum Chordata; class Mammalia; order Rodentia; family Cricetidae; genus Mesocricetus; species Mesocricetus auratus. The sequence goes on along the minus strand of NW_024429195.1, from coordinate 27,502,983 downwards.
ATGCTACATTACAGTTATTTTTCATTAATATGAATTACATTAAACTTGAAATTAAAAACGAAATTATTCATTTAAATTTTTATGCTGAGTGTTGACTGCATGTGCTCTAACAATGAACTATGGCCTCAGATCAATATGACTCTATGTTCATACTCATACAATCTAACAATTTTAAAAGTTTAACAAGGTAACAAATACAATTCAAAGTGCAATTTCTGTACCATATTTTAAATTTTTCTTTGTAAGTCATGTTCTATGCCAGCTACTCTTAAATATCAAGTGACTCTCTAAGAAAAATAGTTCAGTTATACCAATGGAACTATTTCAAGGGAAAACATCTGCCTTCCAAATTTTCTAGTATACTGTGTTCTTTGAGAGTTTAACAGAATCTATTTTAACATATTTTCATCATGTTCATCCCCTCTTCTCCTTTCAAGTCCTCCTACATCTATTTTGTCTTTTTTTCCTTAAAAATAATAATGTACCAATTTGTGCTGTTACTATACTCCTGGTTGTGGGGCTATCTACTGGAGCATGGCTGACTTACTAGGGAATATACCCTCTAAAAACTTACTCTCTCTTCCCTAGAAGCCATTGACTGTCCACAGTTCCTTAGTTAGGAGAGGGGCTCATGAGCCCCATCCCACTTCTTGCTAAGTGACTGGCTCAATCTTGTCCAGGTTAGCACATCTTCTGCAGGCTACACATCTGCTGTGAGTTTGTGGGTTCAGTAGTCTCACTGTGTCCAGAAGCCGCTGTTTCAATCTGGTCCTCCCTATCCTCTGGCCTTTCCCACCATTTCTTAAAATTTTCTTTAAAAAAAGAAGTAGAAGTAACACTTACAGCATATATGCCCAAAATATAATTTGCAGTGAAAAGAATTAAGACATATTGTATATAATTAACCTGCAAAAATAGGTTGACTTGTTTTAATTTTTCCGCTAAGGCCTGCTTTGTTTTCTCTTCAATTTCCCGCTTATACTGTTCTATTTGATCACATTCTATCATATTCTTTTCCATATGACTTTTGAGGTTAACTATTTCTTGTTCTAACTTCTTTTTGTGCTGCTTTAGTTTTTCACATTTCTTTTGTGCGGTTTTCATAGACAGTAACTCCTGCTGAAGCAGCTCGTTTTCTTTATGTAGATGTTGACACTTGGAAGATGCAGTTTCCAGTTTTGCAGTAAGATCATCATTCTGTAGATATAAAATCACAGGCTTTGGTGCTGAGAAAAGCTGGCTCAGAATAGTCTAACAGAAAAAGTAAAATCTGACACAATTTTAGTTGCAACAGAGTATCATTTCTAATTGATTCTTACAACATGATTGCTACTCAACAAGGAAAAATTCACCAAAGTCACAAAACATAGTCTTCATATTCATTATCTTTGTTTAAAAATGGTATTTTTTCTACACTTTTGTCTTAACATGAAGTTACCCCTCAGAAGGAAACCTCTTGTGGCATCTATATTCACTTTTAAAGAAGACATAAGAATATCATATGGTGTTAGATAATCGGCTCCCAGAAGAAGGAAAATAATACATGTAAAATAGTACTCTAATAAGTGAATCTTATAAATAAGGATTCTCGTGTCAATAATTCTTTTTCTAACCTGAAAATGTTTGATAATATTTGAATTACATTCCAAGATGCAATGTTTCTCACAGAGGAGTGATAAAAAGGTTAAGAGACATGATTCATATTATTCTGTGCATGAGTGAATTAATTAAGTGGCATGATACTGTATTTGTGAGGGAGCTAAAGCCACAGAATGAATCCTAATGTAATCAACCCAGCTAAATGCCTTGTCAAACTTCAGATTCCACTGCCAGACACGTGGATAAACAAGGTTTCAGATTACTCTGGTGCCTAGTTTCAAGTCACTGAGGCTGATGCTAAGTGAACTGGCCACACTAAGCCTTACTTAAATGTAGATTATAAAAAAATAAATGTTGGCTTTGAGACATTGAATTTTGAGGTGATTTTTGACGCAAAAAATGGCACAGAAATGTTACTGAATGTGATATGTTGTCATTTAAGGAAAAACAAAACAATTGGAGCACCAAAGATGCCTTAGACATGTGGGCAGTTCAAAGTGCTAATGATTTTAGTAAATACCCCCAGTTCTTTTAGAGTATATAGAAAACCCTCATTATTTTTGATAAAACTAATAGGCTTGGGGTACTACTACTGTCCCTCACTTTCTGATCCATTAATACATTTCTGTATGATACTGATGTACAAGGAAGTCTTATTGCTCTCATTCTCAGCTAACATATTATTAATAAATTGCCTAATTATATGTATTAAATATGGTAAGAAAATGAGACTAAATGAAGTCTCAAAAATATTTTTCAGTCATCAGTTAGTGCTTTTTTTTTCAAGGACAGATCCATTTGTCAAAGACACACTCCCAGTGACTTATTTCCTGAAGCAGGATCCATATCTTAATATCATCATCAGCTATGAATTAATATATTGCTGAATTTAGCACCTCTATGAGCCAATCATTGATAAATGATTGCACCCATCAGCTGGAGCATAAGCCTTCAACACATGAGGCTTTGGATGGATACCGCTTAGCCAAACGGTAATATTCTGGCTCCTAAAGGCTCTTGCCCTTGGCATAATGCAAAATGCATTTTGTGTCCTTTCAAGAGTTCCAACAATCTTTTGTTGAATAGTTCAATTCTGAGTTGCCAGAAAGTTTGTAGCTATGAGCTAAGCGTAGTGTAAGGAATTCTGGAAAACAACGTCTTAGGCAGTCTTGTGTCAGAAGTGTGTCCAGCTGTTTTCAATTCTCCAGTCTTTTTAAAATGAATTTAGCCTTCAATAACCTTAGCCTATTTACTCATGTGGTGGTCTTTCTGATACCTGAAATGCCCTCAAGAATCTTTCTGATTTTCCTAGTGGAAAATACCACACACACACACACACACACACACACACACACACAATTTTTACAGTTGGCTTGGGGTTTGGTTTATTTATTTGTTTGTTTGCTCCACTGCGTTGCTCCACGGCTGTTTTTTGACATTCAGGTGGGCACTATAGCCACAGGCCTGGAGATGCTGCAGCAGAACAGAGGTGGAGAGTGGAATGTGAGCCTGCAGTCACGGCTGAGTGGAGTGCACAAGGAGGAGTGCCAGAGGCCAAGTCAGGCCCGGGGTCAAGGGTTACCTACACAGGACCTGGACCCCATGTCCTAAGACCTACTCTTGCTGTCTCCTGACTCCAAGCCAGAGCTGGGCATCTTTCTACAGGAGCAAAACACACAGATATTGCTGCCCTTTTGTCATAAAGGCTGAGGGTTTCCAATTCTGCATTCCTCCTTCATCCCTAGCTTGGGTAGGGCCATATGATAGACAGCTGAGGGGACAGGACAGGACAGGGGCTAGAAGAGGGACTCCAAAGGGCCATCAAGGCACAGGCTCAACATGCATGGTGTTGGTGAAGTCAGAGCCAGGGCACCACCCAGGCAGCACAACGACCACATCTTCCTTCTTGAAGAAACCTCGGGTCTTGCAGATGTTCATGGCCAAATTCACACGGAGGTCTACATCCTCAGCCCAGGTGTCCTGTACCGCATCCTTTCACAGCACAGGGAAGACGCCACGGTACAGATGGGCCTGACAAGCTGTCTGGGTATTGCGAGTCACAGCAATGATGTGAGCACGTGGGCAGTGCCTGGTCACTTGGTGAGCACTCCTGCCAGATTTAGTGAGCACGATAATGGCCCCACAGCAACACTTGAAAGAGGCCTCCACGGCAGCTTTCGTGGAGTCGTTGGTAATAGGCGCCAGACAGCAGAGTTCCTCAAATAACTGCAAGTGGTATATGACGGCCTCTGCCTCAGGAACAATCATGTGGACAGCTTCCACAGGGTCATCCCCTTTGGCTGCTTCTCCTGACAGCATGATGCAGTCAGCTCCATCTAGGACTGCATTGTCCGCATCACTGCCCTCAGCACGCGTGGGGCAAGGTTTCTTGATCATGTTCTCCAGCATCTGAGTGGCACAGATGACAGGCTTCTCAGCTCGGTTGCATCGTCCAATCATCATCTTCTGAGCCAAGAAGGAATTCCTTCTCTGCAGGAATCTCAATGCCCAGGTCACCACGAGCCACCACGATCCCATCACTGGCCTCCAAAATCTCACCAAACCTGCGGACGCCTTCATCGTTCCCGATTTTGCTGACGATCTTGATGTTCTTGCCCTTCCCTCCCAGGACCTTCCTAACCTCATGCACATTGGCTGCGGTACGGATGAAAGACGCAAACACCATGTCTACATTTGGCTCCACTCCAAACTTCAGGTCCTGGATGTCCTTTTCTGACACAGCAGGGAGATCCACAGCAACTCCGGGGAGATTCCTTCCCTTCTTGCTGCCCAAGGACCTATCATTCTCCACCTCTGTCACCAGAAAGTCAGCACCTTTCTCCTTCACCTGCAGTGCAATGAGTCCATCATCCACGTAGATCTTGCTGCCCACCTCCGCCACCTTACAGATGTTCTTACGGTCCAGCCACCGGCTGTTCTCATCAGACTTCTCCATGTAGGCGTTGTCCAGGGTGACCTTCAGGGTGGCTGCCTTCTTCAACTCCACTTCTGCAGCGCCGCTGCCTTTGATGAGCCCAATCCTAATCTCAGGTGTCTTTGAGTTCAGAGCCACAGCAACAGGCTGGCAGAGGATGGGGTCAGATGCGAAGCTTTCTGAGGCTGTATGCACATTCTTCATAGTTTCTGTGTGATACTCATGAGTTCCATCAGAGAAATTCAGACGAGCCACATCCATTCCAGACTTGATCATCCCTTCAGCACCTCCACAGACTGAGAAGCAGGACCAATGGTACAGATTATGCCAGTGTTGCGGGCCATGATGGGTGCAAAGTCAAAGTCCAGGCCGCACATATGTTCCAGGAAGATATCAGCCATGGCTGCACTGAGCTGCTGAGTCTGAATGAAGGCAGTTCCGGCTTCGCTGTGTGGTTTCGGCATGGTTCCTGAGGTCCTCCAACATACTCCGGATCATGCAGTGATGCCTAAGTCGGACGATTGAAAGGTCAGGATGAGCCATGGGTGTGCCGGGTTTGGTTTATTTTTTAGATGGTCTCACTATGTAACCTTGGCTCACTATGTAGTAAAGCAGGATGGCCTTGAACTCATAGAAATCTGCCTGCCTCTGCCACTGCCTCCTGAGTGCTGGGATTAAAGATGTGTGCCCTGCTCCTTGGCTTCTTTTGAAATGGTGTTTATCTCTGCAGATACCATATCTTCTTTTTTTTATAATGTTCTTAATTTCAATTTTTCTCCTTTCCTCTTGTTTTTTATTTACATAACACACACACACACACACACACACACACACACACACACAGTCGGTTTACAGATGTTAAATGATACCATATCTTCTTAACCCCAGCTGTATACAGGCATAACTAGCCAAACTACAAAATTTTAATAATTGTCCAATCATGTTTTTGCTCCTAGTTTTTAGTAAACACTGGTTAAAACCAATTAGCAATGGTGATGCACAACTTGGCTGTCAGGCTGCCTAGAAATTTCTTCCTCCATGGGTTAATTTATCACTTTAAACTTGGCTTCATATAGTCTTAGACAGTGAACAAAATGAGAAACTTTGCAAGAAAAAACATGGATGGCTTCTGGTCTAACCCACAATGGAGTCCTATTTGAAATTTCATGAACACAGTCTCAACCAATAATCTCCACATTCTAGTCTTCTGGGCTTCCAGACAACAGTTCTCTTAAAGATTCTATAGGCTGACTTTTCAAACATTTCCAAATTCTTCACACAAGATGATTCCAAGGGCCTAAGAACAGCATGGTTAGATTTCTGACACAGCAATTGCTTTGCTTCTTGATAATGATATTCTATTGGTCAGGTTTCCTTGCCCCTGGGGTACAATTAGTTGGGGGAAAAGAACATAGATTTATTTTGGAACATGATTTCAAGGTTCTGGTCCTTAAATACTGACCCTGTCTTTTTATGCATGAAGAGAGACAGAATACCTCGGTGGCCTGAACGTGTTACAGAGAAGTCTCACTGCATGGCAGCCATGGAGCAGAGAAACAATGATGAGACCAAGGACAGATGTACCTCCTGTGACCTACTTTCTTCAATTAGAATTAGCTATAAATCAAGAGTGTATTAGTCCATTAATTAAATTAGTGCCATCATGATCCACTTACCTCCATTGATGGGATCCATCAGTTGGTGGTCAATTCTTCAACATCTAAGTCCTTGTGTGCACGAGCAGGGAGGAGGGAAAATGACTACATATTCAAACCATAACACTGTGATAACTGTAGTTTGATAATGGAATTATAAAATATCTAGTAGCTATGACTTTAAAAATCACCTACTGGGAGCAACAACTTCATTGTTCCAATTTAGTGGTTATATTTGCAAGTTTACAACCTTAGAAATTCTACAGGAGAGACCATGACAGAATTCTGTTCTGCTTAGGAAACGTTTATAGAGTTTTAATAAATATGAGTATATTGACATACTGAACAACAACTTTTTTTTCAAAGATTAGACAGTTAAGTCTTTGGCTAACGATCACAGATAAATATAAAAAATTATTTTCTAGGCCGGGCGGTAGTGGTGCATGCCTTTAACCCCAGCACTCAGGAGGCAGAGGCAGGCGGATCTCTGTGAGTTCGAGGCCAGGATAGACCGACAGCCTCCAAAACAATACAGAGAAACCCTGTCTCGTAAAGCCAAAAAAAAATTATTTTCTAGAATCCAAAGGTCAAACCACTGCCCTCTGGGGAAAATGTTTATATGATGACCTAGTACTCATTCCTGATGAGATATATAAGTTATAAGAAATTTGTTATCAAAATCTTGTGGAAAGGCTTAAATTAAAATAGATATTCAATTTCTAGATCTAATAGTTACTCTATTAAAATTTTAAAACTTGCTCTAAAGTCAAGTAGAGACTCAACCACATACTTAGAATGCATAATTTAGGCTTGGTGTGTAGCTCAGTGCTAAGAATGCTTACTTTGAGCCAGGCGGTGGTGGCGCACACCTTTAATCCCAGCACTCCGGAGGCAGAGGCAGGCGGATCTCTGTGAGTTCGAGGCCGGGCTGGACCGATAGCCTCGTAAAACCAAAAAAAAAAAAAAAAAAAAAAAAAAGAATGCTTACTTTGCATGTGTCAGGTTCAAACCATGTGCCACAGAAATCATAATAGTCATAGCAACAATAGCTACACTAATAAAAGAAATTTATTCCTTTTGTACATTATACCTAAATTTCACACATTATTTACAAAACAATCTGGTAAGAACAGTATTATTCACAATAATCTAAACATGGAAGACAGCTACATGTCCTTCATGGGTGAGTGGCTAAAAATTTAGGACATATGAATTGGCTTTAGATTCACACAACATTTTTATTTAAAATTTACTACCTAGATAATTAATTTTATGAAGTCAGCAAACTTCTACAAGGAGTACTAATTTTGTTACTAATATAATTGTAAGTATTGGTATGAATACAGGTATGTTTATCAATGAAAGTGTTCTAGTACCTAAAATAGTCTGAAAACAAAGAAAAAAATTCTTTTCATTATAACAAGAAATAAGAGAATAACTTACCAAAATTTCACTTAGTTGGTTTTTCTTTAACTGTTCAATTTTCTCTGCTTGCTTTCTTGTTATAGCTTTCAACTTGCAATTTTCAAGTCCAAGTCTATTATAATGTACATTTTAAAATAGTTACTCTCACAAGACAATTTTAAAAATGTCTTATAATTTCTCAACAAATATCTTAAATAATAATTATTTAAATTCTTAAAAATTAAAAAGAACCTCGAGGCAGAGGCAGTCAGATCTCTGTGAGTTTGAGGCCAGCCTGGTCTACATTCCTGGGCAGCCAGGACTGTCACACAGAGAAACCCTGTCTCAAAAAAAAAACAAACCAAAACATAACAAAACAAAAAAGTAAAATAAATATATTCTAGCTATATTTTGTAGATAATATGCAATATTTAGGTAAAATGTACAAAAATTATGCCTCTGAACTGTGCCCCAAGCCCCAATTGTGCATTTTAAGTAAATTGAGAGTAACTCTCATGAATAGTCATGACTGGTATAAGTCTCAAAGCACACTACTTATTTGCTTTGTAAATACTCAAGCCATTTTGCATGCTGCTGTGTACTTCTGTATGCAGTCTTGCATCTTCTTAACGCATTCTCCAGGCTCTATGTGTTGGTCCAGTGCTTCTTGGAACTAAAATAAAGGAAAACGTCCTTTATTAATCATCAGGTATAAATATGCCCTTTCTGGGATTTGTGCTAAAATTTCAATGGACACAGTAGTCCTTCACCTGAAAATTGTGTACAGCTACAGTCGTTACAACTGAGAAATTATCCAATTTTTTTTTACGGACAGATCCAAAAGAATTACTCACACAAAACACAAGGATCTTATGATTCACAGAGCCTGAATGATACCAGTCCTTTAAAACACTTGCTGAACCTGTGCTAGGACTGAGAAGAAATATTGTTTTTGGTTTATATTAGTTACTTTTCTTGTCACTATAACAGAGTACCTTAGAGAAATAATAAGGATTCACTCTGGCTCACTCAATGTTTGAGGAATACATTCCATCATGTCTGACAACACTGTTTTTGTGGCAGGCACTTCTTAACCTTGGCTCTTACACTTTTTCGGTCTCCTTTTCTGCAGTGAATTCTGAACCTTTGAGGAGGGAGTGTGACATAGATGTTCCATTTATAGCTGAGCACCACAATCCCTTACACTCTGCATTTGACTGGCTGTGTCCAGAACCTTGCAGTCAGTAAATTACTATACAGCGGTAAATCCCAACTCTCATTCTTTATCCACAGTGAGAAAAACGCAAACAATTCTTCAATATTAAAGTTATTGCTATTAATTTTATATTTAATTTCACAACATATTTTAAGTGAGAGTATTATTATGCCAGGGTCTTAAATAAATTATTGCTATGGTATGAAGAATGTCATTTTTTCCTTTTTCTTTTATTTGTTAGCATATTTTCACTATGTATAGTGATGAGTTTCAAAAATACATTTTCATCTGTATATACTATATTCTTTGACAGTATTTAACCCCAGGCAACACCATCCTTTTCTGTCTTTCTGTTTCTCTTTAGGTTAGGCTAGCTCCTTCATTCCCCCAAATAGTCTTCCTACAACTTTCATGGCATTCATATGCACCACATGAATATATATATAACTTTGTTCTTTGTATGATATAATAAAGTTACAGTGTGTAACATGCCATTTTCCCTTTACCCACTGATGTGTTGATGGACATCTAAGTTGGCTCCTTAAGTTGACTGCTATGAACAATGCCACAATAAATATGGCTGTGCAGGCATCTGTGTAGTTTGCTGATTTAGACTGGAAGAGCTAATCTTATCCTAACAACCGTTAAGCACATGTTTACAATTTATTTAACAATGAGACATCTAGCCTTGTGTGGTGGCTTATGCCTGGAATCCAAACATTTGGGAGAATGGGGCAGGAGAATCACCCCAAATTCCAGGCACATTCAGCTTATCTATCGAGTTTCAGATCTATCTGGGCTGCAACGTGAGACCTTCTGCTCTCTAGCAAGCAAAAAGCAGAATAGGTCAGCAAGAGCAAAAGAAGTGAAATGGTAAAACCAGCCTAGGAAATTCTGAGAATAAAATCCAGCAGTAGGGAGATGTACATGTTATACTTCATAAATGAGAGTTCATGGCAGCATTTTCAGTAACAGCCCGTGTGCTGGTTTGAGTGAGAATGGTTCATATGTCTGATCCCCAGTTGGCAGAACTGCTTGGGAAGGTTAGAAAAAACACTGCTCTTAGTTAGTCCCCCCTCTCCCTCTCTCTCTCTCCTTTCTCTCTCTCTCTCTCTCTCTCTCTCTCTCTCTCTCTCTCTCTCTCTCTCTCTCTCTCTCTCTCTCTCTCTCTCTCTCTCTCTCTCTCTCTCTCTCTCTCTCTCTCTCTCTCTCTCTCTCTGTCTGCCTTCCTGTGGATAGTGATGGAGGCTCTCAGTTACTACTTCAGCGCCACGTCTTCAGCCATGCTCCCCTACAGGATGGTCATGGACTCAGCCTCTGAAGCTGTAAGCCCCAATAAACCCTTCCTTCTGCAAGTTGCCTTAGTCATAGCATCTCTTCCCAGCAAAAGAGAAGTAACTAAGACAGTCAGCAAGCGGAGCCTTGACATCTATCAGCCGGTGAGTGGATAAGTGATATGGATACAGAGTAAACAGTAGGAAAAAAGTACTGACACTTGAATTAACACAAGTTGCATTATTTTAAGAGAAATGAGCCACACAAAGGACTATATCTGGCACTCTATTTGCTGAGAGATGTGAAATTAAGGAGACAAGGAACAGATTTGTGGGATTCTAGAACAGGAGAGGAGGGAGGGACTAGTTATTAGAGGTTTCCCAGATAAAAGTGTATGGTTTCTTTTTCAAAGTAATGAAGACATTTTAAAATTGCCTGTGGTGCTGGAAGTGGTTATGAAACTCTATGTGAACATTAATAAATTATTTGGTGTATGCTAATAAACTATTTAGTATGTTTGTTATATCTAAATAAAGTTGCTTTTTAACACTCCAATTACAAATCTATATAATTTTCACATTGATTTACTTTGAATATAAGTAGTATACGTGTTCCTACTATTTCTGTGCATTAAAATATGCCTAAAATGAAAAGGATATGCTTCATTCTTCAAATACTTTAAATATTTTTTGAGAGAGGTATAATGGCCTTTTTGTTTGTTTGATTTGGTTTTTCAAGACAGGGTTTCTCTGTGTAGCTTTGGAGCCTGTCCTGGAACTCACTCTGTAGACCATGCTGGCCTTGAACTTACAGAGATACCTGCCTCTGCCTCCCAAGTGCTGGGACATAACAGCCTTTCTATAGAGTCATTTTGAAATATGTAAATGAAATAAATATATCTAGTTCTGAGGTTAGGGATATGCTTCAGTGTGAGAGAAACTGTACAGCAAATACCTTGACACCACATTATAGAAATCACAGCATAGAAACAAAAGCCTTTGTTATGGGTGAAACAGAGGTAACATGGTTCTCTATATTACAATGTGTGATTGCTGTCAAAAGCTCTTTGTCCTTAAATAAAGAATTGGAGAGAACTGTTTCTCTTCTGGAAAAGAAGGAAGAGAGATCTAAACTATGATCTCTGCTGACTATGCTTTACCTCTTTACCAAATATTGGAACAAATAAGCAAATCTCTCCATTGACATAACAACAGGGAGAAGTCACAGTGCCAAAATAGATAATAAATTTTTACCAGCAACGCTTTTGTGACCATATAAAAATGAATTCTTAAGGGAAATACTAAAACCCTTTCTTTGGATGAGGCCACTGTGAAAGACATTTCGCCATGCTGTCTAAAATTGGACTTTTATGAACATTTGGATGAAGTCACTGTGGATGTCATTACTATGTAGACAACTGGACTTGAATTAACATTACTTTATTCAACTTGCTAAAAACATAAGCCATTCCCACATCAAAGTATGTATAGTAAGTATATCCACGTAGGATTTTGAAAAGTGCTTTATATTCTTTAGTTGTTTTTAAAAGTCATGTACACACAAATACATACACAGAGACTTGAAACTGATTAAAGAAAATACCTGAGAGCTAATTTTCTCTTGTGCCATTTTTAGTTCCTTTTGTTTGTGAAGCTGATTTGCCAGAATCTCATCCTGTAAGATTCTGACATTCTGTTCTTGCAAAAGCTGCCTCTTAATGCCATTTCATTCCTCTATAGCCTAGACACATTTAGAGAAGGTTTTATTCTTATACCACTTGGTAAGAGAATGGGGAAGTCTAAAGCCATATTAAAAGACAAACTTCATAAAAAAGTTCAAAGAGCAGATAAACCCCACAAGAACCTGCCTCCCACATGAATTACACAATATTTAATTGCATGATAGCCAGCTTTTTCAATGGTTAAAAACAAAAACTTGGTGCTGGGAACATAGCTCATTTGGTGGAGTGCTTGCATGAGGCCCTGAGTTCTATCCAGAATACAGTGTGAAGTTGAGAATTATGGCACATGCTGGTGTTACAAGAACTCAGCGGGGAGAAGCAAGGGATTAGGAGTTCAGGGTCATTTTAGGCTACATGGTGAGTTCAAGAATGTCAGTCTCAAGTAAGATACTTGATACTGAAGCAAAAAATGGTGTGAACTTAGCTCTACATGAACCCAACAGAGATCCTCAGGCTGCTAGTACTTCATAAAATAGCCATTTAAGTCCTAGATGAGTAGCGTTATTTTGTTAGCTTTACTACACACACCTTCTACTTGGACTTTGTATAACCAATAAGGGAGCAGGGAGGACTTAGAGGCCCTATAGAATATCCAACCCAGAGCCTATTTAGCACACTCCCAGACTTAGGGCCCCTCCCATTCCAAGGGATTGCTTTTGCTTTCTTGCTTTCTGTATTTCTTGGCCTTTTGTTTTATTCCTAGATGCTCGCTCAATTATTTGGTCATCCCAGGGAATGAACTTGACATTCCCCTAGATGACTACCAGCACTCTCCTGACACTATTTTTATTTAAAGCCTAAATAATACAGTTAGTCATGGACCATATAAGAATACACAGTAGTCCCATAATGAGACAGGAGCTAGCTGCCCTTTGATAGTGTGGGCAGGACCCATGGCGGATCACCAGTTAGTCATGTACCACCTTTGCTGAATGGATGAAAAGCTCTTTGGAAGAGCCATGACATCATAACGCAGGGCATATAGACTTCTCACTAGCTAGTCCCATTATGTGCACAAAAATGCCCAATCCTTGTAAAGTCTACCTCAGTCTCCATTGAATCTATCTATAAAACCCATCAAACAAGGGGCAACATAAATGGTCAGAACAACACAAGAGTATTTCTTTTTTGGAGCCTGTCCTATTCTTGTGAATTCATTCTCAATTTTCCTCAATGAACCTGTATTTTCCTTGTTTTTTCTGTGTCCACATTTCCTTATTCTTTGTGGACTTGAAACAATGAGCCTGGAAGCTGTTGGCTCGGGGTGACTTTGGACACAACTGAGTTTGCATGACCCAAGCCTCTCTAGTAAGCATAAAAAGAGAGCCAATAAAGTTTCCATTCCAATCAAAGCTGCCATAAGCATAAAAAGAGAGCCAATAAAGTTTCCATTCCAATCAAAGCCACCATAAGGATAAGATTGCATTACTTTATGAATGATGAGTTAGATGTGCTACACTTGTGTGAGTGCACACTTTCGAGAATTATTGCAGATCAGTATGCCAAGCATATTTCTCAGATTATGTTCCCGTATGTAAGTAACATATGATTGTGTATGTTTATATTCAAGGGGATAAGCAAAATTGATAAAATAAAAGCAAAATATAATTTTAAATGGATGATTAACTTACTTTATTAAGATTATTTCTCACACTCTTCAATTCCAAATCCAGTTCCCTAACACGGATTTCAAGTTTTTGTTTCATGTTAACTTCTTGATTATTTTGCTCTTCTTTTTCTCTTAGCTGCTCCTTAATTTTTTCGTAAACCCAGTCAGCATTTTTTCTCTTCTCCTCTTCTTGTTTTAAAGCAAATCTGCGGTTTAAGAATGCTTGTGTTTGCAATGCATTTTGTTAGAAAATGTCTGTTTTGCTGGACTCATCAAATGCTGATGTTTTAACCCTGGCATGTCTTTGTTAGAAAGGTCACCCCAATGCTAGCCAGGGAGAATATCAAGTTAGACACCAGCAAAGGCAGATAGTGTTGTCACCTTCATCAAGGTGACTTACTTACCTTGAGTACAGACTGGAACACACTTGCCACCTTAAAGAATGTAAAGAAATCAGAGAGGAACCTAAGTCAGGCGTTCTGTCTCTTATAGCATATCAAAAGGGAGGAGATACTTTCTGTCCCTTGTTAGCCTTTTCGCAATGCACAACTCAGAATACATGACTCGTTTGAGCATAAGGAAGAGGTGCTTTGGGCCCAGTCAGTTGTCACTAGACTCCACAGCAAACTTCCTGTCCAATGTAAACTGCTGAGTTTAGCTCTACACAAAAGCAAATCACACACACACACACACACACACACACACACACACACACACACACACCACACAAAGGCAGCCTGATGTCCTTGTATTTGGTAACATTTCACCCTTCTGAGTTCTTTGAAGGAGCTGAAGACTAGATAGCTACAATTATAGTTTTCCTTAATAGGATAAAAAGGTAAATTAGATGTAACACTTTAGAATCATAAAATAGAGCTTTTTCTCTAATTTTACCAAATACAAATAGACTAGATATTGTAACTATAATTCTTACTTGATAACTGTTTTGTAGTATATAATCTTACTATGTTAAAGTTTTTTTTTGGTTTTTATGAGACAGGGTTTCTCTGTATTGTTTTGGAGGCTATCGGTCCAGCCCAGCCTCGAACTCACAGAGATCCGCCTGCCTCTGCCTCCCGAGTGCTGGGATTAAAGGTGTGCGCCACCACCACCCGGCTTACTATGTTAAAGTTAAACCTTCGTTTTTATTTAGACAAAAGGGGTAAATGCTGTGGAATCTTCCTTTACACTGTGAGAATATATGTCATTGTGATTGATTTAATAAGCAGGCTGATTAGCCAATAGCTGAACAAGGTATAGTTAGGCAGGAAGGCCAAAGTGAGAATGATGGAATGAGGAAGCATGGAGTAGAGGAGTCGCCAGCAGATGCAGAGGGAGCAGGAAATGAATGTGCCATGCTAATAAAGCTGCTGCCATGAGGCAGAGCGTAGCTAAGACATATGTATTTGTTTAAAATGTAAGAGCTGGTTAGTAACAAGTCTGCGCTATTGGCATTTACAATAAATATAAAAGCATCAGAGTGGTTATTTGGAAGCAGCTACTGGGATGGGTAAACAGCCTACATACACATTAACGCTTGCAAGAAGCCGGCTCAGGAGATGAACTGGCTTTCCCACTCAAACAGATGTCTCAGTCTGTCCTCGTAATCCCTATCCTGGGTCAGGCTGCCCCTGACTGTGACAAAGAAAAGGAGATCAGCAAAGCAGCCCAGGAGTAAAGGTCCTGGGTCCTCAAGAAGAGCTAAGAGTAAACCATTCTTGACAGAGATTACTGTCATCGCAAAAGGATGCTTATGGAAGAGAGTAGCTATGTTCCATAATAAATCATATAAATCCATTATGGGATGCTCCATGTTGTCACAGCAACAAGGAGAGACTACTACAAGTATATAGTAAGTAGCAACATCAATTACTTAAGAAGTAAAACAACAGGATGGATAAAAGGAAAAAGGACTTGAGATCCACTCCCAGATTTCTGCTGCCTATACCACCTCACTCCATATCTAGACTTCCCACATCCTCCTCCAGGGTCTAGCCTGGTGAGTACCACCCAATACTTGTTTTCCACATCCTCAGATATAGCCTGGGTCTTACAGCCAGTGCCCCCAGACAAATCTGATGGCCCATGCCTGGGAGTAGAGACCTCTAGGCTTCCACAGTGTCCCCAATTCCATTACCTGACCTAGTGCCATCACTTTCTCCTGTACTGCAACCAACATCTACGCTTACACCAAGACCCACTCTACCATCACCCACCTACTGGACCCTTCATGCAGCCTTCATAACACATGCAGACTACCCATGTCCTCCTGCAGAGTCTATCCTGGTGAGTACCCCTCACCTCTTTACCCACACCCTTTCTACAGTCTACTAGATTTAGCCTTGCTTCCAGAAAGAGTACACCAGCCTAGTCAGGCCTTGCCTGCTTTCACTGCAGCGGAGCTTGAGGTTTGATCCAGTATTCTTTATACCTATCTGCCACACAATAGGTCTCTCCCAAGCCATGCCCAAGCTTCCCACTCAGACCTATCTACCACCACACTCAAACCTTGGAACAAGGAGAACATCCTGTGTTTCAGGTCAGTCTCCTCTGCCCACCTGGCTGCCATTTCCAATCTCTAGACCCAACCAACCCCCCCAACATCTTCTCTCTCCCCAACACTGTTCCATCTACAACAAATTTAAAACTAAGAAAGGAAGTCTATGTTTCCAGATCTCACCTAAGAAATACCAACAGTATGAAAGACCAAGCTGGTATCCTCTTTCCAAAATCTACCAGTCCTGTAGAAATGGTTGCCCATGAAAATTATCTAGATGAACTCCAGGACACAGAAATTAAAGGAAAAACTATAAACCTCCTCAAAGAATTCAAGAATTGTAAAGAAAACACAAAGGATTAATTCAATGCAATCAGGGAGAAAGAGTTTAAGGAGAATAAACACCTGAGTGATGCCCAAGAAAACACAAACATAAAAGGCTGGTGGAAATGACAGGGCAATGGAGGACTTGAAAATGGATTTAAGAAATAGAAACTCTGAAGAGAGCTCCAGCTGACATAAAGATGGGATTAAAAACCTAATAGTTTAACCAGAAGACTCAAAGGAAAGCCTACTAATAGAATGGATCGAGCAGAAGACAAATATCAGGTCTGGAAGATAAAATAGAGGATCTAAATCAAATAACCGAAACCATGAAAAAATGTAAAAACACAGAAAAGGAATACAACAGGAAATGTGGGGCACCATTTAAAAAAACTTTGAGTAATAGGCACAAATAAGGGAGAAGAATCCCAAGTCAATGGCATAGACCATATCTTCAACAAACTCGTAGAAGAAAATGTTCCCAAACTAAGAAAAGACACACCCATATGAATATAAGAAGTACTCCAAACACAAAATAGACAAGACCAGAAAGAAAATCCCCACAGCATGCCATTGTTAAAACATTAAAGAACAAAAAAAGTTCCTTGAAAGCTACAAGATAAAAATGCAAGTCACACATAAATGAAATCCATCAGAATGCAGCCAATTTCTCTATGAAAACTTCGAAAGCCCAAGAGTCTAGAGCAATGCATACCAAGTCCTAAAAACCAATGACAACAAACCTAGACTAATATATTATCAAAACTACCATGAATAAAAGAGAAAGAAAAACTTTCCATGGTATAAACAGCCTATAAAATGTATATCTAACAAATCAAACCTGAAGAAAATACAGGAAGCATTATTTCAGGCTAGAGAGGATGGACATAGGAGAGACACTGTGGGAAGGAATACAAAGTCATAATTGCTAAAACAAAAATACTGCTGAGAATACAAACAACAACACCAAAAATCAACAACATGATCACAACCAACACACACACACACACACACATTTCAATAATAACTTGAAATGTCAATTGTCTCAACTCTCCAATCAAAGGACACAGACTGACTGAATTGATGAAGAAACAAAACCCACCTGTCTGCTACCTATAAGAAACATATCTTAGCTTTAAAGACAGCCATTGTCTTTAAAGATGGGGTAAAAGACTGGACCAAACTATTCCAATAAAATGGGACTGGGAAGCAAGCAGGTGTCACTGTTATAATACCTGACAAAATAGACTTCAAATGAAACCAAGAAGAAGAGGTAACAGAAACTTTATCCAAATCAGATAAACAAGAAGACATTACTAAACATATATGCACCAAACCCAAGAAGTGCCCAACCTCAGGGAAAAAAATCTATAACTGAAATCAAAGACATGAATTAATATCAATCCATTAATAATAGGTGATTTCAATATTCCACTTTCTCCAATATACAGGTTACCTGGACAAGAAAAAACAGAAAAACATCAAAATTAATCGGCCTCATACATCAGAAGGACTTAACAGATATCTATAGCATATTCTATCCAAACACCAAAGAATTCTCATTGTCCCCAGCAGTACATGGAAGCTTTTATAAAACAGACCACAAATTGACACAAAAAATATTTAAATATTAAAAACGATTAAAATCACTAATTGTGTCCTATCCTTCCACAGTGCAATGATCTTAAAGTTGACAGCAAAAACAGAAACAAAAACAAAACAAAATATCACTGGTAAGTACACAATGCCATGAATATTCATTAATTATGAAACAATGAATGTGCCAAAGAAGAAGTAAAAAAGAAATCAAAATTCTTTTCTGGAACTAAGTGAAAATGTAAACCTCGGGGACAACTTAAAAGCAGCCACACAAGGGAAACTTATAGCTCTAAGTTCCTACATTAGAAAACCAGGAAGAGCACAAATAAATAGTTTAATGGTATAACAAAAAGAGATGGAAAAACCAAGAACAAACCAAGTCCAAACCTACTGTATTTCAAGAAATAATAAGAACCAGAGCTGAAATAAATAAAATAAAAACAAAGAAAACAATACAAAGAACCAACAATTCTAAGAGCTAGTTCTTCGAGAAGATAAATAAAACTGACAGACAGTTGGCCCAACTAACCAAAAAAGGAAGAGAATACCCAAATTAACACTCAGAAATGAGCATTACAATAGACACCAAAGAAATGCAGAATATTTTATATGTGAATATTTTAAAAACTTGTGTTCCATGAAACTAGAAAATCTCAAAGAAATAATTTTCTAGATTCATCAAAACCACCAAAATTAAATAAAAAAGAAGCCAACAACATAAACAGGCCCTGAAAAAATGAAGAGATTGAAATAATCATAAAAGCCTTCCAGTTAGGAAAAGTTCAGGACCAGATGTGTTCACAGAAGACTTCTACCAGGCATTCAAAGAAGATCTACCACCAGCCCTTCTTAAACTATTCACAATGAAGAAACAGAAGGAACACTTCCAAAATCCTTCTATGAAGCCAGTATCGACCCAATACCTGAATCACGTAAAGACACAGCAAAAAGAAGACTATAGGCCAATATTCTTGATTTTATGCTAAAACTCAAAATCATTCAATAAAAAATACATTCATACAGAAGAAAGGTGTACATCAAAAAATTATGCACAATGACCAAGTTGCCTTTATGCCTGAAATGCAAGTATGTTTTGGCATACACAGGTCAATAAATATAATGAACCATGTAAATGGACTTTTACAAAAATCATGTGACCTTCTCAATAGAAGCAGAAAAAGCCTTTGACAAAATCCAACATCCCTTAATTATAAAAGTCTTAGATAGTGTAGGGCGAGATGGAGCATACATAATAAAATCTACATATGAAAAACACACACTCAACATCATCCTAAATGGAGAAAAGTTTGAAGCAATTCAACTACAGTCAAGAATGAGACAGAAATGTGCAGTATTCCACTCCTTTTCAATGTTGTTCTTGAAGTTCTAGCTGGAGCAATAAGGCAAGAGAAGGAAATGAAAGGGATACAAAACAGAGAACAAAGTCAAAGTATCCTTAATTGTAGATGAAATGGTACTATATGCTAGAGATCTGAATGATTCTACCAGAAATTTTCTAGAAACAATAAATTCAGCAATGTAACAGGATACAGAATGATTTTGCACATATTGGTGGCTTTTCTATACATCAACAACAAATACATAGAGAAGGAGATTGTGGACACACAAATACACTGAACTTTCATTGGACATACTTGTAATTGCAGTTTTGAAATCATTGGAGTGCAATGAATGTTCTAATTTGTAGAGGACACACACATATTGCCTTTGTTGTTCACATTCTTTTGTGGGGGTGAGAGATAGATTTCTGGAGTCAGGCTATTGTTAGTGTGTCTTGGTGTGGGTACCTGGCCTTGCCTTTGTAGAGTGAGTTTTTGGATCTTTATTTGCAATTACCATAGCTTGTCCTGTCGTGACCATCTGAATGGTGCTTGAAGTTCAATATTGAGGCTGCTCTGTGCTGATGTGCAAATGGAATGTCAGAAATGTCCCCATACCAGCTAGGTAAATGCGGAAAGAGTAAACTTTCTTTAGGGTTAGATTTTCACAGGTTTGTGGGAAATTCTTCAGTTTGGCAAGTGGTCCTTGGAAAGCAGGGGAGGTTTCACAGTGGGCGTGGGAAGTGCTCTGTGGGTCACGATGGAGGATATCACACCACCCTCGGGTGGAGATGAGCCAGGAAGAAACTAGACTGGGGGTTTTTATCCAAGGTCAAGTGCAGGATATTGTGTACTCCCACAATGGGATGAGACCTCTCCCATCAATCACTAATTAAGAATATGCCCCACAAGCCTGCCTATAGCCTGATATATTTATTTATTTATTTGTATATTATGTATTTATTTGTTCTTTTGAACTTCATTTTACATTCCAACCACCCCTCCTCCCATGCTTTCTTACCTCCCCGCAACCTACCCCCAGTCCACTGCTCCTCATGGGTAAGGGCTCCCAGAAGGAGTCAACAAAATGCCTACAGCCTAATGATCTTATGGACTTTTCTCAATTGACTCTGCTGACTCTAGCTTTCATCAAGGTGACATAAGACTAGCCAGGACGTTCTCTAAACCAATACAACTTCTATCTTCATTCTTAATACTTATCCTTTTATTCAAAAATAAGTATAACTTTCATCAAAGAAGCTTCTTTTTGTAACAGATGAGGCCATCACAAAAATCCACCACTGGTCAAAATGCAGAAAACCGTGGGGGTGCCTAACACCAATTGAAAAATCTTCAGCACAATTCTTACAATGAAGGTAGAGGGAACATCATAGAAAAGGGGGTATGAAAATGTTTGAACCAGAAAGTCTGCTGTGAGATAACATCCTCTTTATATGACAGGGAGACTGCACCCATGAAGTCCCAATAATAGGGTTGCCTAAACAAAACCCACATAATAATACCACCAGTTGGCATGGTACCATGAATGGGGGAAGTCTCACAAGGCCTCACCCTTAGATGAAGAACTACAGTAGTTAATCCAGGGAGAATTAGTTTTCTTCAGGGATGGTACGTCTGGTAGACTATCCAATCCCAAGAAATCTACCCTAAATACACTTGTAAAGGGAACCAGCAAGTTTATGTGTGTATAACTATATATATATATATATATATATATATAGTAAATGCTATGTTATGGATTTGAGAAGTTTATAAGTTGATGTGTTGTCCCCAAAGAAGGAACACTTCCAAATTAGAAATGCCACAAATGTCAAAGTGCTGGCTTTGCTAGCTGTAGCATTTGGCCTCATAGATTTTTAACCCGATTAGGTTGTATATAAAAATGAAAAAGAAGATTAAACTCAACTAATAAATGCCTGCAATTTAGGTTAAAAAAAGTAAAATAAAAATTTAAAACCTGGAAATTGTGATATCTTATTAGGGTGAATCACAGATTACGATGAGCCAACAAAATTATGTTTTATGCTAGAATTGAAAAAAACTGAATAGCTAGATATACTGAGGTAAATCAGTAAGTTTTGCCAAGTAAATCTGATGACTGACTTTGTTTCACAGATTTTACAATTGGAGGTGAGAACAATTACTTGAAGGTGTCCTGGGATTGCCACAGCTGTTGCAACGCATGCCTATACACACGGGGGAGGGGCATGCAAACCTGTGTGCACACACAAACATACACACATGTACCCCACAATTATAATAAATGAAATGAAAAATTAGTATATGAGTCATCTAAGGGAGAGAGTATACATTGTTATAAACATGTTAACTAAAAATTCAGAATTGGTTACTGAGTTTTCACAGTGAGCTCCTAGGAGATGGAAAACGAGAGAAATAAGAACTAAAACCAGGACATCACACAGAAACTCCCTTCTGCTCAGCTCAGGCTTGCTCTGACCACCTCTTTGCTACACACTTTGAAGAGATGAACTCTTAATTTCTCACCTCAAACGTGTGTGGTATTAAAAGGAATTCACATTGCTCAGTTCTCTTCTTCCCTCATGGGAGTTCACACACTGAAATCTACTTCAACTAAATAATTGGACAGCTAAAATTATAATAATTTATATATCAAAGTTCAGTCTTTTCTAAAAGTAAAAATAGCCACTACTCATGAAATTATAACTACAAAATCAAACTGGCTAAAATACAAAACTTAAAAGATAAAAGATTAGAAACCATTTCAAATATAATAAACACCAAATAAAGTATTTCATAGAGTACAATTAACTGCATATACAGGGGAAATATATAATTGATCTAAATAAAATGTAACTTTGGTTAGTTTACATTTCTTTTTATCTCATCTGCCTTTACTTTGTGGGGCCATACTGTGTCTTGGTTTTAACTTTGAGTATGATACTCCTATTATATGTCACATGTACATACTATGTTAGATACAGAAGATGAAAACAAAGAAGAGAAGAAATAATCAGAATCACCAGGGCTACATTATGTGGTATAACTCAGGAATTTCTCCCGTAATGCCTTAATTCACTTTCTCTCTCTCTCTCTCTCTCTCTCTCTCTCTCTCTCTCTCTCTCTCTCTCTCTCTCTCTCTCTCTCTCTCTCTCTCTCTCTCTCTCTCTCTCTCTCTCTCTCTCTCTCTCTCTCTCTCTCTCTCTCTCTCTCTCTCTCTCTCTCTCTCTCTCTCTCTCTCTCTCTCTCTCTCTCTCTCTCTCTCTCTCTCTCTCTCTCTCTCTCTCTCTCTCCAAAACCTACATCTGACTGACTTACAAGTCTGCAATTGTGGAGAGCTTGGAAGTTGCACATTGTGGGCTGTCTTCAGCTTCCTGATCAGTCATGTATTGTCCATCTGTTTGAGTGAACATCCCTGACTATTAGATGAGATCATTTTCAAAAGGTAACAGTGGACTCCAACCCAAAGGCTAAGTATGTTAGCAGATTGCATCTTGATCTACAACAGATACCAAATGGGTGGGGGTGTCCCTGACTCTTATACCTGCTCTTATGACCCTTTTCCTCCTAGTGAGTTGCCTTGTCCAGCCTTAATATGAGAGTTTGTGCCTAGTCAAATTGTGCCTAGGCCTGTTCTTTTCTGAAGGGAGGGAGGGGAGCAGTGGATCTGGAGGAGAGGAGAGACTGAGGGGGAGAACTGGGAGGAGGGGAGGCTGCAGTTGGGATGTGTTGCATGAGAAGAGAATAAATAAAAACACCTTAATTTAAGACTTTCTCTTTTCTTTTACTATAAAAAGTCCACAAAATTGTGACCATGTTGGTATTTTGGGCCATGGCTACTTACATTTGGCTTCCGAATAAACTATTATTCCCTTTGAGGTGATTGCTCACTTTTTGTGTCAATGTCAAAATTTCATATTTCACAAGACTAAAAGAGCTGCCTCTGCTGCTGTTTTCTTCTTCTCCTCCTCTCCCTCCTTCCTTTTCTCCTCGTCCTCCTCTCCCTCCTGTGTTTCTTCTCTTCCTCAAATTCAACAGTGTTTCCCTATGTAGCCCAGACAGCCTTTGGCCTTGAATTTGAGATTGACTTTCCTATGCTCCCCAAGTGCTGGAATTATACACCCTACTACAACCAACTCAAAATTTGATTTCCCCTGCTGTAGACCCCCCTGCTATAGTCATGTGGATAAAACCTAGGGCCTTACATATGCTAGGCAAAGTATTCTACCACTAAGCTATAGCCTCTAACCCTCAGACTTTTTTTCATTAATTTGTTTTTTGCATTCCAATCCCAGTTCCACCTCCCTCCTCTCCTTCTGCTTCCCCCATTGCCCCCAACCCATCTCCCATCTGCTCCTCGGAGAGCCTCCCCCCTAGAAAGTCTGCTAAATCTGTCCCATCATCTTGTTGAGGCAGGGTCAAGGCACATCTCCACCCCCACACCCCTGTGTCTAGGCTGGGCAAGGTATCTCTCAGTATAGAATGGTTTCCACTGAGTCAGTTTGTGCATTAGTGTTAGGTCTTGGACTCACTTCCAGTGTCCTCATACATTGTCCCAGTCACACCATTGTTACCTATATAAGGGAGTCTAGTTTGGTCTTATGCAAGTTTCCTATTTGTCAGACCTGTGTCAGTGATCTCTCACTAGCTCAGGCCAGTTGATTCCATGGGTTTCATGGTCTTGACTCCTTTGTTCATATTATCACTCCTCCCCCATTTAGATTGTACTCCAGAAGGTTGGCCCAATGGTTAATTATGGATTTCTGCATCTGCTTCCATCTGTTTTTGGGAGAGGGTTCTAGCTTCTCTGGAGTTTGTGGCTTGTAGGCTGGGTATCTTTTGCTTTATGCCCTCAGACATTTTTAGCACTGAGATGTCGTACCTTAAATTGCTGAGCTCTTGTTCCTGCTTTATTTTTTCATGTTCTGCTTCTGAGAGCTTCTTATGTAGTCCAGTCACTTCATTTTCCATAGTTCCAAGTTTTCCTGCAAGTGCTTTGCAGTGACTATCTTTAAGTTGTATTAGCCTTTTATATGAATGAATTGTATCTCGGATTTTCAGTAGGCTACCAGGATCTGAATCATGGGGAAACCAATATGGAAATATAGATGAGTATGTTTTGTATATGAAAGACTGTATGCTGTCACATTCACTCATTCTTACGCTGAACAAGGGTAGAAAGCATATAAAGGGGCATGAAGGAGTTGAATGAGAAGAGTCACTTTTGCGCCCACTTAAGACAATAGGATAACTATGTCTAACATTGAGTATTTCAAAATAGCCAGTAGAGAGAATTTTTGGTGTTCTGACAGCAAAGAAGTGACAAATGCTTGAGGTTATAGATATAGAAAAGCAATGTTTTCATAATTATACATTGTGCATGTGTATTAAAATGCTGCACTGAGCCCCATAAATATGAGTGAAGATACTCTCCTATGTGTTAGTTAAAATAAAATGCTATTTTACAAAGTGAATATTATTTTATTATATCTAAAATACAGATAAAACTGATAAAAATATAGAAATATTCATACATGAACACACATATATTAAACAGTGATGATAGATAGATAGATAGATAGATAGATAGATAGATAGATAGACAGACAGACAGACAGGATCAAGAACAACAGGATATCCATGCCACAAAATGAACTTGGTATGAAAATAAACTCAAAATGGACTTCAAACTTCTAGAAAAAGTCTGACCTAGATGATTTATTAGATATGACCCCAAATCAAAACCCATAACTTAACAAAACACAAATTGGATTTTATAAAAATCTTAATTCTTGCTCTTTCAAAATATCTTACTAAGTTTAAGGATGTAGTTCAATGTTAGGGTTGTGAAGTAGACCATGGTCTCAAGTTTAGCAGGGAAACAATCCCAAAGCATTCCAAGGTTTCCAGATGGAGACAAAGATAACCTGACTCAATCATAGTAATCACTCAGGAGAATGTGGCTTTAAAAACACAGGCAGACCGAACACACTGAGGAAAATACAGTAGGAATAATAAAATGTCTGGCTGACTGTGTATGATTCCCATCCTCCTTAAACTATATAGCATGCCTCTGCCACGCATTAAGATACAGCAGTGCTCTGGGGTGCAGTGCTGAGCAATGTATACAGCTGTTGCTCTTCTGCACATGTTGGGCTTACCTTTGCATTCCAGGCTAAGATGTTCAATTAGCTTTAGTGTAGCTTCATAATTAGAGCAAGGAAACTTGCCATACTCTGAGGATGTTTCAGATGACTGAGTTAGGTCATCAAAATCTTCCATAGCAGGTGGGTTTTCCTTTTGACCTTTAAAATAAGTCATACCAATTCAATGCAATATATCCACCCCATAGTATCAGTACAGAAGAGGCAAATGTCCATCCTTTTATGTAATTAGAAACACAGGGATTTCTGAAAAGAATTGATGTTTTGGCAGAATGAAATTACCCATGAGACAGTGTTTCTTGATCTCATTTTAAAAGTTAAATGACTTCACATAACAACATTCTCTCTTTTCAGAAAATGTGATACATTTACACAATGGAGTACTATTCAGCAGAAAAAAACAATGAAATCTTGAAATTTTCAGGCAAATGGATGGCACTAGAAGAAACCATCCTGAGTGAGGTTTGCCCAGTCACAAAAAGAGAAACATGGTATATACTCACTCATATATAGATTTTAGACATGAATCAGGGGAGTGCCAGCCTACAATCCCACTTCCAGAGAGTCTGGGAAATAGAACCTTTATCTAGTGACTGATGAAATCAGAGGCAGACATCCACAGCTAAACACTGAACTAAACTCCTGGAACCCAGTGACAGAAAGGGAGGACTGGTAAGCAAAGGAGTCAAGACTGGGCTGGTTTAACCCACAGAGACAGATGACCTGAACAAGGGGAGCTCTTGGACCCCAGATTGATGGCTGGGAGGACAGCATGGGACTGATCCAGAACCCCCTGAATGTGGGTGTCAGTGAGAAGGCCTAGGCAATCTATGGGGCCTTGGGTAGTATTCATCCCTGGCATACAAATGGACTTTAGGTGCCCTTGCCACAATGAAGGATGCTCTCTCAGCCTGGACTCTTGTGGGAGGGGCTAGGCCCTGCCCTGGATGAAATGACAGAATCTGGAGATCTCCCATGGAGGGCCTCACCCTCTCTCCCTAGGCATAGGGGTGGGGATTGGGAGAGGGGCTGGGTGACCTGGTGGGGAGGACAGGGAGGAGAAGAGGGAGCTGGGATTGACATGTTTCTAATTTAAATTAAAAAATGAAAAAATTCTCTCTTTTCACTTTATCTTTTATAATTTATCTTTTAATATTACTATATTAGTGTATATTAGCAGTACAAAATTAAGGGGTTAATCATCACATTTCTATAATGCATATATACATACATATATATGTAGTTATCATATTCATCTACTCTATAATCTTTTATTCTTCGTTTTCTTCTTTCCCTTCACATCCCTGGAAGCTTCCCTTTATTTGATACATGACTTCGCACTTTATAAAGTATTTTAAAGAAATATTTCTTTTGTTACAGCAGCTTACACTGTTTTCTTCAGTGTTGCTCTTTTGGATTCTCAAAGTGTAAACTCATTTTAAGACAAATAGTAAATCTGTAAAACACAGAAGCGGGTCTGTACCTGTATCACTTTATATAAAGTCACATTTTTATTTATCTTGTTCATAAAGTTTACAAACCATTTAAAAGTAATTCCATAAATGGATAACTTCTTTATTTTCCCTGCTGATAATATTTACAAACTATTGAAAGACGATGCAAGGGTGATATGCCCGTAATGGAAAGAGCAACATTGAGGGACAAGGGCCAGTATTACTAATAATATAACAAATTTAGATCAAACTTACAGTCTAAGCAAGAGGAAAACAATGTTACCTTCACTATTAAATAGACATAAATCAGGTGCTTTGTTGTTATTGTCATTTTTAATAAAGTAAGCTTTTATGATTATTAAACTCAATTTGGAGAATAGTACTTGAGTCTTATGTGGAGGAACGTTTTTAAACTGATTTTTGGCTTTCTCAGGACCTGCTCTGCAATTGTTATGCATTATCCTAAGCAGGGGGCATGTGTTGAATTCATTTCACTCCTCAAAGAATTGTGAGGTAGATAACACGAGTTACATCATGAAGAACTAAATTAGAAAAATTCCTGGGGTCCTGGGCTAGCAAAATGGCTTAGCAGGTAAATGCACTCACTAGCTGCCAAACCTGAGGACCTGAATTCAATCCCCAGGACCTCTGCACATGTGGTATGTAGTAAGCTCATGTCCCGCCCTCCCCTCACCCACCAATCAGTGAATAAAAAAGTTAAAAAGAGAAAGCCCGGATTAATTACTCAAGTTATTCTGCTGATCAGTGGCTAAATGAGAATTTCAACCCAGGGATTCTGACTCCACATCGTAGTGTTTCATAATATGCTGTGGATGTAGTAGCTCCAACTGTTTTTAAAGGCAGAGAAATCCGTATTATCATTCCATTTCTTGCTAAAATTGATAATTTTGAATCTTTCAAACATTTGTGTGTGCGTGTACACATGTATGTGGTATATACACATACATGAGCACATGCGAAGGCCAGAGGTCAGACTGATGTTTTTATATATTGTTCCCCTCCTTAATTACTTAAAAATACTTATTTTGTATTCATGTTTCCCCTGATGTAGTGTAGGCGTCGCATGTGTGCTTGGTGCCTGCAGAGGCAGAAGAAGGTGTCAGATTCTCTGGAAGTGGAGTTAAGGATGATTGTGAGCCACCGTGTCAGTCAATGCTGAGAACGCAGCGTGTGAATCCTGGGAGAGCAACAAGTGCCGTTAGCCACCACACCTTCTCTCCAGCTCTCTATTTTTTAATTTTCCTGTAGTGTGAATGCCTGGATGTAGGTCTTTGTACCACGTGCATGCTTAGTGGCCGGGAGATGATAAGAGAGCATTGGAACTGCAACTCCGCTGAAACTGGAGTTACAGGCAGTTGTGAACCAACAAGTGGATGCTGGGAACCAACCCCAGTTCTCTGCAGCAACAGCACAGAGCACTCCTAACTGCTGATCCCGCTGAACCCTCTACCTTATTTTTAAAGGCGCTGTCTCTTGAACCTTGAGTGCACCGTGGCTAGACTTAGTAGCCTTTGAGTCTAAGATCCTCCTGCCCAAGCCTTCTAGTGCTGGGACGCCAATAGCATCACCATGCCTGGCGTTTTTATACGAGTTCTGGGGACCCAAGCTCGGGTCTTTATGTTTGACGAACAAACACTTTGCTCACTGAGTAGTATCTTATTTTAAAAATAAAATAACAATAAACATAGGCAATTTGTGGAAGCTCACTTTCTCCCTCACCCCAAAGAAATTCCATGGTATGTTTTTAGCTGTTTACTCACACACTTACGAACACTCATCGTACAATCCAAGTTAGGGACACCGTTGGTCCTTTGGGTCTTAAGGGTGGCCGAACTTTACTTTTTGTTACGTATAAACAAAATCCCCCCTTTCCCTGGAGTCTGAACATCTGGATTTTAGAGTCACTTACAAAATCACAACTTTGAATTCATTTCAAAACCATATAGGAGCCCATAGTTCTCATCTCCTCACCGAAAACACAAGAGCTCACAGTGGCCTCTAGCCTTGTTCTCTTTCCAGGAGGGTTCAACGGTCTGGTCCGTGATGGCTGGGGGGAGGGGAACTGGAGAGGTGGGGCATATGGCTGGTTGCAGAGGCTTCTGGAGTCCAGGGCAAAGTTTTTCCGGTGGTCCTTGGTAGTTGCTACATCCTGTGTTGCAAGAAGATTAAATACAGGAAGTTTGTAAAAATTCTTCAGTACTTTTTCGTTAAAACTCTCTTCATGGGGCTATTGTTTCTGTATTTACTTGAGTTCTGTGTGTGAATTTGTTAGATTCTTGACTTTTTAGCGCCTAGTGGTATGAGTGTTCTTTGCTAGTTTCTTAATGTGATTCTTAACAAATACAAACCAATTGAAACAACTCTATTCATTGACAGATTATAATGGAATAAATCTAGAAATTAATAACAAGGTTATCTACAGAAACTTGAAAAATGAGAACTGGAACAATAAATATTCAAAATAAATAGTAGGTCTTCAAGAAAGTAGGGAAGAAACTTTAAAAATTCTAGAGTTAAATTTAATGAAAACAGAAGCTGATGCAGAAAAGTAAGTTCTAGGGGAAAAAGCTCATAGCTGTGATTGCCCATATTGGAAAAAAGTCAAAGGTCACTTTCTTGTGTGTCTTATGTGTTTGGTGTTTTGGACACTTGTTTCTTGAGTTCCTTATGTATTTTAGAAATTAGCCATCTGTCAGATGTGGGGTTGGAAAAGAACTTTTCCCATTCTGTCAGCTGCCATTTTTTCTTGCTGACTGTGTCCTTTGCCTTACAGAAGCTTCTCAGTTTCAGGAGGTCCCATTTATTGTCAATCTCAATGTCTGTGCTACTGGTGTTATGTACAGGAAGTGGTCTTCTGTACCAATTGGTTCAAGGGTGCCTCCCACTTTCTCTTCTAAGAGGTTCAGTGTGGCAGGATTTATGTTGAGGTCTTTGATCCATTTGGATTTAAGTTTTGTGCATGGTGATAGATATGGATCTATCTGCAGTCTTCTACATGTCAGTCTCCAGTTATGCCAGCAACATTTGCTGAAAATGCTTTCTTTTTTCCATTGTATAACTTTAGCTTATTTGTCAAAAATCAGGTGTTTGTATGTGTGTGGGTTAACAGCAAGGTTTTCAATTTGGTTCCATTGACCTACCTGTCTATTTTTGTACCAATATCAAGCTGTTTATAGGACTATGGCTCTATAATAGAAGTCAGGGATGGTGATGCCTCCAGAAGTTCCTTTATTGTACAGGGTTGTTGTAGCTATCCTGCTCTTTTTGTTTTTCCATATAAAGTTGAGTATAGATCTTTCAAGATCTGTGAAGAACTGTGTTGGGATTGTAATGGGGATTGCATTGAATCTGTAGATTGCTTTTGGCAAGTTTGCCATTTTTGCTGTGTTGATCCTACCTATCCAAAAGCATGGGAGATTTTTCCATGTTCTGGTCTCTTCTGTATTTTCTTTCTTTAAGGACTCAAAGTTGTTACTGTACAGGTCTTTCACTTGTTTGGTTAGCATTACTCCAAGATATTTTATGCTCCTTGTGGCTATTGTAAAGGGTGATGTCACTCTGATTTCTTTCTCAGCCCATTTATCATCTGTATATAGTAGGGCTACTGATTTTTTGAGTTAATTTTGTATCTTAACACTTTGCTGAAGGTATTTATCAGCTGTAGAAGTTTCTCTAGTAGAGTTTTTTGGGTCACTTATTTAGACAATCATATCATCTGCAAAAAGTGAAAGTTTGACTTCTTCCTTTCCAATTTGTATCCCCTTGATTTCCTTTTGTTGTCTTACTGCTCTAGCTAGGACTTCAAGTACAATATTGAAGAGACATGGAGAGAGTGGACAGCCTTGTCTTGTTCTAGATTGTAGAGGAATCGTGTTGAGTTTCTCTCCATTTAGTTTGATGTTGACTGTTAGCTTGCTGTATATTGCTTTTACTATGTTTAGGTATGATCCTGTTATCCCTGATCTCTCCAAGACCTCTATCATGTAGGGGTGTTGGATTTTGTCAAAGGCTTTTTCAGGATCTAGTGAGATAAACATGTGGTTTTTCTTTCTCAGTTTGTTTATATGGGTGAATTACATTGATGGATTTTCGTATGTTGAATCATCCCTATATCACTGGGATGAAGCCTACTTGATCATGGTGGATGAGTTTTCTGATGTGTAGTTGAATTCAATTTACCAGTATTTTATTGAGTATTTTTGCATCAATGTTCATGAGGGATATTGGTCTGTAGTTCTCTTTCTTAGTTGTGTCTTTGTGTGGCTTGGAGATGAAGGTTATTGAAGCCTGATAAAAAGAGTTTGGCAATGGCCCTTCTGTTTCTATTGGGTAGAATACTTTGAGGAGAATTGGTATAAGCTCTTCTTTGAATTCCTGGTAGAATTCTGCACTGAAGTCATCTGGCCCTGGTCCTCTTTTGGTTGGGAGACTTTTAATGATTACTTTTATTTCATTAGGGTTTATAGGTCTATTTAAATTGCTTATCTGTTCTTGATTTAATTTTGGTAAGTGATATCTATCCAGAAAATTGTCCATTTCCTTTAAATTTTCAAATTTTGAAGAGTACAGTTTTCGAAGTTTGACCTGATGATTCTCTGGATTTCCTCAGTGTCTGTTGTTATGTCCCCCCTTTCATTTCTGATTTTGTTAATTTGCATGTTAACTCTCTGCCTTTTGGTAAGTTTGGATAAAGGTTTGTCTATCTTGTTGATTTTCTTGAAGAACCAACACTTTGTTGCATTGTTTGTATTGTTTTCTTTATTTCTACTTTATTGATTTCAGCCCTCAATTTGATTATTTCCTGGCATCTACTCCTCCTGGGTGAGTTTGCTTTTTTGTTGTTGTTTTAGCACTTTTAGGTGTGCTGTTAATTCTCTAGTGTGACTATTCTCCAATTTCTTCATGTGAGCAGTTAGTACTATGAACTTTCCTCTTTGCATTGCTTTCAAAGTGTCCTGTAAGTTTGGGTATGTTGTATCTTCCTTTTCATTGAATTCTAGGAAGTCTTTAATTTCTTTTTTTTTATTTCTTTCTTGACCCAGGAATGGTGCAATTGCACATTTTTCAATTTCCATGAGTTTGTAGGTTTTTTGCAATTTGTGTTGTCATTGAATTCTAACTTTAAAGCGTGATGGTCTGATAAGATATGGGGGGTTATTCCAATTTTTTTGTACTTATTGAGGTTTGCTATGTTGCCAAGTATGTGGTCAATTTTAGAGAAGGTTTCATGTGTGTTGGGGAAGTCCTGTGTATATGTTAATAAATTACTGCTGGCCAATAGGAATCTAGATAGGTGGGGCTAGGAGTCCAGGAGGATTCTGGGAGGAGAAACACAAGAGAGTCAACATGTAACCGCCATGGGGGTAGGAGCCCAGAACTATTCTCCGGTAAGAGACATACTTAGATTAACAATTATGGGGTAATTACTTAAAGCAGAGCTAGCCAGTAAGAGACAAGCAAGGCCAACAGCTTCATAATGAATATAGCCTCTTGTGTGTTTATTTGGGATTGAAGCGGCTCTGGAACCAGGCTGACGGGAAGGCTCCTCTCAAGGAAAGCTTCTCTTAACATAATGGTGATCAGGAGTGGGATCATGAATTTCCACGCAGAATGACAAAAGCTTTAAAGGAATTTTAGAAACAGAAGAATGGAGAGAAGCACAGATTTTTGGTAGCAGCATTTTTCTCAGGTGTGCTCTGTTTTGCTAGCGACAAGCCGAGATTCACACGGCTCGCTTACTGGAGTCTTCCTGACTCGGCATAAAAAGAAAAAGAAAAAGAAAAAAAAAAACCAACAAGGTTGTTTTAAGAGACTCTGCTAACGATTGAAAGGTGTGTACGTACAGCTGGAAGTGGCAGCTTTTGCTGGATGTCAGCATGGACTGAGGCGGTAAGCTGGAGTCACGCTTACGCCCGCCATCTTGACGGAAAAACTGGCAGTTTAAAACAGCCGCGGTTTTGCAGATAAGACACGTGGTCAGAAAAACATAAAGATTTACAGTAAAGTCAGACTTGGATGAAGAAAATCTCTAAAAGTTTACAGTGTGTTTAAAAATATACATGAGATTGAGAGAGAAAATGAAACGGCAAAGTGGTAAATAAATACAAAAGCTGGCGTTGTGGTGGCGCATGCCGGTAGGAATTGCTCCAGAGGCAGAGGCAGGCGGATTTCCAAAGAGAAACCCTGTCTCAGAGAAAAAGAAATAAAAGTGAAAGAAATCAAGTAATAATAAATAAATAAGCCACGTAAAGATGGAAAATACACAGAGAGTCTGGATACTGTATGCTATTGTGTTTTTCAGTTTTTTGATTGCTAAGGAAGGAACAGCTGCTAAAGTACACTTGATTGTAAATGCTGCTGAATTAATCCAACTTCTATCTTTTGAAAATGCCTTGACTTCAAAATTTAAGTATAAGGATATGTTACTCGGAAAAGGAGTTTTAATTTATGTTTCCACAGAACATAAAAAGCTGAGGATTTCTTCCAGGCTTCTGTGGTTTGACGAACCAAGACCCCCGGAAGCAGTGGACCAGGTGTTCCAACAATCGAAACAGCTAAGATGATGCAGCTTTACAGACCCAGAAAATATGGACTTATGCAGGTTTCTGAGTTTTGTCATGATCCCCATGGTATGAACAGCGCCCCCTTCCAGCAGGAAGCAGTTTGGAATGAGCGACGTCCCAATTCCCATCTTGTTTATAAATCTTTGTTTTCATTTAAATGGGATTGTTTATAATTGGTTAATGATCACAACCAATCTCCTTTTAATGGTAAAAAGGGGAATTATGGTATGGGTATTGTTTTTAATTTATTGATACAAATTCAA
This sequence comes from Mesocricetus auratus, assembly GCF_017639785.1. Lineage (NCBI taxonomy): Eukaryota > Metazoa > Chordata > Mammalia > Rodentia > Cricetidae > Mesocricetus > Mesocricetus auratus. The sequence goes on along the minus strand of NW_024429195.1, from coordinate 27,469,324 downwards.
GGTCAAATTTGTGATATGTATATTTCTCCTCTTGATTAAGTATTGTGCTTATACTGATCTTTTAAAACGTAATGCATAATTGAATACAGGCTATAGATAGTTATTTATAAGAGTCAGATCTTATAGTTAGGTAAGTTAGGTTTTCTAGATATATAGAGATGTATTTGAGACAGATAGTCTTCAAACCTCTCAAAGACCATCAGAAAATGGCATTTTAAATGGTTTAGGGTTTTTCTTGACAATGAGAAATGTCTGCTCCTGGCAGCACCAATTATGTCTGAGAGGAAAATGGGCATCGAAGAAACTCGTTATGGAGTTTGCTTTCAACGTGGCAATATTAGCCATTTGGGCAAGAAACTGCTCTTGCCTAGACTGTTTGACTGTTGTTGGATAATCTGGACATGCAGGACCCACAGAAAAGTGACTGCTGAACTCAGTCTTACAGGGTTCCTGCTTCATGGAAGAGTCTAGGAGACGTTCTGCAGGACAAAGACAAATGACTGACAGACTGCCAATGCAGATGGACAGTTTGAAATTTCCTGCTTTGCTGAGAAGTGTTCCAGACACATTGTGGCCTATGGGCTGAAGATGGATGCCCCAACATTACAGAGGAACTTCGGGTGACTGTCCAGGCAGTAAGATACCTCTGTCAATCCTAGTGTTTATATATTATCCTTCTGTGGTCTTTGATGGAGTTGAAGACAGATAGTTATAATTATAGTTTTCCTTAGTTATGATAAGAGATAAGCTACATATAGAACTTTAGACTTACAAGGATGGGATGGATGACATTTTCTTTAGATCTTGCTAAATGTTAATAGACAAAATGTTGTAACTGTGTTCTTACTTGATAACTGTTCTGTCATATACAATTTGACTATGTTAAAGTTAAGACCTTTCTTTTTGTTTAAACAGAAAAGAGGAGATGTTGGGGAAGTCCTGTGTATATGTTAATAAATTACTGCTGGCCAATAGGAATCTAGATAGGTGGGGCTAGGAGTCCAGGAGGATTCTGGGAGGAGAAACACAAGAGAGTCAACATGTAACCGCCATGGGGGTAGGAGCCCAGAACTATTCTCCGGTAAGAGACATACTTAGATTAACAATTATGGGGTAATTACTTAAAGCAGAGCTAGCCAGTAAGAGACAAGCAAGGCCAACAGCTTCATAATGAATATAGCCTCTTGTGTGTTTATTTGGGATTGAAGCGGCTCTGGAACCAGGCTGGCGGGAAGGCTCCTCTCAAGGAAAGCTTCTCTTAACACATGTGGTGCTGAGAAGAAGGTATATTCGTTTGTGTTTGGATGGTATGTTCTATAGATGTCTGTGAAACCCAATTGGGTCATAACTTCTATTAATTTCTTTATTTCTTTGTTAAGTTTCTGTCTGGTGGTCCTGTCTAGTGGTGAGAATGGGGTGTTGAGGCCTTCCACTATAAGTGTGAGGTTTCATGTGTGATTTGAGTTTTAATAATGTTTCTTTTATGAATGTGGATGCCTTTGTATTTGGGGCGTAGATGTTCAGAATTGAGACTTCGTCTTGATGTATGTCTCCTGTGATGAGTATGAAATGACATCCTTTATCTCTTTTGATTGATTTTAGCTGAAAGTCTAATTAGTTAGATATTAAAATTGCTACCCCCACTTGTTTCTTGTGTACTGTAGGGTTAGGGTTTTTTTTCCAATTTCTGCCAATTGTGAATAGAGCAGCAATGAACATAATTAAGCAAGTGTCCCTTGTGGTAAGATGAAGAGTCTTTGGCGTATATTCCCAAGAGTTGTATAGCTGGGTCTTGAGGTAAAACAATTCCCAATTTTCTGAGAAATTGCCATATTGATTTCCATAGTAGCTGAACAAATTTGCACTCCCACCAGCCATGGAAGAATGTTCCCCTTGCTAGATATCCTTGCCAGAATGAGGTGTCACTTGTGTTATTGTTCTTAGCCATTCTGACAGGTGTAAGATGGAATCTCAAAGTAGTTTTGATATGCATTTCCCTGATGGCTAAGGATGTTGAAAATTTGTTTAAGTGTTCCAAAGCCATTTGAGTTTCCTCTTTCGGAAATTCTGTTTATATCTGCACTCCATTTTAATTGGATTATTTGGTTTGTTGATATCTAGATACTTAAGTTCTTTATATATTTTGGATACTAAAACTGTTGGATGTGGAATTGATAAAAATCTTTCCACATTTTGAGCTGGGATTGACATGTGAAGTAAGCTTGTTTCTAATTTAAATAAAATAAAACAAAACAAAAAAAGAAAATTCAGATTTTTGAGACAAAATATGTCTCACTCTCACTCTCTATATATGCATATATATCTTACTGAGTTGACATGTTTGTATCTATGAATTATATAAATTTGTGTGTTTATGTATATATAATAAAGAGGAAGAAACTGAAAAAAAAAAACCTTTCCCCGTTTTGTAGGTTGCTGTCTACATTATGGATTGAATGGCCTTGTCTTGATCCTGATTTTAGTGAAATTGCTTTGAGTTTCTCTCCATTAAAGTTGATGCTGACTACATCAACTTTATGTTTCAACTGTATGTTTATGTATCAACTATATGTTTCAGTATATCTCTTGTATTCCTAATCTCTCCAAGACTTTTGTCATGAAAGGGGGTTGGATTTTGTCAAAGGCCTTTTTTGCATCTAATGAGATAATAGTGTGTGTTTTTCTTTCAGTTTGTTTATATAGTAGATTACATTTACTGTTTTTTGCCCCAACCCACAGGACAAGCAACGTGGGGACTGGGGACATGTAGGAGAGAGATGGGGGACAAGAGAGAAATGAGAAACAGATGACAAGACAAGATTCTGTCAAGTTGACAAACTTTATTCAAAAGGATTTATGTAGGGAAGTGGGGGGGGGGGGAAGGGGGTGTACTGCAGCTGCAAGGATCCTGGTAGGGCAAGAGGTCAGTGGGAGGGGTAAAGCATCCCGTGTTGCCTGGTAACCCGACAGCAGGGTCTGAGCCTATCTTTTACAATTTACTGTCTGTTGCTCAGGCCTATCTTCTGACAGACTCTGTAGTTTTCCAGTTATGCTACTCTTTAACTGACAGATAAGTCACAGGTCTGTTTCTAGGGAATTGCTTCATATCTGAAGCGGTGGTATTTCTGCAGTGTGGCCTGGAGTCCCGTCTTCTATACGAGGACGTGATGATGCTAGGGCTCCAAAAAGCCAGCTCATTTACCAGGTGGTTGGGAGATTTTAATGACTGCTTCTATTTCACTATGGGTTATAGATATGTTTACATTGCTTATCTAACAACGATCCAAGTTTGGTGAGTTGTTCCTATCCAGAAAATTATGCATTTATTTTGGATTTTCTAATATGTTGGAGTATAGGTTTTTAAAGTATGTCCTTATGATTTTTTGGATTTCCTCAGTGTCTGTTGTTATGTCCCCCTCTTCACTTCTGATTTTGTTAATTTGGATATTCTTTCTCTGCCTTTTAGTTAATTTGATAAGGTTTTGACAATCATGTTGATTTTCTCAAAGAGTAAACTCTTTGTTTCATTGAGTCTTTGTATTTTTTCTATTATCTTGATTTTCCTACCTAAGTGATTATTTCTTGTTGTCTACTCCTTTTGGGTGTAATTCCATTATTTCTTTCTGTCTTTCTTTCTTTCTTCCTTCCTCCCTCCCTTCCTTCTTTCTTTTTTCTTTTGTTCTAGACACTTCAGGTGTTCTATTCAGTTGGTATTATGCACATTTTTTTAAATATAGGCAGTTAGTGCCATGAACTTGCCTCTTAGAACTACTGTTATAGTGTTTCGTGTGTTTGGGTATTTTTCACATTCATTTTTGCTTAATTGTAGAACGTTTTTAAGTTCTGTTTTGACCCATTTCTCATTCACTAGAGTCGTTCTGTTCTCATGAGTTTTTAAGCTTTCTGTTGTTGCTATCCAGCTCTAATCTGTGATCTTCTGATAGGATGCAGGGTATTATTTCAATTTTCTGTAACTTTTGAAATGTCTTTTGTGTTTAAGTTTGTGGTCCATTTTGGAGGAAGTTCCATGAGGTGTAGAGAAGAAGGTATATCTTTTGTGTTTGGATGAAATGTTCTGTAAATACTTGTTAGGCCCATTTGGTTTACAATATCTGCTAGCTCCAGAATTTATTTCCTTAGTTTTCGTCTGGATGCTGTGTCTATTGGTGAGAATGGGGTATTGAAGTCTCCCACTATCAGAGCGTGAGGGTCAATGTGTGGTTTAGTTTGTAGCAGTGTTTCTTTTACAAATGTGGAAGCACTTGTGTTTGGCACATAGATGTTAAGAATTGAAATGTCATCTTGGTGGATTTTTCCTTTGAGTGTATGGTATCCTTCCCTATCTCTTCTGATTAGTTTTTGTTTGAAATCTATCTTGTTAGATATTAAAATGGTTAGTTACACTAGATTGCTTCTTGGGTATATTTACTTGGAATATCTTTTTGCAATCTCTTACCCTGAGGAAATTTCTTTTTTTTATATTGAGGTATTTCTTGGGTGCAGCAAAAAGATGGATCAGGGTTTTGCCCTATTATTATTCTGTGTCCTTTTAAATTTTTTAACTTATTTTTTTGTCGCTGTCACATCATGCATCTCAATTCCATTCATTTCCTTGTCTCTTTGTACTCATCCTCTGCCCTTGCAAACCCCCCCCCATAAAAAGAAAAAGGAAAGGAAAAAATCTCGTCATGGAAGCCGTAGCGTGACACAGACTCACAAACAACCCTTTTATCCACGTATCTTTACTTGCAAATGTTCATTGCAAAGAGTCATTGGTCTGGTTCCAGTCCTCTGGTTCTGCTACACTATTGATGCTGGGCCCTCATGGGGACTCCTCTTGCTTATCCTGCTGTTGGATACCCTGTGTTGGAGATCCTGCAGCTTTCGGTCTGCAGGACTGGTCCCTTCATGAGCTCCAGCAGATCTCGGATCTGGTGGATGTTGGAGTGGGCCAACTCATAGCCCTGGCTCTGGGCCTGGGTAGTTGCAGGGTGGGTCAGCCAGCCCGCTCTTCCCCATCCTCACCACCAGGGTGAGCTCTCAGGCGTTGCCATGGCTAGTTCACACTATGCAGCAAGGAGCAAAGGGCAGGGCCAGTTCTCCTGCTTTCACACCCTCAGGGGCGGCTCTCCCACATCTAGACCATCAGAGAAAGGTGCTGGGCCGTTCTCCCGAATGCTGCAGCTGGTGAGGGGCAGGGAAAGCCCCCCTGCTCCTACGATCTCAGGACTAGCTCTCCTACCCTCCAAAGGGGTCAGGAGGTGGGGATCGCTCCCCTGCCCACACCACACGGCAAATGAGGGGTGGGCCAGATCTCCCATGCTCACGTTATTGGCTCTGGTTCACCCATACCGGTCAATAGAGTCAGCTGTGCTGTGCTGCCCGGGCGAGATGCAGGGCTCAATTTCCTGAGTTTCGCAGCTGCTAAGGGGAAGGGATATGATTACAGGTGGCAGGGGCAAGATGCCCTCCTCCATGTCAGATGAAGGGGTGTGGTCTGCTATCCTTCTCTCACACACCCTCAAGGCCAGCTCACTGGCACCTCAGCTAACAGGGCCAGCACTACTGTGTTGTCCAGGCAAGGGGCATGGCCGCTTTCCTGAGTGCAACTGAGTGATGTGTCTGCTAAGGGGGAAGGTCGGCTCCCTAGTCTGTTGCAGGCCGCTGGGAGCAAAGGATAAGGAGAGACTTTTCTCCCCTGCCCACAATGCGGCTTGACAGACCCTCAAGCTCACAACTTTGGGACTGGCTCCCCCACACCTCCGCCAACAGGGTCAGCTCTGCGGTGCTGTCCAGATGAGGTGCACGGCCCATTCTCCTGGGTGTCGCAGCTGGTAAAGGGGAGGGTCAGCTCCCTTGCCAGCTGAAGGCAGTAGGGACGAGGAGGACATCTTTCCCTCACTCCCACCAACACACCTAAGATGAGGGAGGGGCACCAGCTGCTCTCCTCTAGTGTCCTCAGGGATGGCTCACCGTGCCCTTGTCAACTCTGCTGTGCTGCCCAGGGGAGGCACAGGGCCTGTTCTCAGGAGTGCTGCAGCTGTGAGGTATTGGGTCAGACCCTGCAGGTAGGAGGGGTGGAGGGAAGGAGAGCATCTCTCCCTCACCCACGCCACCACATGGCGGGTGCGACCTGCGCTCCCATTCTTATACCCTCAGGGCCAGCTTGCCCATGCCCCTGCAAACAGGGTCAGCGCTATTGTGTTGCCCAGGTGAGGTGTAGGACTTGCTCTCCTGAATTCTAGCCGGGGAGGGGCAGGATCAGTTCTCCCTAGTGTTGCAGTCAGTGAGGGGTGGGGGAGACAACTCTGTACAGCCCTATCCTCTCAGCCTTTGACGGTGTCAGGAGCCACAGCATCAACACAGACCACGACTGCATGAGAGCCATGAACCCAGACACTGGCCCTGGCAGCAGCCCAGGCCCAGACATCACCATGGCCCTTGGTAGCAACGAAGTACCCACCTCAGCCCGCTTACCTATTTTGCCTTTTCAGATATGCCCCATTCACAGGACATGACCCCCCTTTTTTCTTTCCCTCTCCCCCAAACCACACCATACAATTGCTCACCATAGTAGTGCCTGTCTGCCCGGTGCCATACATGGGTGGGCATGTATTTTCTCCTTGGAGCCAGGGCAAACTGCCCCAAGCCCCCGTGTGGGTCTCCTTGTCCCACTTATCTGTCATGGCGTTGGGCAGGACCATGCTTCCTCTTCAGAAACAGATCATATTAGTGCCCTGCTTGGAGTGGAGGCATTGCTGAAGTCCTCTTGCAGACTGCCGCTAGAAAGCCTGGCTTGTCTCTGTCTTTTGATGGGTGAATTGAGACAAGTGTTGTTGAGAGATATCAATGACCAATAATTATTGGTTCCTGTTATTTTATTGTTGTTTTTCGTGGTGGTAATGGCATACATGTGTGTGTTTTATAGTTTCATGTCAAATTGACATAACCTGGAATCATTTGTGAGGAGGAAACCTCAATTAAGAAAATGCCCCCATAAGATTGGGTTGTAAGCAGTCTTACAAGGTATTTTCTTGATTAGTGATTGATGGAGTGACCAGCCCATTGTGGGTGTTGCCATCCCTGGGCCAGTGGTTCTGGGTTTATTCTCCTTCCTGTATTCCTATTATTCTTAGATTTTGTCTTTTCATAACGTCCCAGATTTCCTGGATTTTTTGTGTCAGGAGTTTTTTAGATTTAACATTTCCACTGACCAATGTATCCATTTCCTTTATTGAATTTTCAATTCCTGAAATTCTCTTTTTTAAAGATTTTTATATTATTTTAATTTTAAATAGATTGTTTTACATGTCAATCCCAGTTTCCTCTCCCTCCCCTCCTCCCGCACCCTCCCACCATCCCCCCCAGCCTCCCACCCTATTGCCATTTCCTTCCACATAGGGGATATCCAGAGTCTGTCATTTCACTCAGGGCAGGGTCCAGGCACTCCCCTAAGAGTCCAGTTCTCTGAAATTCTCTCTTCCATCTCTTGTTTTCTGTTAGTGAAGTTTGTCTTTGTAATTCCTGTTTGAATTCCTACATTTTTCATTTCCAGAATTCCCTCTTTGGGTTTCCTTTACTGAGTCTATTTCCATTTCAGGTCTTGAACACTTTTATTCATTTTCTTCCACTGTTTGTGTTTTCCTGAATTTAAAGGATTTATGCATTTCCTCTTCAAAGGCCTCTATCATCTCCACACAGGCTTTCTTAAGGTCTTTTTCTTGTGCTTCAGCTATGTTGGAAAAGTAAGGGCCTGCTGAGGTAGGGTTGCTGGGTTCTAGTGGAGACATATTGTCCTGATGTTACTGGTTGTGTTTTCACACTGGTGTCTAGGCATCTGGGTTTGGGATGATTACAGTTCTAGGTGCTGGTATCTGGTTTTGTCTTTGTTGGGTGGTTGTTTTGTTTCTTGGTTTCTGTTTCATCTCTGGGTTTTAGAAGAGTGTGTTGCCTGCTAGGAAATTTTCTGTGGATCTGATACATGTGGCCACTGGGGATTCTAGGTACAATGTATTTCTGGGTACTGGGAACTGACACTTAGAAATGGGGATAGGCTAGGAGTCTGAGGGAGTTCACAGGAAGGAGGAGAACGGAGTGTTCCCCCAGGATCTGCTTATTTAGTCTCCTTGGAATGGGGGCAAAGGGAAGCGTAGTCATCTAAGAAGGTCTGCTATAGACCTGGGGATGACACTGTGGGGTTGGATCTGGAGGAACAGAGCGGGGTGAAGATATGCAGTCAGTCTGTTTCCCATGCAGGAGTGGCCTGTAGGTTATCAGGGAGTGCCTGCTGGGTTTGGGGGCTGGGGTAAAACAATGAGTGGAGAGAGGGAGTAGGAAGGGAAGGTCTTGGGAGTCACAGAAGATGTGGGAGAAGGTGGAGGAAGGCTGCAGCAGATGTCCTGTTGCAGAGGTAGGGGTGAGACTTGGGAATTGGATTTGGAGATGAGGGAGTGCTGAAGGTCTTCAGTTAACTCACCTGGCCTGCTCAGCTGATGTGTTCCCAGGGAATGCCTGCTGCTGGTGGAAGCTGGGACAACGGGATGCTTTGGGGGAAAGAAGGCTGGGAAATGTTATGATCTTCTGGACATGAGGTCAAAGAAAAAAGGGAGACCACAGCATGTGTTCTGCTACAGAGCTTGGGAGGAGGCTAAAATAAAAATACTTTAACTAGCTATATAATAGTAACAATATAGCTTGAAAGGGACAGATTTTTAAATAAACCCTAGCAATAAGCATAGCCCTAAAGGCTAACCCCTAACTGTCTATGCTATCCTCATAATGAGAACCCCTACCACCAACTAACATTAACATTTGTCTTAGGGAGACTACTGCAGTAATGAAACACCATGACCAAAAGCAAATTGGAGGGCAGAGGGTTTACTTTGTTTACATTTCCACGTCAGAGTCAATCGTCAAATGAAGTCAGGACAGTAACTCAAGCAGGAAGCTGGAGGTGGGAGCTGATCCAGGGGCCATGGAGAGGTGTCTCTCACTAGCTTGCTTCTCGAGCTCTGTTTAGCCTGTTTTCTTATAGAACCCAGGAACAACAGTCCAGGGGTGGCCCCACCCACAATGGGCTGAGCACTGCCCCAACCATCAATCACTACCTAAGAAAATGCTCCATAGTCTTCCCTACCGATCTTACAGCCTGGTTGAGGTGACTTAAAACTAGGTAGGATAACCGACTCCTCGTTAACGTGACAGAAACACACCACTGTTCAATTAGAACATTTCCTTTCTCCTTTGTTCCCAAGGTAGCACATTAATATTAAAATCATAATATACAACATAAATAACTTCAAAAGGTCCAGTCTTTACACATTCAAATGCATTGAAAGGTCAGACTCTTCAAAATATCCAGTCTCTTAAAAAACCCAAAATCTCTTTAAAAGTTCAAAGTCTCTCAATTATGGGCTCCTGTAAAATAGGAAAATAAGTTACATACTTTCTTACTCAAGAGAGAAGAACCAGGGCACCATAACAACATTAACAAAGAAAAATCAAACTCCAATGGTGTAAACAACCCAGGTATCCAATGTCTAGTGTCCATGCCCGACCTTCAGAGTTCCTCCAGAGTGCACAGGTCACTTCTCCAGCCTATATTCCCACAGCACTGTTCTTCATTGAAGGAACTCAACAGGGCAGGAGCTTGGAGGCAGGAACTGGCAGAGGCTATGGAGGATGCTGCTTACTGACTTGTTCCTCAATGCTTGTTCATCCTGTTGTCTTACAGGACCCAGGACTACCAGCCCAGGGATGATAGCACACCCACAATGGGCTGGACCCTCCCCGATAATTACTAATTGAGAAAACGCCTTACAGCCAGATCTTATGAAGGCATTTTCCAGTTAATGTTCCCTTCTTTCAGATAATTCTAGTTTGTGTGTCAAGTTGACATCTAACTAGCCAGCACACAGGGCAAGTATTTCCTTGGTTTCTATGAACAAGGTGTGACCTGGTAATGTACAAGGACCCCAGACTTTAGTAGCCCCCAAGACCTTAGCACAGCAGATGTCATGTTAAGAAACATCATAGAACTCACCTTTGAAATCAGAACTGTAGGGAGCAAGGACCTAATCCATGAAAGACCTAATCTGTATTTCCAGGATCTGGAAAAGTCCCTAAATGTACCAGCCTTGGTTTTTGCTTGCATAGTTTTGATTCTTGCTAGCTGTTCATGCTAACCAAAGAGTGTCAAACAGGACATTTTTTTTTTTGTGCATAAAAGGCCAAGAACAGTGAGGATCTGGGCTACCTGAGTTGGGCAAGTTCCCTGTGAAGCTGGCAAATACTTTCTATTCGTCTTAAGAGTCCACATGCTTTCTGAGGAGTTATCTTGTCACAGTGGACGTCACATTGGTTCACTGGGTATGACCTGCCTAGAAACAAAGGCATCACAGACATAGGAATAAACCCCGATGTGAGAGCTGGACCCTGCCTCATCTTACTTCCTCTAACACATGGCATTCATAAATATCCATGGTGTCTGTATTCCGGATCGATCCGTCTTACAGCAGGCTTGGTTAAAGCTTCCTCCAGAGCGCCCGAGGGACATCATCAGGCGGCGCAGTCCGAGCATCATCGGGCGGCGCAGCCCGCACATTATCAGGAAGCGCGGACCAGCTTCCGGTTGCGAGCTACTCGGCCTGCGGAAGGCTTATCGGACGCGGGATATTTGCGTCATGAGGAGCGCAGGGAGCCTTCCGGTGACTTAAAGCCTGGTGTCAAGAGCAGCATGTCTGGCGGCGGGCTCGTCTCTCGTGCCGCAGCGGCGGTGGCCGCGGCGACGACTGCTGTACGAGCTTCCCAGGTGCCACGGGTCTTCGCGGTGACGCACCGCCCGCTGCACACCAGTCTGCAGAGCCGCTCTTTCGCCAAGGAGCTCTTCCTGGGCAACATCAAGCAGGTAAGGCGAGTCCTGGCTGCCCTCGTCCTGTCTCCACCTTCGTGGGTACCTGGCCGGAGTCCTTACAGACAAACGCCAGAGAGGCTGGGCTCAGGAAAATGTGGTTTTAATGGGGTCGCGGAGGTGTTTGTTTTGAGACTGGGATCCCATTAAGTATTAGCCCAGGCTGGCTCTGGGCTCACTCCGTAGACCAGGCAGGCCTCTAAGTCGGGATTCTCCTGCTCAGTCTCCGGAGTATTGGTTTACAGTCGTGTGCCATCACGCCTACTTTTCCAGCTATTCCTTGTCAGGGAACCTTGGGAAGTCCTTGAAGAGGTGATTACGAAGGCATCATCACCTTGTCCAGGCTGGGAGATAGGATTTCTAAACAACTCATTCTGTGCGGTTTCTCTGGCTATCCTTCAGCTCCGCGACTTCCTCCAAGTTTCCTTTCCCCCTTTCAGAGCTCCACAACAACCCAGCTTGTAGCAAACTCCAGGCTGTCACGTTGAGAGTGAGAAGGCTTTTCAGTGAATTTGAGCCCGCTTCTTCTTAGTTGTGTTGTCTGTAGACAGTCTTCTCATATTGTCTTATTACAGCACAAGCCAAGACGTGGGTTAAGAGCGGCTGCCCTGTTGGAAAGTTCAAGGCTAGAACTTTGAAGTGTGGGAACGATTTTCCCCGCAACCTGGGGCCGAGGATGCTGTATCCTGCATTCTCATGCCTTTAGAAAGAAAAGGTCATCACTTACTATAAGCATTGCAGCTTGGATGGAAAGGTATTCTGGCAATCGGGAGCCAAGGAATACCACAGGTCACAGAAACCGTAGTAGCTTACAGCTCTGGTCCAGGGAAAGGCTTCTCCGGTGTAACAGCTCTGCTCAGGCAGGAGAGGGCTTCGCCAGCGAAGTTATTACAGTTCAGCTCCTATCCTGGAATGTCCACTTGGCTAGGGGAAGGTTTCCCAGGCAAAAGTGTTACAGCACTGCTCTGCTCCAGCTCCTGCTAAACGTTGTTACGTCTCTCTTCTGCTCTATTCCAAAAGGTTTCACCCAAACCTCATTCAAGAGATGTATTGGGAGGGAAGAATCCTGGAGAGTGTCTTCCTCTGCCAGGTGGAAGAAGACAGCAGCAAACTCAACAGGCACAAGGTTTATATAGGGTTTCTTCGGGGTGGAGTTTTCCAGGGTGGGGATTGGTCAGATTTCAGTCCCTGGGCTTAGACTGGCTAGATCTCATGCTCAGGGATTGGTTGGTTTTATGCGCAGGGTCAGGAGCAGATTTGGCTCTGGTTTCAGGACCAACATGTGCTGGCCCTGAGAAAAGGCACAGAATGAACTGTTTAGAAATCATTTTACCAGCCAGAACAAGGAGATGGCTTCATAACCACCTGAATGTTTGTTCTGAACACACTTCAGTCCTCAGGCTTCTGGAAAACTTTTCTCCTTCATCTCTTTTGTTAATTCTTTGGCTTCTCTATCTGCAGGTGTTGGCCAGTGTGTCTGGTAGTCCAGGTGAAGTCAGCAGGAATTTGTTCTTGTGGTTTGTGTTGATACGTTCTTTTTTATGTGGAGGTGGTGGTTGTGTCGATTGCTGGTTTTGAGACAAGGTGTCCCTGGAACTCAAGATCCTTCTTCCTCTGCCTGCCTTCCTGAGTGCTAGGTTACAGTTGTATGCCACACCCAGCAAAGCTGAAGTTTTGTAAAGTTCAAGTCTATGGCCCTGTCTTTTCATCTACTGCCAGCCCCTTGATGAACTAATTCAGTGCCCTAGCTTTAAATACCGCCTCTATCCTTACGACTCAAATTTACTTTTCAACTTAGCGTTCTTCCCTTAATTCTAGACTTATGTCTTCCTTTCTGCTCAAAATCTCCCCGTAGATGTCTAATAAGCATCTTTGATAAGCGTGTATGAAAATTCTCCCCTGGATCCCACCCACTCTTTTCCCAGCAGCTTGTATACCATAGACAATGGAAACTCTGTGATTCAGCACATTCTCCAGTGACATCTTGATTTTTCTTATTCTCATAGTCCACATTGAATCCTATATAAGTAAATCTTTCTTTGTCTGTCTCCAAGTTACATTTAGAATCTGGCCACTTTTAGCAAGTTCACTGCTACTTTCTGAATCATTGGAACACAGTTCTCAAAGCATTTCTGGACCTTGATCACGACAGTGGCGGCGATACTGTATTGTGGGAGGGAGTGTCCCAGTTACCCATGCCAGTGGCTGCCACAGGGACAAGTAGGAGGCTAAATGGGTGAGGTTTGTGTGACATTAGCAGACTTAGTTACAGCCACTTGGCGTTTATAATTGACTTCTGCAGTAGAATTACTGGAATAACAGGTTCTGTTGCTTCACCAGATTGGAAGCTGCTGATTGAAATCAAGCTCCCCTCCCCAGTTTTGCCTCTCATTACTAGAGGGTATTTTCCTCCTGGCCCCCAGAACCTCCCCATAAACTTGTATGTTGTTTGCTTTGGTTTTGTTGGGTTTGTTTGTTTAGTTTGGGGAGATTGCATTTGTTTAGTGTTTTTGTTGTCGTTGTTGAAATGGAAGCTTGATGTGTAGCCCTAGTAGACCAGACTGGCCTTGAACTCTCAGGAGTCCACCTACCTCTACCTTCTGAGTGCTGAGATTAAAGGCATACATCATCTTGCCTTGTCCCCTGAAGTTTTTAACCCTTTAATTATGTCTGAAGACTAGCTACCTGCCAGGTTTTCTGTTCTTGCCTAGTCTACCCACTGGGATCAGAATCACCTTCTCACATAGCCATTTGGCCAAGACTAGGTGACCACTGAGATTGCAGGTAATGGTTTGAGCTTCTGCACTCAGAGGAGTAGGCAGCCTTGTTCTGAGAGCTGCAGAGGGGTGAGAGGAGCCATGTTTCCCTTTGGGTCTATCTTGACAGTGGAGTGCTGGTGGGTAGCAGCATATTCCTTTAAGGAAGCTGTCTCTTGGAAGAGACCTATGTGCCCTTTGTCCTTGGGCCAGAGAGGTACAAGTAGATTCTGGAACATTCTAATGTGGAGGAGTCAGGAAAGTGAGGAATAGGACAACAGACAGGGAAAATTGAGGGCTCCTCTGTGATGAGAGACACCAAGGAGGTGGGACTCCTGAGCCTGGAAACTGTGATCTGTCCCTGTTCAGTTACGGGTCCAAATCTACATCCCATACCAAGCAGCTATAGGGATGGCTGGAACTCGGATGGTCACAGGCCCTCAAGCCATGTGGGGTGATTTCAAAGGCCAGCAGGGGATCCTTGCTTGTTGGCCACCAGAGTTTAGAAGTCAAGACATTCTCCAAGAGAAGAGTGTGGTGGAAGAAAATGGCCCCCAAAGGGAGTGGCACTATTAGGAGGGGTGACTCTGTTGGAGTAGGTATGATCTTGTTGGAGGACGTGTGTCACTGTGGAGGCAGGCTTTGAGGTCTCATATATGCTCAAGACACTCCCAGTGTGACAGTCCACTTGCTGTTGCCTTCTGATCAAGATGTAAACAGCACCACATCTGCCTGCACGCCTCCATGCTCCCCACCATGACAGTAATGGACTGAACCTCTGAATTGTAAGCCACCACCTCTATAAGAGTTGCCATGTTCATGGTGTCTCTTCACAGCAATTGAAACCCTAAGGAAGACAAAGAGAGTGGACATCTCAACACATACATGGTAACTTCATGCTCCAGGACCTAAGCATGTCCTTTTTCAACCTCACAGCAACTTTCTCTGTTGAACTGGATTATGCATAATATAGGAGAAACTACACTAATAGATGACAATAGATAAACCGTGACTAAGCTCAGGTTGAATTCTTGTCCTGGGACCCTGCTACCTCACATGTTCACCACAGGAAGCCAGTAGCCATGCGCTAAGTAAGATACAGCTGCTCAAGAGAAGACACCCGGTGATTGAAGTATATTGTTACTATTGGGAGCATTTGAGCTCACACAAAGATTGATGTCTGTTTTAATGAAGAATCCTCATATCCATTGTCTCGCACAAGTCTCAAAGGAATCTTGGGGAAACGTGACCTGCATATTGTTGGTGAGAAAGAGGCAAATACTGCTGGAATTAAAATTAGTAATTAAAATTTGTAATTAAATAGCAGGGCATCTAAGTATAAGTCCCAGGCTGCTTGTTTATGGGTGAAAGTTAGGATGTAACTCACCTGCATGTGGGGAAAAATAGATGCAGTACAGCCTTAGACAGAAGCCCATCCATTCCTGAGGGATCTTGTGAAGTCATGTCTCTGCCTCCTCCTGGGACCAGATGTGT
The DNA here is from genome assembly GCF_017639785.1 of Mesocricetus auratus. Classification (NCBI taxonomy): domain Eukaryota; kingdom Metazoa; phylum Chordata; class Mammalia; order Rodentia; family Cricetidae; genus Mesocricetus; species Mesocricetus auratus. The sequence continues at coordinate 27,454,165 of NW_024429195.1, read as the reverse complement.
AGCCTAACACATTTCCTTCCCTTCCCTTTTGATAAACACTCCAATGAGAAGTTCCTGGAAACTGAATTTGTCATACTTGTTTTTTACTTTTAGAAAGGAGTTTTCCCGTTTCCAGAGATTAGTCAAGATGAACTTAGTGAAATCAATCAGTTTGTTGGACCAGTGGAAAGATTCTTTACCGAAGAAGGTGTGTATGGTTTCCTTTGTCATTGTCTTTCCAGGGTTAATTGGATTGCTTACATTAGAAGCACTATATATGGAGAAAGTTCTTAGTGTGGTTATTAAGTTACAATAGTTTCTACTCATAATAGGACCTTCAGGATCACCTAGTTTAGTTAAAAGACACTAATTCAGTGCTCCTCTAGTCTCTGTGGTAAGGAACCTCTTTGAAATATTTCTACACTGCAGCAGGCTAAAACTGGTATATGACACAATAAAAGTGAATAACTAGAAAAGATAAAAATAACTGAAGCCAGGTAGTTCAAACTTGTTAATCACATACTGTGTAAGATGACTTACATGTTTCTAAGGTTAAGTCTAGATCTTTGTACTGGGTGTTTTATGAATCAGTCAGTGATCTGTGCTCCAGCATTTCCTTGGGGACTGTTTCTGGTTTCTTCCAGTGGTAACATCTTGGATAACTCATCTAACATCACGAACAGGATATTGATATCAGTACAAACCAGCTGACCTTCCCCAAATTTCAAAAAGCTTAACATGTACTGTGTTGTCATACAGTGCTGCTGTGTGTTCAGTCATGAAGCACAGATACAATTAGATTGTGAGGACTCTCACGCTAGTCTTTTAGGACCACATTTTACCTAGCTTCCATGGCTCCTTGGAACATCTCCTTATTTTGTCTTTTCAAGAATGGAGGATGGTGTTTGATGGGGAGGGTGTTTGTTTTTGGAGACAGGATCTCTATTTTTTAGTCTGTTTGTTTGTTTGTTTGTTTGTTTGTTAATTTGAGACAGGGTCTCTCTACATAGCCCTGGATGTCCTGGAACTTACTATGTACACCTGTCTGGCCTTGAACTCATAGAGATCCACCTGCCTCTGCCTCCTAAGTGCTGGGATTAAAGGTGTGCCCAGCCAAGATCTCACTTTATATCCCTGGCTGATCTTGAACTTTCTGCCACAGCTTTCCAAGTGCTAGGATTATAGACAAATGCCACCATACCCAGCTATGAATATTTATTATTGGAACTATGCCACGTGTTATTAGTAGTTGTTGTGCTTTTGTATTTACACACACACACACACACACACACACACACACACACACACACACACACACACACACAGTCTTACCTTGTAGACCTAGCCAGGCTGGAATTTGTTATGTAGACCAGGTTGGCCAAACTCGCAGAAATCCTTTTGCCTCGGCCTTCTGAGTACTGAAAGTAAAGGTATGTGCCAGCATGCCTGGCCTCATATAAGGTATAAATTGGTTCATTTTATATAGCATGATTCACAGTGCATCTTACTTAGGCATTAATACTGCCTTTCCAGCTCATTGCCTGGCAGAATTCCATGACAAGAATGTACTGTTTTGTTAAGCACATATTAAAGTGTATTGGGTTATTTAAAGGCACTTAGAAAAACTGCTGTGTTCATTTCATACAGTTTTTTTTGTGTGACTTTATGTTTTCATTTCTCTTGTATAAATGCCCAGTTGTGTCACTGATGGGCTTCTGTGATAATTGTGTGCTTAGGTTTCTACAAAACTGCTAAGCTATGTTTTAAGTGCTATGCCATTTTGCGTTCTCATCAGCAACAAATGAAATCTGGTTTCTCTGCCTTCTCTTTTACCCAGATTTGCATTTTAGCCTAACAAGTGTCATTTAGTATCTCACGTTAGTTACTCTCAAGGGCTAGTAATGTTAAACATTTTCATGTTTTTATTTCTTCTTTTTATATCCTGTTAATATTCTTGAGTTTGACTGTAGATTGTGCATCTAGTCCTAAAGGGAAGAGGATAAAATATTCTCTTCCAGGTCAGACCCCCCCAATGACTTGCTTCCTCCAACGAGCCTGCCTCTCACCACTTCCTATTAATGAGTTAAACTCACTTCAAAGTTTTAGAAGTGTCTATGGTGGCTTTTATGGAGTTTTCTGTAGACGACTGTGTTGCTAATGAGCAGTTTTCTTCCTTTCCAGCCTGGAGTTCTTGTCTGTGCTCTGCTGCACTGGCCAGACTCTCAGTATGATGTTGAGCAGGCAGTAAGGCCTGCCTTCCTTGTCTTCCTCCTTATTTTAGGGACATGGTAGCACCCACCTATGAACTCTAGCTCTTAAGAGGCAAAGCAGAAGGACTGACAGACCAGACTACATTTGGGAAGCCTTCAGTTATCTTTATTGACTATTGTATACATAAGTATGGATTATGGTGCTTTTAACACTTTACAATAGTGATAGTGTTGGATTTCATAGCCAGAGTGTACTTGAGTTAACTTGATGCATACAGACAGTACGATTATAGACATAGAGCTGGTGGTCACTCACTTCTACTCTTGTGTGGGATTTTTGCATTGCTTTTATCTCGTGTGTGTTTGTGTGTATATTCCTGTGTACATTGTGTATCGTGGCAGTTTGTGGAGGTTAGACTATACCTTGTGAAAGTTGGGTCTCTCCTACCATGTAGGCCCCAGGTATCAAACTCAGGTTGTAAGGCTTGACAGAAAGCGCCTTATCCACTGAGACAACTCACAAGGTCTAGTATGAGTTTTGAGCCAGTAACTGAGTTAGTGTTACATGGAGTGAGTGAGTTCTTAGAACCTCTGCACTATAGTGTAGACATCGAGGCTCTGAACACTGGGTAGAGCTAGACCCAGACAACGTCTGCACAGTGCTATCTGTCCTGATCTTCCATTACAGTTCTGAGCTGTGTACTTGCTCCCTAATGTTTGAGAAGGTTCAGTAATTAAATTAAAAGTCCAGTTGAGTGTGTGTATTACTTGCTTTTCTTATCCCTGTAGCAAAATTGCCTGTAAGAAGCAATTTCGGAAGTTTGGCTCACGGTTTGAGACTGTGGCTCATGGAGGCAGGTCTGTGCTGTGACTGCTCACTTCTCCCATCTAGATCAGACCAGGAGAACAAATGGTGCCCAGCCCGCCTTCTCATCTCCCCTTTTACTATGACCCAGGACTGCCGCCTATGGGATGATGCTGCCCACGGGCAAAGCTCTTCCCTTCTGAGTTAAACATCTGTGGACACTCCCTCAGAGGTTTGATTCCTAAGTCATTCCAAATTCAGTTAGGCTGACAAACAAAGTGAACATCATTATATGCCTCCAGGAATATGTGTCATAGAAGTACGTGACACACTGCTGTTTTACATGACCCTGGTGACTAGCACCAACTCGGAAAGACTCATTTAGCACCACTGACTTAAAAATACACTTCTTATGTGCCTAAAAGCATAAAGTCAACCACATACTGAAAGGTCCTGACTACAGCTTCTGATTTTAGACTATTTCTGCCTCTGATATTGGTATACTATATAGAGACCATTCTGTATACTTCTATTTATATGAGCATAGTTTACTTATTTTTTTCTTGTTTAATCAAGATATTTGTTTTTGTCAGTGGACTCTAGGAAAATTGACCAGGAGGGAAAAATTCCAGTTGATACCTTAGAGAAATTGAAGAGCCTGGGACTTTTTGGGATACAGGTTCCAGAAGAATACGGTAAGTTAGAGCAATGGCTGCTCAGCTGTTTATCTGGCTCTTCGATAAGTGCTTCTCATGATGGCCTTTAAATGCAGTCTTGCATAGTCTTAAGTGCTACATGATACATCAAGCTGTGGTTCTGTGGCCTTCACCTACCTCTGCTGTGGACATTTGCCAAGGCAGCCTCCAGGTATGGCAGCTGAAAGGTTCTTGAAATGGGGGAGAGAGTACAGTTGATAACCCTTCTCCAGGTTGGACAGCTTTCCTGGCTGTGAGCTGCTTATTTGGAGATGTGCTGTTTTGCATGTTTCCCAGCCACAGCCAGTGATACCATTACTGAGGATTTACACTGCAAGCTGTAGCAAATGGGAGCTATTCTTGGTCTTCTACTTCCTTACCTGTTGTGTCTCCAGATACTAAAGTGTAAACTCCCTTCTACAGCAGAAGGTGAGCCGTCAAGTATAGAGAATAAGTACATAGTAGTGCCCAATCTGCGGCAGGTCCAAGCTGAGACACAGGGGAAAAATCCAAGGAAAGTAAGGGTGGTGCGTAATTGCCTTCCATGGCATATTAACCTGGTTGAATGAAGGGTTTAAAACTGTTAACTAATGTGCTTTCCTTGAAACCCTACCATATCTCAGCCACATTACTAAGTACATGAAAACTGTCTGCAGAAGCCTAAAGTAATGCCCGATGCTGCCACCCATACATTTGTGGCATCAGGACTCTATTTCTTCACAAAAATAGCTCACTTGGCCTCTAAATGAAGCTGTTGGAGAGGCAACTCATCCGGCTATACTGGGCATGAAGGTTGTAGTTCCCAAGGGACAGATGAAACCATCATGTGCAGCCACGCCAAATAGTAGAGTAGAAAGAAGATGAAGAGTACAGCAGCCCCTCCCTTAATTAAAGAAGGAAAAACAAAGATAGGGAAGGGTGGGGTGGCATGGGGATGGAGGGTCAGGAAATGGGAATTCATCAAGGTATTTATACACCTGCAGGGATAACTCCCAGGGTGTGTAGGCATGCCACTCCCTCAAGTGGACTGTGCACACTTAACCTCACGGGACAGCTTTGCTAGTTACTGTCCTGAAAACTTTAGGCCTCGCTTCTGTAAAGTGGACATAGACACCTCTGGAATTTGAAGAGTAAATGTAAAGTATGTAAGATCATTGTTGTTTTTGGTCCTTTTGTCTTTTATTGAGAGAGCAGTAATTCCCAGTAAGGACCAGTTTTCCACTTCCTTCAGGAAACATTGGTAATGTTTGGCATTGGCAAGGTTGTGGATTTGCTATGATATCTAGTGGGTGGAGGAGGAAAGTTGCTCATCATAGTGCAATGTACAAGGTGGCTTGCACAAGAGTATCCCAAGTGTTTTAGTGCCATAGCAGAAGAGCTTTGACCAGGTGCCACCTGGATTTAAATGTCTTTTTGGTAGAAGGGGTTTGCAACATACTCACTCAGTGACTTACTGTTTGTGTAGATGTCCATATTAACAACTCAGCTTCATACATGTTTCCTTGCCTCAGAGAAATCTGAAGATGTATACATAAATAGTCTAGATAAAATTACACATGATAGTTTCCTTGTACCATTTTGTGTTTTTAGTTTTTGTGTGTGTGTGGTTTATGCTATTGCTTTAAAATTATAAAAATAAAATGAATCTCTTTTCCCAGTTGGAAAGTCAGTTAGACTGGTCTGTCTTTCTTAGGTGGCCTAGGCCTCTCCAACACCATGTATGCTCGGCTTGGGGAGATCATCAGCTTGGATGGGTCTATCACGGTGACCCTGGCAGCACACCAGGCTATTGGCCTCAAGGTCAGTTGTCTGAGGTCCTTTTTGGGGCTTTCTGGAAGAAATAGGAGACAGGGGACTGCTTCTGTGACATAAATGGACTTGATAGCTCAGGGTCTAGAGGAGAAGCCTACGTGCACTTGCACCTGAGACTGGTCAGTGCTGTCTTTGGAAATGGATCCTTCCCTGAACTGTCCTATCTGTACACGTACCTTTCCTGCCCCTGAACTGAAAGCATGATGGGATGCGGGGCAGCTTTAAAGGCTCACAGACGTCAAGGGTTTCACATTAGCTGGGTCAGTCCTACAGTATACAGGTGAAAGACAGTTAAATGAACTCAGCATCCAGCTTTGGAGCCCAAGATTAGTGTCCAGACTGCAGTTATTTAGCAACAGGGTTGGACTTGGGGAGCACAGCTTTGAAACTGCACCCCCATCCTGAGTATAGTTCTAGCACCCCACATATTCACTCTATCATTCAAACCATCCTGTCCATAAAGGAGAGACCCTCAGCTTGCAGATCATGATGTGGAGACCTAAAGAAGACCCGTATCTGACTCAGGGCCATGCAGGAATGCACTGGGATAGGCAGGGATGGAAATCCTGGATGCTGATTCCAAAGCTACCACTGTGGCTGCCCCTTGCGCATGAGTAGTGGGCCTTCCCCCAGCAGGCTGGCCTTCTAAGCAGTGTCTGAGGCTGCTGGTTCTGAACTCCCTGTTTTCTCTTGAGTGCAGTAAACATTGTCAGCAGAGGGGCTGCCCTTCAGTGCACCTCACTCTCATCTTCTCTTGGCCTGTGTGTTCTTTTAGGGGATCATCTTGGTCGGCAATGAGGAACAGAAGGCCAAGTATTTGCCCAAACTGGCATCTGGGGAACACATCGCAGCCTTCTGCCTAACAGAGCCAGCCAGGTGTGTCTCCTCAAAATGTCACCCTGTGACATGGAACTTGTGTGGAGTGGCTGGTTTGTGTTTACTCCTCTCAGAAGCCTTCAGAGAATCAACAACTATTGATACCATAATTATCTTATCTCTGGCTCATTGAAATTTACAGATAACATTCCCACAGCATCTACTAAGTCGGTGTCCGTGACTCACAAGCCTCTTGACATTCAGGGATGCATTCAAGCTTCCAAGAGTCTTTGAGAGCACATGGGGAGTCCGCATTTCTGTATTAGGAAATGAAGTTCAGAAAGTTGTACCCAGTCCAAAGTTACACAGCGAGGATGAAGCAGGCCTAGGCAAGACTCAGGTTCTGACGCAGGCCCAGCTGGGGCCTTGTTTAATCTTGCTTCTCTTCATTTGAAATCCTGAAGCAAGGTCCCTCCTGTTGTGACCCAAACACACACAGAAACTGATACGCCCTTGTGGAGCCTACATTCCCATGTGGAGCCTACATTTCTATGTGGAAACTTTGGCCCAGACTGTTTCCACTACTACTTTTTTGCTTATTAGCCACACAAATCTTATTAGTGTTAAGTTTTACTGCAATGTTCCCTTTTGCTCCCAGACTCTGACCACCTTCCTTGTTCAAGCATCAGAGTTGAAGTGGAACAGACGTGCTTTTGTCTGACTCAATATTTTAAAGGCTTGTCACATTTCCAGGCCCTCACAATTAATTCTAATCTTATTCCTAGCATTGCTGTCCCTCAGTCACATGTCTCTGCCTTTGCAGTGGGAGTGACGCTGCCTCCATCCAGACCAGAGCTACATTAAGTGAAGATAAGAAGTACTTCGTCCTCAATGGCTCCAAGGTATGCCATGACCTCTCTGCCCTGTCTGGTTTAGTCAGTCTCCACTGCCTCTGTGTGTCTGTCTTGAGCTCACCACTGGATGTGTGTCACTGCTTTATCAGAACCATCGGAGGCATAGCTGAGTGGCTGGCCCATGTCCCTCAAATGGCAGAGCCAGGACTGGAGCAAGGCAGTCTAACTCCTCAATCTCCTCAATTCTGTGCTTACAGCTGCTCTTGTGTGCTGATTTTCAATTCTGGTTCTGCAAAATTTCAAAGATGAAAAGTATAATGCAGTGCACTTCCATGGCCCTGGCACCCAGCTACAGGAGTTACACACTCACTCTTGGTAGTCCTTCCTCTATTGACATCACCACCTCTGGAAGGCACTTTTGAGATTTTGTCAAGGATTGCTTAAAGATAGAACACTGAAATACATTTAGCAAATGGGGGAAAGGATAATAATGGCTTCTTCCCTAGCATTAAGATTTCCCTGCTCATCTCTTAGTCTTTTTCCCTGATCAGCTGTTTCCTTGAATCAAGAGTAAATACTTCCCATTTGTTGCAGTCTGGAGAGCACGCTCTTCCTCACCCCATTTTTACTTTTGTCGATTGATAAGTAAATGCAGTATATGCAGTTTGTACAATTGCATTCATGCGGCAGTGATGGAAAGACCCCTTACTTTAAGTCTGCCAGTGGTCTGGTAATGAGTGGAGCTCAGAGGAGCTTAGTGTCCTTGGCTGAGCTCCATCCCTGCTCTGGGGAGACAAATGTTGTGTGTGCTCCTGTGTTCTTCCACACAGGCTTGGCTTATACAGAGCATTCTCCGTGTCTTGCCTGCTATGGAGCGGCTGCATGTCTGGCCTGAAATTGAGTGGCTGGGTAGAGCTGAGAGGTGTCTAAGGATCTTTGTTTTTTCCTCAGGTTTGGATCACCAATGGAGGACTGGCCAGTATTTTTACTGTGTTTGCAAAAACTGAGGTGGTTGATTCTGATGGTTCCATAAAAGACAAAATCACTGCATTTATCGTAGAAAGAGACTTTGGCGGAGTCACTAATGGGAAACCTGAAGAGAAATTAGGCATTCGAGGCTCCAACAGTAAGTAGTGTGGCAGATAGACTTATTCATGAGCATGGCAGAGAGACCCGAGAGACAGGTTCACTGTCCACTATGATAACTAGAACGGAAATGACATTTAATTACATGTGGTTTCAGTTCATCATTGTAGCAAAATCAAATTAAAAATGCAGTCACAACCTGTGCTCCTTGGTGCATTCAGCGTTGTTGATTCTAGGTAAGCGAGCGTTGTTGATTCTAGGTGAGCGAAGTGGGTCAGAATCTCAGCCTTGGTAGGGCAGTGGTGGACATCACACAACCAAGGTGTGTCTTGGGTAAACGTCATGTGGCAGGCCACCCCATCTTTCTTTCCTGGATTCCCCTTCGTCTCTCTTCCTACTGTCCAGACCTACTTTTCATTCCTGGTCAGCCATTGCTTCAGTGGAGACTGGCGTCCTGTTTGTTGCCCTCTGTTCACCCAATGTGGCCATGGCATTTACACTGTCCTCGTGGTGTAGTTTTAGAGTTGCCATCCTACAGGGGACTGTGTTCCTGGCACATCAAGGCCCACATCTGTGTACCCTGTGTCTTTAGAACTGAGCATTTCAGTGGTGTCATTACCTGTTGACAGCTGGAAAGCTGGTGCCCCAGCAGCATGCAGGACCCCAAAAGAGGGTCCAGGAACATGAGGTCAAGTGGAAAGGCATGTCTTCCCCATGCCCATAGAGTAGCCTTTGAAAGAATGGCCAGGTCTCCTAGCTCATGTAGCCAACCCTTAAATATGAGCAGCAGAGAGAGAGGTCAGTTTGGTGGCGTTCCACCCCCACACTGCCAGAGCAGCAGTGGAATGCAAAAGCATGGGGTCCAGCCCACAGCACTTGCCTGACTCTTCATTGACCCCTGACCTTCCTTGTCTTGAGTCTCTCTCTCTGGTTCAACATGCCAGCAGTTACGTTGTTTATGTACAGAACGTGCAGGCAGTGCCTCTGGGTATGTTGTGCAATGGCACCGTTCCCTCCTCGTCCTGTGAACCTTGCTTCCTCACAGTTTCACTCATGCTCACCAGTGGAGCCTGTGTCTTTCAGGATTGCTGTGGCCCCTGGCTGTGGTGGCCCTGCCGGTCAGCAGGGTTTTATTTCTTAGGGTTCTCATGGAATGCTTCAGCCCGAAGGGTATTGAATTGGTTTAGGTTGTTGTGTGTCTGCACACATCTGGTTGACTACATTCTACCTGCTAACTCCCCACCCACGCTGGGAAGATGCTACCCCACGGTACAGTGGTATGGCTGTGTTAACATAGCAAACAAGAATCCCATAGGCTCTGCAGTCTGAGGAAATGCTTGTGCTCTCCATGTGCTTTTCTGTCTTTGGCTGTTTTGGTCATTTCAGCCCGTGTTAAATGTTGCCTTATAAAAGGATGACAGTCTCCCTTACAGCCCCGTCTCTGTACCGTGCTGTTCCTTAAATCACAGGGCTGACCACGCCACCATGTCCTTGCATCTATGGTTTGTCTTCCTGGCCAAAGAATGAGCTCTGTGAAGGCCAGGATGCAGCCTTCCTCTCTTGGTCTTCAAGATGCTAGATGAGTGACTTAGTCAGTCGCAGGCCTGGGCCAAGAGCAGAGGGGTTGCATGTGTTAGTCACGATCTTCAAATCCCCTGTGTTTTAGCATGTGAAGTCCATTTTGAAAATACCAGAGTGCCTGTGGAAAATGTCCTTGGAGAAGTTGGAGGTGGCTTTAAGGTAAGTGAAGGCGGGTCTCGTGTGAGCGCTGTGCCACTGTACCTGCGAGTCTGGTGCTCCGCCCTGCTCTTTCTCCTTGCATGCTAGGCTGTGCTTTATCTGTGACTTCGTGTGGCTCTTGGGCATAGGAATCAGCACCATAGAGCCTGGAGAAATGCTTGCTCCTAGAGGAGGAGTCTCGTTTAGGATGAGGACTCTTTATTCTCCTTGGAGACCTCCTTTTTCCTGAGTGAGGAATGGAATTCCCCTCCCTAGTAAGTGAAGAACAGGCCAGTGGGCTCCAGGGAAACCCAAGTTCCAAGAACCCAGCACCCTGGGTCTTAACTCCCTGCCCTAAGCTTTTCCCCTTATAGTTTTATTTTATTTTAAAGATTTACTTTCCTGAGATAGAATAGAGTCTCACCACATAGTTCTGATTGACCTGGAACTCACTATGTAGACCACACTGACCAAAGATGCACCTGCCTCTGCCTCCCTAGTCCTGATGTGACACCTATTCAGCCAGATTTATTTATTTCTGTTTTATGTGTGTATGTATGTGAGTGTCTACATTTGTGTGTGTGAATTGCATGTGAGCCTGGTACCTGGAGAGGCCAGAGGCCTCTGATCCTCTGGAACTGGGGTCACAGACTGTTGTGAGGCACGTGTGGGTGCTGGGAAGTGAACCCGAGTGCTCTCCAAGAGCAGGAAATGGTCTTAGCTGCTGAGCCATCTCTCCAGCCCCAGACTGACATTTCATTGAGAAATGTTTTATGTGACATTTACCATTGTAAAATACACATGCCTATGATTTTTTTCAATATATTGTCTGTTGTGCCGTCGCCGCTTTTAATTCCATAAATGCAATGCTTCCATATGCCCATCTTTTGGCAACTGCTGTTTTCTTTTGTTCTTCTTTGGGTTTGTGGATGATGAACAGTTCATATGACAGTGTATTTTGTGACTGGATACTTTCACGTCTTATTCACAAACCGTCATCCATGTCACAGCATGAGTCCATATTTCATCCCTTTGTCTGGGTAGATAATGTTCTACTGCGTAGGGAAACCACATCTGACTCATCAGTTCATTAGGTTGAATTGTTGTCTCTTTGGCGCTCGTGTCAATAGCACTGTTGCAAACTTTCATCTTCAAGTTTTTATTTGGAAAATATGTTCTCAATCCCTTTGGGTGTAAATGTAGAAATAGGATTGCTGGATGTGTGGAGACTAGTACTTCTTTGAAGAACCCTTCCCACGATGCCTGTAGTATACAAGGGTTCCACATCTTCGCCAGCACTTGGTGGTGTCCATTTTCAAGTTAAAGCTGGCTTCGTTCAGTCTCTTCATTTGCGCTCTCTGGTTGGTGAGGAGACCTTGTGACTCTGAATGAGGTTCACAGCATGTCAGCAGAGCTGTGTACCTGCCTGGCTCCCAGCAGGTACTGTACTGGATCAGAAGAACGGGTGAGGAACGAGGCAGGCAGGGTGCTGTCTAAGCCATCAGCCCCTGTCAGAGCAGCTGGCTGCAGTCTCTAGGGTCATCTATGTATACAAGCTTGCCTTTCATTCCCGAGAAAGTCAACCTCTCTGAACCACAGACATACCTTTGTCTGTGAAGGTAGAAAGTTCTTGCTGCTTGCAGTCTGGGTTTCTGTCCCTTCCCACAGACAGGTGCATATAGAGTACGGGCAATACTTTGTGTGTGGTCAGAGCGAGGCCAGTATGTTGATGGACAAGTACAACAGTGACTGGGCCACCTAGCTTGAGGGTTAGAACTGCTTGCTTCTGGCCTGAAAACAGGCAGGGTGATTAGCCTGGGCTGGATGCTGCCTTTGCTTTTATGAAAACAAGCTGGTACAACTGGCTCCCTCTGCCTCCTTCAGTGCCTCTGGACCTTTTCCACCCTCCCTGCAGGTAGCCATGAACATCCTCAACAGTGGGCGATTCAGCATGGGCAGTGCTGTGGCTGGGATGCTCAAGAAACTGATTGGTAGGTGTGTGTATAGTTACTTCACTCATTGCTGGGACAAAATACTTTACATAAACAACTTTAGGAAGGGAGGGCTAATTTTGGCTCACATTTTGCATGCTTGGGCCACCTTGGCAAGGAAGGTGTGACTGGAAGACATCTGTAGCTGTGGCTGCTGGAATGTGAAGCAGTTGGTCACATTGTGCGTGAAGTTGGAATCAGGAAGAATGAATGCTGGTGCTCCCATGGCTTTCTCCTTGCTGACTCAGTCTGGGTCCTCAGCTTATGGGCTGTACTGCCCATATTCGGGCGGCTCTTCCCTCCCAGTTAAACATCTCTGGAAATCCCTCACAAACAGTGCCCAGAGGTGTCTCCTAATATGGTGACTCATGGTTCTAAGGCAATCAGGGTAACATCGAAGATTAAGTCCATAGTAAGTCAAGGTAAGTCAGGAGCAGGAGCCTTCTGCAGCACCAGCTCATGCCGGGAATGTCTGCTGTTTCTTCTGCTGGGTGGGCAAGGCTGAGCTAGGCCAGTTGGACAGACAGCTTAAGTTTAGCATCTGGCGTTTGATTTAGACCAAATGTATTCCTTCCCCAGAGCTAATATATTTCCATATTCCTCTGCTGTATTTGCACACTAGTCAGGCATTCTGTCAGAAGCATAAAGCGTTGCTGCTCTATCCAGCACAAACATGGCTGCTGTTCAGTGACCTTCAGTCCATGAGCCAGCCCTAAGAAAGCGTTAGCTCTGATCTCTCTGGAGCCCATGGCTCTCTGGGCATAGATGTTGACTGTTACGTGCTGGGAGCAAACACAACCTTGTGTATTTTGTGACTGTTGGAGTTTATAACAATAGGCCCGCGTTTGGACTCTTCCTCTATTTGGTTAGTAGAGAAACTGAGGCCCAGAGAGGGTGGTGGATTGCGCAAGCCCATGATGCATCATGACCTAAAGGCAAACCTGCTTGTTAGGCTCAGGCTCCTTTCAACATGCTCTGTGGCTCTCATCAGTGAGAGTTCTCACAGTCAAGAAACATGTGACTGTAGGAACAATTGGAGACCAACTGCAACTGGATCACACCCGAGGACGTATTTGGAAAACAAGTTGCAGGTAGTGCCAGGGTAGAAAGAAGGCTGAGTGTCCCTCTGAGGCTCTTAGAATCCGGCACTGTCAGCAGCCAGGCACCTTGGGCCCCACCAGAGCTCTGACATGAAGGCGCTTTCACGTTGTGCTTGAGTATCCGTGGGCCCACTTACACATCGTTCTTGGATGCCCTGTGTACCTGGCTTATGCTAGATGCCTCCAGCCTTCCTCTTTGTATTGTCATAGCATTTCTGTGAGCTGGGTGGTATGCTAACAGAGGTAGAGTGTTTCCCTTCATACCCTCACAACTGACTCAGCGTCCCGTCTTCTTAACTTCCTGCTTGCTGCTTATAGGCCCCAGGAGGAGCAAGAACTCCCCCTCTGACCAGCTGTCATCAAGTGGGAACTCTGGCTTCTAGGCTTCTCATGTCAAAGACAAGGCTCTCTTAGTTCCTTCTGGGCGTTGAAGGGTCATCACGAATAACTTTGCAGTATTCACAAACCTCCTTTGTGTTTGTTTTCTGTTTGTTTTGACAACTCTGTTCTTTTTTAGAACTGACTGCTGAATATGCCTGCACGAGGAAGCAGTTCAATAGGAATCTCAGTGAATTTGGTTTGATTCAGGTACTGAAGACTTTGATTCACTGGATGGGAAGAGGTTTTCGGTTGCTGCCTCTCTGTACTGTGCCTGTGGGAAGGGACATAGGAAAAAAGCTGTACTAGGCATTATTGCCCCCAGACAGCAAGGCTTCTGATGTGATTTGTTTCTTGGGAGAAGAGGTTAGGAGACTGAAGCCTATGCATGTGATTTTGTTTTTCTGAACATTTCAGGAAAAGTTTGCACTAATGGCTCAGAAGGCATATGTAATGGAGAGTATGACCTACCTCACGGCGGGGATGCTAGACCAGCCAGGATTCCCTGACTGCTCAATCGAGGCGGCCATGGTGAAGGTAATCCCAGCTCAACTTGGGGAAGATACAGTCTTTCTGATCCATGGCATTGTCAGCCATCTTCCTCATCTTTTTAATTGATAGGATGACTTGGCTTACGATTTGTGCCCGCACAGCTTTCTGGGTGAGCAGGGCCCTAGGGTGAAGCTGGGAGAAGTGAGGTAGAGTGATGCTCATTCCAGTGTGAGTCTGCAGGACAGCTCACTGCTTCCCTCTATGGATGATGCCCATTTTTACTGATTGACCCTAGTCTAGCACCAGGAGAAGACACAGATGTCAAAACTTTATAGCCATGTACATTAGCTGGACTCTCCTGGGAAGGAATGTCATTTGTTTCAGAGTTGACAATTGGAACTTTGTTTTATAACATGTTTAATAAGGTAAAAAGAGGTCACTGGTTGTAAGAATTTGATTTCTTTTTTTGTTTGGTTGGTTTTATTTGTTTTTCAAGATAGTGTTTCTCTGTGTAGCTCTGGCTGTCCTGGAACTCACTGTAGACATGACTAACCTTGAATTCACAGAGATCCATCTGCCTCTGTCTCTCGAGTGCTGGGATTAAAGGCATGCACCACTACCACCCAACAAGAATTTGATTTTTTTTTTTTTTTTTGGTGTGTAAAAGGACCAAGTTGGCTATTAGGCTATGTCCTAACTTGCCTGAGTGTTGCTATTCTATATTAAGGGGTTCTAGAAACATTGCAAGTATGAATGCTCTAAAACAACCTTTGGAGTTCACAACAGGCCCAAGTTTATATCCCTGTTCCTGGGGCTTCCTCAAACCATCCCTTTTCAAGGAGCTACTTCCTTTTCTGCAATAAAGATTGCCTTAGCTTTACCTCTGGGCCATACACAACTTTGTCAAATAGCAGGGTGGGATAACAGTGATACTGCTTCAGTTGAATACTTAAGGGTTAAGCAGGCAAAGCTAGGATCATGAATAGACGGAACCTGTCCCAAGGCATACCGCAATCACCGTCTTTACCTCTGTGGCATTGGGTGTTTCTACTCTTCTGTTCAGCTGTTCTGCCAGACCCATTAACTTTGAGTCATCACTGTCTGTTGGGACTATTTCCCTTGGTTCCACAGAGTCTTCTGATAGACTTACTTTTATAGCAAGAGCCTCTAAGTTCATTGTCACAACCCTCTAGCTTTGTTTTGTTTTTTTTAATTTTTTAAGTATTTATTTTTTGAGAATTTCATATAATCTCTTTTTTTTTTTTTTTTTTTTTTTTTGGTATTTACGAGACAGGGTTTCTCTGTATTGTTTTGGAGGCTGTCGGTCCAGCGTGGCCTCGAACTCACAGAGATCCGCCTGCCTCTGCCTCCCGAGTGCTGGGATTAAAGGCGTGCGCCACCACCGCCTGGCTCAAGAATTTCATATAATCTCTTTTTATCATATATTTACCCTTCCTTCAAATCCTACTTTCTACCTCACCTACTTTCTACCCACTCAACTTCATGTTCTTTCTCTCCCTTAAATCCCCCCACTTCCCCCCAGAATAGCCCTGGAGCCTGGCTTGTGTTGTCCCCCACTGAGCGTGGCTTGGGTGGAGTTGGGGTGCTATGCCAGTGTTGTTCCTTTGAAGAAGGGGTTTCTACTCTCCCAGCAGCAGTCACTTGCTTCTTGGCTAGGTCTTATTTGTGCCCACTTCCCTTTCTCCATGTTGGGGTTTTGTCTGGCTTGAGCTTGTGCAGGTCTTGTACATGCTGCTGCAGTCTCTGTGAGTTTATATTTTGTCTGGAAACTGTTTCCTTGAAGTCATCCGCTACCTCTGGCTCTTTCTGCCACCTCTTCCACATTCATCCCTGAGCCTTAAGAGTAGGGCATTGGTAAGCCGGGCGTTTAGGACTGAGCGCTCCAAAGTCTCTCCCTCTCTTCACGTTGTCCAACAACCTTTCTTGTTAACCCTCAGTGAACTGGAGTAAAGGTATCTGAAAGGCCAAAGAGATGAGTCATCTTGGGTTGCCTAAAACAGCAGTTTCCAAGGATACGGATGCTTAAGGAGTGATGTCAGGGAAGACCAGGGAAAAGCACAAGTTGGCTGCTACATGAAAAACAGCAGAAATAAGCTTTGGAGCCTGGACTCAAATCCTAGATTCACTATTCCCTGATATGTCACCTAGCCCAAGTCACTTAATATCTCTCAGCCTCCATTGTTATCTATAAAATGAAGATAGTAAAAGTACCAACATAAAATTATTGAGAAAGCTAAAGGTGCTAAAAAACGGCTTAGAGAACCTAATATAACATGTCATCTATTATTGGTTAGTTTTATAGTATCAAGGTGTAGTCAAGATAAACAGTAAAACAAAAAAAATACAGTCAAATATATATATATATGTAGATACCAATTTCCTGCTTGGGTTCTTTTTTTTTTAGGTTGGGGAAATTTTCTTCTGTTTTGTTGAAAATATTTTCTGTGCCTTAGACTTGGGTTTCTCCTTTCTCTATTTCTATTTGTAAATTTGGTCTTTTCCTACATGTTTTGTGCCTGGGTTTTTTAGATTTAACATATTCTTTGACCATTTCTTCTACCGTCAATACCTGATATTCTGTCTTTTGCGTCTCATACTCAGTTAGGGAGGCTGACCTCTGAGGTTTTTGTTTGACTTCCAAAATTTTCTTTTTCCAGTTGTATTTCAGTTTGGGTTCTTTAGTGGTTCTGTTTCTACTTTCATGTCTTGCTGTTTTCATTATTTGATTATACTGTTCATGTTTTCACAGACTTCATGAAGGGGTTATTGGTATCCTCTTTAACATCCCTGTCTTATGCTTCAGCTATGTAGAATTTCTCAGGGTCCACTGCAGTAAGGTTGCTGGGTTTTGGAGGGGGCATGTTGTTTTGACATGTTTGCATCTTTGTTCTGGTGTCTAGATATTTATAGTCATGATAATTGAGATAATTCTAGGTGTTGGCATATGGTCTTGTCTTTGTTGGATATGTGTTTTGTTTTTTATTTCTTTTGCCCTCTCAGGATCTTGAGAAAGGATCTCTAGGCTGTGAGTTGCCTGGTACTGAGTGCTTCTAAGGCCAGGTCCTGTGTGGCCACTGGGGGTTCCAGGTAGAAAGTGTTTCTAAGAATTGGCAGGTGACTTAAAGGAATAGGAATGGGCTAGAAAGTAGGATTGAGCAAGGGTCTTTTTTTAAAGCTATGATACAGATGATGACCCCACTTTAAACTGACCTCTGGACTTGAATTCTTAAGAGAGATGCTGGAAAATGTGACAGCCTAGAGAAATGGGCATTGGAGTGTCTGAGGTAGTCCTGCTTAAGCTTAGGAACAGGGACAGCTGTGTGCTGGGTGAGATTCATTTCATTCTCATGTTTTTCTGGTACCTTCCAGCTACTGGCTGGTGTCCAAGAGCTGACCCTCTTCTACATGCTAACCCTAGAGCTGAGTATCTCTATCCATACGATGTTCCATAGACAGTGGTCATGAGAGCAAAATGGAAGTCCATGAGGATGGCAAGAGTGGTCACACTTCCTAAGTCTGGGTGAATTACAAAGCACAGGAGTTGGCACAAGAGGCATGACAAGTCACCTTGGGATGGAACACACAGTCTAGTCACTGGTCCAAGAAGGCGAGAGGACTTGCCTGCCTACCTGGAAAGTTCCTTCTGGAACCACTCATCTCCAGGCTCGGGCTTTCCACACATTCTCCAACTGTATCCTGGGCAGCAGCTCCCCGTAGCTTAGGTCTTCCTCTTAGAAGACCCAAGGGAATGTCTTGTGGAGCACTCCCCCCATGCTCTAACTTTGTCTGGGTCTGTGACAGGTATTTAGTTCTGAGGCTGCCTGGCAGTGTGTGAGCGAGGCTCTGCAGATCCTTGGGGGCTCAGGCTACATGAAGGATTACCCCTATGAGCGTTTTCTTCGTGATTCCCGCATCCTCCTCATCTTTGAGGTGAGTGTCCCTGCTGACTGGGCTTCCCTGTACACCGCCTTAGTGGTGTCCCTCAGCTCCTCCCAGCCTTCCTAACCCCGAGAGAGGCTGCTAAGTCCCCAGAAATAGCCTATAAGGCTACAGGCAGGCTATCTCCTCTGGTTGCACCCTCTTAGCCATGCACCAATACTCCCATCCTCCCTTGCTTTTTGTAGAGGGACTTTAGGCTGGGAGAGCCCAACCAGCCCCCTCAGGTCACATTCCTGGAGGCCCTTTCTACTGGGCCCATAACTTCGCAGTGACTGCTGTAGTTTTGCCAAGTTAACTTCTGGCTAGGCAGGATTGGACAAATCTGTGGGAGAATAGGGTTCCAGTCCCAGTTCCCACTCTGCGTCCATCCTGTACTCCCTAGGTTATGGTTTCACTCTCAGTAAACTGAGTTAAGCTGACTCTTGTCGGCTCCAATGGAACGTCTTCTTGGTCTGTTGGTCCCAGTCAGCATCTGCCTTTTCACGTCAGCTACAGCCTAACAGCAGAAGGCTTGGCTCCCCAAAGAGCCAGACATGTCTAAGTCAATTTATCTTGGGGTTGCCTCTCTATCGGCCTTCCTACAGGGAGAGGCCTGAATTTCTCAAAGATCCTGGCTAGATGGTACAGTCCAACAGGATTTGCTCTTGAGGCTATGATTCATAGAAGGGTGGAGAAGTTTTGATGTGAGGCTGACTTTGTTCAGAGCTGGGGGCAATACCACAAGAGTCTCCATTCCCAGCTTTTCCCCCAGGAAAACTTCTCTCTCCTTGGTGCCAGTCCAACTACAGGATGGTTCTCTCTCTCTCTCTCTCTCTCTCTCTCTCTCTCTCTCTCTCTCTCTCTCTCTCTCTCTCTCTCTCTCTGTCTCTCTCTCTCTCTGTCTCTCTCTCTCTCTCTCTCTCTCTGTCTCTCTCTCTCTCTCTCTTTCTCTGTGTGTGTGAGTGTGTGTGTGTCTGTGTCTGTGTGTATGTGTGTCTGTGTGTGTGTGTGTGTATGTCTGTGTCTGTGTGTCTGTGTCTGTGTGTGTGTGTGTGTTCTCCTGAGGAGCTTCCAGCTACTGCTGCTCAGCTGTCTATACTATAGCTTCCCTGAGGATTCTGGTCTAAATGAGAGCCATGGGTTATCTGTTCCACACTTTTTGTGTCTTGGTCATCACATCCCTCTATCACCCAGAGAGATCTGGTTTCAGTTTTACTAAGGCTTCTGGGACCTAGAGAAAGGTCTGGACTATGCAGGACAGGCTATGAGAGGTAAAAGTCCCAGTGGGAGGCCATACCATCTGGTCAGCCTTACTACCCTTCCTGTGTGTTCCTAACACCAGGCCATAGCCTGCCTCTGTGCCTTGCTCTCAAGATGCTTCAGTGGCAGCCGCTATTGTGGACAGTGAGTAGTGGCTGGATTTGTCCAGTCACAGACTGCACTGCTGGGCTGCTTTGACCTTCACACTTCTGGCTGCAGGGAACCAATGAGATTCTTCGGTTGTTCATTGCCCTGACAGGCCTACAGCATGCCGGACGCATCCTGACCGCAAGGATCAAGTATGTGCTATTTTCCCATCTGTTCTTGGTCCTCCCTGTCAGCAGTGGCCAGAGAAAAAGGCCCCCCAATCTTGGAACAGTGGGTGGGGCATGCAGCCTGCACACAGGCTCACTGCAAAGCTGGCACAAGCAAGTACAGTATCGTTTGCACAGGGTGACAGGGTCTGGAAACCCACACCTCTAGCTTGCCCCTCACCAAAAGCAGCAGGAAGGGCAACCTGCCCAAGTTGTCCTTGTTGCCTTTAGAGTCACATTGCCCTCTAGGCACGGTGCTAGCGTCCCCCTCCCTTGCTAATGCTCATCTCCCACAGTGGAGAGTCCCTGGTGTTTGGATGTTTATTATATTGGCTGGATTGCTGAGACATCCAGAAGCTGAGGAGTGAGAGGTTTCCACTAGCAGGTTTGAGTTTGAGACTCGTTTCTCTTCTCTGCCCCTCTTTATCTCTGCTGCCCTCATTCCAGGGCAGGGCAATCAGATCCCTGCTGGAGCCCACACACAGGCTGCTAATGGGGTTTTGCAGACTCCTTAACTTTTTGGAAGCTGGCCATATAACAGGCTTCTCCCTGCTAGGAGGAGAAAGCCACCCTGCATGGAACCACATGCTCAGCTTAGAAAAGCACAGAGTTCCATACTGTTGGCCAGTGGGAGCCAGCTGTAGGGTCTTAAGTCACAAGACTGTGAACTTCCTGCAGAGATTTTAAAAGAGGCGATGTGACTACAGTCATGGAGACCATTGGTCGGAAGCTTCGGGACTCACTGGGCCGAACTGTGGACCTGGGGTTGTCAGGCAATCTTGGTGTTGTGCATCCCAGTCTTGGAGTAAGTATGCCCAGTATGTGTACTTCCCACATTTGGATCCCCTTCCTGCAAGGTATTCCCAATCCAGAAGATATGACTAGTATCTGGGATCCTCCAGGAAAGTGGGGAACACTCAGATGCCCCACTTTCTCTCTGCCTGGAGCTCCAGACAGTGCCTGTTAGGTGGATCAAGTGGAACATCACGGGAAGAGATACTAAGTCTGTCTTCTTCACCGATAGGACAGTGCCAACAAGCTTGAGGAAAATGTCTATTACTTTGGTCGGACTGTTGAGACCCTGTTACTCCGTTTTGGAAAGGTGAGTGGGTCCTGCTGGGTATGGGATACTGCCTCCCCTACTCATGGTCAGTAGCCATGGGACTACTTTGGGCTACTGACAAGAACAGAAATCTTGCTTTCCGTGGGGCTGGAATTGCTAGCCAGCACTGCCCATGGAGGGGCTCTGCTAGGTGCTAAGCACCTTCCAATCAGAGGGTGGCTATCTGGAATACCTGGAGGAGCCACCTCCCTGGGGGGCTGATCTGTGGGAAGTCTTGCTGAAGGTGAAATTGAGCACACTAAACACCAGACAAGTTTCTGAGACCAAGTATAGAGAAGGGAAAAGCATCACTGATCACCACTCTAAACATCTATCTGCAGACCATTGTAGAGGAACAGCTGGTATTGAAGCGTGTCGCCAACATCCTCATCAACCTGTATGGCATGACAGCTGTGTTGTCACGGGCCAGCCGCTCCATCCGGACTGGGCTCCCAAATCATGACCATGAGGTAAGTGTTGCACAGCCTACACAGGCCATATTAAAAGGAAGCCATAATGAGTTAGGGTTGTGGCTACTGGGACAGGCCCTTCATCCACTGTGCTTTAATGAAGCCTGGAGCTGAAGAAGGGAGGCACTGGGTAGTGGGGCTCGTTGGAGAGTCCTGCACAAGAGAGACTGAGTCTCCAGCACCACGTAGTAGTTGCAGAGATGGATGCTGAGTTTGCTGTACTATGGCTGGCCATGGCAGTGCTGCTCCTCATCCTAGCCTTTACAGGAGACAGATGGGGTGACAAGCCCACCCTCGGTCATTACCTGCACTACGCTTTCTTCACCCTGCAGGGGGAAGCAGGGTTAGTCACTAGCAAGTCCTGTTTACCTGGCTCTTGACACATGTCATTCCAGAATAGCCCACAGGTGCACACTTGACAGAGACAGAAGCTGTCTCAGAGGTCCTGAGGAGCTTCCTCCTGGTCAGCCTGCATTTGATCGGGGTGATGTGTAACTTCTGAGCCAGGCTTTTTTGCTCAAGATGTCATCATGCCTCATGTGGCAGTAGGCTGGGTGTTTTTGGGTTCAAAGGTCAACTTCAGAGCTCTTAGTCGCTGTCCTTTCTAACCTTGGTTCTCTAGATCCTGTTGGCCAACATGTTCTGCGTGGAAGCTTATTTCCAGAATCTCTTCAGCCTGTCTCAGCTGGACAAGTGTGAGTGATGCAGCCCGTGGGAAAGCACTCAGGTCCAGCCGTTGTCGATAGCTGCTGGGGCTTTATTTCCTCCCAGCCTTGCTGCCAGGAAAGTGGTTGGGCTCACAGCAGAGGGCTTGCCAGTCAAGTACATCCCTGAGACTCCTGTGTAGGGTATGCTAGTGTCTGCTTAGGAGAGGTCCCGAAAGAAGAAGACGGTCATTATGCCTGTCCCTTTAGCTGTAGACTCTAGCCAAAATGGCTTATGGAACCGTAGTAAGCTGTAGAGGTGGTGAAATGGCTTGTGTAAAAGCCTTGGCCCTGGAAAGCATGTTACTTTAGGCCAGCTTCTCTATCTGAAATGCTTTTTCTCTTTTGCAACTGCCTGTCCATGAAATATTACCAGGTTTTCTTTGACATGGCAGTCTAGCCCTGTTTCCGGTTACAGTGCAGAGGGCCATTACAACCCTTACTGGAGATGTATAGCCTGTAGCTGTAGAACCCAGCTCAGGAGCCCTACATGGCTTGCAGGACTGTGATATACTGTGGAAGGCAGTGAGACACCTTTCCAGGAGCCAGTTACCAAGTAGGGCCTTCCCACATACGACCTGGGCAACTAAAGGTTATCCTTGGGTACAGCCAATGGGGAACTAAGGTAAAAACACATTCTCAGACCTGTTTGTATTACCATGTTGCAAAAGGGTTACCTATGCCTCTCTCTTCTCATAGTTGCTCCAGAAAACATGGATGATCATATTAAGAAAGTGTCTCAGCAGATCCTTGAGAAGCGAGCCTACATCTGTGCCCACCCTCTGGACAGGACATCCTGAGGCTGGGACAGTGCCCTGTACCTACCACCAGGTTAACATAATTCAGCATCTTCAGAAGACTGCAACCTTGGAGTCATCCTTGTGGACTGTGTCATTTGTATGCACTAAAGCAATAGTATAAACAACTATTGCTCTGGGGAAAAGCAGTAGCTAGGTATTGACCTGTAGGCCCTGCATCTAAAGAGATCCCATCTTCTGAAGGGGAAGAAGGGTGAAAAGAAGGACGGAAGGATCAAATTGTTGAAGAAAGAGTGAAATAAAGATAGAATCAGATTGCTGGTGGTTCTTACGTGTGACCACAATTATCAATGATCTCAGTGGAAATGGCTCACATCTGTGGCACAACGCTTACAAGGAACTGAGGCGTGAGTAGCCATTCCTATTAAACCATATATTGAGAAGGAAGCTGAGTCCGTACTACCTACAGAAACCACTTACAGTCTAAGGATCCATCTAACAGACAAGAATGTAAAATGTCACACTCAGTTCATGTCCTATCTAGACTTCATGTCCTTCCAATCCATGACCATCATGACCATGAGAGGTGTTAACAATAAAATTTCTTGGGTGTTCTAAAGTTTGTATTGTAGAGATATTTCGCTTCCTTTGTTAGGATTATTCCAAGAGGTTAGTTAGTTTTATTTTAACAAAATGCTGCTTATTCTTTGATAATTTCATTCGTGTAAATAATGTATCTTGGTCATATATACTCCCAGCTCCCCCTTTTTAGTCCTCTGGCATCCCCAACATGCTCACCTCCCTACTTCTTTTCTTTTCCCCCAACCCGCTGAGTCTAATTAGTGATGCATGGGAATGTTGGCTTGGAGGCCTACTCTTGTGCATAGATTGTTTCCATCCTCTCTTTAGCAGCTCTCTCTGGCCTCAGGAGGGGCTTGGTGTCCTGTTGAGAGCTCAGGACCCAGCAGTTCTCTCTAGCTGCCTGAGCACCACAGGTTCTCCACGCGCAACATCAAATCTAAAAGTCAGTGTTACTTGCCATTGAGTTGACTTTGAAGGATTTGTTTTTCCTTGTTCTTTCTTGCTTAGTATTATTTTTTCCTGAGGCTTCAGAGATTTTTTTTTCTCTTCAATCTGAAGTATTCCTTCAAATGTCTCTGTAGAGCTCGGCTGTGATCATAAATTCCTTCAATTTATTTTTATCAAGGATTTTTAATATTTTTCCTTGAATTGCGACATAGTTTTGCTAGAATACTAGGCTAGCAGCTATTATTATTATTATTTGGTTTTTCAAGACAGGGTTTCTCTGTATTGTTTTGGGGACTGTCCGGGAACTCGCTCGGTAGACCATGCTGGTCTCGAACTCACAGAGATCTGCCTGCCTCTGCCTCCCGAGTGCTGGGATTAAAGGCGTGCGTCACCAACGCCTGGCGGTAGTTATTGTTTTTTAAATATTTAAAATATATCATTCCAAGATCATCTGGCTTTTAAATTTTCTGTTGGTTAATCTGGTGGACCCACCTTTATATATGTCTTGGTGTTTCTTTCTTGCCACTTTGAACATACTAAAAAAAATTTAGTGTTTTGTTATAATATGACATCTTTCCTGGTCTTGTTTGTTTGGTGTCTGAAATGTCTCTTGTGTCTAGATTGGTATCTCTTTCTAATTCTGAGGAATTTTATGTTATGATTCCTTTGAAAATGTTTTCTGTGCCTTTAGAGTCAAATTCTTAGTCTTCCATGCCTATAACTCTGTTGCTGACTTTCTACAGAAAATTTTATTTAACTTCATTTCCAGCACTTCATACAAGTTCTTTTGTCTCTGTCTCTGTCTGTCTCTGTCTGTCTGTCTGTCTGTCTGTCTGTCTGTCTGTCTGTCTCTCTCTCTCTCTCTCTCTCTCACATCAGGGCTTTCATGTGACTCGTTCTTACTAGATGCCATTGTTGCTAGGTTAGTCATTTTTGGAGGAGTTATGTTTTCTTGGTTTTCATGTTGCCTGTGTTACTGTTTGGGATTTTTACATGCTTCTTTGTTGATGTACATCTTTATTAGATATGTTCTTTTAATTGAAGTATCTGTAGTATACAAATGAGACTGCATTGTGTAGTTTAGAAAATAGTATCTCAGACCTTGAGCTCAAAATGTCTGGTATATGCTCTCTATTATTCTCTGAGTAGAATATTAACTGTGCAATTGTCATGCTATACAATAACAGTGGCCCCTTTGACCTCAGTATCTGTTGGAGAATAAGCAACCAAGGATAGTATGGCATATACTCAGACTTTAGAAGATTAGAAATAGGAGGTAAGTGGAGTGGATTAGAACAGGGTTAAGGGCTGGGAAGATAGCTCAGTGGTTAAGGATGTGTATTTCTCTTGGAGAGGACCAGAATTCAGTTTCCAGCACCCATGTCAGGTAGATCACAACAATCTATAACTCCAGATCCAGAAAACACAACACTAGCCTCCTTGGACACCTGCATTCTTGTGCACATAATCACTTAGTTTAAAATAAAAGATAAAGAAAAAAGATTAAACATTAAATCCATTTTGAAAAGAAAAAAATTGAAGTGAAGTAACTAGGAGAGAAAAGTTGGAACTCTGTTAGGGCCCACAGATTATATAGGTTGTTAAGGCTGTGGATGGTTATATTTAACAAGTGGGACTGGAGAGAGAGCTCAGTGGTTGAGAGTACACACTACACTTGCAGAGGACCCAAGTTCAGTTCCCAGCACTCATGCCAGGCAACTGACTACTGCCTGTAGCTCCAGGAATCCAATAGCTCTGGCCTTCACAGGCATCTGCACACATACATACACACAATTTATGGTCCCCAAGTATGGCGGAGCACACCTTTAATCCCAACACTTGGGAGCCAAAGGCAGGTGGATCTCTGTGAATTTGAGGTCAGCCCAGTCTGTAATGAGAAACCCTGTCTCAAAAACTAAAAGTTAAAAGTAAAGAAAAAGCAGAAAAGAAGAAATAAAAAGAATACTTGTGAAACGAATTGCAGGCATGGCTGCACTGAATTGAAAGGTGCAGTTCGTCTTGCTCCAGGAGGGTCTGTGTAGTGCTGTGGCATGGAGGAGAGACTGGGAACTGTTGGTCTCTTCAGTCTCGGTTCTCAGAGTTCTGGGATGTGAGGGAGGGGAGGCTTCAAGTCTTTTCTAGGTAGATATTTGCAGTCCACTGCGGTCTGGTCCTGGAAGCCCAACCTATGTGAGGGCTGCGGTGAATTGAGTAAGAATGGCCTCACAGACTCGATGTGTGTGCATGCTTGGTCACCAGGGAATAGCACTATTACCATGTGTGGCCTAGTTGGAGGATGTGTGTCATTAGGGTGGGCTTAGAGGTTTCAAATGCTCAAGCTAGGCCCAGTGTCTATCTCTTCTTCCCTACTGATCCAGATGTGGAACACTCCGTTCCTTCTCCAGCTCATGTCTGCCTGTGTGCTGCTGTGCTTCCCTCTGTGATGACAATGGACTAAACCTCTGAAACTGTAAGCCAGCCCAATTAAGTGTTTTTCTTACAAGAGATGCTGTACTATGCAAGCGTGAAGATTAGTTCAAAACATGAATGAAAAACCTATGTCTCCTAATACATACACGTCTGTTCCACAATATGGAAAAAGCAATCCATAAAGAATCCAATGGATAAAAGACAACAAACAGCATTCCTATAAAGGCCTTAAGGTAGAATTCTCATGTGCCAAATTGTAGAAAACAATCTACATAGCGTTGTGTTCTTATAAGGACGATTATTCAGAGTCTAGAAGCACACACAGGGAAAACTGATGTATGGATATTGGAGCTGTTATGCTACCATGGACCGACCATAGAGATGCAAGAGCAAAGACCCTTTCCTTGTATCTCTAGAGCACTGGTTCTCAACCTTCCTAGTGCTGCGGACCCTTTAATACAGTTCTTTGTGTTGTGGTGACCCCAACCATAGCATTTTCATTGCTACTTGGTAAGTAATTTTGCTACTGTTACGTAGCAAATTGTAATGTAAATATCTGATAGTCAGGATATCTGCTATGTGGCCCCATGTGAAATGATCATTTGGGCCCCCAAAGGGGTCGATACCCCAGGTTGAGAACTGCTGCTCTAGAGGGAGCATAGGCCAGCTGACAAAAACTCATGGGCTTCAGAATCCAGGTGAGAACACAGCTCAGAAATGAATCCTACAGCCTCTGAAAGAGATAGCTATTAGACTGCCCGTGATTCTGGGCACATCAGTTAGCACAGCAGAGGCTCCTGAGGACTGAATGCTTTCAAGGATTCAGAATAGTTTTATGCAAAACTGCCCTTCAGCCCTCCCCTCCATGGTCCTCTAAAAACTCCAGGGCTCCAGGGAATCCATGGATGGTTTTGCATCCTACGAGAACAGCCCTCAAACTAACCAAAGTCTGCTGGAAAAGCCCTTGGTTGCAGCTATAAGCATAGATAGTCCAGTCACTGCTGGGTTCCTGACATTCCACTTAGGGTTTTATTTGGAAGAATTGGATGGATATATATGTATGTATGTATTGTGTTGTGTTGTGGTTGGATATCCTTTTTATAGGTAAGTCCCCTGCGGCGTCTCACTTTCTCAGTGGAACCTCCAATTGCGGCACCTGCACCACAAGCAACTCCAAGGTATCAGGATAAGAAAGACTAGACGTCCAGCTGATTGTACTAAGAAGTGTCTTTATTTTGCCAGTGCTAAGAGGTCTCTCTCTCTCTCTTGTAGGAGGGAGCAGTCTTATATATAGTCTCACAACACAGTAGAAAAACCCCAGGTGGAAGAGATCGCGTTTTCCTCCTGCTAGATGTTGATGGCAGTGGGGCAATGCGGGGGCAGTAAGCCAGGACTAGAAAACAGGATGTACCTGTGGCTATCAGCTGAAAACAACTCAGAGACCCTGTGGGGGCTAGGCCCCAAAAGCCCCCTCCTTCCTTGGTTTTGGCCTACTGTTTGGATTCTTCCAGTGATGCTGTAGATCATTCCCAGAGCCTTGTGTGTGCCTGGAAAGCACTATGCCAAACATTTCTTTTTTTTTTTTTTTTTTTTTTTTTTTTGGTTTTTACGAGACAGGGTTTCTCTGTTTGGGAGGCTGTCAGTCCAGCCTGGCCTCGAACTCACAGAGATCCCCCTGCCTCTGCCTCCCGAGTGCTGGGATTAAAGGCGTGCGCCACCAACGCCCGGCTGCCAAACATTTCTTCAACGTTGCAGATACATTTTCCAGGAATGGCAGAGAACACTGAAGCAGCATTTGGATTCTGTAGGTGGAACAACATTCATAAAGAATTTGGAGATAATAGAGGAAGGCCTACATAGCTTGGGTGTCCACTCACCTGACAAGGGCCAATGGTTTAGAAGAACAAGCCAGGGACTCTAAGGCTCTGAGAGTGACATGCAATGAATTCATTTTATAATATGAGATAGTGTTCTATGTGAAGAACAATCACGATAGACATGACTTCAGTTTTTATTGCTGTTTATTAAGGATACAGAAACGAAAAATTAAAAAAATAAACCCCCACAGATCCTGAGATCCAGCCACTTATATCTGTTTACAGGAGAGTGAGACCAAAGAACAAAGCTTTATTTTGGCATCAACTGCCGTGCTTTCAAAAAGGAGTTTGGAGTTTTATAGGATGATTCAAATTGGGTAGGTATCTTGGGCTTTTTATTGCTGTGAAGAAATACCCATGACCACTGCAACTGGGGTGGCTTGCTTACAGTTTCAGAGGTTCAGTCCATTATCATGGCAGGGAGCACGGCAGCATGCAGGCAGACATGGTATGGAGAAGTAGCTGAGAGTCCTACATCTTGAGGGAGACTGAGACACCGGTCAGTCTCCTGAGCATAAGAAACCTCAAAGCCCGTCCCCACAGTGACACATCCCTACAAGGCCATACCCACTCCAACAAAGCTACAACTCCTATTAGTGCCACTCCCGATGAGATTCTGGGGGCCAATTGGATAGTGGTGGGGGAGCATTAAGGTGGGGGACTGCAAGCAAAGAAACGGCCCTAAACAAATCCTTAGGAGGGGACCTCTGGTCACTGCGGTAACGGAGTTAAGATAACGGAATGCAGTGGTCTGGAGTCAAATCCCTAGACATGGCAGAAATTGCAGTTTTACTTACCCAAATGGCCTGGTTCCCTCTTGGCCAGGGACTTGGGCTAACCTACCAATACTATCCAGCCCCTGAATGTTGGAGCCCCTGATAGACAGAGAGGGTCCCAGGAAGAACACCTTTCCCTTGGATGAGACGTCCAAATAGCTGTTCCAACGCAGCCCTTTTTATATTATGGGATTAAAAGTATTAAGTTGGGGGAAGATGCCATACAGACCTGAGAACAATTTAGCTTCCAGCTATTCTCAAGGGCACAGTGATTTTTTTTATTTAGTTTTCCCTTCTTCAGTTTTCAAAGGTACCTAGTGTTGTTACTTCACTGTTTCCCCTTCTTGTCATAGTGTCAGGCCCAACACAGCATCCCTGGAGATGAGGTCTTAGGACATTTTGAGACAAACATAATTGATTCTGAAATGTGAGGGTGTGCTGGCTAGATTTATTTCAATTTGACACAAAATATGGCCATCTGAGAGGAGGATACCTTCATTGAGAAAATGCCTTCATAAGACTGAGCTGTAGGCCAGCCTATAGAGCATTTTCTTAATTAGTGATTGATGGGGCAGGGCCCAGCCCATTGTGGGCGGAGCCATCCCTGAGCTGGTGGTCCTGGGTTCTATAAGAAAGCAGGGTGAGCAAGCCAAGTGAAACAAGGTCCTAAGCACCCCTTCATGGCCTCTGCATCAGCCCTGTGTGAGTTCTAGTCCTGGTTCCCTTCCATGAAGGACTACAGTGTGGAAATGTAAGTCCAATAAACCCTTTCCTCCCCAACTTGCTTTTCGTTCATGGTGTTTCATTGCAGCAATAGAAACTGTAACTAAGACAAAGGGTTACCCTGGAAGGCTAGCTTCTCAGTAAGCTTAAACAGCACATAACGGTGTACTATAAAATGCATATTGCAGATGGGCATGAATCTGTTAGGGTCAAATACAGAATTCTAGTTTTCAGTTATGTACTAAAAGTTCTGTGTTCACATGGAGGCATGATACTTTTCAGAGGCCAGGGTTGATGCCTGAGAGAACGTCTCTCGCCTCTCTCTGTCTCTGTCTCTCTTTCCAGACAGGGAACCTAAAACTGACCAAAGTATGGATACCACCAAAATCCAGCATGGTAATCCAGTGAGTTTTATTGGGGTTCCTTACAGGAATATCAGTGAAGGTTTACTTACAGGAGCAGAAATGACTCAGGACGTCTGTATCACCAAAGCCCACCCAGCATGAGTGACAGCTCACAAAATCTCGGAACCTACGGCACACTGCACAAGCTGCATGCAGCTGAGCAGGTTGGAGACAATCCTTTCCAAGGAATGACTCCCGCTTATCTGAGCCTCATCCAGGCGGCTTGGCTGGCTTCTGTTCCTTCCAGGCTGTTTGGCTGGTCCTTGCTTTTTCCAGGTAACTGGGCTTGTCTCAAAGAGTCTTCCTTTCAGCTGAGCTCATCTGAGTAACTCAGCAGTCCTTAAAGGTTACTCCTGGGGAGGGAGGAGCCTAGTGAATCTGGTCCATTTGAGGGTCTTCCTGGAGCTATCTTGAGTTTACTTTTCATCTTGAAGAACCTCTCTTCAGGATAGAATGTTTCTGTCTGGGATATAACAGCTACACAACAAGGATCTAGAAAGAAGTTTTCATGTCCTTGAGGGAATGCCCATGAGGAGAACTGTGGAACTCTGGTCTTTACTCTTTTTTTTCCCCCTCATTCCCTTGTACTGTACTAATAGATTTTGCTCCACCATGTGTGCTTCCAACTTGAGTGAGCCAAAGAAATCGAAAGCTGAAAAAAATGCATCATGTAATATTATATACTTCAGTTGTATACTTCAGGGAACTAGAAGAAAATAACTAACCTTAAAATTAATAGAAAGAATAAAATATGGCAGGAAGTAATAAAGACTAGGAAAACAATAGTAAAAGTCAGTAAGGGATCTAAAAAGATGGCTCAGTGGTTAAGGGCACCTAGGTTTGGTTCCCAGTGCCCACATAGTGGCTCACACCCATCTGTAACTCTCGATTCAGAAGATCTGATGCCCTCTTTTGGTGTCTATGGACACTGCATATGTGGTGCACAGACATACATGCAGGCAAAACACCATATACAAAAAGTAAAAATTGTTTAAAAAAGAAAAATTGGTAAAAACTAGAAAATGAAAATTTTGAGATAAAGAAAATTGACAGAGACACCAGTCAACCACTGAGGAAGCAGTAGGAAGTGTAGAAAATAAGGTAACAAGCCATGAGCCACGTGGGAAAGCATAGATAAGAAATATGGGTTCTTCCTGAGGCCTGGGGACTGTACACAGGGGAACCAGTCCCAGTGAACCAGACCATCCACAGTCTGCCAACTTGGCAGTGTTAGTCCTGCCTCCACCCATAGGAAGAGTATTGTACCAACAGAGTATTGTACCTGCTTGCCAACACCGGAAGAGAACCTTGGACCCCGTATCCACCGGGAGAGGGAGAGACCCCACTGGTACCCAGTGGAAGAAGGGATTGGAAGATGACAACAGTATAAGAACACATTCAGCAAGACAGAGATCAGTATGACACCACCAAAGTGTAGGGACTCCACGCCAGCAAGACCTGAACTTCCCAACACAGATGAAGCAGAAGAGAACGACACTAAAAAGATGATCAAGACCCTCAAAGAGGTAATGAGAAAATTCCTTAAAGAAATGGAAGAAAAACAACAAAAATTACAATAAATGAAGGAAAAGACAAGCCAAAAACTGCAAGAAATAAATCTCTTAAAGAAAATAAGGGAGTCAAGAAAAAACAACCAAACAAGCAAAGAAAACAATTCAGACAGCGCAAGGCTTGAAAGCTAAAATCGAGGCATTAAACACACACACACACACACACACACACACACACACACACACACAATCTGAGGGAATGCTGGAAATAGAAAAACTGGGTAAATGCTCAGGAACTACAGATACAAGCATAACTAACAGAATACAAGAGATGGAAGAGAGAATCGCAGGTGTTGAAGGTACACTAGGAGAAATAGATTCATCAATCAAAGAAAATCTTAAGTCCAACAATCCATAACACAAAATATCCAGGAAATATGGATATCAAATATCAAAAAGCCAAACCTAAGAATAATGGGTATAGAAGAAGGTGAAGAAACCCATCTCAAAAGTAAACATATTTTAAAAAGTCATAGAAGAACACTTTCCCAACCTAAAGACAAGAAGCTTACAGAATACCAAATAGAGTGAACCACAAAAATAAATCCCCTTGACACATAATAATCAAAACACCAAACATACAGAATAAAGAAAGAATATAAAGAGCAACAAAGAAAAAAGGCCAAGTAACATATAAAGGCAAACCTATCAGAAACACTCGACTTCTCAATGGAAACTCTGAAAGTCAGAAAGTCTTGGATAGATGTTTTATGAACACTTAGAGACCAAGGATGCCCACACAGACTATTATACCCAGAAAAGCTTTCAATCACTATAGATGGAGAAAATAAGATATTCCATGACAAAATCAGATTTAAACAACACATATCCACTAATCCAGTCCTACAGAAAGTTCTGGAAGGAAAACTCCAACCCAAGGAAGTTAACTACACTCACAAAAACATAGGCAATAGATAATCCCACTTTACCAAAAGCCAAAAGAAAAAGGGGGGATCCACACACAATACCAATATCAACAAATCCAAAAAAGCAAGAATTAACAATCAGTGGTCATTAATATCACTCAATATTAATGGTCTTAACTCACCTATAAAAAGGCACAGGCTAACAGAATGGATACTGAGACAGAAATCATCCTTCTGCTGCATACAAGAAACACAGCTCAACTTCGAAGACAGAGTTAAGGGTTGGGAAAAGATTTTCCAATCAAATGGACCCAAGAAACAAGCTGGTGTAGCAATCCTAATAGCTAACAAATTGGACTTCAAACTAAAATCAATCAAAAGACATGAAGAAGGGCCGGGCGGTGGTGGTGCACGCCTTTAATCCCAGCACTCGGGAGGCAGAGGCAGGCGGATCTCTGTGAATTCGAGGCTGGGCTGGACCGATAGCCTCCAAAACAATACAGAGAAACCCTGTCTCGAAAAACCAGAAAAAAAAGATATGAAGAAGGTCATTTAACAATTGATCACAGGAAAACTCCATCAGCATGAAGTCTCAATTCTGAACATCTATGGCCCAAATACAAAGGCATTCATACTGATAAAACATTACTAAAATTCAAATCGCACATAAAGCCTCACACACTTACAGTGGGAGACTGCAACACCCCACTCTCACCACTAGACAGGACCATCAGACAGGAACTTAACAAAGAAACAAAGGAACTAACAGAAGTTATGAAACAATTGGGTTTAACAGATATGTATAGAACATTCCATCCAAACACAAAATAATATACTTTCTTCTCAGAGCCACATGAAACCTTCTCTAAAATCGACCACTACTTGGCAACATAGCAAACCTCAACAGATACCAAAAAAAATTGGAATAGCCCCCTGTATGTTATCGGATCACCATGATTTAAAGTTTGAGTTCAACCACAACACAAATTACAAACTCATGGAAACTGAACAATGCCCAATTGCACCATTCCTGGATCAAGGAAGAAATAAAAAAAGAAATTAAATACTTCCTAGAAGTCAATGAAAATGAAGGCACAACATATCCAAACTTATGGGACACTTTGAAAGCAGTGCTAAGAGGAAACCTCATTGCACTAAGTGCCCACATGAAGAAACTGGAGAATAGTTACACTAGAGAATTAACAGCACAACTGAAAGCTCTAGAACAAAAACAAGCAAACTCACCATGGAAGAGTAAATGCCAGGAAATAATAAATTGAGGGCTGAAATCAATAAAGTAGAAATAAAGAAAACAATACAAACAACGTAACAAAGAGTTGGTTCTTCAAGAAAATCAACAAGATAGACAAACTTTTATCCAAACTAACCAAAAAGGCACAGAGTGAACATGCAAATTAACACAATCAGAAATGGAAATGGGGGACATAACAATGGACACCGAGGATATCCAGAGAATCTTCAGGTCATACTTTGAAAAACTGTACTCCACAAAATTCAAAAATTTAAAGGAAATGGACAATTTTCTGGATAGATATCACTTACCAAAATTAAATCAATTACAGATAAGCAATTTAAATAGACCTATAACCCCTAATGAAATAAAAGCAGTCATCAAAAGTCTCCCAACCAAAAAAAAAAAAAACCAAAAACCAGGGCTAAATGGTTTCAGTAAGAATTCTACCAGAAATTCAAAGAACAGCTAATCCAATGTTCCTCAAAGTGTTCCACACAATACAAACAGAAGGGACATTGCCAAAATCTTTTTACGAGGCTACAAATACCTTGGTACCCAAGCCACACAAAGACACAACTAAGAAAGAGAACAATATCCCTCATGATAATTGATGCAAAAATATTCAGTAAAATACTGGCAAATCTAATCCAAGAACAGATCAGAAAAATCATCCATCATGATCAAGTAGGCTTCATCGCAGGGATGGTTCAGCATATGAAAACCCATCCATATAATCCATCATAAAAAAACTGAAAAAGAAAAACCAAATGATCATCCCATTAGATGCCTTTGACAAAATCCAACACTCCTTCATGATAAAAGTCTTGGAGAGATCAGGGATAACAGGATCATACCTGAACATAATAAAAACAATATACAGTAAACCAACAGCCAACATCAAACTAACTGGAGAGAAACTCACTGCGATTTCTCAAAAATCAGGAACTAGACAAGGCTGTCCACTCTCTCCATATATCTTCAGTATTGTACTTGAAGTTCTAGCTGGAGCAATAAGACAACAAAAGGAAATCAAGGGGATACAAATTGGAAAGGAAGAAGTCAAACTTTCGCAGATGATGTGATAGTTTACACAAGTGACCCGAAAAACTCTACCAGGGAACTCCTAGAGCTGATAAACACCTTCAGCAAAGTGGCAGGATACAAGATTAACTAAAAAAATTCAGTAGCTCTACTATACATAGATGATGAATGGACTCAGAAAGAAATCAGAGAAATATCACTGTTTACAGTAGCCTCAAACAACATAAAATATCTTGGGGTAACTAACCAAACAGGTGAAAGACCTGTATGACAAGAACTTTGAGTCTTTAAAGAAAGAGACTAAAGAAGATACCAGAACATGGAAAAATCTCCCATGCTCTTGGATAGGTAGGATCAACATAGTAAAAATGGCAATCTTGCCAAAAGCAATCTACAGATTCAATGTAATCCCCATCAAAATCCAAGCACAATTCTTCACAGACCTTGAAAGAGCAATTCTCAACTCTATAGGGAAAAACAAAAAACCTAGGATAGCAAAAACAATCCTGTATAATAAAGGAACTTCCAGAGGCATCACCATCCCTGACTTCAAGTTTTATTATAGAGCTATACTCCTGAAAACAGCTTGGAATTGTCACAAAAATAGACAGGTAGACCAATGGAATCCAATTGAAAACCCTAATGTTAATCCAAAGACCTATAAACATCTGATTTTTTTACAAAGAAGTTAAAATTACATCTTCAACAAATGATGCTGGCATAACTGGATGCTGGCATGTAGAAGACACAGATAGATCCATGACTACAGCCATACACAAAACTTAAGTCCAAATAGATCAAAGACCTCAACACAAACCCAGCCACACTAAACCTCTTAGAAGAGAAAGTGGGTGGTACCCTTGAATGAAGTGGTATAAGAGACTGCTTCCTGAACATAACACCAGTAGCACAGACACTGACATGGACAATTAATAAATGGGACCTCCTAAAAGTGAAAAACTTCTGTAAGGCAAAGGACACAGTCAACAAGACAAAACGGCAACCCACATAATGGGAAAAGTTATTCACCAACCCCACATCTGACAGAGGACTTATTGCCAAAATATGCAAAGAACTCAAGAAGCTAGTCTCCAAAACACCAAAGGATCCAATTAAAATGTGGGTACAGAACTAAATAGAGAATTCTCAAAAGAGGAATCCAAAATGGCTGAAAGACACATAGGAAAGTGCTCAACATCCTTAGCCATTAGAGAAATGCAAATCAAAACAACTCTGAGATACCATGTTGCACCTGTCAGAATGGCTAAAATAAAAAACACCAATTACAGTTTATGCTGGAGAGGATGTGAAGAAAGGGGAACACCCCTCCACTGCTGGTAGGAGTGAAAACTTGTACAACCACTTTGGAAATCAGTATGGCAGTTCCTCAGGAAAATGGGAATCAGTCTACCACAAGATCCAGCAATTCCACTCTTAGCATATAGCCAAAAGATACACATTCACACAACAAGGACATCTGTTCAACTATGCTTATAGCAGCATTATTTGTAATAGTCAGAACCTGGAAGCAACCTTGGTGCCCCTTAACTGAAGAATGGATAGAGAAAATGTGGTACATTTACACAATGGAGTATTACTCAGCGGGGAATAAACAATGGAATCTTGAAATTCTCAGACAAATGGATGGAACTAGAAGAAACCATCCTGAGTGAGGTAACCCAGTCATAAAAAGACAAACATGGTGTGTACTCACTAATATATGGATTTAGACCTAGAGAAAAGGATTACCTTACCAGCCTTCAATCCACACCTCCAGAGAAGCTAGGAAACAAGGAGGACCCTAAGAGAGACATACATGGTCACCCGGAGAAGGGGAAAGGGTCAAGAGCCCCTGAACAAGTTGGGAGCATTGGGGAAGGGGGAGAATGGAGGAGAAAGAGGAGGGGAGAAGAGGAGGGTGGAGGAGAACATGAGGGACCAGGAGGATTGTGTCAGGGAAAGAATTGAGGAGAGCAAGAATAGGGAGCCAGTATAGGTTTAAAGAGAAACTTAGCACTAGGGAAATGTCCAGAGATATACTAGGATGACCGAAACTAAGAATCTAAGCAATAGGGGAGACGCTACCTTAAATGCCCTTCCCCAATAATGAAATTGATGGCTACCTTTTACACCATCATAGAGCCTTCATCCAGTAGCTGATAGAAACAGAAGCAAAGACCCACATCTAAGCACCAAGCCGACTTCCTGGAATCCAGAGAGGGAGGAGTGATGAGCAAAGGGGTCAAGACCTTGCTGGGGAAACCCACAGAAACAGCTGACCTGCACAAGTGGTAACTCATGGACCCCAGATTGATAGCTGGAATACCAACATATAAGGGAACCAGGCTCCCTGAATGCAGGTGTCGGTTAGGAGGCCTGGGCAGTCTATGGCTCCCCTGGTGATGGAACAGCATTTATACCTAGTTTACAAATGGACATTGGGAGCCCATTCCACATAGAGAGATACTCTGTCAGCCTAGACACACAAGTTAGGGCCTAGGCCCTTCCCCAAATGATGTGACAGACTTTGAAGATCCCCCATGGAAGCCTCACCCTTTCTATGGAGCAGAAGAAGGATGGGATAGGGGTTGGGGGCATGGGAGAACGGGAGGAAGAGAGAACTGGGATTGAATTATAAAATAAAATTGTCTCTCATTTAAATAAAAAATATAATAAAAATGAAAATTGAGAGAACTTTAGCTAGTTTTGTCAAGAAAACATAACCTTCCAAGAAAAAGGTTAAAATTAATAAAATCCTTTCTGAGGATTTCTCCAGGTATGGCAAGATTTTCACTAACTACTCATGATCCATTAGCATAGAAACAACAGGTTTCTCCCAAAGTCATACATAATTACCCCCTCGCCCCCCAACCCCACCCCCCAACCCCCCGTTTCATGAGAAGTAAGTCTAAGTCTCTCCTATTAGGACCACTTCTGCAAGGGAACCTAACAGTTGTTTTAACTCAGAAACGGAATCATCTAAAACAGTGGTTCTCAACCTCTGGGTCATGACCCCTTTGGGTATTGAATGGCCCTTTCACAGGGTCACCTAAGAGCATTAGAAAACACAGATATGTATTCTGTATGCGTTAATAACAGCAGTGAAATTACATTTGTGAAGTAGCAATGAAAATAATTTTATGGTTCGGGGTCACCACAACACCAGGAACTGTGTTAAAGGGTGGCAGCATTAGGAAGGTTGAGAACCACTGATCTAAGCCTCTGGGTCCTGACCAACCTTGTCTACTTAGTTTCTTAAAGTTTCCATCTCTCATGATAAAGGCTGATGTGCCTATGGCTGTTGAGCTTTGCTATGCCTGCTCTGTCCAGGAGTGGCCTAGGACAGGCAAACTCTTTTTTTCCTCTGTAGTCCCTCCAGTGCAGGGTCCACATTAAAGTATATTCTCCCTTTTCTCCATTATGTAGGCATACCTGGGCAGAATAAGATGGGGTTTCTCAGTTTGGAAAGCATCAGAAGAAGCACATTTAGTCAAATCATTAGTACATACCCACTAAATAGTTTCAGGGGCTTGGTAATATTGTTATTGTCTATGCGATGTACAGGTCTTATTTGGACCAACAGCTCCCAAATAAGGACACAGAGACTTCTTATTAATTATGAAGGCTTGGCGTTAGTTTAGGCTTGTTCCCAACTTGCTCTTAAAACTGAAATTAACCCGGGTATATTAATCTGCATTCTGCCACGTGGCTCATTACCTCTCATCAGCACTGTACGTCTGACTTCCTCCACACAGTGCTGGTGAATCTCTCTTGCCAGATTCTTTCCAGAGTTCCTTTCTCTGCCTGGAAGTCCTGCCTATCCTCTCCTGCCTAGCTATTGGCTGTTCATCTCTTTATTTAGCCAATCAGAAGGTGCCTTAGATAGGTGAGGTTAAACAGACACATCTTTACACAGTGTGATCAAATATCCCAAAACAGGATGAGTCATCCCACAAGGTAGACTAGCAGGCATCAGAAGGGGAAGTGTCTAGGTTAACTTTTAAGATATTAGACAAGTTTCAGTCCTTTGTAAGTCCTGTAATGTTAATTTGAGCTGCCCCTAGCACAGTGAGTTTTCTCAGTGTATAGATTGACTGTCTGGTTAGTTCTTATCCCCTAGTACAGGGCCTGGGGACTTAAACACAACCAGTAATCCTGGACAGTTTCTGGTCAGGAATGATTAACTAAGTGGTGGACCTTGTCAAGAGTAGAAAATAGGAATGGGAATCCCTCAGCTTCCTGGTCACTGGGAGCCAGGGAACTGGTCTCAGGTATGTTGAGTAAGGTAGTTTATTTGGAGGGGAGAGCTGGTTAGGGCTTTGGCATGGGTAGATCTTTGTTAGGACTCTAATGTCTGGGCACCTGAGGGGAGCATTTTCTTCTGGATAGTAAACTTATCCCCAGGATCCCTTCCTGTGGCACAGAGTCTGATTCCCCAAGTTCTCTCTCTTTCTTGTAGCCTAGAATCTTTCTTAAGAAATTTCCAGACCTTTAATTTTATGACCATTGAATTATGTTTTCCTATTGCACATTTCTGGGGAGGGGACTTTCTTCATCTATGTATGTATTTTATATATATTTATCTATGTGTTTCCAGGAAGCCTCTGTTTCACAACCTCATTCTTTGTAATGGAAACTCCCTTGTTCTTGGCAGCTAGGGGTCCCAGCCACAGGGCATGAACAGAATTGTAAACTCTGTACTCTGATCTCAAAAGATAAGCTCCCACATCTGTTTTTCCTCCAGTTCAAGAGGACAAAATGTGCATCAGTGAGCAGGTCAAGGTGGGCTATGGGTTGCTGGTCTGTGGTCATGATAGCTAACACCTCTTTGTGTATCTTTCTCAGTTCCCATGTCCAGGCCTGAGGGCAATAGGAGTTGGACCCTGATCCCATACTCATACCCATACTCATAGAGTAAAACATAAGACTCGGGCAGAGATAGGGAGGCAGGGAATGGAAGGGTCTGGGACTAATAAAACCCTAATTTTAATAGGTCCATAGTCTGGGAGATAGTCCATTTGCCATGGTCTTCTGTGGCTTCTGCTTTCTTGACCTGGGTGTGGTGGACCCATGGTACAATGCCAGCTACCTTCATGGCTATAGGAGTGGAGATAATGACCATGTACGGTCCTTTCCAAATTGGCCGCAGTGCCCCTTTGGCTACCTGCTTGACCTAGATCGTATCAGTGGGCTAGAACAAAGGGAAACTGATTGTGGACTTGGAGTTCAGCTGGGTCTCTTAGATGGTCTGATGCGTAGGCTCTATGCAGGACTGGAGGGCCTGTAGTGATGTGAGAAAGGAATGGCAGAGAGTTCTCCCAACTGCTGGTCTCTGAGCTGGAGAAACAGTGGTGGTGGTTTTGCAAACATAATCTCACAGGGGATGAATCCCCCCTTTTATGAGATGCTGCAGACCTGAAGCAAAGCAAAGGAAAAGAGTTCTATCCACCCTTTGCCTGACTCTAAAGAGAGCTTCATTAGGGTTTCTTTTAGCATCCTGTTCACTCTTATACCTATCCAGAACTCTGAGGTATATATGCATAGTGGAGTTTCCATCTATGCTAAAATTTTTAGCTATTAGGAGGTTTTGGCTATGAAAGATGGACCATTGTTGGATTCCATTGCTAGGGAGAGGCTAAATCAGTGGAACAGTTCCTGGAGGAGCATTTTAAATACTATTTGAGCAGTTTTAGTTCAGGTGAGCAACACTTTTACCCACCCAGAAAAGTTATCTATGAAAACTACTTGTATCTTCCCTTGGCAGGACAGATCTCAGCGAAGCCAGCTTCCCAGAGTTCACTGGGTTGTTAGCCTTTAGTCATTTGGATCCATTCCTGAGTGAAGGCTCTCTGTTTTGGATTTACTTGAGCACAAACCTGGCATCTTACCAAAACATCCCATGCCAGGATGTCCAATCTAGGTATAACATACCTTGGTCTGAACAGTTCAGACAGTTTGTGGACCCCAGATGAGTATCCTGGTGAAGGTCAGTTACCAGAGTCTTGCCAGTTGTTTCTGGGAAGATGATCTTACCCTCAGGTGTCCTCCAACATACCTGTGGGTTCATGCTGTTTCTTCCTTTTGCATCTATTTCCTCTTGGTTGTACGATGGAGTCTCAGGCAATATCAGGTTGGGGTCTGTCACCAGAATAGCAATAGCCCCCCACTGGTCTTAGGGGTGTTTGTCAGGAAGCCAGCTCAGTGGCCTGGTTACCTCTGGCCTTAGAGAAGTCATCTTTGTGATGTCCTTGGCAGTGGAGGATAGCAACTTGTAGGGAAAGCCAAATAGTCTCTAGTAGAACCAAGATTTCCTCTTTGTTTATAAGAAGCCCTCCTTCCTTATAGATCATACTGTCTGTGTGCAGTGACTGTCTATCTGGTGATGGACCTTCCTTTTCCCCATCTGGGAGTCTGTTCAAAGCAATCAGTTCTGTTGTCTGGGTTGAGGTACCTGGCCCTAAGACTTGAGCCCAAGTCTGTTCAGTTAGTTAACTACTGTAGCCCTTGTAATCCTGGTTCCATCTTTCTTGGAGCTTCTCCCATCCATGTAGAGCACTGCATCAGAATCTTTCAGGGGGTGTCTATTTCATCTGGGCCTATCTCCTGGACCACCCTGATCACCTGTAATGAGTCTTTCTCTGTCCAGCCAGCCAGCTCCCAAATAATGACACCAAGACTTTGTATTAATTATGAAAGCTTGGCCATTAGCTTAGGCTTGATCTTAATTAGCTCTTATAACTTACACCATTTATATGAATCTATGTTCTCTCACGTGGTGTCACCTCTCTTCCATCTTGCACCTCCCATTTCTTCTCTGTGTCTCCTGGCTTCTCCTGTTTGTCTCAATTCCTCCTCTTCCTCCTCCTCCTCCTCCTCCTCCTCCTCCTCCTCTTCCTTTCTCTCCCCGGAAATCCCACCTGTACCTCCTGCTTAGTTGTTGGCCATTCAGTTTTTTAGTATATGAATCACAGAAAATATATCTTCACACAGTGTACAAATATCCCAAAACTGTCACCTCAAGACAGTCATGCATGCACCTGTGGGTTAGCGTCAGGTAAGATGGTAGCAGGATTGATGGTGGTAGGTTTCTCAAAACAGACCTGAGGGTGGTCCAGGAGTAGGACCTGGTCCTTGGTCACATGGGCATTAGACAGCCAGTGAAGTCTGGTGTTACTCAGAGGAGAGCCTCAACTGTATAAGATCCGGACCCAGGCTAGGAGGTGGTGGTGCATGCCTTTGATCCCAGAACTTAGAGGCAGAGGCAAGTACACTAAAAAAAAATTCCTGACCCAGAGTTAACTTGTCTGAATTGTGGCAGCCACCACAACTCTTAGACAGGTGGGCCATCTTGTAGCTAAGCTGTTTGAACAGGTATGCCACAGTGCATTTCTAGGGCTCACCTCTGGAGGTGACAGACCAGGAAACTGTCACTGAGGGAAATTTAGACAGGGGTGTTGGAAGGGCCTGGACTTCTACAAGTTCTGACACTGCCTCTCCTGGAGCCCTGGAACATGCCAGCTTGTATATCCCTGGGAGGAAGTACACGAGCCACAGTCCATGGCCCATATCCTGACCTTGGATTGGTTAAACTGGAGAGGGTCTTGAAAGGATATCAGTGGGACTTTCAAATGTGTGGGATGTAGAGACCCGAGGATCACTGGGCCCAAACAGAGTCTGAATTGAGACTTTGTATTAATCCATGGTGACTGCCTGGAGAGAAACACTTCTCACAGAGCAGTCTGGAATGTTACTTACAGGGAGGTTTTAAAGGCAAAAATCGCCGGGTGTTGATGGCACATGCCTTTAATCCCAGCACTCGGGAGGCAGGCAGGCGGATCTCTGTGAGTTCGAGACTACCCTGGTCTACAGAGCGGGTTCCAGGACTGGTTCCAAAACAACACAGAGAAACCCTGTCTCAAAAAACCCCAAAATAAATAAATAAATAAATAAATAAATAAATAAATAAATAAAGGCAAAAATCACAGAAAAACTACACCCTGATTGCCAGTTGCAGGTGAAAATAAAGTGGGGCCTTGACAGCCATGGAGTAAGAAGAAAGGTCAAATTTACAGAAGTGAGGAAGAAGTTCAGAGGGAAACAGTAGGTGCGATAATTTAAGTTAAGAAAAGCTGGCTAGAAACAACCCAAGCTAAGGCCAGGCACTTATAATTAATAATAAGACACTGTGTGTGATTTATTTGGGATCTGGGTGCTGGGTCCCCCAAAAGAGTCAAAGAGTAAACAGCAGCAGCTGTCAACATATGCAAATCAATAAATACACCATCACATTAAGAGAATAAAGTCCAAATTCCTGTAGTCATTTCACTATATGCAAAGCAGCATTTAACTTTTATCTCCTGATAAACTCGAATGATTAAAGAATAAAATGAAGAAACAGAATGACCAGAAATTGATCAAAAGATTTGAGAATGAAATTGTGTAGGTAAAACCTTAATGGGGCTGAGGAGATGGTTCAGCAGCTGAGAGTGCGTCTGCTCTTGCAAAATTGGGGCAACAATTTTGTTGATCAAGAATGTTCCTATTGATATATTCTACAGTAAACAAAAATTCTTACTAGCCTTTAGGTGGAAAAAGGCTAGGGCAGGGCTGGATAGGGCTGCTGCCAGTCACTGCAAACGATGCCAAAAAGTCAATTTTATCTCAGTTTTGATTTTAGGTAAGGATACAGGAAAAATCATAGTGAAAAGAATACTGTATGACGTATGAAATTTTCTATAGACTTATTTATTTTTAAAGTTTAAGTCCTTTAAAGATGTGATTTCAGGACTGAACAAAACTTGCCATTCATAATGTAAAACATATTTTTCAAAGAAAAGCAAAAAGGTATTGGTGTGACTGTAGAAAGAATCTAAGATTTTAAAGTATGCATTTATGTGTCTATTCATGAGTATGTATGCGTGCTTAAAGTACAGAATATAAAGGAGCATCTATAGTATGTAAAAATGTAATTAAAGCAGAATAAATATATATCAAATAAAAATGAACTTGGCCTGATAGTAATTATTCACATTTAAAACTACACATATAGTACCAAGTCCTGGCTAAGGCAGACAGCAAACCACACATGTTGGAGGTAGACATCTTCTTAGCCTATGGGAGGAATCTTGTTAGACTCTAGTTCAATGTGAAACACATGAAATTTAGATCCTGGTATCGAACCACAGCTTACCTGAAGTGGAGGCACCTTGGACGCCTACAGAGAAACTACTATGCTGTAAGATACCCACTGCAGCATGCATGCCACAAAAGTATGAACATCGTCTCCAGAGATGACTGTGCTGGGATTAGGCTAGTCATTTAAGTTGACCTCCAGTGAAATTCAGGAAATCCTGAGGACGTATGTTAAAAACATATATTCTACTACACTTTAAAATTGAAAAGAAAATGATAAATTTCTAAGTGCATATGACTGACTAAAACTAAACCAAGATGAGATAAATAATATGAACATATCTATTTCAGTAGACATTCCACATGTCTTTAAGTAACTTGTTTTCATAGTGAGATATTATTTCAGGCACAGTCATTTCATCTTGCCTGCATCAAAAACAAAAATATCCTACAAAATACCAAAAAAACGTGCAAAGAATTTTCATGCCTGTGGGGCACATTACATGTGTCTTCAAATTTCTCTTGTGATGAGCAACAAAAATGTGTGGTTGGCTCTTGATTTCCAAAAATTTTCCTCACATTTTTTTAGAAAAACATTTCCCCAAATTATTTTAGGTTCTCTGCAGAAGCTGTAGAAATATTCTGTCAAAAAGATCATCCCTCAATATGAAGAATAGTTCATGGACACAAAGCCTGCTCTTTAGATTCAAGCCCTAAGAGGACCATATAGGTGG
Source organism: Mesocricetus auratus (assembly GCF_017639785.1). Classification (NCBI taxonomy): domain Eukaryota; kingdom Metazoa; phylum Chordata; class Mammalia; order Rodentia; family Cricetidae; genus Mesocricetus; species Mesocricetus auratus. Next base: position 27,409,843 of record NW_024429195.1, on the reverse strand, counting down.
GGTGGATCACATGTTCTAGAGTAAGCATTTGGGCTTTAGGAGTCAGGAGTACTTGTGGAATTCCAGCCTTGTTTGGGTAAATTCCATGACTTAGAACCTCATTAATAAGAAGAGGCATAATGATACTGAATGAAAAAATGTCAGCACATCTTCGCTCTTCCCTGCATCCACAACCTAGGCAACATGCATTTTCTGTAGCTCCCATCAGAAGGTGGTATCTGCTTCTATACTTTGCAATTGAGTTGGCCTCTTTTGGGCATGGCTCACATGACCTTGTGTCTGATACCTGGACTGAAAAGGTCTTGAACGCTTTTCATCTTTCTTTCAGGCCACCTCCATTTCTATCACAGTAGCCTGCTGGAAAGACGAGATATCATGAGGGGGTTGGTAAAGATGCCTAGGCTGATAGCCAGCTCACCTTTCTGGGGGCTGTGCCATCTTGACAACCATCACTTACCAGATGCACCAGAAGTGGCCCAGTTGAACCTCTATTGTGGAGCAACCCAATCACCAACTAATACCTTTTGGAGTGGCTTGTTATCCAGAGGTAGAAAAATAGTGCACTCTTACAGGCATGACGGCATGACTTGATGATATTTTAATTGTAAGTTACCCAGCAAATGGTAGCTGCTCTATATGTGTTAATTTCCCTTCCCATTAATTAAAGTTTCATCTCTTGCTGAATAGTGTTGAATTATACAGGAAAATTTACAGTCATGTGTGCATATGGTTGGGTCCTTAAATTTACACAGTACTCCACATCGCAGGAGAAAACATAAGTCCACAGCCTGACAATTAGGTCCAATGTCAAATTGGAAAAAAAGAATCTTGTTTTTAATCTATTTAAACTACAGAGGGCAAGTCAGTGGAAGAATCAGGAGACACAGGCTTCCCTCCTGTGCCCACCTGTGGACCCCTCCTGGTTGGAGTCTTTTTTAGGACACTATTATTCCCATTCACTGGGACCTAAGAGAAGCACTGGCAGGGAATTGTATTTCTTTACCTATGACATAAGTGGGAGAGATTCAATGAATTTTAATGATTTAGTACAGTAATCGAGATGTATGTGTGTGTACACACAAAGTATATATGTGTATATATACACACGTGTATGTATATGCATATCAGTATATATATATCAATAACAATAACAACTCCACATCATGACAATATTTTGGATATACTGGGTTTTATTACAATCATTATTCCCTGTTTTAATTTTAATATCAATACTAGAAAATTCAATATTACACTTGTGTGTTACTCCCTCCTTTTATATTGCATATTGCTGATTCAGGGGATTGCTTCCCATTTTAAAATTTAGAATTCGGGAACAGAGCTCAGGGGAAAAAACCGCGAAATCATTTTCTACTGCGAATAACATACATACATATGACTAATAAATCAGCATGACCTTATATACGAGATTAAATGTCCCCTTTGGTGTCAGCTTTACTACAGCTGTACCAAGAACCTGTCATTCCAGCTTCCTAAGGCAGTGTTGGGTCCTGATGGGGCGGGATCCGAAAGTCATCCAATCAGCAGCCCGACAGTGAGACCTTCCAATCAGCCGTGCAGAAAGGGTGGAGGGGGCGGGCTTTCTCGTTTTGTTTCTGAAGTCCAGGATCTTGGAATCCTCCTCAGGCTGGGTCTCTTCCGGTGTGGACGCTGGCTCGGCCTCGCCGCATCCGTTTGCCCTGCGTCTGGCGGGTGCCGGGCCATCCACGGGAGGACACGGACGCAGCAGACGCCGGGCCACAATGGTGAGTGTGCATGGCGCCGGGCCACTGGAGGGAGGCTGCGTGGAGCCGACGGGAACCGGCTGCGGCCGGCGGTCGGCGAGGGAGGACGGAGGGCACGGCAGCGCCTGCTGCAGAGTGTGTGCGTGGCGCGGCGAGGCCGGGGGCCGTGCCGATCTGCGGGGAGCGGGCGCCGGGAGGGAGGCGCTGGCGGCCCCGCCTTCCTGCGGCCGGCTCTGGGGTCGGCCGGGCCGAGCCCCCGCTGGGCCGTGTGCTGGAGACCCCGGCGTCCTGCCGCGTCCCCGAGCTGCTGGGCGGTGGGCTCCCCTTGCTGCGGGCGGGGCGAGGCCACCCTGTCCCGAAGATCGCTGGAAAGCGGCTTGCTCCCCGGCTGGAGTCCTCGGCGCTCCGGTCCAGCAGTCCGGATTGTGTGGCGATGAGCAGGATCGCCAGCGGGTGTGCCAGCCTCGGTGTGCGTTTCCCGCAGTGGAAGGAGCCGAGTTCTGTGAGGTGGCCGGCCCCTCCTCCCGAGAGTTCCAAATGCACGCGAGGCAGAGCCTCATTTGCGAGCCTGCTCTTCCCCTAGCCTCGCTTCTCCCATGGGCGGTGGAAGATCCCTGTCTCCCGACCGCATTCCCTAACACTAACTTAAAAAAAGGAAAAAAAATTAACGCCCGTTTCCCACGCCGCATTTCAAGTAGGTTCTGTTTGGTTGGTTTTGATTTTTTTTCCTCCACATACCGTGTGACACCTTTTAAAGGATTTTCTCTGTGGATATTTCAATAAGATAAATGGATGCTTTATTTCAGCAATCTTAATGCCTCTCCTTTTGTCTTCCTTAGACGTGGGAAACCAGTCAGAATGCTTTGGGGTTGAGCATCCCCTTTGGAGGTTTTACATAGTGTTGGTCTGTCCTCATCTTACTCTCCATCCCTTTCCTTGCCCCGGTTTCAGTGATGCCTAACACCAGCTACCACGCATGTCTCTGGTGTCTAAGAGCATCCAGTGTACATATTTCTGGGCTCAGTTCGTCTTAGCAGCCTGAGGCGTGAGGGTCGATCCTACTGGGGAGGCACTAGATGTCTTGGGCCTAGAAGAACCTCTTGGTGTACCCTCATCTGAAAGGCACTTAAACTATTTGATAATATTCTGTGCTTAGGATGGGGAAAGACTCTTCTGCTTGCTTAATTAAATCTTTGGTGCAGGTTTGCTAGAACGAATCTAGGCTGCCAAGTAATCCTGGGAAGTGTGTGCTGTAAGCCAATGAAGGTGGCTGCTTTCTGGTCCTGCATTGCTTCTGGGGATGAGACGTGGTAGGGCTCATGGGCATGTTTGTACCCTCGTTTAAATCCACTAGTTTTTCTTGCTACACTGTTCTTGTATTATTGCTTCTTGGTCGTTTTTATCTTCTGAGTGGGACAGGTGCATGCCAGTCACGGTGTTCCTGTGGGGTCAGAGGACAACTTGCCGGGCTTGATTCTGTCCTTCCATAAAGTGAATTCAAGGGACCAGATTTCGGTTGTGAGTTGTGGCAGCAAGTGCCCTTGCCTGTTGAGGGGGTTGACTACTGACAGCAGTCATTGAAAAGAAGTTCTTTAAATAAAGGATTAGTAAAAGGCAATTTTCTTTACACATGGAAACCTGTTTTGTGAGTTTACCTTTCTCAGCATGAAGCCTGTCAGCAAGGAAAACCTGCCTGTGGCCCCGCCTTTCTCAACAGGGGACCTGGTAGCCCTAAAACAAGCAAGGCCTCATTTTTACATATGAAACCAATTCAGGCCAGTAGTTAATCCCGGCCTCAGCCCCAAACCTTTTTTATGTATGAGACTCAGATAATTTAAACCTTTTACAGTTTTTTTTTAACTTGTATCATCAGCAAATAACTCTATAACTTTTGTACCCCAAGTTGTTGTGAAGCCAAGGTCGTGGGGTTACATAGGCTAGCTATGAATGGACTGATCTGGCAGCTCTAACCTAGTGGCAGGGGCTGGCTAAGGTCAGCTAAACTGTCTGGTAAAGCTAGGGTCCACCGCCAACACCATCTCAGAGATCTGACAAGGATACATCTGAGTAGGACGTATGGACCAAATGGCCTCTGTACCAGTGAAGAATGATGAAAACTTACCAGCTGTCTGGATGGGCCGCCTGGACTTCATCTCAATGGCTTCGTTGGGGGCAGAGGTTCCGGGGCAACATCAGTCCTTGGCCACCAGGACCAGAAAGACCCAAGAAACTTCCCTAAAGAGAGGTACTGACCTACCTTGGCAAGGCCAGGAGGGGCAGTAGATTTTCCAGTGTCCCATTTCCCCACAGTTTGGGCAGGGTCCTGATGGCTGGCGAGCTGGAGGGCGATTCTTCGCCCAGTGACTGTGGCAGCCATATTTGAGTCCTATTCCAGGTGAAGTCCACTGCCCTGCCTTCTCAAAGAAGACATTAGGGCTGTGGACAGAGCTGGCGTTTCTGTCTGTCACAGGAAGTTGTTTTTTTTTTTTTCATTAAATACCTCAAAGCCATTTTCCAGCAGATCTCTCTGAGGGATTTGAGGGCTGTCATTGAATTTGTCAAGTATACCCGATTTGACACAAACTTAATTGTTGTAGGCTTAGCCTTGACAACAAGTTCAGAAGGCTAAAGGTTGTCCCTGTAAATGAATCACATTTGTGTACTACAAGTTATGCCCTGAGCTCATTAAAGACCAATCATTTATGAGGTTACTGATCATAACCTGCATGTCCTAATTATTTTTATAAGATTAGGATTTTACAGTTTTATTCCTGTTAAGTTTCAGCCTGAATAATTGTAATTGAAGATTAAGTTGAAGATCCTTTGGTATCAAAATAAAATTTTAAACCATAAATTTAGTTCACAGAGAGACTGGGAACCTTGCTTTCCTGGTCCTTATTAGTGTACTTTTATAGAATATCACAGTTTCTTGTGTGGGTCAATTTATCCAAGTAGCTGAAGCTTTATAGAATATCACAGTTTCTTGTGTGGGTCAATTTATCCAAGTAGCTGAAACTTAAAAAAATTAGGAAAGACAAAGAGGCTAGACATACATCCTCAAGTTAGTTTTTGCTAGCTTGAATGGACCTTAGGATTTACAAACCTTATTCATCAAACATGTTCTTTATCTAAGTTTTTAGAAACATGGTGTTGAACACAGTTAGCAGGGACGTAAGTAGTTAGACATACATCTCTAAGTCAGTTTCTGCTAACCTGAGTAGACCTTAAGTCTTATTCCAGAAGCCTTGTTCATGGTTTTGCTCTTATCTGTTATTTTTTTTGTCTCAGGACAAAAGTCTGTCCTAATCCAAAATATCTTGGAGTTCTGGTGTTGCCTCCTTAATCTAAAATAGGAGATGCAGTGATAATTGGAGGGCTCAGTAGGACTAAGAAGTTTTGTAGGTGCTGCCTTCCTTGGTTTATGTCACATGGTCACCTTAACCAATATGGTGATGAAGTTCCATTGGCTGCCAGTCACATGGTGGCTATTTATTCCAAAGTAAACCATCGGGCACACACTTTGTTTTCCCTTTTTATAAACATTTTACTAAGCAAGAGTTGAATCCAAGTTATATAGAAGTATGTTGTAGCAAATTAAGATTATGTATAGATTTTTTTCCTATCATCATTTTCTAAGTTTTCAGCTAACTTTTTTATTGCAGTTCTTTTAAAAACCACACTCAGCAAACTTACAAATCCTGAGATATAGAAAGTTTGCACTTCGGCAAAAGCTCTAGAGATATAAGATAAGGAAGTATTCAGAAAGTTAAATAAAACCACGAAAAGGAGAATGAGATGAACAGTAGTAATCCTTATTGGGAATAGTTCACTCTTTAGCTGTGTTAAAGCACACGGTGGCTTTTCCTGGGCAGTTCTGTTCTGCCTTCCTTCTCCCTGTTACAGTCAGGTGGCTAACCTGACCCAGGACACTGAGACTTTGGAGGAAACTTTTAAATAAGCCTGCTTGGATCTGGAGAGAGGCCATACCTCAACTCCAGAGCCACCTTTTTTTTTTTTTTTAGCAGAATAGTATAAAAGCCATTTTTAATATTTATACCCAGAGGCATTTGTGTCTTTGTAAGACTGAATCTGGTGATCAGAGGGAGGGGCTAGGCAGCTTAGACAGAGAAGGCTTAGAGGAGGAGCATTTTTGAGAGGAGTAGAGAAAAGGGGATTTTTGCATCATTTGCTTGTGTGGTGGCAGTTGTGACAGTCTGAAAATGTGGCCATTTCCTGGCCATTGAGGCTGATTATGTAGTCTGTACTGAGACCAAACTACTTGCAGTAAGACAGCAAGGCTTTAATGGAATCCCTGAATCTAAGGAGGAAAGAGAAAAGAGGAGGCAGGTGAGGAGTCTAACGCGAGGGGGAAGAGCCTTGCTTAGAGATGGGTGCTGAGAGATAGAGCCAGTAGGAAAGCAGAGTGAAGAGGAGGTGGGAGGGGCTTAGGAAAAAGTGTTGTAAATAGCAACTCCACCAGAGGGAGGTCCCATCATCTTAGAGGCCTGGGAAGGTGAAGAGAAACTAGCTGCCAGCTGTACCTGCTGGACTTCTGTAGAGTAGGCTCCAGGAGCTGAGCGAAGCAGGAGGATCCAGTGAGTGGGACAGAGACCCAGCAGGGCGGAGGGGGAAGAGGAGAGAGACAAGTGGTTAGCCATGGTTAGAGAGCAAGCTCCGGGAGGGAGCCGAGAGAAAACAGCAGGAGCAGAGTAAGGGAATGGCAGAGATTTAGGGGAGTCAGAGTCCAGGTGACAAGACTTTCAATTTGGGGCATCCCCAGGTGGACCTAGAGACTTGTCAGAAAGATACCCAGGATCAGTGGAGGGGTGTCCTTTCTCCATATGATGGTACACACCCCAAAGGGCATAGGGAGGCTTCCTGACAAACCAGTACACTTGTGTGGTAAACTCTTGGTAAATAAAACCTTAAGAGATTTGCCTTTCTAGTGAACAGAAACTTCTAGGATTGTTTACCCAATAACAATCCTTATGTTTACCTGACCAAAGTCGTGTTTAGGACAGTGTCACCAGCACTGCCATTTTGGGGCAAAGGGAGCTTTGAACCTGACAGTATTTACACATTTTATTCCATCTTTACAACTTTGTAAACTGTGCATTTAAGTTTAGAAATAAGGGTATTCCAACACCCAGATTTAACAGAGAAAAATGAAGCATGAGAATGCAACTTACAGAACTACTGGCTTCAGAATGCAGTTTTTAAACAGACTAAAGACAGGTTTTTGGTAAAGAGTAGAAACAGTTGCTAGGCCAGCAGGATTAAATTCTGCCATAGGACTCCAGGGATCTGTGTGGGAAGTTGAGCAGGAGCTATTCAAATGGGAAAGTGTCTCAGAGGAAATTGTCACATTGTCCATTCCAAAACGCTTGAGAGAAGGTGAATTTATTCTTAAGTACTGTAGTAAGTAGAAGCGGAAGAGGCAGTGCCTAACCATTGTATTGTTTTTCTAACTCAGCTTTTTATTAAAAATCTGCATTACATGTAATTACTTGTGTGTATGTATGTGGAGCATGTATGTACCACAACACATATATGGTGGTCAGAGGCTATCTTGTAGGAGTCAATCCTCTTTCATGTGTGTCCTTAGTATTGAACTCAGATTGGCAGGATTGGTAGCAGACACCTTTACCTGCCTGAACCATCTTGTTGGTCATCAATATTTTTTAAATTGCAGGCAAAAATCAATTTTGATTAATTTACTTATAGAATATGATTAAAATATTACAACATAACATCATATTTTGTAAAGGTAGTTTTGTTTAATTTTTATTTCAGTTTTCAAGGGTGTATTGTATGCTTGGCATGTTATATTAAAACACTTTTTTTTCTTGGTTTTTCAAGACAGGATTTCTTTGTGTAGCCTTGATTGTTCTGGGACTCTGCTCTGTAGACCATGTTGACCTCGAACTCACTGAGATCCACCTGCCTCTGCCTCTGGAGTGTTGGGATTAAAGGTATGCACCACCACTGCCCAACCTAAAATACATTTATTATCATGGGCTAAATTAAAAAAGCAACTATCTGGAAACCACGTATTGTTACACATTTAACCTTTGAAATATCTTCAAGTTATTTCTTGTTTACATTTTAATTATAATACACACCTGCCTGTTTAATGGGTTAAGCTGGTCATGGTGACCTTTATTTCTTCCTTTGTGAGTTTGATACTCTTGTATGTCCATTGTCACGTATGTACTGCCCATGATCCCAGGCCTGGAATAAAGGTCTTAGACAAATGCACCTGATATATTACTGAATTGGTGTTGGGTGGAGTTACATGTAAACATTTATGGGTGTGTGACAAAATGCCATAAATGAGGAAAACGTTCCTGGTCTCTAATAGATTAGTTGGGGGATTTATGCATTAGTGTATGAAAAGTTGAGCGCTATTTAGTATATTTTAAATGATCAGAAAGGATAGTTGCCATGCTGCTATTACAATAAAAAGTAAATTCCTTAAAACTCTTTCAATTCAAATCCATTAATGAATTCTCTTGGTATCTACCTTATTACTTTTTTTTTCTTCTGTTTTGGACCACTAGTACTGATATTACTACTGAGCTTGCTGCATTATCAGAAACCTACTTCAGTTTAGAACTACTGAATTAGAACCTCTAAGGGATGTAGCTTAGTTATAGATCAGTTTCCTGGCTTGTGTAAAGCCCCAGGTCTGAGCCCCCCCCCAAAAAAAACCAGGTAGCAGTGTTTCAGAAAGTCATAAGTACCTTTCTCAGTATGTCTTCTTTACTTGAAAAGTAGGCATACATTATCTTATTAAATAGAACTTTAACATGCAAATGCTTGTGTTGATGCCTTTACATTTAGTTTTTCATAAAAGTACAGTATCTTCCCTGTGGGTTTTATGTCATCTTTATTGGAGAGTTAGGTAATACATTAGAAATACCACTATGTTAAGATGGTTTAGGGAATAGTTAAGATCACCCACCTATGTGGAAAGTAGCTCTCCTTAACTCATTTCACCCGGGGGTCAAATTAAGATTGGAGTCAATAGCCACATGATCATTGTGCTACTTATTTTTATTTCAGGAACCATTGACCTTCAAAGATGTGGCCATTGATTTTTCTGGAGAGGAATGGGAATGCCTGAACTCTGAACAGCAGAATTTGTATAAGGATGTGATGTTAGAAAACTACAGGAACCTGGTCTTCTTGGGTAAGGTAACTTCCCTACAGAATTACTAACTCAGCATTAGCATTCAGTTCCCTTTCATTGTTAAATATATCTTGAGAGCCTCTGTTTTCAGGAGAGAAATGTGGGAAGTACTATTGAAATAGATAATAAATATTCCTATTTTTTATATTTATCCTCACTTCTCTCTTCAGGTAGTATATATTCCAAATTAAAATTTGTGGTAATTATAGCAGCCAAGCGGCATAAAGTATTATAATTTACATCTTAAAGTCCAATTATTCCTTCTTTATCTGTAATTTGGTAGTAGACAAAAGTAGAGCTCAGAATCTGTAAATTGCAAATATATTACTATATATCTGTAGGGAAATAACATTTGGAAAAATAATGATCTAGAATATTGTTATTTTTCTATTGCTTTTCTTCTTTCATACTGAACATAATTCTAGTCCAGATATGTTAGTAGTGGTAAGGAAAATCAAGTTAAGTGTTGTCACGGAAATCAGTGGGACAGGAAAAGAAGGAATCTAGGATACTTTATTGAAGAGAAAAGTTACTTACAGGGGATGCACTCTATCGTCTCCAAGCTGACAGAGTGTCATGTTCTGTTTTCCAATAACCAGGTCTTGCTGTGTCTAAGCCATACCTGGTTACCTGTCTGGAGCAAAGGAAAGAGCCCTGGAATGTAAAGAAGCAAAAGACAATGGTCTTGTTCCCAGGTCAGTAGGAATGACTGAAACAGAGCACAAAGATGAGATCAGACTCGAGATCGCCAGGCCTAAAAGATGTGCTATGAAGCTCTGTTCAGAGGCATTGGTTTCTCAGAAGTACAGTTCTGTTTGTCCTCTCATTGTCATTGAAGAGCACTTCCTACTGTGATTACCATCCTTTAAAGTTCTCTAAGCCTAGTCCTCCTGCAGGGATCCCCTGCACATTAACAGTGGTAGCAGAAACCTTCCCCTTCACCCGTGGGAGCTGTGTAATGTGCCAGTTCTTTCATAACGTTTGGGGGCCTCAGAAAATCTGGGGACTATAATATGTTATGTGCTAAAGAAGTTTTCTATTGACATCATTTATATATTTGTTTGTTTATTGTCTCAGAGCTTCTTATAAACATTTTAATGGGTTTTCTGTGATTTTTGTCTACCAAACACTGACTGCTAATGATTTATAGTTTTCCCTGTGCAGCTTTGGAGCCTGTCCTGGAACTAGCTCTTGTAGATCAGGCTGGTCTTGAACTCATGGAGATCCACCTGCCTCTGCCTCCAGAGTGCTGGGGTTAAAGGTGTGTGCCACCACTGCCAGGCGAGGAGCACTTATTTTCTTCCAGAACCATTGTGTTCAGTATTGATGGCCATAGATTTTTTTCATTCTGCTGTTTGATGTTTGATAAATTCAGCATGATTTTAGATGGTAGATTTGTAAGTTGTGTTCATCAGAGTCTAGTGAGTGAAATAAATTTTTTTGTCTTGATTTCTTTCAGCTATGTTTCCTCATTATGACCAAGACTTTTCACCAGAGCAGAATATAAAATATTCATTCCAGGAACTGATCAGTGGAAGCCATAGGAATTGTGGCCTTGACAGTTTGTACTTTAGAGAAGAAAGGGAAAGTATTGAGGGGTGTGAAGTCCAGAAGACCTATGATAATGGACATAACCCTAACCAGTTTGTGACAGCTGGTAATAGGAAAAGCTGTACTCCCGGTAGAGGGCAAGACCATGAAATGGTTCAGGAAAACTCTCACACAATGCCAGTTACTTGTGAACAGCCATGTGCTTCTGTCAGCAAACATCAGAATCAGCCTTTGAAATGTACCTCTTCTTTCAAAGATAATCTGGGAAATATACAAACGGACCTAGTCCATTCCTCTGTTAATGACTTTAACAACTTCAAATGTAGCTTTGGGCTAAGCTTTCATTCAAACATTTTTGTAGATGGGGAACTTAAAAATGAAGAAAGAATTTCTAAATGTAATCAATTTGAGAACTCCAATGTAAAAAATTCACTAGTATATGATCAGCAAATAGGTCTTTCATATGCCAAAACACAGAATTTCCATAAATATGGCAGGTTCTTTACACATCCAGTATCACCTAATCAAAATTCAAATACAGATATTTTAGAAATCCAGTATATATGTAAAGAAAATAGGAAGGCCTTTACTGATGAGTCTACCTTAAGTAATCACCAGGGCACGTACATTGGAGAGACAGTATATCAATGTAATGAAAATGATAGTGACTTAACCCACGTGCCAAATCCTGCTAATCATCAGTCTGCTCATTTTCCAAAGAACTTTTATAAGTGTTACAAATGTGACACAGTCTTTCATCAATACTCAGAACTTATCATCCACCAGTATATCCATATTCAAGATCAAATTTCCAAGGGTATGGATTGTAACACAGCTTTCAATAAAAGTTCCAGCCTTACTAGAAGTCACACTGGAGAAAAACCCTACAAATGTAAGGAATGTGGCAAAGCCTTTACCTATTGTTCAAGCCTTAGACAGCATCATAGAATTCATTCTGGAGTCAAACATCACAAATGTAAAGAATGTGGCAAAGCCTTTTACCATAAATCACTCCTTACCCAACACCAGAGCATTCATGCCGGAAAGAAACCCTACTGCTGTAAATTCTGTGGCAAAGCTTTTAATCAAAGATCAACTGTTACTCAGCACCAGCGGATTCATACTGGGGAGAGGCCCTACCACTGTAAAGACTGTGGCAAAGCTTTTCATCAGAGATCAAGCCTTAGCCTGCACCAGAGAGTTCATACCGGAGAGAAGCCCTACAAATGCAAAGAGTGTGGCAAAGCCTTCAACCGCAATTCACTCCTAACGCAACACCAGAGAATTCATACTGGTGAAAAGCCCTACCACTGTAAAGATTGTGGCAAAGCATTTAATAAAAAGTCAAGTCTTACTCAACACCAGAGAATTCATACTGGAGAGAAGCCCTATTCTTGTAAAGACTGTGGCAAAGCCTTTAATCAAAGATCAAGTCTCAGCCTACACCAGAGAGGTCACACTGGAGAGAAACCCAATAAATGTAATGAATGTGGCAAAGCCTTTAACCGTGTTTTTTTCCTTACTCAGCACCAGAAAATTCATACTGGAGAGAAGGCCTACCACTGTAAAGACTGTGGCAAAGCTTTTAAACAGAGATCAAGCCTTACTCAACACCAGAGAGTTCACACTGGAGATAAGCCCTATCTTTGTAAGCACTGTGGCAAGGCCTTTACTCAAAGGTCAAGCTTTACTCGACACCAGAGAATCCATACTGGAGAGAAGCCCTACAAGTGTCAAGATTGTGACAAAGCATTCAGTCGTAACTTACTTCTTATTCAACACCAGAGAATTCACACAGGAGAGAAACCTTACCATTGCCAAGATTGTGGCAGAGCATTTAATCAGAGATCAAGCCTCACTCAGCACCAGAGAGTTCACACTGGGGACAAACCCTTTTGTTGTAAAGACTGTGGCAAGGCCTTTACTCAGCGGTCAAGCTTTAACCGACACCAGAGAGTCCACACTGGAGAGAAGTTGTACAAATGTAAACAGTGTGACAGCACCTTTAACTGCAGTTCCCACCTTGCCGAACACCAGTGCGCTTCCTTAGGCAGCTGCTTCCAAGACACAAAGTTTCTCCAATATATGTGAGTTATTGTTCTGTTAAAGCCAGTTAGCAAACACAGATGGATTTATTTTTAAGACATGTAATGTGCTTGATTATATAAAAGATATTTCTCTCTGTTGTTGTAATACCTTACTGGATTTGCCAGAATCACATTCTGGTTTAATTGAGTAATATTTTGCTTTCTTGTCATTTTGTCAACTGGTTTTGTGTAAATAATTACATTCTCAAGTGTATTTCCCAAACACTGTACAGAATGTATACATAAAACTTATGCTGTTACGCAGGGAAACCCTGTCTCGAAATATGGAAGAAAAAAACCCCCAAATCATACATTGTCCAATGTATACATGAGACTGTATACCAGGCTTCACACTAGAGTGGTTTTTGGCAGGTACCATTCAGAGTCTCCCTATGACTTAACAGTCCCATCTCTAAGTTGTGTAGCGTAGAGCTTGGCTGTCTCCTCCGGTTTGTTTACCATGTCTTCCACAGCACAGTTAAGATGACATTCTCCATGAAGATAACTACAGTAAGCAGCTTTAACCCTGCATGTATCCTATTTTCTTCAGCCGTGAAACTGAGAAACCATAGAGCCCAGACAGCAAAAAAGAAAAAAACTTCAAGTACATATTGAATTGGTCTGAGGATCTTGACTTTTGAGTCTATTGCTAAAACAACTGCAAATACATAGCTGGTGCATGCTGAATCCACACTTTATAAAATTAAACTACATTGGGGGAGGGCTGTTATGTGCTGCAGCATGCATGTGAGAGTCAGTAGGTAATTTATAGCCAGTTGTCTATCATTTTGTTTTTGGAAGTGGAGCTCAGCTTGGCTCATCCGGCTTCTACAAGCATCTTTGTCCGAGTCATCTCTTCAGTAACTGGACTTTAGGGTCTAGGACTTTTCTGGCATGACTAGAACAACCTGTATTCTATAGAACCCCACTGTTTTCCACCCTGCTGTAATTTCAAAGTTAAGCAGACCAACTACAATTTCAGCACAGTGTGTATCATCTCCCTGTGATTTGAAGACGTGACATATTTAAAAATGAGAATGTACAGAAAATGTAGGGAAATAGTTTTATGTTGAGAATTCAAAACAGACTCCATAAAGCTAAAGGCCTTTTGGGGTAAGTCTCTCTACAGTAGAGATGTTGTTTTCCTCAGCTGATGGAGGTGCAGTTCTGTCACTGTCGAAGATTTTTACTGGAGCTGTTTAATTCTCTATGTTGGCCTAGCGTCAACCCGGGTCTCACCTGCCTGACCATTCTTTGTGCAAAGTCCAGGATCACTGAGAACTATCTAACTGCACCCAGGACCTGCCAATGTTTTAGGGGTTCAGATTGCCCACTTGATTCAGGATAACAATATGTCAGAAAGAGAAATGAATCAGAATTCCTTCAAAGAAGCAGTTTTGGTTCTATAGAGGAATCATTCCAGTTTTCTGGTACTCAAATAGGGAAACCTGTGGTCACCTACAGGCAAAATATACTCAATAAATACATTTCTTCACATAGCTCTTCTTTACAAGACTATAACAAGACATACATGTACACACAAAGCTGTCATGACTGGAAACTTAGAAAACTTCAGTGTAAAGCAAGTGGATAAATAACTAAATTTTGTATGATGTGATAAGTATGAAGAAGGGAAGGAGTTATTGATAAATTTGAATTTTTTGGAAAAGATTAATTTATTGTATTGTACATCCGATACGCTTCCACAAAGTCATTTTCTAGAAGAGTTGTTATTTTTGTGTTGCTTTTACCTTGTTGGAAGATTTAGACTCTTAATAGAATTATCTTAGGGAAATTTGAAGTTATGTTAACTTGGCTGTTTTGTGATATTAAGTTGGAAAATTATTATAGTTTGCTTTCTGTTGCTGTGATAGATAACCATAACCAAAAGCAGCTTGGGAGGAAATGGTTTTTTAGCTTCCTTTTCCAGGTAGCAGTCTGTCATAGGGATGTCAGGATAGGAGCTAAGGCAGGAGCAGAGGATGGAAATGTGGAAGAGAGATGCTCATTGGTTTGCTCCTCCTGGCTCCTTCCCGAAAACATGCCAGGACTACTGGTCCTTGGGTGGCACTGTCCACAGTAAACTAGGTCCTCCCACATCAGTCAACAATCAAAACCCATTACAGACACGGTTAGACCATTCTGATCTGGGCAAGTTCTCAGGCCCTCAGCTGAGACACCCTTTCCGCTTGAGTCTTGGTGTGTCAAGTTGACAATAAAAACAACCAAGGATGGTAAAGTGAAAGGACAAGAGAGTAGCTACTGTAGCAGTACAGTGACCAGACGCCTGCATCCGATGCTCAGAAGGTAGTCTGAGGCCCTGCTCACCTTGAGGTCAACCAGCTGTCAGAAGAAGAAACAATGGGTTAGCACATTCGGTGGATGCCCTGGCCTCAAACTTTTCCCAGGCCTAAAAGAAGATAGGTCTGTTTGATGGGACGGCACCGTGGTTTCTCATTAAGTCTGTATCCAGAAATGTTCTCTCAGATACTCTGCGTTTTGATTCCAGAACGTCTAGTAGCTGCTCCTAATGCAAACGACAAGTAGATACTCAGTAAAATTTCCTCTGAACTTAGGAATTTTCCTTTGTCCCATTTATGGTTAGTTCTTAATTCTCTGCATGAAAAATAAATGAGTGGCATGGAAACAGTAGCAACAATTGGTTCTAAACAGTACCCAAATTCTAGGTCTTTTTTTTTTTGGTTTTTCGAGACAGGGTTTCTCTGTGGCTTTGGAGGCTGTCCTGGAACTCGCTCTGTAGACCAGGCTGGTCTCGAACTCACAGAGATTCGCCTGCCTCTGCCTCCCGAGTGCTGGGATTAAAGGCATGTGCCACCAACGCCCGGCCAAATTCTAGGTCTTATGTTAAGGAATGCAAATAATATGAAGTCTCCAGCTCACAGTTTCACAATGTGCTGTGAGCACACAACACCTACTTAAATGGACATTTTTAAGTGACTATCTCCATCTGTCTTCCAAATGGTAACTCACGGACAGGTGGCTACAGCAAATTTTAAAGAAGCAAAGAATGCTGTAAGATTTATAATATCCGCTGAGAACCAGGAATATGTGTTTTGTGAACAGATACTTTGCATGAGTTTTGCACTGTGCTTTTTTCCAGTGTAGTGCTACACATGGTGGATGTAAACACCAACAAGGAGCTTCCTTAGGATGCTGGTCATGAGTGCCCCCCCTAGTTCCATCCAACTCACAGACTCACAATTCCTTAAATTGGGCTCTTATGATATCACATGATGTTTCTTCCGTCAAATGCAAAGTCACTAACATAGGTCCACAAGGTAGTCTGCCTGTTTGTTTTTGTGCCAGTGCCATGCTGTTCTTTTAAATTTTCTTTGAGAATTTCATAAATATGTTTTGAGCATGTTTTTACTCCCACATCCTCCCCAATCCCACTCGGTTGCTGTTAGGAGTGTATAGTATAGTTTGATAATGCTATTTCTAGCAATACCTTTCCTACTCAAGATTAAGTTATTTGGGGGCATTTTTTGTTTTCATACACATTTTAGGATTTAAATATATTTCTATAAAGAATGTTGAGAATTTTGATTAAAATTGCATTGAATCTGTGTATCACTTTTGGTGCTATGAATTTAGCACAACAGTGAGTACGGGAGGTCTTCCTGTCTTTAGTGACTTGTGCACTTTTGTTGTAGAGGTGTTTAACATGTTTGGTTAAGTTTACAAATCCTAGGTGTTTTGTGTTTGTGTCCATATACATGTGAGCATGTGGAGGCCAGATGTAAGCCTTAGGTGTTAGTCCTCCTCCTCCGGTGCTGTCCACTTTGTCTCCCTGGTGTGGAATTCAGCAGGTAGGACTAGGCTGGTTGTCGGCAACCCCTGAGAAGTGCTTTCTTGTTCCCACTACTAAGATTTGGGCACACACTACCATGTATGTACTTACTTACATGGCTTCTGGGGCTTGAATCCAGGGCTTCATGCCAACTGCTATTTCCCCTACACCTAGGCATGTTTCTGAAGATACCACGGATGGTGTTTTCCTAACTCCTAGTTCATGAAGTTTGCTGGTGCATGGAGAAAAGTGATTTTTGTGTGTTGGATTTGCGTCTTGCTTCTTTGCAGAAATTACCAGATGTAAGAAGCATCTGGGACTTTTGGGTGTTTTAAGTATAGTATATTTTCTACCAGTCACTTATTTAATTTCCTTTGTTGTATCCCTTCATTTCCCTTACTGCGGTGGCTAGGATTTCAGCAACTACTTTGATCAAGAGTGGCTAGAATGGACTTGTATCTCCTTCCTTTTTTTTCCCATGCAGTGTAGTACTGGCAGTAGTTTTCATGTGTTGAAATATGACCCTTCTCTTCAAGACTAGTTTCTTCAGGACTTCTATCATGAGTGCTGAATTGTGTCAGAGGTCATTTTCAGTATCCATTAAAGTGACCATGTGGGCTTTGTCCTCATTTCTCTATTGATTTGTGTATACTGAACCATTTT
Organism: Mesocricetus auratus; assembly: GCF_017639785.1. Classification (NCBI taxonomy): domain Eukaryota; kingdom Metazoa; phylum Chordata; class Mammalia; order Rodentia; family Cricetidae; genus Mesocricetus; species Mesocricetus auratus. The sequence continues at coordinate 27,392,797 of NW_024429195.1, read as the reverse complement.
TCATCCCTAATGTGAAACCAAGTTGATGGCATACGATCTTTTTGCTGTGTTCTTGTATTGAGTTTGCAAGCATTTTATTGGGGATTTTTGCATGTAGGCTTGTCATGAAGGAAATTGGTTTGTAGTTCCCTTTTCCCCTCCCTCCCTACCCAGGTTTTTCTTAGCAGGGGAATGAGTTTGAAAATACTCTCATTTTTATTTTTATAGAATATTTTGAGAGACATTGGTATTCGTGTTCTTTAAATGTCTGGTGGAATGCTGCAGTGAAGCCATTGTAGTCCTTGGTTTTCTTTGTTGGACAATTATTACTACTTCCATCATATTGTCAGTGACAGATTTCTTTAGTTTCTTTTACCCTTGTAATGACTGTGTGTCCATAAGAACATTCTATGTTTTTCAATCTACTGAAATATATTTGTATATTGTCTGTGTATTTCATAGTATCTTGAAGTATCATAGAAGCTTGGATTTCAGTAGTATCAGTTTTGTTTGATTTTTTAATTTATTCGTTTCCAGTTTTCTCTCTTACTTGTGTCACTGAGGCTGTTTTCCCACTTTATCTTTTCAAGCAGGTCGCCCTCCATTTTGATCCTTCATGATTTTCTCTTTTCCCATTTCATTAATTTGAGATCGGAACTTAGTATTTCTTTCTGTAGATGTTAGGTATGGCTTATTCTTGTTTTCTGCAACCTAGAGATGGCATCGGTGGGTTATTTACTTGATGTCTCCTTAATGTCCCTACTCATGAGTATGTAAGTTTCTTTCTTAGAATTGATTTTGCTGTAGCTCACAGACTCTTATAAGTGTTTTTTTAAATTTTCATTTGATTCTACCAAGTTTTAATCCTGATTGATCATTCAATAGCACATTGTTTAAGTTTAATGTGTTAGTTTTATTTTCTCTTTCTGTTGATTTCTGGGTTATGCCATTATGATCTGATGGAATATAAGAAGTTATTCAGTATTTTTTATTTGTTAGGATTTGCTTTAGGGTCTGATGTAAACTGTTTTGGAGAAAGTTTCCTGGACTGCTGAATTCAATGTGTATTCTGCAGCTATTGGAATATTCTTTGTGTGAGTCTTGAGTCTAGGCTGTTTGGCCTTTGGTACATGTTAAAGTTTACTAATATTTTGTCTAGGTGCTTTGTGTATTGATGAGAGTGGGATGTTGAAATTATCTACTATTGTATCTGGATTTATCTGTTCTTTATGTCCAATAGTGTTTGTTTTATGAAATTGTCCCGCCAGTATTCACTGTGTGTGTATGTACACAATTGTTTTATCTCCTTGATGAATTGTTCCCCTTATTAGTATTTAATCATTTCTAGTTTCAACTAATTTTGCTCTGAAATCTATTCAGATATTAGTATAGTCCAAATAGCCATTTTCATAGAATATCATCTTCCATCTTTTCAGGCTGTGTTTCTTTGCCATTGATGTTTATTTCATGCAGGTAGCAAAAATTGAATCCTTTTTAATTTAAGGAGCCAGCCTGATTTAATTAGATATCTAACACTGTTTACATTTAGGTTTGTTATTGAAAGATACATACTAATTTCTATTTTTTCTGGTTGTTTGGAATACTCTATTATTTTCTTCCAAATTAATCATAGCATATTGATGCTTTCATTGTGACCCTGTTTCTATCCTAATTATCATTTGTTTACTAAGATTTATTCCTTCTTAAGCTCTTAGTTTTGTATGTATTATTTTCTTAGTGTAGGATTCCTTTACATACTATTTGCAATACTGGCTTAATGGTGTAGGATTATTTTAGTTTACAGTTTTCTTGGAAGGCTTTATTTCTCCACTGATTTTAAAATATAGTTTCCTTGTAAGCTTTACTGTGGGTTGGTAGCTGTTTTCTTTTTCAGGGTTTGAAATAACATCATTCCCTGTTACCTTGGCCTAGAGATTTTGCTGAGAATTCTATTGTTTTGACCAGTTTTCCTTCGTAAATAACTAGAGGCTTCTTTTCTTGGAGCTTTCAGTGTTCTGTTTGGTGCTCATGGGATTTTACTAGAATGTTACAGAGAGAGGTGGATATCCATATAGTTCTTTAGATTTGAGGTATTTTCAGCTACTTTATGAAATAGGTTTTATGTGTTTTAGGCAGTATTTCAGCACCCTCTTCTATACAAAAGATTCATAAATTTTGTCTCTTAATTGTGTCCCACAAGTCTGGAATAGTATGACCATGATCTCACATTTTTATTACTCTCTGAATGCAAGAATTCATTAGCTTTGTGCTCAGTCCCTCATAGTCCTTTGCCTTGCTCTAGTCTATTGGTGAAGCTTCCTGTGGAGTTCATTTTTTTAAGCTTTCCAAGATCTTTTCCCAGAGCATCTTATTTCTTCTCTTTGCTTAGTTTCTCATCCAAGTTCTGATTAATTTTTAAAAGTTTTTTTCTTTTAAAGTTATTGATCATTTCTTCCCATAGGCTTTAGAATATTTTGTCAGGCATTTCATCTGCATCATTATCTTAACATTTTAATATTTATGGGTTATTGACTTTTGGTGGAGTAACTTTTCTTGCTTTTTCATACTGTGTTTACTTTTTTGAGACAGATACCTTTCCCACTGTTACACGAGAGTCTTAGCAATCAGCCTTCTCGTAAGGGCTCAATCCATGAAAACCTGAGATATGACAGTACAAAACCAAACCAAATATGCAAATATAGCATGAAACAACAGCACACGCTACATTTCCAATAACAACAGAAAAGGGATGCAAAATAAGCTAGATTAAAGAAATGGAAAACTAATAGTTTGAAAGTGAATGGTGGGAGGGAAAAAGAAGATAGGAAGAAAACTGCCAGATCAGACTTGAGGAAAGAGTGAGGGGAAGCAGTGCAATGAGAATGAAAAGTAAAATCTCCCGCGCGGCAGACGTGGACGCAGCACTTTCCCAGGGCTGTTTCACAAGGTAGCCACATGTGGGAAGCGGGAACAGTACACTGTCTTCTCTGCGGATAGATAAAGTAACTGGCAGTATGGAGGCGGATCCTTGTGTGCCTGTCAGAATTAGCTAAGAGTGTCTACCATAGGGTTCTCTGTATACCAGTGTGTGCTGATAAGGGATACTGCAATACTGCTATTTATGCAAGACTCCTGTCTTCTGATAATGTGGATAGGTGTCAACAGGCACCTGAGTCACTGTCCGTGTGGCTCTGAGCATGGGACATATGAAGACAGTGGGAACATACCCTCTATGTATCTCTGAGCGTGGAAGTGGTGACCAAACCAATCTGCTAGAAACAGCAAGTCTCAGACACCAAATGATCACCTAGCCCTGGCCATGCTTCTCCATCTCAACCTCATGTAGATGTGCACACAGCCAGTTTCACCCCCTTTGGACGGTGGACCACTGCTTTAACTAGGAAGAACCTAAGAACAGTAGTCTTGCCATGTAGAATTGTGGTAAGAATTTTAAGTAACAATTATTTCCCAGGGGTAGCTGCCAAATTTCCGTTATATCACTAGTGACTAAGCATCATGCTCAGGGATCGCAGAACTGTTTTAGACCCTGCAAGCTGCCAAATAGTGTGTTTTCAAAACTGTTAGACTTATGTCTTGGTGTAGCCCTGCTGAGTGGCAGCTTCCAGTCTACTCACCATCCCCCTTAGGTACATATTGTTAATACTGTGTTTCCATTACAGTGACAAGGCCTGAAATTTCTAGATTTAATCTGACTGCAGTTCACTCCAATCTGGATGGTGGTAGCTTGAATTGAGGGGCTTCCAAGTGGAGCCTGATCTCTTGAGGCTGGAGATCGCTTGGATCTCAGACCATCTTGCCCATGAAAAGACAGGCAGGAGAGCCAGAAGCGCTGCTTCAGTGGGTTGGTGCATTAAGTCTCCAGAGAAGAGGAGGAACTGGTTGGTTCCTGAGCTGGACAAATAAGATCTCAAGGCAAGATGACATCATGGAAAATGCTAAGCCTGCTAAATTTGGTGTCATGGGCATCTAGAGACCTCCGTCAAATGAGAGACCCACCCTGATACATCCCCAAGTGGACTGCGATGAGGGCCAGGGGCACATCATAGGATTCCCAAGTACTGATGGCAGACCAGACCTTATCCCACAAGAGCAGTGATTACTGCTGAGCACCACACAATAGTCCTTCACTCTACCTACTGACCCCATTTTGTAGGTAGCCAAGTTACCATGGTAATAGCAACAGCAGGCCCTGGGCTTGGTGTTCAGGGTGAGGAGAACAGAGGATGTGTCCACAAATATCCTCAGGTCAGGGAGCTGCTCCAGGTTGTAGAGCTGGGCTTGGCCAACATGAAACTTCTCACTGAGGTCAAGGAAGCTTAGGTACCAGTTGCCTTGGCCTTCTGCTTCTACCGCTTCCCAGTGTAGAGAAATAGCAAGTCCCATTGACAAGGGACAACTGCAGCTCACTTGAATTTTGCTAAATCCTTCCCCAGAGATGTGAGATTAAAAAAAGAGAGAAAACAATAACCACATTGTATCCTGAGAGTTAAACTTTTAGTGAATTTTGCCTTATCTAAAACCAAACAGCAGGAAAAACAAAATCCATTGTGAATAAGTGAAAATTTTCCATTCTTCTCAATAACCTTGGTAAAGAGCACTAAGCAACCAAGTATGTAGAGGGAACCACCTGCTATCTTTTCATCAGAGAACTAACAAGTCCGTGCAGCTGGAGTCCAATAACTATCTGAACTATCTATCATGGTGATAACAAGATGCAATCGTGCTTGTCAGATGCATACAAAATTAGGGTTGGGGAGGTGGGAAGGGGAAGTCTCACATTTGCCTACCTAGGTAAATTCTGTCTTTAGATGTTCTAAAGACTCAAAAGAGGTTTTTCTGCATGCAGCCCAGGCTTTACACATTTCCAAGGGATGTGCAGATTTCCCCACAGATTGTCTTTGAGGTTTGTTAAGTCTACAACTTAGGCGAGACCTTTAGAGCAATGTTTCTCAACCTGCCCAGTGCTGTGACCTTTTAATACAGTTCATGTTGTGGTGGCCCCCAACTATAAACTTATTTTTGTTGCTACTTCATAACTAATTTTTACTACTCTTATGAAACATATTGTAAATATTTTTGGAGATAGAGGCTTGCCAAAGGGTGATGGCCCACAGGTTGAGAACTGCTGTACTAGAGAGAATACTTGCCCAACAACATCTTGAACAAATTGAGGCTAGTTATTACTTCAGGTCTCCATAAACAATGAGATTTATATCAAAGTACCTTCCGTGCCTCTGCTTTATTAAATAAATCCGTAGTTGGCATTGACAGGTGTCCCCATTGCTTTGAAATTTACAAAAGAAAATAATTCTGTAGAGAATTTATTTAGATTCACACATTAAACTACAAATCTGCCAAATGTGATTTCTTTAAAAGGTCACCATATCATGACCTAGGGAATCAATCGAGGATGGGCAGTGGTTGTAAATCTATATGCATTTATAGCCCAGCCTGGTGGCACATTTCCAGCATTTGGGAAACTGAAAGAAAACCAAGAATTTGTGGCCAGCTTGAGCTACATAGCAACATCCTGTATCAAAACATGCACGTAATAGTGAAGCACCCAACTTCATAAAATACATGACCAGACTAAAAAAGATAGGCTCAAATTTAGTAATAGAAGTTTCAAAATCCTAACAACAGACAATTAGTGAGACAATACATCATGTCATACATTGTTAACAGGAATTTACAAACAAACCTTAATTCTTGTATGTTCTGACCACAATAGAATGAAACTATAAGTTAACAAAAGCTGTACTGGCTAGTTTTTGTTTGTTTTAAATTTGACACAAGCTAGAGGCATTTGGAAGAGGGAACTTCAACTAAGAAAATTGCTCTTCCATATTGGCCTGTGTGAAAACTTCTGGACGTGTTCTTGATGGACGACTGATGGGGAAGGGCCCAGCTCAGTGTGGGTGGTAGCACCTTGGGTTGGCCTTGGTGCTCTAAGAAAGCAGGCTGAGCAAGCCAGTAGAGACAAGCCAGTAAACAGCTGGTCTCTACTTTTCCTGCCTCAAGTCGGCTAACAAATTCCTGTCCCTGACTTGTTTCCATGATGGATTTAATTGTTTAAGTGTAAGCCAAATACTGCCCCCTAAACAAGTGACTTTTGTTCATGGTGTTTACTGTGGCAACAGATATCCCAATTAATACAGAAATTGGTGCCAGGGTTGTGGGGTATTGCTGTGACAGACCTAACCATGTGTCTTTGGGGAGGTAAGAATGTTAAGAACAGTGAAAATTATGAAAGTCTGGCTTGTGAAACTTTAGAGGGAAGAAAAGACTATCAGGGCCATTCATGTGATATTAAGAACCACTTAAGTTGCTGTGTGGTGGTGGCACAAGCTTTTAATCCCAGCACTCAGGAGGCAGAGGCAGGAGGACCTGTGAGTTTGAAGCCAGCCTGGCCTACATAGTTCCAGGATAGCCAGGATTACACAGTGAAACCCGTATCAAAAAACAACAAATACAACACAAACAAACAAAAAGAACCACTAAATTGAAACCTTTGATGGGACAATTGATGTTGGCCAGCTGAGGCTGAAGAATCAGCTGTGAGATCCCTAATGATATTCTGCTATACTTAAAGACTCTAGTCTAGAAAACTTGTCATCAGAGAGGCTTCATTCAGCAACTAATGGGAGCAGATTCAGAGACCCACAGCCAGATGTTAGGTGAGGCTTAGGGAATCCTGCAGAAGAGGGAGAGAGGATTGTTGTTGGAGTCAAAGGATCAAGGACCACTATAAGAACACAGACCACAGAATCTCATAGGGTCTCACAGAGACAATCAGGGATTCTGTATGGGCCCTCTCTTTATATGTTATAGTTATATAGTTTGGTGTTCTTGTGGGATTCCTAACAATGGGAGCAGGGGCTGTCTCTGACTCTTTCGCTTTATTTTGGGACTCTTTCCTCCTAAGGGTTGCCTTGTCTAGTCTTGATATGAGGGGCGTGTCCCTAGTCTTATTGTAACTGTTATGCCATGTTTGGTTGATGTCCCTGGGAGGCTTACCCTTTTATAAAAGGAAACGGTGGAGGAGTGGGGGAGAGGGGAAATGTAGGATGTGAGGCTTGGAGGAGAGGAGAGAGGAAAAACTACAGTTGGGATGTAGTACATGAAAGAAGAATTAAAAAACCCATCATCATTGAGGATCATAAACCTGGGAGCACATTCAGGCTGTGAGTCAGAGGGGGCCAAGGCTGCATCTCATGTCAGCTGAGCTTGGTAATGGTTAAGAGTTATCCAGATGGTACTAATTTTGAAATATGAAGTGGGCATGGAGAACAGCTGAGGCGTGGCATCATCCACAGGGTTAAAGTTCCTGGAGAGAGCACAGGAAAAACTATTGGTGAAAGTTCAGCTTAGTTGAAATAGAAAATTCCAACGTTTTGGAAATGCCCCTACTATAGAATAACTGCCAAGGACAGTCTGAACCTAAGAGACAAGCTGTGTGTACTGCCAATGGTGGGGCCAGAGGATCGTGCCCAGGGGTTCATGAATAAGTCCCAGACATCAAGGACTAAACTGTTGGACTTTGGGTTGGCTTTGATCTGATTGTAACTGTGTCCTGTTTCTTCCCTCTTGGAGCAAGAACGTATTTTAACTCATTTTTTAAAACTTTACAGGAACTGACAGCTATTAGACCTTAGATATCTTACAGGAACTTTGGTATTTTAGAGAGACTTGGACTTGTAGGAAAAGTGGCTGTTTTAGAGAGGCCTGGAAGTTTGAGAGAATGAGCTTTAAAAGTGGTTGAAATGTTTTTAAAGGCAGAGAGACTTAAAATTGGAATGTTTCCAATTGTGATATTCATTAATGACAAGTCTTGGGAGGAGCAACAAGGAAAGGTGATAATTAAACAGTAATGTGTTTATGTGTTAAGTTGTTCTGCTTAGTCTTTTTGTCAATTTGACATCAGCTGGAGTCATTTGAGAAGAGGGAACCTTGATTGAGAAAATGTCCCTACAGATTAGCCTGTGGGCAAGCCTGTGGGGCATTTTCTTGATTAATGATTAATATCGGAGGTCTCAGCCCACTGTGGGTGGTGCCACCTCTGAGCAGGTGGCCCTGGGTGACATCAGGAAGCAGCCTGAGCAAGCCTCAGGGGTCAAGGCAGTCAGTAGCACTCCTCCATGGTCTTTGCAGCAGCTCCTCAGGCTCCTGCCTTGAGTTGCTGCCCTGACTTTGTTCGGTGATGGAAAGTGGCCTCAGAGTTGTAAGATGAAATAAAACCCTTCCTCACCCAGTTGTTTTTGGTTGTGGGGTTCTATCGCAGCAACAGAAACCTTAACTCAGAAAGCTTAGAGGGTGTTAAAATATATTGAGATTAGGGAACTTTTTTTGTTCGTTTGTAACAACCTGGGTTATTCAGAAAGCCAAAAAAGATGCTGAAATTTTTCATTAAACAAAAAACTAAGAATACAATATACCCAAATCTGTGGTGTACAGCAAAAGCCACAATGAAGGAAATTTGTAACAATAAATGCCTCCATTAAGGAATAGAAATGTTTTAAATAACTTAAAGTTAATAAATAATAATTTATTTAAGCAGTCAGAAATGCAGTGTCCTGCAATGTGGAAATCAAGACTGAGCCAAGGACTTGGAGAAGGAGGAACAGTGTAAGGCATTGAGAGGGGTCCATGTATAAGACACACCAGGAGAAAGCTTGCCAGCATCTGTCCTGAGTACTCGGACAGAAAGAGCAAGGCCAAGAGAACAACGACCTCAGCCCATGACCTCCTTCTGGCTGGAGGGCTGGCATCACAAGGATCATCACAGGAGTGAAGTACCACCAGTCCTTCTGTCACTGAAAGGCGCCAGCCTGCATACCCAGGGATCCGAAAAAGGGACAAACTCAGTTTAATGGAGAGAACAGTTTGCTCCACAAGTGGCTACAGAATAAATAGAGAAAATAAATAAATATAGAAAAAAGTGAACCATGTTGAATCCAAATGGAAAGATGAACATAGACATAAACTTTATGAATTATGCAAAAATTCCCTAAAATATTGTTCATTATGTAAATGGAAAATGTGTAAAGATTATAGAGGAAGTTCTACATAGCCTGTGTCCTTGGAAAAGGTGCCATAGTGAGTAAAGGCGCCTGCTGCCAAGCCTAACTATATGAGTTCAATTCCAGAGACCTACAGGGTGGAAGGTAAGAACTGACTCTCACAAGTTGTATTCTGACTTGTAAAACTAAATAAATATATAATTTTAAACAATATGTATTTATCTTTATTTTATGTGTATGAGTGTTTTGCCTGCATGTATGTAGATGTACTATGTGCATGTCTGGTGCCCACAGAGGCCACAAGAAGGTGTCAGATCCTCTGGAACTGGAGTTTTGGATGGTTGTGAGGCTTCATGTAAGTGTTGAGAATTGAACCTGAGTCCTCTGGAAGAGCATCCAGTACTCTTGATCATTGAGCTATCTTTTCAGTCCCAAATATTTTAAAAAGGAGCATTCAGATAAGCACACAGGAAACCCTCTGTATGGAGATGAGAGATTGGTTGCTACGAGCCACTTAAGTTATGGATGCTGAAGTAAGGCCCGGATCAGATTTCTTCCCTGGTACGCACACAGGAAGCAAAACTCCAGGGACTCTCCAGTTCCAGGGAGCTGGACTTCAGAGCCATGATCCAACAAACCCTGGGGTACTAAGCCACTCAGTCTGCAGTGCTTTGGTGGGGGTACTTCTAAGGAAATAACACATGTGTGCTCTGGTATTATCTTCCAGTCTCTCCACACCACAGCTGACTCCCCGGCAGCCGCCCACAAGAGTCGGGTGGACACAAGGCCTTCATAGGTCAGAGTCACTGCAAAGTGGTTGCGTATGACTTGGACTGGCAGCTCTGGCTTCAGCTGTCAGCCTCCTAGGACCAGTGGGGTAATGAGGAAACGGAAGAGCAAGAAGAGAATTGTGTAGCTGGTTACTGACCCTTTGCCTTCCTGGAACCCAGGAAGCCCAAAGCTACACACTTCATCCTTCTCATCTTTTCTAGTCTCCACTCTGAGCTTTGCACAATTCAGAGCAGCCAAGATGATGCCTCTTTTAATAGTAGAAGAAAAAATGCCCAAACGAGCATAGGAAGGGGGTGGGGGTGGGGGTGGGGACAGAGCCCCATCTTTTCATGGTGGATGGTTAATTTCTAATGATTCCATTATGAAATGTCTAGGCATTGGTGAAGAGTATCTTTTTTTGTTGTCTTTGTTTTTGTTTTTTCGAGACAGGGTTTCTCTGTGCAACAAACCTGCTGTCCTAGAACTTGCTTTATAGACCAGGCTGCCTTGACCTCAGAGATCCGCCTGCCTCTGCCTCCGCAGTGATGGGATTAAAGGCGTGATTTATTACACCCGGCTGAATCACACCTTTGAGTGTGTCTGTGAGGGTGTTTCCAGAGAGAACTAACGGGACGAGACCCACCCTCCGTGTGGTCAGCACGAGTTTAAAGTTTGCAGTCCTAGACTTAAAAAGAGGAGCATGATTAACTAAATCAGCTGAAGTGCTGTTGGATGCTCACTTCTCTGCTTTCTGCTCAGAACCGTGGGCCTCGCTCAGCCTCTGACAATAGCCTGCTCTTCCATAGTCGTCTTTTTACCAGCTGGACACTGGAAAGAATGGAAGCCAAGCTTGGGCTGTTCCGGGAGGGCTGAGTGGTAATTCCCCCTGTATCAGCTTAAAGCAGTGGTTCTCATCCTTCCTAATGCTGTGACCCTTTAAAACAGTTCCTCATGTTGTGGTGACTTCATTTTCATTGCTACTTCATAACTGTAATTTTGTCATTGTTAAGAATATTTTCAGATATAAAGGATTGGCAAAAGGGACATGACCCACAGGTTGAGAACCTCTGGTCTAATGTATAGTTGTCTCTGTTGCTACTCTGTATTTGGAAGTGCTAGGCTGGGGGTTCCTGTGACAGGCACTTGTCCCCCACCCTACTCTTGCTACTGACAGCACATGCTCTGATTTGAGGCTCCCTCGGAGGCCGGGTCTCCTCCTCTGCCTCTTCTTCTGGGCCTGAGGATTTCCGGGGCTCTAATGAGCCCAAGATGGTGGTGCAAAGGCCTTCAGATACTAGATCACTGTGTACCAGTTCCCTTTGCTGCTCCTCCAAATGCCTTTTTCCTATCTCCATAAAGACCTTTCCCCGCAATCCCTCTACTTACATTTCCCAGGTATGACTATTATTATGATCTCCAAAATGGAAGGTCTTGTGGTAAGAAAATCGTCACAGACAAGGTTGGCAGCTGCCGACAGCAGGGCCAGGGCTTCTGCTTAGGACATACACAATTCTTTTCTGCAACATACAGCCAGGCAGATGAGCTGAGGTCTGTCACGGATTCTCAGCATCTCCTTAGGGTGCCCTCACTGACCAAGAAATTCAGCTTCCAGGAATTTTTGTAAAGACATAAACAGGTCAAGAGAAAAGGGCACAGGTCAGGAGTGTCCAAGGCAATATTGCTTTTTAAACAGACAATGAAGACAATAAGGAACCAATCTGTTGATTACATGATCTCATAATAAATTATTGGTCTGGGAATGAAAAGCTGGCATGAATGTCTGTTCAGTGGCATGGACAGATGTCAAGATACGCAGTGAATTGAATAAAAGGAGAGAATAAAACAAACGCCAGCTCAATAAAATACTTGTTTCTTAGACACAATGAATTGTCATCAGACAGGTTAATTCTCCAGTCTGGTGTGCGGCATTTCTACCCAGGCTTGCTGCCTGCTAACCAGGGAAGATGTACTATAACCACAAAACTGTCAGAGAGCTCCCCATACTTGAGTAACACTGGTAGAGGAGGGTGCCTCCTACAAGGGCGGGTGGGGTCAGCTGTGGCGCATGCTCTCTGAAGAGACCTCCCCATGCAGAACTCTCCAGGTGTTTAACTCACATCCAAGCGGAGCAAATTCACTTTGAGTGGTCGTCACTCACACTGTTCAGACAGGGCTAAGAAGCCATTGATTCTTCTCTGCAGAGTTCTCCAGGGAACCCTGGGGATTTCTGTGGAGTTGAAGATAGGGTTTGATATGGAGTGTTGAACAACAGTGCAGTCTACATTTGTCTTCTTTACCTGGTTCCCCAGGCATGGTTGGACTGAATGTTGCTGACAACTCAGATTTTTTCTCAGGTCTGGAGGCCTGGCCACCATGTCACTGTATCTGAAAACAGGTAACGTATCACACGCATAGGTGCCATTCATCACTTTCTTGCCTGAGAACTTGTTGACCTTATCAGACACACTCTATGAACTAGGTAGCCCCCACCTCAGCACCGGTTCTCTGAAATCCAAACATGAGTCGTCTCTTTTCAGTCCCTTCAGTGAGGTTTATTTACTCCATGAAGTTCATAAGAATCAAGCTAGCACAAAAATCATTACATTTTGTCAAAAGTATATCTGCCCTGACCCTTTCCAGATGTCATTAGTGTGTAAGCATGACACTACTTTCATGACCTGATGACAGGAGCTTTATGATAGAGACAGAAGTATTACTTATGTTTCCATTAGAAGTCAACAAGGGGGTTTAAATTCTGTAGTATTTATTTATTATCAGTGTGTGTGCATGCACCTGTGTGAGTTTGTGTGCACAACATTCACATGGGTAGCTGATGAAGTTAGACTCTTGGAATTGTTGGCTGACTGATACTGGTGCTGGGAACTAAACCTGGGTCATCCACTAGAGGGTTACAGGGCTCTCAACTGCTGAGCCATCTCTCCAAACCCTGATTCTACAGTTTTAAATGCAAATTTCCACTTCTATCTGTGCCCATTCTTTTATTCATTTCCAATTTTATTAAGACTGTGCTTATAAAATTCAATTATAAGCCCTGTAAATGTGTTATTTCCCAGGTTCTTTCTGCCACTAGCATCAATTTTCTTCTTCCTTCCCTAAAAAATTGTCTTTCTAAAACGTACCAAGTGTAGGAGGAGATTTAGGACTCCGCCATTAGCCACGTGGCGCACTAGAGGCTCATACGGATGTAGTAATAAACACACCCGCTTTGGGTGTGACTTGAGATGCATACGGATATAGGCGGTAAACTACACTGCTAGCCTGGCGTGTGCAGAGGTGGGCATAAAAGACTGCGGCAGAGATGTGCTCACTCTCTTTTCGACTTCCGATTCGGTAGCGAAAGGCTTAACACATCTGGGTTGCCCGGTGTCTCTTGTAAGTAATTTCTACAATAAACAGTTACCTATACCCTCAACAAGTGTGCCATTTATCATTACAGCAACAACCAAGTTCTTGGAATGATGAGTCAAGCACATAGATAGATTCCCAAGTTTTGCCTCAGACCTGACTTGTAAATGGAGTTCTTAATTGGTCTAGATAATAAATAGCCAGAACCCCCCATCTTCACATGTTTGGAATATAAGATTTTTGTCAAGTAAGAGAAAAGAATGCTTCATGCCTGATGCCTAAGTTGATAGAGATATGTTTAAGTCTAAAACTTATAGGTTTGCCTGATTTTTTTTTGTTTTTTCAAGGCAGGGTTTCTCTGTATTGTTTTGGAGCCTGTCCTGGAACTTGCTCGGTAGACCAGGCTGGTCTCGAACTCACAGGGATTCACCTGCCTCTGCCTCCAGAGTGCTGAGATTAAAGGCATGCGCCACCAACTGAGTTTTCTCTGTTATTTCATTGGTCAGTCAACCTAAAAGCAATCAATCAGTATTTTCTGGTTTAGAGGAAAGTGTTCTCAATTTGGGAAGGGAAAGGTATCTAGGATTGACACATTGCAGGATCTTCAAAAATGGTTAGACACTAACACCTTAGGCTCAGGTAACATTGCAGAGGGCAGAAAAATAGTTAGATTGGTTACGGAGTGCCAAACAGCCCTGAAAACATATACACAAGTAACATTCTACAGACTGAGCAGGCTATATTTAGGAATGTATGTGTATGTACATATACACGTATGCATACAATAACATTTAGTGAAAAAAGCAGCCATGGATTTGATGGAGAATGGGAAGGGTACATGGGAGGGCTTGGTGGGAGGAAAGGGAAGGGAGAGATGCTGCAACTATATTATAATCTAAAGAATAAAATTTAAAAAAATAATAGCTGGATAAATGATAGTATCCCATTGTCCTTTAAAAAATACTCCATAAAACCCCAAATACTACACCTGAAAAACAGCAACCCTTTCCCCTCAATTTTTACTCACAGCAGTAACTTCTCACCATTTTATTTGAAGAATTTGCTATTCTTATCGATAGTGGGGTTAATTGGCAACGTGTTAAACTTTGGGCAATAAAACAAAACTTTTGGAAGATTAATTTTGTAAATTTAAGATACAAAAATAACTCCTAATGGAATGTCAAATAGAGGAATTTTATAGTCTTGTCAGTCTTAAAGATCAAATTAAGCATTAGAAAGAATGACTTAGTGATCAGGAGTACTGGCTGCTCTTCCAGAGGACCCCGGTACTATTTCCAGTACCCATGTAGCGGTTCTATTCCCAGCATCCACATGGCAGCTCATAACTGTCTGTATTCCTGTTTCAGGAGATCTGATGCTCGCTTCCATGGATACCAGGCATGCACACGGTACACGGGCATGTGGGCACCCCCAACACAAACACACACACACACACACACACACACACACACACACACACACACTATAATTTCTTGAATGTGTGGTTTCCTGTTACTAAAATTACTTTACTGATCACATGCAACCATCAATGCTCCTTGAAAATATAGAGCACATTGATGTAACATTGTCCATGTGGTCATTCTTCGGTTAGGAGTCATCAGGGCTGGCTTTCTACTTTGAGTTTATTATTTATTTATGGATAAATACATAACAATACAACTTTTCCTTGTCATAGCTGAAGTCATATGAATATTTAGCAGTTAAGATAACAAAAATCAGCACATCAGGTTCATTTTTGAGGATTCATTAGTGTAGTGATCATTGTAACTGGACAAAAAGAATTATGACAGTTTACAAAAGTGATCCATAAAAAACAAATAAGTTTCCCTTCCTTTACTTTGCTAATTTCCTGTGTCATGTGATTTGTCTTTCTTATCCTACACTCTGTTTCACCTCTCTCCTTTTCAATAGCCCGCCATTGACGCACGTGAAATAAAATGCCTGTAGCTAAGAAAACTCAAGACATTTGTGCTCTTTGATTTCCAAATCTTAAAGCTTAGATCATAAAATATTTTGAGTTCTTCAGATGGGAAATGAGTAATTGAAAACCAGAGGCAGAAGAAACATTTAGGCAGCGAGGCTGTGGTCGGGCTTTGAGCATCTCATCTGCTGGGAAGGCAACTGAGGGCTGATAGTGGCAGTTGGAGTTCTGACACATGGGACACAGCAGTGAGGGGCTGAGCTAGCGGGGAGCTCTGTTCTTCCTGACCAGCCTCTTGGAGGTTAGTCTTGGACACAGCAATATTTCACAGGCTTGGGATGCCTCAAGCCTTCATCATTAGTCTACTACTGAGAAAGTCTTTTAAAAAATCCTTCATCTCACTAGTGAGAGAAAATAAAGTGCCAAAAGAGATAAATATCTGACTATCTATCTGTCTGTCTATCTATCTATCTATCTATCTATCTATCTATCTATCTATCTATCTATCTACTCAATAAATGAGGCTACCCAGCCTTTCTTTTGAAGAGAAGCAGAGCTGGAAGAAATCTCAGAAAGGGAAGCAGAGAAGAAAAGGAGAGCTAAAGAGAAGGAGCAGGGCTGGGCCTTGGAGGTCACCACTGGAGAGTGAAAAGTGCCTCCCTTTCCAGTCAGTTTGTTTCACTTCTCTACCAAGTAAGCGAGGGTAACTCTCCATCCATACAGGAGCAGGCAGAGACGTGAGAAGATGAGGTGATTGTCCCCGCAGAGATGGCAGCTCACAGGAGTGTGGCATCTGTCTGTTAAGTTTTATTGTCATTGGCCTGATTCTTCCATCTTCTTTGACTATTATTATGGCAAAACGTCAATTGCAAAGTTTTTTTTTTACCCCAACTTCGACAGTATGCTATAAATTACATTATGGTATTCAGCTGTTCAATAGGCAAAGATGATGATATAATTTGAATAATTTCCCCCCAGTTTAGCAATACACAGAAAGTCACATTACATTGACTACATGGATAAAAGCTGCTGCCAACGTCATTGCTTTATGTATGATGTCTCTAATAAATCTACTCTAATAATCTACAAAGCTGCTTTAGTAATTTTTCAAAGTTATAGTTCCATTTATTATGTCAGTTTAAATGGAAAACATACCTTGTTTCCCTTCTTGTCATCATTTAAGAAACAGTCTTTGACCTTTGCTCAAAATAGCTTTTCATACAAACGATCCTAATTATGAAGATACCATTACAATTCATGTCCACTGCCTACTATTGAGTTTTCACAAAGTTCAGAACTAAAGAAAGCAAGTTGTCGCTTGAGCTGCCTTTTCTCTCCCATCTGCTCACAGAGTTTGACTTCAATGCTGGTGTCAACGAATGCATCTCCCTTGGTTTCCTCTCCTGGACGCTGCTGTCGTGATAACGTGGGTCTCTTCTGTGTCATCCAAATTCCTGAGTTTCCGTGCTTCCGCGCTGGAGAAAACCTCTCTTTTACTATGCAATAACAGACTGCAGACAAAAAGTTCCTTTTGAAGTTTTCATTCATAAACGCATACACGATGGGATTACAGATGGAGTTGAAAAACCCAGTTATTTGTACTACAGCAAAAACCATCTTGATTGTGACATCATCGTATTCTTCTTCAAAATCACCTGAAATAGAATCACACTTTAGAATGTGCATTGACTTTTTAAAGAAAATTAGAAACTGTTTGCCATCTGATTTTTGTCAGAGACAAAAGGCATGCACATTTCTGAAGCCCACTGTGGGAGAGGAATCTTATTATCTGGGAACAAATGACCTTCGTGATGAGCATTCTTACGCACACAGGCTGGCGGCGTCCAGCACATGCTACTGGGCTCACTGTGCTTTCACTAAATAATTCAAGCGTCATGCGCACTAGAAGCAGGAGTTGCCCTTCAAACATTCCCTTGCATTGCAGAAAGTAGTCGCACTGAGAGCCCGGCGAATCCCTGCTCATCGGGAGGCTATCTTGAGGTTCTGTTGCCGGCTAAAATCCCAGGTATTATTAAATTAGCACAGTGTGAGTTGAGATTGTAAAAGGGCATGGTTCATAAGACGCCACATCACCCTCCTTAGGAGTAATTTATGAATCGGGAAGCTTTTGTTTATTGTGTACAGCTACTAAAGTGCACTTCCTGTCACACATCATCACCCACCACACCGGGAGCGAGAGCTCTTGTAATGGAAAAGAACCAGACTCAAGGCTTGGGATTTGATTAAGGCAGCAAATAGCAACAGTTTTTACAGTCATTCCTGCCTATTCTAGCAGGAAATGGACCAGAGAGTCATCAAATGAGAATGCTAAGTACTCACTGTACTCAACCATCATGTGAACGACATGGAAAGGTGCCCAGCACGCAGCAAAGAGAGCCACCACTGTCACCATCATAGCCACAGCCCGCTTCTTCTTCCTAGACCCACAAGAAAGCATTGCGCTGGTTCAGTTTTCTCTGTCAAAACAGCAAGACTGAAATAAAAGTTGATCTCAGGCCACTCAAACACAACTGCAGGTAGATTATTGCCCTTCCTGTTTGTTTCACCCTTGTCTTCATGGTCTTTATGTAATAAACATGCTCAGGATGTGTGCTCACTGCGGGTCTGACATTTTTCTAGGTTACTGACATGGTTTATATCATTAATATTCAAGGAAATCAGTGGGTTTGAATTTAGGAATCTAAAGTTCAGTGAGTGAGTTTCAATTCACTGTGTATTGAAAATCATTATTGTCTTTAATAGTAAAATATCAATATTTGTAAAATACAGTAAACTGCAAGGATAGGATTAAAACCCTGGTTTACTAGGAATTCAAACTCATTTCTTCTTTGCTTTTCTTACAAGGTAGATTTATATCAGCACTAGGACTATATATCTTCTTTATATTTTAAAAGTTCATACTTGCTCCTCTCCTTTCAACTCCAGTATCTCTTTCTTCTGAGGAAAGGGTATAATTAATTCAATAAAAATTCCCAAGGTGCTGAAGTCCTGAGACCCTCCTGTATTCAGAGAGGCCTGTCTTTATACAAACCGGGCACTAGAGGGCACTGTACATCGAGATTTAACTACATCCCATCAATTCCCTAAAGTCTGCACCAGAGGCCTCTCTTGTTTTCATTTGAATGCTCATTCAGTACAGATATAAAGTGTGTGCAGCATCACAGTGTTTTAAAATGGATACTAGTGAATAAGACAAGAAAGCTTTTATGTCGAAATCAAATTTTAACAGTAACCACTTAACATGAGTATTATGCTGTGGTTTAAACATTTTTATTCATGCCATCTCATGTATGTTAGCACCATCTTTGAGTGGTAGGAGGCAAGGATGGATGTTATTATACAACCTTGTATATATGAGGAAATGGAGGAGGGGAGCAAAAATGCCAATCTGTGTCACACGAATAGCAAGGTGACAGAGAGCAGAGCCCCCCAGGACCAGACAGCCCTGATACCAATTCATACTTTTTCTGCAAATTATATTTTTATACAGATAGAAACGCAACCATGCTGTAAATTGTCTTCATACTTCCAACTTCACTTTGATTTAAGAACTAATGATTTTGATCTATCTTTCTGACACATATTAAATGACACAGTTTCAGGGGTTTAAATACTCTCAACTTAGATTACTTTGGCTAAATTACCCAAGAGTTCTGGCGTCCATGACAACTGTCCCTTCTAGCACAACGAATTGACAATTTTAAACAGAGGTGAGCGTTTAATCAGACAGACCTGGCTATTTTGGACATTTCTTTTCCATGAATAGTTTGAAGCACGGAGCTGTCTCCAACTCTCTTCTTGATCCAGAGTTCATAGCCGATCTTACTGTAGAGGGCGAGCATCACCACCAGAGGCAGGAGGAAGAGGATGACAAGAATGAAGGAGGTGTAGATTTTCTGGTGCACGGGGCTGGCCCATTCTTCCAAGCAGCAGACATGCTCTTTTTCATATAGGAAGTCATACTTAATCTTTATAGTGAGGATAATTCAATTGAAAGAACCAACGTCAACATCAGAAGCAGCCAAGTGTCATCGCAGAGCATCATTTTAAAGACTTTACAAATTTATCACTGATACTTTTGCAAATGTGAATTAGTGTTTCATTGTTATTTTGTAGTAAAAAATATAGATTTTCCACTTGATCTGCTTAGGTTTTTGTGCCTTTAGATTTGAAATGGAATTGAGTATGTTTCTTTCATTTCTTGCCTTTCTCAACTTTTATTTCTGTTTCTCACCACTATTCAGTAAGCTAAAAGAACACACGTAGCACACTGTCTATTGCGAATACTATATGCTATCTGCTGTTTGCTTTGATATTAATTAGACGAATATATTTTGCTTTCTCATTTGTTGAGGAAACTGACTTGGAGAGTCACCAGACTTCCTTAAAGTAAGAGATGCTAAAATAGGCATTGAAAAGACAACTTGTAGCTTTTAAATTAAGGCAAATGGAAAACGAGATTCAAACTACTGCCAACCCAAAATAATCCAAATGGTCTTTGTTAGCTGATTTATTCAAACTAGTTCTAGCAGACTCATCTTTAAGGTCAGACACTATTAACAACAGCAGGACGTGGTGTGGCTCATTTCTAGACTGAACTGGACCCTTTGAGCACAGTCAGAAGTCACATCTCTAGGTAGCAGGGATGGAAATGTGAGTACTTATCAGGGATACTCTCTAAGCATGCTGGATCTTTTCAGGTCGATACATAGGTTTGGGACATTGTTTTGCTTATGTTTATATGCTTATGTGAAAACTTCATCACAATCTTCAGAAACAATTGACAAAACAAGAAAATTCAAGTGCTACTGACAAACAAAACCAGAATGATAGAAACCACTGAAAAACGATTTCAAGATCTGAACTTCTCATGAATGGAGGTAAAAACATAACCTATTCTGACATTATAGATGCAGGCCCTGCAATGACCATAGTCATGGTGTAGCAAAGCTTAAAGCTCCGCGCTAGTCTCTGATGCGCTCCCGTAACTCCAGGGACAAGCAAATCTCTAAGTGCACTCTAATTCAGATAGTCTCTCTTCCACCACTATGTGTGTGTTACATTCCCAGCCCTACAGCCTCCATTTCTAACCATACATCTTTCTAAAAGTTTACTGTTTAAGGTAGCATTCAGGGCTGAGAAGCTATTTTTGGTCTATAGTCCCACTTCTATTTTCACCATCATCCTTACTCTAATTTATGAATGACATCTGTCCCCAACACAAATCTTACCATGAGCATCAAGGAAGGAGACAATTCATTACTGATACTAGGGAAGTGCTGCCTTGATTAGGTGTCACCAACCCATGGAGAGGTCTTCTGCTTTGCCAAGTGTTAAATATATTTGTATTTAGTGTAAGGCCTGGTAGTGGAGGAAAATTGTATTTTGATAAGTTCTGGGAGGGGACGTAAGTGGCGACAGTGTTCATTTAATTACTTCTTTACTCCATTCCCTGAAAACAGAGACATAAGCTACAGCTGAGAGAACTGGGTAGCAAGAGCTTGGTGAGAAACCAATGACAGAGCGTTCCATCGTCCGAGTGAAGAATTAAGGCTTCTATGTACTTGCATCACTCTCGTTAGAGTAATAAATAGCATTTAGGAATGAGGTGACCATGGAATAAATGGTAATACAAGACAAGAAGCAAATGTGACTTGGCTGACGGGATAGTGAGCACAGTTTTGTCAATTATATTGTACAATATACATTTTCTACCAAGTGAACAAGTCAAGTATTTAAGGTATATTTAAACTGTGCCATGGAATAATTTATTTTTAAAAATTACCATATCTATTTGTTTTCTGTGGTCCAGAAGTAGACTCCATGATTGGAACGTGCCATTTGTGAATGATGCCATCACTCTACACCCTGCCAGTGGGGAAGGTGGCCTCAGTACAAAAGCCACGTTTATGGTGTGCACAAGAGCTGAGGGGTGGAGAAGCAGCCAGAAGGCTTGCACGTCTTTGGGAAAACCCAGAAGAAAAGCAATAGTCATGAGTCACAGTCACACCCATACCACATCTCTTCCTTCTTCTACTCGTTCTCCTCACCGGCTTGTTGGAGACAGAGGCTCAACAGACACAGAGGGGCAAAGACACCCGGAAGGCAGGCATGGCCCTTCACATTTCTACGCCCAATGTCAATTAAAGCCGAGGGGTTGATTTTATGAACTTACATGACTAAGGCAGTGAACTGGGAATTTTATAACAGATGCTATACGGTTTCTGTGTGGAAAGGGAGTGGTGACCTTTAAGTAACGGGATGGCAGCAGAAGTGGTGTGGCAGGTTGGGACATCCTTACTGAGGGATGTGGCATGCCTAGTAAAATTCTATATTTGCCTTTCTGTTCTAAAAAGTAGACAAGAATATATCATTTTTAAGGGGCTATGTGAGCAATGCCCTGTGTCTTTGAAGACTGATGTCTGTGTTAGATGACAAAAGATGTTCAAGTTCACACCAATGGACAGGTTGGGCCAAACAAACACCCAGATTTCTTCCTGTGAATCCTCAGACATGACTGAACCCATCAGACAAAGGCAGGAAAAGAGGAGACATTTCATAAGATGCTCTGTGAGTGTGTGTCCTACTCAAATTTCAATTTACCAATGAAGGTGAAGCAGGCAAGAAAGGGCTTATGAAGGAGAATCAACTAATCTATTACATTTTTTGCATGAGATAACAACGAAAAAATAATATAAAGAAGGGAGGGGAAATAGGTCAGCAGTTCTCAATCTGTGGGTTGTCACCCCAACAGGGGCTGCATATCAGATGTTTACATTATGATTCATAACAGTTGCAAAATTACAGTTATGAAGTAGCAATGAAATAATTTTAGGATTAGGATCACCACAACACGAGGAACTGTTTTAAAGGATTGCAGCATTAGGAAGGTTGAGAACCACTGAACTAGATAGTTATGGATGGGCAGGATGATCAAATGGGTAGTGGGAGGGAAGAGGCACGTGAGGGAAGGACTATGGGGGAAGGACAGTGAAAATTAAGGGCCACTTGAGGAGTTGTGTGGAAACTTAATACAGTAGAATCTCCTTAACATATATATATATATATATATATATATATATATATATATGAAGGTAATCTAAATGAAATCACCAAATAGCTGGAGAGAAAGCCCCAAATGAACATCTTTCATTACCAAATGGGCCTTCTAGTACCAAGAAAGGGGTTATATCTAATTGCGCTGTTGGCCAAAGGAGTGCCAGGGAACCCTCAAAGGAGCCAGGCTGTAGATTTCTCTCCACAATTCGACAGCAACTCTGTATTGCTCCAAATACATGCACAATTCATTGCACACAGAAAAGTTGAGCTGGTGCCTGCCTAGAGCCTTCACCTCTACTGGCCAGTGCTCTTGGTACCAGAAGGTACTCTTCACACTGCTCTTTGATCTACAATGGTGGTCTGCCTGCAAGGAACACTAGGGCAATGGTGGCACAAAGCTTCTAGGAGTAACCAACCAATGTCTGCTTTGATTGAAGGCCCACTGCATGAAACAGAACGCCTACCCAATGCTATTTGGGTAACCAAGAACCTGAGACCAGATAGCCCAGAGACCTAGGAGAAAGTCAAATACTGCTCTTCTACAAAAGGAACACAGTCATAAAACACCTCTCAGTGATATTCTGCTATACACACAGATCAGTGCATGGCTTAGCCATCATCAGAGAAGCTTCCTCCTTTATCAGATGTGAACAAATACAGAAACCCACAGGAAGACATTACACAGACAGTGAGAGACCTCAAAACACTCAGCCGTAGTCAGAATGCCTCCATCAAATTCTTCCCCTCAGGGCTTAGAGAACCCTATGGAAGAGGATGCAGAAAGAATGTAAGAGCCAGAAGGAACAGAGGACAGCAAAGCAAAAAGGTCTTCTAGGCACAGCAGGACCGACACACATATAAACTCACGGAGACTGAGGCACATGCACAGGGCCTGTATGGGTCTGTACCAGATGGCGTCCTAGAGCTGAAAGGAGAAGTGGACATGTGACTCATCCACAACCCAGGAACTATCTCAGATTGATAACTGTCTGTAAAAGAAAAACTAGTTTCCTCCAAGGTAGTCTCCCTGGGGAAACTTAAGGATAGACGGTGTGGCCACTACCTGTTGACCAGTAGAAAACTAATTCAGCAGCATATTTGGAGGTTACTCGTTTCATAGTGTCCTGTCAGAGTTTTTTTTTTTAATTAATTTTAATTAACTCACTTTTTTTTACCCTTCAGGTTTTGTGTATATATTATGGCTTCTGGTTTTATGTTTTATGGGATTCCCGAGTGGGCAAACAAGTGGGGACTCTGAGTCTGTTTCTTGTACCTTTTTCTTGGACTCTTTCTGTTTGTTTGTTTTGTCCTATTTCAATTTGTTTTTGTTCTATCCCATTATATTTTATTATTATTCCCTAGATGCCTATTTGTTTTCAAGTGAGAAACATAAAGGAGGTGGATCCAGATGGGAGGGGCACTGGGGGTAAACTGGCAGGAATAGAGGGAGGGAAAAGTAATCAGAGTATATTGTAGGCAAAAAAATCTATTTTTCAATAAAAATATAGAACACTCATTAATTATCAATTATAGTAAGACATTGAAGCACTCTACAAAGAATGTTCAACTTATAGGAAAATGGAGAAAGTGACCTTGAAACATTTTTTAAAAATGCTAAGCGTCAATGTCTTGTCAATACAATATCTATAAGAAATGAATAAAACAGAAAAATGATTTTATTTCACTTGAAAGATTTCCAGTGAAGGAACTGAGCTAGTGCAGACTTGCTGAAATGGTCAGATGGGTAATGGCTATAGATGAGAGATGTGGAGAAGTATTTCAGTAGTATAAACAGTAATTCAGTCCCGAATCTACCTCAAGTCGCTGCACGTGCCACATGGGTGATCCTACGATGATGGCCACCAACCAGACCACACCTGTAAAAATGTGATTGTCATCATAATGCGGTAAAACAGAGCCATGCTTAACTGTACAGGCTCTCTACCTTCAGTGTTCTTTATGATACAATACTGTGTGCTTATTTATTTCATACGCTATATAAGTTAAATTTGCTACCTTTCAGGATCCGATAGCTGTCCACTGTGCATCTGATTATTATTAATTCAGACCATTGTAAAACATCTTAACATTGTTAAGTACTATCACCACGCTAGACTTTAGACCATTGTTTCAAATTCAGCTTTTTTATGGAATGCGTTGTATTCATCATGTCTTACTGGGTCAGGGACAGTTACAGAAAGCGAAGAACCTAGAGTTGCCTGAAGTGAGGTGAAGAGAGTGGAATGTATCTTTATCGGGCGTCTGAAGGACTCTACTCCATTTTCAGGTCCTTGCAGCTTCCTCGTGAACTGTTTGGGAGCTATCTCTGTACAACTGTGCCCTGCTTCCTTCAAAGCATGTTTCCTGTCCCATATTGAAAGCTTCTTGCTCTTGTACATTCAGAACCTTCTCATCTCAGGTCAACAAATGCTAATGCGGAAATGCCACTCACGGCTGTCATTCATTAGCTAAATGGAATGCTTAAAAGTTGAGGACTTAAAACCAAAGAAATATATCCACAATAACATTTTCAATATTAGGGTAGGCCTGAAGGAGAGATGGTGTGGGGTAAATGCAGAGAGTACCAAACCCCTCAAATTATGCAGGCATGCTTACACATAAAGGAGAAAACCTTCAACTGTACAAATACAAATACGATATTATTCTATAATGAAGAATTGCGTTAACACTGTAGCTAGCACACTGGTGGCCCTACCTAATGGTACAACTTGAGTATTAAATGTCCTCCAAAGTTTCAAAGGACTTGACTGCTAGTTAATGGACTTTGGGAGAGATTATTGGATCATGAAGGTGCTAACTTTACGAATGAGCAAATCCACTGGTGAGCCCGTAGATGAGTGGGCAACCAGGAGGAAGGGCCTGATTGGAAGAAGTAGGTTACTGGCATATAACCTGCCCCAGGCTGTTTCTGTCCGCATCCTTGTGGTCTGCTACGAGGTGAACCACTGCTCTACCACACGTTCATGTCATGCTGTTCTGCTTTCCTGCCCGAAGGCCCAGAAGTAACAGCCAAGTGGCCATGGGCTGGAATCTCTGAAGACACATTGCAAAAGCAAATCCTTCCGCTTCTACGCTTTTACTATCAGATATTTTGACAAGCGACAAAAAGTGACTCACATACCCAAGATTGTGAAAGCCCTTCTGTTGGTGTACTGTCGCTTCATTTTAAAGGGATGGACGAGTCCTTGGTGCCTCTCAACAGCAATGCAAGCCATAGTGAGGATTTCTGACACAACGGCAGTGGACTGGACAAATGGCACCATCTTGCAGATGAAGGCACCTGCATCGAGGAAACAGGAGGTCATCCAACAATCTATTTTGTAAAATTAGTTAGTAAATGTCACAAAGCATTAATTCCAAGCCTCTATTCAGAAGTTGCATGATTATAACTATGTCATTGATGCAAACTAATGAACAAAGCCTGCGTCGGCTCATGCTGTATCTCTGAAAGGGCTATTTCATTGTGCATAATAAGACAATGGGAGACGCAAATCAGTATTTAGCTGTTGGTAATGGGTAGAGCAAGACTACTACAGTCTATGTGAGTGGCACAGTAAGGTGGTGCACACTCCTATTCTCAACACATAGGAGACTGAGGCAGGAGAGGCAAGAGAATTCTTTAAGTTTTCTTCCCAGTTGGCTCTCTGTGAAATCAAAACAAAGGAGTATGTATTGGTGTGTGCGTGCGTGCGTGTGTGTGTGCATGCATGTGTGTGTGTTTGTTTGTTCGTGTGTGTGTGTATGTGTGTGTGCTTTCATGTGTGCAAATGCAGATGCTCTTGTGTCACGCAGCCCACGTGAATGTCAGAAGACAACTTGGGTGCCAGCCCTTGACGGCCACAGTGTTCCCCTGCTGTCTATGCTATTCCACTTAGCATGCAAGCTCCTGGGATTCTTTTCTTCCTGCCTCTCATCTTCCCATAGGAGCAGCAGAATTACAAATGATGTCACTGAATCCTTACTTGTGGGGATTCAAACTAGGGGCCCCACACTTGTGCAGCAAGTATGCTACCCATGGAGCCCTCTCCCTAGCCAAGACTCAGATTTCTTCTTAGAGTGCCTATCTGACTTGACATGATAGTAAACCTTTAACTATTATAATTTTTTTAGTTCTACACAGACTATCTTTCTTTTTTATATATTTTATTTTCCAGTTTAAATTTAGATAAGAAACGAGGTTGCTTCACAAGTCAGTTCCAGGTCCCTCTCCCATTCCCTCCCCTCCTCCCGTGCCCTCCCCCCAAGCCCCCCCCCCCGTTATCCCCTCTTTCCCCCAGGGAGGGTGAGGCCCTCCATGGGGGTGTCCATCGTCTGTCATTTCATATAGGGCAGGGCCTAGACCCTTCCCCAAGAGTTCAGGGTGAGAGTGCACCTCATATTGTTCTATGGGAGTCCAAAGTCCGTGTGTATACTTGGGATGGGTACTGATCTGCTGCCCAAGGCTCAATAGATTCCCTAGGCCTCCTCACTGACACCCAGATTCAGGGGGTCTTGATCAGTCCCATGCTGGATTCCCAGGCTGATGCCTGGGATTCAAGAGTTAACCTTTGTCTGGTCAGCTGTTTCTGGGGGTTAAACCAGCCCAGTCTTAATCCCTTTGATCATCAGTCCTCCCTCTCTGTTACTGGCTTTCTTGAGTTCAGCTCAGTACTTAACCAAGGGAGTCTGCCTCTTCTTCGATCAGCCACTAAATGAAGTTTCTGTTTCCCAGACTCTCTGGCCATAGGATTGTAGGCTGGCACTCCCCAGATCTATGTCTAAAATCCATATATGAGAGAGTACATGCCATGTTTCTCTTTTTGTGACTGGGTTACCTCACTCAGGATGGTTTCTTCTAGTGTCATTCACTTGCCTGCGAATCTCATGATTTCATTATTTTTTTCTGCTGAATAGTACTCCATTGTGTAGATGTACCACATTTTCTCTATCCACTCTTCGGGTGAGGGACATCTAGGTTGCTTCCAGTTTCTGGCTATTACAAATAAAGCTGCTATGAACATAGTGGAACAGACATCTTTGTTGTATGAATGGGCATCTTTTGGATATATGCCTAAGAGTGGAGTTGCTGGGTCTTGTGGTAGGTCTATTCCCATTTTTCTGAGGAATCTCCATACTGATTTCCAAAGTGGCTGAACCAGTTGGCACTCCCACCAGCAATGGAGGAGTGTCCCCCTTTCACCACATCATCTCCAGCATAAATTGTCATTGGTGTTTTTGATTTTAGCCATTCTGACAGGAGTGAGATGGTATCTCAGAGTTGTTTTGATTTGCATTTCCCGGATGGCTAAGGATGTTGAGCGCTTTCTCAAGTGCCTCTCAGCCATTTTAGACTCCTCTATTGAAAACTCTCTATTTAGTTCTGCAGCCCACTTTTTAATAGGGTCCTTTGGTGTTTTGGAGACTTGCTTCTTGAGTTCTTTGTAAATTTTGGAGATCAACCCTCTGTCAGATGTGGGATTAGTGAATATTTTTTCCCATTCTGTGGGCTGCCTTTTTGTCTTGCTGACTGTGTCCTTTGCCTTACAGAAGCTTCTCAGTTTCAGTAGGTCCCATTTATTAATTGTTGATCTCACTGTCTGTGCTACTGGTGTTATGTTCAGGAAGCTGTCTCCTGTACCAATTCGTTCAAGGGTACCACCCACTTTCTCTTCTAAGAGGTTCAGCGTGGCTGGATTTATGTTGAGGTCTTTGATCCATTTGGACTTAAGTTTTGTGCATGGCGATAAACATGGATCGATCCGCATTCTTCTACATGCCATAGACTATCTTTCTTTAATTGAAAATTGATTTTTTTTCATGCAATGTATTCTGATTACAGTTTCTCCTCCCCCCTAGTCCTCCCAGTTCCTCCTGTTCCATCTGGATCCACCCCCTTTCTGTCTCTCATTAGAAAACAAACAGGAATCTAAGGAGTAATAACAAAATAAAATAAGGTAAATAAAAACCAAACAAATCAGAATAGGGTAAAATAAATAAACAGAAGAAAAAGAGCTAAGGAAAAGGCACAAGAAACACATGTAGATGCAGAAACACATGTTTACACACATAGAAACCCATTAAAAACACAAAACCAGAAACTATAATATATACACAGAGGACCTTTAAGATTAAAAAAATCCCGACTCTTTGATGAGACAAAGAACATCAAAAGATGCCATTGAGTTCATTTCATGTTGGCCATCTATTTCTTGGCATGTATTACAATTTTAACTTTCTTTGTTTTTCTCATGTAAAGATCTCAAAATGATGGATAGCAACAAAAAGGCCTCATTTTACATATTAGCTGCTCCAGCCACTGCTTGGCTCTGGTGCAATGTAGAAGTTGGTCTGGAACCCACCCTGGTTAAAGACCTCTAGTCCCTCTGCCCACCCACCTGTCAGGCATCCCAGCCACCACTTGCAGTCCAACTGGAAACCCGGAGAGCCAGTGGTATGCCTGCCTATCAGCTTCTCAAACCACCAAGCAATCCCGGAGCTGTGTGAATTTTGAGCCGGGATTGCAGGTTGGAACCTCCAGAGCCTGTCCTGTCTCACATCAGCCACCACACCCGTTACTCAGCTCTGGGACTGAGTGAATCCCAACCCAGAATCCCAGTGAGGAACTCTCAGAGCCAGTGCTCTTGCCTGCCCGGCTGCCTACCAACCCATCTCACGCACCGCTTGGTTCTGGGACCAAATGATGTCTGACCTAGAACTCCAGAGAGGCTGAAAACCCGTCATTATTCAACTAGTTCACGAGCTAAGTCATTTCAATCCTCGTGTAAATTGGCTTGTCATGTGTTTGCCATCCCTATGGCTTTTCTTGTTCGAATGCCACAACTGTTCATATGATAGCCTTTTCTGACCTTCGGTTCCATGAAGCACACTGGCATTCCAGGCTGGCCAAGGCAGACGCTAGGACTCTATTGCTTCCCTAAATCTGACCATCCTCTTTTGCAACTGTACCCAGAATTAACATCAGTCTTTATCCATTTCACTGTTTGAATACTTATGCTGCGGTGATTCAGCTACCTCACATCTTACATGGATGTGACATTTAATAAATTAATATTACTACTGTTCCTTAGAGTCTTATTGAAAATTTAATCAGAACTCTTTTCTATCCCTTCAGTGAGTTTTTTTATGCACTGTTGCACAGTCCAAGGTCGAAGGAAGACCTGAAGAAACTGTTAATGAAACGAACCTAAGTGCATCATCAGAATAATTTTAGAATTCTTTCTTTCACTGTTATTTTTTATTATCTCTGTCTGCGTGTGCATACGTGGCATGGTGCTCATGCAGTCAGAGGATAACTTTTGGATGTTGCTTCTCTCCTTGCACCTTGCTGAGGGAGTTTGGGTGTCTCTGCCATGCTTCATACCTCACAGTCGCTGGCCTTGAGTTTCTTGATGATCCTCTTATCTCCATTTCTATCTCATAGTAGGAGCCCTGGGGTCACAGATGTGTGCCATGCTTTTGGCCTGCTTGCTGCTCTCTCTCTCTCTCTCTCTCTCTCTCTCTCTCTCTCTCTCTCTCTCTCTCTCTCTCCTTCCTCTCTCCCTCTCTCGCTTCCTTCTGTCCTTTCTTTTTCTTTCCCCTCCCTGTCTGTCTGTCTGTCTGTCTGTCTGTCTGTCTGTCTGTCTGTCTGTCTTTCTTTCTTTCTTTCTTTCTTTCTTTCTTTCTTTCTTTCTTTCTTTCTTTCTTTCTTTCTTTCTTTCTGAGCCCTGACTGTCCTGGAACTTACTTTGTAGACCAGGTTGGCTGTGAACTTGGAGTTCTACCTACTCCTGCCTCCAGAGTGCTGGAATTAAAGGTGTGCACCACCACATCTGGCAGCATCTGGTTTTTATGCATGTGTTCCAGGGACCAATTCAGGTAATCAGGCTTGTGCAGCAAGTGCTTTAACAGCTGAGTCACCGTGCAAGCCCATCAATACTGTTTAACTACCCAAAAGTCAGCCAACTTAGTAGTCACTGCAGTGTTATCTCACTATAAATATGTTTATTTTGCTCACCATGATCTAATGGGGGCATGCATCACCTGAATTCCTGACTTCAGGATGCACCCTAATCCTTATTTAATGAATCAACTTTAGACTCTGAGCCTCAGTTGCACTGTTAATAAAAAAGGATTGCTAATATTCCCCATCATAGATCTAGTATTTCCCCAATTTACTTCTTAATGAATGACAGCTTTTTCACTTGGGGGCAGCAAAATCAAAAGAACTGAGGTACCTATGGTATGCTTGGGGCCGCTATATTCTTTTTGACTAAACTATAAAAGAAGATCTAAGTTGACAGCCTCATTTCCCAGAGAAAGGTACTGTATTTCAGAGGATTCAAGCAATGTGTCATGTCTACATGTCTACTTAAGGACAGAATGAGGACGTAGATCTGGGTCCTCGTCATTTACAGACTTCACTCATTTTTGTGTGGCCAAGCTATGTGACAGTTTTCTATTCTACAACTCTCACATGCCATCTCTTTGATAACCAACTTGAGAATTTTGCACCCAGCCTCAGTACCATAACTGTTACTGTGGTCTTTTAATAAATCCAGGACACACTGTCTTGACTCCTGACACTGTCCCATGAACTATGTAAAAGTTCTTGATAGTGGCTCCTTGGTCACACGGACAAATTGCTTCAGTGCTGCTAGTGCTAGCCTGATAGAATGTAACTGTGAGTTACTTTGTAGGGAGTGTCTCTTGATTGCCTACTCTGTTATCTTGACTTCTTACACTGGAAGCTTATTTTGCAAAGTCTGTAAGACTGTAGCAAAATAGACATTAATTTTGGTGATCCCAGGTTGTAGCTTGGTAGTGGACTACTTGCATGGTGTGAGCAAATCTCTGGGTTCATCTTCCACACCCCAAAAGAAAAAGAAAGAAGAATTTATTTTTCTCTCCCCCTTCATTAAGCCTCTGTCACCAACCTTCCCTGTATGATTCACTTCCTTGATCTGATAGTCCCTGAGGTTTGAGGCTCTTCTGTTTCCCTGTCCTACCTTCCTCAAAGTATATTGTTTTAGAATGTATCTCATAACATTTCTTATTGTAAATAACTATTTCCTTTTAAAAATATGTAACTATTTACTTAACATGTTTCATTACATTATTTTATTTCATATTCTCCCCCTCCTCCAAGTCCTTCCAGATCCTCCCTTGTTACCCACCCAACTTTAAGTTCTTTCCCCCAAACAAACAAAAACACGATTCTACAACAAAACTCCCCCAAACCAAGAAAACAAAACAAAACAAAACCATGCTCTCCAAAACAACAACAAAATCGTAACAAATAAAAGCATACACAAAAAAAAATCTGTGGAGTCCATTTTATGTTGGTCAACTCCTCCTGAACATGCCGTGGTGGCTGATATATCCAGTATTACTCTATTGAAGAAAACTGATTTTTCCTCTCCCAGCAGGTGTAAGTGACAGTTCAATTGTTAACCTTTACCCTAGTGGCTGGGTTTTTATTCATACATTCCTTCATTCAAAAATATATAACAAAATAAAGTGTAATAAGATAAAACAAAAATATCCACTTAGGAGTTGGACAAGACAAACTGACAGAAGGACAAGAGCCCAAGAGAAGTCACAAGAATCAGAGATCCACTCGTCTGCATAGGAATCCAATAAAAACACTAAACTGGAAGCCATAATATACACTGTTGGGGAAGTCCTGTGCATTTGTCAATAAAGCACTGTCTGGCCAATAGGGAATCTAGATAGGTGGGACTAGGAGTCCAGGAGGACTCTGGGTAGGAGAAACACAAGAGAGTCGAGATGTAACGCCATGGGGTAGGAAGCCCGGAAAGTTCCCCGGTAAGAGAAATACTTAGATTAACAATTATGGGGTAATTACTTAAGTCAGAGCTAGCCAGTAAGAAACAAGCAAGGCCAACAGCTTCATAATTATTATAGCCTCCTGTGTGTTTATTTGGGACTGATGCGGCTCCTTCCAGGCTGGCAGGAAGGCTGCTCTCAAGGAAAAGCTTCTCTTTACAATACACAGAGAACCTGGTGCAGACTCGTGCAGTCCCTGTGCATGATGCTTCAATCCATGGGTTCATACGAGCTTTATGCAGGTGATTTAGAGGGTCTTGTTTCCTTGGTGTCCTCCTACCTCTACAGCTCTTACGAACGTTCTGCTTCCTCTACCACAGAGTCCCCTGACCCCTGGGGGCAGGGATTTGATGGAGATATCCCAGTTATTGTATGTTCCAAGCTCTGTCACTCTTTGTGTAACATCTGGCTGTAGGTCTCTGTATTTGTTCTCATCTGCTGTAAGAGTAAGCTTCTTTAATGATGGATGAATAAGGCACTGGTCTATGAGTGGAGTAGAATATCATTAGGAGTCATTTTATCACTACTTGTCTGCCCTTACCAACTGCCTTTTTAGACCAGTAGTTTTTGGTTTTACCCCAGGTCACTCAAGCAGTGTTGGGTAAGATTTAACATATCGTGGAGTGGGCCTTACATCAAATCAGTTATTGGTTGGTTACTCCCGCAAGCTTTGTATCACCATTGCAATAGCATGTCTGACAGGCAGGACAGATTGTAGGTCAAAAGGTTTTGTGGCTGGGTTGGTGTTTATATTACCTTTTTTTGATAGCATACAGAGTACCTCCCTTTGCCAAAAATGCTGGAACACAGGGATGAAGGCTCTATGTAGGTACAAGGCTTGACATCTCCATTCAATATAGGTGCTGTCTTTAGTCATGGGGCTTTGCTATCAGCGTTTGGAGAGCAATCTATTGTTTTAGCATCAGCTCAGATTGTTTGGGTATTCCCATGGGTCCTATTTAGCCAACAACTCAATTAGATGTAGCCCAGTCCTGGTACTGGATGTTGCCTTGGGTAACAAGAGGAGGCCAGCTGGAGTTCTGTCCCTTCTCCTCCATTTTTTTTGGTGGTTTCATTTAGGTTGCTTTTATATATGTATATATCTTACAAAGTTTCTACTGTATCAGGTTTCCACAATACTTCTCAAATGCTGCTTCATTTTAGCTATCTCTCTCTGTATTCTCTTCCACAACCCCATCCCTCTCTTCCTCCCAATTGACCTTCCCATTCCAGCCATATCTCTCTTTTGTATTTACCTTTTCCTAAGGAAATCTGTTACCTCTGTATACCTACCCTCTGTGGTTCAGTTTATAGTGGACTTAATAACTACTATCCACATATAAGTGAATACATGCCATATTTGTTTTCCTGGGTCTAGAATACCTCACTCAGAATGTTTTTTTCTAGTTCAACCAATTTAACTGCAAATTTCATAATGTCATTAAAAAAGACTGAGTAACACTCTATTCTATAAATGTACCACTGTTTCTTTATCCATTCTTCTGTTGAGGGACATATAGCTTGTTTGCAATTTCTGGGTATAATGGATAGGGCAACAATGAGCATAGTCAACTAAATGTCTTTGTGGTAGGATTGAGGGTCCTTTGGGTATATGCCCAAGAGTGGTGTAGCTGGATCTTGATGTAGACTGATTCCCACCTTCTTCCTGAGGAACTACTACACTGATTTCCATAGTGGATGTAGGAGTTTGCACTCCCACGAGCAATGGATAAGTGATCCTCTAACACCACAGTGTATCTAGTTTTACATTGAGATCTCTGCTACATCTGGAGTTGAGTTTTGTGCAGGGTGATAGATATGGATCTATAATTTGCATTCTTCTACATGTGACATATAATTTGACGAGCAACATTTGTTAATGATATTGTCTTTTTTCCAGTATTTTTTGCCTCTATAAGACACCAGGAGTCCATAGGTGTGTATTGGTCTTCAGTTAAATTCCATTGATCAATGGGTCTGCTTTTGTGCCAATGCCATATGGTTTTTATTATTATAGATCTTTAGTACAAGTTGAAATTGGAAATGGTGATACCTCTAGCAGTTCTTTTATTATTCAGGATTATTTTAGCTATCCTGTTTGTGTGTGTGTGTGTGTGTGTGTGTGTGTGTGCGTCTAGCATTTATATGTATTCATGTTATATGTGTGCTTCCTCTCTTTTGACTTTGCTGGTTTGTAATTATTTTTTACATGTGTTTTCTTGGATGTAGTTAACTTCTTTAGGTTAGAGTTTATCTTTTAGCATGTTCTGTGGGGCTGGATTTGTGAGTAAATATTGCTTAATTTGGTCTTATCATGAAATGTCTTATTTTCTCCATCTATGGTGATTGAAAGTTTTGCTAGGTATAGTAATTTGGGCTGGCATCTGTGGCCTCTTAGGGCCTGCAGCATGTATGTACAAGGCCTTCTGGCTTTTAGAGTCTCCATTGAGAAGTCAGGTGTTATTCTAATAGGCTTGCCTTTATGAATTGCTTGGTCTTTTCCTTGTGCAACTTTTAATATTCTTTCTTAGTTCTGTATGTTCAGAGTTTTGATTATTATGTGCAGACTTTCTTTTCTGGTCCAATGTATTTGGTGTTCCATACTCATCTTATATTTTGATAGGTATTTCTTTCTTTAGGTTAGGGAATTTTCTTCTGTGCTTTTGTTAAAAAGATTTTGTGGTTCTTTGGCCTATGTTTCTTCTCTTTTCTCCATTCATATTATTCTTAGATTTGATCTTGTTATAGTGTCACAGATTTCCTGGATGTTTTGTGCCAGTAGTTTTTTTTAATGTAACATTTTCTTTTGCCAAGGTATTCATTTCTTTAATCTTGTCTCAGTGCCTGACATTCTGTCTTCCATCTGTTGTATTCTGTTGGTGAGGCTTGCCTTTGTGGTTCCTCTCTGAGTTTCTATTTTTTTTTTTTACTTCTAGATTTCCCTCAGTTTGGGTTTTCTTTGTTGATTTTATTTCCACTTTCATATTTTAAATGGTTTTATCAATTTCCTACAACTGTTAGCTGTGTTTTCTTTAAGGGATTTATTTGTTTCCTCTTATGCACCTTATCATATGCACAAAAGTTTTAAGGTCTTTTTTTAATAAGTGTTGTTTTTAAAATTAAATTAATTTATTTATTTTACAGCTAGACGAAATTTTCCCCCTTCCCTCTGTTCCCTCCCCTACCAACTCTCTGTCCCCACCCCACCCCCAATCCACTCTTCTGTTTCTGTTTAGAAAAGGGCAGGCCTCTCCTAGGTGTAGCAAGGCATATCAAGTTGATTAAGCTCCTCCCCTTGTTTTAAGGTTGGGCAACAAATGGTGATGGCATAACTGGATGCCATCATGTAGAAGAATGCCAATAGATTCATATCTATCACCCTTCACAAAACTCAAGTCTAAGTGGACTAAAGACCTCAACATAAATCCAGATACACTGAAGCTGGTAAAAGAGAAAGTGGGAAATACACTTAGATGCATTGGCACAGCTTCCTAAGTAGAACACCAGTAGCACAGACATTAAGGTCTTTTATTTGTGCTTCAATTATTTTGGAATACTTACGACCTGCTGTGGTAGTGTCGTTGGGATCTAGTGGAGACATACTGTCCTGGCCATTGTCAATTATGATTTTGCACTGGTGTCTAGGCATCTGGGATTGGGAAGATATAATTCGAGGTGCTGATACCTGATCCTGTCTTTGGGGTGGGCATTTGTTCCTTGTTTTCTGTTTTCTCTCTAGTTCTTAGAACAGTGTGGTGGCTTTGTGTTTTCTATGGGGAAATCTTTTGAGAACCTAAAAGGTGTAGGCACTGGGGGTTCCAGGTAAAATATGTTTTTGGATGTTGGGACCTGAGATTTAGGAATGGGGATGGGCTGGGGGCAGTGGGCAGGCCTCACAAGAGGGAAAAGGAGGGTCTTCCACCAGTATCTGCTCATCTAGTGATGGGGGCAGAAAGTGCAGAGAGGTCACAGAAAAAGGTCTGTTACAGAGCCGTGAATGAGGCAGCCTGATTGGCTTTGGAGGAATGGAGTGGGAGGTGACTTCCGGAGTGGTCTGTAGATTCCAGGGTGCCTGAGGGAGGCGGAAGCCCAGACAAAGCAATGAGTGGAGGGAGGGAAGTTTTGAGGGAAAAGTCTGTAGGCTGCTGTAGGATCCATCTACTGGAGATGGGTGCAGCAAGGGAAGAGAGGTTGCAGCTGGTGTTCTGCTGCAGAGCTGGGATGAGACTGGGGGATTGTATTGCAGGAGCAGAGGAAGAGGTGAAGGTCTACAATTAGTTTACCTGTTTCTCTGGCTGGAGTGGCCTGTGTGTTCACAGGGAGAGCCTGCTGGAGTTGTGGCAGGGAGCAGGGTGGGCAGGGTGGATGAATAAAAAGCAACCATTGTGGGAAGGGAGGTTAGGAGGTGAGGATCTGTGGGATCCACCAGAGATGAAGTTGGGGATGCTGCCACAGGTGAGATCTGCCGCCAAACGGGGCAGCATGAGTCTAGAGCATTTGACTTGGAGGAATGGAGGGAGAGGTGAAGGCCCACAATTAGCCTACTTGCTTCCTTGGAAGGGGTTCTGCGGCAGAGCTGGAATAAGACTAGGGAGCTGTAGAAAGAGAGGTGAAGATCTGCAGTCAGCCTACCTGCTTCCCTGGTTCCCAGAGAGTGTCTGGCTAGAGTTGGGGGCTGGGATAAAGCAGCCATGGCGGGAGGGGGGGTTGGAGGAGAAGATCTGTGGGATCCACTTGAGATGGGGGAGGAGGCTGCAGCAGATTTTCTGTTGCAGACCTGTGTATGAGAGTAGGGGATTGTATTTGGGGCAGAAGGAGAGGTGACAGTCTGCTGTCTGCCTATCCAATTCCCTGACTGGGGTAGTAAACAGCTATTTCAAACTAGGACAGCTTCAAACTCCTTGTATTGGGCACCATTTCATGATTGTCTGATTTTAACATCTGAGTTTCTTCTGAAAGCCTGTCTATAATGGATATGTCTCCTCTCTACAGCACCCACCTGCGTTTCTCCTAATGGCAAGTTCCAGCTTCAGACTAAGCCCATGGACCGCCAGTAGCCACCTAGTGTATTCTTTTAGCTACTTACTTGTCAACATGTTGCTTGTAAAAAAGTAAAGTTACTCATGTTTTCCCTGTGAAAGTAGACTTCCTGGAATGTGGCACATGAAGCTGGCTGTCCCTTCTCTGTGCTGTCAGCTCCAGGATAATACAAAGCCTCCTGCTGCAGTTTGCAATCACTCCTGTTTCATGTCTACAGTGCCTGACCCTGGCACGGATTGTACAGTAGTTCATACAGCCTCCTGGTTAAGGAGCACGCGCTTTGCTTCATTATCCATTGCTTCCCATTCCAAACTTTGCTCGTCTTTACTCTCATTTCCCAAAGCATGGACCTCGCATTCTCAACGGGAATAACGGCAGCATCCTACTTCCTCACCCTGCCTCTTGATCCACCACCCACAGCAGCCTCAGTGATTGAAATAGAAACCACCTTATTTGAAAGCATAATGCCTGAAAATCAAAAATATTTTGTATTCATTATAGGGTAGCAATGACTTCAAAAAGGGCACACGTGCAAAGGGCAGGGATTTCAAGACGATTCATTTGTACAGAAGACTAACAGCGTTGCTCTAATAACTGAAAACTGGTGTAATAACACAATAATTGAAAGAAACAACTGATGGTGATAATGGCTCAGCAATAAATTCACTCTATTCTTAGTAGAAAACAACATGAACAGACATTTGCCAAGAAAAAGAGGGCTTCCCATCTCCACTATTGCAAACAATAGCCTGACAGAGCTTAATGCCAGTAGGTGTGTGGTTAATTTACTATACCACACAAGCAAACTGTATTCAAATCTTTGTCTGTCTATAACCCATAGCTGCTAATCTTACCTAACATGGTCCTTAGGCTGTTACTAATGAGTATCATTTTTGTACTAATTTGCCAATTGTGAACCCCATTTCATCTCTTTCAATATCCATTGGAAAGGGACTGGAGAACAAATCAAAAATAGTCAAAGACAGAGTTGTTGTAAAGTGTGTCAGAGACCCACAGGAGACCCAAACTGAATGTCTCCATTAGAAAATTCTCTTAAGGCCACCCAGACTCTGAGTGTTGCCTCTCTGTCCTGGGGATTATCGTTGCAGGCACTGTAGGAAGAGAGCAGACCAGTGTGGAGTGTGAGGCAGATCCCCACTCTGGCCCTGTTTCAGCAACAGCATTTTCACTGTATTGAGTTTCATTTGCTGGACTCCAGTGTACAAGCTAATTGTAACTGCGTCTGCTGGACTCTAGTGTACAAGCTAACTGTAACTGTGTCTGCTGGACTCCAGTATATAAGTTAACTGTAACTGTGTCTACTGGACTCCAGTGTATAAGCTAACTATAAGTGTGTCTATTGGACTCTAGTGTATAATTAACTGTAACTGTGTCTTCTGGACTCCAGTGTATAAGTTAACTGTAACTGCGTCTGCTGGACTCTAGTGTATAAGTTAACTGTAACTGTGTCTGCTGGACTCTAGTGTATAAGTTAACTATAATTGTGTCTGCTGGACTCCAAGTTAACTGTAACTGCAAAGAAGATGTTACAAAATCCCAAAGCAATATACCCAGAGTTCTATTTTTAGAAGAAGACTAAAATTAATAAGAGTGTTGTCATAGCTTTTTCTAGATGTTGGAATAATATATACTGTCTTTGCATTTATTTTTCTATATACTAATTGTAAGTAAACATATATATGAGTTAGAAATAGAACTATAGTACCAAAAATACAAGAAATAGAAAATAAAAGCCCACTGGGTCAAATAAAAAGGAAATGTATTATTCTAACATTAACAAATTCCAGAGGCAGAATGTTAGGGAGTGGTAACATCCATAGCTGAAGTGTAGAGAAAGTATTTTTCTCAAGCCCTTTAAGTTATGTTTCTTGTTGCTATAACAAAATGCCTAAGAAGAAGCCGTGTAAGGGAGGAACAGGTTGATTTTGGTTTACAGTTTGAGGACAGACAGTCCATCATGGCGGTAAAGTGTTGCAGTGGGAGTGGAAGGACCCCCCCCCACACACACACTGCCTGTGCAGCCAGGAATCAGAAAGTAAGCAGACAGCTGGAGCAGCCTATCACCTGACTGTAAGTGTTCAAGCACATGAGCCTGTGGGGACATGTCACATTCAAACCACAGCACTCTTCGTACAAGAATGGAGTTCAGACCCGACACTCAGAACTGATTGCACACTTGTTTTTAAAATCATTGACAAGGGCAATTCAATTTTAAAAGTTAAAATCTATTCCCCAAGCCAAATAAGAATCCTAGCCTTTTCGGACAAACATGCCTACCCAATTTCTAAACATTTATTCCTCTGTTAGTGAAGAATAGCATGAAACCAGCATGCGGTATGTAGAAGATTATTCTATACTCATCCACTCCTTATCCCCAAGTCAACACTAATTTGTAACTAAGTTATGGCAGTCAGAAATTTGAACTGGGTCAATAGAGCTGCCTTCCTTTTCGAGGCTCTAGGAGAGAAGTCATCCCCATGCCCGTTTCTGTTTCTAGAAGTTGTCTACATTCTTGGTTTGTGGTCCAGCATCACCCTGTGTTCTGAGACAATTTTCACATCTCTTTGTCTGCTTCTGGTCCTCCTGTCTCTCTCATGGTGGTATTTGTAAGTTACTCAAGAAGATCCAGGGCAACCTCCTCACTGCTAGATCCTTAATTTAATCCTATTGGCAAAGTCCATTTTGCAGTGGAAGGCAGCATAGTCACAGGTTATAGCAATTGAGAAGTGGAAGTCTTTAAAGAATCATTATCTCTGGGAGGCAGAGGCAGGGGCATCTCTGTGTGTTCGAGGCCAGACAGGGATACTCAGAGAAACTCTGTCTTGAAAAAAAAACCTACAAACAACCCTGTCAGCACAGCCATTTAACATTTTAACAATGATGCTGCAAAGTTGTCACTTTCCCCAAAGCAATATATAAATTTAGGGCAGCATCAGTCAAAATACCAAACAGATTTGTTTAAAAGTTAAAAATTTTAATTTTAACGAGTACAGAATAATAAAGTTTCCCTTATATAACTAAATCAACTCTGGGAAAGATGCCCAAATGAGTGGGACACTTCTATGCAATATTTAGAATAGCTGAAGATTTTTGCAATAAACACTGTGATAGGGTTAGCCAGTGAGACAACATTTCAGATCAGAGACCTAGAGAGATTGGAGCAAAATAAATCTATGATGAAATGAATTCACTTGCTGTACACACACACACACACACACACACACACACACACACACACACACACAATCAGTTCTGCTCTCTAGAGAACCCTGACTAATACAGATCCCAAGAGAGAGAAACATTACAGCCAACAAAACTGGAGGGACAGAGTCATCTCAGCCCTTTGACATTGGTCATAGAATTACAGGATTTGGAGTTTGGGAGTTTTGGTCTTGGTTTGGTCTAGTATTTCCTCACTGTCTTCTATTCTTCCATGTTGGAACAGTAATGTAGATTTGTGCCATTGTACATTGGAAGTCTGTAATTTGATTTTTTTATTTTACAGGGGATAGAAATTTAGAGAGTGTTTGTAGATTGTGAGACTGGAAGACTTAAGAGGACTTTTGGAGTTGGACTAAACGTATTTTGCTTTCTGATATGTTGGCCACAAGCCAACAGGAGCAAGTGTGGAATATGCTTGGTTGAGTGAGAATGGCCCTCATAGGTGCATAGCTTTGAATGCTTGGCCTCCAGTTTGCAGAACTATGCGGGAAGGGGTGGGAGGCGTGGCATTGTTGCAAAAGGTGTGTGACTCTTCAGCTTTTGTTCTGCCTCGTGGTTGTGTTTCAAGATGTAGCTCTCAGCGGCTGCTCCTGCAATGCGCCTACTTCCCTGTTGTCATGCTGCCTGCCATGATGATCTTGCCCTCACCCTCTGAAACCGTTAGTCCTCTTGAGAGCTTTCTTCCACAAGTTGCCTTGGTCATAGAGTCTCTTCACAGCAATAGAAAAGCAAGAAAGACGAGGAACAGTCTCATTCTTATGCATGCCATAAAACCAAGTACAGCTAATTTCTAAGAAG
The DNA here is from genome assembly GCF_017639785.1 of Mesocricetus auratus. Taxonomy (NCBI): domain Eukaryota; kingdom Metazoa; phylum Chordata; class Mammalia; order Rodentia; family Cricetidae; genus Mesocricetus; species Mesocricetus auratus. The sequence goes on along the minus strand of NW_024429195.1, from coordinate 27,351,691 downwards.
TACCAAATACCCTATGGCAACAAGATGCCACTCATTGATTCTTTCAAAACATTTCTTATAGAATTTCCTGTCTGGTATGAGCAACTTTCCATATGCTAAGGAACAAAATGAGGAGGCTGGAGAGATGGCTCAGTGGTTAAGAGGTTGCTCTGGAATGAGGACCCGGAGTTCAGTTCCCAGCACCCACATGGCAGCTCACAGCTATCTGTAACTCCGGTTCTAGGGGATTCAACTCCTTCACACAGACACACATACAGGCCAAACACCAATACACATAAAATTAATTAATTAATTAGATAATTAATTAATTACAAGAGAGAAATATGTCCAACTTAAAAAAAAGCAAAATGAGTCTTGGACTAAAAAAATCGTGTCTTTAGTTACAAAATTCAGACAACTTATTTCTTCAGTACTGAAAGTCCAATTTGAATATGATTTAAATTTTGAATAATTTCTTCACTGCATTAACCAGTGGGTTTCCCATCTTGCAAACATGTTACACTTAATATTTCTGTTGTGGGTAATTGAAACTGTCAATAAAATCTACATCTTGCTCGATTTTGTTTCATTTCACTAAGTCCTGACTTAATCTGTGGAAAGTAGTTGGTCAGCACTAACTTTCAAGGCTTGGTCCCACTGTTTTTAAAGACAGCTTCAAGCCATTCTTTCACCTTGTGTTACCAGGGTTTCTCAGAACCTCCTAAGAAAATCACTACTTGAATCAGGCCCGTTGTGACACTTAGGGAGGTACAGGGTGAGGGATGGCAAGTTTGCTACATGGGGTTGTCTTAAATTACAGGCAGGGACAGAGCCTAGTAGCATCTGTGTGTGAGTTCAAACCCACTATTGCCCTTTCAAGGCTAAACAACATAATGCTTGGCCTAAGGTGTGGCTATTGTGTGTCTTGCCCTAACAACAGGATATCTGGCCTAAAGTGTGGCTAATGGATGCCTCATCTTGGCAACAGGATCTTTAGTTTAAGGTATGGTTACCTGCCAGATGTTTTGGGTGTTTAGAAGGTAATTACGCTTTCTTGCTCTTTATATCTTGGTAAGGAAGTCTTTTGCCTTCCCCCCTTTTGATTGGGGTAATAAGAGCTTTGAACAATAAACTTGGGGCAGATCCTAGTGTTCACTAGGATGCCTTCCCAACTCTATCTCTCATTTTTTTCCATTTATTTTCTCAATCCACACTCCTCTTCTCAGGTATGGACCCAACAGATACCCCCACAATGTGCGGCTGCTACAGATGACAGATGATGCCCAGGACGTGTGTTACAACACCAGTGACCAGTATTTAATCAGGATGGGTACGGTTCCACGAATCTTTCTCTAGTCTTGCCTGATGGCAGACTCTGTGTTGTGCAGGCTCAGTCAGTGGGGTAGCTGTAATTGCTGTGAGATTATGCTGCAATCGCTGTGTCTTGCCTAGAATATAGCATTTTGTAGCCCCTTTCTCTGTCTTCTAGGCCTTACATTCTTTCTCTCTCCTCTTTGAGCATGTTTCTTGAACCTTAGAGGGGTGGTATAGGTACTCTCTTTAGGGTTGAACATACACTTTTTTGCTTTGGGAAGCCACGAGTCTCTGCATTCACCACTACGTATTGCAAGGGAAATTGCTTTGGGTAAGGCTGGGAATAGTATTTGTCTGTGGGTATAAACATAACATGTTGATGGGGGGGTTGTTTTTTTTAAGGAACTGGGATTGATATGTAAAATAAGATTGTTTCTAACTTAAATAAAAAAGAAAACAACAATAAAACAAGATGTAAAGCTTACATTGTAGTAATAGTTCCTGTAGCTGTCACAGGCCACCAGATGGCAGCATCAGACATTATTTTTAAGCTGCTCTGCTTGCTCTAATAATGCCAGGCAATATAATACATGACTTAGCTAACACAAAGCAACTCATAAATGCTGGGGCACTGCACAAACCCATCCTTACTGCACTGCTGTCTACTTCCTCTCAGGAAATGAGAGCAAGCTGTCCTCTAAGGTTTCTGTGATCTGTGCTGGCTCACTACAAACCCAGACACCGAAAGAAATGAATGCATTTACTTTTAATTTCATGAAGTCAGATAAAAGCAGAAAAGAATTCCCCTAGCTGCTACAGGGTTAGTCATTAGGAACCCATCATTTTCAGATAAAGGGGAAACAAACACAACTTCTGCGTAACCTTCCTCAGTGCCTCAGGCTAGGCGGAAGCTGGCAAGGAAAGCTCCCCAGCTTTGCTGGATGAACTGTCTGTGAGTCCTCAGCAGAGGGAGACAAACCGGAAACGTAGACGCTGGTCTGCCACAAAATGTGTGAACTTGAAGGGACAGGCAGAAGTGATCGTTTTCATCAGCTACAGAGACAGTTGAGGCATCCCCTGTGGTGGATACAGTGGTGGTGACAATGCCAGCGGGGCTGTCATGGGTTTGTAGCTTCCCAGAAAGCTCATATGTCTTTTCAGGTCACCCCACCCAGACCAGCAGAGGTGATCATGGGACAGCTTCACAATGCTGACTGAGCTCCACCTCAAAGCCTCATGCAGGGATTAGGCCACAGAGGAGGATGTCAAAGAATCCAAGATGTATGTCATGGAGCTTTCTGGCTATTAGATGGACTTGGTCGCACAGACATACATGGTCAACCCTACGATTCACACCCTCCTTCAGAGCTCCTTGTCCAGCGGCCACACATTCTGGAGGACCTCAGTGGCTAACAGGATCACAACTGTCATTGCTGCACCATAGACTTGGCTGGTTATAGTTTTGTACATTTAACCAGCAAGGAATCAATGATCCCATCCACCCTGGTGGGCCCTTGAGAATCTACACAAATTCAGGAAGTTTCTTACTTAGACAACATGGAACAGACAAACAAAATATCAGCTCCTATACCTTCTGTCCCACAGAAAGAAAATGACTAACAGCATGAACAAATGGTTCGTTCACATCAATTTGGCCACATGGAAACTTCCCAAGTGTAAAAGAAAAAGGGCATTATTATAAGAAACGTAATGGCTATTGTTTCATCACTAATTGACTAATAAACTAAAGTTGCATGATAAGCCACAATTAATATCTTTTCAACAAAGGATATTAATATCTTTTCAATAAAGTAAAATTCAACAACTTCCTTTAACCTATTTCTCAACTTCCTAGTTTGTAGTCTCTAAGAAGTCACCTCCTGTTCCGAGCAGCACACAAGACACGTCTTTTGTTTCCCTTCCTTCAGCCCTCTCTCAGCCCTTCAGTGAAGTAAGTTGTTATCTTTCATGTAAAACCATAGGCAAAGGTATGTTGGTTAAAAAGAGTGACAGATGCTGTTCTGATAAATCCTGAGTCACACATCCTCCTTCGTTTGCACAAACCAGTCCTTGAAGCTCTGGCAAACAGACGGGCAACCTCTGGGAAGTGTGCTATTTCATAGCTAGAGCTGTAATTTTCAAAAGAGAATAATCCTTGTAGTTTTTTATTTGTATGTTTCATATTCCAACATTTTTTAAAAATTGGTTTTTACATCTTTACAAATTCATGTTGATGACTCCAGAAAGGCTAAGGGCCTCAAAAAAGTAACATCAGGCTGCCTACAATGGGGCACCTGCCCAGAGTCCTTGCCTGATCTTGTTTTGCACAGCCTTCCATTGCATTTCATAAACATTTCTGACTCCTTTTCTTTTCTTTTCTTTTCTTTTCTTTTTTTTTTTTTTTTTTTGGTTTTTCGAGGAGACAGGGTTTCTCTGTATTGTTTTGGAGCCTGTCCTGGAACTCACAGGGTAGACCAGGCTGGTCTCGAACTCACAGTGATCTGCCTGTCTCTGCCTCCCGAGTGCTGGGATTAAAGGCGTGTGCCACCAACGCCCGGCATCTCTGACTCCTTTTCATGTTTTAAAAAGCACTACAGCTCCATCGAGGTTGTGTAAGACACCGTGCTTTTTAAAACTGACTCAATCATTTTTAAAGTTTTAGCCTTTGTAGCAAGCTAAGCCCCGACACTGTCAACATTCATTTTTAAAATTTTAGTCTTTGTAACAAGCTAAGCCCGGACACTGTCAGCGTTTGTGCCACACAGAGTGGTTTTCAGCTTTGCCTCAAAATTATCATCCTAATGTGTGGAACTTTTGAAAATGTGAGACAAGTTATTACACTCAAGACTTATAAAATCAGAATCTGTTAATGGGATCAAGTGTTCCTTAAACCTCCCCATGGGGTGATTCTGTGTGTTCCAAGACAGACTCATTGCTCAGAGGTAAGTCCTCCCTCCCTCCCTCTCTCCCTCCCTCTCTCCCTCCCTCCCTCCCTCTCTCCCTCCCTCCCTCTCTCCCTCCCTCCCTCTCTCCCTCCCTTTCTCTTTCTCCCTCCCTCTCTCCTTCCCTCCCTCTCTCCCTCCCTCTCTCCCTCCCTCTCCCTCCCTCTCCCTCCCTCCCCCTCCCTCCCTCCCTCCCTCCCTTTTGTCCAAGGCTGCACAATGATGAAGGATGGGCTCATAATAAAAGGCATCACTGGACTTCATCTTCCCTCCCTCCCTCTCTCCCTCCCTCCCTCTCTCCCTCCCTCTCTCTTTCTCCCTCCCTCTCTCCTTCCCTCCCTCTCTCCCTCCCTCCCTCCCTCCCTCCCTCCCTCCCTCCCTTCCTCCCTCTCTCCCTTTTGTCCAAGCCTGAACAATGATGAAGGATGGGCTCATAATAAAAGGTATCACTGGATTTCATCTTCCCTCCCTCCCTCCCTCCCTCTCTCCCTCCCTCCCTCCCTCTCTCTCTCCCTCCCTCTCTCCCTCCCTCCCTCCCTCTCTCTTTCTCCCTCCCTCTCTCCTTCCCTCCCTCTCTCCCTCCCTCTCCCTCCCTCCCTCCCTCCCTTCCTCCCTCCCTCCCTCCCTCCCTCCCTCCCTTTTGTCCAAGGCTGCACAATGATGAAGGATGGGCTCATAATAAAAGGCATCACTGGACTTCATCTTCCCTCCCTCCCTCTCTCCCTCCCTCCCTCTCTCCCTCCCTCTCTCCCTCCCTCTCTCTTTCTCCCTCCCTCTCTCCCTCCCTCCCTCTCTCCCTCCCTCTCTCCCTCCCTCCCTCCCTCCCTCTCTCCCTTTTGTCCAAGGCTGCACAATGATGAAGGATGGGCTCATAATAAAAGGCATCACTGGACTTCATCTTCCCTCCCTCCCTCTCTCCCTCCCTCCCTCTCTCCCTCCCTCTCTCTTTCTCCCTCCCTCTCTCCTTCCCTCCCTCTCTCCTTCCCTCCCTCTCTCCCTCCCTCCCTCCCTCCCTCCCTCCCTCCCTCTCTCCCTTTTGTCCAAGGCTGCACAATGATGAAGGATGGGCTCATAATAAAAGGCATCACTGGACTTCATCTTCCCTCCATCACTCCCCCTCCTGGCCCCCACCTTTTGTGCTTACAATCCTTTCTCAGGAACTGAAGAACTCAACTCCAAAGCTCTGGGCTCTCCCCCATCCTAAGTCCTGTTTGACCACACCGGGAGCCCAGCGCAGTGACAGGAACAGAGGGAAAGGCTTCACCCCCAGGAAAAGGGCCTGAATGGTACAGTGTGGTGAAGCAAGGTCTCATGTAGCCTGGTGCTCCAAAATGAGGTCCTGGGGGCAGAGGAAAGGACACAGGCTGCCCTGGGAAAGGAGACACTGCAACCTCTTATTCCTCTTTTTGGGAGCAGTCAACACTTAAGTGTTTGCCCTTCTGGTGCCGATTGTCAAACCCTACTGGGACCACATCCTTTTCCAGCCCAAGCTGCTGGGCAATGATGCGGATCTGCAGCAGGGCAGGCTTCGGGCCCTGCAGAGACAAGTTCTCCAGGCGCCTCTCAAGCGGTTCTCAGTACTGCTCCGTGTTCTCTAGCAGGCCTGCCGCAGGGCAGGGTTTCTGAAGGTTGTCACCGTCCTCCACCCACTTTTGCAGCAACACACAACGTGCGCATGCGTGTTCTGGACTGAGCTGCAGGTGCTCAAAGGGGAAAATGGTCATCTGGCTGAACCTTTCCGACGACGAGAAGCCAGGATAAACCTATGTCGGCCTGGGTATACTCTAGGGGATCCTTCTGTTTCAGCAGCTTGGCAAACTGCCGTAGTTCTTTCTGCAGGGCCTGGGGTTCCTTAGGATTGGGTTCTGCCTTCACGGCACTGGACCCAGGGGAGGCCCCCTCCCAGATGCTTTCTCCTGCAGCTCCTGCCTAGCCTCCAGGTTGGAAACTCTCCAGATTGTTGTGGGCATTAGGCCCACTCCAACCTGAGGTCCATAGCATACCATCCCTCCACAGAACTCATGTGGCAGGGGACATAGGGAGGTCCCCAACACTTCTGAGCCTGGCTCAACCCCTGGCCCCATCCCAGGCCCACTCCGAGGATCTTAGACAGATTGGAGGGTCCATCCAGCCTAGCTCCAGCCCTCCTGACCCATCACTCCTGGTGGGGGTAAGAAGGCGATGTCTGAAATAGGTAGGTGTACGTCTATGAGGAAGACAGGCACTCCAAGCTGGCGGCCTGATGGAAGGAAGGTTCACCCGGGGGTAAATTCTTATATCGACTACTGAAAAATTAGTTTTCTACACTTCCTTACTCGAGCAAATGTTTTTCAAGAGTAGTGAGCATGCGTAGAAGAGCTCTTCTCTTGCTGACACTGCCATTACTTGGGATATTTTGGGAGATTTTTCTTGGACTTTAGTCAGTGTGCCTGCCACCTATAAAGCATTCTTTTCACTGCCTCCTACAGGACTGTGGAAGGGCCACAGACCTGGGAGCACCTGGGGACTGTCCCCCTCCCCCCTCCCTGGCTAAACGTGTCCTCATCTGGGGGCACCTCTGGTTGAACTCATGGTAGGATAAATGGGCACAGACAGGAAGGTTTCCTGGTAAGGCTGTTGCTTGCACCTTCCTTTAAAACAATGTCTCAACCTGTGTTATCGGTTGAGATCCCTCAGGTTGAATGACCCCTGCACAGGGGCTGCCTAAGACCATTGGAAAACACAGATATTTACATTATGATATTATTATTCCTAACAACAGCGAAATTACAATTATGAAGTAGCAGTGGAAATAATTTTGTGGTTGGGGGGGGTCACAACAACATGAGAAGCTATACTAAAGGGTCACAGTGTTAGGAAGGTTGAGAGTCACTGCTTTAAACACTTCCAACTTAAACTTTATAGTTATAGAATCATAAAGGAGGATAGGATTAGAAATGGTTTTTCACCTCCTTCTGGATCTTCAGAGTTAATCCTCCTATGCCCTAAGTATCCTTTTATTTTAGTCATCCAAGCCCCACTGTCTTTTAGATCCTCACCACAGCTCAAACACGTCAGACTCTGAACATCCGTACTCAGGCTCTTCACCCTTACGTGGTATGCTCTGAAATTCCTTACAGTTACAACCCCCCCACACCATCTTTTTGCTGAATACTTCCTTCCCCTTCTTGGTCTAAATATAGCTATTCCACAAGGATACAGCTTTCTCAACACCTATGGCACCTCAATACGCCAGAGAAATTATCCAGGAAAATTTTAATACAATGATTGTACCATGATAGTACCATTGGTCATCGTTTAGACCTGGGGCAGAAGGCAAGATATGGATAGAGAACACATCAGTTTTTCTGTATGGAAACTCCTGGGGTGTCCCGCGCTACCGTCTCGCCAGCAAGAACGACGCGGCACACTTAGGATCCTTCTACAGAACAGCTTTAATGCGTCTTGAGAGGGAGAGCATAAGCTTACAGAGCGGAGACCCGGGGAGCGAAAACCCAACCCTTATATAGCTCAGCAGTCCCCGCCTCGGACGTGTCATCTCCTGACTGGCTCCTGCTTGTCAGCCCATATGACGCCATGGGAGAGGCAGAGAGTAAGGGATGGAAAAGTAGCAGGCACGTGTGCACCAAGGTTGTTAACTCCAACTGACAAAGGGTGTCAGCGCCATCTTGTAACGGAGAATGTGGGGGCGGCTCCCTACACTGGGGTGGAATAGAAACATAAACGAAGTTACAATGTTATGATGACCAGTCTTCCAGTCAGGTGAAAGACTGCGTCTTCATATTGTGATTGAAATACAGAGTCGTCCATCAAGCACGGAAGTGCTCATAGTGGCCTCTCTGCAGAAATGGACAACGAAAGGAAAGACTTTGCAAAGTCTTTGAGAGGGAGTTGGGAGCCACTGGGGGAAGAGGATGTAAAAAAGGAACATGAAGAAAGAGAAAGACTGAGAAGGGGACCCTGATCTTCAGTGCTGGTCCGAGACAAATCCATTGTTTTAAATGATCTGGAAGCAGCATAGGCAGGGAATTCAGAGGAGCTCTTTAGGCAGCATGAACAGATAAAAAGAGGAGGAAGAAGGATAGGTACATTGCTGGCTGCCTGGGGAGAATGAAAGGCAATTCAGTGCTGACAACTGGCCAAATAAATCAGAGGGAGGGCAGACACAGAGCTTCCAGGCCCCATTCCCGGAAGCTGTTCGTGACACAGTTCCACACTTGAGTCAGTATAAAGAAAATCCACAAGTGCATGTTGCTCACAGAGACAGCCTCCTCTCCTGCCCCTCCTTTTGGAAGGATTCCTAGACAGTGGTGAGTCAAAGGAATGCCGAAATACCAATGGCCAATAAATACCTGGAAAGATAACCCGTCAATAGTCTTAGCCATCAGGAAATGCATATTGAAAGTGCTTTGATTCTGCATCCCAACCCAGGTAAGGGGTGAGGGAAAAGAGAGGTCATCACACATTTCTAATGAGATGCAAACTGGTAAATAGCCACCGTGGAAATGAGTATGGAGGGACTTCAAGAAACTAACAATACAGTAACTACATGATCCATGGGAACTGTGCTTGGGTCTCTAACTGAAGGATTCAGAGTCAGCAAACCACAGAGGCGTTCGCTCATCTATGTTTAATGCCATACTGATACTGATCACAATAGCTAAAATATGGAATCAACCTAGCTGTTTATTAGATAAGTTCATAAAGAAAATGTGCAGCATACATACAGTGGAGTTGAATTCAGTCACAGAGAAGAATAAAACTGTTATTTGCAGCAAAGTAGACGGGACCAAAAATGGTTGTGTTAGACAAAATAATTCAGATTTAGGGAGACAAGTAAGAAAGACATACATTTCATATTTTCTCTAAAATGGATCCTGAAGGAGAGAGAAGGAATCTAGAGAGTGGGAAAGAGAACAAGAAGAAAGGCTAATGGGAGGAAAGAGATAAAATATTATATGCTTTCCTACGTGGAATATATATAAAGTGAGACATGGAAACAGACCACGGACAATTTGGGAGAAGAAAAGGGTCCAGCACAAGGAGGGAAGAGAAGAGAAAGGATATCAGGGGTGAGCATAAGCAAATTACAATGTTTTATCTGAGTAAGAAATGTCAAAATGAAACCTGTTACTATTTTTGCTTTTTGGTTCAGTTTTTGGAGACAGGATTTCTCCAGTTTTGGAGCCTGCCCTGGAACTCACTCTGTAGACCAGGCTGGCCTTGAAGTCACAGAGATCCACCTGCCTCTGCCTCCTGAGTGCTGGAATTAAAGGTGTGCGACACCACCACCCATCTGAAACCTGTTATTTTGTATGTGAGCTAAAAATGAATAAAAAGTAAGACGTTAAAGGAAAGGAAAGCCGACAAGAGGAAGGCAGGGGTGGGCCTTCAATGAAAGCGGCCACATAGGCTCACATATTTGAATGTTTGGTCTCTAGTTGGTGAGACAGTTGGGGAAGGGTTGGGAGGAGTGGTCCTGTTGGAGGAGGTGTGCCACTGAGGGTGGGCTTTAGGGTTTGGTGAGACGTATGGGATCCCCAGCGTGTTCTCTGCCTCGTGGCTGTGTCTCAACATGGAACCTCTCAGCTGTTCCTTCACTCCAGCATCAGGGACCCTAACCCTCTGAAACCATACGCCAAATTAAATGCTTTCTTTTGTAAGCTGCCTTGGGCACTGTGTTTTATCACAGCAATAGGAAAGAAAGTAAGACATCAGAAAAAGTAAAAGAAACTCAATGTCTTTGTTCTGTCCCACTCTGGAAAGACAAATAGAGCATCTGTTTCGCAGCCATCAGCTGTAGCTGTTGAGTTCTGTGGTGTGCCCCCTAGGACTGATTACAAGTCGGGAGTCGCATGGCATCCCTAAAGCAGGCCTTGAATGGGATGGAGGACCTTGGGTTCCACCGGCAGCTCCAGCTGGCCCCTAGTTCCGGAGAGTCCTGTCGCTGGACTCCAGGCTGACTAAGGCAATTTCTAAGGTTTTCTGTGTGGGTGGATCTGAGAACCAGTGCTTACCAAACTTCAATTTGCATTACTCATCACCTGGGGATCTTGTTAAAATGCAGGCGCTGACCCGGGTGCTGCTGGTCCCTCTTGAGGGACATAGTACACTGAAAAGAAATAGCAGTTGCCCACCTACTACTGTCTGGAATGTTTGGGAGAGTGGCTTGTTAGAGAACTCACTAACTAGAAGTGTGAATTATTTATGGTCGTTTTGCTTTTTAATTTGAGTTACATGTCAAAGTCATAAAATCCATATCCGCAGCCTCTCTGTGGAGGACAGCAGGTACAGTCACAGCAGAAGAGGATGCGATAATACCAGGCAGCCACCCTGCCCTTCCTGGAGCCACCCTGCCCTTCCTGGAGCCACCCTGCCCTTCCTGGAAGCAGCTACTTTTTGCTATCATTTCCTCCTGGTGTGCCCCACATAGATGTTTTGCTTTTCCTACCACCCCCTATGGCAGGTCTTCATATTCTGGACTTTTACCCAACACATTTCCTTCCCTGGTTGCTCTCTGTGTCTTCCCATCATTTCCCATTTGATAAATTTTCCTGAAACACCTTACACAGCCTTCTTAAAACACAGCATTTTTTCTCTCCCAAACTACAGGGTGGCAAAGCTCCCAGACATCCTTCTCTGTTCAGAAGTCACTTCCTTGAGGACAGTTTCAACAACAGGGTGGATCTTCATCTATTACATTTTAATTTTGCTTACTTTGGGGCCTCTTGTATTCCCTGAGACCCCAAATGGACTGCAGGCTTTATTTACTTTTTGTAGCTTCAAGGTGATACTTTGTCATATTGGAGTGTTTTTTAGTAGATTTTTCAAATAGCTTATGTATTAATTTTCATCTTTTCTATTCTTGCGAACTCTCCTTTGGTGATACATCATGACAGCTTTGTAATTATTATCCTATCTATGGCATGCAAGTAAATTTTCTCCCTACCTGTCTTCATGCTTTTTTCTTATCATCTGAACTGTATTTTTCTGTTGTATACTTATAGACCGTTATTTATCTAGTGTTGTATAAATATGAGCAATCCCAACCAATAGTTCTTAGTAGAATTAATCATATACTTTCACAGCATGATCTCTCTCTCTCTCTCTCTCTCTCTCTCTCTCTCTCTCTCTCTCTCTCTCTGTCTCTCTCTCCTTTGTTTTTGTGATCCAGGCTCTCCTATGTAAACACACTATGTAGCCCAGGCTTGCCAAAAACTTGCAATCCTCCTGCTACGACCCTCCTCCTGCCCCCCCCAAAGTGCAATAGGACCAGTGTTTTCAAAGCACATTTATGCTTTCTCATACTGACCCTGCAACACAAATATGCAACACATTACCATCTTTTCAGCATTGAGAAGTTAAAGTGAAATTTCTCATACTAACCCTGCAACACAAATATGCAACACATTACCATCTTTTCAGCATTGAGAAATTAAAGTGAAATTTCTCCTATAAAGCCGGAAGCAACGGAAACAGAAGCATGAAGCTAACCGTGGCTGTTCCTCCCTCTGTCCTCTACCTGGAAGAATTGCTGTCCCACCCTGGGAACCACACCTCACTTTGGCTGGGGGCTAATGATCTGCTCTGCTCTGGTGCAAAGTTCTCCACTCCTCAATACTCTATTGAAAAACTGAAGCCCTGTGAGGCCCATTTAGCATGCTTAGAGTTAAGGGACAATCTAGTCTTTAGACTACTATTAAATGATCCCATATTGCTTATGTTCCTTTTCAAGTGGAGTGTAATTGCTTTCTAAATCTGTGTCCAAACACTCAGAAGTAGTAACTTAAGATGCTTCCTCTAGAAGTCCTGTGCAAGCATCCAGAATTTTCTCAGCAATTTGTTGGAGCCAGTTTTAGTGGTAAATTTTAAATGTTCAAACACATTGATTTCACTAGATATTGTGAGAAAGTGTCTGATCTGTGGACAAGTTTACGATCTTTTGCATCGTCACAGTCAAGTCAATGCTGCATGCTCAATAGTTAATGATGTTTTCGAAACATATGAGAGATGAGATAAGAGTCAACAACGTAACATTCCCACCTGCTGAAATAAACACAGTACAAATTAGTGGAAAACGGTAGTGGCCAAGAAACAGGTAGGAGATCTCCAGTGACCAATGGTGGGGTGGAGAACTCTACCTATGCATTAGAAGGACAACAGCAAAAGGTGGAAATGGTAGTGTCAAGCATAATGAGCCATCTCTCTTACGTAGAGTCACTTTCTAGGGATGTTTGTGTAGTTGAAAGGACACACTTATTTATGAAAATGGGCATAGGCAGTACACCTCCCGAGGAGCAACACAGCACACAAATGCAGACCAAATGCACAGACACCAAATGCACAGACACACAAACCCACAGACACCAAATGCACAGACACACAAACCCACAGACACTGTCTATGGGAAGAAGAGAAAATCTAGTTTCTTATTTTTTTCAGTGCCCACGTACTGTTCCAATATCAGTGCCCAAATCAACAGGTTCTTTCTGTTTCTGTCCCTCTTCTAATGAGGGGAATCTCATGTTCCTCTTAGAAGTCAAGAGGGGATACACTTTCTACAGCTCTCTCACAAGATTCTATTAGTACAATTTCTACAAAGGACTTGTTCAGGGTAGTTTTTGCTGAAATTGAGAAGAGATTTTTAAAGGTTATCTTTTTGATTATTTTATTTAAAAGAATAGAGGAACTCTCACTATGTAATTATGGAAAATGGTTGAAATAAGTGGAGACACAGGTTCCCTCAACTGTCCTTCTCACTTCAACCGATGTCTGGACTGAACCCTATAGACAACCCCTCACCCCACCTTTTTATCTACAAGGTTCCAAGGGCATTTCCAAAAAGGGCACAGGATTCAATTTGACAGAGAAAGTGTGGATGTGGTGGTGGTGTGTGGTGTGTGTGTGTGTGTCCGCGCGTGCACACGTGTAATCACTGTCTTACCACCCAGCCACTTGTCGGAGATGTTCTGGAGCATCGTGACCGGGATGCAGAAGAAGGCGATGAGCAGATCACTGAGCGCCAGGGAGCAGATGAAGATGTTGGTGACGGTGCGCATAGCCTTGCTGCGGGTTACCACGTAGACCACCAGAGAGTTGCCAAAGAGCGCCAGGGCAAAAATGAGTGCTCCCGCCAGCGCAAAGGCTAGTTTAGCGCGTGCAGGCAGCTCGGGAGTGTAGACCAGCGGCTTCAGCCCATAGCGATGAATGAATTGCTCCCGAGTCAGGTTGTGAGCACTCAGCAGCCTGGAGAACTGCTCCGCGGTGATGTTGAGTGCCCGCATGCTGAGCCTGAACTGCCGGATCCAAGGCTAAGTCTCAGTCGCTGGGGCAGAACTCCGGAGGAGTGAGGCTGCGCCCAGACTTAACCAGAGGGAGCAGGAGGCGGGGCTAGGGATCTCACCCAAGGAGGGTTTAAAGTTCACAAAAGTTCTGCGACCAGTGGGAATGTCTAAGCCTCAGTGCCCCTGACTGTGTGGTGTCTTGGCACCGGGTAGCAGGAAGTCAGAATCTGGAGAGCGCTTAGGGCTGGAGAGGATGGGCAGAACCCGCCATCCACCTGCTGTCAGATCCTCTTAGCCCTTCCTCATGTTAGATTGAAACTGGAGACTTGAGTTTTCCACTTCTCATCCAGTCTCCTCAGGAGAAATAAGGTGAGCGACAGCCACCCAACACAATTAAAAACAAAATTACACAAGAGGAAGCTGCGGTGAAGTGGTCCCTTGTATCCTTCACTACACTTGACTCCATTGTGTCTTAATATGCAACAACACAGACCCAGGAAGCTGACTCTCCTCTCTGTCTCTGTCTCTGTCTCTGTCTCTGTCTCTGTCTCTGTCTCTGTCTCTCTGTCTCTGTCTCTCTGTGTCTCTCTCTCTGTGCCTCTCTCTGTGTCTCTCTGTGTCTCTGTGTCTCTGTGTCTCTGTGTCTCTCTGTCTCTCTCTCTCTCTCTCTCTCTCTGGTTCCTGCGTGTGACTGTGCATGTCCAAGGAGGCCAAAGCAAAAGTAACCAGTTTCTCAATCACTCTTTGATTTGATGACTTGAGATAGGGTCTGTCACTGACTCCTAAGGTTGCTCTGTTAGGTAGGCTGACTGGCTATCAAGCTTTTTGAATCTCTGCAACTATGGCATGGGGGTGGGGTGCCCAGCTTCTAGATTCTGGTCCTCATGATGGCACGGCAAGCTTTCTTATCCACACAGCTGCCTCCTCAGCCCCATCAATGTGTATAACTAACAGTCTAGCTGTGCCAGTAGAGGTGTGGTGATGACGGTGGGCTGTGCCAGTAGAGGTGTGGTGATGATGGTGGGTTGTGCCAGTAGAGGTGTGGTGATGACGGTGGGTTGATTTGCACTTTCTAAGGGTGCAGTGACACTGAATTGTCTTGTGTTGCTCCCCTCAGCCTAGTGTCTCCTCCAGTGAAATGTTTCCACATGATTTGCCCATATTCTAACTGAACTATTTACTTTATATCTGTTCAGGGGCTCATTTACATTCTAGACTCTAGTTCTTTCTCAAGAAGGTGGTTTGGAAATATTTTCTTGTAGTTTGCAGCTTAATTACTTTTTTTTACTATATCTCCCAGAATGAAAATTTAAATTTTGATTGTACTGATTTTGATTTGACTTTTGTAGCCTATACCTAGTTCTTTATTTTGTTCTTTGTTTTCTTGCTGATTAACTTTTAAATTTAGCATATCAAGCAATAGGTTTCATTGTGGCATTTTCATAAACGTATGTCTTTATATTTTCTTCTAATTCACTCCCCTCCATCATTGCCTTCCCACATCCTTCACTCCCTCTTACATATCTCTTTGTGTCCACAAAGAGATCCTCTTCTGCTTACATGTATTCCATTAGCTTCTTTCCCCTCCCCCACTCTGGAGGCCTCTGTTGTTCCTTGGCTTTCTACTTTCATGACCTACACACACACACACATACACACACACACACTAACAGACACACTCACAAACATACACACTGCTGTATATGGAGGGAAACATTCAGTATTTTAAGTCGGGTTTATTTTGTTTAGCAAGATCTCCTGTTCTGATCATTTTCCTGAAAATTTCATTTTCTCTTTACTCATGTTGCTTTTTTCTGGTGTTTTCTTTTTACTGATGTTCCTTCTTGATAATTCATTTTCTGATAATTCTCTCTGACTTTAATAGGGCATCCTTCTTGAGATGCAGACCTCAGAGAAAGTAAGTGTCTATTGTCAAATCCATATAGAACAGCATTTTGGTATGGTTGTCCAAGCATACTAACATATGTACATATAACATATAACTTTGCTCCAATCCCTTCTTTGGTTAATAGGGATCCTATAGACCCATATATCTTGATTTTACTTACTTTTAAGATAATATACCAGTTGGAAACTATAAATGTAATATTATTTATGCATGGAATTTTAATATTCTAAAATCTATTTCTGACACCCTCACACTGCATAGGAATGGATTTATACCTAACTCCTACATCTACTCACATTATTATAAAGCAAATGCCTCATGTGGGAATGCATCTTTTTATTATTTAAAAGGATTATTATTCTGAAGGAAGCTGAAACCCTCGTGGCTGTAGCCCAGCCTTGCACCCTGACCTGAGTGACGACTCACGTCTGTGCCATCAGTTCTACCCTGGTCAGCAGGGCACAACGAAGGTCACGCCCAGAGAAACCTGGAATGAGGGGACAGGAGACATGAGAAACAGACAGCACGACAAGCTTTCTGATCAAGCTACGAGATTTTATTTTTCCTTAGGCTTATTATATAGGTGGTTGGGGCGGGAAACTAGGTAGGGCGGAGTAATCAAAGGAGAGGGATCGTTGCCTAGTAACCAGGCCACAGAATGTTCTTAGAAGATGAGTAGGATAGCAGGTGAAGACAAGCAGGGTTTTGGCAAGGTGAAAGGGTTGCAGAAGGAGGGGTTAAGTGATCTAATTGTGGAAGCTGGGGAGGGGAAGAGGGTTGAATGGGGCTGAAGGTAGCTATTCTTTTAACATGAAGGGATATCCTTTAAAAGGCTGGTAATGCACTGGGGAGGCAGAGGCAGGCGATCTCTGTGAGCTCAGGGCCAGCCTGGAACTCTACAGACCAAGTTCCAGGACAGCCTCCAAAGCAATACAGAGAAACTCGGTCTCAAAAAACCAAACCAAACCAAACTAAACCAAAAACAGGCTGGCAATATTTACAAGAGGTCCTATATACAAATGATCACTCCCGGCAAGTTCTTGGCTTGGAATGGAAGGTTTGGATCTGGAAGACCAGCTGTCAAATGATGGAGGAAGCATGGAGGTAGAAGGACATACCTCTCTTTCTCTGGTCCTTGTATTGGGATCAAGGAAGAACTGTAGTGTAGCTGCAACCCCAATCCCATCCCTAAATGATCCAGAAAGACGTCAGCTAAAGTTTTCAAGGAAAAGCAAAAACAATCCTGGTTGTCTTACTTAGAGTTTTTATTGCTGCAACAAAACACTGTGACTAAAAAGCAAGTTTGGGGAAAAGGGTTTATTTGGCTTACACTTTCACATCTCTGCTCATCATCAAAGGAAGTCAGGACAGGAACTGAAATGAGGCAGGATCCTAGAGGCAAACGCTGATGCAGAGGCCATGTAGGGAGCTGCTTCCTGGCTTGCTTCCCATGGCTTGCTCAGCCTGCTTTCTTATAGAACTCAGGACCATCAGGCTAGAGATGGCATCAGCCACCATGGCTGGGTCCTCCCACACTGATCATTAAGAAAATGCCCTACATGGGGATCTTATGGAGACATTTTCTCAACTGAGGTTCCTGCCTGTCAGATGACTGAAGCTTGTGTGAAATTGACATAAAACTAGCCAGGACAACAATGTTAAAAATTATGTAAGACTGAATGAGTGACTAGATTTGTAATTATAGAGAGTTGGACTGTTCCTGGCTCACAGGTAAGCTATCTTGAGATATTTCTGGTCCTCATTGCCCACCATTGCCTGGTTTACCATCCTGTGACCATGAAGTGAAATCTTTAAAACACATTTCTAAGAGAATGCTAGTTCCCACCAATCCAAACTGCATTGGGGGTGACATTGTGTCTTCTCACTAATCATTCTTTAAATCTTTTGTTTTTATTTTATTCCTTCCTTCCTTTCTTAAATGTGTGTGAGTGTCTTGCCTCATGTTTGTGTGCATTATGTCAAAATTGTATGTCCTATAGTCATAATTGGCATAATTGAGTTAATCTATTTTTATATAGATGAGATACTGTTAGTATGAGTAACAAGAATTACATTATCCATGCACAAGCCTGTAACAGCCCAGATAATGATTGTTAGTTAACACCCATGCAAGTACATTAACCCCTATAAAAAGTACTTACTACATAATGCTAGTCCAACACAGGTGTGCTAAAAGGAAAGATTATAAGAAATAAAAGAAACTTGTCAAACATGAATCCTGCCTGTTTACCAAAAACATAACCTCTAGCATTACAAGTACTGAGGCAATGCCTGCCCAGTGACTGAGTTAAACAGCTGCGGTGTCCTGACCGTGAAAATGTAGCATAATCACTTGCTCCTTAATTAGGGACTAGAATGAATGGCTAAACGAGGATTCAACTGTCTCTTATTTCTAATCAGTGAATTTGACCTTCCCGTGAAGAGGCAGGGATACAACAATAAGACGAGAAGATCCTATGGAGCTTTAATCTCATAATTTAGTTTTTACGACAAATAACCTATTGGCTATAAAACATAAAACATAAATTATAGATTTCGGTTGAGGTGACCATGGAGAATAAAAAAAACCCTCCGAATAATTATAGCTAAGGCCTACAAGCCAAAGCACCTACAGTCTCATTGACCCAAAACAATGCAATCCTATTCAAGAGTTCATATCGACAATTAGGGTTTATGACCTTGATGTTGGATCAGGACATCCCTATGGTGCAGCAGCTATTAAAGGTTTGTTTGTTCAGCGATTAAAGTCCTACCAGATCTGAGTTCAGAGTGGAGTAATCCAGGTCAGTTTCTATCTATTTTACGATTTCTCCCAGTATGAAAGGACAAGAGAAATGGAGCTTCCTTAACACAAGCACCCACAAACAATTAATGAAATTATCTCAACATAGTAAATCCGTACCAACCTACCCTAGACAAGGATTCATTAGGATGGCAGAGCCCGGAAATTGTGTAAGACTTAAGACCTTGTTCCCAGAGGTTCAAATCTTCTCCCAAATAATGCACTTAATTAATATCTTTATGCTTCTAGTTCCCATTTTAATCACTATAGCCCTCCTTACATTAATAGAATGAAAAATCCTAGGCTATATACAACTACGAAAAGGCCCTAACATTGTAGGCCCATACGGTATTCTCCACCCATTTGTTGATGCAATAAAACCATTTATTAAAGAACTCTTATGTCCTCTAGTCACTGCAATATCTCTATTATTGCTCCAACATTATCACTCACACTAGCATTCAGCTTGTGAATTCCTCTTCCCATGCCACACCCACTAATCAACATAAATATAGGAATTCTATTTATGCTAGACACTTCAAGCCTATCTGTCTACTCAATCTTATGATCAGGCTGAGCATCCAACTTAAAATATTCTATATTTGGGACCTTGCGAGAGGTAGCACAAACAATCTCATATGAAATAACTATAGCAATTATTTTACTCTCAGTTCTTCTTATAAATGGCTCATTCTCACTCTAATACCTTATTACCACACAAGAACCTACCAGAATCATGACCATTAGCCATGATATAATTCATGTCAATCCTTGCCGAAACTAACCGAGCCCCATTCGATCTGACAGAGGAGGAATCTAAACTAATTTCAAGCTTCAACATAGAATATGTGCAGGACTATTCACCTTATTCTTCATAGCTGGATATACCAATATTATCTTAATAAATGCCTTATCGACTATTGTCTTCTTAGGACCCATGCACGATCCATACAACCCAGAAATCTATACTACTAACTTCATAATCAAAACACTAATCCTAACTTCCCTAACCCTATGAATTTGAGCATCTTATCCATGATTTCGCTATGATCAATTGATACACCTTCTATGAAAAAAAACTTTTTACCACTACCATTAGCCCTATGTACTTGACACATCTCAATTCCAATTTTTATAGCAAGAATTCCACCATATACCTAGAAATATGCCTGACAAAAGAGTTACTTTGATAGAGTAAATTATAGAGGCTTAAAACCTCTTATTTCTATATCGTAGAATTCAAAATTCTACGTACTACCTATGTACTGCATTCTACCACAGTAAGGTCAGGTAACTAAGCTATCAAGCCCATACCCTGAAAATGTTGGTTTAAATCCCTCCCATACTAATGAACTCTACCACCCTTACCATTATCTATTTCACTATCTTTTCAGGCCCAATTGTCACAATACTCAGCATCAACTTCTTTCTTATATGAGCTGCTCTAGAAATAAATCTATCAGCTATCATCCCTCTTACAGCCAACAAATCTAGTCTATGAGCCACAGAAACAGCAACAAAGTACTTTGTTACCCAATCCATAGCCTCAATAATCATTCTACTCTCTATTATTCTAAATTATAAACAGCTAGGAGCATGAGTTATTCAATCTCAATCTACGCTAATATTTATCTGGTTAGCAATCAAACTACGCTTATCACCGTTCCACTCCTGATTGCCAGAAGTAAACCAAGGAGTCCCACTAAGCACAGGCCTCCTTCTGCTCACATGACAAAAACTAGCCCCTATCTCCATCCTTTTCAGATCCATGAACTCATTAACCCCTGCATGCTAATTGCTTCAGCCTCCGCCTCAGTCCTAATTGGTGCATGAAGTGGTCTCAACCAAACACAAACCCCGAAAAATCATAGCCTACTCATCCATTGCCCAAATGGGATAAATAATCTCAATCTTACCTTACAACCCCTCACACACCATAATTAATCTCACTATTTACATTATACTAACACTAGCCATTTTCTCAATCCTCCGCCCACACTCTTTCTCATCCATTAAAACAATATCACTTCTCTGAAACAATATACCTATTATACTTCCCCTGAGGAGGTCAGAAAAACAGCATCGGATTCCCTGGACCTGGAGCTATGAGTTGCTGTGAGCCACCATGAAGAGGCTGGGATCCAAGTCAGGTCCTCTATAAGAGCAGCCAGAGCTCTTAATTCCTGAGCCAATGACATCAATCATGCTTTAGTTATGACTATTCACGAAGACCTTCTACTTTCTTGAAACAGAGGCATCAGTATTTGAACAATTCACTTTTTTGTGGCTCTCATTAAAAAAGTATCCTATTAACTCCTGAAACTGAGAAGCTTCTGTAAGGCAAAGGACACAGTCAACAAGACAAAATGACAGCCCACAGAATGGGAAAAGATATTCACCAACCCCACATCTGACAGAGGACTGATTTCCAAAATGTACAAAAAACTCAAGAAGCTAGTCACCAAAACACCAAATAATCCAATTAAAAAGTGGGGTACTGCCAGGTGGTGGTGGCGCACGCCTTTAATCCCAGCACTCGGGAGGCAGAGGCACGTGGATCACTGTGAGTTCGAGGCTGGGCTGGACCGACAGCCTCCAAAACAATACAGACAAACTCTGTCTCGAAAAACCAAAAAAAAAAAGTGGGGTACAGAACTAGAGAATTCTCAATAGAGGAGTTTAAAATGGCTAAAAGACACTTAAGAAAATGCTCAACATCCTTAGCCACCAGGGAAATGCAAATCAAAACAACTCTGAGATATCATTTTACTTTTGTCAGAATGACTAAAATCAAAAACACCAATGTCAGTTTATGCTGGAGAGGATGTGGAGAAAGGGGAACAATCCTACACTGCTGGTGAGAGTGCAAACTCATACAGCCACTTTGGAAATTAGTATGGTGGTTACTCAGGAAAATGGGAATCAGTCTACCATAAGATCCAGCAATTCCTCTCTTAGGCATATACACAAAAGATGCACATTCATACAACAAGGACATCTGTTCAACCATACTCATAGCAGCATTATTTGTAATAGCCAGAACCTGGAAGCAACCTAGATGCTCCTCAACTGAAGAATTGATGGAGAAAATGTGGTATATTTACACAATGGAGTACTACTCAGTGGAAAAAAAAACAATGAAATCTTGAAATTCGCAGGAAAATGTATGGCACTAGAAGAAATCATCCTGAGTGAGGTAACCCAGTCACAAAAAGACAAAAATGGTATGTACTCTGTCATATATGGATTTTAGACATAGAGCAAAGGAGTACCAACCTACAATCCACACCGCCAGAGAAGCTAGGAAACAAGGAGGACCCTAAGAGAGACTACATGGCCCCCCGCAGAAGGGGAAAAGGACAAGATCTCCTGAGCTAATTGGGAGCATGGGGGGAGAGGAGAGCGAGTTAGAAGAAAGAGAAGGGGAGAAGAAGAGGGGAGAGGAGGACACAAGAGAGCAGGAAGATTGAGTCAGGGGAAGAACAAAGGAGAGCAAGAAGAGAGATACCATATTAGAGGGAGCCAGTATAGGGTTAAAGAGAAATCTGGCACTAGGGAAATGTCCAGAGATCTACAAGGATGACCCCAAGTAACAATCTAAGCAATAATGGAGAGCCTACCTTAAAATGCCCTTCCCCTATAATGAGATTGATGACTACCTTATATGCCATCCCAGAGCCTTCATCCAGTAGCTGATGGAAGCAGAAGCAGACACCCACAGCTAAACACTGAGCTGAACTCTGGAATCTAGTTGCAGAGAGGGAGGAGTGATGAGCAAAGGGGTTGAGACCAGGCTGGAGAAACCCATAGAAACAGCCGATCTGAACAAGGGGGAGATCATGGACTCCAGACTGATATCTGGGAAAACAGCATAAGACTGTTTCAGATCCCCTGTACGTGGATATCAGTTTGGAGGTCTGGGAAATCTATGGGGCCTCTGGTAGTGGTTTAGTATTTATCTCTAATACACGAATGGACTTTGGGAGCCCACTCCACATAGAGGGTGACTCTCTCAGCCTAGACACATGGGGGGAGGGTCTAGGCCCTGCTCTATATGTTATGACAGACTTTGATGATCTCCATGGAAGGCCTCATCCTCCCTGGGGAGCAGAAATGGGATGGAATAGGAAGTCAGTGTGGGGCAGGGGAGGAGGGGAGGGAGAGGGAACTGGGATTGACATGTAAAGCAGGTTGTTTCTAATTTAGATTTTAAAAAGGAAAAAAGTATCTTATTAAGTAAAAATGTATCTTATTATTCAGTGTATTTTATATTAAAAAATTCGAGAATTTAGACTGGCAGAGTGCTGTTTTCAATCTCTCAAAAGGAATTCCACTCCCTGAGTACCTTTCTTTATCTTAGATCTAAATTCCTAGAGCCAAAAAGCAATCCAACTTCCACTAAAAATATATTGCCTGGGTGCAACCAACTAGATTGCTATGCTAATTGTACAGGCTGGAGAGATGGCTCAGAGGTTGAGAACATAGGCTGCTCTTGCAGATGAATGGGTTCAATTTCTTGCATGGACGTGGCAGCTCATGCCTGGTTTTTGACTCTGGGGGGTTGTGTCTTGTCTTTGCCTGGCCTCTGTGAGCACGGCATGCCCCCAAGGCACATACACACATGCAGACAAACACTCGCACACATTATTTTCTTTTTAAAATTAAAAAAGTTAAGATGAGGTAACACCATCAGGCTGAAAAGACTGGGAATTCCTACAAGGCACTCAGACTTCTGCCTCCTTGGAGTAAGTTTGATTCTACAGAGTACTCTTTTCATACAAATTATAGAATAGCAACCAATCTCCAACAGCAATATTCACAGTATATTTTATTAAAATTGCCCAAATGCTAGAACAAAAAGGCCTTTTTATAGGTTTAAATACTAGAACAAGAATTTTAAGCTCACTAATAATTCAGATGATGTTATTTCAAACAAGAAAGCTTGTAGCCTAAGAGACTACCTTAATAACTTATTTCCAAATTAAGCATGCCTTCCAGGTGTCCCATAGTACAGGGATTTGTGGGCCTTTTTCTGAGGAGATGAGAACCAACCTTTTTTACCCTCCGTATCGGACACAAGTGACAGACCAAAGAAAAGATGCCACCGAAGTCTAATTTGTGAAGCAGTGAGTTTATCCAGGTCCCTTTCAGGAGTCTGAGCGGGATTTTCTTGTACAGGCACAGACAGTTTCCGGGTAGCTGCATCACTGAAGAGAAAGCCATACTCCTCCTTGCACCCCTTGCGGTCGGCAGGACGGGTCAGGATGGAGATCTCTCCCTCAGTGGTTTTTATTGCTTATATAACTTTGGAGAGAGAGGGGACCCATGAATCCTCTAAGTTTTAGCTCCACCCCCATTACGTGCTGCTTTGTTTACTTCTGAGTCTCATGGGCCTCTGTTCTTCCTCCAGGAGACAATATTTCAATTCAGGAGAAATTGCTACACAACACTGGAGTATAAAAGTCACATTTGAATTTTGACAGTAGAAGTAGAGAGGCAGGATTTCAAGTGACTCTATGGGCGTCACATTTCCCTTTCTTATTGTGAAAAAGAATTTGTTAGGTCTGTAAAATACAGAAAATCCCGATTTACCATAAATTTGGCCCCTTGTTCCTATAGCTGACACTAATAATATTTGGCAAATGGGGAAAAGGCAATTTCATTAAAAAGAAATTCAAAATGATACCATATTGTTATCTGATTTCTTCTGTACCACGACTACCTAATTGTTTCCCCTGTGCTAGAATATGATACCCAGACCAAATGAAAGTGTTGACTATGAACAAGAACTCCTAAAGTTTAGATATCAAACACCAATCTTTTCTAAAATCAGAACAAGCCACTCCTCATGATGTCACTACGTAAACAAACTGCCAGAAGCCCTCAAAGTTAAAATAACAATAAATGACATCTGACACTGACTTCTGGCTTCCACATGCACACACATGTACACACGTGCACGCACACCTCCACCAATATGAACATGTATGCACAAATAAAATTAGTATGCAATTCCAAAGGCTCTTGAAGCCAAAAATAAATAATCCCATGAAGAAGAGCAAACTTGTATGTCTGACATTTTATTATTTTAAAACTTATTACAAAACAACAATCAAAAAGGTATATCATATTCACAAAAACAGACAGAGACACATGGAATGGAATTAAACCCCCAGAAATAGTCTCTCTCTCTCTCTCCCTCTCTCTCTCTCTCTCTCTCTCTTTCTCTCTCTCTCTCTCTCTCTCACACGCACACACACACACACACATACATACACACACACATACATCATAAAGTGATTTTTGTCAGGGATGTCAATAGAGGAGAGGCAGCATTTTCATCACATGAGTTTGGGAAAGCTGGATACCCACATGTAAAATAAGATGAAATCATATAGATCATCATATGCAAAATTAACTCAAAGTGGATTGAAAAAAATACAAACCATCCAAAATACATAAAGTTCTTAGAAGAAAAAAGCAGGTTAAAATCTTTATGAGGTTGGACATAAAAAGCTATCATCCTCTCGAAGTTAGAAAGACTCTTATAAAAAGACAGTGGGTGTTAGCAAAGAGGTAAGGAGAGGGGAGTGTTTTTCACACAATGATTGGAATATAAATTGGTGCTATCACTCTGGAAGATAGTATTAAAAATACAAAACTACCATTTGATCCAGCAATTTTACATATACCCCAACGAATTAAAAGCAAGGTCTAGAAGAGAACTTTGTGTACAGGTGCAGGCATTGTTCCCAACAGCTAAAAAGGGATAGTAGCTCAAATACTCTCCTGTGAATTAAAGGATGAACAAGCCATGGTCAAGTATTCACATGCTATAAGAGACTATTCATCCTTAGGAAATTTGATGCATTATGCAACGTGGATGAGACGTGGGGGGCATTGTGCCAGTCACAAAAAGAAAAACGCTTTTACTTTTAACGAAGTACCTTCAGGAGTCAAAATTGTAGCAATGTAAGGTAGAGCGGTGGTTACCAGGGGCTCAGAGGATGTGGAGTGGGAAGGTGGTGTTTAAGGGACAGAGTATTGAGTGTTCAGAAGCTTTGCTGCTTTTTCAGGAAAAAGATCTATGCACAACACTGTGAATGCATCAAGGGCAAAAAGGGTTAAGATGGTAAATTATGAAGTACATATTGTACCATCCATTTTAAGAAGGAAACAATGCAAAAATAATATCACCTGACTTGTTTTTGCAGTGATCATGTGAGCTTCAACCATTTTCATTTAGAGATGAAAATTGAGGCAATGAGATTATTATGGTATTTGATCAGTTACACAGATTCTCAAAATTCTAGATAGTTTAGAACCTTAAGACTTAGAACTTGTCTTTTCTACCAACCAAGAAAGTGTTAACTATTAGGACGAAACAAAGGGGGAAAGACAGGGACAGGCCATATGAAGCTGGACCCCAAGTCAAGAAGGTATTGTAGGGACCTCTAAGTCACCTCCAGACACCCCAAGACCAAGTTCTCAGCACAAAGGGGATTTATTTACCCCAGATGGACAAAGGACAGGAATAAGAGACAAAGACAGGAGGAATCAGAAGATGAGGGAGAAGGGGAAGGGAACAGGGGAGAGAAGGAAGGAGTATTTCTCCTGGGTAGGAGTAATAGAGAAAAGACAGACATGGCAGTTTTTAAAGTAAAGGGGGACACCCTGTATCAGGGTGAGGTGTTTAATTTTGATTGGACAAGTTAAGCAGGGAAGTCAAAGGGAGGCTTTTGATTGTTGGACTTCAATAGTTTGATAGCTGGACCTTGGTAGTCAACCTCAGGAGGAGGAAGTGACCAAATAAGGGAGCAGACCTTAGTAGTTAGCTTTAGGAATTCAATCTAATGGTTTTTAGCAAGGCAGATGGTAAGTGGGAAAAGGGCAAGTTGGCCTGCCAGAGCCATGTTCCCATGCTTGGGCTGTCTAGAGTCCCTTCAGATATTTATTTATACATTTATCTATCTAGATTACAGAAAGCTACGGAAATTCAACAGAGAGCTGTCAGCTTCTGCTCTTGAGGGAATCAGGGTCAGTAAAAAAATGTAAAGAAAGTACCCTCGTCATTACCTAAAGGACAGGAGAGTGTGCCAGCTCACCAGGAGGGACGACATTAACCTTTATATAGAGAACAATGAGAGGCTGGTGATGGCATCTTTAACAGCAGTGCCACTTCCTATGAGCTTATGGAGGCCAATTACATTCAAACTACCACACCAGAGCACAGCCTGATCTCAACACATGAACAGCACTTAGCCCAGTACTCGATGGCCTTCCTTATTACCCTCTGAACTCTCATGAGCCAGGCTTCAAATTCTCCCCACGAGCTGCTTCCAAAGGCCAGCCTCAGCACAGGGAAGGCCTCAGTTCTCCCCACCTGCTTTCTGTATTAGCTTCTTTTCCTGTTTCTATAACTAAATACTTAATAGGGAATAATATAAACAAGCTGGGCACGGTGCCTTTAATGCCAGCACTTGGAGGCAGCAGTAGACAGATCTCTGTGAGTTTGAGGCCAGCGTGGTATATGAAGGGAGTTCCAGGACAGCCAGGTTTGTTACACAGAGCAGCCCTGTCTTCAAAAACAGAGAGAGAGAGAGAGAGAGAGAGAGAGAGAGAGAGAGAGAGAGAGAGAGAGAGAGAGAGATAACAAAGGAAGGATTTGTGGATTTATTTTGGCTCAGAATTTGAGGGTGTGGTGTACTATAGAAAGGAAGTATGGGGGTGCAGGAAGCTTGGGGTTTTGGCATCAGGAACATGAGGCCACTTGCAAACATCTTGATGGATTAGGGTCTTAGTCCATGTTCCATTGCTGTGAAGAAACAGCATAACCAAGGCAACTCTTATAAAGGAAAGCGTTTAACTGGGTCTGGCTGACAGTTTCAGAGGTTCAGTCCATTATTGTCAATGCTGGGCCCTCACTGGCACTGCTCTTGACTATCCTGCTGTTACCCTGTGTTACGGGAATACAAGTGATTTATTGATAAAATTCAGATTTAAAACAATATATTGATAAGAAAATAAGATGATGCAATTCAATTTAATAGGTGTATTACTCCATAAATATGGTACATGAAGAGATAAAGAAGGATTATTTCTGAAGAGTTTAAATGTCTATGGTTTTTTCTTTCTTTGTTTTGATTGTACTTTTTATATTTTTTCCTATAATAAATGTATACACAAATGGAAAACATTTTAAACTTTTAAAGTAGGAGTTCAACAATGTCAATATCTAGTTAGGCCTGGTAGTCTCAGCACTTTGGAGTCTGGAACAAGAGGATCATGATTTCCAGGACAGTGTGGGTGACTTATGGATGAGGGAGCAAGAGAAGAAGAGAAGAGAAGAAAAGAAAGGGGAGTGGAGGGGGAAGGGAGAAGAGAGGAAGGAAAGGGGAGGGGAGGGGAGGGGGAGGAGAAAAGAGAGAGAAAGGGACGTGAGAGAGAGAAAAGCAGGCGAGAGATTGTGTACTTGTTTGCAATGTGGTCTTGTATGGTTTACTAAAGGACCCAGACCCTCTAATAACAGCGCAGGTAGTCTATGCCAGTTTCCTCACAGGTGGAAAACAGCTGGAAGCATATGACATAGTTCAGTGAAAGCAAGATGCCATATGAATAATTTGAATAGCCACAGCTCTAGTGGAGAGAACACTGTCAAACTTCAGACACAAAGGGCTTTTGAACGGGCCAGAATAAAAGAATGAAAACCTAGGAATACCTAGACCCTAAAGACAGAGACGGCCACTGGGATCAGTCTTAGTAGGAGCGATAAATTGAAAAACACTCAGAAGGTTGGCAAATGAAGTGAAGATGACTTGGAAGTAGACTTAGGTCTAAGAGGCAACGGGGATCAGGGAGATCTGAGAGCAGGTGGCCATTCCAGGTTGGGAGGAGGAAATAGAATCTTGGATAACACAACTCAGTGGGATTTAGGAAGGGACCACTGATTCAGATCAATGACACACCAGGTTTGAGTATGAGGGTAAATACAGAGAATACAAAAACAGATACAATTCTTAAAACAAACAGAGTGTCATCAAAGAACTAAGTTAACATACTGAGTGGAGTGGATCAAAGTTTAAGTAAAGATCAAGGACTATGCATTCCAAATTCCACCTTTATATTGAGTGGATTTTTATGTCCCTGATTAAGGGTGGCTCCAGTGATCCCAGGCAGGTTCAACAGGCATGATCTCAGTTGTAGCTAAGAGGCTTCACCTTGCGGGTTCCCACAGGGACCTCACTTTAGAAAATCAACCATTTCCACAAGACAGAGACAGAGACATCAGACTGCTCTCACAATGCTGAGAAAGCAGCATGCAGGTGGGAGAATCTGATTTTGAATTCTGAATCTTGATCTTTTTGTGCCTCGTGGTTATACAGTGTGACCCTCTCTCAGTGGTGGCCAGTGTAGTGAGCCAAGACCCCCAGGCAGCCATACAACCGTGAGAATAAACAACCACACTGGACAGCATTCTGTGCTGCGCCCTACAGTGTCTGGGAGGTGTGTCAAATGCATTTCCAATTCTGCTCTGACTTAGGGCGGGTTACATGCGTTTCTGCATGAACTGAAGAGACCAGCAGGTTGCTGAACAGTCGGAGGCACCACACCCTGTCTCTGCCTCCTGCACACCAGGAGACAGCAAGTTCTCTTTCCCATGTCCTCCAGGGACCAGGAATAGTTTTCTTCCTGTGCAAGTCAGATGTTAAAGAAGCTGAAGGAAAGTCAATCAGGGGTGTTGAGAAGAAAATTAAATTACTAGAGAGCAATTTAAAAGCTCCAGGACCCGAGGCTGTAAAGAGAAACAGTTTGTTCAATAGTAGAACAATACAAAAAAAAAAGCAATAGATCAAGCAGTCACTAACAAGAACAGGCATTTCTCAGAGAGCTTATTATGACCTCTAGAAACAAGAATCCTGAAAAGAAACCAATCTCCTTATCTTGAGCTAGCTTTGGCTTCCTGAAGAGCCATTTTTGCTCACCTCTGTGTTGGAGTCAACTTCAGAATGACTCTAGAGTAGTATCTCTTATTCTCTTTAAGGTGAGAGCTGTGTTTCCTGTGTGGACACCCCATACATTTCTGTGTGCAGAACACTCAGAAGTGATCCTCTTTATATATTAAAAAATGCTCACTGAATGCCACCAAGGCCAAAGCTGCTCCATGAATAAACAGGAACTTACTCAGGAGTGGAGTAAGAGGGGCTAAGGGCCAAGTGGAGGCAAAGTGTGAGTTACCTATAACAAGTTACTTCACTTCTGTCCCTTTTTAAGTTATTTATCAGTTGTAACATGGAGATCACATAGACTCTTAGTGAAGATAAAATGCATTTATTTTTTATAGAATACTTATAAAATGCAAGCAGGTGGTGGTGATGCTTTTAATCCCAGCACTCAACAGGTAGACGATGGTGGATCTTTGAGTCTGAGGCCAACCTGGTCTACAGAGTGAGTTCCATGACAGCCAGGGCTACACAGAGAATCATTGTCTCGAAAAACAGCAAACAAAAAACCAAACCAAACAAATAAAAAAAAAGCAGGTAGTATAGTGAGATAGTATTTATAACAACAGGGAACAGTTGATTCTGCCCTATCTCCTACATAAAAATAAGATAGCAACTGCTTCCATTAAAAAAAAACAATACGCGCGTACATGCGCGCGTACACACACGTACACACGTGCACACACACAGGCATGCACGCACACACGCACAACTCCTTATATTCAGTAGTTCTCAAACCCTAGGGTTGTCTGAGCGAACTTTAACAAGTACAGCATGCAGACCTGACCTCCTGAGGTAAGAGATGGATGTGAGTATCAGATGCAGTAAGAACTCCCTGAAGGTTCGAGAATAATCAAATTTGATAACTATTTGTGTTAATAATGACTCTTTTGGGCCGGGCGGTGGTGGCGTATGCCTTTAATACCAGCACTCGGGAGGCAGAGGCAGGCAGATCTCTGTGAGTTCCAGGCCAGGCTGGACCGAGAGCCTCCAAAACAATACAGAGAAACCCTGTCTCGTAAAACAAAACAAAAAATGACTCTTTTGCTGTGAGTTATAACAAGGTGTTGATGATTAAATAAATGATTTTATAATGAAATCCTACATGAATAATCTGTTCACTGATGACAGCTAAGCAAACACAGGTTGAGCAGCAATGGGAAATCATCAGGCTTTTGGTTCAAGTTTGGGAGACGACAGAGTTAAACTTCTGAGGTGGGTCAAAAATAGCTACTGAAAGTGCCAAGTGTCATAGAACTGGAAATCAGTTTTTAATTCGCATTCTGACAGCCAGAGGAAGAGAAAAATGTTTTGCTCATTAGCAAGCAGAATCTGATGGTTGCAGATACTGCAACTGCAAAATCGCACAGACATAGGGCCTCTGCTTAGAACCCAGGAACTGCAGAAACCCTGGGGTTAGCAAGGCAGTGTTTGGGGTGGAAGCGACCTTTTCTGAAGAAATTGGTTGTGTATGACTTGACAGTCAAGTCTGGAATAATAAGCAAGGCAGGAAGTTTTGTTTTAATTTGTTCTAGGAACGCTGAGGTGAGAAGTAACCTTCGCATCCGTTAGATGACACTGACAGCTGGCAGGATGCTTGGGTCACACTCATTAACGATCCCACTGGTGCTCCCACAACCACTGTATAACCATCTGTATATCAAGTATGATCACACATGTGGGATTCCCGTCACGGATTCTGCTTTCAGGCCATCTGTGCGAGGCAACACTGACAACTAGAACACAGCATGACTGATGCAGACCCCTCAGTCGGACCCTGATAGAAACCTAGGAGCTCGGTCAATGTATTCACTGAGAGACCATTAACATACTTTATCTTAAGTCTCTCATAAGGATGAGATTAATTCACACTGTAAGTCATATAAAATAATACTTTTTACATAGTTGTAGAAATGTTTCTTAGGTAAATATACGTAGAATTACAAGTTAGGTTTTCTCACTTGGCTTTCCTGTGTGTGGGTATCTGAACCAGGGACACCTAATTTGACATCTAAAAACTCATCTCTGGCCTTCTGAGGGCAAGAAAAACAAAAAAGTTGCCCTCCTTTCAGAAAACCATTGTTTCCGGTTTCCAGAATGTCACTGATGTAATTAAATAGGCTGAGAATGTCACTTACCTAACCACCTTCTTAGTAAATAGGTAATGTCCTAATTTGCTTTCTATTACTGTGTTAAACATGGTGACTGAGCACAATTGGGGAAGAGAGTGTTTACTTTCTCTTACAGCTTACAGTTCATCACAAGCAAAGTCAGGGCAGGAGCTCAAGGTGGTGCAGAGACAGGAGCCATGCAGGAACGATGCTCTCTAACTTACTCTCCATGGCTTACTCGGCTTTTTAAAAATATACAAGTCAGGACCATCTGCACAGGAGTAACACCACCCACAGGGCTGAAGCCTCGTACATCAATCATTAATCAATAAAATGCTTCACAGTTTAGCTACAGGCCAGCCTGATGGAGGCATTTTCTTAATATAGTTCCCCAGGAGACTCTAGTGTGTGAAGCTGACAAAAATCTAACTAGTATACACAGCAAATCATATTTTTGGATCCCCAAAATAGCAAATCGTGAGAGATATGTACTTTCAAACTGTGTCTATAATTGCATTTATTGGGGTCAGTGGTTGGTTTTTTATTGCTTTTTAGGCTTTTATGTACATTTTTAATAGAGAAAAAAAAGCTTAGCCAAGAAAAATCACAGAAGTCTATATTTCTCAGAGTATTATGGGTTCTATAATGTGAAGGGAAGAGACAGCCTTTTTTTCTCAATATATGCTTTTATTTAAATTAGAAACATGCATGCTTCACATGTCAACCCCAGCTCCCTCTCCCACCCCTCCACCAGTCCCTCCCAGCCCCCCCCCTGCCCAATCCCTACATCATTTCCCAGGGAGGGTGAAGCCCTCCTTGGGGGGGAATTTCCAGAGTCTGTCATTTCATCCAGGGCAGGAACTAGGCTCTTCCCCATGGAGACAGCTCTTTTAATTGTGAATTTTGGACAGCTTTGTGGTTTGAAAGAAAATGGCCCCCCAAAAGACTGCACTATTAGGAGGCATAGCCTTGTTGGGGTAGGTGTGGTCTTGTTGGAGGAAGTGTGTCATTGTGGAGGTGGGCTTTGAGGTCTCATATATGCTCAAGCCATGTCCAGTGAATCAGTTCATTTCCTGTTGTATGCAAGTCAAGATATAAAACTCTCAGCTCCTTCTCCAACCTGGCACTGCCATGTTCCATTATGATGATAATGGGCTGAACCTTTGAACTATAAACTACCTCAATTAAATGTCTCTTCACAGCAATAGACACCCTAAGACAGCAAGGGTCTATCACAAAGAAAAAGAATTATGCTGGGAAAGACAACACCATTCCAAGGGAATAAGATGTCAGTATTGGTATATCTTGCTGAGGGTGAACCCCAAATTCATCAAAATCTACAACTTGTAATTTCAGTTTTCACAGAAATATGCAGTGACATCCTTGAAGTTATGCTTAACTATCATTGTTTGGTTGTGGTGAGCCAGTGACTGTCTAAGCAGACATAGTGGCGAGACCCCGTTGACACCATCTGTTGCAAATCAGCTGAGGGACACAGTGGCAGACACGTGGCTCTACCAGTGCCTTCAAATTCATTTGTCTGAAGAAGAAAAAAAGAAACTATGATAACACCACGGATTCTGCAGGAGCAAATGGCACCTTTCTATTTGTGTCTTTAAGTTTTTGTCTCTTTTAATATGTACAATATGAATCAACATAATGGCATGATTTCTTAAGCCCTTTGAAGAACTTTGACTTGAGGCTGCACAGCCCATCCTGGCCTTTCTTTCTCCTTTCTGTTTTCTTTCCAGTTATAATTCAGGGTAGCTTGTGTTAAAATAGACACTGCAAAAACTAAAAGAGCAAGTAAAATCTTTTTATCCTATTTTCCTTTAAAATATTATGGCATTCACACCATCAATGAATGCTTTAGATACCCATGAAATACCAGTCAAACTATTGAGTTTATTCCTTAGTGGACTAGAACCTTGTGTAGATAAGGGGAGGTTGTGGCCCTCAGATTGCCTCACTCGTTTTATGGAAATTCATTTCCTAGGCATAGAATTCTCCCCTTTGAGCATTATACTTTATCTGTTTCTTTCCTATAGTTACACTGGGACTTAACACCAGTAAAAGTCCAATAGGAACTTGCAGCATATTACTTTTATTTGTATTCTGCTTACTACCCCATTTCTAAATCTTAAACTATCACCATTATCAAGTTCTCATTTCTTCTTAGAGAATGGCATATATTTGTGTGGATTAAAATAACACAGCGGAAAATGGGTCCTAGCATTTGTTTTTTGAGACAGGCTTCTCTAGGGACTCCTGGCTATCCCAGAACTTGCTCTGTAGACCAGGTTGGCCTCAAACTCAGAGTTACCTGCCTCTGCCTCCCAAGTGCTGGGATTAAAGGCATTTACCATCATCACCTGCCTAGAATGTGTTTTTATTTTAACTTTATACTTTCTTAATTTTACACAATTAATACTAAATGCAAGCATTCAAAGAAATATAAAGTTGTTTAGAATGAGATTCTTGGTTGTACTCACACAAACATGCTGAAATTTATACCCATTAGTTTGGGTTACAAAGTGTGTGTTTATTCTCAAGGTTGTTTTAGAATATAATGATCAAATATTATCTTTATACTCAGAGTGTATTAATACTTCTAGCTTCTCTATGCCTACTACAGAAACTTCTGTTATATTTTATAGTATTTGAATTGCTTTTCATGGGAACTATATTTAATTTTAATTGACATGTGGTATGTATATTTACAAGGCACAATGTGCTTTAGGTCATGTAGACATGAGGTAAAAACTCAATGTTATTAATGTAATTATCACCTTAAAATTTTTATCATTTACTCATGGATAATACATTATATTTCCATTTTTGTTTTTGTAACTGCTCTGTAGGGGCAGTCAAGCATTCTCCACATTTTTCAAGCATAGTCTTATGGTAGAAGTTGCCCATGTTCAAATTTTGCTTCTCAGTTACCTTCTGTGGAATTTTGACAGGCTGCTTTATTTCTGTCTCACGCTTTCCTTGGGACAAATTGAGATGATTACAATAGTATCTGTGACACATTTTAGGCTGTTATCGTGGATAAAATCCTCACACTATGCCCATTATTCATACTAGCTGCCGGTGTTTAATATTAAACTAAGCTCCCGAGAGTAACTCACTAATAATGATACTCATCAGTGGTCTGCCTTAATTCAAGGTGTACTTCCAACTTCTTTCATATCATTGTTTGTGTTCCCAGAATGCAAATGTGGTTCATATCTATGTACATATTGCATAAGTCCATATGGACATATAGACATTAAGCTTTATTATAATTTTATTTCTCTCTCTCTCTCTCTCTCTGTGTGTGTGTGTGTGTGTGTGTGTTGATCATGGTGTGCATGAGAAGGTCAGAGGAGAGCTGGCAACAGTCAGTTCTTAGCACCATGTAAATTCTAGGGAATCAAACTCAGGACTTCAGTCTTTGACACAGTAGCCTTATCTGCTAAGCCATTTTCTAGCCCTCAACCATTATATGCTCACAAAACATAACAAGATTTTAGAAATTTTAAGCCCTCTTGTTTTATCAGTGGCAGTGCGGCTGCACCTGAGCCTGTACCTGAGTCTGTGTCTGCCTCACTGCTGAGGTCAAGGCCTGGAGAAGCCTCTGCGTCCCTCCACCCCTGGCTCTGCTGCTACCTCAACCTCTCCACACTGGGAAACCAGAGGGGGTTTTTCCATATTTTTTATTTAACTTTTTATGCATGTCACTTTAAGTTCCCTCTCCCTTCCTCCCCCACTCCCCAGTTCTCCCAACCCCTCACCCCCACTTCATCCCCCCTCCACTCCCCAGGGAATGGCCACATCATCCCGGTAATGGCCCAGGTTCTTCCCCATGTGTTCAGGCTGAGAGAGCATCCCTCCACGTGGCATGGGCTCCCAGGAATAAATACTGCTCCACTGTCCAAGGTCCCACAGATTGCCAAGGTCTCCTCTCTGTCACCCAGGTTCGGTGAGAGGATGTCTGGATCAGTCCCATGCTGGTTCCCCAATCATCAGTCTGGGGTCCATGTGATGCCCCTTGTTTAGGTCAGCTGCCCCTGTGGGCCTCGCCAGACGGATCCTGATTCCCTTGGTCATCACTCCTCTTTGCAAGTAAATTACAGGAGTTCAATTCGGTTCACAGCTGTGAGTATCTGCCTCTGTCTCCATCAGCCACTGGATGAGAGTTCTAGGATGGCATATAAGGCAGTCATCATTCTCACCATCATTGGAGGGCATTTAAAGTAGCCTTAACGCCAGTTGGTGTCATTCCTGTAGACCTGTGAAGATCTCACTAGTGCCAGATCTGTCCTCCAACTTATAATGGCTCCCTCTTTTATGGTATCTCCTGTCCGTTTATCCTCTATTCTTACCCTGGCTCAACCTTCCTGCTCTCCCATGTCGTCCTCTCTTCTCCTCTTCTTTCCCCCTCTTTCTCCCATCTCCTTCTTCCCTCCCCTTCTCCCCAATCTAATTAGGAGATCGCATCCCATAACCCTTCTCCGGGTTATCATGTATATCTCTCTTAAGGCCCTCCCTGCACCCCAGACTCTCTGGCGGTGGGATTGTGGGCTGGCAATGCCCTCCTCCATGTTTAAAATCCATATATGAGTGAGTACATACCATGTTTGTCTTTTTTGTGACTGGGTCACCTCACTCAGGATGGTTTCTTCTAATGCCATCCATTTGCCTGCCAATTTCAAGATTCCATTTTTTTCTGCTGAGTAATACTCCATTGTGTAAATGTACCACGTTTTCTCTATCCACTCTTCAGTTGAGGGGCATCTAGGTTCTTTCCAGGTTCTAGCTATTACAAATAATGCTGCTATGAACAGAGTTGAGCAGATGCCCTTATTGTATGAGGGTACATCTTTTGGGTATATGCCTAAGAGTGGAATTGCTGGATCTTGCGGTAGACTGATTTCCATTTTTCTGAGGACTCTCCATACTGATCTCCAAAGTGGCTGCACAATTTGGCATTCCCACCAGCAGTGGAGGAGTGTACCCCTTTCTCTACATCCTCTCCAGCATAAATTGTCATTAGTATTTTTGATTTTAGCCATTCTGACAGGAGTGAGATGGTATCTAAGAGTTGTTTTGATTTGCATTTCCCTAATGGCTAAAGATGTTGAACACTTTCTCAAGTGTCTCTTGGCCATTTTGGACTCCTCTATTAAGAATTCTCTATTTAGTTCTGTACCCCATTTTGGATCCTTTGGTGTTCTGGAGACTTGCTTCTTGAGTTCTTTGTAAATTTTGGAGATCAGTCCTCTGTCAGATGTGGGGTTTGTGAATATTTTTTCCCATTCTCTGGGCTGTCATTTTGTCTTGTTTACTGCATCCTTTGCCTTGCAGAAAGAAGCTCCTCAGTTTCAGGAGGTCCCATTTATTAATTGTTGATCTCAGTGTCTGTGCTACTGGTGTTATGTTCAGGAAGCAGTCTCCTGTACCAATTCGTTCAAGGGTATTTCCCACTTTCTCCTCTAAGAGATTCAGTGTGGCTGGATTGATGTTGAGATCTTTGATCAATTTGGACTTAAGTTTTGTGCATGGTGATAGATATGGATCTATCTGTTATCTTTTACATTCCAGCATCCAGTTACTCCAGCACCATTTGGGGAAGATGCTTTCTTTTTTCCATTGTATAGTTTTAGCTTCTTGTCAAAGATCAGGTGTTCAAAGGTGTGTGGGTTAATATCAGGGTCATCGATTCGATTCGATTGGTCTACCTGTTGCTTTGTGCCAATACCAAGCTGTTTTCAGGACTATAGCTCTATAATAGAGCTTGAAGTCAGGGATGGTGATGCCTCCTGAAGTTCCTTTATTGTACAGGGTTGCCTTGGCTATCCTGGGTCTTTTGTTTTTCCATATAAAGTTGAGGATTGTCCTTTCGAGGTCGGTGAAAAATTGTGCTGGCATTTTGATAGAGATTGCACTGAATCTGAGAATTGCTTTTGGTAAAATCGCCATTTTTACTACATTTATCCTACCTATCCAAGAGCATGGGGAGATCTTTCCATTTTTTGGTATCTTCTTTAATTTCTTTCTTTAAAGACTCAAAGTTCTTGTTATACAGGTCTTTCACCTGTTTGGTTAGAGTTACCCCAAGATATTTTATGGTATTTCTGGCTATTGTAGAGGATGATGCTTCTCTGAATTCTTTCTCATTCCCTTTATTGTCTATATATAGTAGGGCTATTGATTTTTTGAGTTAATTTTGTATCCTGCCACTTTGCTGAAGGTATTTATCAGCTGTAGGAGTTTCATGATAGAATTCTTTGGTTCACTTACATAGACTATCATATCATCTGCAAATAGTGAAAGTTTGACTTCTTCCTTTCCAATTCGTATTCCCTTGATCTCCTTTTGTTGTCTTATTGCTCTAGCTAGAACTTCAAGTGCAATATTGAAGAGCTATGGAGAGAGTGGACATCCTTGTCTTGTTCCTGATTTTAGAGGAGTCACCTTTAGTTTCTCTCCATTTAGTTTGATGCTGGCTGTTGGTTTGCTGTATATTGCTTTTATTATGTTTAGGTATGTTCCTGTTATTCCTGATCTCTCCAAGATCTTTATCATGAAGGGGTGTTGGATTTTGTCAAAGGATTTTTCAACATCTAGTGAGATGATCATGTGGTTTTTCTTTTTCATATTGTTTATATGGTGGATTATATTGATGGATTTTCATATGTTGAACCATCCCTGCATCCCTGGGATGAAGCCTACTTGATCATGGTGTATGATTTTTCTTATGTGTTCTTGGATTCGATTTGCCAGTATTTTATTGAGTATTTGTGCATCCATGCTCATGAGGGAGATTGGTCTGTAATTCCTTGTCTTGGTTGTGTCTTTGTGTGGTTTGGCTACTAATGTAATTGTAGCCTCATAAAAAGAATTTGGCAGTGATCCTTCTGCTTCTATTGTGTGGAACAATTTGAAGAGTATTGGTATTAGCTCTTTCTTGAATTTTTGGTAGAATTCTGCACTCAAACCATCTGGTTCCGGACTTTTCTTGGTTGGAAGACTTTTTATGGCTGCTTCTATCTCTTTAGGGGATATAGATCTGTTTAAATTGTTTATCTCTTCTTGATTTAATTTTGGTAAGTGATATCTATCTAGAAAATCATCCATTTCCTTCCGATTTTCCAATTTAGTGGAGTACAGATTTTCAAAGTATGACCTGATGAATCTTTGGATTTCCCCAGTGTCTGTTGTTATGTCCTTTTTTATTTCTGATTTTGTTAATTAGCATGTTCTCTCTCTGTCTTTTGTTTAGGTTTGATAGAGGTTTGTCTATCTTGTTGATTTTCTCAAAGAACCAACTCTTTGTTTCATTGATTCTTTGTATTGTTTTCTTTGTTTCTACTTTATGGATTTCAGCTCTCAATTTGATTATTTCCTGGTGTCCACTCCTCCTGGGTGAGTTTGCTTCTTTTTGTTCTAGAGCTTTCAGGTGTTCTGTTAATTCTCTAGTGTGGCAATTCTCCAGTTTCTTCTTGTGGGCACTTAGTGCTATGAATTTTCCTCTTACAACTGCTTTCAAAGTATCCCAAAGGTTTGGGTATGTTGTGCTTTCATTTTCACTGAATTCTAGGAAATCTTGTATTTCTTTCTTTATTTCTTCCTTTACCTAGGGGTGATGCAATTGAGCATTGTTCAGTTTCCATGAGTTTGTGAGATTTCTGCAGTCTGTGTTGATGGTGAATTCTAATTTTAAGCCGTGGTGGTCCGAAAGGGTACAGGGGTTTATTCCATTTTTTTTGTATCTGTTGAGGTTTGCTTTACTGCCAAGAATGTGGTCGATTTTAGAGAAGGTTCCGTGTGGTGCTGAGAAGAAGGTATATTCTTTTATGTTTGGGTGGAATGTTCTAAAGATGTCTGTTAAACCCAATTGGGTGATAACTTCTGTTAATTCCTTTGTTTCTTTTTAAAGTTTCTGTCTGGTGGACCTGTCCAGTGGTGAGAATGGGGTGTTGAAGTCTCTCACTATAATGTGTGATTTGAGTTGTAGTAATGTTTCTTTTATGAACGTGGGTGCCTTTATATTTGGGGCATATATGTTCAGAATTGAGACTTATTCCTCATGGATTTTTCCTATGATGTATATGAAATGCCCTTCTTCATCTCTTTTGATTAATTTTAGTTTGAAGTCTATTTTGTTAGATATTAGGATAGCTACACCCACTTGCTTCTTACCTCCATTTGATTGGAAATTCTTTTCCCAACCCTTAACCTTGAGGTAGAGTCTGTCTTTGAAATTGAGGTGTGTTTCTTGTATGCAGCAGAAGGATGGGTTCTGTCTTCATATCCATTCTGTTAGCCTGTGTCTTTTTATAGGTGAGTTAAGACCACTGATACTCAGGGATATTAATGACCATTTATTGTTGATTCTTGTTTGCTTTGGATCCGTTTTTGGTGGTGGTTTTTGTGTGTGAGTTTTTCTCCTATTTCTGATTTCTGGTTAAGTTAGATTATCTATTGTCCATGTTATTTTGAGTGTAGTTAACTTCCTTGGGTCGAAGCTTTCCTTCTAGAACTTTCTGTAGGGCTGGATTTGTGGATATGTATTACATTAATCTGATTTTGTCATGGGATATCTTGTTTTCTCCATCAATAGTGATTGAGAGTTTTACTGGGAATAGTAGTCTGGGCTGGAATCTGTGGTCTCTTAGTGTTTGTAGAACATCTATCCAGGACCTTCTGGTTTTCATAGTTTCTGTGGAGAAGTCAGGTATAATTCTGATAGGTTTGCCCTTATATGTTACTTGGCCTTTTTCCTTTGCTGCCTTTAATATTTGTTCTTTATTCTGTATGTTTGGTGTTTTGTTTATTATGTGACGAGGGGACTTTTTTTTTTGGTCCAGTCTATTTGGTATTCAGTAAGCTTCTTGTAGTTTCATAGGCATCTCCTTCTTCAGATTGGGAAAATTTTCTTCTATGATTTTGTTGAATATGTTTTCTGTACCATTGAGCTGTGCTTCTTTGCCTTCTTCTATACCTATTATTCTTAGATTTGGTCTTTTCATGGTGTCCCATATTTCCTGGATATTTTGTGTTAAGGATTTGTTGGATTTAAGACTTTCTTTTGTTGATGAGTCTATGTTCTCTAGTTTATCTTCAGTGCACGAGATTCTGTCTTCTATGTCTTGTATTCTGTTAGTTATGCTTGCATCTATAGTTCCTGATTGTTTTTTTCAGCCTTTCAATTTCCAGCATTACCTCAGTTTGTGTTTTTCTTATTGTCTCCATTTCGGTTTTCAGGTCTTGAACTGTTTGAATTGTTTCCTTCACCTGTTTGATTGTTTTTTTTTCTTGGCTTTCCTTAAGAGATTTGTTGACTTCTTGAAGTTTTTGGTTTGTGTTTTCTTCCATTTCTTTAAGGGATTTTCTCATATCCTCTTTGAGGGCCTCTATCACTTTCAGGAGGTTGTTTTGAAGGTCATTCTTTTCTGTTTCGTCTGTGTTAGTATGTTCAGG
This sequence comes from Mesocricetus auratus, assembly GCF_017639785.1. Taxonomy (NCBI): domain Eukaryota; kingdom Metazoa; phylum Chordata; class Mammalia; order Rodentia; family Cricetidae; genus Mesocricetus; species Mesocricetus auratus. The sequence continues at coordinate 27,310,881 of NW_024429195.1, read as the reverse complement.
TCTTGCTGGTGTAGAGTTTCTAGACTCTCATGGTGTCATACTGGTTCCTCTGTTGTTAACTGTGTTTTTATATTGCCTTCTTCCTATCCTTTCTTTCAGTGGGAGCTCTTGGGGTCTCTTCCTCTCCTGGTGGGTTTGGGTCTAAGGATCCTTTCCAGTGCCTTCAAGCAGGTCCAATACTTCAATGGATGCAGGTGGGTCTGGGACACTCTCAAGCACAGGGAGGAGACCAGAGGGTATTTAAGCTCCAGGAAAAAACTTAAGCACTTAGGCACTTAAGCACCAGGAAAGGACTGGAAGACACTGAAGATTTAAGCACCTTAAGAGCCGGGAAAGGACCCAAAGACACTGAAGACTGAGGTGTGGGCAGATTCAGGGCGATCCTTCTAGGGGGGGCAGGTCCTCTCTAGGCGCAGAAAACGCCCAGGGAGACAGAGCCAGGGGATGTAGGGAATTGGGGCTCAGAGCAGGGCCCCCACTCACCTTAAACACTGGGAAAGGACCAGAAGACACTGAAGACAGAGGTGTGGGCAGATTCAGGGCGATCCCTGGGGGGGGGGCAGGTCCTCTCTTGGCACAGAAATGCCCAGAGAGATGGAGCCAGGGGATGTAGGGAATTGGGGCTCAGAGCAGGGCCCCTACTCACCTTAATGACAGGGAAAGGACCAGAAGACACTGAAGACTGAGGTGTGGGCAGATTCAGGGCAATCCTTGGCGGGGGAGCAGGTCTTCTCTAGGCGCAGAAATGCCCAGGGAGATGGAGCCGAGGGATGCAGGGAGTTGGGACTCAGAGCAGGGCTCCTACTCACCTTAAGCACTGGGAAAGTACCGGAAGACTCTCGAGCCAGAGGTTTTTTGACTAAGTCTCTGTTGTTCTATTTTTGCCAAAAGAGACTTGGGCACCAGATGCTGAGGTAAAAGGCTGCTAGCTCAAAGAGCAGAGAAAGCACCCAGATCTTTCACCCAGCTCTTCTTCTGATGGTGTCTCCCAAAAGCAAGCTTCTTCTATACTGTCTGAAACAAAAAAACAACAACAACAAACAATCAGCCAACCAACCAAACTCGATGTCCCTCCCTTCAACTTCCTGTGTGTCTTTCTGTCCTTCTGACTTCCCCTCACTCTCTCTGGCTTTCTCCTGTCAACTGGTTGCTTGCTCTGCCTCTTGACCTATGGTTGATGTTATTTAATCCTGCTTACCATATTCAAGCAGAGAGCTCTTGAGTCAAAGGTATGTGACAGGCTGAATCATGCCACACCTAGAAACAGGTTTTTCCAGGAAATAATGCAATCTTGGTGTTCATGGTGTCACCAAATATCCTGCAACACTCTTTCTCAGTGATACATAGCCACATTTTTTACTTAAAATTTAATGTACTACTTAAACAATAAAACAAAACTCTAAATCTAATTGCCTTATTTAGAAACCTTAACAATAATTCTGACTCCATTGAGTGACCCAGGAAGAGGGTCACTATGTACTTTTATATAATGTTCAATTTTTATAACAAATTCAAAATTGCCACCATCATAGATAGTTAAGGATACAATTAGTTTAAATTTTAAAAATGCCTAGTTCTTCATGGTTTCTGAACACATAGATAAAATATCAGTTGTTGCCTACATTACCTCAAATTCTACTGAAATCCATGGACATTTCTTCTACAATTTGCCCTTGCCAACTTGTCTGGTTTTGAAGTTCTAGGTTCAGGATTGTAGATGTCAAAAAAGATTGAATGCAAATTATTAGTAGAATAATTCAAATTTTTGAATGTCTGTTCTGAACAGTGAAGTCATGGGCAGATTTTAAACATGTAAAACATCATTCTGTGTATATGTACACAGCAGGCATGTCCACTCTTCCCACCACCACAAAACCTCACACAAAGGTATAGTAGAAGAAAACATGAGGGGATCCTTCTGCTGTTTTGGTTACTTCACAGATTTATAGGAGCTCTTAGTGCCTGGTGTCCAATCATAGGCCATGGGGACTTCTAATCAATGCAAGATGCTACTGAGATCCTTTTGAATACAACAATACTAAGATATTTATGCAACTATTCTATTTTTTCCTTCCTTCTTCCATCTCCAGTTGCCAACTAAGACTCTGGTTTGTCATAATGAACCAGCGGGTTGTCCTGAGCTTTAGATACACATTGGCTGGTTTGCTAACCAGCAATGGATTCTCATAGCAGTAAATGAAGCATAGAGTCTTGTAACCTAAGCATAAGCTGTCCTCTGACCACTCTGTTCCTGAGAGATCTCCTTGCTGGACAGAAGATGCCCATGGACTGAATTTTCATCCTGAGAACTGTTTAAATTGTTTTCTGCAAACCCTGATTCTGATCACACAGGAAGAAACTTATAACTTGAGAAAACCATTTTGACTAATTTTATGAACATGAAACTAAAGACTATGTAGATTCTGCAGTTTCTCAACATTTTCGGTATTTTCTCAAAAAAATCTGGTGCTCTATTGTCCTTGCAGAGTACACGAAGAACTCAAGAAGATTTTCATTTGCGCATAAATAGAGTGAGGTTTTGAAAAGTGTTGGAAACATGGGACCTCTGGGGTAGAGTGCTGGAATTCTTGTCCTGTGGTTTAGGAAAGCTCCAATTCCTCTGCTCTCATCTCTTGCACCCACACCCTCTTCTGCTGCTCCAGTTGAAGGCAGGTGCATCAGCATTAACTAGATTTTACTGAGTACTGTGCCCAGTGTCTAGGCGCAACCACTTACCACTTCCTCTGTCGTTATTGGAATATAGAAGTCCTGCTGTCAGCTGACTCTAAGAAATGGAGATTGACTGTTAGAAATAATTTTATCTAAGTACAGGCTTCAGAAAATGGAATAGAACTACCCAACTTGATGAAATACAGTTCCCATTTTCAAAGGGAAAAGTTGTAGGGTTTTTATAGGACAATGAGTGGAAATGTTTCAAACTTAGGGATATTCTTTATCCTCTGACAAGTTCTTTTAAAGATTTAAAGGAGCTGGGTGTTGGTGGAGCATGCCTTTAATCCCAGCACTTGGGAGGCAGAGGCAGGTGGATCTCTGTAAGTTCGAGGCCAGCCTGGTTTACAAAGTGAGTTCCAGGACAGCCTCCAAAGCCACAAAGAAACCCTGTCTTGAAAAAAAACCAAAAAAATAAAGATTTAAAGGACAGACTTAGTCCACATTTTTCTCTGAAAATCAGCCACAAGTTCAAACCCATCTTGTTGTTAACATTCTAATTTTGCAAATGAAAAGCAGCAGTATGGTGTGGGATATTCAATCACATTATGAACCCCAAGTTTGCATTTGCATTAACTAAATAAAATCAAGCTTGGGTCAGGAGACGAAGTTAGCAACTAGTTGACAGGAAGTAATCACAGAGCATCAGACGGTGTCTGGAAGATGATAGCGAGACTCCAATGAGACAAGGAGGGAGTCGGAGGTGCAGGATGGAGAAGAGGTACAGAGATAAATATGTGGCATAACAGACTGACATAGAAACAGGCTAATTTAAGATGCAAGTGCTAGTTGGTAACAAGCCTAAGCTAAAGACTGAGCTCTCATAATTAATTGTCTCCATGTCATTATTTGGAGGCTGTCAGTCCAAAGAAAGTCCAAAAGACAGATTGGTTATAGTAGAAGGCAAAGGAAGGAGGAAGAATTGAATCTTCCTGGAATTTGTGTATTATGACAAAATGTTGATTATTAGAGATTGGGCACAAGGGAGAGAAGTTACCTGTGTCCATGCTGATCTACATCATTTAAAGAAAATTACTCTTCCTGGACTTCCCAGACTCATTTTTCTTTGAGTGACTTCTCCTAATGCTGTTGCATTCTAGCAAAGGAGAACAATTGTTGATAGAAATCTCTTTAACTCTCTTCATAATGATTTGAGGTTCTCTTCCATGAATACATTCCTAACTCTAATTATAAATATTTAGCCAACTATGTGGTGATATCATATAAAGTAGCACTGGAAGTTTCAATGGGGAAAGGTTTTTCAAATACTTTTTTTCTGGGAAATAATTACAGACCATTCAGTTCTGTGGAACATAAGCTGCAAGGAGCCTTACCTACAGCCAAAACCAAAAAGTATTTTAAAGATAACTCAATACTCCAAATTATTACACTAATGCTGCAGTACAGTCATCATAATTTCTAGATATTTTATTAGTTCAGATAGGAACAATGCCCCTTTGCTACCTATTAAAAATGCATAGACCATTTCCCTTTTTGATGTGTTTTAGAGTATGTTTCCCAATGAGAGGTATGTGTATAATTTTAAAAATGCTAGAATGTATGTTAAATACAAATTTTAGCAATGAATTGAAAAGACAAAAGCTCTTTTGACAACCATTTTTTCTTGAGGGACTGCGTACAACTAAATTAGATCATTTAGTGTTGTCAAGGAACAAAATAAAGTTATTATTTCTGTCATGCAAGCTTTATTGTTAACTCATTGGATTATGAAATCTAGTTCCACACATGTGCACAGTCATATACAATGATAAATTATTTTAAATCTATCAGACTCTTTATCCCTTGTTAGTTTCGTCAGGCTATGCTTTTTTCCCCCAATAGCTTTAGCAATCCCCAATCCAAAATCTTTACTTTTAAAGGCATGCATTTTAATATAATAGATCTTTTATTTTTAAAGACCTAGAACCTAAACTGATTATAGGTAAAGTTTTGGACAGGCCCCAACAGTCTGGTTTAAAAATGATTGTTTCTTTTCTTTTTAGTTTAGTCTGCACATGATAACTAGAAAACTCAGTTTTCAAAAGAGACTGCAGATAGATGAGAAAGACACTAGTATCCCTTCATCCCTCTCTACTTCCTGATTTACATTTAATTCTTTTTAATCAGTGTCTCATTCTGTTTTCCACCTAGCATCCAGGAATACCTCCTCATTCCAAGAAGCCTACTGCTGCTATTTTATTTATTGACCCACAATTCATCCCAAAACTTAATAGTCCAGGAAAGTACTCCATTTGCTTAGGATTCTGTGGATTAGATAAAATAGTTTTTCTCTGCCTTTCATGGTGTCCGTTGGGCCCATTCAGACAATGCAAATTATGCTGGAAAATATAACGTGGTGTTGCTCGCCCAGCATGGAACGTTGGAACTCTGAGCTTATTTCTCTTTGTTAGACTTTACCAGCCAGGAATCCTCCACATAAATAACTTTCTAATCATAGGTCCTCATCATCTCATCATCTTCATGTAGATTCTAAAATGCAGTTTGACTTTCCCACTTATTAAGTATGGTGTATGGTGAGTTAGCTAATGATGAAACAGCCAGCCTCCATCTTAAGCTTGAAACCATCTTATAGTAAAGACAAACTCGTTTCATTACTGTTTGTGATTAAATCTGTTTCTCAATGGTTGGGCTATGCCCCACTTGTAACCTTAACTACAAATGGTTCTGTACTTTCTGTTCCAGGAAACAGGAGTCTTGTTTCAAAAGATTACTGTGACAACTACCTTCTTATAGCAACCTTGTTATGCCCCTTTTCAACCATGTCTTTGTTTCAGGAGGTTGTTATAACCAACTTGTTAGGCTTATGTTCTGCTTCTGTAACCCTGCCTATTTGGCTGCCAACACACCCATTTGGAAACTCCTTACCCCTAAGCTATAAAACCCTTATTTCGCCCATATCCAGCACTGATCTCTTGAACCCTGATTTTAGGGAGACACAGCCCATGTACACAAAAAGAAAAAAGCTTGCTTAACTAATTGCTTACTTTAATTAATTGGCCATGATGATTTGGGTCAGAGGCCTATCTCCTGGTATCTGTGGGGCGAATTAACAATATAATATGCACAGTTCCAAGAGTTTTTCAGGCTGAGCCATAGAAATTCAAAGTCCCACTTCCAATATTAGCATTGCTCAAAGAAAATCACTGCACAAACCCAGATTCAAAATTCTACCTTTTCATGGGAAAATCACAAAAGTCACATGATGAAGCAAATACATTTTAAAGCTCTTATATTTGATAACTATACAAACATATATGCACACTTCTAGAATATCATTGGTTTAGATTTTCCTTTAAGTCTATTTTTTTACAATTATAGAACTTAGGAGAAAAGATAGAAATAATAAGAACTGAAGAGATTTACACTGGAAATTTGTTAAGTATGTTGACATATCATCTCAAATCATGGACTTTACAAGTCTCGGCTCACTATTAGTATGACAAAGTCAGGGACAATATATTTCCCAGGGTATATTCCTAATTGCCCTAGAGTTACAGAAATCCCAAGTGGAATTAAAATAAAAGTAAACTGATATCTCTACAATAAATGTTATAACAATTACCTAACCAAAAATAGTGCAAAGTTCCTCAGCTTTTAGATACATAATGATAATATATTGAGGTTCTATCCCAGTTCTAATTTAACAGGAAATCAGGATCACACACATAAATTTTAAAAATTCTGAAAAAATTCATGCCATCCAACCAACATTACTTTACGATGAAATGAAATATTGCACAGAACAGTAACAGCATCTGAATCAAAGCCCTGGATTATGTTCCTCCATTTTTATGCTTCTTCTACTGCATTCGATACTTTCACATCTGTATTTTTGACATATTTAATTTGTGTTGGATAAATTTATCAAGTGCTATAGCTTCCCAAAACAGAAAAAAAGAGAACATACATGCACATTTACCTCCAAGAAACAGGGATACCTACTCTGGAGAATTTACAACTAAAAAATAATTGTAAATTTAAAAAGACCGTCCAAGGTATAAGAAGAAAAGGACAAAGGTCTTGGGAGAGGGTGCAGTGGGTAAAGTACTTGCAGTGCAAGCTTGAGGCCCTGGAACCAGATCCTTAGTACCTATGTAAAAAGCTGGGTATGGCAGGGTGTATCTGTAACCCAGGAAACAGACAAGCTAAGCCTGGGCCTCACTGGATGACCAGCCAGCCTATCCAAAGCAGGAATCTACAGGTTTAGTGAGAAGCCTTATATTAAAACAACAAAAACAACAGAGAACACAACAGAGCAGTGAATCTTAGGATTTACAGTGCTATGAAGACACACCATGACCACGGCAACTTTTATAAAGTAAAACATTTAATTGGGGCTGGCTTATAGATCAGAGGTTTAGTCTGTTATGGTCATGGTGGGAATCATGGTGGCAGGCAGGCAGACATGGTGCTGGAGAGGTAGCTGAGGGTTCTATATCTGGATTGGCAGGCGGTAGGAAGTGAGAGGGACACCCTGGCCAGGCTTGAGCTTCTGAGACCTCAGAGCTCACCCCCTAGTGTCACACCTTTTCCAACAATGTCATACCTCCTAATAATGCCATTCAAACCAGCAATTCCACTCCTGGACCAAATAATCTTGAAGCTGTATCATAATGCAAAATACATTTAGACTAACTTCAAAAGTCCCCATAGTCTATAACAGTTTCAAACTTCATTAAAAGTCCAAAGTCTCCTCTGAGATTCATGTAATTTCTTAACTATAATACCCTGTAAAATCAAAATGAAAAGGTAGATCATATGCTTCCAACAAACAGTGGTACAGGGTATATATTACTGTTTCAAAAGGGAGGAAAGGGAGAGGAGTGAGGAAATATTGGACCAAAGCAAGACAGAAAAACCAGCTGGATAAACCCCAGACTCTGCATTTCCATGTCTGGTGTCAAAGTGTTCTTCAGATCTCCAAGTGCTTTCAACTCTGCTGACTGCAACACACTTCTTTCCCTGGGGCTGGTTCCACTTCTTGATAGCAGCTTTCCTTGGCAGGCATCCCATGGCTCTGAAATCTTCAACATCGTGGGGTCTCCAACACAATCCAGGCTTCACCTTAATGGTCTCTCTAGGCCTCCATGCAGGGGGCCCCCAATACATGCCTGACCTCACTGGCTTTAATCAGTCTTGGAGGGAGCTTCCAAAACCCCCATCTTCTACCCTTGACTCTAACCTCAGAACCCTGTGACTGAAGGTGCCAAGACCTGTTGCTCACTGAGGCTGGACCATAGCTCTCTTGTTGAAATGCATCTTCACCAGATCTCTTTTTTTTTTTTGATGGTTTCCTTTACTGCCTAAGATGGGCTACCTTGAAGCTCAATCTGTAGACCAGGCTGGTCTCAAAGTCAGAGATTCTTCTGCTTCTGCCTTCTTCCACAAGTCCAACCAGAGTGTGTCACCACACCTGCTCTAAGCTTTTCTTTAATTTTTCAGAACTTTCTTTTCACAAGTTGGAAGCTTAGCTGGGTGGAAGCTTGTCCAGAGGTCAACAATCCCTTTATTCCATCTAACAGGATTTTCTTTAATCTGTTTCTTTCCTTTAATACAGGATTTAGCTCTATTTCACTTCCTGATGCCCTTTCTCTCTTCAATCTATACATTTTGTATTTTTTTGCTCAGCTTGTTCTTTTTCATTATAGGTATTCATAAAAGTGAACATTAGTAACCACACAACAAAGTCTACACTAGGCTGTTTTGAAATTTCTACTGCTAAGTGGATTAACCCAAAACTCTTCAATTTAGCCTCAGGCAGACTTTAAGATAAGGGCAGGCTCTCCCTCTATCCCCCAATAGGAGCTTGCTGGACCTTTTCTCCTCAAGTGGACCTGCCCCAGCAGGACAGACCAACCGGAGTCTGGCCACACCTCAGTCTTGACCCCCCCCAATCTTCCTTCTGCCCACCTACTCTACTGAGAGACTAGAGGAGAGGAAGAGACACCACTTGCATCCACTTGATAAAGGGATGGGAAGACAACAGTATTAGAACACACTCAACAACAGAAAGACCAATATGATACCACCAGAATCTAGGGACTCCACAACAGCAAGACCTGAAAATCCCAACGCAGATGAAGCAGAAGAGAAGGCCCTTAAAAACTATTTTATGAAGATGATAGAGACCCTTAAAGAGGAAATGAGACAATCCCTTAAAGAAATAGAAGAAAAAACAAACAAAAATACATGAAATGGAGGAAAATAAAAACCAAAAAATCCAAGAAATAAACAAATCTCTTAAAGAATGTAAAGAATGGCAAGAAAAAACAACCAAACAAGTGAAGGAAACAATTCAAGCAGTTCAAGGCTTGAAAGCTGAAATAGAAACAATAAAGAAAACACAGAATGAGGGGATTCTGGAAATAGAAAAGCTGGGTAAATAATTAGGAACTACAGACATAAGTATAACCAATAGAGTACAAGAGATTGAAAAGAGAATCTCAGTTGTTGAAGACTCACTAGAGGAAATACAGTCATTGACCAAAGAAAAACTCAAGTGCAACAAAGCCCTAACACAAAATATCCAGGAAATTTGGGACATCATGAAAAGAGCAAACCTAAGAATAATAGGTATAGAAGATGAAGAAATACAGCTTAAGGGTACAGAAAACATATTTAACAAAATCAAGAAGGAAACTTCCATAACCTAAAGAAGGATATGCCTATGAAGTACAAGAAGCTTACAGAGCACCAAATAGACTGGGCACAAAAAGAAGTCCCCTTGCCACATAATAATCAAAACACCAAACTTACAGAATAAAGAAAAATATAAAGAACAGCAAAAGAAAAGGACCAAGTAACATATAAAGGCAGACATATCCAAATTACACCCGACTTTATAATGTGCATTCTTCTTGCCAGCCACCTGGGTCCCATTGCCTCTTTAGCCCCCAAATAACACACAGAATGCTATATTAATTATGAAGCTGTTGGCTATTTGCTATGGTTCCTCGTTGGCTAGCTCTGACTAAATTATTGACCAATTACTAATATATATTTTTATAAGGACTTATCTTTCTGTGGATGCCCTCCTGACTCATCCTTTCCTCCCGGGAGATCACATGGCAATGATTCTCTTCACTACATTTCCCAGAATCCTCCTAGATTCCTAGTCCCACTTATCTTGCTTCCCTATTGACCAACAGTGCTTTATTTATACCAATCAGACAAACATATACACAGAAGGACTTCCCCCATCATCTCCTCTTTTCTGTCTAAATAAAAAGAAAGCTTTTAACTTTAACATAGTCAAATTATATATAACAGAACAGTTATAAAGCAAGAACTATAATTACAATATTTTGTCCATTAACATTTAGTAAGATTTAAAGAAAGTATTTTATTATTTATCCTATCTGTGTGAGTCTAAAGTCTCATATGTATTTTATCTTTTATCATAACTAAGGAAAACTATAACTATCTGTCTTCAATCCATTAAAGACCACAGAAGGAAAATATATAAACACTAGAATTGACAGAAACAACTAGTTACCTGGACAGTCACCTAATGTTCCTCTGTAATGTTGGGGCATCCATCTTCAGCCCATAGGCCACAGTGTGTCTGGAAGACTTCTCAGCAAAGCAGGAAATTTTAAGCTGTCCATCTACATTGGCAGTTTGTCAGTCATTTTCCTGTGTCCTACAGGAAGTCTGGCAGATTCTTCCATGAAGCAGGAACCCTTTAGGACTGTCCATCAAGTTCAGCAGTCACTTTCCTGTGGGTCTTGTATGTCCATCCTATCAAATAGTAAAGGCAAGAGAAGTTTCTTGCTCAAATGGCTAATCTTACCATGTTGAAAGCAAACTCCATAACGAGTCTCTTTGATGCCCATCTTCCTCTCAGATGTAAGTGGTGTGCTAGGAGCAGATATTTCTCAATGTCAAGAAAAACCCTAAATCATTTTAAATTCCATATATTCTGTAGGTCTTTGAAAGGTTTGAAGAATATCTATCTTAAATATGTCTCTAGAAAACCTAACTATAAATTTTGACTATTATAGGTAATTATCTATAATCTATATTTAATTATGTATTACATTTTTAAAGATCAGTATAAACACAATACTTAAACAAGATGAGAAATATACATATCACAAAATTGATCTTAAATTTGTATCAATAAATGAAAATCCATACCAATACAATTTCTATACCATAATCTCCCTTTTACCTTTAAAAAGAGATTGATTGTGATCATTAGCCATTGATAAGCAGCCCCATTTAAATGAAAATAAAAATTTATGAACAATATTTGGGAATTTGGACATTGTTCATTCCAAACAGCTTCCTGATGGTTGGGAGCGCTGTCCATACCATAAGGATCATGACAAAACACAGAAACCTGGCCAGCTCCTTGTTTTGTAGTCTGCATTGTCCTAGCTGTTTCAGATGCTGGACTGCCTGGAGCATTGCTTCAGGGTATTTTGCTTCATCTAATCATAGAAGCCTGGAAGGAAATCACAGCCTTTCATTTTCAGTGGAAACACAAACAAAAACTTTTTTCCCAAGTAACCTGTCTTTATATTTAAATTTAGAAGTCAAAGCATTTTCAAAATATATAAGTTGGATTAATTTAGTAGCATTTGTTTTAGCAATTGTTGCTATTTCCTTAGCAGTCAGCCGATTCAAAGGCAACATAATAGCCGACAGTATCCAGACTCTGTATTTTCCATCTTTTACTTTTATTTATTTATTTTTTCTGAGACAGAGTTTCTCTGTTGAAATCTTCCCATCTCTGTCTCTAGAGTACTGGGATTAAAAGCATGTGCACCACCACTGCCCAGCTACTCCATTTTTTAAAACCACTTTATTTTGTTTCTTTTTCTCTCCCAAGCCTACGTATATTTTTAAACACACTGTAAACCTTTTAGAGGTTTTACTTCATCTGAATCTGACTTTACTGTAAATCTTTATGTTTTCTGGCCATGTGTCTGTTATCTGCTAAACAAGATTGCTAAAATCAAAACTGCAGCTGTTTTAACTGTTGTTTTCAAGAGATGGTGGGCATAAATTTATCACCAGCACCTGCCATGCAAGTCTCTGCTTGTCTCTAGCAAAACAGAGCCCACCCAAGAAAATGCTGCTACCAAGAAGTCGTGCTTGTCTCTCTGTTCTTTTGTTTCTAAAATCCCTTTTTAAGTTTTCATTAGATTCTTAAGTGGGAGTTCATGCCCCAAGTCTGGGCACCACGTCTTCTCAATGGGAACTTTGAAAGCCAGAAGGTCCTGGATATATGTTCTACAAACGCTAAGAGAACATAGATGCCAAATCAGACTAATAAACCCAGCAAAGCTTTCAATCACTATAGATGGAGAAAACAAGATATTCCAGGACAAAACCAGATTTAAACAAATCCAGTCCTACAAAAAGTATTGGAAGGAAAACTCCAACTCAACAAATATAACTACATCCACAAAAGCATAGGCAATAGATAATCCTACTTTACCTATCACCAAAAGAAAAAAGGTGAGAAATCCACACACAATAACACCACCACCGACAAATCCAAAACAAATAAGAATTAACAAAAATGGTCATTAATATTCCTCAATGTCAATGGTCTTAACTTGCCTATAAAAGACACAGGCTAACAGAATGTTTATAAAGACAAAATCCATCCTTCTGCTGCATACAAGAAACACATCTCAATGTCAAAGACAGATGTTACATTAGAGTTAAGGGTTGAGAAACGATTTTCCAATCAAACAGACACAAAAAACAAGCTGGTATAGCCATCCTAATATCTAACACATTAACTTTCAAACTAAAATCAATCAAAAGAGATGAAGAAGGGCATTTCATATTTATCACAGGAAAAATCCATCAAGATGAAGTCTCAATTCTGAACATCTATGCCCCAAATACGAAGGAACCCACATTCGTAAAAGAACCATTACTAAAATTCAAATCACACATAAAACCTCACACACTTATAGTGGGAGACTTCAACTCCCTCCACCCCTCACCACTAGACAGGACCACCAGACAGAAACTTAACAAAGAAACAAAGGAACTAAGAGAAGTTATGACCCTGTTGGGTTTAACAGATATCTATAGAACATTCCATCCTAACACAAAAGAATATACCTTCTTCTCAGTGCCACATGGAACCTTCTCTAAAATCGATGACATACTCAAAAATATAGCAAACCTCAACATATACAAAAAAATTGGAATAACCCCCTGTATCATACCGAATCACCATGGTTTAAGTTAGAATTCAACCACAATACAAATTTGCAGAATTCCTACAAACTCATAGAAATTGAACAATGTGCAATTGCACCATTCCTGGGTCCAGGAATAAAGAAAGAAAGAAATTAATGACTTCCTAGAATTCAATGAGAATGAAGACATAACATACCCGAACTTATGGGATACTTTGAAAGCAGTGCTAAGAGGAAAGTTCATAGCACTAAGTGTCCGTATGAAGAAATTGGAGAATAGTCACACCAGAGAATTAACAGTACAACTGAAAACTCTAGAACAAAAAGAAGCAAACTCACTCTCGAGGAGTAGATGCCAGGAAATAATCAAATTGAGGGCTGAAATCAATCAAGTAGAAACCAGGAAAACAACACAAAGAATCAATGAAACAAAGAATTGGTTCTTCAAGAAAATCAACAAGATAGACAAACCAAACTAAAGAAAAGACAGAGAGAGAGAGAGTGAGAGAGAGAGAATGCTACTTAACAAAATCAGAAATGAAAAGGGGGACATAATAACGGACACCAAGGAAATCCAGAGAATCATCAGATCATACTTTGAAAACCCTTTCTCCATTTGAAAATCTAAAGGGAATGAACAATTTTCTGGGTAGATATCACTTACCGAAATTAAATCAAGAACAGACAAGCAATTTAAATAAATAGACTTATAACTCCTAATGAAATAGCAACAGTCATCAAAAGTCTCCCAAACATAAAAGCCCAGGGCCAGATGGTTTCAGTGCAGAATTCTACCAGAAATTCAAAGAAAAGCTAATACCAGTATTCCTCAAATTGTTCCACACAACAGAAGCAGAAGGGACATTGCCAAATTCTTTTTACAAAGCTACAATTACCTTGATACCCAAGCTACACAAAGACACAACTAAAAAAGAGAACTACAGACCAATATTCCTCATGAACACTGATGCAAAGGTAGTCAACAAAATACTGGCAAATTGAATCCAAGAATACATCAGAAAAATCATCGTCCATGATCAAGTAGGCTTCATCCCAGGGATGCAAGGGTGGTTCAACATAAGAAAATCCATCAAATATAATCCACCATATAAACAAACTGAAAAAGAAAAACCATATGATCATCTCACTAGATGCTGAAACAGTCTTTTACAAAATCTAACACCTCTTCATGATAAAGGTCTTGGAGAGATCATGAATAACTGGAACATACCTAAACATAATAAAAGCTATATACAGCAAATCAACATCCAACATCAAACTAAATGGAGAGAAACTCAACGCGATTCCTCTAAAATCAGGAAGGGTATAAGACTGTCCACTCTCTCCATATCTCTTCAATATTGTACTTGAAGTTCTAGCTAGAGCAATAAGACAACAAACGGAGATAAAGGGGATACAAATTGGAAAGGAAGAAGTAAAACTTTCACTATTTGCAGATGATATGATAGTTTACATATGTGACCAGAAAAACTCTACCAGAAAACCCCTACAGCTGATAAACACCTTCATTAAAGTGGCAGGATACAAGATTAACTAAAATAATCAGTAGCCCTACTATGTACAGATGATAAATAGGCTGAGAAAGAAATCAGAGAAACATCACCCTTTGTAATAGCCACAAACAACATAAAATATATTGGCGTAACGCTAACAAAACAAGTGAAAGATCTGTATAGCAAGAACTTTGAGTCTTTAAAGAAAGAAACTAAGGAAGATATGAGAAAATGGAAAAATATCCCATGCTCTTGGATAGGTAGGATCAACGTAGTAAAAATGGCAATCTTGTCAAAAGCAATCTACAGATTCAATGAAATCCCCATCAAAATCCCGGCACAAGTCTTCACAGACCTTGAAAGAACAATAATCAGCTTTATATGGAAAACCAAAAGACCCAAGATAGCCAAAACAACCCTGTACACAAAAAAGGCAGGTAGACCAATGGAATTGAATTGAAAACCCTGATATTAACCCACACGCCTATGAACACGATTTTTTACAAAGAAGCTAAAATTATACACTGTAAAAAAGAAAGCATCTTCAACAAATGGTGTTGGCATAACTGGATGTTGGCATGTAGAAGACTGCAGATAAATTCATGCCTATCGCTATGCACAAAACTTAAGTCCAAATGGATCAAAGACCTCAACTGAACCTCTTAGAACAGAAAGTGGAGGTACCCTTGACCGAATTGTTACAGGAGACCGTTTCCTGAACATAACACCAGCAGTACAGACACTGAAATTAACAATTAATAAATGGGACCTCCTGAAACTGAGAAGCTTCTGTAAGGCAAAGGACACAGTCAACAAGACAAAAAGGCAACCCACAGAATGGGAAAAGTTATTCACTAATCCCACATCTGACAGAAGGCTGTTCTACAAAATATACAATGAACTCAAGAAGCTAGTCACCAAAACACCAAAGGATCCAATTAAAAAGTGGGCTGCAGAACTAAATAGAGAATTCTTAATAGAGGAATCTAAAATGGAGGAAAGACATTTAAGAAAGTGTTCACCATCCTTGGCCATCAGAGAAATGCAACTCAAAACAACTCTGAGATACCATCTTACACTGGCCAGAATGGCTAAAATAAAAAACTCCAATGACAGTCTATGATGGAGAGGTTGTGGAGAAAGAGGAACACTCCTCCATTGCTGGTGGGAGTGCAAACTTGTGTGACCACCTTGGAAATCAGTATGTCAGTTTCTCAGGAAAATGGGAATCAGTCTACCTCAAGATCCAGCAATTCCTCTCAAGCATATACCCAAAGACTGCACATTCATGCAACAAGGACATATGTTCAACTATGTTCATAACAGCATTGTTTGTAATATCCAGAACCTGGAAGCAACCTAGATGCCCCTTAACCAAAAAATGGATGGAGAAAATGTAGTACATTTACACAATGGAGTATTACTCAGTGGAAAAAAATGGAATCTTGAAATTCTCAGGTAAATGGATGGAACTGGAAGAAACCATCCTGAGTGAGGTAACCCAATCACAGAAAGACAAGCAGGGTATGTACTCACTCATATATGGATATCAGATATAGAGCAAAGGACTGTCAGCCTACAATCCACACTAGCAGACAAACTAAGAAACAGGGAGGACCCCAAGAGAAGAATGCATGGTCTCCTGAAGAAGGGGAGGGGGACAAGAATCCCTGAGCAAATTGGGAGCACGGGGGTATGAGGGGAAGGAGGTGGGAAGGGTATAGAGGGAAACGGGAGATGGAAGGAGAACAGTAGATATCAGGAGGTCTGAGACAGGGGACAAATAAAGGAGGGCAAGAAAGGAGATGCCTTGATAGAGGGAGGCATACAGGTTTGGAGAGATGTCTGGCACTTGGGAAATGTTTGGTGATCCACTGGGATGACCCCAACTAAGAATCTAGGCTGTGAAGGAGAGTCTACCTTGATGCCCCTCCCCTATAATGAGACTGATGACTTCCTTGGTTGCCATTCCTAGAGACTCATCCAATAACTGATCGAAACAGAAACAGACACTCACAACTAAACATTGAGCCATACTCCTGGATTCCAGTTTTGGAGAGGGAGGAGGGATGAGCAAAGGAGCCAAGACTGTGCTGGAGAAACCTGCAGAAACAGTTGACCTGACCTAGTGAGAGCACAGAGACCCCAGTCATAAAGCTGGGAAACCAGCATTGAATAGAATCAAGCTATCTGAATGTGGATACCAGCTAGCAGGCCTGGGCAGTCTATGGGACCTCTAACAGTTGAGCCAGTGCTTATCCCTAGAGCACAAATGAACTCCCAAGGAGACCATTCCCTTTGGAGGGATACTGTTGGCAGCCCGGATACAGGAAAGAGGTCCTAGGCCCTCTCCCAAATGATGTAAAGGAGTTTGATGGTCCACTGTGGTAAGGCCTCACTATGCTTGGGGAGTGGGGGTGTGTGGGTTAGGGTGTCAGTGGTAGGCCAAGGAATGGGGGGATTGATATGTAAAATAAGAGTGCTTCTAAAGTAAACAAACAATCAAAAAAAAGACAAGGGCAAAAAAGCCACCACATTCTTCACCAAAATATCGTAAGAATAGTCTCTAGGTCACACAGTAACATTCTCCTTCTCTGAAACCTCTTGAGCCAGGCCTAACCTAAACTTCCAATTTCCAAATTCCTCCAAAACAAACAAACAAACAAACAAACAAAAAACAGGTCAGGTCTGTCACAGTAACAAGCCAGTGAAGCTTGAGCTTCTGAGACCTCAGAGCCCACCCCCTAGTGACACACCTCCCCTAATAACACCACACCTCCCAATACTGCCACTCCTGTATTCAAGCCGACACATAGTGATTCTTGACCTGCAGGTCAAAATCTCTTGGGGGTATCCTATCAGATATCCTAAATATCAGATATTTATGTTATGATTCACGACGGTAACAAAGTTAGTTATGAAGTAGCAATGAAATAATTTTATGGCTGGGGGTCACCACATGAGGAACTGTATTAACAGGTTGCAGCATTAGGAAGGTTAAGAACCACTGCAATAGAGGAAGACAGGCTGTTGTTCTCTGGCTTACACACACACACACACACACACACACACACACACACACACACACACACACACACACACGGACAGAAAGAGGAACAGGAGTCGGTTGGACTTGATGGGTCCATGCAGGCACCTGGCTCCCATTCCAGTGACTCCTCCAGTAAGAATAGGCCATTCTTGGAGTGGTCACTTTACTGCAGTTCTAATCAGTCACCAGTCTCTGAAGATACAGCTTCTTTCTAGGATTTCAATAACTCCCAGAACTCCCAGTTATTGAAGGGTTAATGACCTGACAGCTTGGGCGAGCTGAGCAAGTCTCAACAAAATTAGGGGCTGATAACATCTGCAGGCACTACACTACAGTACCCTTTCTGATAGGACAACAGGTCAACCTCCTTTGGTATTTGCAACTTTCAGACCACAGGGGGACAGACAGATCTAGAGGTGGGATCCTCCACTGCACAGCATCTCCCTCTGCCCTCTAGATGCCCACACTCCCTCACTGTTCTCACTAAAGGCCGTCTGCTTCTGTGGAGGTCCGCCTCCCTTTCCTTTTCTTTTTTCTTATCTTTTCTTTGCATGCCACCTTGCTCAGTCCTGATCTAATAATTATAATAATTGTGTAACTTTATCACTTTTTCTTTGCTTCTTAACAGGTCAAAATTTTGCTTCTCAATAGGTCAAAATTAAGAGATATATATGCTCTCTCTCTCTCTTTCTCTCTCTCTCTGTGTTGTGTTTAATCGCAGGAATAATTATAGTTTTATTAAGCAGATGATAGCAGTTGTTTGATGAAATTATTTCAACTTAAAAAATACCCACACCAGTAGGCTTTAAAAAATAAATTTTAATTTCAGCATTCCATACTAAAGACTTAGAAGAAAATTTAAATGAAATCAATAAAATTATGATTCTCATACACATATAAAGTGAAGGCACGTCAAATATATTTGTTTCACTCACCAATTCATGAAAGAATCAGACCACAGCTCATTCAAAGGAAGGATTCGAGGAATGTTCATTATGCAGAATAACGGAATGATGAGATGAACTTCATGTGGCCTTTTCTATCAGACCAAATCTGTTTGAATGCCTCTAGACTAACGTGTTTGCATTGTCATCAGCTGTTTGCAGTTCGGGGATCACAAAGTAGCTGAAGAATATGACAGGTACAGATACTTCTAGAGGATCCAGGGACTCACAGAAAGGACATCTAAACAATCTTTGTAGTTGTTTCCTAAGTCTCATATTTCTTCTCACAAAAGGTATCTGATAATTGCTACAAAATCTATTTTCTAAAACAGCATTTAAAAAGAAATTTTGTAAATTAGCTTTTAAAAGTAGTAATTGCAGTAACATCAGTGATAAATCACCTGTACTCCTCCAATTGTTACAGGAAAACCCTAGCAGTTTTAGTTTCAAAAGAAAATCAAGGCATTATTATTGGCTACCTTGTAGTAGAAAAAGCTGTTACTGCAGTGCTGTAGACTGCGCAGTGTAATTAAAATACATACAGCGACAATTTTCTTGCAAGAAAGTGATGTTTGCCTTAAAACAATTACTTGCTTATGCACAAAACAGCAGTTTATGAAAGCTAGGCATAACTTACCAAAAATAATAGGCTATCTATGATTATCTGTGTTGTTGTGTTGCTTGGTTTCTTCTAGCAATTGAAAAACATGCTAAATAAGCAGAAAGCATTTGTGAAGAGTTCTTGTGTGGAGCCTGTTTGTATGCAGTTGTGTCAATATCTGCATTCTCAGAGCTATTTCACTGTGGCATAGAGATCTGAGAAGAGTCCAGCAGGGCAGGCAAGGAGCTGGAAGGGTGAGTTAGGTTGACAGTACAAGCCACTACCTAATCTGAGGGCCACCAAAAAAAGAAGGCAAGGTTCAAAGTTGGCTCTTGTGACTTCAATTCACTGCAAAAATAGTTTAAGCTAAGTGGTTAAACAGAATACTGTGGTATTTCCCAAAGTGTTGATGGTGATCACCTACTCTTTTGAGGGAATAGGATAGATGATTTAGGGTCCATAGATATGCTGAGCCTAAAGCAACTATCTGTCACTATGCTTCAGGTCTTTTGTTTGTTTTCAACTCCCCTCAAATATTCATACTACTCAGGTTCATGCTACCATAGATGGAATATCTCTCTGACTTTTGAAAGCTTTCCTTTTACACACTGGCAATCACAGGAACCGCTAGAAACTATTAAACATAGCCACTCTCTGTGGAGATAAAGAACATTTTATTTCAAAGCAAAGCAAAACAAAACAAACCAAAACAAGCAAACAAACCAAACCAAACCCAAACCCGCCAGGCTGCCTTGTGTGGTAGAAGACAGCCAAAGCTGTAGAAACTTGTTAGGTTTTAGATGCTATACAGCAGGAGGAGGTAGTTAGATGCTATACAGCAGGAGGAGGTGGCTCACCACCTGGAACATTTGGGAAATTAGCTTGGGGACCCTATAGCTTGGGGAACCTTTCAGACAAGAAAGGTCAGGAGTATTCTGCCAGTCATTAAGGGCTTGTGATAAATGCTTTAGATTTCTGTTTGCTAGCAGAGCCCAGCTCACGTGGGAGTCAAGTCATTGCCACCAGCACTGTCATTATGGGGGTTGCTTTGAGTCCAATGGTAATAAAAGAACCTAGCATAAGCAAGGGTGCAGCAAAACCATGAAAGCAGACAGTTCCGTGGGTGGGAAGAAGGGCTTATTGAGGACAATACTGCTGAGACTTCTCCTAGGGGGCAGAGAGAAGCCAAATGGCTGGAAAACAAGCGTGTTTTATGACAGCAGGGTGGGATCTTATAGCTAATGCAGGACATTCAGATGCTCTTGACTCAAGTAGTTGACCTTTGGTGACAGATTAAGGGAGGTTCCTGGTAAATAGAAACCCACCTTATGAGATATGTTTTTCTGGTAGATGGAAACTGGCACTTAGGTTTTTCTTTGCCAGACCCGGTCCTTTTGTTTAGGACATTGTCACTAGAGCTGCCATTTGAGGGATTTGCTTTGGACCCAACACCCAGGATTCCAAAATTTTGTCTGGTAACACTAATGAAATTTTTTAAGCTGGACTTTCATAATGTCACTTTGTTTCAATATATTTATAATCAGTTAGGTCACATTTGGAAAGATGTACCAGTTTTATGTTTACAATAATGCAGATGCCCCTATTAAATATATTAATTTGGATAAAAGAGTTGAGTTCATTAAAATGAACAAATGATGGACACCAAGCAGTGAGATGACACTTAGTATTTGGAGGGCTGACAAACAGCACTTCTGACTGTTCCTGGGTTTCAGGACTGTGGTTTCAGCCTACACAATTGCCAGCAGCCTGTCAAGCTGTTATCCTGTCAACCTGAATCTGCTGTCCCTGCTCTAGGCCTGTTCTGCTCTTTTGTCTCCGAGGTTCACTACAACTTCACTCTCAAATCGGACTCTCTTGCAGCTTGATTTCTACAACAACAGCTTGTTTGCAGGCTCTGGGTGCAGGCTCTGGTTCACTGTGAAGATGCATTACTCTCATTGGCAAAAAAGATCTGACTGAAAGCTAGGAAGGATTTTCAGGCCAGAGAGAACACTGGAAAGAAGAAGGGTGGAGTCTGAGGGTCAGGAGGAGATGCCATGAGTCATAGAGCAAGCAGGATGGGAAGGAAGCACATAGATGAGCTAATGAGCCTCAGGGCAGCACGCAGATGAATGGAAATGGGTTAATTTGAGTTATAGGAGCTAGCTAAAAAGCAAGGCTAAGCTATCTACCAATCACTTATAATTAATAACAATTCTCTGTGTGGTTATTTGGGAGCCAGCAGTCCTAATGAAAAACTCCACCTACATTGATCGGGTTTATTGTTTTATCAATACAAACTCTATTAATATTTCTATCAGCCCCTTCTGAAACTGTTTGAACTCTTATATAGTCTCTTTTACGTGTATTCATTGTATAAACTATGCATATACAGAGAGACACATTTATATTGCTGTGTGATATAAGAGTCAGTATTAGTTGAGATTGAAATCTAAGAACCTACATTTGCCATGGCCAGATTACTGTGAATAAGAATTAAAAAAAACAGTGTCTGCAATGGCCAATTAAAACCTTAATGATTGGAGAAAGTTTAAAATGTAGCAAAATCATAAGTTTCTCAAGCTATCTTTAGTACTCTCATAGAGCTATTTCTTGCTCACTTCTTTGTTAGACCTAACATCCTGATAAACATATAAAAACTTTTGGAATACATTAGCCTAATAAATCCGTATCCTACAT
Source organism: Mesocricetus auratus (assembly GCF_017639785.1). Classification (NCBI taxonomy): domain Eukaryota; kingdom Metazoa; phylum Chordata; class Mammalia; order Rodentia; family Cricetidae; genus Mesocricetus; species Mesocricetus auratus. The sequence continues at coordinate 27,289,153 of NW_024429195.1, read as the reverse complement.
GAATTGATGAATAAATATGTTATCAGAAAATTTGTAAGGCCTACAGTTCCAAGCTTTCATCTTGTAGCAGTAAAGAACTATTGAAGGTTTCCACTAGAGTTATTCATTTGTTTATTGGATTTTTGAGACAGAGTTTCTCTACACAGTCCCTGCTGTCCTGGAACTCACTCTGTAGACCAGGCTAGCCTCAAACTCACAGAGCTTTGCTTGCCTCTGCCTCCCCAAGGCTGAGATTAAAGTTCTGCTTCATAACACCTGTCTCCACCAAGGTATTTTTAAAGTGCCTTGACATAGCTTCCTTTGCTTTGTTGCTATAAAAACTCCATGAAACTGTCTTTGCATTGAGACTTGGAACCTGGGGTAGCTGATAAACCAGCCTGCCTCCATCTTAGGCTTGAAAACCATCTTTGCTATAGCAAAGACCAATTAGGTTCATTCTTATTTATGATTAAGCCTGCTTCTCAAGGATTGAGCTATGCCCAACCTGTAACCTTAACTACAAATGGCTCTATTCTTCCTGTTTTAGGAACTAGCAATCATGCTTTTTGTTGTGCCCAAATTCTCCTCATGTCACCGAGACCCATTTTGATGCAAAATCAAAGAGTCTTTAATTGTTTAACGAGTTAACTGTATTAACTCATTTCCTCCATCCGTCTGACATAGCCGGTGGCTTGAGAAGAACCTGTAGGGACTAAACGGCAGGGAATTTACTGGGACAGAGGAAGGCAGATGTCTAGGGGTATGCAACAGTCTCAGGACTGGTGCACTTCCAGGCTAGGGTGACCTGTCCTGAGTTGATTGGTTAACTGCAGCTGCAGGAAGGTTGCCATGGCCTATAGGCCTCCCTAGTGTGGTTGCTATGCTTTGTATGTCTCTGTTATGCCACGGTTACAGTAAAGCACATCCAGACACCTCCAGCTAACTTCTGATTGGTTCCTTGCCACATGGAGAGTATCTGACCTCCTAGTGACTGGGGAAGGTCCGGCAAAGTCAGAAGGCCGGAAACTCAGCAACATGTGCTGAGTGAGAGGCCTACATCTTGCTGGATCTCTTCTGCAGTCTGTCATGGCTGCTAAAGCAGGGATCTGGGTGAGGGTCTGGTCCCTTTTGTTTCAAAAGGTTATTTTGACCACCTGTTGTTATAGCTACCTTGTTATGACCACCTTGCAGCCAGGTCTTTGTTTCAGAAGGTTGTAATGATCAACTTCTTACACTTATGCTCTGCTCTGCAACCCTACCTATTTGTCTGAAAAATCCACCATTTGGAAACCCCTTACTCCTGGGTTAAAACCTTTGTCTCAACCACATCCAGTGCTGATCTCTTGAACCCCACTTTCAGGGAGAGATAGACTGTGTGCATGAATAAAAAAGCTTGATTTAAATAATTGTCTGCTTTAATTAATTTGGCCATGATGGTCTTTCACCTGGCATCTGTGGAATTAACATAGCCTGGTTCTATGTTTCCCAGCCATGGGCTTTCATACTTTTGCTCCAGAATAAATTATCTCTTATCCCCTTTTAGTTGAAAGCTATATTTTCATGTCAACATTACCAAAGTGGACAGGATTATATGCCATTACCGAAAACACTGAACTTTGTGAAAAATTGCTATCCAATAAATCCTGACATTGTAGAAAGACTTGAATACATTCATCCATGCTTGTGACAAAAAATAATCACAACAATGAGTTATGTTTTTCTGAGTGGATAGGCTATTTAACAGAGGCTCTGGATGAAGGATAGGTTTTCTGAGGTTCCTCCCACCTTTTTAGCTGGCTTCAAGGGAAACACACTTTCTTGAGGATAGAGTCCTGGCCAGGTCATTGACAGGCCTAGCCTGATTAATTCTTAAAATGATGATGGGGAAGTCCTGTATATATGTCAATAAAGCACTGTTGGCCAAAAGGGAAACAAGATAGATGGAACTAGGAGTCTAGGAGGATTCTGGGAAATATAGTGAACTGAGCCATTGTCATATGATCCCTGGAGAAGAGAACGCAAGTCTGGAGTTCTCAAAAAGGTAAGTCCTTATAAAAATACATACTGATGATTATGGGTCAATAATTAAGTCAGAGCTAGACAATGAGAAACAATAGCACATGACCAACAGCTTATAATTAATATAGTGTCCTGTGTATTATTTGGGGGCTCAGACAGTGTGGCAGGGCACAGGTGAATGGTGAGGAAAACTACACATTATATATGGTTGTCAGGAGTGAGATCATGAATTTCCACATAGAATACAAAAAGCTTAAAAGGGATTTTAGAAACAAAAGAACAGAGAAGCACAGCTTATTGTTAGCAGCATTTCTCTAAGGTGGGCTCTGTTTTGCTAGAGACAAGCAGAGACTTCCATAGCCAGTGCGGTAAACTTACATCTGCCATCTTGGAAAAACTGCAGTTTAAAAATCCGTGGTTTTAGCATATAAGACACGTGGCCAGAAAAACATAAAGATTTATAGTAAAGTCAGATTCAGATGAATAAAAACCTCTAAAGGTTTACAGAGTGTTTAAAAATTACGTAGACTTGAGAGAGAAAAAGAAACAGGATAGTGGTAAAAGAAATAGAGAAGCCGGTTGTGATGGCCCACGCTGGTAGGATTTGCTCCAGAGGCAGAGGCAGGCAGATTTCCAGAGAAACCCTGTCTCAGATAAATAAATAAATAAATAAATAAATAAATAAATAAATAAATGTAAAAGAAATAGAGTAATAATAATAGATAAATAAGCCATGTAAAGATGGAAAATACACAGATTCTGGATACTATATGCTATTGTGTTTTTCAGTTTATTTGATTGCTAAAGAAGGAAGAACTGCTAAAGTACACTTGATTATGCATGCTGCTGAATTAATTCAGCTTATATCATTTGAAAATGCCTTGACTTCAAAATTTAAGTATAAGGATATATTACTTTGGAAAAGATATTTTATTTCTGTTTCCACAGAAAATGGAAAGCTGTGGATTCCTTCCAGGCTTCTGTGGTTTGAATAACCAAGACCCCCAGAAGCAGTGGGACAGGTGTTTCAACATCTAAGACACTGAGATGATGCAGCCTTGCAGACCACAGAAACAAGGACTTATACAGGTTTCTGTGTTTTGTCATGACCCCCATGGTATGGACAGCGTCCCCTATCAGCAGGAAGCAGTTTGGAATGAGCAACACCCAACTTCCCAAATATTGCTCATAGATTTTGTTTTAATTTAAATGGGATTGCTTATAATTGGTTAATGATCACAACCAATCTCTTTTTAAAGGTAAAAGGGGTTTATGGTATGGAAATGAATACTTTGTATTGGTATGGTTTTTCATTTATTGATACAAATTCAAGGTCAATTTTGTGATACGTATATTTCTCTTGTTTAAATATTGTGTTTATACTTATCTTTTAAAATGTAATGCATAATTAAATACAGATTATAGATACTTATAATAGTCAGAATTTATAGTTAGGTTAGTTACGTTTCTAGATATAGAAATAGTCTTCAAACCTTTCAAAGACCTTCAGAAAATGGCATTTAAAATGGTTTAGGTTTTTCTTGACAATGAGAAATATCTGCTCCTGGCAGCACCAATTACATCTGAGAGGAAGATGGGCTCAAAGAAACTCGTTATGGAGTTTGCTTTCAACATGGCAAGATTAGCCATTTGTGCAAGAAACTGCTCTTGCCTGGACTGCTTGACTGTTGCTGTATAAACTGGACATGCAGGACCCACAGGAAAGTGACTGCTGAACTCAAAGAGTCCTACAGGGTTCCTGCTTCATGGAAGAGTCTACCAGACTTTCTGCAGGACACAGAAAAATGACTGACAGACTGCCAATGCAGATAGACAGTTTGAAATTTCCTGCTTTGCTAAGAAGTCTTCCAGAAACACTGTGGCCTATGGTCTGAAGATAGATGTCCCAATGTTACAAAGGAACTTCAGGTGACTGTCCAGGTACCAGATGTTTCTGTCAATTTTAGTGTTTATATATTACCCTTTTGTGGTCTTTGATGGAGTTGAAGACAGATAGTTGTAGTTATATCTTTCCTTAGTTATGATAAAAGATAAGCTACAGATAAGACTTTATGCTCACACAGATGGGATAGATAATAAAATATTTTTCTTTAAATCTTACTAAATATTATGGACAAAATATTGTAACTATATTTCTCGCTTGATAACTGTTCTGTTTTATGTAAATTGACTATATTAAAGTTAAAACCTTTCTTTTTATTTAGTCAGAAAAGAGATAATGGGGAAGTCCTGTGTATATGTCAATAAAGCATTGTTGGCCAAAAGGGAAGCAAGATTGGTGGGACTAGGAGTCTAGGAGGATTCTGGGAAATATAGTGAATTGAGCCATTGCCATGTGATCCCTGGAGAAGAGAACGCAAGTCTGGCGTTCTCAAAAAATAAGTCCTTATAAAAATATATACTGATGATTATGGGTCAATAATTAAGTCAGAGCTAGAAAATGAGAAACAATAGCAAATGGCCAACAGTTTATAATTAATACAGTGTCTTGTGTGTTATTTGGGGGATCAGACAGCTCGTCAGGGCACAAGTGGTTGGCAGGGAAAACTACACGTTACAAAAGGAGGAGACAATAGTATGTGAAAGTGAGGCTGTCAAGTCTCCATCAGGACCAGAGATAGATTTAGATTCTATTCCTTTTCCAAGAAGAAGTAGCTTTAATGGGCCTCACCAAAGCCCAGATATCTCCACCTTTTCATAGGGCAATTTAAATTCTAAAGAAGGGCTTCCCCCTTTAATGTCACCAGGAAAACGAGGTCAGAGCCATCCTCAATGGCTTCCAACGCTGCTAATCCCTGTAAGGCTGTTGTTTGACTAATATCCAAAAGATATTCCTCTGGGAAGTTGTCTTATCTTCCCCTAAACTGAAAGCACACACATCAGAACCCACTGTTGGAGATCTTCAGCTCTCTGAGCCTCATTCGAAGCCCGCCCTCAACATGCTAAGGGGCAGCTCCCTGTAGCTGCCCATTCTAGACCACACCCAAAGAAAGCCCACCAGAGGTTGCACTCCCAAAGGTATTTAAAGTCTGGTCCATAGACTTCCCTCCTTAGTTTCTCCTCTTTCCTGGGACCACTCAAGAGTGTTTTGCTCAGATTAAAAATAGGTTTACTAATTTGATCTGACTCATTGCATTGGTGGAAATACTCGCTACTGGGGGATTTTTACTTGTCACCTACCAGCCAGGACAGTGTAAGGTAAGAGAGAGGCCAACGTAGTGGGTACTGCATTCAGAGCTTATTTTTGTAAAAATATTCAAAAAGCAAAACATTTAAACATTCCAAAATGGCACAATGGTTTTATTCTGAACACTGTGTTGTTCAATGATCTTTCTTTTTAATACTTTATATCTTTAAGTAATCTTTGTATCCAATCTGTGTAAATTGGCTTAATTTTTATTTTCTTCCTCAGAATGACTCATAGCCTTGGCTATATGTATATCCATGATGTCTACCATACTGTCCTCCTTTTTTGAGTCATTTCTGGTCACCTTGTTTTTTGCAGTTTTGTCTTAGTTTCATGTATCTACAGTAATAAGTGATTGGCGAAGGAAGTTTTCTGCATTGCTTCTTTGGATGTATTATTCAGCTGGTCTTCCAGCATCCACCCTTCTTTATCTGGGGTGAAACATGCCTCCTTACTCTTCTTCCTCCAAAGAGTTCTCTGTGGCTGGCTTTCTCTGAGTTCCAGTGATATTATTCTGTGATCATATCTTTACACTCGCAATTTAAACTCAACAACAGTGAGTTTCTCTAAATGTCCATGATTTGCACTCAATATTTTTTCTTTCTGCCTTTTCTCACACCATTTATTTTAGCTGTCTGTTCTTGTCAATATTACAAATTATTAGGTGGAAGGTTTTCCTTGGTACTTTTGTCAGCCAGCGTTTGGCAGAGAAAAGCGCGTTTTTCCAGCAAACATAGCAGGAAGGGATTTACTACAAGGCATTACATTGCATCTGTGGAGCTACTATGTCAACAATGTCTGCAAAGATAACTAATATAATGTCAGCGATGTGGAGAGGATGGGATGTGGGAGGCCCAGAGGCTTATTGTCTTATCTCCAGCTAACCCCTGAATAGCCAATTCTTGCTTATCTCTGTATTAAAGGTAAAAGATAAAAAACCTTTTAGAATCTAAAAATTTAGCAGACCTCTGGCTTCCACCAACCCCAAAGCTAAGAATGTCATTAGATGGCATCTGAGGCCTATAGGAGAGCTTCCCCATCTTGCTGTAACTTTCTTTCCAATGTTTCCACCAATGTATTGGAAAAATGTCTTGATTTATGAATTTCTTCATTCTGTAACTCTATAAAACTTCATGAAAAGATTTCTACATTGGAACATGGAATTTGGGGTAACCTAAATCTGGGTTCCCAGGCTGTGGTGACTCAAATTTGGCTCCTGAATAAACTGTCTCCTGTTCCCTTTAAGGATAGAGCTTTCTTTTTTTTGGAGAGACTTTTTTAAATTTTAATTTTAAATAGCTTGTTTTACATGTCAATACCAGTTCCCTCTCCTTCCCCTCCTCCCATACTCCCCACCCCCCCAGCCTCCCACCCTATTGCCAATTCCTTCCACATAGGGGATATCTAGAGTCTGTCATTTCACTCAGGGTAGGGTCCAGGCACTCCCCTAAGAGTCCAGGCTGAGAGAGCATCCCACTTTGTGCTATGGGCACACGATGTCTGTGTGTATTCCAGGGATAAACACTGATCCACTGCTCAGGGCCCCATAGGTAGCCCAGGCCTCCTCACTGACTCTCACATTTGGGGGGTCTGGATCAGTCCCATGCTGGCCTCCCAGCTGTCAGTCTGGGGTCCAAGAGCTCTCCCCTGTTCAGATCAGCTGTATCTGCTGGTTTTGCCATCCCATTCTTTGCCAATTTGAAGGGTAGAGCTTTGTTTTGTTGTTGTTCTTTGCTTTTTATGTTGACACTGTAACAGCTCCAGAACCAACTTGAATGAACTTTCAGGAATACTTTAAAAGACACAGAGGGGTGCTGTACTTCATAATCAGAAAGTCATTTGTCACACTCTGAAACACTGTTGCCAACTCCAGAACTGTTGTGTGAGTTCTAATCGGTCTTACTAATAAAATCCCTGAGTTGGATATAGTAGTAAGTGCTGTAAGATCAGAGAGATAAGGAGCAAGCCACAGTCACACCTTACATCATCAACTTACCAACAAAAGGAGGGAGAGCTCCTATCTCCTCCTGCCTTATAACCCTATCTCCATCCAGCCATATCACTTCCTGTTTGTCTATACAGACTTCCGAACCTCTATGGTTAACTAGTGGCTAGATCCACACTCTGATCTTCAGGCAAGCTTTATTTGTTAGAGCATAAACAAGATAACACCACATTTCCCCTTTTTTGATTAAAATTGAAAAAGGCTATAACTAATGTAAGAAAAACTATATGTAGTAAGTACAATAACTAAATACAATATATAGGCAATAAATACATCAACAATGTCTAGTCCATTAGCAATTGACAAATTGGAAATACTCCATATCTATCCTATCTTGGTCAGTCCAAAAGGTTGTACCTAATTCACTTTCTAGTCTAACTTGCATTATCAAAACTATCTTTTTATGTCCCTCAACCTTATACACTTTACATTTCTTTAGTGAGTTTCTTTTCTGAATCTAGTAGCAAGGAAAATTATAAAGTCTTCAACTCCATCCGAGATTCGAGAAGTAAATAGTATTACCTGAGTAATCAGGAAGTGCAAGCAAGCAACTTTCAAAAATTTGAGAAATGACAGAAGCAGCTGGCTGCCTGGACAGTCACCCAAGAGTCCTCTGAAACATTGGGGCACCTATCTTTGGCCTACAGGCCCATCATACCTGACATATGTTTCTATGAAGCCAGGTATTCTGAAGGACTGTCCTACATTGTGTTGGCAAAGTTTGGCAGTCCATTATTTTGTGTCCTATTTGTCCAGTTTGAACAGCATACTGACAGCAGTTGAGGCAAGGGCACTTTCTTGCCTACTGGCTTACTTTTGCCACAAAGAAAATAAACCCCAGATGGAGTTTCTTCAATGCCCATCATCTTCGCCATGTTTATGCCATGTCTCATTGTTATAAAAAAGAGTTTATGCTATTAAAACATCTTAAATGCCATATTCTACAGATCTCTGAAGTGTTTGAAGATGGTCTGTCTATCTAAAAATATTTCCCTGCTTGATCTTAAGAAACATACTTAAGTGTATAGTTTTCCTTGCCAGTCATCTGGGGCCTGCCATGCTGTCTGAACCCCCAAATAACACACAGGACACTATGTTAATTATGAAGCTGTTGGCCATTTGCTTGGTTTCTTACTGGCTAGCTCTGTCTTAATTATTTAACCCATAATCGTTAATCTAAGTATTTACCAGAGAAAAGGGTCCAGACCTCCTACTCCTCTGGTCGACTACACGGTGTCTCTCTCTGCTTCTCTTTCCCAGAATCCTCCTTGATTCCTAGTCTCACCAGTCTTGCTTCCCTATTGGCCAACAGTGCTTTATTCAAACCAATCAGACACATTTTTACAGAACGACATCTCCCAAAACCTAAGGTGACCGTGAGTTCAATTGTAAAGGTGACTAATTGCTAAGTTGCATTTTTTCATTATTCTAAATAGTTGATAATAATAACTTTCAAGAACTAAAAGTTTGGATTACATTGTTAAATGAGTTGCATAGATACAATACCTTGAACAAGATTAGAAATGTATATATAGTATATTCTAACAAAAATAATCTCAATTTTGTATTGAAATACAAACAATCCAAGCCAATGTAAAACAGTTAAAATTAGTAGTTGTGTTTTTGGTTTAAAAATGGATTCAACAATCTACCTCTTTGTCCTATTTCCATTTCCCCCCTTCTTCTTTTCAGAGTAGATTCAATAATCTACCCTTATATCCTATCATACATGCATGTATATACACCCTTTGCTTTTCAAAACAAGACCTCTGAATCTAATCTCCTTTGTTCAACTTTTTTCCTGATCATTACCAATAACAACTTGTAACCAACCCTCCTAAACAATGACAAATATCCATAACCCCTTAAATGACCCAACTCCACCCACACTACTTTTTGGGAATGTGGGCATCATGTTCTTAAAATTACTTCCTGCTACCTGGGGGCAACAGTATATTTAGGGGATATTGAAAAGAAAAAATTTGGGTTAATTGTCAAGTCCTGGGAGAGGCAACTGTATCATTTGTTATCTAGTCTCTGAATAATTGAAAAATGCAGGGCATCTCTCAAGTCCTAGCTAGAGTAGTCTGTGAGACTGGATCTCCCCGCTAGCTACCTTGAAATTGCCCTGAGCAGTTTGTATTCCAAAGTTGATCTTTAGGTGATGTTTTTCAGCTTAATGGTGTTATCATAGTTTTGGTGGAATCGTCTCTGTGGGGCCCTATCATCCTTTTGGAGATTTCAAAGGTTGCTGTTAGGCATGATCATGGTTCACTACAAAAACCTTAAACATTTCAAATGTCACATGCAGCAAATCTCAAAGAGGCTAAAGGACCAATATTTGTAATTTATGTCAAAATACAAAAACTTAATTCCTAGTTACCTGATAGAGACTCAAGCCTGAAATCACATACAGGAAGCTAGATGAAGCCTTTTTCTAGAATTAGTTAGTATTCTATATGGCCATTAATTTCATGACAAAAAGTTTAAATTATATATATTAATCTTATCTATTTTGAGATGTTTATACCTTAAGAAAAGCTTTAAAGAGTCAAAATAAAACCCAAAGGGTTATGAGATTAGTGGCAATACAATAGTTCCTAATTTTTCTTTTTCTTCTGTCCCTTATCAGGTGGTTCTTCTGACATGAGACAGAGATTTGAGATTTTACTTTAACAAGCATGCTTAGGTTTAGAGGAGAGACCCACACTCCAACTCCAAAGCTATCTTTAATCTTTAATTTGAATGGGACTATGAAAAGACCATTTGTATTATATGCCTGTAGAGAAGAGCAGAAACAAACATTTGGGAAGATTTATGAAATTTTATCCTGTTGGAGATTTGATGGGTTATTAGGCCAATTCAGTCTTTTTCTTGAGACATTTTTTTCTGGATGATTATTTTCTTTTGTTTCACATGTCTCTTTTGTCCAGTGGTCTTCAGATTCCTTAGTTGGATGACTTCATCCTCCTGAAAAGGCAAAGACAAAGCCCTTCCCCAACCCTAACTTTGGGGAGATTCCCTTATGGTAAGTTATATCTGATCAAATGAAAAATATTTGTTAAAGTTAATATAGATTGAAATGTCATGCTGTTTAATGAACTATCACCTCTTCTAACCAAGGTGTCTCTTGTTCATATCTAATCTTTATTAATTTTGATGGTATCCATAGCTTTTCTTCATGTGTGGAAACCAAAGCAAAATCCCTTCCCCGATATAACATGTTTCCTGGTTTCCATTCTGAGGTCAGTACATCTTTAAAGAATATTGACTGATTCAATTCCATAGTTTTTCTATAATCCAATGTCTCTCTGCAGCTGTCGTTCCTTTCTCACTAGCATTCAGAAAATTCAAAGTTAATAAAGCATTGTGTAATCTATCTCTGGGGGCCTTTATCATCCCTTTCAGCTTATTTAGCACATCCTTCAAAGTTCGATTTGATCTTTCTATAACTTCCTGCCCTGTAAGTTTGTGTGGTATACCTGCAATGTACTTTATATTGTAATAAGCAAAAAACTGTTTCATTTTACTGGAGTCTTCATTTGTACAGGTATTCCCATGATGGCCATAACTTCTAACAAATATGTGATTACAGAATTAGCCCTTTCAGAACTCAGAGCAGTTGCCCACTGAAATCCTGAATAGGTATCAATAATGTGGTGTACATATTTTAATTTTCCAAATGCTACAAAATAAAACACACCCATCTGCCAGATTTCATTCTTTTGAGTACCCTTTGGGTCACTTCCTGTAGGCAGTGAAGTTTGGTTGTATAATGAACAAGTAGAACATTTCCTTATGATTTCCTTGGCTTGTTGCCAAGTGATGGAGGAACCTTTGCTATTGAGATGATGTTCTTTATGAAATTCTGAGGCCTTTAGCACATTTCCTATCAGTAGTTAATCAATTTCTTCATTACCTTGTGCTAGAAGGCCTGGCAGACCCATATGGGACCGGTTGTGCATTTCATATACAAGGGATGATTGCTATTCCTGATTCTTTCTTGTAACTGAATAAATAACGAAGTTAGTTGTGACTCATCAGGAATAAATTCTGCAGTTTCAATGTGTAAAACATCTATTTCTGCATAGTGAGAGTTAATAACTATGTTAAGAGGTTCTATAAAATCCATTAATACCATCAGACTTTAAGACCTCTCCTGCCCCACCCATATCATTTCCTTTCTGTCTCTACAGACCTCCAGACCTCTATGGTTAACTAGTGTCTAGCACTGCCTTCTGCTCTTCATGCAAACTTTACTTGTTAGAGAACAAACAAGATACCACCATGCAGAACAGTCAGGTATCAAAGAGAAAAAGTGGCATAAATCAGGAAGCTATCCCCATCTTGGTCAAGACAGAGATAGGTCAGCAGCAGCAACAGAATGGCCTCTGCCTCACTTCCAATTGCCAATTCTTATAGGAGAACATTCAATTAGCAAATCCAAAATCAAATCTAAACTCCTAGTCTCAAGAAAGTACGGGACATGTGGCTTTATTATTTTAGTCTCTGAATTGAATTTGTACTACATTAGCTGCTTCACCTACAGGCACACTTCACTAACATGTAAACATTGGCAAAACCACTGTGTTCTCTCCTCGTGTGGTAAAGCTGCCATACCCACATGACAGCAAGCTCCTCCCTCACCACAGAGGCAGACCTTTACTATGTCCATCCTGGGTAGCACAGTTCTTCTCTAGGTCAGACATAAAACTCTGATATCTCGTAGCTATAGACAAAACCACAAATGTGGCGATCACTAGCATATTCTGTATCAAAGGGGAAGAGACAGCTGGGCATTACCCATGTTTGTGAGCCCAGTACTCAGGAAACTGAAGCAGAAAAAGCATGAATTCTAGGCCAGGTGGGCTACCTAGTGAGTTATGCTATGGTCTGAGCACTGCAGCCTACACACACACACACACACACACACACACACACACACACCAAAATAGAAAAATAAAACCAAAATCACTCAAAAATGGGAGGAGAGATGGAGGCAGGTGACTAAAGTATGTTCAGTCATATTTAATTTATGATGGGATGTGTTCTGAAAGCTGTGATACCAGGCAGCTTCATCTCATGGTTTCTGTAGAGCCACTTACATAAACCTTCTTGGAGAAGGCCTTTTGATATATTCAGGAGGTGTGGTAAGTAGATGTGTGAGTAGCTTTAGGGTGACAGGGCATACTGATTTGCAGCAAACATTTTATTGTTAGATAAGTACACTGTAAAATACTCACAAAAGTATAATAAATACATAAGTCAGAAATATATATTATCAACATTATTAGAAATACACACTACCATGGTATGGACTATAAATACATGTGTTACTTTTTATATACTGGCAGCAAGATAGCTTTGTTGATATCAGTGTAGCTGTAACTATGTGAGCGTGGCTGCAATGTCAAGAGATTACCAGAATATTTTTGGCTCCATTGTATGGGACCACCATCATCACATGAGGAGTTCGTCATTGTTGGGAGTGTCACTCTGTGACATAAGGCTGTAGGAAATACGTGCTTCCTACAAACACACTGGGAATATTAACACAATAAACTATAAAGAATGACTACTACTGATCTGATTTCTGTAACTGATCACAAGGGTGGAGCTGGTATTTATAGTGGCTTCAGTGCTGTATCGGATGCCCCCATGATGGACCACCAGCGTATTTCAGGTCAAGTCTTGTCCCACACTCCAAGGGTGTGTTTGCCTGCAGCTAGCAGCCAGAGCAGTCCCAACTGTGGTATCTCCTTCCCGTTCTTGCAGAAACTCACCTGTTCTGGAAAATTACATATTAACGTTGAACTTTCAAAGGTAAAACACAGTCTGTTCTATTTTTTCCACACAGGGTGGGTGTGGGGAGGGTGATGCAGAGACAGTTTGTCACAGGCATCACAACTTTCATGCTGTCTGTGGTGGTTTGAAAGAAAATAGCCCTCAAATAACACTATTAGGAGGTGTGGCCTTGTTGAAGCAGGTGTGGTCTTGAAGGAAGTGGTCACTGTGGAGGGAGGCTTTGAGGTCTCATTTATGCTCAAACTACTGCCGAGTGTCTTAGTCAACTTCCTGTTGCCTTCTGATCAAGATGTAGCCAGCACCATGGCTGCCTGCACACCAACATGCTCCGTGCCATGATGGTAATGGACTAAATCTCTGAAACTGTAAGCCCCGCCTCATTAAATGTTTCCTTATAAGAGTTACTGTGGTCACGGTGTCTCCTCACAGCAGTAGAAACCCCAACTAAGACACTTTCCTTCAAGAACTTACCTGTTCCCAAGACTTCACATAGTCCCACAAGCCTTGGAAGACATGAGTTTGAATTTAGGTTTTGTTTTTTGAATTTAGAGATTTAAAACACCAGAACTCACTGTATGCCACTAACAAAGTAAGATTTGCTCTTTTCTGAACATGTCAGTATTCCTACTGAACAATCACTAATCACGCTATCAAGGAAAAGATTTAAAACAGCTTAAATCAGCCTGTGACAGCTTTTGCTTCAAATACATTTGCAGGACAAACACATGCGTAGAGCTCCTGGACCTTGGAACTGTGGGTGAGGAATTGTACACCAATACCTGCTGCGGTTGACAATCCTGCATCTGCAGATCCCCCCCCCACCTCAGTTCCTCCTCTCCCTGAGCTGAGCTCTCTCTCCCTGGGCAGAGCTCCCTAACTCCCAGGCCCTGGCTGTATGCCTTGTTAACTTTGAAAACAGCCCACATGTCCATCCCAACCCCAGTAACCTTGTGCCTCCTCATCATCCAAGCCCAGCTGACACAGATGGCACCTCCCGGGAGAGCAGAGAGCAGTTTCTTTTGCTATAGGGATCTTCCCATATGTAATTGAACATCAGCTAAAGGAACAATGGATTCTTTCCTTCTCATTCTTCGTTCCTAGCCCAACTGAAAACACTTCTGACCTTCCATAACACACACACACACACACACACACACACACACACACAGTAATGTGTTTGAGACACTCAAATTTAATCTCAAAGAACCAGAGAGCATAACAAAATGTAACACGAATAAATCAGTCACTGAAGTGAACTCAGGCATGAAGGGCAGCAAAAAGCCGTGGAGAGAGCAACACAGGAAGAGATACAGAGAAGTGGGTGTGTGGTGTGTCCTGAATCGTAAAGTAGCCCGCAACACAGGAAGACAATGTGATGTTTTAGTCAAGAGCAGCTTTTCTACACAGAGATGATGCAGGGGCTTGGGGAAGGCATGCAGAACAGGTGCCTGCCACAGACATCTTCAGAATCCTTGTTAGGAAGCAGTGATGGGCAGTATTTATACAGGGACAGTGACAACGGAACAGAACATGTCAACAAACATCAAGATAACTCCTGTATTTAGATGTAGCATTTGTAAGAGAAAGAAAACCTTGAAGAAACTGAGAATGCTAGTCATAATGAACCCGCTAAATAGCTGCTGGCAAGTCAAGAAACACAATCTATATAAGCAGGCCATGGTGGCTCACAATAGTAATATGAGCATTCAGGGGGCAGAGGCAGCAGGACTGCCACAAATTTTGAAGCCAGTCTGGGCTACACAGTAAGTTCTAGGGCAGTCAGACTACAGAGTGAGTATCCACCTGTCTGTCTATCTACCTATCATCTATCTATTCGAATATATACTTGAATTCTTATCTCCTAGGGCATGACTTGAATATATATATATATGCCCTGGGAAATAGAATTTGATAGAGAAGTAACGGTTTTTTATATAAAAATTATATTTACAAATGAAAATCTATTAATAAAAATAATACCCAGATTATATCTTGATCCTAGAAATGCATTTCATTTACATCTCTTTATATGTGTAATTACACATTATGGAAGCATTAAGAAAGGAACTGGACAGTAATCTGGGAAAATAAAATGTTTTAACTGGAGATGATTGGGTAATTTTTGCCTTGGATTTCCATTATTTTAAAAATATTTTAGTAATTATTATTTCTTTCTTTAAAAATACTAAGCAGCTTTACGATTTCTTTCCTATTTTTAGAAGATTTTTTATTAATTTTTGACAGTCACTGGTAAAGTAAAATTGGTTAACTAAGCTAAAGTGTAATAAAAACAAAGACCTCTTGGAAGTCATCGACGATGATGATCATTTAGCAGTTGCTTACATCAGTGTAGCAGGGCGGGTCCAGCTGAGTCTGACATACTTCTTGCCACCACCTTGTCCATCCTCACTCACTAACTACTGACCAGAAAGACCTGCGCAGGCTCCTGGGACGACAGTCTGAGAGGTAGAGAAAATCCGTTATTTCTGTTTCCCAGTCTCATGGAGGGAGCAAGAAAGAGGAACAGCTTGGGGTAGAGTCGGGGATTTATTACATGTGTGGAAACCTGTTAGATTTCTAGCTCACAGTAAAGAGACGAGTCTGACCTCGACAGACGAGCCCGTGTCTATTAGAGCACGCAGCGAGGGGCGGTCTCTCTCCCATGGGAATGAATGGGTCTGCAGGGGGAGAGGTTGGCTGGGACCCTTTATAGGGGAGGTGAGGGGCTTGAGAATGAGGAAGTTGATAGAACTGTGGGGACTTCATGCGGATCTGGGGTCTCTCCTTAGAATTGTTTGCTTCAGGCAAGACAGACAATCATGAGAGAAAGGCTGTCTCAGCAGGCCTTCCTCTCTAAGATGAGCCAGGCCGGCAAAGTAGACTGTAACCTCACAAGATTCTTGTTTTTATCAATACCATGCACTGTATAGGAGGCTAAGTTACTAAATAGGACAGAACTAAAGTTGGAGAATGAAGGATAGAAGGGTCTCCCCACTTCTGCTTTGAGAAGGACAGGGGGTTTTGGAGGAGACTTGGCTCCCAGAACAACTGAGAGTACTCTGGAGAAAGATGGAGGGGAGTGGCCTTGGGGATGGGCTGCACCACACCACTCCCCCCAACCCCCACCCCCCACAAATGGAGTTAACAAACTAAGGCAACCAAGCCTGTTATGTCGGTGTCATCTCGTTTGTAACCGGTATTAGTGGAAGCATGAAGGCACTCTGTTTACCAATGACCACTGAAGATAATTTAAAATCTCAGGAAGCTGACATTTTTGTTAATATTTGTCTCAGAGGGGGATATACAGATTTATGAATGCCTTGGCAAATAATTATACATCGGTTGGTTTTCCTTTCACAGAAGAGAAGTATGATCCTTATTTTAATTTTTTTAAAATGCATGAAACTTTATCGAAAGATAAAGCACAGCAATGGGACATTTTTGTTCCCACTAAAAGCACACTATCCACTGAAATTAAACAAATATGCTGTACTCTTCTTGTGGCACAGGCAGAAAGCAGAAGGATCAAGGAGTATGACTCTTCTCTGTGGTCCAATTAATGAATTTCCCCACAGCGCAATCTTAGGAAACAGAAGAAAGTACATCTTTATTACACAAAAACTTCCAGCTTAGAAAAAATGCAGAGAAGTGTTAGGTGATCCAGAGGTCAATAATCCTACAGGCAGCTATATCTCTTTTGTATGCTCTGACGAGAAATACCTTGCTAAACTAAGGTTAAGGAAGAATTAAAAGATCTTACTGGAAACCAACAAAGACTGTAAGGAAAACAAGGCATAAACTAAAACTTTTCTTACAGAACAGACATTTTTCTCTTATAGGCCCATAAAAAAGAGAATTAACAGAGAAAGGATAAATGCCCAGCAAGTGTCCGTATCAGCCTCTGAATAGCATTTGTGACGAATCAGTTCTGAAATGCCCTGGGTGACCCAATGGAGGCAGCACTTACAATAATTACTTTATTCAGACATGATGTAAGGAAGCCTTTATGACTGTGCCTGTCCGGATGACAAAAATCCTCTTTGGGAAAACCACTGTTAAGGAATTGTACTGCTGGGAGGCTGGGAAGAGTTGCCGGTACTTGAGTAATATGTATAAAATAGTTTTGCTGAAGAGAATTTAAAACTAGAGTTATAAAGTTTTGAGTATTACCATAATTATTAGTATGTCCTATAAGGAATATCACATGCATCTGTAGAATATTTTCTGTACATTATTTCAGAAGCCTTCTCCATTCTCTCTCTCTCTCTCTCTCTCTCTCTCTCTCTCTATCTCTCTCTCTCTCTCTCTCTCTCTCTCTCTCTCGGTTTTTCGAGACAGGCTTTCTCTGTGTTGTTTTGGAGGCTGTCCTGGAACTCACTCTGTAGACCAGGCTGGCCTCGAACTCATAGAGATCCGCCTGCCTCTGCCTCCCGAGTGCTGGAATTAAAGGTGTGCGCCACCAACATGCTCTCTTTAAGGTCATGTTTGCTGTTCTCTTCTCAGACACAGCTTGAATAGTGGTGTTAAAATCCAAAGGCACACAGTTATTGCTGCAGCCTAATTACAAAGGCTTTGTCATAATAATACAACTGCTGGTCTTGAGGAGGTAATGATTTTTAAAAACTTATTTTTTTTTTTTTTTTGGCCGTGTGAAGTTTAATGGCGACATCACAGAGACCATGGCCAACACCAGGTGCTGGGGAGGGGCTAGTGCAGGGAGGCCACCAGGCCCAGGGGACCTGGGGCCGGGCACTACAGGATGGAAAACTGCCAAGCTCATCACGGGCCCCAGGGCCTTTGAGGGCCGCCTTTTCCATTTTGCTGTTACTTGTCTTCTGTCCCACATTCTTTTAACCAGGTTTTATTGCAGTATCTCATATCATCTTTAAAAAAAACTTGGGTTACATCACTTTCCCCTCAGTTTCCTTATGAGTAAAATGGCAATTATAAAGGAACAACCCTATACCATTGAGCAGGGATTAAACTGAGTGACTACATAGTGTTGTTCAGCCTGACGTGATTTCCTGTTCCATTCAGTCCACACGCAAGAGATAAAATTAGCCATCTTTTCTCTCTGTTGTAATTTCTTTAGGCTCTTCCCCAGTGGTTACCTGACGAAATCTGTTCTGTGAGCAGCGGTGCTCTGGAAACTGACTGCTGTGTGAAGGATGAGGCCCCTTCTCCTGCACCACCCTCACGGGAGCCAAGGCGGTACCCATTGAGAAGCTGTAGGAAGGGACAGGATATTGAGTGTCAGAATCCAGTCCAGACACTGCCCAGATTACTATGTCTCACTGCTATGCTGCCTCACAGTTGATCCTACGTGCAGATCTCAGGCTACCAGACTGGGTGGGGGGTTACTGGTAACACACCCTGTATGATGAATGCACATTAATTAAATTGGGTCCCCTTTCCCAGTCATCCACAACCTCAAGGCCATACATTCCTTCTTTGGAATGCAAACCCCTTTCCTTTTCTCTGCTATGCAGGAATCGGAAGACAAAAACAAAAGCAAAAGCCATCCTGTACTTTAGTCAACCAATGAACGTGTGGCACGGAACCTCTCCACTCCTCTATAATCTATAACATGGGATCCCACTTTGTCATTTGGGCCTGACCTCCCCACCAAGTCCCCTCACAAGATACATGCTGTTGTTTGACTCCTTATGGCCTTCAATTACTCCTCTAACAAACTGCTTACCAAAGGGGACATCCCACCTTAGAGTCCCCTTGAGACCCAAAGGCAGAGGCCTTCTAGTGAGCAGGTGCTAAAGGCTTAGAGGAGCAAGGGGACCCCTAATGGGAGACTGCGTCCTATTTTCACTCAAGCAGCTCTTTCCCCAGGAAAAAGTGGCTCTGGCACTGCCACCGGGAAGGTGAATAGACAGGGTAGCTGGGTCTAGGCAGAGGCTAAGCCTGCTCTACACTGAGGAGGACTGACTATGCATTATCGTAAGGTGCCTGGTGTGTGACTTTCCTCATTTTTCTCATAGTACCCTGACTGGTGTTTAGAATTCCTCTGTGGATTGTCTGAATTCCTAAGCTCATGAGCTTATTCCCATCAAGCTTCTTGGAGAAAATAATTACCCATTTCCTTTCCTGTATAGATTTCCCGTTGTTACCACGTATTCATAATTTAATTGCTACAAAGTTGGGCAGGTTACCTAGTCTGTTTAGGCTCATCTGTGTGCAGGAATCACAATGACCTCCTGCCTCTAACATGCTGAATTACATAGGGGAATTCATGTCACCTGTAGAGTTGTTGGTCCTGAGAAAGTACTCAGGACATATTTCTAGTGAAATTATTATTTTTGTAGTGCTGGGAATCTTGAACTTTCCCCACGGATGCCAGAAGGGACCAGCATCCAAATATGGGCCTCATTCTCTGCCTGTTTGTTTTGATTCAATGGTTCCTAACAGCATATTATAAAATCTAAAGACTGGTGCTGGGCTACTTCCAGACCAATGAAATCCAAATATTCAAGGGAGGCATCCAAACGCCAGCATTGCTAATCTTCTCATCTTATTATATATGTAGCCAAGATCCACTGATACCCTGAGGACCAAGACCCACTGACATGCTTACTAAGGAACAACATCCTTGCTATCATCTGAACTTTCTTGGAAATATTTGATCTTATTCTGCCCTAGCCCCAGATGAATTCATCTCTGAACTTTACTAATATTCTATAGATTATATCTGCATATTAAAGTTCAGAATCTTGCTTCAGCCGGCCATTTCCAATATACTTTTTTTAAGTAATTGGTTTTAGCAGCAACCAGCATAAACTCTCTTAGTGATAATTTCTTTCACCATTTAGCTTCCTCATATCATCGGGAATTAGGATTTAAAATTTTTGATCCACATGCATAATTGACATTACTAGAAATAACAAAAGAAAAACCACTATTGCTCCTGAATAAAGAAAAATGTGTTTGTGATGAGAAAAAAACCCTATAATTAACCCTTTATTTTGTAGTGTTTCATTCTGTTTTATTTTTGTTAAGAGAGAAAGATTTCCTTGTTCTAGAATAGGAAGACAGGTTGCTTCACACTAAGAAAGCAGAAAAGCAAAGAGCAACAAACCAAATGTATAAAAATGTAGGTTCGCAGAAGATGAATCTGTGAGAGAAATTTTATGTACCAGCAAACTGGCTTTGATTATAAGGGAATTATTTATAGGTTTAAAATTGGGCATAAATATCAGAAAATGCATTGTGATGCAAAACAAGAATTTGTGTCCCTACCAACAAGATTTTCTTGAGCCATAGGTCCATTCTCAGTAGGAAACTGAAAGCTTTCCCTTAATTTTAGGTTGTTTGTTTAGGCCTACCAAATGTGTTTTGCCACAATGATCTATTATGCTTCAAGCTGTCATTTGTTAGGTTTCTCATGTCTTAAGAGAACTGGATTCTTTCCATAGGAACACACACTTTTCCATAGCTGTGTAACTTTCTATATTTCCCCTTGTAGTCTTTGTCTTCTTACTCTGCCTTAATAATGAACCCTTGTTCACAGTATCATTGATCAAGTTGTGATTGGTTAATTTGAACTCTGGATTTTTTTAAAACAAATTTCCCAAAGTTAAATTAACATTAAAACTTTTTTAACTTAGATTAACTCCAGCACTGCTCTGATGGAGCCACAGAACATGCCAAAAGAATATCTCTTCATATAAAAGAGAAAGTAAATTAATTAGTTTATGTGAGATATTAAATTATGTGGGCGGCATCATCAAAAAGTAATGTCTTCTTTGAGGTATATTTGTACAGATGTGTTATTAATACATATTTAATAAATAGCATCTAATAACATTTTTATAACACTATCAGTCACAACCTAGTTGCTATCATAAAACGAAGTATGGCACAGAAATAACCAGATCTTGTCAACGGCATCATTATTACAAAGAATTCTCACCTGCTTTTGCACTGAACTCATTTAAAATTTTATCATCACAAAGAGTTCACCGCTTTCTTCTCCTACTTGCCCTGGACATTATTATGAGAACTATGAAGTGTTTCATTTTCTATTGGATTTATGGAAAAAGAATTCTGACATGACAGGGTCATGAGTATTCTGTTGGCCTGGGTGAGAATCTGCAAATTCTACTCTAGACGCTGGTTGGTTTGTAACACTGTTAACCCATCACCAAACAGAAAAAGAATTAGTAACATGTAAACAATTTGTAGTCTTCACAGTGAGTCAAAATTTGTGGAGCTGTTAAGAAATGTAACTTATATGAGCTCTGTAAGATTGACCCAAGTCGTACTGGCCATGGTAACCATGGTAACTAAACAGCGCTGTGTACCCGGGATGGAGAAAGAAACAAGCGTGCTCTCAGAAGGCGTGTCTTCAGTGTTAGATAGGGACTCACGAAGCTCCTGATTGGCTGCCTGGCCTGTACTGCTGGGAAATCTTCTGCTAATAAAAGCTCTCCACCCTATGAGTGACCACGGAGTGGATATCATAAGCTATGAAAATACTGGTGAGGTAACTCTCAAAAATCTAAAGTAGTTTATTAAGGTTTCACTTGTCAAACCCACAATTCAGGTTAGGAACAAAACCTCAGCTGACACAGTTTGACATCTGCTAAATGCTTTGAAAAGTACTCTTGGTTTCCATGTTCAATGAGTGTTTTCTAGGGGCATCAATTGTGAGAAAGCAGATACTGTGATAACAACTGAGAGGTTACTAGAAAATGAGTTTGCCTCATAGGGCATGGCCAGAGTGCATTTATATATGCCACCTCTCTCTTCCTCTCTCTCTCTCTTCCTCTCTCTCTCTCTCTCTCTCTCTCTCTCTCTCTCTCTCTCTCTCTCTCTCTCCCTCTCCCTCTCCCTCTCCCTCTCCCTCTCTCTCCCTCTCCCTCTCCTCTCTCTCTCTCTCTCTCTCTCTCTCTCTCTCTCTCTCTCTCTCTCTCTCTCTCTCTCCTCCCTTCTTCCCCCTTTTTTTTTTTGGTTTTCCAAGACAGGGTTTCTCTGTGTAATAGCTCTAGCTGTCCTGGAACTTGGTTTGGAGACCAGGCTGGCCTTGAACTCACAGAGATCCACCTGCCTCTGCCTCCCTAATGCTGGGACTAAAGACACGTACCCCCCACTACTGCCCAGCTCCCATCTTGCTCTTTTAGAGCAGTCTCTAACAACAGAGGGACTCATTTCACTGGACAAACTGTAAAACAGCTAAAGTGGATTACTGTAGTCAAAGGCATTGCCAATCAATGGTATTTAGATCCATTCCATCTGGAAAACATAAATTGGCAACTTAAAAAACAGTTACAGAGGGCTTTTTCCTCTCATAATAAAACTTCATCTGGTTCATGCTCTTGGAACTATTAATATAATTCAGTATCACAAGAATCTTAAACATGCTGCCAAAATAATTTTCAATCTGCATGCTGCACCATTCACCAGCTGGCAACAGGCAGAATTTTCCAGCTTCAAGGGGCTGCCCAGCTCATGGTTTATTTTTGCCCAAATAGAATACGCTACTTTTTATTTGTCTATAGTTTTTCTTTTAACAAAGTACTGAAAGAGAAGTCTAAATATTATATATAATGGAGGGAATGAAACACTTTTAGTCACAAATCCTTGCCAATCCTTTACATAATAATAAATTTTAATTTTCCATCCTTCTGAATTTACACTACATGTAGTCCAATTTAAATCCTCCCCTTCTCATATACAAGTTGGAGAACCTCAGATAATTTATTGGATATGTTAGAGACTGCATTGTTGCAATGAAATGCCTGACTGGAGAGATTCAAAGAGGGAAAGATTTTCTTTAGCTTACACTTTAAAGAGAGGAAGTCATCCTGGTGGGGAAGATGCGGTGGCAACCCAGAGCCTGGCTTGCATCTGGGTGTGTCCTAGTTTCTTTTCTTGTTGCTGTAGTGTTCTTCCAAAGCAATGTAAGGGAGAGAGAGTTGATGTAGCTCACAATTCCAAGTTACAGTCCACCATAGACAGGAAGTCACAGTGCTGGATACTTCATTGTATCTACAGCCAAGATGCACAGAGCCATATTTAATGCATGCATGCTCGTGTCCAATTTCCTCTACTTCTACAGAATCCCAAAACGGAATGGTGCAACCCTATGGGGGAGGGTCTTCTGACTTCAAATAACATAATCAAAATAACTCACACACACACACACACAGAGAGAGAGAGAGAGAGAGAGAGAGAGAGAGAGAGAGAGAGAGAGAGAGAGAGAGAGAGAGCCAACATGATGTAGGAAATTCCTCATTGAGACTCTCAGGTGATCCTGGGTTGTGTCAAGTTGCCAACTAGTGCTAACAATGATGTGCATCACAAGCAATAAAGACACAGCTCCACCCCAGAACTCCCACACAGGTTAAAGTGAAAATTCGTGGCTTTAATGAAAAAATGAATCTCAGGTGAGATAAATATGAAGGAGGTTAGATTTATTAAAAGCAGAAAGAAAAGTGCTCTAAGAGACGGTGAAGTATACTGCAAAGGACAGCTGTGTTGGCATTTCTCCCTCTAGTGTCAGTTCCATTGGAGTCATTTCTCTCCACCCAATCAGGCCCCCACAGCCGCTATGAAATAACCACTTGAGACTTCCTATTTATTTACAATTGCTGGCTATCTCTTTCTTAATTATTAACCCATGACTTTTTATCTGTGTATTCTCATGCGGCCTTATTTCACCGGAGGATACCTGGGTGTCCTACCTTCCTAGTAGCTACATGACATCTGTCTGACTCTGCCAATTGCCTCTCTCTGTCCTTGTTTGGATTTCCCGCCTGTCTAATTCTGCCTGTCCACTGACCAAAACAGCTTTATTCATCGATCAATAAGAACAACATATTTGTAGCATACAGAATGACATCCACATCACAGCTGTGGGGTTATCAAGGAAGAGCTGAGGTTGGGTTTCTTCACAGTGGGTCTGTGATAGGATTTTGCTGGCCCATCTTACACCTCTAAGGGTTGCAAAGATGCTCTTCTTGCCTCTTTCTAACATTGATTAAAGAGTGGAATTTGTATTGTTAAAAATTAAAGAAAATTTCTCTGAACAAAATTACATGGTGGACTTATGAGCAGCATTATTTAGGTCTGGGGGAGGAGCATGTTGGAAACTAAGCTTATATATCACTTTTGCCCTAAGGAAACATAGCCTAATTACTATCCTTGACAGCCACAGCTGGGGTATCTTTGGGAATGCATCAGCTAGACCTCAGTAAGCACAGTTTAGACACTGTGTTAGACAAGATAGCTTTTGGAGACTCTATAATGTCTCTGTGGACCATTTAATCCTTATCAGTGGTGTCTAAAGTCTGCCTTTGTCATCAGATGGGATTTAGGAGGAGACCCTAATTCATCTCCCATGATGATGTCATCATAATTATTTGTCTTTGTAACCTGTCTCATGTGGAAAAGGAAACAAGAGACAGGACAGGAATTAGGGCCTAGTTATGAACCTCAAAGACTACTCCCAGTAACCCACTCTCTCCATTAAATCTCCATCTTCTGGAAGTTCTACAACTTCCCCAAATATCACCACCAGTGGGGTACCAAGTGCTCAAACATGTTTCCAAGGAGGGGAAACATTTGATGCTCAAACCATAATACTTAACCTCTGTGAATATAATTTCTTTCATTAAAATGAAACCAAATGCCTGCCATATAACATTATAATGTTGAGTGAAAGAAAACATTTAAACAGTACTTTCCCTAGCGGTTAATTGTCTCCTCTAGAGAAACAAAACAATGTTTGCAATAATTCAAAATAGAAATTGAAACTTTTAAATGGTTACTTTAAAACCTCCAACCACCTGTCCTTTGCAAAGACCCTAGATTAGTAGCAATGAGTAGATGGCTGTGCTTGTGGCTGCCCCTAAGGAGGTGAAATTGTATCTAGAGACTTATTTGAAAGACTCACTAACAACATTAATCTTATGCTGAATTTTACAAATACAGATTTTTCATCTCCAATTACTGCTACTTGTTAATTCTTTGTTAATGTCCAACTTGAAGCCAAGAGAATGTGTTTCTCTACAGTGGGGTAGACAATTAAGTTGTGGAAAACTGCAAGATAGGGTAACAGAAAAGCCTACAAATTTCACATGCTAAAATGAGAATTACAGACTTGCCACAGAAACAATGAAGATAGCTCACTGTTCCTCTGGAAGATTTCATAATGATGTCTGGGCATTTATGCATGCTATGGATTTGGAGTGGCACTAAGTGCTTTCACAGAGCTGAAGCTAACACCCTTCTTTCTCCTATAAATTTCTTACTTCACACTTGTGTTACCTAGGACATTTAGGTTCGTGAAACTTCAACATCTTAAAATAAACTATGAAATAAGTTGATAAAGGAAACTTGATCTATTTACAATTTGAAATTGACCAAGTAAGAGGGAAATAGTTTTGCAAATTAAAAGAGATAATCTAATAGCAGAAGGGCCCAAGCTCATTAAAAGAGCTCCTAATGGTCTGCTTCACTCATTTCTTTACTTTATAACCACAGCTAAAGAAAGACAAACTTTTTTTTTAAAATCAAACCTCTCCTCGTGTTCACTTTTTACAATGTTGCTTGTGATTTTTTTAAATTTTACGTTGCTAGTTCCAATTCCTTTCTACCCCATTATGTTCTCCCTGGGAGGCAGAAACAGTGTGAGCAGCCTTCGTTCCACTCATGTTATCACCCCGAGTCCAAAACTGACTAATTTCAGTAAAATAACAACTTCATGCATCAGTACAGTTTTCTTCATTTTATGCTAGAAAAGTCAATTTTTAGGAATCAGTGTAGTCAGTCATATTACATGAAAAGAGATATTCCATGAATATGACTAGTCCCTACCTATTGATCCTCTTTTTATTAAGAGCCTGTGGCTGGACATAAAAACAGAATAAAACAGAATAAAAAACAAAATTTGATAATCCAGAAGTCAACTTGTTCTTCTATCCAAAGCTTGAAATAAAAATATAAAAGAAATCTAAGATCGTGTACATACTCACTTAGATCAGATATAATTTATAATACTAACTTTAGTTTAATGCTATTAGGTTTTCATAGTTATTAATTTTATTTGTTGGTTTATTAATTGTGTTAATTAGTCATCAGCACCCACCTCACCTCAGCCAACTGACCCTAGAGAGACTCACTGAATGAATTCAGGTAAAGCATACTGTGGAACCGGTGAGTTTATTACAGAGAGAAATAGAGCATGCTTAAGTCATTGTTCTGACTATATAATATATAGACCATATGCCCTACTTATCTCCAAAGCTCTAGACTCAATAGCTTCTTATGAGCACCATTTTCTGTCTATAATCCCATATATTATATCTAACTAGCATGCAATAAAACTTAAAATTGTCATCAAATAAAACTCTACTAACTGTATAAACTCACAGAGATTAAATAGTTCATTACTAAGTAATGAATGGGTCAAAGAAGAAATCAAGAGCAAAATAAAAAATTTATTGGACCTAAATTAAAGTGAAGACAGAACATAACAAAATCTCTAGAGCACATAAAATCAATCCCAGAAGAGAAATTTATGGCTCTAAATGCCTACATTAAAAAAAAGAAAGAAATACAAACAAATGATTTAACAATGCAACTCAAGAGTTTGGAAAAACAAGAACAAACTAAATACAAATCCTTCTATTAAGTCAGTATTGATCTAACACCAGAAATCAGAAAGAATATAAGTCAGAAAAACAAAATCAGAAGCAATAAAAAATGATTTAATTATGCAACTCAAGAATTTGGAAAAACAAGAATAAACAACCAAACCCCTCCAATGAAGCCAAGTATTACCCTATGATCAAAGCCAGGTAAAGATACAACAGCAACAAAGGAAGATTGTAGGTCAATATACCTAGTTAATATAGACTAAAAAATGTTAAATTAAATACTTTCAGACTGAACACACCCAAAAGATTATCCACCATGACTAGATTGTCTTTATCCCTGAAATTAAAGGATAATTCAACATATATAAGTAATAAACATACATAAAGGATAATTCAACATACATAAGTAACAAATCACATAAATGGACTTTAAGACAAAAATAATAAAGTCATCTCAATAAATTCAGAGAAAAAGCCTGTGACAAAATCCAATATACTTGGAGGGTAAAAAGTACTAGAGAATGCAGGACTAGAGGAAGCACAGCCCAGTGTAACACAAGCCATATAAGAGAAATCCATACAACATCATCCTAAATGGGAAAAGCAAGAAGCAGTAACACTGAAGTCAGAAATGAGACAGGATGTTTAAATCCCACTCCCTTCCAGTACCTTGCTAGAAGCACTAGCTGGAGCAATAATGAAAGAGAAGGAAATTAAAGGGATGAAAATAGAAAAATAAGAAGCAAAACCATTTTTTTCAGATGACATGAGACTATACATTAGAGATCCCAATGATATCAATAACTATTTAATATACCAGTAACCAGCACACATAGGAAGAGCGCATGGACAGAATACCATTCATAGTAGCCTCCAAACAAATTAACTAAGAATAAACCTAACCAGGGAGGTAATTTAACCTCTGAAGACAATAAAAAATGGAAATATACCCTATGCGTATGGACTGCTAGATTTAATATTGTGAAAATGACAACTTACCAA
This sequence comes from Mesocricetus auratus, assembly GCF_017639785.1. NCBI lineage: Eukaryota > Metazoa > Chordata > Mammalia > Rodentia > Cricetidae > Mesocricetus > Mesocricetus auratus. The sequence goes on along the minus strand of NW_024429195.1, from coordinate 27,261,525 downwards.
AATCTAGTTACAGATTCAATGTGATCCCAATCACAATCTCAATCTCATTCACCACAGAAATTAAAAAGAAAAAACTACCCTAAAATTCACATGGAACCACAAAAAATCCTGGATAGCCAAAATAATCCTGATCAAAAAGAAAAATGCTTGGGCTGGAGAGATGGCTCAGAGGTTAAGAGCACTGCCTGCTCTTCCAGAGGTCCTGAGTTCAATTCCCAGCAACCACATGGTGGCTCACAACCATCTACAATTCAATCTGGTGTCCTCTTCTGGCATGTAAGCAGAACATTGCATATGTAATAAATAAATAAATCTTTAAAAAAAAGAAAAATGCTGGAGGTATTACCATTCCATCTTCAGAAATATTACAGAGCCATAGTAATAGTAACAATATAGTACTGGCACAACAGACATGTATATCAATTGAATAAAACAGTCCAAACATGAGTACTTGTGACCACAGTACCCTGATATTTAGTAAAGAGAGCAAAACATTCAGTAGAGAAAAGACAGAATCTTCAGAAATGGTTTGGGGAAAACTGAATTCGACAAGCAGAAGAATGAAACTGTATCTGTATCTGTCACTTTGCAAAAACACTAACTCCAAATGGATCAAAGAGCTAAATGTGAAACTTGAAACACTGAAATGGCTAGAAGAAAAATATTACATAGTGTAGGAATTAAGACCAACAATTGAAAAGTGGAATTTCATAGCACTAAAAATCTTCTTCATAGCTAAAGAAACAATCAATGGAGTAAAGAAGAAGCCCACAGAATGGAGGGAATCTTTGTCAGCATACATCTGATAGAGGATTAATATCCAGAATGTATAAAGAGCTCAACAAACAAACAAACAAACAAATAAACAAAATGACCCATTCAAAAACTGGGCCTGCAACCTGAACAGAAAGTTCTCAAAAGAAGGAAAATGGCTAAGAAATATTTCAAAAATGTTCATCATCCATAGCAATTAGAGAAATACAAGTCAGAACAAATTTGAGATTTTATCCTATCCCAGTAAGAATGACAAAGATCAACAAAACAGCAAACCAAAAGAGCTGGAGAGATTGTGGGGGAAAGGGACCCTCATTCACTATTGGTATTCAGCCACTCTGGAAATCAATACAGAGAATCTTAAACAATAAAAATAAAGCTATCATATGACCCAGCTGTCACTCTTTAACATGCCCAAAGGACTCAACATCCTGTTTCACAGAAACTTGCTCAGTCATATTCATTGCTGCTCTATTCACAATAGCTAGGATATGGAGGCAACCTAAATGTCCTTTACCTGACAGTGGATTGTGAAAATGTGGTACACATATGCTATGCAATACATCCGCTGTAAAGAAAAAGGAAATCACGAAATTCGCAGGTAAATGGATGGAACTAAAACCAGTCATATCGAGTGAGGTACCCCAGATCCAGAAAGAAACATCAAATGTTCTCTTATCTGAGGTTCTTAGCTCCAAATCTTCAGATGTGAGTGTATAACCTAGAGTGACTACAGAAACCACAATATAAAAAGGGACCATAGTGTGGCATAATGGTTGGAAGGAGAAATAATGAGTTGAGGAGGTGAATGAGCTTTAACTGGGGGGAGGGGAGTAAATACAGAAAAAGGAGGTGAGGGAAAAAAGAACAGTAAAGATGTCTGAAAGTCATAAGAAGCCACATTACTATCCATCTAATTAAAAATAACTATAGTAAATGTAAATATATATATTGTGTTAGTTAAAGTCTCCCATCTGAAATGACAATGCTTCTCCCAAGAGTCATAGACAATGTAACAAAAACACTAACACTAGACATGGGAACCCCACTATTGAATTTTTGGTCAAGGATTTCCAAGAGACTCCCCAAACTGTATAGGCTATTACTATTGACTTTGGTTGCCCCTCAGAGGTAGTAGGTAAGTCCCATTGCTGAAGACATCCTACACTTCAGGCACAAGACCCAGAGAACTTGATATGGATCAGATCTTATAGTCTCCTTCCTGAGGACTAGTTTTCATGACAGCAGACGGCTCCATGCAAGTATCCAAAGAAGGGAAATAACCATAGTCCTATCAGCTATGATGCCTATGAGCTACAATAATGACTAGCCTGACACAATAACCCCAACTGTACATATACCTTGGTGGTAACCAACAGCTCTCTAATTGGACTTGAGGCCTACTCAACAAGAGGGAAACCAAGCCTAGTACTATAAACCTAGTTAACTACTCAGTGCTAAGGAAGTCATGGGTCTTGGAGGAGAACCTACAACCACCACTTTCTAAACTTGCATAATCCTTAACTATATACTAAATGTGCAATCCTCATATTCACAGATAAGTATATCTTATTTCCCTCATCAAGAAAACCTCTCTTTCTGGGCACTGGTGGCGCACGCCTTTAATCCCAGCGCTTGGGAGGCAGAGGCAGGAGGATCTCTGTGAGTTCGAGGCCAGCCTGGTCTACAGATCTAGTTCCAGGAAAGCTTCCAAAACAATACAGAGAAACCCTGTCTCAAAAAAATAAAAAATAAAACTTTTTGCAACAGACAGAGACCATTACAGAAAAACACAACCAATCAAAATGCAGAGTTGTGGAGCCCTGTCCCAACCTACATCTATAACACAGCTTCTGCACCTAAGGCTCAGGGATTGTTGCCACTGAAGAGGGGTTGAAAAGCTTGTGAGAGCCAGAAGAACAGGAAGTTTTCTGTGAAGTTGTGTCTTCACTGCCTGGCTTCTGGCCCAGGCATGAACCTCTCTTTCTCCCCCATTGTCTTCTCCTTCTTTCTCCTCTTCTTATTCTTCTCTTGATCCTAGATTCCTCCTCCTATTTATTCTCTCTGCCTGCCAGCCATGCCTATCCCTCTCCTGCCTAGCTATTGGCCATTCATTCTTTTATTAGACCAGTCAGGTACTTCAGGCAGGCAAAGGGAAACAGTGATACATCTTTTTCATAATTAAACAAATGCAGAATAAACAAATGTAATATACCTTTATACAGTGAAAATAATATTCCACAGCACAACTGTAACACATCTTTACAAGTTAAAAATTCCACAACACTAAAATACTATTGCCCAAGATATTAACAGATGTTCTAGAAGAATTCACTGAATTCCTTTCAGTAAGCAGAAAATTAAAAGCAGTTTAATTTCCTTATGGGAAAATACTTTGAATATGAAGACACCCACCATATACTCTCTGAATATTAATAATTTTCCAGAAATCAATCTCAAACTGAGCAGGAACTCTCCATATACAGAATAAATTTCATAGTGCTGGAAGGTAGCTGGGGGAGAAAAGTGATCAGCAATCTTACCTAGCCCTGGATTCTACATGCTGCAGTAAAGACAAGTCAGACAAGACATGGCCAGTGGTGTGATAGTGGCATGAGCATTATAGGGCTAACCACTCACTTTCTGCTTGGATTTGAGACAGACTCCACAGCAGTGATTTCAGGGAAACATGAACAAAAATCCATGTCTGGGGAGGCCATATGATCTAGATGGGAACCTACTATTATTGTATTGCTGAAAGGTCGTGCTATCAAATTACCTTCTAAACATTATGCTTATATCCAGAGATCTGTGCTGCTCTCAACGTTGGTCAGAGAAGTCTCCTTTTTAAAAGTGTAGTGGGATGCAGAGATAGATTCATAACTAATCTAAAGTGCTGAGAATATGTGACTATGAGTTTTCAGCCATAGGCTGGTCATCTACACCAATCTCCTCCAACCTAAGGCTCAGGAACGATGGCAAAGAGGAAGCAGAAAGAATGTAAAATTCAAATGATGATGGTGAGAGCTATGAAATGCTGGCTTCTGGACGTGACAAGACTGTAGCACACATGAACTTGTAGCATCTGTGGTCATCTGCACAAGATCAAACCAGTTAAAATTCAAACATAGATGAGAATACTGGCTTCCAAGCCCAATTCCCAACTGAGGACCTATTGGCAGTTGAAGCCTGCTGAAAGAGAGAAAACCATTGTTTGGATGGGGTGACAACTAGCTGGTTACCCATGTCCCAGTGGATGACCCCCTACCCATGCATATATGGACAGCATGAATTGGACACAGGGGATCATTAATTTTTTAAAAAGACATAAAGTTCGGAGGAGATTATTGGGGATTCTTGAAGGGGGAGCTGGCAGGAGGTAATAGGGGATGAATATGATCAAAATACATTGCATGCATACATGCAGTTTTCAAAGAATGAATATTATCCTGACATTTGAAATACATAGCTCCAAAAGGGTGATTTTTGGTCATGTTTTGGCATGACTGTTCAGAGGATCAGCAAGGCCAAGAATGACTTTAGCAAGTTGTGCTTTGTGAAGAGATTTCTGACTATGAAGAAAAATCTTCATTACTGAGGTAAACGGTAGGTACAGACATGCTTCTCTGACAACCCTTTACTTGCCATATCTAGTAAAAGAAAGATCATGTAAATTCTTCATCCGGATCTTTAGACAGAGAATATCCCCAGTAAAAACTACCCCTTCCTGTCTCAGTTCTTATGGGAATGTGTAACCTTATTGGCCATCTCTGCCTCAACCCCTTTCCTGTTAATTTTTTTCAATCAGTGCAATAGAATGACTAATTTACTACAATATCCTTTATTTTTAAATCTTACTTCAGATGAGAAAATTCACACATTCTTTGTATTAAAATATAACAGCCTTTAGATTAAACTTATATTCCCCATGATCACACGTGGAATAGTGTCATGACTCCCAGCATCTCCCTTTTCAGAGCTCTGGGACAATCATTTCTTTCAATTTAAACAGCCCAGAGGAGCGATTGGGTGCTTATCTTTGCTGCTGCCTCTGGGCAGCCAGTTGTTATTTCAGAAGGCTGTTAAAACCCTGCAAACACCAATGTTACTAGCTGAGCATTTTCAAGCACACTTGGCAACATAACCTCCACTTTAATTTTACATATTAGTAATGTGTGTCTATTAACAAGAGAAATGTAGATTTTACCACTTTATCATCTCCAAATAGGAGGTGACAGGAACAGAAGTTGAACAAGCTAATGCTCATATCAAGCATAGGCGTTAGAGGAAGCATTTTTCGTATCTCTACCTTGAGTTACAGATATTTCCACATAACCTTTTAAAAACTCCAACAGATAAATTCAAACACAGCTAACTGCAAGTTCAATTTTCATATAAAACCCACAATATAGGTAAATATGTATTTGCTATCCTACTTCATATTATCTAGTTATATATTTTCTAAGCCAATTTCTAATTCCATTTTAGCAATAGACCTCTACCTAGCTTGTATAATGACCCCATATGTTCATACATGTTACTTTTAATTAGTTTACCTGATTAAAACCCCAGAGCAAATTGGTTAGAAGTCAAGAGCAAATGCTTTTGGCTCCACATAGGAAACTTGACACAGAAACATTTACAACTGATAGTCATCTGGATAGGAGACAGAGAATATAATTACCATTATTCACAGACTTAATTATTTTCTATTCATACAGTGTAGACCTTTCTTCTCTAATTATTAATCTGCTAATGGCATGAGAGGTTTTTAGCAGCTAAAATAAAATAAAATGAAACCTTCACTTTCACATTTCTGTATCCTGACAAAGAAAAGAGAAACAGCAATGACATAAATAAAAAGTATTACAAATTAAAAGCAGAATGCAAGTATAGACATGGTAATAAATAACAACACAAATAACATTGTGCTACTATCTTTGCAAACAAGCAGACTTTTAAAATGTCTCAGAGACTACCCCATTCAGTGGCATGAACTGTATTCACCAGTGTTAGTATCTCCCCTGTTTCTGTTTAGAAGAATCAAATTTCTGATACTTGAAGATAGAGGAGGCCTGTCGAAGGATTACCTAAGCATTGTGAGCTGAGGATCATGGTATTTTCAAATCAAAGCATTTAATTCACAATGGTCATCTTTCTGTTCCTCTCAGTTTGTGAACAGCAATGGTAGAAACATACACTAAAACTCAGCTGACTACAAGAGCAGAACCATTGCTTCCCAGCACTGGGCCTGTGACAAGCAGCTGTTGCTGCCACTTCCTAATCCGTTTTGGTCAAATTCAAATGGCCCTTAAAATTTAAAGACAGTAAAGCATTAACGAGATGTTTTCCTATTTCACAAACACCATACCCAAGACATTTCACCAGTAATATTCCAATATTTCTGTTGAATATAAACATCAAAGCATGACAGTGTGGGCAGGACTCTTTAATTTCTTGACTTAATTCTGTAAGATACACTTAGCTATACACCATTTTTTTCTGAATAGTTATTCCCAATTCTTTTCCATCTTAGAGTATCTTATTCTCTCGTTGTTCAAGGCATAACAATCATGATGTCAGTCTTCTATGATATGTGTGAGGTTTGCCTTCCAAGGGTTCCTGTGTTAGAAGTGTTGGCTCCCCAGTGTGATTTGTTAAGGTGTGGAAGGCTCTGTAAGAAGTGGGGTTGAGTTGGAGGTCATAAAGCATTTGGGAGCATCTCTCTTAGAAAGAACTTCCGACTTAATGGGTTCCTTGAGTACTAGTCTGCACACAGCTGCGAAGGACCCCTTTGTTGAGATTAGAGGCTTTAGGGACCCTGCTTTTTACTGATAGCATGGAACCTGTGGATTAGGATCTTTAGGAAGACTTGCCTACTGTTGGCCCAAGTAACGTGGACATGGAGAAAGTCGATTTCTCTGTCCTCTGTCCATGATCCAGAGTCCTTTGCAGCAGTTGAGGTGAAAGGCAGGGTTTCTCAGTGGCTAGCATGGCCACTTTTGTGGGTAGTTTCTTCAGTGTTTACCAGTCTGCTTGGAGGAAATGGGGTGGGACCAGCAGTTGGCCTGTCTCTCTGATGTAAAAAACATTTTAAATGACATATTCTCTAGTCTCTGAGCATTTGAGGGATGTCTGTCTGTTTAGTATATCTCAGCAGTCTTTAGTTACTTGCCTTACACACATAGGTGGTTAGGTAAGGCTTTATCATTGTAATTAATTAATCTGTACTTAGTATGGCTACAATGATGTTAGTGCAGGATCTGTCTGGAGAACTTGATTCAAGCTGAGAGGCTGCGGAGGGATGTTTTACTCGGAGCCTTCCAGTCTGACTGTAACTGGTTTTAACTTAGTAGGTTATACTTATGCCTGTAAAGGACAAAGAATTAGAGGAAAATCCCCTTTTGTAATAGAAGCTTAACCTTTGTAAACAGCTTACAGGAAGTACTGGGTGGTGTAAACTTTGTTAATTTGAAATAGATCTTTATAACCTTAAACTTTTATCATGTAGAGTTAGCTTACATTTTTTAAACAGTAGCTATACGAACACATACACATAGATATATTAAACAGGACTGGCTGAAGGTAAAAAGAGTGGGAGAACCAGAGTACAATCTCTGATTTGCATGTTGCAGCAAACAGACAGGAGATTTAAAGAGCAGACAAAACTGCCAGGGACAAGAAAGCAGATCTGCTGCGGATGGAGCAAGCAAGGTTTTTGCATGAAATGTGTGACCTACCAGGCCCTGGAAAGCCACGCCATTCTGCAAAGAAGTCATGTGCAACAGAGCCAGTGAAAGAAGAGATTAGAGACAAAAATATAAAGCAAAAAGTCAGCAGAAGCAGGCTATGCGGTCCTTCTGCCTAGGCGGCCTGTGCAGCAGAGGGAAGAACCACGTGGGGTGAGGCGAGGCCACGTGGCCAAGATGGCAGCTGTCATAAACACACGTTCCCATCCAGCAGAGGTTAAAAAACTCTCAGAGCATCCTGAGCAGATGCTGCCTCAGGTCTGCCCACTGTGGGGGAGAGGGGGGAATCTGTGAAACCCGGAAGTATCACAGCTGGATGGAAAAGAGGAACTCACCATCCCATGCTTAATGGCTTGGCTGAGACTGAACTGGAGAGAGAGACATTTAGAACAGGACCATAAAATGTCTGGCGGAACAGGACATTTTTAGGTGGAGGGAGGTTCCCGCCCCGAGAAAGGCTTAGCCATGATGGGAAATGGCAGGACACCGCTGTGGCAGGTGGGAGTTTTAGCATGCCGGGAAGAAGAGGGAAACAGATGAGTGAGAAAGAGCAGAGGCCTCACCCCCAACTATGGGTCACTGGTAGAATATAGAGTGCCAATAAGTAGGCACATGGTTTGATAATGGGGGCCCAGCTTCCATGAGAGAGATAGAGAAGATCCAAAGCCTCTAACCTCCAGCGTCCCAGAGACTAAGGGAGGATCAGACATAAGAGGCACAGGCCGATTGTGTGGTCCATTGAGCACAAATCATGGGCCAGGGCTACCGGAGCCCAAGAGACATGTGGTCATTCAGTACTGGGATTTTGGAGAGACCACAGTCTCAATATGAGTCCTAACTCATGGAAGCATGGGCAGAGGTAGAGAGGAAGGGGCAGGCTTACCATGCAGGTGGTGGATGGAAGAATCCAGAGACCCTTAGCTGGAAAAGTGACCAAGTTGAAGGAAGGCTACGGGTCGCGACATATCTCAGACTGCCATGGGCAGGGGCAAATGCCAGTAAAACCTGCGGAGTCAGGCCAGGCAGACAGAGCTTGAGCGAGAAGTTTCATTAGAAAGAGGAGGAAGGGGAGAAAAGAGGTAAAGAGACACAGAGACACAGAGGGAGGACAGAAGAGAAGAGGGAGACAGGAGCAGATGAGGGCAGAGAGAGCAGAAACAGCAGTAAGAGACTGTAAGTGGGTGGGGTCCATCTCTTAAAGGAGTCCTTTATACGTGCCTGCAGACCACTGCTCCTGGAACCCTGGGCTGACCAGAGTACTGCCTGAGTGCATTCTGCCAGTGACAGAGGCAGGCTAGCAAAATGCCTGAGCAAGCATAGAGGAAATGATTCGAGGATACAGACAGGTTTTGTTAGGAAAAGAAAATAGAATACATACTTATGGGGTAGATAGGGTGGGAACTGGAACAGGATAGAGTAGGGAGGGGGAAGGAAGAGGGTGTTGAGGTAGGGAATACAGGGAGAGACAGCTAACGTTAAGGGGTATTTGAGGGACATTATAGAAACATAATATAGCAGAAGCATCTTAAAATATATAGGTATATGAAGACAATATAAATGAAATCACCAAATAATGGGAGAGACAGAGTCCCAATTGGCAATCGCTTATCACTAGATGAAGTTCCAGTACCAATATCTAATCGAATTGTTGGGGAAAGGTGTCCCATGGGAATCCCCCAACAATCCTGGCTGTTTGTTGCTGGGTCCTAATGGCTCCCTTGGGGAGGGGTTGAGAAGGGGCAGAGTCAATGGCACAGGCCTCGGGAGTCAGGTGGAAGGGAAAGCGCAGACTCCTTTATTTAGCAGTGGATACACACTTATGTACTATCCCAGCACCCAGGCGTTCTGATTCGTTGATATTGCGTGGTCACCCCTCATTGGCTGGGCAGGACTAGGACCGGTAGGGCTTAACTTCCTGCATATCCGCCCTGGGCACTCAGAGGGAGCCAGAGTTCCTTGCTTAGGCAGTGTTGACCCCACCTCAGGAGGGCTCAGTGACTGGACTGTTGTGCCTGTCTTGGGTTTGCCTGATGAACAAGCTCTTACACGTCCTTGACTACCAGCCCTCAAAGAGCATCCATTCTCGGAGAGCTACCAGGGTGGGGGGACTAGGCAGTAGCCTTTTGGATTTCAGATAACCAGGCATGCATAGCCTCCAGCGGAGGACTTTGAGAAGGATGTCTAGGAGCCATTAACACCTGAAGAGTTGCCTTAGTTGCTGCCCACTGCAATTGGATAAGTTGCCGGAGACATTTAAAGAAAATAAGGATTGACGATAACACTCCGCCAGTTAAGGCATATGTGAGCATCCAGGAGGATCAAATGGCCTTTTTATATTATGCCAAACTTTTCAAAAAATAAAGAGTAGAAGGCCATAACCTTTGCCCTTGTCTGATTTAATTTAAATAAAGCAATTTGTTTGGGGGGGATGAGAGCAAGAAAGGGGAGTATATACATTACCCATCCTGGCTTATTCCCTCCTTGGTGGAAGCAGGCTGATCCATGGCCAGGCACACGTCTCTTCCCAGGATCCATATTGGCGTTGTGGCAGTCTGAGGAAAAACACAAGCACACCCTCACCACAGGTTAGCAGTGGGGCTGGTGGCTACCACTGGAGGGAGATAGGATCTCTCCATCTCACCAGGGACAAGGCAGTCTCAATCCTGTGGCATCAAGGGAATTTGAAATAAGCTATCCTTAATATCTAAAACTAAAATGTGATTGGATGGATGAATCGTAGTAGGATCGCAGAGGAGTGGTTGCATAGATCCTGTTTTTTATATTTGATCATTAACTGAACAAAGATCCTGTAGGAGGCTATAGCATCCTGATCTCTTGGGATTAACAAATGTCAGGTTATCATTTTTACTTGTGGTCAGTTCTATGTGTCCCTTCTTTAGCTGTTCTTTAACTGATTCCTTTAGGACTGACAGCTTGGGTTCAATTATAGTTCGTTGTTCTACCCAGACATCTTGATTCAAGAACCACGTCAATGGAATGGGGCTAGGAGGCTCGATCGTGGTGGATTTCTGAGGGACAGTGGCCCTTAGAATTGGGAGTGCAACTTTTGCATAGGAGTATGTCATCCGGGGAGCACACCTGCATCCTGCATAGTCACACTCTGGAGTATGTTATCTGGGGAGCTCTTTTGCCAAACTTCTTTTATTATAAGCAAACATTGTACTTTGCATTCTAAAACTTGTTTCTATAGGTGATTAGAAATATGTAAACATAAGAGTTACTTTTCTTTGGGGATGTGGCTGCCATTGCATGGTCTGTGCCCCAGTGGATGGTCCCACACCCTCTTACACGTCATCCGTGCCAGTAGGACTCAGTGGAGCAGCAACAATACCATTAACAAGAATAATAACTACATGACATGAAGTCCGGAAGGAGTCAGTTTGAGGGGCCAGGGGCAAGCTGGACAGAGGTTGTGGGAGAAAAATATGATCAAAATACATTGTATAAATGCCAATAAAAATATTACTTAAAAAGAAATTGATGGATCTTGAAATATTTCTGTTAGTTGTGATTTCTCTGCTTACACTCAGAAACTTAAGCATTTATAAGCATTTGTTAACCTGTAGCATTTGATAAATTTTTTTCTTTTCTTTTTTTTTTTTGAGAACATTATGTCTTAGAGCAAAGCAAATGATAGGCAATTGTAGAAACAACAGCTCATGTTGCAACAGAAGGTTCTCAAGCACTCAGGGGATCTGGATAAATACATTAATAAAAATGCTTCTTATAAACAAAGAAAAGTAGAAAAAAGATAATTGGATAACCGAAAGCAACTAAAAATGAAACACATTTTCTGAAGCCTGGAGTTATGCATCAAGTTTCCCACAATTCAGTCTAAAAAATGGACTTAGCTGAGGCTGGTGGAAAAGGTACAAATTCCTGGCTATCGGAAGACTGAGGCAGGAGGATAGTAGGCTCAAGTCCTGTATGTGAGTTCAAGGCCAGGCTGGAAAAAAAATAGGGAGATCTTTGCAAACTCTTTTAAAGGACTTGGAATATAGCTACTCACCTAGCTTTGCAAGGCCCCAAATTCAACCCCAAGTATTGCAAAGTCCTCCATATGTGTGATTTCAAGATTAGGAAATAATCTTTTATATCTCAAAGCTAAATCTTTTTCTTACATACTTCAGACTCTCTTAGTGATGTCGTCAGAAAGCTGTTGCATCTCATAATTTCTTAGGAAATGGTCTTATGCAGGTGTTTTGTCAAATGGCTCTCTCTTACAACATTGCAAAGAAATCAAGTGCTTTCTCTGTGCCTGCAAACTGTGCTTGCTTTATGGAGGATTCTCTATATATGTGTCATCCTGCAAACTATCATTTTCTCATCTCTGCTACCAAAATTTGTACCCAGTCAAAACATCAAGTGGGAAAAAAAAGACAAGCCATAACTCCTACACACACCACGAAGGTAGGTCCAAGGTCTTCATCATCAATTTTTAGCCTTCTGGATAATACACCATTACTTCCTAATTAAGGATGCAGATAATTTTACAGCTTCATACTTGATAACTCTAAGACATCCACCAACACCTCCATTCAACAAGATCAAAACTGACCCATCTTCTTGCCTGAATCTCAAACTTTTCTGCCTGCTATAGTGACCTCATCACCAAATCAATTTCTTTTCCACCCACTCAAGTTTATAGCACAGAAAATTCAGTCAGTCTTCAACTCCTTATTCTTGAAATCTGATTAAGTCTGTTTCCCAACAGCTTTGACTCATGCTCTTGTTCTCTTGTATCTGATCTCCTGAACAAGTGATCTCCCTAAGTTGCTCTCTGCCTCCTCCAACTCATCCTGGCTCACAGTTGTCTGTTTTCTTCATAATGACCACCAATTCCTACTCATGTCTATAGATCCCTTTACAAGTTGGCACCATTCTGCACTTCCAATCTCTTAGCTCAGGGTACTAACACTACATGCTTCCATCTTCACCACACAGACATGATTATCACTATTCCCTTATACAGTGGTTCTCAATCTTCCTATGCCTCGATCCTTTAATACAGTTCCTCATATTGTGGTGACCCCCAATCATAAAGTTATTCCAGTGCTACTTCATAACTAATTTCGCTACTGTTATGAATCGTAATGTAGATATCTAATCTGTAGGATAGCTGATATGTGACCCTCAAAGGGGTCACAACCCATGGGGTGAGAACCGCTGCCGTAGGTCATCCATGTTTTCACACTTGCTTTGATAGCTGTTTAAAATGATCTCCTGTTCTGGGTATGGAAGATTTCTACTTTGCAAGGTTTTCCTCTTGCATCTTTCTTGGTGAGTGTCTCCACTCCTGCACCAGTTGTTCATTTATTTGTGTTACTATCATGCTCTCTGCCTGCATCTCTTGGGTTAGGCTTCAAGTCCTATCAGTTCCCAGAAAATGGATGCATTTTAGTAACCTGGGTCTTTGCATACACAATCAAGTTGAGATGAGGCTTAGGGTAAAACAGGGTCTCAGCACGAGTGTTTTCACAAAAAGGAAATTTGGACTCTGGAGGGTGTAAATGTTGTGGTGAATAATATATAAAATGGAAACAGAGAGCGATGATGTAGCCTCAAGAAATGAAACACCAGAAACTGCTGGAAACAGCCAGAATCTATGAGGCAGCATGAAATACATCCCTTCTAGAGTTGTCAGAGGCCATGATTTCAGGTTTCAGGCCTCTACAACTGTGAGAAAACAAATATATGATTATTCAAGGTGCTGGTTTTCAGTACTTTGCTTATAAGTTAGTGACCCTTCTTGATACTGTATAACGGTTTTGCTTTATGTCTATGTTCCTACACTGCTGTAGACTAGACGGAAAAGACTAAGAAAGCCTGAGACTGTTTTCTTTGTACCTCATCCCTGTTTCCAGTCCTTCCTTCAGCTCAAAGTACACTCAGGTCCTAGCTTGGTGGTTTTGATAGGCCTCTGTGGGGATCACAGACCCTGGCCAGAAACCCACTCCTCCATCAGCCTGGGAGCAGGCAGCTGTGAGATAATGTTTACTGGAAACAATTCAGTGCCATAAAGCTCTTGATAGGGCTCCAATAAGGGCTCACTCACTGAAACACCATGACTTTGATCCCCCCTACGGCTAGCTGTTTCTTCCTGCTCCCTGCTTTTTCTCCCCGATTCTGGTGCCGGAGATTTAACCCCCAGCCAGGAGGGTGAGAAGTCTGTGAGAGCTATGAGAGGTGTGTGAGAGCTCGGTTGGAGAATTGTGTGTGTATGGATGGTAGAAGTCTTTAGAAAGGGAAGCGTTTTTTCTTGGGGGTTTCTCCTAAGCCGACTTGGGGAGCATAAAGTTTTCTTAACGCAACCGACCGGTCCCTGTGTCATCAATCCTCGCCACATTCTCAGATACAGGCTGCTCAGCAGGTGTGCAGGCCTCTGTCTCCAGCTAAGAATGTTCTGAGTATGAGGGATGTGTTGCTCAAGGCACCAATAACCCTAGAGAAAGGACAGGTTGAGGCAAGGTGGAGAAGTGTCACCATGGAGGGCATGTGGACAGCAGCAGCATATCTCACTGTGCCATCAAATATTTCCTTTCTATTCTCATGCACGCATTGTTCTTACTGATTCATTTTGAAATAAACCTGAGGCATCGCTATTCATATATACAAACTGTACCATGCATGCCCATTCAGTTGTTTACGTGGCTACTGAAGAGCTGGCCCTTGATTTGCACAACAAGTGGTTTGTCCGCTGACACCTCTCCCCAGGCTAAAGATAAATATTCTTACATGAGCATTTTATTGCCAGAACTAAGAAAAGTCAGCTATTCCTTGGCATTACCTACTATTGTTTCTAGTTTAATGTTTCCAGTGCTTTTCTTACAGGTGGTTTGTTTACACTGGGCTCTAAACAGGGCACAGACATTATGTGTGCTTCTTCAAGTCCATCTGGATGCTGTTATTGCTAGACATTTCTCCCTAGGAGATGTCTCAAAGTTAAGATTCCTACTGACAGGGAAGGCAAGAGCAGACTAAAAGCCCATGTCTCAGGTTTAAAATTCAGTTGGAATTTGTCAAAGGCTTTTTCAGCATCTAGTGAGGTGATCATGTGGCTTTTCTTTCCCAGTTTGTTTATATGGTGGATTACATTGATAGATTTTCTAATGTTGAACCATCCCTGCATTACCGCTGATCCACGGAGGTGCGGCTGGCAGGGACCACGCCTCACCCGTCCCCCACGAAAGACCTGGCGTCGCCCCAGGGCACCGGGTCAGGTCCAAGCCACAGGTCCCCAGGTCAGCGCGGCTGATCCTGTGTGCTATGACCTCCAGTGTATTGAGATCACTAATTAATTTGCTAATTGTTAATATTTTTAAAGAGATTGATATTGTATAAAATCCAAAGTTTATATTTTTCTCACAAATAATTCTGGCAAAGCATGTACTTCGTCTTGTGTTTTAGCACCTGATGGGTGAAGCCTGCAAACCCCTGTCCATCATGGACTCCATTCTCCTCATGTGTTCGTTCCCTGCATGTCTTCGTTTACCACAGGCTCCCACTGACTTCAGTCACTCCATCTTTACCACAGGCTCCTATTCATCACCATCAGCTCTCTCCAACTTCACCACAGGCCCCACCCACCATACTCATCGCCCCACCTTTGGTCACAGGCCTGTCCTTCCCCCTCTTCAAACAGGCCCCGTTAATCATAGACCCCATGCTCTGCTGGTTTCCATTCACCTAGGGCCCCATTTATAACAGTCCTCTGTTTAGTTTGACATGGACTCCCATTTACCACAGGTCTTCTTGTGCCAGTCACCCACTGGCCATGAACCCCCATTCATCACAGTCATCTGCTCACCACGGGCTCCCCTTAACCATAAGTCATGGGCTCCTCTTCAGTTTGCACTCCAAATATTTTCAAAGTTTTTATTCTTAATCTTACACATGCTTTCATGTACTAATTACAAAGGAGAAAATTCCTGCTGTTGTCCAAGATATACAGACTTGTGGGATTCTCTTACTAAGGCTGTCAAAACATCAGTTTATCACTTTGGGACATGTAACCCTTGGATTTGTTTCTTCATGTTTATAGTAGCTATTCATGCGATGAAAATGGAGTACAGATGTTACCTCTGCTATTGTGATAACTCAAATACACCCATTCTAAGTTTACAGTCAATGCTCCTGTGTTGTTTATTTTATCATTTAAAAAAATAGGGTTACTAAGGAAACAGACAGCTAAAACACCTTTAAAATACCCTTTAACCGTAGCCTCAGCTCAGAATCACTCATATACACAGTTCCAGTTATGATAGACTTTCCTTGATTAACCTTTTCATAATTAATTTTTTTACCCTGGAGAAACACAAAGCAGGGGCTCCTGCCAACAATTAAGGGGGGGAGGGGAGAGAAAGACAGAGACACAGACACAGACAGAGAGACAGAGAACTCTTTAGATATAAAACAATAATGCCTCCCATTTCAGATCCTAAAAGAACACCAAGTCTATGCTGCAATTGAACAGCAATGAGTTTGTGGTTTTGATTTTAAAGTCATCTAGATGAATGACCATACCACGCTCCACAATCCATGTGCCATTAATGAATAGAATTCTTACTTCACTTATTCTTTTTAAAATATTATTTGTGGGATTAAAAAGTCCCCTGGAAAATTGTCCTGTAGCTATTCCGCTCCTGAAGAAATTACCTCAAACAGCAGGATTTCAAGACCCTGTCTTCACAGGTATAGTACCTAAGCATATTTCTTGAGTTTATTAAAAACAATTTCTATAAGAGTGTCAGACAATGACTCTCAACTTGATTGCACTGAATTTCTAATGTTACATTGTGGACATCTTGAGATTTTCACTTCTTCAGAGGAAAGCAATAAATCATAAGGAGAAAGTAAAACATAAATTTTCAGTTTGTTTTTCAGATGGTTTGATAAGTTACTACTGCCATTCTTGACATAACTGATTGATTGTTTATGAACTTCTAGAAAATCATTGTGGCTGTGTTGCATACAATTTGGACCAGCAGGAAGAAGACTTGGCAGTCTTCCTTGCTTGGTCATATCTGTGATTACTTGCTTTCCCAGTTTGAAAGCCTGGCAGTGATAAAAATCTGTTTTTCCTAGGCACTGATATGGTGGAAGTACCTTCTCACCCACCATGCGCACACCCCAGGGGAGGGTGCTGATGGAAGTACCCTGTCACCATACTCACACCCCAGGGGAGGGTGCTGATGGAAGTATGCTCTCACCATGCCCACACCCCAGCGGAAGGCGCTGAACTCTTTGGCTCAGAAAAAGGCTCTCTATCTGGCAATTGAGTGTCACGTTGATTCATGTTTGTGTCATTCCTGGAGTAAACACCTATTGCGGTGAAGTATGTTGCTTCTGTGGAATAGAAGCATTCTTTAAAGGAACCAAGTAACATCCCCTCCAAGACTCAGGGAGCTTAGAAGAGTGTTTGGAAGGAATGGAAGAGCATGAAGATGGCATACACTACAAATCCTAACCAGAATAACACCATCTTGCAGCAAGCCACCACTCTGCTGGCCTATAAGCCAGACTATAGCCAAACAAGCCATCCTTCTCACAATTAGATGGTGTTTCGAAACACCAGCAGAATCCTTGATGAGGATAGGGGACATATAGGATTGGGACAGTAGCTTGGGAGTCATCTAATTTGCATTAAACAGCACATTTCTATCATAAAGCCCCTAGCACAGTCTTAGTTATCATCCGTGGAAGCATGATCATATCCTAAAGCTCATAGCTCAATGTCTAATTACTGCATGGGCATCAGGAGGAAAGTTTCTACAGGGTCATACTAGAGATAATGCAGGCATTTGGGCCCACAGATAGTCTCCAAACAAGGTCAGGTAGAGAACAGGGCTCCTTCCGCATGGGAGTGGCAGGGAGTCCTCCATGTTGCCAATCTCAGAGAAAGCTGCCAGGCCATGGTAGATTGTAACCTCTGACCAAGAGAGCAGACAACAGTGGAAGCGTGTGAGAGATGACTGGATTGATGTGCTGTTGTCAGAAAACAGGCCATATGTGAGTTATGCAAACAGCATGTGCTTCTAGTTTTCTAGTTTCTCTTACAAGCATTCTGCACCGTGGATGTAGCAATTCTCATCACTCAGATGGCATTTTTGGAAGATATAGATGAAAGATGATAAAGCAATTTCCCGTCCTCAAAAATATCATCTCATAAATTTCTCAAAATCATGTCCTCCTGCAATCAACCCTCCACAAAACTGGACAACATCTTAGGAGTGGGCAGAGTGTGGGAGGGATGGTGTGTTGTGAGGGGCCATTTGGTGTGAAGGGTGGTGTGAGGGATAGTATGGTATAAGGGGCAGTTTGGTGTGAGGGGTGGTGTGTTATGAGGGGTAGTATGTTGTGAGGGGTGGTGTGTTATGAGGGGTAGTATGTTGTGAGGGGTGGTGTGTTGTGAGAGGTGGTGTGTTGTGAGGGGTGGTGTGTTATGAGGGGTGGTGTGTTATGAGGGGTGGTGTGTTATGAGGGGTGGTGTGTTATGAGGGGTGGTTTGTTGTGAGGGGTGGTGTGTTATGAGGGGTGGTGTGTTATGAGGGGTGGTGTGTTATGAGGGGTGGTGTGTTGTGAGGGGTGGTGTGTTATGAGGTGTGGTGTGGTGTGAGGGGTGGTGTGGTGTGTTGTGAGGGGTGGTGTGTTGTGAGGTGTGGTGTGGTGTGAGGCGTGGTGTGTTGTGAGGGGTGGTGTGTTGTGAGGGGTGGTGTGTTGTGAGGCGTGGTGTGTTGTGAGGGGTGGTGTGTTGTGAGGTGTGGTTTGTTGTGAGGGGTGGTGTGTTGTGAGGGGTGGTGTGTTGTGAGGGGTGGTGTGTTGTGAGGCGTGGTTTGTTATGAGGTGTGGTGTGTTATGAGAGGTGGTGTGTTGTGAGGGGTGGTGTGTTGTGAGGGGTGGTGTGTTGTGAGGCGTGGTTTGTTGTGAGGGGTGGTGTGTTGTGAGGGGTGGTGTGTTGTGAGGGGTGGTGTGTTGTGAGGGGTGGTGTGTTGTGAGGGGTGGTGTATTGTGAGGCGTGGTGTGTTGTGAGGGGTGGTGTGTTGTGAGGTGTGGTGTGTTGTGAGGGGTGGTGTGTTATGAGGTGTGGTGTGGTGTGAGGGGTGGTGTGGTGTGTTGTGAGGGGTGGTGTGTTGTGAGGGGTGGTGTGTTGTGAGGGGTGGTGTGTTGTGAGGCGTGGTGTGTTGTGAGGGGTGGTGTGTTGTGAGGGGTGGTGTATTGTGAGGCGTGGTGTGTTGTGAGGGGTGGTGTGTTGTGAGGTGTGGTGTGTTGTGAGGGGTGGTGTGTTATGAGGTGTGGTGTGGTGTGAGGGGTGGTGTGTTGTGAGGGGTGGTGTGTTGTGAGGGGTGGTGTGTTGTGAGGGGTGGTGTGTTGTGAGGGGTGGTTTGTTGTGAGGGGTGGTGTGTTGTGAGGGGTGGTGTGTTGTGAGGCGTGGTGTGTTGTGAGGGGTGGTGTGTTATGAGGTGTGGTGTGGTGTGAGGGGTGGTGTGTTGTGAGGGGTGGTGTGGTGTGAGGGGTGGTGTGTTGTGAGGGGTGGTTTGTTGTGAGGGGTGGTGTGTTATGAGGTGTGGTGTGTTATGAGGTGTGGTGTGGTGTGAGGGGTGGTGTGTTGTGAGGCGTGGTTTGTTGTGAGGGGTGGTGTGGTGTGAGGGGTGGTGTGGTGTGAGGGGTGGTGTGTTGTGAGGAGCGGCATGGTGGGTGTGTTCTGTCACCTAGGAGAGTCAGGAGAGTGGGGCCGAGCCACCTACAAGGGTTCTGCCAATACCCTGAGGGAGGGGCATGCTGAAATCAGCATTAGAGGTTCCCTAGACACCAGAAGGAACAGATAAGAAAGGGCCAAAAGCCCTGTCCAGAGACCAGGAGGCTCAAAGAGCAGGAAAACGCCAGAGCCTGCAGAAATGTCTAAGAGCCGTCCAGACTCCCTTCAGCATCTGGAATCTGTGATTCTGTCAAGTCCTGCCAGTGGATGACAACACTCAACATTCTAATACATTTGATCAATAAATTCAACATCTGGGTGAATTGCAAAAGACAAAACAAAACAATAAAACCTTGATTTTCTATCGATGTTAATTCTAGCATCTAATATTTGGCGTTGCTTTATAGGATATGTAGTTTCACTGGTCTCTTTTGCATTGCTCCTTTATTTATTGAACTTCCTGGCATTCTTACTCATTTGTTCTGTGGCACTTAGAGTGTGATGGGATTTTGCTTCTACAGCATTCTACTATAACCAACAAACTTGGAAGAAATTAACTAATGCACAATCTTTATTTAATTTAAATCTTATTTTATGTCTCTTATTGACATGTTGCTGCTTTTTAAAATTCTCATGAAAGTTATTGCTAAGTATTTATGTTTCATCTTGCCTTAGAATATGATCAATGTTTTAATTTTGAATTCTTAATAGTGTTTTTGCAAATTTAAATGAAAACAATTGATTTTCATAAATTCACTTTGTGTGTAACTAGATGACTGTATTAAGTCTGTATTCGCTTGCACCTCTTGAATTTGCTACATAGACTATTTTGCTGCCTACAGATCATGAGATTCTTTGTGTCTCAATGCTGGGCCTCCTACTTCAGCTTCCACCTGCTGAAATTCCCCTCTGCTGACATAGCTGTACTCTTTCCAGCCAGGCTGACTCTCTCTGGTATTATTCTTTAAGCTCCATCAAGCAATAGGAGGTAAATATCAAGACAGAGTTGGAGACCCTCATTTCTGTAGTGGATATTTTCCCAGTCTGTCTCTCAGTCCTAATCTCCTGCTTATGCTATAGAGTCACATAAGGTACCAAATTGTACATAACTCATTAGTTTCCCAAACCATCTCATCCAACACAACTTCACTTTAAACCTTCTACTTCAAGTTGTTTTATGTTCTCAGATTGGAAACATTCAAATGTTTTGTCCCTCACTCTTCTTATTCTCTTTGGTCTCTTGAAAGTTTAGTACCTTGAGCCTGGTATTGGGTTCTTCCATGCTTCATCCTCCTAGAGTTACCAGCTTGGTAATGCCATTACTTGGAGGCTAGGGAGCACTTTCTTCTTCTTAAAAATACCACTTTCAATCTGCTGTTTTCCTCCCACGATCATCAGTGGATGCCTATTTTCTTAAATATTAATCTCAAATTCCCCTACATCAGTTTGCAAAATATGTAGCTACAACCTGCTCACCTTGCAGAGTTGTGTGAGGATTGAACAAAGAGTTGCTCAACAAGTATTTCCTTAAAAACCAAAACAGCCCATCCTTGCTTTCCAGCTACATTTTCTTGACTCTCTTGACCACTCTTTAACAGCTGTGAGGTTTCTCCTTCATTTATTTCACATAAATGAAAGATTCCTAAGTTTTTAAGGCAACATTTTCCTCAAAATGTTCCAATATTACTCCATCTGCATGAGCTGTCATTCATCCAAACTACATCAAACCACAAGATGAATACAGTGCCCAACTGTAACGTGTAGCTTTCCCCACCAGTAGTCTGGGCCCTGTCAAGCTGTCTGAACCCCCAAATAACACACAGGACACTATACTAATTATGAAGCTGTTGGCCATTTGTTATTGCTTCTCATTGGCTAGCTCTGACTTAATTATTGACCCATAATCACCAATATATATTTTTATAAGGACTTACCTTTCCGCGAACGCAGACTTGCGTCACCTCTTCCCAGGAATCACATGGTGATGGCTCCCTTAACTACATTTCCCAGAATCCTCCTAGACTCCTTGTCCCACCTAACTTGCTTCTCTATTGGCCAACAGTGCTTTATTGACATATACACAGGTCTTCCCCATCATCTCCTCTTTTCTGTCTAAATACAAAGAAAGGTTTTAACTTTAACATAGTCAAATTATATATAACAGAACAGTTATCAAGCAAGAACTATAGTTACAATATTTTGTCCATAACATTTAGTAAGATTTAAAGAAAATATTTTATTATCTATCCCATCTGTGTGAGCATAAAGTCTTATCTCTAGCTTATCTTTTATCACAATTAAGGAAAACTATAATTACAACTATCTGTCTTCAACTCCATCAAAGACCACAGAAGGATAATATATAAACTCTAAAATTGACAGAGACATTTTGCTACCTGGACAGTCACCAGAAGTTCCTCTGTAACGTTGAGGCATCCATCTTCAGCCCACAGGCCACAGTGTGTCTGGAAGACTTCTCAGCAAAGCAGGAAATTTTAAACTGTCCATCTATATTGGTAGTCTGTTAGCCATTTTCTGTGTCCTGCAGAAAGTCTGGCAGACTCTTCTATGAAGCAGGAACCATGGAGTTTAGCAGTCACTTTCCTGTGGGTCCTTCATGTCCAGTTTATACAGCAACAGTCAAACAGTCCAGGAAAGAGCAGTTTCTTGCCCAAATGGCTAATCTTGCCATGTTGAAAGCAAACTCCATAATGAGTTTCTTCGATGCCCATCTTCCTCTCAGATGAAATTGGTGTACCAGGAGCAGACATTTCTCATTGTCAAGAAAAACCCTAAACCATTTTAAATGCAATTTTCTGAAGATCTTTGAAATGTTTGAAGACTGCCTATCAATCTCAAATACATCTCTATATATCTAGAAAACCTAACTAACCTAACTATAAATTCTGACTATTACAAGTAACTATCTATAATCTGTATTTAATTATGTATTACATTTTAAGGATCAATATAAACACAATACTTAAACAAGAGGAGAAATATACATATCACAAAATTGACCTTGAATTTGTATCTATAAATGAAAAATCATACCAATACGAAGTATTCATTTCCATACCATAAACCCCTTTTTTTATTTATCTATTATTATTACTCTATTTTTTTACCTTCATTTATTTTTCTGAGACAGGGTTTCTCTGGAAATCTGCCTGCCTCTGCTTCTGCCTCTGCCTCTGAAGTAAATCCTACCAGCGTGTGCCACCACAACCGGTTTCTCTATTTTTTTTAACCATTATCCTATTTCTTTTTTTCTCTCAAGCCGACGTATATTTTTAAACATACTGTAAGCCTTTGGAGGTTTTTCTTCATCTTAATCTGACTTTATTGTAAATCTTTATGTTTTTTTTCCATGTGTCTGTTATCTATTAAACATTGCTAATCAAAACTGCAGCTGTTTAAACTGTTTTTTTTTTCAAGATGGCGGGTATAAGTTTACTGCACTGGCCATGGAAGTCTCTGCTTGTCTCTAGCAAAACAGAGCTACCTGAGAAAAATGCTGCTAATAAGTAGCCGTGCTTCTCTCTGCTCTTTTGTTTCTAAAATCCCTTTTAAGCTTTTGTCATTCTACGTGGACATTCACGATCCCACTGCTGCCACCATTATGCAATGTGTAGCCTTCCCCGCCAACTGTCTGAACCCCACATAACACACAGGACACTATGTTAATTATGAAGCTGTTGGCCATTTGTTATTGTTTCTCATTGGCTAGCTCTGACTTAATTATTGACCCATAATCACCAATATATATCTTTATAAGGACTTATCTTCTGAGAACGAAGACTTGCTTCCCCTCTTCCAGGGAATCACATGGCGACTGCTTCCTTCACTTCAATTCCCAGAATTCTCCTAGTCCCACCTATCCTGCTTCCCTAATGGCCAACAGTGCTTTATTTAAATATACACAGGACTTCCCCATCGCCCAATCCCATACATGAATACATGCTGTGAAAACACAGAGCACCAACTTTGTATATTGTTTGTTACCATACATGTACACCTATAGTAACTTTTTTCAATAGTTAAAACTTATTGTAAATAGCTTCTAAAAAAAATCATGCAGAGAGAGTGGCCAAACCCAAAGACTATACCTCTTAATGAACTTCTATATAACTGTCATTCTGCAGCCACAGAGTTTCCCACTGGACTTTAAACTTTCATTATCAATTATATTTTTATGCACTTACCCAGTCCTCATTTGCTTTCTGTTGCTGTGACAAACACCATTCTCCAAAGCAACTTGGGGAAGAAAGGAATCACCTGGCTTTTGGCTTTCCAAGGCCAGCACACCTGCACCATGCAGGAAGTACACAAGTCCTTTGCCAAGGGTCAACCATCTCCAAAACATGCATATATGTATACATACACATACAGATGTACATACACACATAAAGATACATGGGAATGCACATACAAAAAAAAACCAACCTAAACAACCAAGCAAACAAATCACTGCAACAACAAACCTGTTTCTGCTGTTACTACTATGTCACATACTATCCTAAATCTTGTAGCCTTAAACCATAGCTGCCTTCTGAATGCTGCTGGGGTAAAGACAGCACAAAGGCCTTATCCGAACGAAAGCTGGGCCTCCACAAGAGTGTGTGGCTAGAAGAAGGGAAAGGTGGCTGGGTGTTAGCTGGTTAGGACAATCTAAAGACCATTCCCTCACATACTGAAGGGACAAAAAGAGGAATCAATCTTGTGAAAGAGTCTGGAGCTATAGGTAACAGAGCCCTAGAATCTTGTAAGAAAACGTAGTGTATTGTTCTGGTGGGTGTTCAAACCAGAATGCCAGTAGAAATGTGGACAGCAGAAGCCAGGCTCCTGAGATTTCAGAAGGAGACAGGCACTCTACTGTGAATTAAATGAGAGGCACTAATGCTACATTTTGGCAAAGAATCTGGCTGTGTTCTCTGCCTATTTCCTGAAAAATGCTTTAAGAATTCAAAAGTAATGGACTAAATTGGTTAGTGGAGGAAATTTCAAGTCAGCTATCACCCAGCTCACCGCTCTTAGATTTACAGTGTGGGGGCTAGAGGAATGACTCAGCAGGAAAAGGCGCTTGCCGCCAAGACTGAGGACTTGAGCTTGATCCCTAGATCCCACATGGTGGAAGGAGACAACTGACTCCCTCAAACCGTGCTCTGACCTCCACATACATGTCATGCACATACATGTCAAAATTGTGATTTGGACAAGGAAAAGAGCATAATGTGAGAAGCATAGACAGAGGCGCTGTAATCGCTAAAGAGATTGGCTCCATTACAGCTACTACACGCTGGGAAAAGCACTTGGAGGCTAAGACTTCCCCTATTCAAAACCTCAGCTTATAAAATGCAAATTCATTTGAAAAAAAAAAAGGATGGCTGGGTCAAGTCTCCAGGGCATCCTACCCAAGTAGAACCACTTAGGAAAGTTCTTTCCCACAGCTTCTAGGTAGGTGCACCTAAGCTGCTGAAGATATGTGGTAAAAAGAAGCCAAGCTACATCTTAGGCCAGAGACACAATCCGGTATCATTACATGTATAGACTGCAGACATGCAGAGCACAAGAGTGAGGTCGGGGAGGCTTGTAGTGGGGCTCCAGAAAGCTGCGGAAGCAAGGAAACATGAAACAAGGCTGGATTTTCTGAGTGGATGCTAAGGTGACCTGTGGATGAAAGAGAAGGTAAAGCCTAAGTGTGGTAGAGACCCAAGGACGCCAGAGACACCAGTAACAAGGGACATTCCCCAAAGAAAGCTGTAAGCACCGAGCGGAAGCAGCACAAGAGTCAGGCCACTTGTGTTGCAGGCAGTAGGAGTGGAGACACTCAAGCCCTTCAGAACACTGCTGATTCCATCCAGAGCCTTAGATATCAAACACGCAGCGCAGGATCTGATGTTCACTCTGCTAGGCTTCTATTTTGCTTTAGTCTTATCTTTCCTTGCGAGGTCATCATTCCTCCCTTTTGGAATGAGAGTATTTACTCGATGCTGTTGTACATTAGAAGTGTGTAACCTGGGTCATTTTTGTTTAGTTGGTTGGTTGTTTTGGGTTTGTTTCTTCACAGAGGATCACAGTTAAGAGGTTACTTTGAATCTCAGAAAATGCTTTGGATGTTGGACTTTTGACTTATATTGAAACTTTAAGACCAATATCTCAGTAGGGTTTTTTTTAATTAGGCTGAATACATTTTGAGTAATGAGACACCAATGAGCATATGGGGTGGCAAGGAGCAGAATGTCACAGTTTGACTGAATCGTCCCCACAGGCTCATATATCTGAACACTTGATTCCCAGATTGTGGTCCTGTTCTAGAATGCTGTGGAATCTTTAGGAGGTGGAGTCTATCTGGATGAAGTAGATTGCTGGGGCTAAACCTTGAAGTGTGAACTCTGTGCCTGATTCCTGTCTCCTCTCTGATTCCTGATCCAGGCAGTTACGAGCAAGTTCCAATAGCCCCAGCCATGAGCTGCTTCTGCTGTCATGCCCTCCCAACTTTGTCCCACTAGCCAGGAGACAAAATCGATTTTTCCTAGCTTAAGTTAATTCTTACTAGTTTTTATCACAGAGATAAGAAAAGTAGCCAATGTACTAAGCACAATGTGTATTCATTATGCACAGAGTGACTTGGGAACTAAAGACTTTGCAACCACATCTATAGTTTATGAAAGTACAGTCAGTCCTCTCTATATGGGCTCTGTGCCCATGGATCCAAATGCTTTAAAATATAGTAAAACAACTATTTACACAGCAGTCACATTGTTAGGTATCGTAAGTAATCTAGAGATAATCCAAAGTACATAGGAAGATATAATCAGTTCCACACAAATACACTGTTTTATGAAAAGGAATCGTGATGGTTAAGATTGATTGTCAATGATCAAGTGTCAGAACGTGGTTCAAGAATGGAGTTGCGTGAGGACGATTCTGAGTATTTGTGAGGAAACTCCAAGAAAACAAGAACACTGTGACCTCAGTTTCTTTAAAAACACAGAATTGTTCTTGGAACATGTTTTCATGCCCCTCCTGTGTGCAGTTGTTAGGAGTGAGTTTACTTCATGTTATATTAATTACAGCTGGCCACTATTATTTGCTTATATGCCTCTAGGGAAAGCCAAGTTTCTGCCATGTGTGGTTTGTCCACCAAGTGCAGCTTACCCTTGGGACTGGACACTTTACTCATCAACCCTCAAAGTCTAACTTGTCTGATGCTCTGAATAGAGTTGGCTACTCCATTAGACTTTAGTCCAGCTCATTTATCAGCTCCACTCTCCCACGTCCCACTGCCATTAGAGCTGTAAACACTGGAGTTGCCTAGGAGACAAGTCCCTGGACACTCCTGCAAAGGAGTTCCTAGACTGAGTTAACTGGTGTGGAAATACCTCCCCTATTGTGAACAGTGCCATCTCATTGGCTAGGGCCCCATTCTGAAAGACAGAGAAAGTGAGCTGGGCATCAGTATTCATTTCTTCATGCTTTCCAACTGAGAACATGATTGACAAACCACCTGATACTCCTGCTACCCTCCCGTCTGTGTGCATGCTCAAACTATAGTCAAAATGACCCCTGTCTTTGTTACATTGCTTTTATTAGGCATTTTAACACAGATATTAGAAAAATAATTATTACCAACACTATCTCCGGATTTGAGTATCTGTGGGGGGTATGGAATCAACTCCCCACAGTTATTAACTGATTAATGTGTTGTGGTGACTGAAAACTGAATCCGACGTTACGTGGTAGCATTTAACTGGCTGATGGCGAGCGCAACACATACATATTGGAAATGTGCACATGGGCTGCCTTACTGCTCTCGTGAATTTTAGGGAAGTTAGAAGAGTGTTAGAAGTTGTTGGAAGAGACATTCAGAACTGGAAAGAATTATAGCCTGACTGTCAATGGACATTATCCTGGAGATGGGAATGACCCTGGGGATGGGAATGGGTGATGGAGAAGAGAGAGACGTTCACAAGGTTGGCGTGTGTGGGCACAAGTGTGTAGAACTGAAAGCATAAGCAAAGAAGCTGATTTTAGAGAGGAGAACAGTTATTCATGTTGACAACCTGGAAGACCCATGGGCATGGTAGATCCTTGTTGGGAAAACAATCTCTACATAATTGTTACTAGTTTCTTAGTAATAAAAACAAACTAGGTCCTTAAATGAAAATAAACAGGAGATGGAAAGGAAATGGTGCCTGAAAGAAGAGGCTGTAAAATGGCTGTCTTGGGAGGTGGAGCAAATGGGTATGGAGGCGTGGTGCGGCCTGGGAACCCTCAGCGGCTGTCTGAGCTTCTCAACAACAGACCGAGATCTCCACGTAGTGTGTGGTCCTTCTCACCAGCTGCTGCTGTTCTTTCTGAACTCCCTCCATTTCAGAAACAAGGCTCCCATCCTCTTGCATGTCCAGCTAGACTTTCCCGTCTAGGGTGCTCCTCTCTGGGGGTTCTCCACTCTGAGGAAACAAAGGGCTCCTGTCCTGAGCCTGCACCCAAGGACTTCTCTGTTATCACCAGCTAGGAAGATGTAATATTCCACAAAATGGAAGGCATAAGCCAAGAAAAATAAATCAAATATATAGAACAGTTACTGGAAAAAACTATCATCCTTTTACCACATTCTAGCTATTTGACATCAAAGTGAACTGAAAATAAATGTTGCTTGGAGAATTTTGAAGCAAGCTGTTATAAAAGCAAATAATACTTTTTGTTCTTTTGCCTAAATTCCAATGGTTTTCTGACTTTATTTTCCATAGTACAACTTGCCTAAGGCTTCAAAAATTCATATCAGTTGTATAGAATGTGGGCTGAAGGCAAAATAAAGTACAACGAATCAACTAAAATAAAATTGAGATTTTTGCCAAATCCAAAAAAAAAAAAAAGGGACCGCATGGCAAAGTCAAGAAAGCATGCCCATCTGTTTTCTGCAAACATGCCCTCAGCTGGATTAGACCTGCAGGACTCCTTTTGATAGATTAACAATCCCACCCCATATTTTTCTGAGAACCAGGCAGTTTATATAAAATAATAAGTGACCCGTGCTGGCCGGGGACAGTCAACGCAAGGCCAGGGACACCTAGGAGAAAATGAAGGACAGGGGGTACAGAAATGGATGGCAAGACAAGATTCTGATCAAGCCAACAACCTTTATTCATCCCAAAGGGATTTATATAAGACCATAGGCAGGAAGTGAGGAGGGGAGGGAATGGGGGGCGCTAACTGCAGCTGCCATGATCCTGGCAGAGCAGAGGTCAGTGGGAGGGGTAGGCCATCCTGTGTCTCCTGGTAACCTAACTGTAGGTTTTAATTCTATCTTTCACAATCTGATCCTCTATTGCTCAAGCCTACGCCTGAGTGACTTGGTAATTTTCACTAGGCTTAATCTTTAACTGGCGGATAAGCTACGAGTCTGTTTTCTCGGCACTTGCTTCCTATCTTAAGAGGCGGTATTTCTGCAGTGTGGCCTGGAGTCACGTCTTCTCCATGAGGAGGGTGTGATAATGCTATGGCTGGATTATGGCAGAGGTCCCTGACAAGTAAGCCTAACCAAAAAACCTGAGTTGGCAAACACTGTGTCTCTAGGAAATGAAACAGAGGCCATTGAGTTGAATTTTGTCCATCTCCTCCTTCTCCAGCTGCTGACTAAGCAGTCCCACACTGAAGACTTAGGACAGTCATTCAATCCATGCTCAACACCCCAGCCTCTTTCCCAGACTGTGAGCTCCCTAGGCTCAGGCTATTACCTCTGACCACCCATGCCATTTGTTATTAGCTGGTTCCTAAGACCTGTCAGACCTCATGTTCCTCCTCAACTCATTTAGATTTCCCATCCTTTCTTTCAACATAATTTATGCTCCCCACCCATGTAAAAATAACACAGTATGTCATCAAGTTTTTGGTGTCTGTGTCCCTCATTGGTTCATAAACAACACAAAGGCAGACTGTTCTTATTGGCCACAATATAGACCTGGGCTAGCTGAGTGCTAGAAACATGGTAGTCAGGAATAATTAGTGACAATAAGCACAGTGTTCATGAACAACTACAGTCTTCTCAGAAACCAAGAATCTGAGAGGGGGTGGTGGTGGTGGCTGAGATGGGGTGGTGGGTGGCTGTCTTTTGTACGTTAGATATTTGAGAAATAGAAATCAAGTAGGTAAGGAAGGATGGGAGAAGCCAGCCGCCTGTTACATGGAAACAGTTTTCCTGAGATGACGGTCTAAGCTCAGACTGACTGCAGACGCTCCATCAACCAGCATTGGTCATGGCTTTGAAAACTGAACCTCTCTTGACCTCAAATTCTTCCACCTGAAAAGGTGGAGGACATTGGCAAGTGTGCAAATCCTACTCCTGCACTAGAAAAGGACAATTGAAGGCAAGTAGTCACTTTCAAAACATAATTTTCATTTTTCAGCTGCCAATACACTGACATCTTCCCACACCTGAACTGCGCAAACACATATTTCCAAGTACAAAACAGGATTAATTAACAGATATAAAAGGGAAGCATCCCTATGCTCTTGTCCTGTATAATAAGTAACAGGACTGAATTATGCACAGTGTTTTGTTGAAGGAAAATAACAAGCTTACTTAGGAAATGTTAAGTTGCATAAGACTAAGAAAACAGAATGAGAAACTCCTCTGACCTAAGACGATGGGACTGAAAAACCTCAATACACCCCCCCCCTTTTTGAGACTCAAAAGGTTGCCTCAGTGGAAAATTCCTCAAGGTCCCTTCCCTTAGACAGGGAACAAGGTTGAATTGAAAAGAACATCTGGTCCAGAGTGCTGACGAAGGAAACCGGCAGGCTATAGAGATGAGTTTAATTCTGACCTTGTGGTTTCTCCAGAAAGGATGAGTTATGCCGTCGTTCTAACAATACCCCTACTGCCTGCCCAGATCTGCACCTGCAGTAGCTCCACTTCTTACAATACCCCTATTACTTTGCTTGCCAAAAGTATATATATATATAAGGAAAACTGTCCTAAAGCCTGGCGCGTTCAGTCAGCTAAGCTGCTGAATCGCCCACAGACGCCTGTGTAAACAATAAACCTCTTGCGGTTTGCATCCAACTGTCTGGTTATTGAGCTCGGGACATCACCGGGGTATTCAGCCTGAAGACTGATAATCTCAGGTCTTTCAGAGCCAAATCTGAATGGCTGAGTTCCGCTCTGTGAAGCTGTTTGCCCCTCATCTTTCCTGAAAAAGGTCACATCTGTTCCTCTTCTTGAGAAGCAGCCACCACCGGTGTCCACCTACCCAGCATGTCCCATTTGCTGAAGATGAAACTGTCCTAACTAGACCCTTGCACATTTCAGCTTTTGTAAAACTTGCTTAGCTCCGGGAAACGTCTCTTTTGGGTCGGCGATGTGAAGACTGCCCCAAGATGATCACAGATTATGACACCACCTACCCATATATAAACCACGAAACATTTTTCCTCCAGGCTCGCCACAAAGTCATAGTTAGAGGCTACAGCTGTGTGCTGATTAAAGATGTTTTCCCCTTGTCTTCAACCACTGAGAATTCCTTCTTCAGGGAAGGCTGAGGTCCCCCATCCTCACCTCAACAATTTCAAATACAATAGCCTGGTTATAAAAGCACTCCCTCCTAGTATCTGATCTTTTTTGTGGCCTCTGTGTTAGCCAAAACGAATATGAAGGATGATGCTGGTGAGTGACTGTTCAGAGTGCACATCAAAATCAATATCTTTAAAATGTCACTCACTTCTATTCCCTGTAGTCGCTCTCTTTTTATTATATAGCAATACTAAAGAGGCAAGTGTCTGTCGGGCTGCAAATGAAGATTGCTGTGTCTTGCTTAACCAGAAGAGACTGTCCCCACTGGGAGCCTGCTGCTTTGACCCTCACATCTCTCTGTCTCAGTGACTCACACTGGGAGGCTGCAGGCTTCCTGAATACACAGGCTACCACTCACCTTCTCACAAGGCCCATCAAGCCGCTTGGCCAGACTGAAGCCCTGGCTTACCTTGCCTTACATTCTTTCTCTGCTTCCATTAACGTGCTTATAAGTGTTGCCAAATAGACTGAACTGTACTGTAGTGTCAGGCTGCCTTGGAACCCTAGACCACAGGATTCCTAGCTCAAAAGTGGCCTTTATAAAATGCTTGAAAACCACATGCCAAGGAAGTGAAGTGTGTGATCTTTGTAAGGACTGCTGCTTCCAGCCTAAAAAATTACCTACATTGTTTCTTAAAAATACCCAACCAGGTGCTCTAATCACTCTGAACATGGGGGAGGGCAATGATTTCCTTTCTTTGGTTCTATTGAAAACAAAAAGAAATTTGTTTCTGGTTACAGCTGTAACACCAAACAAAACAAAACAAAAACATTCAAAGTAGGACTCATTGGAAGATTTTTGTTTTTAAATCTCTACATCACCTGTTTTCTCTCAATTCTCCTTTACCTACCACGTAACAGTAACTATCATAAGAGAAGACCTACCTAACACTCGGGGAATAATGAAAGACGAGTCTATCACAAGCTGATTTCCTAAAACCTCCCTCCTCCCCCACGTACGCCCCTCCCTAGTGAAGTCTCAGAGCACACTTGTGACATCATGAACACATCCCCTTTTGTTTCTAATTTTTAAAATCTCCGGAGTTCCATGTCATGGCTGGTTGCTCTGTCCTGAGAGGCCGAGTTACTCATCTGGCTGCAGCTTTTTACATCTGAATGTGAAAGCCCCTGTTCTAAGTCCTTCTATCTCCTGTTGTGCTGGGGTTGTCACATGGAAACAGAGTTGGAAAGCATAAAGACAAGCGTGTTGGCCAGTCTTCTTCACTATGTCAGACTATCTGCCATAAGCGACTTAAGGAAAACAAACTTCATTTTAGTCCTGATTGATTGCCTCTACTGTTCAGGGATGTGAGGTGCAGCAGAGAATCATGGGGAGAAGGGCATGGTAGAACAGAGTTGCTCATTCAAAGCAACCAGACAGCAGATGTGGAGAAGAAAGAGCAGCGAATGAGACATATCTTTGGAAGACATGTTTTCTGCGGCATACTTCCTTCAGCTAGGCCTCACCTCTAATAATGACATCACGTTAGGAAACACGCATTGTCACTGTTGTCTGGAGAATGTGCTCCAGTCACATGTCTAATCTAGGGATTAACTCCTTGACTACATCAGGGGCGTCACAATCCAATCATCTCTGGTTGATTAAATTTAACAACCGGAAGCCAAGTCTTCAACATATGATCCTTTGGGAGACTCTTCATATCTAAATCACATGAACAAAACATTGACTTTTTATTATGCGGCAATACTAAAGAAGGAATAAATCTGCGTGCAGTAGTTTATGCCTATAGTTTTAGCACCAGGGAAGCTGAGGCAACATGAACACTTGAGCCCAGAGGTTCTAGGACAACCTAGAAAATACAGTGAGACTCATTTAGGAGACAGGGAGGGAAGAAAGAGGGTAGGGATGTAAGAAATATGGGAGACTACATATATACTTCCCCCAAAACTCAAAACCAAAGACCTAATTTTAAAAACTACACCCTATTCTTTGTAATCAAAAATCCAAAATATACTATTTCAATGGAGTATGCTTATATTTGAATTACTCTTTTTTGTGGTTGAAGTGCTATCATATTACATCTTCAAGAGTTACAAGAGCACTTGGAACTGATTGTCAACAGAGAGGTGCACCCTCTTTTCACCTCAGGTTTTATATACCACAAACAGAAAGCTGAAAAGGACTTGATATCTTTCAACAACCCTTTGAGAGAAAATGGGTCATTATGTAAAACAAAACATTCCATGAGCTTGGGCCAGAAAGCCTGGAGTAGAATGCTTTCTCTGTTGTCAACTATCTGCCACCTTGAGTTAGTATATAGCTCTGCTGAGCTTTCCAGAAGGCCGCAGGATAGATGTGCTCTTCAATCCACTCTAATTACAAAGGTGTGGCATTGTCTCTGTGGATCCAGGCAACATGCAGCTCACACCCAGCATCAGCCTACCACCCACGTGTAGCCCCTGAGATGCATACAGATACAGGGTTCTATTCTCAACACAGTGAGCAAGAAGATGCTGGGAAAGACGACCACGGCATCGAGATCTTATCAGAACTATACTGATGTTTCTGCTGTATGTCTTTGGTTAGTAACTACTGAACTAGGGAAGAAGTGGCAGAAATGAGTTGTGAAACTGAAGGTAGGGACTCCAGATTGAGGGAAAGCCTTTTTGATGGACTGTCTGGGAAGAGACAACATGGAAGGTTAAAGGGAATTCACGAGCTGCCCACCTTCACTGAAAGTCAAAGCCAAGGCCCCGGTGGAGGCTGAGTCACAACCCCAAAAGCCAATTGCTTAACGAGAAAGTATTACACAGTTCAACTATTGCTTCTATCAAAATTCCCTGAGGGGAGAATCATTCTAAATGGAACCACAGCACTTTTGAATATCCGATGGCTGGAAGCAAGAAAAAAACAGTAATTAAAAACTTTTAAATCAAAATTTTCTGTGCCCTAGTAGTACGGTAATAATTTATCTTAAGAACAAAGATCTGCTTGCTTCTGCCTCCTGAGCGCTGGGATTAAAAGCATGCACCACCACACATGGTTAAATATAGCCCAGGCTAGCCTCAAACTTCTGATTGTCCTGCCTCCTCCTCCTTCAGCAAATCCTGCTGGCATGCACCACTGTAGCCCACAAGAGTAAACTCTTCTAAGTAAGGGCAGGATCAGGTTGTTGAATGCTGTTTATAAATGGCTGTGTGTGATCTCTAGTCCTTATTGCTTATGTAACTTAAGCTTTAGTGACGTAATTCAAAGGCAAATACTTTAGCCTAAAACATTAATTTTGGAAAAAAGCTGGCCTGTGGAAAGGATGTGGTGCTATTCCTATAATATAAAACTACTTGTGGTTATTCCCGGCAACTTTGACTTAAGGCAGGCATAATGAGAGTGAGTGGGCAGAAGACTTCCAAGAGTGGCCAATGCTCAGGAAGAGAAGAGGTCAGCCAGTGTGAGTCTCCAGGAAGAGGCTCAAGACATGGGTCTCAGGTTCGGCATAGTTGACAGTGAGCTCTCATCTTCCTACCCTGGGGCATACTTGCCCTCTGAAATACTTAGACAGTCTTGAATTCTGAAAACTAACGCTGATTGTGTATCTAAACACTGAGATGAATCCCATGTTCTCTGATACCTTCTGCCTATGAAAGGAAACCAAAAGGAGAACATGTAAGAAACAACAATCTAGCAACATTTCCCCCAAGAGTTTCCAGAAACACCATTAGTAGTAGATGCATAATTTATGGATTAAGCTAATTTATTGGACAGTTATGAAAATGATAGCCATGGGAAAAAGAGGGAAATTAGCAATCCTTACACCTTAGTACCTTTGCCTTGATGCACACGAACTGCTGAGAACACAGGAAAGCCTAAGCCATTGAGAACTGTGATGCATGGACAGAGTTAAGTATGAAACCTAGATTTGCCAAGAGACCTTGATAATTTTCTTAGCATCTAGAAGTTCTGTTTCTTCCTGTTGAATACAGTCATAAAGAGGTTTGAGTATAACTATGCATGTGAATATATCTGATATGCAACCTGTATTCAGTAATTTTTTATTTTATTGGAACTTAAGTGATAGAACCACAACTGATATATTTTAGAAGTGCTACTGGCCATTTCAGTGAATCGCCTGGACTCCTGAGTCAAAGTCAGGGTAAAGAAGATGGGAGAGGAGGAGGAAGGTGGCCAGCTGTAAGTTTCCCACAATATGTTTCCAACAAAGGAGCACAAAGTTTCTACCACTGCTGAGACCCATGACCAGCTCACCCTCCCACTGTCTCCCCATGACCAGCTCACTCTTCCACTCTGTCTAAGTGGGTAGCATTTGTACCACCTCCAAAGCTTGCCTATTATCAGAGCTCACCAGGGGATAGCTTCTACCAGAATCTTAGGTATCCATTCCCATGTGCAACAAGCCTTCTTTCAGAAAGGTTTGTTTCATTTTTAAGTTAATATCTGTGTTATGAAAAGACTTGTGTTGTGGATAGGAGTGAGGTTCTGATTCTTTTAAAACGTGTTATTACAGTAGGAGACCTCTGTCTTAAGATTTTTGTCTTTGCTAATCATTTCTTATTTTATTAAAGGCTTTAAAGACAATTGACATAAAGCCAACTCAGATACTGCAAGAAAAAAAGAACACATTGGCTTATGTAATGCAACTCAACCTTAAAGGGACAACAAAAACCTATGCTCACAAAAGCCAAGACTGGTGTGGTGTCACATACCCAAATCCCAGCATGTGGAAGGCTGAGGAAAAATGATCATAACTTTTAGAAGTCAGCCTGCATTGTAAGTGAGGATGTAATTATTTCACTAGACCCAAGGTAAATGATAAATGGATGTTTACTGGGGAACAATTACACAGAAAGATACTCTGCCCTTCCTACCAAATCAGCTGACCCACCAGAAAGGAAGAGCCAAGGAAAGCCACGCCTCAAGTTTCCCTCTTTCCCCTTCTGTCTGCCTGAGGTAATGCCCTAGGGAGTATGGCCGCCGTTAAAGTTCTCTGCAAGACTACTACACTGCACTACATAACCAGACCCTGTCTTACCAGGACAGATGAAACCCAACCCATCCTCAAAGCCCAGAGTTCATAGCCCAAAGCAAAGCAAAGCTAAGTAATATCCTAATGGAAGTCAACCATCAACGCCATCCTTTCAATAGAAAGGAATAAGGTAGGGCTGAGATTCATTTCTGTGTTAGGGCTAGTATTGCTGTGAAGAGACACCATGACAACAGCAAGTCTTACTAAGGAACTTTTCATTGTGGTGGCTCACTTACAGTTCAGAGATTCAGTCCATCATGGCAGGGAGCATGGTGGCATGCAGGCAGGCGTGGTGCTGGAGAAATCCCTGAGTGTCCTACATCTTGTAGGCAACAGGAAGCTGACTGGCACATTGGGCAGTATCCTCAAACCCTGCCCCTACAATGACACACTTCCCCCAATAAGGCCATACCCATTCCAACAAAGTCACACTTCCTAATGGTGCCACTCCCTGTGGAATTATGGGGGCCAATTACATTCAAACTACCACAAATACCCTATACTGGGCAGGAAATGGGAGAGGGGAGAAAGGAGGGAGGGAGGGATGGAGGGAGAGACAGGGACAGGTAAATGAGAGAGATAGAAGCAGAGATAAGCAGAGAAAGAGAGAGAGAGAGACCCAGTAAGTTAAGCCACTAGTTAAACAAGTTCAAGGCCTTAGACATGTTTTCTGCTTCTTCCCCTTTCAACATAAAAACACTGAGCCCTGGAAACAAACCCTGGTTATCGACCTTACTGTTTGTAGGGGGAGAAGACAGAGAAGAGAAAACTTTGGCTGACTTTAAAGGGAGTACCACATACAACAAGCCCACCTATTATCAAATGTGCATTAATCTAGGGTGACTTTTCATGAGGAAGGGATATCAATTCTCTAACAGTAAAGGAACTGAGGGAGACCCCTTCCTGCTCAGCAGATTGGAACCCTGCTGAGTATGAAAAGCCCCTGCCCACAGTGGGTGTGTTTGTCCTGGGGCTGGGTATTCAGCTTATCTCATTGTTCACAACCTTCCAAGGAAGCAATTGACTTCTGGAGCCAGCACGCTATAGTCACCGAAGGCAGCCACATCCTGCCCCTAATCTGATTTGACTGTGTTCACTACCTGCAGGAATGGCATCTGTTTCAGTAAGTCTGCCAGCAGGGATGCTGTACACCACACTGATTGTGGAACAAAACTATTTCAAGTATAGCTGTGAAGTGCAGATTTCTAATAAACTTCCAGTTTTACCCTCTCTTTATTTTTTTTCAATTTTTTTATTTTAAATAGCTTGTTTTACATGTCAATCTCAGTTCCCTCTCCCTCCCCTCCTCCCCCACTCCCCTTTACCCCCACCCTCCCACCCTATTGCCAAATCCTTCCACATAGGGGATATCAGAGTCTGTCATTTTACTCTGGGTAGGGTCCAGGCACTCCCCTAAGAGTCCAGGCTGAGAGAGCATCCCTCTTTGTGCTATAGGCACACGGAGACTGTATATCAGGGATAGACACTGATCCACAGCTCAGGGCCCCATAGGTTGCCCAGGCCTTCTCGCTGACACTCACACTTGGGGGGTCCAGATCAGTCCCATACTGGCCTCCTCACTGTCAGTCTGGGATCCAAGAGCTCTCCCCTGTTCAGATCAGCTGTCTCTGCTGGTTTTGCCAGCCCATTCTTTGCCGATTTGCTCATCACTCCTCTCTCTCTGTCACTGGGTTCCTTGGGTTCAGTTCAGTGATTAATTGTGTGTTTGCCTCTGCTTCCATCAGTCACAGGATGAAGGCTCCCGGATGGTTATAGATATCAAGTTCATTATCAAGAATGGGCATTCGAGGTGGTCCCTCCACTATTGCTTAGCTTGCCAATTGGTGTTATCCCTTTAGATCACTCGAGGTCGCTCTGGTGCCTGATCTGTATTCGATCCTATGATTCCCTCTTCCCCCTATTCTACCCCCACCCCCTCAACTTCCTTTTCCCCCATGACCAACTCTCTTCCTTTTCACCCCTCTCTTCTTCCCAGGTCCCACTCCCCCCACTCCTCGCCGTGTTCCCCATCCATTCAGAGGATCTTGTCTCCATCCTCTTCTCTTGGGTACTATGCATATATGCATATCTTTTAGGTTCTTTACTGTTTCCCAGACTCTCTATCAGTGGAAATGCAAACTGGCACTATCCTGATCCATGTCTAAAATCCATATATGAGTGAGTACATACCATGTTTGTCTTTTTGCGACTGGGTTACCTCACTCAGGATGGTTTCTTCCAGTGCTATCCATTTCCCTGCGAATTTCAAGATTCCATTATTTTTTTCTGCTGAGTAATACTACATTGTGTAAATGTACCACATTTTCTCCATCCACTCTTCAGTTGAGGGGCATCTAGGTTGCTTCCAGGTTCTGGCTATTACAAATAATGCTG
The DNA here is from genome assembly GCF_017639785.1 of Mesocricetus auratus. Lineage (NCBI taxonomy): Eukaryota > Metazoa > Chordata > Mammalia > Rodentia > Cricetidae > Mesocricetus > Mesocricetus auratus. Next base: position 27,223,311 of record NW_024429195.1, on the reverse strand, counting down.
CTATGAACATAGTGGAGCAGATGCCCTTGTTGTATGAACTTGCCTCATTTGGATATATGCCCAAGAGTGCAATTGCTGGGTCTTGCGGTAGATTAATTCCCATTTTCCTGAGGAATCTCCACACTGATTTCCAAAGAGGCTGTATGAGTCGGCACTCCCACCAGCAGTGGAGGAGTGTCCCTCTCTCTCCACATCCTCTCCAGCATAAATTGTCTTCGTTGTTTTTGATTTTAGCCATTCTGACAGGAGTAAGATGGTATCTCAGAGTTGTTTTGATTTGCATTTCCCTAATGGCTAAGGATGTTGAGCACTTTCTTAAGTGTCTCTTGGCCATTTTAGCCTCCTCTACTGAAAATTCTCTATTTAGATCTGTACCCCACCTTTTAATTGGATCCTTTGGTGTTTTGGAGGCTTGTTTCTTGAGTTCTTTGTAAATTTTGGAGATTAGCCCTCTGCCAGATGTAGGGTTAGTGAATATCTTTTCCCATTCTGTGGCCTGCCTTTTTGTCTTTTTGACTGTGTCCTTTGCCTTACAGAAGCTTTTTAGTTTCAGAAGGTCCCATTTGTTAATTGTCGATCTCAGTGCCTGTGCCACTGGTGTTATGTTTAGGAAGTGGTCTCCTGTACCAACTCGTTGAAGAGTATCTCCCACTTTCTCTTCTAAAAGTTTCAGTGTGGCTGGATTTATGTTGAGATCTTTGATCCATTTGGACTTAAGTTTTGTACAAGGCGATAAACATGGATCTATCTGCAGTCTTCTGCATACCAGTACCCAGTTATGCCAGCATCATTTGTTGAAGATGCTTTCTTTTTTCCACTGTACAGTTTTAGCTTCTTTGTCAAAAATCAAGTGTTCATAGGTGTGTGGGTTAAAATTAGAGCTTTCAATTCGGTTCCATTGGTCTACCTGCCTATTTTTGTGCCAATACCAAGCTGTTTTCAGGACTATAGCTCTATAATAGAGCTTGAAGTCAGGTATGGTGATGCCTCCTGAAGTTCCTTCATTGTATAGGGATGTTTTAGCTATCCTGGGCCTTTTGTTTTTCCATATAAAGTTGATTAATGTTCTTTCCAGGTCCTTGAAGAATTGTGATGGAATTTTGATAGGGATTGCATTGAATCTGTAGACTGCTTTTGGCAAGATTGCCATTTTTATTATGTTGATCCTACCAATCCAAGAGCATGGGAGATCTTTCCATTTTCTGGTATCTTCTTTGATTTCTTTCTTTAAAGACACAAAGTTCTTGATATACAGGTCTTTAATTTCCTTGGTTAACATTATCCCCAGATATTTGATGCTGTTTTTGGCTATTGTAAAGGGTGATGTTTCTCTGATTTCTTTCTCAGTCACTTCATCATCTGTATATAATAGAGCCACTGATTTTTTTGAGTTTACCTTGTATCCTGCCACATTGCTGAAGGTGTTTATCAGCTCTAGGAGTAACCTTGCAGAGTTTTTTGGGTCACTTATGTAAACTATCATATCATCTGCAAATAGTGAAAGTTTGACTTCTTCTTTTCCTATTTGTATCCCCTTTATCTCCTTTTGTTGTCTTATTGCTGTAGCTAGAACTTCAAGTACAATATTGAAGAGATATGGAGAGAGTGGACAGCCTTGTCTTGTTCCTGATTTTAGAGGAATTGCTTTGAGTTTCTCTCCATTTAGTTTGATGTTAGCTGTTGGTTTACTGTATATTGCTTTTATTATATTCAGGTACATTCCTGTTATCCCTGATCTCTCTAGGACCTTTATCATGAAGGGGTGCTGGATTTTGTCAAAGGCTTTTTCAGCATCTAGTGAGATGATCATGTGGTTTTTCTTTCGCAGTGTGTTTAAATGGTGGATTACATTGATAGATTTTCTAATGTTGAACCATCCCTGCATTCCTGGGATGAAGCCTACTTGATCATGATGGATGATTTTTCTGATGTGTTCTTGAATCCGGTTTGAGAGTATTTTATTGAGTATTTTTGCATCAATGTTCATGAGGGAAATTGGTCTATAGTTCTCTTTCTTAGTTGTGTCTTTGTGTGGCTTGGGTATCAAGGTAATTGTAGCCTCGTAGAAAGAGTTTGGCAGTGAGCCTCCTGCTTCTATTGTGTGGAATGCTTTGAGGAGTATTGGAATTAGCTCTTCTTTGAATTTCTGGTAGAATTCTGCACTGAAGCCATCTGGGCCTGGGCTTTTTTTATTTGGGAGACTTTTGATAACTGCTTCTATTTCATTAGGGGTTATAGGTCTGTTTAGATTCTTTATCTGTTCTTGATTTAGTTTTGGCAAGTGATATCTATCCAGGAAATTGTCCATTTCCTTTAAATTTTCAAATTTTGTGGAATACAGATTTTCAAAGTATGCCCTGATGATTCTCTGGATTTCCTCTGAGTCTGTTGTTATGTTCCCTTTTTCATCCCTGATTTTGTTAATTAGCATGCTCTCCCTCTGTCTTTTGGTTAGTTTGAACAGAGGTTTATCTATTTTGTTGATTTTCTCAAAGAACCAACTCTTTGTTTCATTGATTCTTCCCAGTGTTTGTCTGGTTTCTACTTGATTGATTTCAGCCCTCAATTTGATTATTTCCTGGCATCTGCTCCTCCTGGGGGAGTTTGCTTCTTTTTGTTCTAGAACATTCAGCTGTGCTATTAATTCTCTAGTATGACTGTTCTCCAGTTTTTTCATGTGGGCACTTAGTGCTATAAACTTTCCTCTCAGCACTGCTTTCAAAGTGTCCCATAAGTTTGTGTATGTTGTGTCTTCATTCTCATTAAAGTCGAGGAAGTCTTTAATTTCTTTTATTTGTTCCTTTACCCAGGGATGATGCAATTGTGCATTGTTCAATCTCCATGCATTTGTAGGGTTTCTGCGATTTGTGTTACTGTTGAATTCTAATGTTAATGCATGGTGGTCTGATAAGATACAGGGGGTTGTTCCAATTTTTTTGTATCTGTGGAGATTTGCTATGTTTCCTATTATGTGGTCAATTTTAGAGAAGGTTCCATGTGGTGCCGAGAAGAAGGTATATCCCTTTGTATTTGGGTGGAATGTTCTATAGATGTCTGTTAAACCCAGTTGGGTCATAACTTCTATTAGTTCTTTTGTTTCTTTGTTAAGTTTCTGTCTGAAAGCCCTGTCTAGCGGTGAGAGCAGAGTGTTGAAGTCTCCTACTATTAGTGTGTGAGATTTTATGTGCATTTTGAGCTTTAGTAATGTTTCTTTCACGAATGTAGGTGCCTTTGTATTTGGGGCGTAGATGTTTAAAATTGAGACTTCGTCTTGATGTATTTTTCCTTCGATGAATATGAAGTGTCCTTCTTCGTCTCTTTTGATTGATTTTAATTTGAAGTCTAATTTGTTATATATTAGGATTGCTACACCCGCTTGTTTCTTGGGACCGTTTGATTGGAAGATCTTTTCCCAACCCTTTACTCTGAGATAACGTCTGTCTTTGATGTTGAGATGTGTTTCTTGTATGCAGCAGAAGGAAGGGTTCTGTCTTCGTATCCATTCTGCTAGTCTGTGTCTTTTTATAGGCAAGTTAAGGCCGTTGACATTGAGGGATATTAATGACCATTGATTGGTGATCCTTGCTTGTGCTTGATTTATTGTTAGTGAAGTTATTTTGTGTAGTTTCTCCTCCCTTTTTCTTTTGGTGTTTTGTAAAGTGTGATTATATATTGCCTGTGTCTTTGTGAATGTAGTTATCTTCCTTGGCTCTAGGTTTTCCTTCTGTAGAGCTGGATTCATGGATACATATTGTTTAAATCTGGCTTTGTCATGGAATATTTTGTTTTCTCCATCTATGGTAATTGAGAGCTTTGCTGGATATAGTAGTCTGGGCTGGCATCCTTGTTCCCTTAGTGTTTGTAGGACATCTGTCCAGGATCTTCTGGCTTTCATCGTTTCCATTGAGAAGTCAGGTGTAATTCGGATAGGTCTGCCTTTGTATGTTACTTGGCCTTTTTCTTTAGCTGCTCTTAATATTTTCTCTTTACTCTGTAGGTTTGATGTTTTGATTATTATATGGTGAGGTGACTTCTTTTTCTGGTCGAGCCTATTTGGTGTTCTGTAAGATTCTTGTACTTTCATAGGCATATCTTTCTTTAGGTTAGGGAAGTTTTCTTCTATGATTTTGTTGAATATGTTTTCTGTACCTTTAAGTTGAATTTCTTCACCTTCTTCTATACCTATTATTCTCAGGTTTGGCTTCTTCACGGTGTCCCATATTTCCTGGATATTTTGTGTTAAGGATTTGTTGGTTTTGAGATTTTCTTTGGTTGACGACTCTATATCCTCTAATGAGTCTTCAACACCTGAGATTCTCTCTTCTATCTCTTGTATTCTGTTGGTGATACTTGCATCTGTAGTTCCTGATTGTTTACCCAGCTTTTCTATTTCCAGCATCCCTTCATTCTGTGTTTTCTTTATCGTTTCTATTTCAGCTTTCAATCCTTCAACTGTTTGAGTTGTTTTCTTCATTTTTTTGGTTGTTCTTTCTTGGTGCTCTTTAGATTCTTTGAGAGATTTGTTTATTTCTTGAATTTTTTCTCCCATTTCATGGATTTTTTTGTTTGTTTTTTCTTCTATTTCTTTAAGGGATTTCCTTGTTTCTTCTTTGAGGGTCTCCATCATCTTCATGAAATAATTTTTAAGGTCTGTCTCCTCTTCTTCGTCTATGTAGTGCTTTTCGGGTCTTGCTGGTGTTGGATCCCTGGATTCTGGTGGGGTCATGTTGGTGTTTCTATTGCTGAGTGATCTCTTATTCTGTCTTCTTCCCATCTCTTCTTTCAGTGGGTGCTGGTGGGGTCTTTCCGTCTCCACTGGTCTCCTTCCTTCCTGCAGCTGAAGCTGGGGATGCTGACACAGAGTTTGGGTCCTGGTAGGGCTGATGACTTTCCTGAAGCTGGTCTCACTGGGGTTGGGGTCTTGGAATTGTTGACTTCTTTGTGGGGTTGGGGTCTTGAAAGGGCTGATGTCTTTCCTGAAGCTGGACTCGCTGGGGTTGGGGTCTTGGAGGAGCTGATGTCTTTCCTGTGTGGGCGGGTCTTCTGGATGCCGGGCGGCCCTGAAGATCAAGGGGGATGGGGGAAGGGCGGGCGGTCCCCGCTGGAGACCCAATCTCACCTGAAGCTGGACTAGCTGGGGTTGGGGTCTTGGAGGGGCTGATGTCTTTCCTGTGTGGGCGGGTCTTCTGGATGCCAGGCGGCCCCGAAGATCAAGGGGGATGGGTGATGGGCGTGCGGTCTCCGCTGGAGACCCAATCTCACCTCTTTACCCTCTCTTTATAAAAGCAAACTGTAAACTATCACCTCTGTGACTGGCATGGCCCACTTCAGGATCCGTCCTGGTGCTGCACAGCGGCCACCGTGAGTGTGCCCCAGTCAAAGGTTCCTCCTGAACCCATCTAGCCTTTAAATGCAGACAACCGTTTCCCACTTCTCAGTTAGGAGAGCACATTTATCCACAAGAACACTCTTAGTTGCTTTTTCCTTTGTTCGGAATTCACTATCTCACTGCCCTTGCCCCTTTCAGACCCAGAGAAGCCCCAGAAGATGCTCTGGTCCTGACCTCATTATCTCTCCACTTTGCTCTCTCATTCTGTCACAGCCTGATCTGCCTCAGTGTCCTGTAGGATAGACGCTCCTTCAGGGAAAGCTCTATAAGCAATATATGCTGACTGACCTATATAAAGACACTCTTGGTTGAAAGAAAAATACATAAAATATATGTAAGGATGGCAGGGTGGTTTCTTCTGTCACTTCTGATATTTTGGTATTTGTCACGGATTGTATGTTGTTATGGTGATGGGAAGAGCCTACATTTGAGAGAACAGCAGAACCGTAATATGTAGAGACAGATTTTTTTTTTACATTTTTTAAGCAATCATCTAAATATGGTCACTTCAATGGCTTTATCAAATGTTTTAACATTAAAATCCCCACAGCCCTCCATATAAATAAAACGGTTTTCTTTTTCTATGCATACAACCAAACAAATCAAATCAAAGCCCATGAGGCACAGAGCTAATACAAAAGAATAGAGTCATGGGAGACAGAACTGCTTGACACACAGGTACCAAAGACAGATGTGAGAGACTGGGCAGGAAGCATCCCTCTTGAGGAGAGTGGAGAAGCAGGGACTCCTGCCCGAAACTCCAAGGGCAAGTCTAGTCCTCTGCAATCATATTTGTCAGGGAAAGAGCAGGACAACCATTTTGGGCTTCTTATATTAAACCCAGTGCTTAGTCCAGCATTAATCCTTGATTAGATCTTGCATTGGAGACTTGAAAATTTTTTAGGCAGGATAAAAAATAGAGGAAATTAAGGCAACAGGAAATCCCTCATTCCAGAATCTGACTGTGAGTGAAAAACTTCCATACAAGTGATAAAATAAAAATGGTTCACGGCAGATGCCTCCAACCTTTTGACACCAAGAAATGATGTTGTTATCTACAAAGCTGAGAACCACACAACCGACTTCAGAAAAATGCTATCTTAATGTTTTAAATTTGCAGTTTTGCACTGGGCTGCATTCATAACCATGCTTGGCTTCCTACAGCTCCTGGTTCCCCAGATTGGACACATCTAGCCTATGTAAATAACATTTTTCTTCATAAAAACATTTCAAAAATTTAAAAGTAGCAAGCCACTTAAGACCAGACTGTCTGTGGCCTTGGTTTAACCATCTCCTCACCCCTCTCTCATCCTAAACCCAAGCAGGGTACCGTGTAACAACTCCTTAAAATAATTTAATTTACCAAGGAAAGTTATTTCACCTTTAAATTTTATTGTAAATTTTAATCTTTAAACAATGGAACTTCGAAAACCACCTAAGTATAGTGAATATATATGCATGTAGTGAAAACATCTAAGCTAGACTTCCTCTTGGGAAGCACACACTTAGGTCTTCAGGGCATCTAATGTTCTATTCTTAAGCATCTCTGAGCTCTCAGGCTTCAATCAAAGGAACACACTGGCTCATATCTCTATTCAATAAACTAACATTGATTAACTTTGGCTGGTCCTGAAATTCTCTGTCTCTGTGTGTGTGTGTGTGTGTGTGTGTGTGTGTGTGTGTGTGAATGTATATGTATGTGTGTGTCTGCATGTGTTGTTCACGTGTAAAGACGAGGGAACAACCTTTGACCTTGTTCCTTGGAAACTGGCTACTTCTTTTAAGACAGTGTTGACTTGGAAGTCACCAATTAGGCTAGCCAGGTGGGCCAGCAAGCCCTAAATATGTGCTTGTCTCCACCACTCTATCCCTGGCATTACAAGCACATGTCAACATGCAAGTTTTCTATGGGTCCTTGGGGATCAGACTCTGGTACCTATTCTTGCAAGGCAATTTCCTTACTGGCTGAGCCATTGCCCCAGCCCCCAGAATTATTTTCTGCCATGGAGTCAAGGATCCAGCTTTACCTGGGTGGTCCATAAGTGATAAATCCTCAGGTTACTAGTGACCATTCTAGTCTCTCCCACATGACTGTTTGGTTTAGAAATGTCAAATCTAACTCTCCTTATTCAGCTTAAGAAAACAGAGTCTTGGTGGTGGTGGTGCATGCCTTTAATCCCAGCACTCAGGAGGCAGAAGCAAGAGAATCTGTGAGTTTGAGGCTAGCCTGGTCTACATAGCAAGCTCCAGATCAGTCAGAGCTACACAGAGAAACCTTGTATCAAGAAACCAAAAAAGGAAAACAGAAATTAGTAAGATGCAGAAGGGTGAGACAGCCCAAGCTCCTCCTCACTGATGAATGGCAGAAATACATTTCTCAGGTCTGATTCCTATAATGGCTGTGGTGGTTGTTTCTGACATTGAATTCTTACCTCTTGTTGGCACTAGTTTGGAAAGGTATTGATATTGACATCTTCTTTTGTTCCCAAACACTTTTCATGCTGTTTTTCATTTGTTTTCAGAAATTAAAAAGGGCCCAGTAACTTTAAGTGGCCAGTGGTAGCCAGGAGGGTCAGTCCTGGTACTGATGACTAATTCAGATTGTCAGCACTCGAGCACAATAAAAATAGGGTCAAATTTCCATCAGTTGACTTTTTTTCAATTCAAACTTAATGTACTTCCTTCTTTGCCTGCTTGGACTCACAGCTCCTACAGCGCCAGCATAGTTTCCCTGACTGAGCTCTGAGAAGTTCAAAAAGGGCCAAGGAAACAAATACACTCAAGTGGAAGACCGTGCCGGGTAAAATGGTGCGCGTTGAACCAAACACTTTTGGTTTATATGGTTACGTAATCTCTCAGGGATGCAATAAATACTTAACTCTCTTGTTCGATCAATTCACACATACTTGAAAATCATTTATTATATAAAAGTCAGAGAAAATGAAAATTTACATTACAGACAGCTTTAAAACATTGGGTTTCTTTTCTTACTTTTATGATGCATGAAGCTGCTTATTCAAACTTGGCATGCGACCTTTTTATTTTCTTCATCATCACTAAAATAATTTTCAGGTCATTTAGCATAGTTCCCAGAGAATATTACCTTTATTTTCTTCTAACTTACTTCAGATATGTTTTCTTTGACTCTCTGGGGGATGCTAACTGTAGAAATCCTGTGCAGAATAGAATTAATCATCCCATTAAATGTTTGGTGCTTTTCTGTTCTATTTCATTATTCTGTAGCTAGTATTTTCAAGGACATATTTACTGTATTTTTAAGTACCCTTGGGAGGGCTTACTAAGGCAATATCTAAGCTTGAAGTTGTAGTAACTGTCCCCCTGGAACCATTTGTAATCTTCTGAATGTGGTTGTCTCTCTCTTAAGACAAGCTGTGAGTGACTTTGCATCATATTCGGCACAAAAGGAAACTGACTCATCTCCAGCTAGGCACTGGGGCATGGAAGGAGGGGGTAGGTGGCAGTGGCACAGGCTATGCTGGCCCTCAGGGTCCACCATCACTCACATAGTTTGCTGTGAGTAGAGCCATTCTTCTCTTAACCAGGAAACTCCTAGGATAAAAGGCAACTAACCCCACACATACATAAATCCACCAGCCGGTACGGTTACCAAGACAACACGAGTCCCTATGCCCATCATCAGGTAAACTCATGATTGTGCTCTACATTCAGAACAAGCATGAATATGTCTGGGCCTATGGTATCCAGCTACAGTGCGGCTGGGTGATTTTCTGATGCTAACTAATATCAGAGCTGTTTTCGCCTCCGTTCCTCTGCAGGCCTCCCTGAAGCTCCTGTTTCTGTGTGAGGTCATTTTCACTAACAATGTGTTTTAGGCATTCATTTTCCACAAGTATTACTAATAACTATATTGCAAACACTTAGACACCATCTGGAACAACAAGGTAAATATCAGACAAGTTTTTAACGGGTCTTGGGGAATCCTTAAAAAATGTGACTGCATCCTGTCCCGAGAAGCTAGATTTCAGACCATTTCTGTCCTTCAAGGTTTTATATGCAAAACACTAACAAGGGAAATCAGAAACTACAGAGCCACTGCCTGAAGCAGATTTTCCAACTTCAGGAAAATGTTGCTTCACGCAGTTTATTAAGTGAGTAAGCTCCAAGAGCAATGCCTTGGCTTATTTTTCTTCCTTTCTTTCCTGGAGGGAAACACAAGCTGCCTCTGCTGTCACTACAAGAAGGCTGGAGTTCAAGAAAAGTCTCAAGATCTGGAGGAGTTAAAAATAAAATAAATAAAGACTCAGCTATCACCTATCTGTGTTCCTGTGGCTGTTTTATTTTGGTAGAGACTTTGTATGTGGAACAAATTCTTTACTTTTGATAGCTCAGAACAAACGGTGTCTTAGAGTGGGAGAGTCAAAGACACAGCAGTGTGGTGGATTCGTCCACAGACTTCCAGGCAGGGAAACCAAGACTCTTGACTGCACCTCAGGAAAGAATCCCAGGATGAAACGCATCTGGACATTGCTATGAATCAGTGTTGCTGTAGATTTAAACACAGCTGTTTAAGGAAAGAGAAGTGCTTGGAGAAAGGGCAGTACACTCCCAAGACGTGAGTGCAGGCTTCTAAAGAGAGAATCACAGGGAAGTTTCCTACCAGTGACAAAATATATAATTTTGGTGAATTCTGAGATTACATTGTTAAAAGTGATTCTAAAGAACTTTTTTTTCTTTCATAAAGGAAATCACAAGGTGATGTCTGAGGTGCATTGGACAGGAATCCAAGCCAGTGAGATAAAGTCACAAGGGTAAAAAGAATCCTTATTTGTAGGAAGTGGAGAAAGCTCTCAGTAAGAGCAGTCCTCAGTGAATGTGTGTTGTTGACAAGAGTCTACTACGACAGAGACTGCAGAGCCTCAGACCTGCGGAGTAATGGCAAAGGGCCACTCAGAGGTGTGGTAGAATCTTCCTTTAGTCTAAGTGAATATGGTGACAGTGTGAGCAGAAAATGTCTGCCACAACTTTCTCTCCCTGGATATTGGTAGTCTGTAGACGACTGTCTGTCACAGAACTCACATTCAAATTACACAGGTCTCTAAAGAACCAAAAAGAGGACTCTATTGAGATGCTAGACTCAAACCCAGGGGTTGCACATGGAGAGCAAGTGCTCTGCCACTAAACTGCAACCCTAGCCCACCATTTTTCTTTTTCTTCAATGAGAAAGCCCTTGTTGGGAATGGGCCATACAAGCAATCAGTAAGCATGCAAAACAAAACGCTCAATGGTTTTCTCCGTGAGCAGTGTACAGAAACTGAAGTGTGATAACACTACTTTCCAGGGTAACATCTTTTGTTTTAATTACAAAGGATGTGGATAAGATACACAGCAATTAGAATGGGAATGTACCAGCATGCAGCGAGTTTGTGAGGCTCTGGGAATACCTACTACATATGAAGACACTCATATGGCAGTTTCACTCTTAGGTACATGCTCAACAGAGTGAATGCATTTGTACAGCAAGCAACATAAAGCGATCCTTGCAACAACAAAGCCCGTCTTACCTTATGCTGTACCCACATGTCTTAGTGTCGTTTCTGTAGCTGTTATAAGATAACCTGACAAAAGCAATTCAAGGGGGAAATAGTTAGCTGGCAGTTCCAAGTTACATCCCATCACAGGGAAGGACTGTGGCAGGAATCTGAAGCAACTAGTCCCCGCCACAGTCGTGAGCAGAGAGAACGCATGATGGCTTGTGCTCAGTTTACTTGCTCCACTCTTAGTCTGGGACCCCAAGCCATGAAACGGTGCCATTCACTCTTAGACTGAATCTTCCCATATCAAGTAATGTACTCAAGAAAGTCCCCGCAGCCGTGCCCACCAGAATCAGGGGTGAGGCCGCATTGCTGAAGTCCTCATACACTCTGGTTGCAGGATGAGAGAAACTGAACTGAGCCGGCAGCTTCCTCCCTACTGGCTAATTTATGGTGCCTGAAGTGATCATGTTAATTCTTTAATGGATAAGAGAAAAGAACCTAGCAAGTCTAGGCCCATTAAGCTTATCAAAATTTTGTCATTCTTAACTAAGAATCCTGGTCCTCACACATTAAAATTTTCTCTGTCCACATGAAACCTGGAGAAAGCTATCAGCTCTCTTTGAGGCTGTTTCACTGCATGAATTACATTCCGGTGGCCCCCACCTGACCCATCACTCACTGCTTCTCTATGGTGATGATGGTGATGGGCTTCCATCACTCACAGATAAATACCACAAACAATGGGTCTGTTCAGTTGGCCCTCCCTCCTCAGAGTCCCTCACTTTCTTTTCATAGTCAAGTTAAAGAAAAGAAAGTCAACCCATATTTTCTAGACACCTTTGTGAAAGGTGAGATGCACAAGCAGCATCTAGAAGAAGCTTACACCTCCGTTTCACATTCTGTTTCTTTTGTCAACTATTGTATAGTGATATATAATTTATTAAAGCTTGCCTAAGGATTCAGAAAGCAAAGTCAGCCATAAGCCATAGAATCCAGGCACACACCTTTAAGGCCAGCAGTCAGAAGCTAGGAGGTGGTGGTACACACCTTTAATCCTAGGACTCAAAATTAAGAGGCAGATGGAGCTCTGCGAGTTCAAAGTCACTCAGGGATACATGAGATTGAATCAGTCTAAAAGAGTAACAGATCACACACCTTTAATCCCAGCTCTAGAGGGGTATAAAAGACAGCAAGAGGCTCTTCAGATGGGGTAGGAGGCATTCATTCTCCAGCCACATTAAGAATAGGAATGTCCCAGCCCTGTTAGAGGTAAGAGCTCTCTGGTAGCTTGACTACTTTGTTTTTCTGTTCTTCGGCTTGAAGTTTGAACCCCAGTACCAGTCTGTGGGTCTTTTATTTTTCAAATTATACTATTATCTTAACTATTCCTAAGTAGGCACAACTTCACCTGATGCAAAGATTAATAACTGTGAAGGCAAAGTTAATTAAGATCACAGCGGTCATGGGTCACTACCATTACTCTAGGAGTTTCTCATATCCGAGTCACTTTCAACAATGATTTATATATGAGAAACCAAATGAAACAGACTAAATGCTTAGAGCAGATTCTACTTCCTGTCTGGGACTGGTTGCTTCCATTGACTGGAGAATACAGCTTGGCGGGTTGCTGTCACTCTGAGGCTGCATAGCAACTGGGTACACCTGTGCAGTAACTGTCTTGGTTCTGGGGTAGCCAGGTACAGGAAGTCACCTAGCATCTTATCCATCAAGTTAAGACTGGCCGGAGGGGCAGATGCTGTGGAAAGTCAAGAGTTGACAGACATTCCTTAATTCTGAGACATCCCAAGACGAGCAGCTGGAGTCAGGAGTGCACATGTTTGTTATAAATAGTTCTTTCTAGACAAGATACCTCCAAGAAAACTGCACAAGTACCATTAATTACTGTGTTATGTAGCTAAAATTTATTAAATGCTGTCCACACTAATTTCCAAGATGATGAGCTATTGTTTCATCTGAACAAATCATACTAATCTGTTCTGAATGATATATTGCATTCAGTAGATTGTCACACTGTGGTCTTAGGGGACAACTGTTAACAAGATGTTAAATTCCACAGCACTAGAGCCTGCTTACATGTCTACCAAATGCTATAGAGACTTCTTCTCACAGGTCATCCTGTAAGTCCAGGCCTCTTAAGTTTTGTATATCCTGTACTCTTTCCTGATTCCTCTCCCTAACACACAGTAGACAGTCCTTGCTACATCTTTGGGATAATCAGTTCCTTCCAAAGATTCCTAGCCTCTGCAATGACTGCAAATCTGTCTACCTCACCTCCATTAGACTCCGCTTATCGGTTCATAGCACTTGTCTCATGGAATCATTATTTCCATGGTTTATTTTTCAGCCTTCTGTATTAGACCATTACTTAGGCAAGAATAATCAATCACCTGTCTGCCTTGACAGGGCCAGTAGTTTCTATCGGTCACATAAAAATTGATGGGGCATGTTCTTCTGTATATATGTTTATCTTATTGGTTGATGAATAAAACACTGATTGGCCAATAGCCAAGCAAGAAGTATAGGTGGAGTTACCCAATGATGCGAATTCTGGGGAGAGAAAGGTTACAAGAAGGATGGCATGTAGCTGCTGAAGGAATAACAGGTCCAGTAAGATAAGACCATGTAGAAATACATACATTAGTAGTTACGTGTTAATAATTAAGAGAGGCCTGGCCAGTAAGAAGCCTAAGCCATTGGACAAACAGTTTATAAATAATATAAGTCTCTGTATGTTTATTTGGGGCAAAGTGGCAATGGGACCAGGCTGAACAGAAACTCCATCAACAGAAGGGTGCTCCCAACATTTAAATAAATGAGTTGACAAGAGAAAATGGGAGGTAGACAAACAGATTTGGGGGTAATGGGACTTTCCTGCATTGCATTATCATATTGGGTACATGCCATTCTGCTCCTGAAAACCCACAAAATGCAGAATACTTAGAATGAACCTTGATGTAACTATGGGCTTGGAGTGATGCAATGCAATGCATCAATGTTGCTGTCAGTGTTACTCAGCTGAAAGGACATCTACAGGAACCATGTTTTCTGCGAGTTGAAAACTGATCCACAATGTTGTCTATTGAAGAAAAACAACTAAGTGGAGTGTGATTGAATGTCATTGTATATGCCCTGATCTTGAAAAGGTTTCAAAGCATCTATCCAGGTATAGAGATCACAGTCATTTGACAAAACTACATAAAAGAAGTCTCAAAAATTAGTAATGTTATTTAACTCCATTTGTTGTATAAAAAAAAACACAAGGTATTCTCTCAATATCACATGGCTAAAATTTAAGCGTGCCACACAAGTGCTTCATTCTTGAATTGCTCGTTTAATGAATGCACAGGCCTGTTGAGATGTGCAAGCATAGAGCAAGGTTGTGGCCTAAGGCACACCAGTGTCTGAAGAATGAGTGTCAGGCAAGGACTCAAAGGGCTGATTCTACTATGAGTGAACTCCACTAGCCCATACCAAACTCTTCTCCAGGATGCCCCAGAGCCTTGTACAATCAGAAGTGTTTGTTGTGCCTGGACCCACTGCCCTTCAGCCCCAAATAAACACACTGATGCTTATATTAATTAGAAACTGTTTAGCCAATGGCTTAGGTTTCTTACTGACTACCTCTCTCTTAATTATTAGCCCATTTCTATTAAACTGTGTATTGCCACAAGGTTGTGGCATACATGTAATCCAGCATGTTACTCCTTCGGCAGCTACATGTGTTAACAGAAACCTTTTTCCTTGAGAGGAGCTTTCCCGCCAGCCTGGTTCTAGAGCCGCATCAGTCCCAAATAAACACACAGGAGGCTATATTAATTATGAAGCTGTTGGCCTTGCTTGTTTCTTACTGGCTACCTCTGACTTAAGTAATTACACCATAATTGTTAATCTAAGTATGTTTCTTACTGGAGAATAGTTCCGGACTTCCTACCCCATGGCGGTTACATCTCGAACTCCTGTGTTTCTCCTTCCCAGAATCCTCCTGGACTCCTAGTCCCACCTATCTAGATTTCTATTGGCTCAACAGTACTTTATTGACAAATGTACAGGACTTCCCCCATCATACATGGCATCTCCCTGGTGGCCTCTCTCTGCCTTCTTCTCCCCAGAATTCTCGTCTCATAGCCCCGGCTATACTTCCTGCCTGGCTACTGAACAATCAGTGTTTTATTCATCAACCAATAAGAGAAACATATATACAGAAGGAAATCCCTATCAGCCTTGTCCCAAAATGACTTCATAGACACAACCATTCTTTGTGGATTTTAAATGAAGAAAAAAAACTGCTAATAAATAAAATGAAACAAAGCATGAGAAAGGAAATAATAGGCATTACCTTGATTAAATATGTCTGTTGGCATTCCTCAAAAAAATGGGAATCAATCTACCACAGGACCCAGCAATTCCACTCTTAGGAATATCCAAAAGATGCAAATTCATACAACAAGGATACCTGTTTCACTATGTTCATAGCAGTATTGTTTGTAACAGCCAGAACCTGGAAGCAACCTAGATGCCCCTCAACTGAAGAGTGGATAGAGAAAATGTGGTACATTTACACAATGGAGTACTACTCAGCAGAAAAAAATATTGGAATCTTGAAATTTTCAGGCAAATGGATGGCACTAGAAGAAACCATCCTGAGTGAGGTAACCCAGTCATAAAAAGACAAACATGGTATGTACTCACTCATATATGGATTTTAAACATGGATCAGGATAGTTCCAGTCTGCAATGCCACTGACAGAGAGTCTGGGAAACAGGAAAGAACCTCAGAGAGATATGCATGGTACCCCAGAGAAGAGGAATGAGGCAAGATGTCCTGAGCAGATTGGGGACACGGTGGGAGGGGGGGAGTGGGAGCTGGGAAGAAGAGTGGGGAAGAAGAGGAAGACAGAGTAGGTCATGGGGGAACAAGAAGGTTGAGTGGGGGTAGAATGGGGGAGAACAGGATGAGAAATACCATAATAGAGGGAGTCATAGGTTTAAAGAGAGATCTGGCACCAGTGAGACCTCTAGTGATCTAAAAGGATGACACCAACTGGCAAGCTAAGCAATAGTGGAGAGACCACCTCAAATGCCCATTCCTGATAATGAACTTGTTGTCTATAACCATCCGGGAGCCTTCATCCAGTGACTGATGGAAGCAGAGGCAAACACCCACAGTTAAACACTGAACTGAACCCATGGAACCCAGTGACAGAGAGAGAGGAGCGATGAGCAAATTGGCAAAGAATGGATAGGCAAAACCAGCAGACACAGCTGATCTGAACAAGGGGGGAGCTCTTGGACCCGAGACGGACAGCTGGGAGGCCAACATGGGACTGATCCAGACCCCCTGAGTGTGAGAGTCAGTGAGGACGCCTGGGCAACCTATGGGGCCCTGGGCACTAGATCAGTATTTATCCCTGGCATACAAACAGACATCGTGTGTCCAAACACAAATAGGAATGCTCTCTCAGCCTGAACTCTTAGGGAATGGTCTGGACCCTGCCCTGAGAGAAATGACAGACTCTAGATATCCCCTATGTGGAAGGGAGTGGCGATAGGGTGGAAGGCTTGGGGGAGATGGTGGGGGGTGTGGGAGGAGGGGAAGGAGAGAGAACTGGCATTGGCATGTGAAGCAAGCTATTTAAAATTAAAGTAATATAAAAAATGTCTCTTGGCATAGCATAGTACCCGCACTAAGCTAGAAAGTATGTTTAGTAATATATCATTTGATCCGGCTCTGTACATTATGGTTTAAGAGAAATGAAAAACAGCTCAATTCTGACAAATGCTAAAACTTAATATTCCTTTTACTAAGAAGCAATTTTACAAGCCTCAAAATGCACAAAAATAATTAAATATATATATATATATATATATATAGTTTTGTTACAGTTTAGTAAGATGTCAACTTGGAATTACAGTCTTTGTGAAATTTATAGTCTATTTAGCATAAACACCATCTGCTCAACTCAGTATTTTTGCTTCTTTAAAAAAAACCTGTGAAATGTCATCAATAAATCTGAAAACGTAAATGGAACTAAGAATTCTAAGAAAAATATAATTTACCAAAATTTACTTAAAAGAAAAAACATTATGAATATACATGAAGCCACTAAAGAATGGAGTTGGTTTAGGTTATTTCACAGACAGTTGATGAACAGGAATTCTAATCTGATATAAACTTTTAATTTATAACACATGCATCCTGCCAAAAACAAAATAAGGATAATAAAGCAAATGAGAATATCATCAAAGTCATGAACGCAGGTATGAAAATAATAAACAGACACTCAGAAGGCAAATCCAATCAATAACCTATCTTTATGTCAGGATTATCCTAGAAATTCAATGAAAACTTAGCAGCTGAAAATCTACTGTGGAGCTCGGTGGTAATGATGCAGCCTTTAATTCCAGCACTTGGGAGGCAGAATCAGATGGATCTCTGTCAGTTTGAGGCCAGCCTGGTCTACAAAGCAAGTTCCAGGACAGCCTCCAAAACTATCACAGAGAAACCCTGTCTCAAAAAACAAACAAAAAGAAAAGAAAAAAAAGAAAATCTACTGTGTTATTTACTACATTAGCAAAATGAAGAAGATAAGATTATATAATCATTTCTGAGGACATAAGCATTCAATGTAATACACTATTACTTGCCTGATAACTTTTAGCTCCTAGGAAAAGATGTCATCAACAAAATAAGCATATCTGATAAAAATTTGGAACAAATCTCACACACGGTGTGTCTTACTTAGGGTTTCTATTGCTGTGATGAAACACAATGACCAAATAGCAAGCTGGGGAGGAAAGGGTCTACTTGGCTTACACTCCATATTGCTGTTCATTACCGAAGGAAGTCAGTACAGGGTCCTAGAGGCAGGAGCTGATGCAGAAGCCATTGAGGAACACTGCTTACTGACTTGCCTCCCATGGCTTTCTCAGTCTGGCTTCTTTAAGAACCCAGGACCACAGGCCACAGATGGCACCATCCACATTGACTGGGATCTCCCCTATCAATCACTAATTAAGAAAATGCCCTACAACCCAATCGCATGCAAATGTTTTCTCAATTGAGATTCCCTCCTTTCAGATAACTATAGCTTGTATCAAGTTGCCATAAAACTATCCAGCATATGTTATAAAATATTAAAATGACTGCCTAAAATTTACAAATAGCCCTAAAGGATACTCCATCATCTCTTAGGTCTCATTTTCCTATAGAGGCACTAGCAAGTAAGATACAGAAAATAAAGTATCAGAATTGGAAAGATGAAATAGAACTGCTATTACTGGAAAGATAAGATTGTTACACAGGAAGCATCATATGAATACTAATTGGTTATCAACTGAAGGAGATGAAGGATGAGACTAGAATCTGGAGACTGAAGGGGTAGGACATGAGAAATAAGAGTAGAATTGAACTGTCAGATGTTGAAGGGTCTGATTAACTCAATTACCTGAAGTTTTTAAATTTTTTTGAATAAAGAGAAGCTTGGCAATGAGATAAATTTCAAATCTTAACTATTTTTGGTTGAATTATTTTAGTTGACTAGTCAATAATTATAATATGCTACAAAAATTGATTCTTCCCTTGAGCTAAATAATTTCTGAATTTTTTCCTTTTTTATATATATAATTAGAAACAATCTTCTTTTACATGTCAATCCCAGTTCCCTCTCTCTCCCCTCCTCCCCTGCCCCACACTGACCCCCTATTCCATGCCCTATCTGTTCCCCAGGGAGGGTGAGGCCTTCTACTGGGGATCTTCAAAGTCCGTCATATCATTTGGAGCAGTGCCTAGACCTTCCCCATGCATTCAGGCTGAGAGAGTATCCCTCTATGTGGATTGGGCTCCCAAAGCCAATTCATATGCTAGGGATAAATACTGATCCACTACCAGAGGCCGCATATATTAACCAGACCTCCAAACTGACATCCATGTTCAAGGGGTCTGGAACAGTCCTATGCTGGATTCCCAGCCATCAGTCTGGGGTCCATGAGCTCCCCCTTGTTCAGGTCAGCTGTTTCTGTGGTTTTCTCCAGCCTGGTCTCAACCCCTTTGCTCATCACTCCTCCCTCTCTGCAACTGGATTCCAGAGTTCAGCTCAGTGTTTAGCTGTGGGTGTCTGCCTCTGCTTCCATCAGCTACTAGATGAAGGCTCTAAGATGGCATATAAGGTAGTCATCAATCTCATTATTGGGGAAGGATATTTAAGGTACTATCTCAACTATTGCTTAGATTGTTAGTTGGGGTCAACCTTATAGATCTCTGGACATCTCCCTAGTGCCAGATTTCTCTTTAAACCCATAATGGCTCCCTCTATTATGGTATCTCTTTTCTTGTTCCCCTCTGTTCTTCCCCTGATTCAATCTTCTTGCTCCCTCATGTCCTCCTCTCCCCTCCTCTTCTCCCCTTCTCTTTCTCCTATCTCCCTCTCCCCTGTACCTATGCTCCCAATTTACTCAAGAGATTTTGTCCCTTTCCCCTTCTCCAGAGTACCATGTATGTCTCCCTTAGGGTCCTCCTTGTTTCCTGGCTTCTCTGGTGGTGTGGCTTGTAGGCTGGTAATTCTTTGCTCTATGTCTATAATCCATATATGAGTGAGTACATACCATGTTTGTATTTTTGTGACTGGATTACCTCACTCAAGATGGTTTCTTCTAGTGCCATCTATTTGCCTGTAAATTTCAAGATTCCATTTTTTTCTGCTGAGTAGTACTCCATTATGTAAATGCACCACATTTTTTTCCATGCATTCTTCAGTTGATGGGAATCTAAGTTGCTTCCAGGTTCTGGCTATTACAAATAATGCTGCTATGAACACAGTTGAATAGATGTCCTTGTTGTATGAATGTGCATCTTTTGGAAGTGAAATTATTGCCTATAGCAATAACAGAAAGATAAGTAAATATTGTTTAGAAAAGCAATGAAAGAATATGCAACTATATATGTTTGTATAGCATTTATAGAAAATCCACACCTTTATTGAAATACACTAAAGAAGACATAATGATAAGTTAACACCACATTCACTGGTAGGACACCGTCACAAGAATATTAATTCTACCCATGTTGATAAAGAAATTAAAATCTTAATAAAAATTACACAAATAATATTCCTGGAAAAGAAATTTAGTTTAAAATGCATGTTTACATACAAAATGTCAGACAGGACTAGGTAAGACACAAAAGAGACATATAAATGGAAAACAAAGGGGAGGATTTGTTTTCTCATATTCAAAACTTAACTCTAAGTTTTTGGTACTTAAAACAGTATGGTTTGTGAAAAATAATAATATAGAAGTCAGTGACTAAAACAGAAAATCCAAAACCAGAGACACATTACATGAGATCTCTATGGTAAATTTGGCACCATAGGTTATCAAAAGAGGTTAGATTATGTGATTAGAAATGCTAGGTCAACAAGAAACTTTTTCTAGATGGAGAAAATAAGAGGACTTCATACACACAAGAACACAAACTCATTTCTGCATGGAAGTATTTTTAAAAACAAATCTCAAAACTTTTAGAAAAATTAGATCATTTTTTAAAAACCTTAGTGGGAAGAAATTCTTAAAACACCAAATGCCTACCAAAAATAAATGCTGAATGTGACTGTATTAAAAATCAAGATCTTTAAAAAAAATCAAAAAGTAACATTAAAAAATCGCCAAGAACAGACCAGAGATAACTTTTTAATCAAGTCTTACCTAGAAAAAAATATTCAAGAAACATAATAGTGATGGGGGAAAGAACCACAGAAACCTTACATAGATAAGAAACACAAACATTCCAGCAACATGAAACCACATCTGATTCCATTAGCAATCAAGAAAGTGCAAATTACATTTATAGTATTAGCAAAATTTCAGGCATTTGATAGTCAACAGTGATTTTCATCCTTCCTTTCCAACTTGATGGCTTCCCCCTTCTCTTGGCTAATTGCTCTAACTATGGCTTCCTGTAAAGACCAGAAGTGGCAACGCTGTCTTTATCTTGTTCCTCACCTTAAAGGCAGACACTCTGCTCTCCGCCATTAAATACCAGGTTGGCCATGGTTCATGAAGGGTGGTCTATAATGTTTTGGCTCATTCCATCTATAACTATTTTTGAGTAGATTTTCATATTGTGGAAAGAATGTTGGGTTTAAAATTCATTTCTAGTCTGTTGAAATGCTCCACAGTCTTTCTCCTTAGCTCTGCTGGTGTAGTACATTCTGCTGACCACCATGTGCTTAAGCAGACTGGCACCCAAAGGGAAAAACCCACTTCACACAAGATCTGATCTTTTGACTAAGCTGTGAAATGAATATTTTTATTCTGTTGTTATAGTTCAGGAAGCTGAGGCTTATATGGTAGGACAGACTTTAATGACAATGAATAGTAGAATAGATAGAATAAGAAAAGCTGCAAAGGAAGATAGAGAAAGGTGGGGAGATGATGGAAGGAAATGGAGAAGAAGAATAAATTGTAGGAAGGAAAGGAAAGTCAGGGAAACAAAGTAAGTGACACTCTTCACTCTCCCTGTGGCTGTGGCCCTGTGGAGGGGGGTTCTAGACCATTCTTGGTGCTGGAACCAACCAACAGAGTAGACACAGGGAGACACCTTCACAGCTCCACCTCTTCCAATTCCCTGAGGTTTTCACTTATCTACAAAGCCATTTCTCAAAATACTACCAATTTATAAGTTTGAAATTATTTCTAAATGAAAATGTCAATAGTTAACTTCAGCAATGAGGAACTTTGTTTGCAAGAATTTCCACTCCCTGGAACATGTCAGTTACAAAAATTTTAGCAGAATTTGTCCTCTATGCCATTTTAGATTCCTTTGGCCCTTGCCCTGGAGGGTCCACTGGTTGCCATGGAGCTGTGTGTTCCATTTCAATATGCACCCTGAGCTCTGCCCTAGTTTTCTTGAACTTCCCCTCCCTGTTCTAATTGTGTTGTATTAAAATAACTCCCCTACACTTCACATACAGAAGATATTCTCTTAACTGATAGCTCCAGAGAGAATAAGTTGCACTTCTTGGTGGCAAAAAAATGCATATATCCTTTAAGATAGCATCAATAGGGGGTTTGAGAGGCAGTTTAGTGGTTAAGAGCACAGGCTGCTCTTCCAGGGAACCCAGGTTCAATTCCCACCACCCACATGGCAGCTCACAAACCATCTGTAAAATGCTCCCTTCTGACCTCTGGGGAAACTGCACATATGTGATGTGTCAGGGACCTCCACCATAATCCAGCCCTAGCATCATCACGTCCTCATAGAGAAGACAGGACTCCAGGCCACACTGCAGAAATACCACCTCTTAAGATAGAAAGCAAGTTCTGAGGAAACAGACTTGTGGCTTATCCACCAGTTAAAGATTAAGCCTAGTGTAATTTACCAAGTCACTCAGGCCATAGGCCTGAACAATAGAGGGTAGATTGTGAAAGATAAAGTTAGAATCTGCAGTTAGGTTACCAGAGGACACAGGATGACCTACACATCCCACTGACCTTTGCTCTGCCATAGCAGCTACAGTTAACACCCCCATTCCTTCCCCTCCTCACTTCCCCTATATATATCCCTTTGGGATAAATAAAGTTTGTTGACTTGATCATAATCCTGTCTTGTCATCCTTCCTTGTCTCTCTTGTCCCCCATCTCTCTCCTAGGTGTCCCTAGTCCTACGCTGATTGTCCCGTGGGCCTGGACAGTGATGCACAGACATATACATGCAAGCAAAACATGTATTGACATAACATTTTAAAAACTTTTAATGAAATTAAATACCAAGAAAAAAGATTAATAGAAAAATAAGAAGCAATGTGATTAAACAGGCCTTTCACCATTTCCAAATCACATATCCGTATCTATCTACTCTATCTCTACGAAGGTCTGTCTTACTAGAACAATAGGCAGGTATAGAGAAGAAAAACACAACAGAGACTTTTAAAAAACATATCTTAAGGATCTAACACTGACAATATTAACATAATAATCATTATGCAAAAAGGGAGAATTTTAACAAGTCTTGTTAAATCAAAGAAAGAAGGAAAATACTCTCTGAGAGTCACTGTCATAGCAAAACAGCAGCTTGTTTTCTTCTTAGTTGTCACCTAATGCATAGACTATGGAAATCCTTGTTCTCTCCATTTGCCTGTCGCCTCAGAAGTGTCCAAGGCAAAGGAAAGTGAATCCATAACCTGATGGCTCAAACCAAGACTGAACCATGTGAATGGATGCGTGTGCATGTATGTGTGCATCCGTGTGTGTGTGCATGTGTGCGCATGTGTGTGTACGAGCATGCATGTGTGTGTGTGTGTGTGTGTGTGTGTGTGTGTGTGTGTGTGTGTGTGTGTGTGTGTATAGAGTCTGGAAGTCTGGAGCAGGAAGAGAGCCGTCTCCACTTGCATGCAGCTCATGTTGGGGACAGCTGCAGGAAAGAAACACATCTATCTCTCACTTCCCTCTGCTTCCTCTCGACTGTGGCTGTTACTCATCAGGGAGCCTCTTTGTGCTTTTTTTGTGTTTCCACATTAAAGGTGTAGCTCCGAGGTTCCAAAACTCTGCACTTCCTTTAGATGCAGAAGCTGGTCAGGAGTGCTTTGTGCTGTGTCAAGAGAGAATGGCTTCATCTCACCACTTTGGTTTTTATGAGCCAAAGCTGAAAATAATGTTCTGCCTAATTTCTGTCCTCGACATTTTCTACCACTCTTCAGACCAACAAAACAGGATGAAGTTGATGATTTTTTATAAGAGTTTCCATCAAGGGTGCTGTCAGGAATGTCCCCATCCTAAAGCAAGCTTTTACCTCTGTGTCCACTCACTAGACTCTGCGTGCACATCCAATAGTTCATTCAGAAGATGGTGACAGGGTTGTCAGGCACGACCATGCCCCAGGTGAGGGCCAAGTCTATGCTTCTCCTTCAGTGCTCAGGAAATGGTTCGGCCTTTCATTTCCCTCTTTCCTGTCTATTTTTAATAAAACCTGTATTGTTTTTAAAGTAAGTTTCCTACCAATGCTTCTTTCATCACAAAGAGAAAGTTACTTTACTGTGATTTTTCATCCTAGGAGCCATTACATATTCGTATGTTGTGGAATATTATTTTAACTGGGTAAAGATGCATTACATGTGTTTATGCTTGATAGGGGAAGTACTTCTGTGTATGTACTTGTCTTATTGGTTGTTGAATAAAGCACTCTTGGCAAGTAGGGAAGCAAGATAGGTGGGACTAGGAGTCGAGAAGGATTCTGGGAAAGAGAGACACAGTCAGTCACAATGTAGGACGAGGGAGAAGTAAGAGGTCTGGAACCTTTCTCCAGTAAGACACATGGAAATACTCAGATTAGCAATTATGTGTTAAATATTAAGTCAGAGCTAGCCGATTAGAAACCATAGCAAACAGCCAACAGCTTCATAATTAATACGGTGTCCCATGTTTTATTTGGGGGCTAAAGCAGCAACAGGACCCAGGTGGGATCCCACAACATATGCTGTGGAATATTACTTTAACTGTGTAAAGGTGTGTTACATTTTTATGCTGTGAATATTACTTTTGCTGTGTAAAGGTGTGTTACATTTGTTTATGCTACATTTGTTTAATAATGTAAGATTGTGTGTTTAGCTATGTAAAAATGTGTTGCAACTGTTTCAACAGAAATAGGCTATAACTAATCAAAATATGCAATCATTTATAAAGCCACATATGTAGTAAACAAACTGTCTTATAACTCTGATCTCATCTCTAAATAGTCACTGAGAATGAGCAATAAAATTGCTTTTAAAAATTTATCTTCTTTTTCCTCCCTAGCCTATCTCTGGGAGGCTATAAAATATGGGATGAGAAAAGGCCAAAGGTAGATTTTTTTAAGGATAAATAACAGTGGAGGGAAATAGCTTGAGAAATCGGGGAATAATGTCTTCATCCTCCAAATAAATTTTCCTTTAAAAGCCTGTCTTGCTCCAATTTATTATCAGAGAGTTGAAGGAAAACACAAAGCAGGAAATCAACAACAAACACCTTAGTTTGCAGATAGATGTCTAAACTGGAAATGCATAGATCACAGCCTGGCTAACTCAAGCCCACTGTCTGCCTGCTATGACAGCACCTAATCAGCAAATAATGAAAATACGTTTCAGAAGCATGGAACACAATTCTTAAAGTTAAGGTAATTCTGTTCAATAAAACTTGACTAAATAGGATTTCTCACGAATAATTTGTCCTAGAAAATCTGTACTAAGTAATATTGTATTTCCACTGATGTTTATTCCAAGCCTCCAAATGCTTGTGTAATTTAAAAAAGTAAAAGGGCTAAGGCTGTGTCAGTGGTAGATCACTTACTGAGCATGAGCAAGACTCTGGGTTTGAACCCCAGGACACAGAAAGATGTTACAGATCCACACATATTGGTGCATTTGGAGCACTGCTGTCAACCACTTCTGTGGCCTTGAACTGCATCTTGTCCATCACAGAACAATGCTCAACACTGTGATGCATTTACAGAGTCAGTAGCTCACCCAAGCCTTAACCCAAATCAACGCATCAGCTTTCAGCCTCCTCTAACAGTTCTGTGGACAGTGGGGACTCACACACTCTCTACACTCTCAGGCCAGGTTTACATTCAGACCTGAGGGTTACACTGCCCTGCCATGGGTTTCTAACATTCTGTGCCGCATCGGCAGTCATGAGCAACATCTTTGGAGAACCACAGATCTGGAAAAAAATACTTTCATTTTCCTCCTTTAATTCTGTGGAGTTAATATGTGCATCTTCAAACCTCTCCTCATGACTCCTAGACTGATGCAACAACCACTATAGCCGTTTTTCTGCTAGGCCCCAAATCATGACACAGAGACTGATTATTAATTATGAATGCTCAGCCTTAGCTAAGGCCTGTTACTAGATAGGTTTCTTTTCAACTTAAATGAACCCATTTCTATTCTATCTGTGTGCTGCTCCGAGGCTTCTTTACCGTCTGCTCTGCTCTCCTGCTTCTTCCCTGTATGGCTGGTTGACTGGCCCCCAGCAGGCCTGCCCCCCTTCCCTGGGCTGCCTGGTTTCCCTTTCGTCTCTGCCCGCCATCCATACCTATCCCTGATGCGGGGTATCCTTCTGTTTCTCTTACTGGTTGATGAATAAAATACTGATTGGCCAGTAGAGACGGGAAGATAGGCAGGACTAGGAGATGAGAAGGCTGGAGAGAAGAAGGCAGAGGGAGGCTGTGAGGAGATGCCAAGTAGAGACCAGGAAGATAGGACGTGCCAGGCTTCTCTGGTAAGATAAGGCCATGCAGAAATACATAGATTAGTAGTTATAGGATAATAACTAAGAGAGAGTAAGAAGCCCTAGCCATTGGCCAGCAGTTTAATAATTAATATAGAGTCTGTGTGTTTATTTGGGGCTGAAAAGCAGCTGTGGGACCATGCTGGAAAGAAACTCCAGCAACTTATCCCTCCTCTGCCTAGCTATTGACTGTTTGGCTTGTTATTAGACCAATCAAGTGCTTTAGGCCAGCAAGGTAAAACAGCAGCACATCTTTACATAGTTAAACAAATATTCTGTTCCACAACAAATCTGGCTGTTATTTCTACTACTTGCCCAGATGCACAAGAGTTAGCCTTCCTACCATACAACTGGTCAACCACTTAGTTATTTCACTCCCCCACACAATGCTATGCCAAGTTATGAGTACTGATTTTTTTAAAATCCCCTCTGTTCCTTCCATCATGTGCCAGCATTCCTGAAAGAATCTGAAATAACAGAAGAACAGCAACCCTCCCTGGATCGAGGTCTTGGGATTTCTTTATCAGAAAATACCCAATTGTGTTGTGTGGTGGATGGGAAACCTGAAGCAAGTCATGGGTGGGCTCAACTGTTACCCCAGTCCCACCATCAGGGGGCAGCAGTGAGACAGATGAGAGACCCTGTGAGGGGTTTCTTTTGTTCTTTACCTTCAAGGCGTTTTATCAGCTTGATGAGTGATTACCCAGTAGGACCTTGCTATCTGCTCTAAAGGTGCCTGTTTCTGCTCCAGGGTCCCTATCATTTGGATTTTGGCCTTCACTTATGCCCACATGTGGCTGTCAGTTAGCTTCAGAGGCTTGGCTTCCGATGGAAAGTATTTATTCCCTATGTCTATAAGCTGGGCTCCTTTCCTTGTAGCAAGGGCAGACCAGAAGACAAGACACACAAGGCCTCTCCTCGCCCAGTACATCTTTAACCACACACTCTTCTGCGCCAATATTATTGCTACTTCCAGAGTCCTCCCTAGACATTCCCTGTGCCCACACATCTTCCATCTAAATTCTCCCTGATAATTCCTATTGTTGTAGGAAGGAGAAATCGGCCTTAAATTATTTTTGTAAGGGTTTGGAAATTCATAATATATACTGAAAGTAAATTCCCTCATTGAGCAGAATTATGTATGTCTTATATATACTCTGCATTTCCAGAATCGTGTGCCTCTATCCTGTGCCAGCATCCACCCGCCTTTAGAGGTGTTTCAGTTTAACCACTGAAAGCAGTTATCAGGGGTATCTCTACTGGGAGGTGGATTTCAGGCGGTGTGGTGGGGCTACTAATGTACGATCATCAAATATCACTGTACCAATCTGTGATGGCTATTGGTTGCCAACTTGACTACATATGGAATTAACTAAAACCCCCAAGATGGAGAGGCACACCTTTGAGGGGTTTTTGCTTTATTTGAAGTTGGAAGATCTGCTTCTGGTCCAGATCTTTAAGTTGGGAAGACACACCATTAATCTGGATCTCTAAATGTGGGCCTTGTGTTCTGCTGGAAGCCTATATATAGCCTTACTAGCAAGTCCATTAATTTCTTTGCTGACATTAGAGCCCACTTCTTCAGATTCCA
This sequence comes from Mesocricetus auratus, assembly GCF_017639785.1. Classification (NCBI taxonomy): domain Eukaryota; kingdom Metazoa; phylum Chordata; class Mammalia; order Rodentia; family Cricetidae; genus Mesocricetus; species Mesocricetus auratus. Next base: position 27,195,536 of record NW_024429195.1, on the reverse strand, counting down.
GGATATACTAAAGACTAGATGAACATCCATCCTTGTGGACTGAACAACTACTGGATTCTTGGACCTACTATTCATGGGCAGTCATTTTTGGATTAGAAGGACCACAACCTATGTCATACTAATACATTCTGTGTGTGTGCGTGTATATGTGCGGGTGGGGGGGAGAAGACTCTCCATCAACAAACACATCACTCTTCGCTGGGCTGGTCTTCCCCGTTTCTCATGATGACTTGGATTTTAGCATTCTGCATAACTGCTTCGATTGGGAGAGGAGACTTTTGCTTTGAAACCCTTTTCCTGTGATTCAGGCATCTGCGTGCGTGCACACACACACACACACACACACACACACACACTCGATGTACTGAATTGGATGCTCTGCAGTTTATATACTGTGTTCTCATTATTGAAGCACCTTAGTCTTCAAATGTTTGGGGATTTCCCAGCCGGAGTTTTGTGATCCATTCCTTAGTTCTGCTGTGATTATGTGACTTGAATACTTTGACATTTATTGAACTTGTACCATTGTATCAGCATACAATCTGTCTTGATGAATGTTTCCTGCTTATAAAAAATAATGTCTTTTAAAGCTGCTGTCGGCTTGAATGTTCTATAGATGTCACCGTATCAAGCTGATTGATAGGACAGTGCATCTTCTGTTTAATATGGGTAATCTCTTTGTTTTCCATTGCATGTTGCTAGTGCTTTGGTTTTGTGTATCCTGAAGTTCCAGTATTAGAGACACCAACATTTAACACTGGAACAATGTCTGATTGCACCTTTTTTCCCTGAAAGAAAGCAATAGCTTTCCTCTGCAATCTGCTTTGCCCAATGGTAACAGATATGTAAGCTGGAGGTACATCAGATGTATGTTTGCCTCTGATTGTACCTGATGGAAAATGCAATGAATTATGAGTTTTCCTGTAGGCGAAGCTTTCCTGTCCAAGCATCACTCCCAAATATCCACTCAGAGGCTTATATTAATTGTAAATGCTCAGCCAATACCTCAGAATGGTTACTAACTAGCTTTTACATTTTAAATTAACCTATATTTCTTATCTATGCTTTGTCATATGCCTTGGAACCTTTTCTCAGCACAGCATGCCCATCTTGCTTCTCTCTGCTTCTGGCTGGCAGCTCCAGACTCACCCCCCTTCTTCCCAGCATCCTCCTAATCTGGATCTCCTGCCCAAAGTCTTCCCGCCCAGCTATAGACCAGTCCGTTCTTTATTAACTATACTTTATTCTTGGTCATTTTCCAGTAAGCTGGGTATGGGCCTGGCCAGAACCCATCCACCAGACCAGTTTTTAATTAAAGCTTGTTTCAATTTTAGCTTCAAATACTGATAGTGGTCTTATTCTCAATCAATAGGATTAATATTTCCACCACAGACCCAAAATGATTTTTAGTTTCTCTAGAATAAATTCTCAGGGGTGTAACTGATGTTTTTATGTAACTTTTGTTCATTTTGAACATAGTTGGGTTTTGTCGTCTTCTGTTCCTGCTGTGGTGTAGACTACACGGCAACTACTATTGCTCAACAAAGTTCCAGCATTTCAACTTTGCAGATCACGAGTCTCCAGCACCCTTTTACTTTCATTTTTAATGATTTGCACTGTGTGTTGTGGGAGTTCCCTTGGGCCTTTCCCTTGGAAATTTTTACGCAGGCTTTGAAGGATGAAAAACGTATGAAACAGCAGCATCTTTAAGCAAAATAATTCACTGGAAGAAATCCCCGACACTGCGAAACCATGTAGAGTGATAAAAAACTCTGCCTAAGTTAATATCAAAGTGCTAGAAAATTTAGATAAGTAGCACATTCTTGATAAGATGTGTTTGATGATCAAGATTTATAAACTCCTAAGGTCTACTCAGGTTCACAGTGATATTTGTCTAGCTTCATCTTTGCTCACTTTAAACTTCAGCTATTTGGATAAACTAAGCCATGCAAGAAACTGCAATATTCTATAACATACAAGAAACTGCAATATTCTATAACATGCAAGAAACTGCAATATTCTATAACAGAGAGTCTGGTCCCCCAGGAAAGTCCTTTTTCCAAGGTCAAACATTTAGACAGAATCCTCCATTCCCTCAAGGGCTTGAAGAAAGTGCCTGCTTGCTAAAAGGGAGTCATTCTTATCTCTGACAAGAGGAACTTGCCGCCCTTCCGTCAACATATGACTGTGGTGCCTATTAACTTATTGAGGTCAATGATATCAGCCCCGATAGTAAGCCATACCCCAGCTCATATGTCACCTTTCTCCCATTTAATCCTTTGTGCCAAGTCCCAGTTAACTCTGTGGAGACACTAGAGTCATCCTCTGAGACTGCCTGGTGACACCCAAAGGCTGTGATTGGCTACAACGTTTCTAAAGACTTGCAGGATCCTGGGGGGGGGCAGCTGTGGCCCCTACAGTTGATTAGGAAGGAGCAGAGTTATTTGTTTTTAGATTGTTGCTCTTTGTGTATCTGTAATGTAGAGTGTTATCTTTCTATTAATGGAACAGATAAAAAGATAAGGGTATTTAGGACCTTTATTCCACGGTCATTCTATCTCCATGTCTTTTACGCTTATGACAAGAAGTACATTGTGGCAAGGCGCCATGCTCTTCAAGGGTAGCCCAGAATGATGGGAAGCTGTTCTGCGGCCGCTGTCTTCTGAAGCTTCCTTACCTCCCAGCATCACTGCTGGAAACCAAGGCTTTAACACAAGTCTTTTGGAAATACTTCAAGCTCAACCTACGGTATACACATATTCAATTTATCCAACTAGAACTGGTATCCTTCGTCCCTGTGTTCTACAACTCTTTCGTTCTGGCTAGCTTCATATTACCTTCTCCTGGTCTAGCTTTCTCCTCTTTTTTTTTTTTAAGTAGGAATATCTTCATTTATTTAGTGTCTGTTTGCAGTGTTAAGAATTGAACTCAAGGCCTTACCCATAGTAGGCAAGTTCTCTTCTGTCTCTTGATGTACTTGGTGGCATGAACCTGGGAAAGTGAGGCCTGAAAAGAAAATGAGGCAGGCTAAAATCTCATGAACTAACGAACTTTATTCAGAGCATCAGACAACTAATACTCTGGGGGCTTATAAGAGCCACACAAGGACAAGCTGCACAGGGCAAAACCGTGTCTTTCCACAGAGGCGTATGGACAACAGCTGAAGTAAACTCCCTCCTCTCCACTACACCTGGGAGGAGCACAGAAACACATTCCAAGAACAACTTCGTGTTTCAAAGATTGTTTGGAATCTCCAGCTGGGGAGCTGTTCCAATCCTTGTGCTCCTGGAGCCTAGCAGCGGCCCCACCCCTGCCCCATCCATCTGCCCATCCGTGTCGTGCCCCCCCCCTGGAGGGCATTGAAAAGCCCCCTCATCATGGTTTTCTCATCTTCCCCTGGGGCCACCCAGGAATGCTTTGGTCAGAAAAAAACCTGGATTTATTAATTCAGTTTCATTGGCTTATTACATCAGCGGTGGCGGATATCCAGTAACCGGGAATTCAAAACTTACCACTGAGGTCGCAAGACTCGTGTCATTTTCTTAGCGTTTACACACAAGTACTCTGAATTCTCCTCCCATGACTCCATTCTTGGACTGTATGATCTGACTCTTACCACCGAGCTATATCCTAGACCCTCTCCTACTTCACTTTCAGGGGTTGCCTATTGCTTAAAGATCAGAAACATTCCTCCAGATTCTGAACTATTTCTTGGCTTTCATTTTTACCTTGGCAATGGCTATGTGACCAAGTGAAGAAGATATCAAGTACACCCATGACTGCTTCTGAATTCTAGCTGTATTCCTAACACTCACACTCAACTAAGTATGGAAATTCAGTATAAGGAATTGTTGGATTTAAAAAAAAAAAAACCTCTCTTTAAATCTTTCTCACAGAGGATTGAATTCCAGCTAGTATCGGCCCATATGTGGTTCACTTTTGTCTCATCAAGTTATTTGCCCCCAGGATTCTCGCTAATATAAAGCTGTACATGGCACTTGTAATCTGTAAATATACCCATTAATTTGGTTTGTTTCACAGGAAAGGAAACTCAATTTAGTAATATGTTTAGACTGAGAGGAAATTTTCAGTTGATCATCAACATGTGGTGAAATTCTCTTGACTGAATATTAGCTTCCTTACAGAAAGAACACAAAGCATCTACCAAGAGCCCAGCAGACAAGGATACCGAGTCCTGATTGGTCTGCTGTTTTCTGCTCCTCTACCTCCCAAGCAGTATTTTCTTGAATAGATATTTAAAAATACACTGATCCAAAATAAATGTTACTCTTTTATAGAAATCTCTAAATATTACTTATTCTTAACAAGTATTCAAAAAGTATTCGACCTTGCTGATAATCATTAGGTCACAGTCTTAAATACTAGTGGCCCTTAGTTAGACACCGGGAAGTCTGAAGCTCAGAACAAATAAATACTATCGAAACTCTGCTACGTCCAAGACAGAAGGAAGTAACAGAGCCCCAAGATATCATTTGTTTGTGGAAACTACAGATTCAAGATAATAGGGACTGGGAAATTATATATACTAACTTGAGGCATGGTAGTAGTCGGGAAGCAGAGGCAAGCAGATCTCTGTGAGTTCAAAATCAGCCTGGTCCACAAAGCAAGATCCAGGACAGAGAGGGCTGTTACACAGAGAAACCCTGTCCCCCCCCCAAAAAAAAACCAAAGGAGAGAATGTGCTTCCTGCCCTTACATGCAGAAGACAAGAATGTGGTCTGTGGCGAAGATGCTGTACAAAATCCTGAACCCTACTCATGTTCTGCCTCAGCTATCACTGTCAGTCTGCTCCAGTCTTGATTCCTCGGGTCTTTAAGAAAGATGGTGTGGTTAAATGTTTGCATTCCCTCCAAAGTTTGTATTTTGAAATTATAGTAACACCAGTGTGCTGGTACTAGGAGGGGGCGATTAGGTCATGATGATGGAGCCTTTGTCTGTACATCCTTAAGAAAGAGATGCAGTCACTGCCTCCCATGGAAGGATCCAAGGAGAAGGCTGAGGGTATAACTCAGTAGTTGAGGTCTGGGTTTTATCTTCAGCCCTGGAAGAAGGGGGGAAAAAGATGATCATCTGTAAGCTGGGAAATAGTCCCCTCACCAGACAACGGATCTACCCAGACACTGATCTTGGATTGGCAGTATCCAGAACTTTGAAAAACCAATTTCTGTTGTTAAACTGAGACAGGATAGAAAAAGTGGGAAAATTAAGGGAAAGTGGAAAGGAAAAGGAGCCCTTTATTCTGGAGTCTGACTGAAGTCTTGATAGCTGAGAGTCCCAATCAACATTTTTGATAAAGGTTTCCTATGTTAAAACAATATTCAGTCTATAAAAAGGTACTTCAAATAATATTAAGATAGCAGCAAATTATGTGTGAATCCTAAACATAGATGAATGTATTAGTTGCTTTTTCTGTTGCTATGGTAATACACCATGACCAAGTTAACTTACAGAAGAAAAAGGTTATTTTGGCATATAGTATGTGGGGGTTAGAATCCATGACAGGAGGGAGCGACAGCAGGCAAGAGGGGCAGGACCAGGAACCCAAGCATTAAGTAGAGCAATAAGACTGAAAATAGGCTACACTTTTTACTCTCCAGAACCACTCCCTGTGGCTCACTTCCTCCAGCCATGCCACCTAACCCTTCCCAGACAGCACCACCAACCAGGATCCAGGGGTTTAGATGCCAGAGAGTATAAGTATGGCCTTTCTTGTTTCCCAAATGTAAGGCTGCTCCCTGAAAATCTCAAGCTATACTATGAAGTTCATATATAGGGACAACCTGCCATAACTCCCTGTGGAACCCCGTGACTGTGATTCTGTTCAGTCAACCTGTAATCCTATCCAAGTCACACTGGGAGACATCCTTGAATTCATTATCAAAAAAGAAAATGAAAAAAAAAAAACCGGAGGGCTTGTCTCTCAGAAAGCTTTTGGACAATGTAAACTTCAGAGGTTCCCAAAATAGTCTGTGTTGCTAAGACACTCGAGTGTGATCAGTTTGAAAAGCCAAGCCCCAAACGTGGATGCATACTGTCCTTTGCTTAATGCCTATCTAAAGCCATGTTAGATCTCTTCTTGGTCTGATGGGATGGCTCAGCAGGTAAAGGTTCTTACTGTCAAGCCAGGTGACCTGAGTTCAACCCCTGGAACCCCCATGGTAAGAAGAGAATTGACTCTTTCTCTGAACTCTCTACAGGTGTTGTGGCACTCACACACACACACACACACACACACACACACACACAAATAAATAAATAAAATAATTGAATATACATAATAATCCTAAATCTCTTGGGAGGTTAGAGAGATGGCTCAATGATTAATAATACCTGTTGCTCTTGCAGAGGACCCAGACTTGATTCCCAGCACCTACAACGTGGTTTGCAAGCATCTGTAACATCAGTTCTTGGTGATCCAACAGGCATGCACATGGTATACACACATGTATGCAGGCAAAATGTTCACCTACATAAAGCAAAACTTTTTTTAAAACTTTCTTTAGGCCAGGTGTTGTGACGCATGCCTTTAATCCCAGCTCTTGTGGGGCAGAGAATGCCGAGATCTGTGAGTTCAAGTCCAGCCAGGGTTACATAGAGAAACCCATGAACTCCAGCTTTGCTTCTTGCTGGAGCATCTTGAAATTCCTTTCTGCAGTACAGTCAAGAATCCTGGCTTCACTTGAACATAGGACCCTGAAAAGAACTCAGCCTGCGTCTGGGGCTCCCATTCTCACTGCTACTGACAAAGCCATCCAGTCTGTGACCTTTTTGTTTTCTCAGGTCTGAAGTGATTGAGGCATTGCATATGAACACTGAAAAGCTGCAAGAAAAACCCATCTGAAAGCATCACATCCAAGCTGAAGATGGTCATTCAGGCGTAGCCTGGGCTGTTGTGTGCGTGAAGAGCAGCAGCATTTATACACAGAATGATAAAACCCTATTTCAGATGCAAAGACAGGAAGTGAAGGCCTTGTAGTCAGGTTCTAGTTGGCTCAAAGACATCTTTGAAGAGTGAGTTACCAACAGTTGTGGTTATTAGAGTGTTCTGGAAAAACTACCAGTAAATAGGTGTAGATTAAAAGAGCTGAATGGAGAGAGATTTATTGTGAGGAATAAGAGTACACGATGTGGTATCTGGAGAGTCTGAATCATGTAGGTAGGCAGGTGGGCTTCAGGGTTAGGCAAGAACTGAACTTTCCCATTTGAGCGTAAATTTCACAGGACCCCAGGGTGAACAGTCGGCCAGGATTTCTGCCTTGCACTACTGAGAATTCTTGTAGGGGCAATATCATTCTCTATCCCATCCATGCTCACCCACACAACACAGGTTAACAGGGTGCTTCACACAAGTTTACTGATTTAATGTTAATTAAATGTTAGCCATCTCTAAAAACCACCTCTACGGTAACATTTGGATTGGTATTTGCTCAATAAAGGCCACCATGGCCCAGTCAGCTTAGCACACAAAACTAATCATTAGGTTCACTCGTGTGTTTGTTTTCAAAGGCCCTGTCCACTTCTCTGAGACACTTACTAGTTTTACAGCATTATATATTTACCTCAAATTGATCTTCATTCCAAAATAAGAAATTACATTTTTCTCTAAATGTAGGCCTGATCTTCACGCCACACTCAGCTGTCCACCCTAACATTCTGCTGTCGCTGGCTGCTCTTACTTGTCTCAGATAACGAACTTGTCTTACCAGATGCTTGTGCAATGCGCTGACAATTGCATTTCCCTTTTCAGGTCTTTATTCTTCATGTCGTGAAAGTGTGATGTCTGAGATCTTTGTTCATCTCTTTAGCGTGACAGTGGGGAAAGCCTGGCGTGCCTGTAACGATGGGACTTGGGTTAAGCTTCCTACCATATGAAGAGAAAGAGCATCACACACTCTTCTCATTTTTCCACAGTGGTGTTCTTGTGTGAGAATTACTTTTTAACTAGAACACATTACATTCAGGGAAAAATATTTCCATTTAGGGTAAAAAGAAATATTATAAAAACTTGAAGGGAGGGATGGAAGCAAATGAACCGAAAAGCAGTGCAGACAGAAAGGTCAGATGATGAAACAATAGGAGTCACAAAGTCATGGAGGCAGCATTCTCGGGCCTTCCAGAGCATTCTCAGACCTTCCAGAGAGTTTTCAGGTCGTCCATCCAGAGCATTCCCGGATTGTTCAGCCCTCCTTTCCAGGCACTGCAATCTCCATACTCAGCTATATTCTGGAGATTTCTAGGACTGGCCAGAACTTCTACACAAGGTAGGAGAATCCTCAAACTGTCGCAGTTACAAAGTGAATATAGTGGACCCAGCAGCCACACCTAGCTAGGAATCAGATCAGTGTATCACTCAGCCGTCACCAGAGAAGCTTCCTCCTGCAGTGGAAGGGAACTAATATAAACCCATGGCTGGCCAATGTGCAGAGTGAGAGACTTCAGAATGCTCAGTCCTAAACGGGATCAAATCCCTCCCCTCACAGCTCAGAGAGCTACGTGGAAAAAAGAGGAAAATTGTAAGAGCCAGAGGGGGTGGAAGACACCAAGGAAGCAAGGCATTCTAGACAGAGCAGTGTTGACGTATGAGCTCAGAGAGACCGTGGCAGCAGGCACAGAGCCTGCAAGGGTCTAAGCCACGTGGGATCCCAGTGATGAGGAGAAGTGGACCCAAGCACCATCCCTAACCCTGAAGCTATCTTCAACTGACAACTGCTCACAAAGGAAAAACTAGTCTCACTGGGATACAAACCACACTTAAGGGTAGGCCCTGTGCACAGCAGTAGATGGCCAACTGACAACTGCTCACAAAGGAAAAACTAGTCTCACTGGGATACAAACCACACTTAAGGGTAGGCCCTGTGCACAGCAGTAGATGGCCAACTGACAACTGCTCACAAAGGAAAAACTAGTCTCACTGGGATACAAACCACACTTAAGGGTAGGCCCAGCAGTAGATGGCCAACTGACAACTGCTCACAAAGGAAAAACTAGTCTCACTGGGATACAAACCACACTTAAGGGTAGGCACAGCAGTAGATGGCCAACAAAAAAATGAACTAGATAGTATCTTTGGAGATACTTTTTTTCTCCTAATGCTTTGCTTGGGCTTTTTTTTAACTGGTCTTTTGCTTATAAATTATGGTTTCTGATTTTGTGTTTTTATAGGTTGTGTGTACATCTGCATGTATATTTGTTTCTCATGGTATTCTTTGGTTTTTGTTTGTCTGTTTTTAAGAAGAGAAAGAAGACATGGAGTTGTATAAATGGGGAGAAAGGAGGGATCTGGGAGAAGGTTAGGAAGGGGAAATCATGATCAGAATATGCTACAAGAAAAAAATTATTTTCAGTAAAATAAAATGGATACAGTGATTACAAGTCCATTGTTAATGAGCAGAGTTTTTAATCATCAGAATGGGTGCTCTTTTACATTAGAGTATTATATTTTTAGCCAAAAAATGATGGTCTTGTTGAATTACTATAAAATCATTTCAGTGACCCATACCCTCTCCCTACCTCTCTCTCTCTCATCTCTCTCCCTCTCCCCCGTCTCTCTCTCTCTCTCTGTCTGTCTCTCTCTCTTTCTCTGTCTCTGTCTCTCTCTCTGTCTCTGTCTCTCTCTCTTTCTCAGTCTCTCTCTGTCTCTGTCTCTCTCTCATATATCTATAAGCATTCATTCTGAGTCTATCAGCATCCTACACTCACCCCATGATTTTTGGAAGAAATATTCTTGAACTATCAATATGTCAGGTCAAATATTTGTGCTAGCTTTCATTTTAAGTGATAGACAAAAGCACAAGGAACCTACATAGTAATGGTGGTGGTACTTTTAATGTTCCATATATATATATACATATATATATGTGTGTGTGTGTGTATGCATTTCATTAAATCAAGCACCTCTCTCCTTAAACACACCATTCCTTTGTGATACAAAGGCAATTTGCAGAGCATTCTTGTCACCTATTTACTGTGCACTCCTCTCCTGAGCTGCTGCTCCAACTGTGACTTGGTTCCTGTTCACTGACCTTCCTATTCCTTCTGTTCCTTTCTCTGGCCTCCGGCACCCACAGCTGTGCTCTAAGCTGTCAGCTGAGATCCTCGTGTGTGTAAGATCACACAGTACCTGACATCCTGCCCTCAGTTTACTTTACTTAATATGGGATCTCCAGTTTCATCTGCATTTCTAGAAAGAACAGAACTTCATCCTGCTTAATGATCAATTGTATTTCCTTGAGTATATGATCCACAGTTTCTTTTTTTAAACTTATCTACCTTTTATTTTATGTGCATTGGTGTGAATGGAAATGGAGTCACAGATAGCCATGAAGCTACCATGTGGGTGCTGAGGGTTGAGCCAGGGTCCTGTGGAAGAGCAGCCAGTGCTCTTAACCGCTGAGCCATCTCTCCAGCCCTGATCCATGGTTTCTTTAACCGCCCCCCACCACCCCATCATTCATGGGCACAGGTTGTTTCTAGCACTATGATGAACCATGAGGAAATAAACGTGTGGGTGCACATATCAATCGCCTCAGAGTGCTGATTCCACTCCCTGTGAATTGAAACCTCATTAACATGGGCTGTACTTTCCATTTCTGAGGCATCTCAAGTGTTACATAATAGTTGCATGCATTTGCATTCCCACGGATGGTGTGCCAGGGTTTGCTTTCCTCCATGCCCTCAGCCTTGCATACCTTTCGTGTGAGGCAGGTTTACTGTGGGGAAGTGATACTTCACTGCGGTCTGACGATAAGTGGTATCGATCATCTCAGATGCCAGTGGCCATTTCTGTGGTGATATTTTGTTTATAATCTAACAAATAACGCTTGCCTGAAGATCAGAGTGCAAAGCTAGACACAATAGTTAGCCATAGAGGCCAGGCAGTGGTGATGCACGCCTTTAATCCCAGCATTCAGGAGAAAGAGGCAGATGGATCTCTGTTAGTTCAAGACCACCCTAGATACAGGAAATTGATCCAGTCTAAAAAGAAACAGAGCTCACACCAAGGTGATCCCAGCACTTGGATCAGCATGCCTTTACTCCCAGCTCTAAGGAGGTGGAGACAGGAGTGATATGACCAGGAGGAGAGAGGAATATAAATCAGGAGACAGGAGCTCCTGGCAGTCTGAAGCAGTCAGCCTGAGGATGCGGTCTGAGGACAGGATCGCCCCTTTGGTGGGAGCATTGGTAGAGGTAAGAACTCTAGTGGCTGGCCACTCTGCTTCTCTGATCCTTCAGCTTTCACCCCCCCCCTCCGATAGCTGACTCTGAGTTTTTATTAAGACCAATTAGAATTCATGCTACACATTTCAATGTTTTCTTTTGAGAAATATATTCTTAAGTCTGTTTACTTTTAATGGAGGTTTTATTGTTCTTATTATTAATGAGTTTTTATATTCTAGATGTCAGTCCCTTGTCAGGTGTTTATGTTGCAAATATTTTCTCCCTTTCTGTCTCTTCACACTGTTGGGTATTTGGTTATTAACTCATTTAAAGTAATAGAGACCTTGGCCCAGAGGCCAAGTGACAGTGACATATATGGACTCTCCAGTAATTGATCAGCCAGAACTTGGGCAGCCTCCTCATTCAAAATGAAAGGTTACTCCGACATGAACTACATCAGAGAGAGCTCCTATGCAAGTGCTGAGGCAGATCTGGCCCAGCACCAGGCCCTGCTCCCCTGTGGTCAGGTCTGAGGCCGAGGGTCAGTGCTGAGTCAGAGTATCTGCCTAGAAGTTGCCAACAACCCAGTTTCTGCATCACAGCAGAAGATGCATTGTTGCAGCTCCTTGATACACAAATCATTCATTTCCACTAGTTGTAAGGAAAGTCTGAAAAGGGCCTTTAGGTTCAGGAACTGATTGTGCCTCATACCCAGGTAGTGCTTCCAACTAGGCAGCCTGTGCAACACAGTAGGGCTTCATTAAATAAAATGATGAAGTGCAGAATAGTTCTGTTTCAACTTCTCATTCACTGATTTCCCAGAAATCAGCCTTTCCAATATTTAAAATGAATTAACTTGGTCTGTCCTGCAAGTTAGAAGGTCCTCAAGAACACCTCCTTCCATCCTCTGAAGACTGGAGAGATTGACAAAGGTCTGCCTCTGCAGTGGTGGTGGCCAGCAATAGACAAAAGCATTCTCCACAGACGACTCTCCTCCAATCCAAGTGCTGAGAGCAGAGGCAAGGGGGGACAAAATATACTGCACATTCCTTATCCTAACTGATAGCGATGTTTGGTCTAGACAATTATCTATAACTACGGGGTGCTAGCCTGCGTACTGTGGGGTATTTAGTGACATCCTTTGTGTTTAACCACCTGGTGTCCATGCTCTATAACTGTGGCAAATAAAAATGCTTTCAGACTTTTCCAAGTGTTCCTGAGGCAACAGACCAAAAATCAATGCCAGGAGGGCTCTGTGCCGCATGGAAAGCAGGCACCGGGGGACTGGATTGATGGGTCACCTACAACAGAGTTTCTCAGAAAATACAAACCTGGCTGAGACATCTTTGAGTCTTCACAAAGCTCGGTTCTAAATGTAGGAAGCATGAAAGACATCTTTTGAAGATCAAGAAGACAAACAAACAAACAAAAAACTAGGAGTCAATTCTTGTGAAACATACCAGGAAGACATGTTTTTAACCATGAAAGTCAGCTGGTTACAAAGACTCGTGCCTTTAATCCCAGCACTTGGGAGGCTGAGGCAGGAGGATCATTGCAAATTTGAGGCCAGCCTGAGCAGTATAGCTGGGTCTTGAGGTAGACTGATTCCCAATTTTCTGAGACCCTGCCATATTGATTTCCAGATTGGCCATACAAGTTTGCACTCCCACAGCGCAGGAAGACTGTTCTCCTTACTCCACATCCTCCCAAGCTGGAGCAGTAGCTTGTGTTTTTGACATTAGCCATCTGAGAGGTGTGAGAATCTCAGAATAATTTTGATTTGCATCTCCCTAGTGGCTAAAGACTTGTTTCTTGGCCATTTGAGATTCCTCTGTTGAAAGCGTCCTATTTAGATCTGTTCCCCATTTTTAATTGGATTATTTGCTGTGTTGATATCTGGTTTGTTAAGTTCTTTATATATTTTGAAGACCAGCCCTCAGTCAGATATGGGGTTGATGAAGATCTTTTCCCATTCTGTAGACTGCTGTTTTGTCTTATTGACAATATCCTTTGCCTTACAGAAGATTTTCTGTTTTATGAGGTCCCATTTTTAATTTTCAATCTTAGTGCCTGTGCTATTGGTGTTCTGTTCAGGAAGTTGTCTCCTGTGACAAAGCATTCAAAGCTATTCCTCATTTTCTCTTCTATCAAGTTTTGTGTTGACGTCTTTGATCCACTTGGTTTGTTCAGAGTGATACATATAGATCTATTTGCATTCTTCTACATGGCAATACCCAGTAATGCCAGAACCATTTGTTGAAGATTCTTTCTTTTGCTTAATTTTGGCTTCTTTGTCAAAAATCAGGTGTCCATAGGTGTGTGAATTTATGTCTGAGTTTTCAATTCATTTCCATTGATCAGCCAGTCTGTTATGCCAATACCATGCAGTTTTTAATACTATAGCTCTGTAGTACAATTTGAAAACAGAATGGTGACACTTCCAGAAGTTCTTTTATAGTACATGATTGTTTTAGCTGTCCTGGGTATTTCCATATGAAGTTGAGCATTGTTCTTTCAAGGTCTGTAAAGAATTGTTATGGAATTTTGACGGGGATTGCTTGAATCTGTAGGTCACTTTTGGCAAGATGGCCATTTTTACTATGTTAATCCTACCAATCAATGAGCATGTTAATCCTACCATCCATCTTTCCATCTTCTGATGTCTTCTCCAATTTCTTTCTTCAAAGACTTGAAGTTCTTGTCATACAGGTCTTTCACTTGCTTGGTTAGAATTACACTGATGTTTTATATTATTTGTGACTGTTGTTCAGGGTGTTGTTTTCTTGATTTCTTTCTCAGCCTGTTTGTCTTCTGTATCTGTTAACACTTACTTTGTGACCAAGCATGTGGTCAATTTTGAAGAATGTTCTGTGAGGTGCTGAGAAGAAAGTATACTCTTTTGTGTTTGGGTGAAATGTTCTGTAGGTCCTTTTGGTTTATAATGTCTGTTAGCTCCACTATTTCTCTGTTTAGTTTTTGTCTGGTGAGAGAGGGATATTGAAGTCTCTCACCTCTATGGTTAGCTAGTGACAAGCTCCATTCTCTGACCTTCAGACAGGCTTTATTTGTACAAGCAAGATAACACCACAGAAGTCATTCTCAAGAACTTTCACTAGGAGTCCTACAGCAATGTGTTTGTCCAGCAATGTGTTTGTCCAAGACCTGAAGGACAAGCCACTGGGTTTAATAAGAAGAGACACATTTCATCCTGAAATCAAGTCTTCCCTGTGTGATTCTGGCTCCAGATCAGAACCTTGTCCTTATTGCACACGCTTATGTAGGCACTGAGGAGAGTCGTGGAATGGAAATAAGAATTTTTAAAGGCCTTTATTCAAATATCTGCAAAGCTTGAACAAATAAAGAATGCAGTTCTCTAAAAATATTCATGAAAACAATAGGCACTTCTGGTTTTGAGATCCGTTGTTCTTTTTCGAGTGAGCTAGAGTGCTTTTTCACTGACCTAACTCTTTGGTACATCTCTCCAGTGATGTGAGGACCCTGTCATCTGCATCCGGCTGATCCTCCCACAGACTGCAGAACTGGCTCAGAGAAAGCAGAAGGGAAGAGCAACTCATTTCCGTTTGGGAAAAGAAAGAAAATTGATACGAAAACAATGTGCACTGTGCATGGCATTATAAACACTGATTATGAAAAGAGACAATTTGATGGTAAAGAGAAAGGCAGACATCCTTTGCAATGTAAATGGACAAAGTCCAATCAAAACACTTATGAGACTTGAAATAACAGACTCTATTCAAAGAACAGGAGGAAGATTGCTGCCTGCCAAATGTCTATTCTCCTTGTGTGTGTACATATGGGTGGTGCTAGGCACTGAAGTCGGGGTCTTACATATACCAGGCAATGGGCAGGGCTAGGCACTGAAGTCGGGGTCTTACATATACCAGGCAATGGGCAGGGCTAGGCACTGAAGTCAGGGTCTTACATATACCAGGCAATGGGCAGGGCTAGGCACTGAAGTCAGGGTCTTACATATACCAGGCAATGGGCAGGGCTAGGCACTGAAGTCAGGGTCTTACATATACCAGGCAATGGGCAGGGCTAGGCACTGAAGTTGGGGTCTTACACATACTAGATAAGGTTCCAACACAAAGCTATATCCAAGCCCCTACTCTCCTTTTTCTCAGAACACAGCTTGGTGTATTTTAATGATGATGTAGCTTAAAACAGCCTGTGTTCCTATTACAGATATACATTTTATTTGAGACTTAGCAAGAATGTTAGAAAAAAATTACTTCCTTTATTGAAGATTTAAAAAAAGACCTACTGCCTAGGTAATCTATTGGGCCTTGGGTAGTAGATCAGTATTTATCCCGGGCACACAAATGCACTTTGGGTGCCCATCCAACAATGAGAGATGCACTCTCACCCTGGACTCTTGGGGGAGGGTCTAGGCCCTGCCTTGGATGAAATGGCAGACTATGGACACTCCCCATGGAGGGCCTCACTCTCCCTGGGGAAATGAGGGGATATTGGAGGGATTGGTGGGAGGGCATAGGAGAAGGGGAAGGAAAGGGAGAGGGACCTGGAATTGACATGTGAAGCAACCTTGTTTCTAATTTAAATTTAAATTTAAAAATAAAAATGAAAAAAAAGAACCTACTGAATAAAAATCATCTCATACAAAAACTGCTATCATCGGCTTAGGAGATATGATTGAAAGTTCTAAGTACCTGAAAAATGTCTGTGGCAGCTGTAATGAACGTGGCTATATATCTCAGATACCCTTCCTGAGGTGGCCCGTGGCATGGAAACAAAACTCAGAGGTAAACCTGAGAAGCCCTTTCAGTGGGTGACTTTTCAAAAAGGCATATTCTTCCCTCTTCCCCTGCATCCTCCTACAATGAAGACATGATCACTGGAGCTCATTGTGAATGATGGAAGATGGTGAGGATGAAGCCATGAGCTAGAGACAGGGGAGCGAGCCTGCTGCTGCTGTGTCCACAGTAACCACCCGCTAGCTCAAACCTTGTTAAACCACACAGGGAATGAGCAGGGTTTTAAGGTCTCGTCTGTTAGCAGCTGTTGGCACGGTCATTTGGAGTTAGGTCAGAGTCCCTGGTAGAGCCTGGTGGAGCAGACATTCTCATTAACTTATGATAGAGCAGAAGACATTGTATTGTGTTGGGAGGGCACAGCTGAGCAGCTAGAGCGACGCCTCTTCCCCTAATTGTATTAGCCAAGTTTACCACAGTATTTTATAACCAAAAGTCAGTATTTACAAACCTACCTATACAGCTGAAGGTAGGGTCTGACTGATGATGAGCTTCAGAAATAGCCAAACTATTTCAAACCGGCCCACAGACATCAAACGTGCAAATAAGGAAACCCAGTGTCTTTACCAGTTTGTGTGGCTGCAACAAAATGCCAGAAGCAAGGTCATTTGTTTAAGGGGGGAGAGGATTCTTCTAAGTCTGTATATAAAAGGGGGAGAGGATTCTTCTAAGTCTGTTATAAAATGGAAAGAGGATTCTTCTAAGTCTATATATAAAAGGGGGAGAGGATTCTTCTAAGTCTGTATATAAAAGGGGGGAGAGGATTCTTCTAAGTCTATATATAGTTCTGAGAGTCTATAGGTTGAAAGTCAAGATCTGGCCTCTCTCTCTGGCTTAATGAGGGCCGTCAAAGAGGGCAACAACCCCACAGGAAAGAAAATAACACAGCAAGACAGGAAGCCAGGGAGGGCTCCACTTGTCTTCTGTGACAGTTTACCCAGCGGAGGCAGACTTCTTGGCCAGCAGGACAGGCTTGTACTGATCAAATCACCTTGCACACAGCTCTGCCTCACAACCTCTCCTTCCACACCAGTCTGCCAGGGACAAAGCACCCAGTGCTTACACTGTCGGGAGCTACCTTGAAGCCGTATTCCAAACCCAGCAGTTAGACAGATGGAAGGGTCATCAACATTAAATATCTTTGTGTGTCAAAAAGTCCTACCAGCAGTGGAAAGCTAATTGTGAATCACATCTCTGGTGAGAAAATGATATTCAAAGCATATAAAGAATCCCTACAATTCAACACATACACAAAAGCATTACAACAAAGACCCTCTAATTCAAAATGTGCAAACCAGAGCCAAGTGTGGTGATGCATGCCTGTTAACTCCAGCCTTTGGGAGTCCAAGACAGGAGGGTGGTGAGTTCAAGGGTCACCCAAGCTAAAAGCAAAGCCCTGACTCAAGACAACAACAAAATGTTCAAAAGACTTGAAAATTAGAATTTCTCCAAGATAGATGTAATGACAAATAAGGTTCTAAAACATGCTCCAGGCCACTAGTTGGTGAAATAGAAATGAAAACCACATGCAATTATCACTTAGCATCCATTAGGATGGCAGATATAAGGGGGGGAAGGAGGAAGGGAAGGAGGGAGGGGGAGGGAGGAAGGGAAGGGAAGGGAAGGAGAAATGGTAGGAGGGAGTGAGGGGGAAAGGAAAGGAGGGAGGAAGAAAAGATGGAAGAGAAGGAAGGAAGGTTTGTGAGGTGTAGTGTGGGGGGAATGGGACCCCCCACCCTGCCCCACACAATGGAGGCTCCCTCCCAGACCCTGGATTAGGCACAAACCACACTCAAGCCCATGTTTTCACTTTGTTAAGTGGGGAAGGAAAGTTAAAGTGGCTGCTTTCTGACTCAGGCAGAAAAACAGCAGCGAATGACCTTGCAGGTGTCATTCTCAAGAGGAGAAGGAGGGGAGGTCTGTGTAAGAATGGGCTAGGATGCAGCAGTAGAGGAGATGGGGGGTCACGACCACCTCGACCAGCAAGGAAGACGCGACTCGGGAACTCTTCTCCAAGCAGTTTATTCAGGAACCTTGAAACAGTCTTCTTCTCCCCGGGGAAAGCCAGCCCACAGCTTATATGGCTTAGGCATAGCCAATCCAGCACGCCGTTTGGCGACAGCAGATAGGTCCACATACACGGAAGCCGTGGACCGAGCCTTGACCAAATATGGAGTTGTTTACTCCAAGAGCACTCACCGTCAGGAGGGTGGTAGGTGAAAGTCCGCACCGTCTTTAATGCTAGGCACTTCACAGCTCTCCACAATGGGGGGGGGGGGAGTGAGGGGGAACGAGACAAGGGGGAGGAGAAGGGGTATTTGTCCTGGAGGGACAAAGGAGTGCTCTGCACAGAGAGGAGACAGACAGGGCAGATGGGCAAATGGCAGTTTATAAAGGTAAAGGGGGAAATTTCATGATGAGGCGTTTAATTTTAATTGGGCTTGTTAATTAGGGGAACAAAAGGGGGCTACTGATAGCTGGACTTTGATAGTCAGACTCAGGAGGAGGAAGTGGCCAAATAAGGAAATAGACCTTGGTGGCCAGCTCAGGAATGCAATCTAATGGTTTTTAGCAAGGCAGAGGGAATGAGGAGAAGGGCAAGGCCTGCCAGAGCCACATGCTCCAGTGGGCTAGTGTCCCTTCATGAGGATAGAAATGCTTGTTAATTGTGCTGGAAACACAATGATGCGGCCACTGTGAGAAAACAAAATACGGACCTTACGCAAAAAGCCAAATACTGAACTACCATAGACTTCAGAAAGTCTCTAAGCAGGGATTGGGGGTTCTGCCTTTGCATAGCTAATGCCTTGAAGAGTATTAGCCTCTGACCAAACCTCTGAAAGAGGAGGCCTCTGAGCCACGTCACAGAAACCCCAGATGAAGAGGTTTGTGGCATCAGCACCTTGGGGAGATTTTCATTTCCTTCCTTCCTTCCTTCCTTCCTTCCTTCCTTCCTTCCTTCCTTCCTTCCCTCCTCCCTCTCTTTCTCCCTCCCTCCCTCTCTCTTTCTTTTCTTGCTTTGTTTTTGCATTTTTGTTTGTTTTGTTTTCCAAGACCCGGTTTCTTTGTGTAACAGCTCTAGTTGTCCTAGAATTCACTTTGTAGACCAGGCTGCCTCAAACTCACAGAGATCAGCCTGCCTCTGCTTCCCAAGTGCTAGGATTAAAGACGTGCACCACCACCACCACGCAGCCCACCTTGGGGGATTTTCATATCCAATGTTCTTGGGTCCTGCCTATGAGCTAGGACAGACTAGGAGGAGCCTGAGTGTAGGTGGACTTCTCTGTACCACCAGCTGCTCCCCAAATAACCATATAGAGACTCATTAATTGTAAATGCTCAGCCAATACCTTAAGCTTGTCTCCAGCCAGCTTTTACAGCTTAAACTAACCCATTTCTATTCATCTATGTGCTGCCCAGAGATGCTTTTACCTCAGCTACAAACTTCCATGTTGTTTCTTCCAGGTCTGGCTCCAGACTCTTCAGACTCTGCCCTTCTTCCCAGCATCCTCCTCGGCTGGCTGTTCCTTCCCAGCTGTAGCCAGTCAGCTCTTCATTAACCAGTGAGAGTAATGCATATTTACAGTGTGCAAAGACTGTTCCACAGCATCTGAATCCCCAGGTTCCTCTGCCTTCCTCGTGTATACTGTCTCTGTGTTTACCGTCAGTTGGCTTTTGTTTCCCTATTTTAACAATGCTGGTTGAGTTGAAGCAAGCACAAAAAACTGTTCCAGGGTTTAAAGCAACAGTGTTCAATTGGCCTGACTGCTCAGGGGCAGCTGAGTTCTGTTTGATTTGTTCAAATCACAAAATGAAGAGTCTAGTCTACAGGAGATCTAGTGTGTCTCATGCGTCATCTAAGTTCCCACGGGCCCCAGTATAATCTGGTTCATTTTTTAATGATCTACCTTAGAATAAAAAAAGATTTTGCGGGGTGGTGGTGGCACACGCCTTTAATCCCAGCACCCGGGAGGCAGAGGCAGGCGGATCTCTGTGAGTTCGAGGCTGGGCTGGACCGACAGCCTCGAAAACAATACAGAGAAACCCTGTCTCATAAAAAAAAAAATTTCAGGCTGGGCAGTGTGGCACACGACTTTAATCTTAGCACTTAGGGGGCAGAGGCAGGCAGATCTCAGTAAGTTCGAGATCAGCCTGGTCTGCAAACTGAGTTCCAGGACAGCCAGGACTGTTACACAGAGAAACTGTGTCTCGAAAAAAAAAAAAAAAACCTTTTTCAGATCTGCTGTAATAATTAATTTTTAAGAAACCAGGTGAAATGATAGATTTTTCCAACAGGCTAACAGTGGGAAGGCCTAGGTTCAAATAGTAGATATTTAACGAGTAGTACGGATTCACAAAGACTGTTCAACTAAAGGTTAAGATTTTAAGCCTGTCCTTAAAGTCAGTGATGACATTAATGTGTCAGTTAAGTCATTAAAGCTAACCTCAAAAGGTGTGTAGATGTTGCATTAAAGAATGAAAATAAAGCAACTTCCTCTTGGGTTAGTTTGACTAAGAACAAACTCAAATTTGAATTTTCCTCCTCTCAAATGTGCCTTCCTTCTGTCTGTAGTTTGTGGCCTGTATGTAAACTGTCTGTTGTGTGTGTCAGTGCCTAAAGACTGTGAGTCGTGCCTTGCTCTGTACTTATTGGATAACACAGAAAACATGGCAGGACTCCTTGGTTCAACGGCATTATTCAAAATGGTGGTGTCGTTATTTAGTTTAACCAGACAGACTCTGGCTGTAATTTTCTTGAGAACCTAGTGCACCAAACCTGCAAATCTCAGAGTTGGAGGAAAGGAAACAAAAAGAAAATCTGCAAAAAGACCTTAAAAACGAACAGTTCCCATGTGTATCCCCCAATTGCTTTGTCCATACCCTCAGCCTGTGGGAGACAGGAGGTGATTCAGGTTATCTGCTTGTGTTGTAATATGGAGTAAATCCTCCTCCAGTGTGCCTCTGCTTCCTCCCTGGGATCATTGGCTGCACTGGTCCATAAGAGTGGAGGAACAGGGAGAACAGTAGAAGCAGGGAACAGGGTTGGGATGACTGTGGGTACAACAGAGACAGACAGCCCTCTGGAAGGCAGACTTTGGTGAATCAGCTCAATATACAGGATTGGGGAGCCTGGGGACAAACCCTAACTTGTATTAAGCAGCACACTCTTATCACAAGACCTCATATGAAGCAGTATATTTCTATAGCAGAGCTCTTAGCACAAGTCAGTCAAGCTAAATATAAATCAGGCATCTGGCTTAAAGACAGCTTTCAGATAAGGTCAGTCCTCCAGGCCCAGGGAGGTTCTCCAGATAAGGACAAGGAGGGGCATGAGGTTTCTCTGGGGCGGGAGGATGTTTTCACGTTCCTGAGCTTTTGGAAAAGAGAGCTGCAACCTTGACCTGCCAGCAAGGCCTTCCAACCCTTGAGGAGTCTCTAAGACTCACTCCAGTACTGCTATGGAAATTACATTTTGAGACACTTATGAAAATTAATGAGTTTATTATGTTGACAGTTTCTAAAATGGAGTATCTGGCTCATCATGCAGGGAGTCACATGATTGATCAACACTCCTGAGTAATACACTCAGTCCAGCAGAAAGTGAGAGGACCCCCTCTGAGGAGATGCTCTTCTTTGGGTCATGAAATACTTAAACAATCATGCAGACACGAGAGAATGTGTCCAGGTCACAGTTAAGAGGGGACGAGAGGAGAGCAGGTGACAGGGACCAGCCTCACCATGCTGGTCACCCAGTGAGGTATTCCTAGCATATCTGGGGAATGCTGATACATTAGGAAAACAGGAGACTTTAAATTTTTCTAATTCAGTGCTGCATCCTAGATGTTGGAACCACGGTATGTTTGGCTTCATATATCTTGATTTGCATCACCAAACATACCACTATGTTTGGCCAAAGATCTAGATGATAGAATACAGACCAGTATCATGGGTGTGGGCCTATTGTCAGAGGCATTTTTTCTGTAAGATTGTTTACCTGACCAGAAGAAATTGGGCAGAATGATTTAGCAATAGCACAGGTCTTTCTTTGTTTTTTAATTAATTTTTACTTAAATTAAAAACAATCTTATTTTACATACCAATCCCACTTCCCTCTCCCTCCCATCTTCCCATGCCCCCCACCAACCCCCCATCCACTCCACAGGAAGGGTGGGGCCTCCCACGGGGAGACATCAAAGTCTGTCACAACATTTGGGGAAGGACCTAGACCCCCCTGCCCTCCCCCCATGTGTCTAGACTGAGAAAGTAGCCCTCTGTGTTGAATGGGCTCCCAATGTCCAATTGCAGCACAGGTTTTTTAAGAACTATTTTAACGACATTAGGCCTAAGAAGGCAAATCCATCTCAAAAAGCATGTGCACTCTAGTGAAGTCACATGTCTCTGCCCGGGGAGGATGGAGCTGCTGGTGACTGGCTAAATCCATCTGAGAGTGGTGCCGGGTCTCAGTTCCATATCACCCTCTACTCTTTACAGGGTGGAGTCTCAGCAGTAACAGTAACTCAGGAAGTGAAGGTCAGCATTCCATCCCTGCCCCCCATGGTTACTTTGCACAATCTGGAGGTTGGCACAGGGTGGAGTCTGGCAGACACCCACAGGAGATATCGTTTTGTTCAATTATGAAAAACCTCTCTGCACTGAAGTCCTTTACTGGATGGAAATCACGAGGCACAGATATCTCCAACTGTACGTCTATTCTGGAAGACTGGAAAACAACCTCTTCTTCCCTGTGTCTCCTTGCCATCAAACATTGGGTCTGCCAAGCCATTAGGAACAGCCCACAGGGAACTGCAGAGCTTTAGTGTGGCCCAGACAGAGTGCACATCCAAATTCAATCTGAGTACCGCCTACTTGAAGAATTTCCTCTCACATCAGTACTGCAGAACACTGGCTGCACCTTCATGCTGCAGACACTTCTATCTGTGTCAGTAAATCATGCAGCCATCTTTAAACTAGGCCTGAAGTTTGTTTATTCTGTCACTGTTAAGTTATGGGCTCATCACTTTAAATACAGAGGTCATAGCTAGAATCAGGACCTCTGCTGGAAAGAATGAACTCATAGGCAGGTAGGTCTAGGCAGAAAACAGAAATATAAGGCTAAAGAGACAGAGCCATGCACCGATGTTCAGAGTCCTCAGTAGACAGCAAGAATTGACAGATAATGGACAAACTTTCTCCACGTCCCTGCAGCCCTTGACTGAATTATAGCCAATCTTCTAGAATCCTTAAAGCATGTACCTTATGGCTATACTAGTACCCACCCCTTGCAAATGATATAAAGTTAGGTCTTCTCTTTTTTCCCTGGAAGATTCCACCATGAACACCTTCCTGCCATCTCACAGAGAGCTGTATAAGTGTACATGTGAATAATACCCCATTCTTCCACCTGAAACCCACCACAGTGCCATCAAACCATCTCTCTTTCCTCTCCTCTGTCATTGATCAAAGCTCTGCTATACACTACTGAGCAGTCACAAATGCACAGGGGTCTGTTGATGAAATCATAGGCATAGAATGAAGCAAAAGGCAATGTCAGGAGACAGTGTTAGCATCTGAGGTGTATATACCAGCTTCCCCGTACCTCTTGGAAGAGTGCAAGCCCAATCCTCCCTCTCATTTCTATTTGAAAGGCCATTGAGATGGTTTGTTCCTAAACAAATGCTGCTATAGTGTGTGCCTAAACTTATGACTCCATAGAAACATTTAGTTTGTGATGGAAACCTCACTTCACCTTGTCATTTGCTATGGTTCTGGATGTCTACTGAGGTCTAGATATTTGCTCTATAACTCTGCTGTTGATACTTGCTAAGGTTCCATGTTCCCATTTCCACGAATTTTTCAAATACCTTTAGACAAACTGCTCCACTGTCTTAGGGTTTCTATTGCTGTGAAGAGACACCATGACCAGGCAACTCTTATAAAAAAATTAATTGGGATGGATCTCTTACAGTTTCAGAGATGACATTATCATCATGGCAGGGAGCATGGAGGTGTGCAGGCAGATGTAGTGCTGGACATGAAAATACTACATCTTGTAGGCAACTAGCAGTCACACTGAGGGAAGCTTGAGCAAAAGAAACCTCAAAGCCCGCCCCCATAGTGACACACTTCCTCCAACAAGGCCACACTTCCTAATAGTTCCACTCTCTTTGGGGGCCATTTTCTTTCAAACCACCACATTCCACTCCCTGGTCCCCAAAGGTTTATAGCAAAAAAAAAAAAATGAATTCAATTCAATTCCAAAAGTGCCCATAGTCTATAACAGGCTCAAACTTGTTTAACTGTTATTCCCCTGTAAAAACCAAAGCCAAAAAGTGTATCACATACTTCCAACATATCATGATACAGGATATGTATTACCATTCCAAATGTAGGGAAGGGAGCATGGTGAGGAAAATTGGACCAAAGCCATACCAAAAACCAGCTGGGCAAACTCCAAAGTTTGCATTTTCACATCTGATGTCAAAATGCTCTTCAGATCTCCAACTCAACTCGGCTTGTTTGACTGCAACACACTTCTTCCTCTTGGGCTGGTTCCAATCCTTGTTAGCAGCTCTCCTCAGCAGTTATCATACAACTGGCATCTCTAATATCTTGCTTTCCAAGGCAATCCAGTCTTCAACTCCACAGTTTCAAACAAGGGCTTCTCTACTGAGCCCCCATTCAGGATCATCCCTGATACATGCCTGGCCTCAGCAGCTTTCTCTATGTGTGGGGTCAAATTCCATAACCCATTTCTTCTATTCTTAAATCTAAAGCCAGAGCCATATAGCCAAAGGTGCTAAGTTCTGCTGCTTATTGGTGCCAGAACCAGATTTCTATCTTTCACTGCCTGAGCTTGGCTGTCCTGAAACTTGCTCTGTAGACCAAGCTCACCTCAAACTCAGAAATCTGCCAGCCTCTGCCTTCCCAGTGCTGGGATTAAAGGCAAGCATCACCACTCCCGGCTCTAAGCTTTTCTTTAGTTTTCCTCCATTAGTTGGAAACTTAGCTGGGTAGGATCTTTCCCTAAGGTCACTGTAATGTGTACTCTTCCCACCAGTCACCTGGGTCCTGTTGTTGCTTTAGCCTCAAATAACACACAAGATACTATATTAATAATGAAGCTGCTGGCCGTTTGTTATGGTTTCTAATCATCTAGATCTAACTTAATTCTTAACCCATAATTACTAATATATATTTTTATAAGGACTTATCTTTCCAAGAATGTCAGACTTACATTCTCTCCTCCAGGGATCACATGGCAGCGACTCTCTTCACTACATTTCCCAGAATCCTCCTAGACTCCTAGTCCTATCTATCTTGCTTCCCTTGCTTTATTTACATATATACAGAAGGAATTCCCCCATCAGTTCACCAGTCTCTTTATTCCATTCCTTAATCTGTTTATCTCCTAGAACACAGGACTTAGCTCTATTCTACCTGGTGCTTTTTTTGTCCTCAAAGTATACTTTTTGGTATACTTTTGCCAATGAAATTAATCAAAAATTCTTTACTTTAGCCTCAGGCAGATTCTTCAGACAAGGGCAAAAGGCAGCCACTTTCTTCACCAAAATATCACAAGAATGATCTCTAGGCAACATACTGAAACTCTTCTCTGAAAGCTACTGAGTTAGCCCCCAACAGCTCAACTAACTCTTAGCCCCTTTGTCTGCCATGCTTCTTCTTGCATAATCCATTAAGCAGTGCTTAGAGCTTCCCACTGCTTTCATAGCCCCAAGTGCCAAGGTCCAAATTCCTCCAAACAAATACATGGTCCGGCCTATCACCACAAGACCCCAGTCCCTGATACCAACTTCTGTCTTAGTTGGGTTTTCTATTGCTCTGAAGAGACACCATGACCATGGCAACTCTTATTTAAAAAAAAAAAACATTTAATTGGGTGGCTTGCTAAAAGTTTCAGCACATTATCATCATGACAGGGAGCATGGAGGTGTGCGGGCAGATGTGCTGGAGCTGAGAGCTCTACGTCTTGCTTGCAACAGGAAGTCGATTGACTGTCACACTGAGGGAAGCTTGAGCAAAAAGAGACCTCAGTGTCCTCCCACACAGTGACACACTTCCTAATAGTGGCACTCCCTGTGGGGGCCTTTTCTTTTAAAACTCTACGTCCATAAAACATGAGTGGAAAGGAAGAGTTACTAGTACAGAGGTTTCTCCTGCTGTCTTGCTGGTGGCCTACTATTCAGTAACAATGTCCTAAACACTTCTGTACTGCCCCCAAGAAAAATCCACTTAGCTTGCTCATCAATGGTATACAGTTGTCCTGGCAAGTTCATATGTCAACTTGACACAACCTAGAGTCATCTGAGAGAAGAGACCTTGATTTAGAAAATGCTTCCATAAGATAGAGCATAGGCAGGAAACCCTGTAGGGCATTTTCTTAATTAGTGATTGACATGAGAGGTGGGGCTGGTGGTACTGGGTTCTATAAAAATGGAAGTTGGGAAAGCATTGAACAAACCAGTAAGCAGCATTCCTCCATGGGTTCTATAATAACGCCTGCCTCCTGGTTTCTGCCCTGACTGCCTTTAATGATGGACTCTCATCTAGAAGAGTAAGCAAAATAAACCCTTTCCTCCCCATCTTGCTTTTGGTCATTGTGCTTCATCACAGCAATAGTCCCTATCTTATAAAGTCATCTTATAGTAAAGACAAAACTAGGCTCTTTCCTGTTCATGATAAAACCTCTGTTTCCCAAGGATCGAGCTTTCTGATCTGCCTGTTCCAGGAAACAGCAACCATGTCTTTATTTAAAAGGTATAATAATCATCTTGTAATCCTGCCTTTGCTTTAAAAGGTTATTTTGACCACCTATGAATACTATGAATACCTTGTAATGATCACCTGTGGTTATTGTTTTAATTTTAAAAAGCTGCTCTAGGAAGAAAGATGCCATGCAACAGAGTTCAAGTGGAGGGATTATTTATTAAGGGAAAAGGGGAGGGGGATACTGGCCTCTGTGGACAGGAGCAGCAGGAAAGAGAGGCAGAGAAAGGGGGGGACAAAGAGAGAGGGGGGAGAGAAAGGAGAGGTTGGCAGGGCCCTTTCAAAGGGGAACATATTGAATAGGTACAGTTGGTGCTCTTAGTGGCAGCAGCTGGGGGCGTATCCTGTCACAACTCCAAAGGCAGGCCAGGAAAATGCCTAAATACTAACAATTATAACCCCCTTATTATACCCACCTTGCAGCCATGTGGTCTTTGTTTCAGGAGGTTGTTATGACTAACATCTTATGCTTATGTTCTGACAAATCCCCCATTTGGACACCCCCATCACTGAGCTATAAAACCTTGTGTTTCTCATGTCCAAGGGGACAAGAGAACCCCGCCTTAGGGGGGAGGCTGCCCACATTCATGAATACGGAAAGCTAGTTCTAATTAATTGCTTGCTTTAATTTGGCCATGATGACTTCAGTCAGTGGTCTTTCTTCTTACATATTTGGGGTTAACATTGTCTCAAAGTATGAGCCTCAAAACCATGATCAATCCTCAATGTTGGAAAAGTAACATTAAATACAATATGATAAATGCCCATCTAAACATAAAGGAGAAAGTCTTAAAAGGAAGGAGAAACTTCCCTCTATAACATAAGAGGAGCTTCATTAAGAGTGAGAATGAGGATGGGGAGGGAGAGCAGCTGCCTTGAGAGATGATGGTGGGGAGGCCAGAGATGCTTCCTCAGGGAGCAGCCTTCAGAGAACTTGCTTGAGCAAATTATTCCTGAGTTATCTCTGAACCAACTCCAAGATCAAAGAAAACAGCAAGCTAGGAGCCTTATAAAGAAGGACAGGATTCCCCCTTAAAACTTCATTAACAAATGAGAATAATAGAGAGGGAGGGAGGAGAGAGAGAGAGAGAGAGAGAGAGAGAGAGAGAGAGAGAGAGAGAGAGAGAGAGAGAGAGAGAGAGTTATGAAGGGGCCAGAGAAGCTTTTTCAGAGAGACTCCAGAGGTGAAATGGTGAAATGCCAAGAACACATCAGACTTTTAGATGTTGGGGGTTCTGGTGGAGAGTTTCATTCACATCATGTGATTTAGTTCCATATAGCATATGTGACAAAAAGCATGGGCAAGCCAGGTTCTACAAATTCAGAGCTGTCAAGTTACAGTGCAGACTGCTCTTCAACTTTCTGTTCCGTAGAGAGATGCGGGAGGTGTGGCCTATTCTTTTCAGGAGGGGGATCCGGCTGTTAGGACAAGTGACCACCACCATCTTGAACCTATTGGGCAGGTGCATGCTTTAACAATGGGATCACTACATTACTACACAAGTCACTGAAAAGCCAGCGTCTCTGCAGTTCCTGCAGGGGCCGGACATCACTTGGCATCCTAATGGGAAGGGGAGACCGCAAGAGCATCTGCTAGGTGGTTCCAACCATGTCTTCACTCAGGAGCTAGCAAACTAGCGTGGTGGTTCCTCCAGTCACGTTTGTCTAGGTTACAAATCCAGTAATGTGGGAAGTCACCACCACAGTTCGCCGACACACTGGACATTCAGAGATTCCACGTTAGCCAAATGTGGCATTTATCTCTTGACATCAGTAAGTCTTGCTCTGAGCAGTAGCCAGTGGATGGTAATAACACTTTTGTTTCCCCTGATTTAACATCAATTCCAAGTCCGTTTCTAGTAAATTCTTTTAAATTCTTTGTATTTAATTTTTCCCAGTGTTCATTTTATCTCTGAAATGTTTTAAATCCCTTGAAGGAAGTTTGTTAAAAAAAAAATATATATATGACTGAATTTTTCTGTCATGAATTTATAGATTTAAAAAAACACATGCATTTTGTCACACATTCACTCTAGAGCATTATCTTCCACTCAAAACATACTTGTCTTGTACCCTCTACATACTTGGCCTGCTAATGTTCATGGAGACAAAAAGGTATTCTCTTTAGCTGATATTTTGTAAATAGAGACAGGAAATAACCTATTTCAGATAATTCAAGATAGCAAAAAGTGCAACAGATATAATAGGCAGGTGTGTTGTAAGACACTATAACTGGAGAATTGTGAACAAATGTCTACTCATCTCAAATAGGGACCTGATGACAGACCAAAGTACAGATATCACCAAAGTCCGACATAGTGACCCAATGAGTTTTATTGGGGTTATTTCAACAATGTGGGTTAGGGGTTACTTATAAGAGCAGAAATGACTTAAAGACAGCTGTATCACCAAAGTCCACCCCAGCATAAGTGACAGTTCACGAAAGCTTAGAACCTACAGCATACTGCACAGCCTGCAGGCAGCTCAGCAGGCTGGAGACCATCCTTTCCAATGCCTCTTCCAGGCAGCTTGACTGGCTTCTGCCCCTTCCAGGCTGTTGGGCTGGTCCCTGCTTTTTCCTCACTGGGCTTGTCTCTAAATTTAATTTTTTAAAAACTAGCAATGATCAACTAAAAACAAAAACAAACATCTACACCTCTACTGCAATTGGCAATGACAATGGCTGCCCTAAAAATATTCTGCATCTACAAAAAACTCCAAACATCCTCCCATCTTGGTATGACGGCACTACCCCATGAATGGACTGCGAAAGGGACCTGACCCCCTTCCTCACAACAGGAAGAGGCTTTTTTGCTCATTTTTTTCCATAGAAAGGACCAACTGAGGCCTATTTGGATCCCAGACAGAAATATCCAATCCTCCCACCCCCCAACCAGAAAGATGGCTTGCTTCTCACTGACCCATCAGGGACAGAGGAGATGGAAGAAATGGTTTTAAGCAGAGGGAATGGGGGAGAAGGGTAAGCCCTGACAAGACCTCATTCTCTAGTGGTCTAGTGTCCATTCAGATATAAAGATACAGGGTAAGCCTTGAGGGTTCTAGGCTTCTTCACTTAGGCCTTATGCCCCAAATATTTCACAGCCTCCCTAGACAACACCACCATCTGGGGACCAAGTGTTTTAACACTTGAGCCAGGGGGAAACAGGTCCTATTCAAACCACAAGACAATAAATGAATTTAATTCAATGAGAAAATTTTCAGAGTTGTATAGAATTATGAAATTCAAAGGCAACATGCTCTGAAACCCTAAAACCTTGTCACATTGTATGCATTTTTAATGACTAAGTTGTACTTAATTACATGCTGTCATATACATGACACTTTACCTTAAGAAAAATCTAAGTGTCAAAGAGATGCTCTGTGAGTTACTGTGAAGTGAGCATGGAAAGGCCATCTGCAACACAATGGAAAGCCTGTAGCACCTGCCATGGAGAGGTATTACCTCTCACAGTGAGCTGTGGGAGCTGGGCAATATGTGTGTAACATTTGTAGATTTTCAGTGCCTGCATTCACCTTGAGTTTTTCACACAAGAGCAAGCATGAAATTTGCCTTATATTCAATTATTCTTCAACAGTGTCTCAAAAGGAAGCATTGTAGCAGCAATAACTATACTGCACTTGAATTATAAATGAAGCCATTGAAAGGAGTTAGGTAGCAAAGTGGTAGTTACATAATTTTTTAAAGATAATTCTGATAGTTAATAACCATTCAGACTCCAAAGTTGCTAACATAAAAGAAATGTGAGATAATAGATATGCCAATAATCTTTCTACAATGATTTCATAATATATACACACATAAAAACATCATGCATATAGCATAGTTATATATGATTTTTTGTCAATTGCATCTTAATAAGCTGAGAGGACTCTAGCCCATCACAAGAGGTTACATTGTAAGAAAAAGAAGAACCCCACTTTCTTACAGCAACCCCATGAAAGGCACATAAGAGCAAACATGAGAGATCCATTCGTGTACTTTTGAAGCTATTCCATAAAGAATAAATTTCCCAACAAATGTCTCCATATTATGAGAAGTTCTTTGTTTTGATGATGTTAAATCACTTTAACACATTTTTCTATAAATATAAACCCCATACAATCACCCCAAAACCCATAAACTTCATACAAGCTTTTTTTCTCACCAAACTACAAGTTTTGGAACTTTTATGCTCAGGTTTTTGCTCCTGATTCTCACTCAAAATTTGGCTAAAAGCAGCAAGCATCACCTATCTGGTTACTGAGAAACTGGCATGCCCTGATATTTTTTTCTGATATCTTTAAACCCAGCCTCCCCCAAAGTCCTAGGATATGAGAAGACTGCAGATGGTTCTTTGCTATGATGTGACGTCAATTTCCCAGTGGAGTCATTATTTCCATCTGCTACCTCATAAACACAGTCTCCCCAGTCCAGAACACTCTAGGTCATCTCTAACCCATATCTCTAAGATTTTCAAGTGCTTGGAAACCAGTTCCAAAGGCTTCACTGTCATTGAGGATAGTCACAGCAATGACCCCACTTCTGGTACAAATTTTCTTTGTTAGTCACTTTTTTGGTGCTATCACAAATATCTGACAGAAATTATTCAAAAAGAGAAGAGGGGTTTTTTAAACATAATTCAATCTATCTTGGGCTGGCTCTATTGCTTTGGGGTTTCTAATAAAGTAGACACAATGGTAGGGCAGCCATGCATGGATGAAGGCAGCTGTTCCCCTGAGACACAGCACTCCTCCTGGTTGTGCAGCTTATACAGGGCAGCTTGAAGAAGCGGTTCCCTACTTTAAGACATCAGAGCTACTACAGCAGTCTGAGGAGGGCTGTCTGAACCTGGCAAAGAAACAGGAAAGTGTCAAAGACAAAACACATTCAAAAGCACTTCCAGGGACTAGCCTCCTCTAGTGTGGCCTTTTTGCCTTCTAGGTTTCCACCAACTTCCAAAATAATCCCACCAGCTAGTGACCAAGCATTAACCACAAGAGCCTTTGGAGTTCTTATTTAGATCATATCTGCTTTGGTGGTGGTTGTAAGGTCACACAGGAAAGTGATATTCTTGTTACATCGTATCAAAGGTTCACACATCAGCATGAGCTGTTGTTTGTGTTTCCTTGCTCTTGGCTGAGGCAGTATTAGCCATGAGTCTCCACAATTCTTTTTTTTCACACTATACTCTTTGAAAGGAAGTATATGCATACGGAACATAAAGAGATGACAGTTAGTTAGCTCTGCCTCTAAGGGGAAAAGATGTGCTACATTCCCACTACCTTTGTATAATCTTCTAACACAACATCTGCTGTGCCTGAATGAGGGTAACATTGTATCTTCCCTGAGTATCAGATGGATGAGAATAGCATCATACAGAAAGCACAGCCAGGTGCTATAATCTAAGAGGGCAGGCCCATTACCTGATGCAAGGCATTGGTGCAGGGATGCTATCTCTATTCATACCAATAACCACCGTGCCGCACATCTACAGATTGGCATATCCAACTCTACCTGCACCTCTTTCTCCCTTCCTAGAACAGCCTGGTAGGCAAGCAAGTGGAATATGCCTAAGAAGATGGCTCGAAAAGGACTAGCATGGTCATCCACCAAGTAGAGGCCAAACCCTCTGTCTATTTCATCAAGTTTGATGATGACTTCCATATTTACATCTACAATTTGATGAAAACATCCTAAATGTAATCACAAACTTTGCCACATTTGTGGAACTATGAAATGTATAATTTGTAGACATAAAGACTTGATTACTTTCCAGTTTAATGAAAGCTTAGATGTCCCTGTGAACCCACAATCTCCACCAGCAGAGCTGGTGTTGTTCTGAATAGTGCAGACTGATTCAAACACAAGGCATCTGGGAGGGGAGTACTCCCTCTTCAAAGCATCTGTGGGGGGTGGTCCTCCCTCTTCAAAGCACCTATGTGAGGTGGGTCCTTCCTCTTACAAGAAGGCCGTCTGTCTGTTGGAAGTTACAAGCAAGGTGGGAAAAGTTAAGCTAGTATCATAGTCATTTAAATCTTGATAAGTTGTAACCATTTCCCCCCTCACTGATGCCTTTCTACTACCACAATGCAAGCATAGTTTGTTATTTTTGTTACCGCCTTTTTTGAAAGATTATGTATCTCTAGCTACCTGTCTAGATCTGCATCTGTGTGTCTATGCTATACACACACAAGCAGGTACCCACCACTGACACTCCTTTCCTTGTGGAGTGTGTGTGTGTGTGGGGGGGTGATAATGCTTTCTCCAGTTGAACAGGAGTGCTTGACCCAAGTCAGTAATATTTATAATATGCCTGCTCTTTGATTAAAATTAAAGTTGGGCATGAGAAGCTCACAGGGGCATTTAGGTTTTTTCAAAGATCAGAACTCAGAGTACCCTTTCAATCTGGAGGCTTTTAGCTATGAATCCAGGTATAAATTAGCCATAATCAGTCAATGACCCACAGTGGAATTTAGTAAACTGTTGAGAAATCTGGGTAAAAGGCTGCCTTCAATTCTAAGCTTTGTTTTCTGTGTTTTGGATTTTTGTTTGTTTGCTGTTGTTGTTTATTCTTAATCGTAAGTATTTTTAAAATAAAGCCCAGGTTCTTGGTTCACAAGGAATAACGTAGATGTGTTTTTGGATAGCACATTGATATGAATCCAGCCATCAGGATTTTAGTACATGGATTTTAATGGCCACAGTGTATCAGTGGTTTGTGTATGTGGGAAGTTCCTGCAAGAACAGTGCATTGGTATTAGAAATGTAAGTTTTAAATATGGCATTGTTGCCTTCTGTTAAGTTCTCTGGGGCTTTTTAATTTTTGTTACTATTATTGTTGATGTATGATTATGGTCAGAAGGCCTCCTCTCCCCTTCCCTACCTGTTCCTGCTCCTGCTCCTCCTGCCCCACCCCCCCAGAAAATGTTGAACAAATACGGCATCTTGTCTTGACCCTGTTGTGGCGGTGTCTGCTCTTGCTGCAGGTGTGCTGTTCATGCGGGTTTGTTCCCTCTGTGACCCTGGGCTTTGCATGTACATTATGTGTCACTGTGGAAGGCTGTCATGCTAGCCAGCTCGTGGATGAACAGCAGCCCTTGGCCACTGTGAGCATTCGTGGTTTGTTCCTATAAGGTTGTTTGAAGCTGAGATGGAACTGAAAATGTGGTTGGTTGACCAGCCAAACATCTGCTTGCGCTCACTTCAAGAGGAACCCTGGTTGCCGGACAGCTGAGAGAAAAGTGGTTTGTAAAACCAGTCTCTTGTAGAGATTGGAAATCTTCTCTGTAGCTGGACAGGTTTGGATACAGTCAAGCATACAGCAGAGCTTTGGCCTAGTTTAGGTCTGCTTACCTTGTTGGGGCTCTTCTGATGCAAAAATCATTCCATAGTTCCAGGAGCATATTAGTGGATACCCATTTAGTCTTCA
This sequence comes from Mesocricetus auratus, assembly GCF_017639785.1. Classification (NCBI taxonomy): domain Eukaryota; kingdom Metazoa; phylum Chordata; class Mammalia; order Rodentia; family Cricetidae; genus Mesocricetus; species Mesocricetus auratus. The sequence goes on along the minus strand of NW_024429195.1, from coordinate 27,161,350 downwards.
CAGAGGCTGACCATGTGAACACAGTACCTCAGTTCCGTCCCTGGCTTCAATCACCCTGTGCTCATTGTTTTCCCAAAGGGACCCAGGGACAAGCTTCCCAATGCAGTGTGATATACCCTAGTCTTCGGTGCTTCTAGTGTGTGTGACCAGGTGTCATCCTGCACGTAAATCTCAGAGCTGAGTCTTGACTCCTAAAGCCCATACTGACAGTTATGGCCCAAGTAGGCGAGTGTGTTCTGCATGGACTGACAGTGCAGAACATGGCATGGTGGCTGGAAAGTAAAGTTCCTTTTGAAATGTCCCAAGGGCTGCATTATCTGATGCCTTGCATTGTGGCTTTCTGCAAGTAGCCCACGTTACTTGGGTTACCCAGAGGAATGCAATGTGATGATGGTGACGACTTTGATCACTATTCCATTTATTGCATTGAGGGAAGGGGAAGGTTTTTATTTGTTTTTATTGTTTTCCACCCCTCTCCCACTCTTCTTTTGGTGGTTTCCCCCATCCTGAATGGTGACTGACTCTCCTCCTGAGCCTGCCACCTGCTTCCCTTAGGCTCACAGTTCAGATCTGCATGCATGGCTTGTGTTGTTCTGGTATCTGAGTGTTGATTCCTCATTTAGATTCCACATTAATTTCCAAAATTATCATGGGGCCTGTGGCAACAAGGCGTGAATCTGTGTATAAAATGTACTGGTCTTCCTCACTTACCTACTCTAGTATCGTATTGTGTGTGTACGTGCACGTGTGTGTGTGTGTGTGTGTGTGTGTGTGTGTGTGCGTGTGTGACGTCAGGCTGCCACGTAAACTTCAGAGAAGAACCTTAAAGCAGACCATTCTGTTTTGCATGCACTCTTCTAAGTAGAATGTTCAATGTAACTAAGTAAAATTGCATGTTAATGAGACTTGGGTTCTTTCTTTCTCCCTTCCTTCCTTCCTTCCTTCCTTTCTTCCTTTCTTCCTTCTTTTCAATTTGTTGATTTCCTGTATATTTTACTGTGCTGTTCTAGTAGTTGTAGGGTAAAGCCACACGGGTAAAGTGGTCTCAACGCTGACAGAAGGTGACTCCAGTTGTATAGGTCAACAGTATTCGAAGGGACTCTGCACGCTCTAAAAATCACAGTTGCTTCTAAGCCAGATTTCATTTCTTTTCTTGTTTCATGTGCCAAACCTCAAAGTGCATTGGGCCTGAATCTCTGAACACCGTAGACCCCTTAGAAAGAAAACTGCTCTGATTGTCGCAGATTGTAGTGCCTGAAAACTCTTATGCTGATTGTTAAAGAGATAAAAGTCCTCCAAAGATGACACAAGAAAAATTACTCACAAAATAATCATGCTGAATTTTCTGTGTTCCTTGGGGATGCTGCGCTCTCTGTATTGTCCATCATTGGTGCAGTTTGAATGAATGGGTAGAGTTCAGAGGTCTCCGTGTTCATATTTAAAATTAGATAAACTACCTGAGTTTTTGAGTTTGAATTCATTTTTATTTTATTTTATACAACGGGTATACAACTGCAGAGACAGTTCCCTGTTCTCTGCATTTAGAAGTATACCCAGTACAAGTCTTTTAATTCTGTAAGTAATTTTTATAATTATGATGTAACTCTGTCCTTCATTAAAATATACAAAATAAACCCTTTATGTGCAACCTCTGACTGTGAAAAATAAAAAAAATTTAAAGTCTTAAGATCATGGACTAAAACAATTCACTACATTCCTGAAGAAGCAAACCAAAAGAAACCCACAACTAGGAACATCTGGTAGCTTTTAAAAAAATTGTAGTGATGAAAAAATTCTTATGACCTTCAAGGCTGATGATAATCACACATATTGGCCTCATTTTTTCTATATTGCTAAACCTTAAAAGCATTGAAGATAGATTTCTACGTCAGTTTTCTTCTCCCACCGTGATTAAAATTGTCTACAGGTCAAGAGAAAGGTTTACTCTAGTTTACAGTTTAAGGCTGGACACCTTGTATGGTGGGGAAGTAGACTAGAGCTTGAAACAGCTGGTCATATTGTGTCCACAGTCCCTGAAAAAGGCAGGAAGGAGTGACACCCGCATACCTCTGGGTTTCTTTTCGTAAACAACCCAAGATCCCATGCCCAGGAGATGGTCCCGCCTTGAGGCTGAATTCTCTGACTTGTCTCTTTTGATCCTCTTCATCCAAATAATTAATTTCCAAGCACCCACTTCATTACAGGCACCACATGGGGCCCTACAAACAAACACTGCAGTAAAAAGAGCTGTGCCTGCTTCCTTCACAAGTTGATCTTTTCACTTCTTGAAGGGACTCTGGCCAGCTTGAGTGGTGGTGAGCATGGCTGTGGCAAGACTTGCCCTTCTCCCTCCTCCATTCCTCCTGCCCTGTTTAAGAAACAAAAACAAGGGAACATTAGATTACATTCCTAAATCTAGCCACCAAGGCCCATTGTCTCCTTCAGCCATTTCCTCCTCCTGAGGCTGACTACCAAGGTCCCACTATCAAAATATTGAAGTCCAGTAATCAAAAACCCCCTTTCATTCACCTAATTAACATGCCCAATTAAAATTAAACACCTCATCCTTACATGGGTTTCCCATTTCACCTTTATAAATTGCCATTTTCCTATGGGCCACGTCTGTCCCCCAGAGAGAGTCTTTATTCCCCACCTCCACCCCGAGACAAATACCCCTGCCCCCTCCCCCTTGTCCTCTTCCCCTTCTCCTTCGTCCTCTGTCTGCTGTCTCTGTCTATTATTCCCTGCCCTCTGTCCCTCTGGGGTGAATAAATCTCCTTTGTGCTGAGAGCTTGGCCTTGAGGTCCTGAACCCATGCTTTTCCTTTAACTTCTCTTCCGTTCTGTGTAGACATGATAATTCTTGGGTCATGTTCCTTACCTCACTAAATTTTTACTCCAAATTTAGTGAGAATCTCTTCTCATGTATGATGTCTGATTAAAATAATAGTGGGTGTTACTGCCCTCCAGCATCATAAGTAGACAGGACACCCGCTGTGCAGATACAGTCACCAGACCCGGGCATTTGGTTTCTTCACATTGTGCAGACACAATTATCACTTGGGCCTCCTGCAAAGGCAGAATCGTGCAGAGTAGTATCATAGCCATTACCATTGGCACCACCCAAGAGTGACCAACCACTCTAAAGACTATACCTGGCAAACAGAACCATTTGCATTTCATAACTGGAAGACATCAAGTAACCATACTCTAAGTCAAACTTCCTGTAATTTGGTCTTGATGGTCAAGACATCCAGTAGCCACACCTTAGGCCAAGCATCCTATCATTTAACCTATTCTTATAGGTTTGAACTCTCTGACCTTAAGTCATGATGGAACAGAGTCAGTAACAATGGGCCCCCACAGAAATGTGTAATTTTAGAAGACTGATTAAGTTAGTTGTAAGGCAAACCATTAAAGTCAAGGTTTGATCAAGAAACAGATCCATTATGAAAAGTCCAGAAAACACATTTTCTGTGAGAATTTGTCCTAATACAAACCTAGGCTCTGGGTAGACAATATGTAGAAACTGGTTGGCTGTGTTTGAAATGCACAAGAGGGCTGGTGGGAGGATAAGGTGGACAGGAAAGAGAAATGCAAGGAAGTAGGCCCGCCCTGCTGAGAGGCTAGGGTTTAAGCACACTTACTAGGAAGTAGGCCCGCCCTGCTGAGAGGCTAGGGTTTAAGCACACTTACAGACTAGCAAGTCAGCCTCCTGCTGGTTTGGGTGTTGGCAGACAACACAGAACTCCTGCACAGAGATAAAATGCTTACCTGCTCACAGAAGAGCAAACAGTAAGGTCGCCATATTTACCACTGGTCTCTTGAACCTCAAGTCCCTTTGATGCTGTGCAGAGGATCCCACATGGCCACTGCCTCTATATTGACTTGTATCTCAGCCAAGAAATGCTGAGTTTTAAGAACCATTTATTTCCATAGTAAGTGGTAAGCAAACTTCTTCTTTGTCCTTATGGGAGATGTTGTGTCACCTTCAAGGATACTGCTACAAACAGCTCTGAGAAACATTCTCAGCAAACTAAGCAAGCATACTAGGGTGTTCAGAGTCCATGTGGAGTGCCTCTCCCCGTACTTGGGAGGTTGAGCTGAAATTCAGTCACGATGAGCAGGAGCTTGCCTTACGTTCTATTTTCAAGTCTCCGCCTTTGAAATGGCTCCTACAGAAGACACCAGTGTCCTTCATCTAGGAAAGAATGGACATCGGGTCCAGAGGTAGACCTGGGAGGAAAATAAAGCGGGAGCTATGGGCTGCACACACTCAGCTACCACACAGAGCTACCCACGTGTAAGAGTTCACTAGACCACTGTCAGCTCAATGATTCTTCAGGGAGATTCTTTGATCTCAGCAGCCACAACTAAGAGTTGTCACAACAAAAATGACACAAAATAAAATCAATGGAGGCATCTCCTGTGGAAAAAGGGGAGAGAAGACCTTGCAGACACTCCCAGTAGAGAACCTTGGGGGGCGGTATGTGAGCAGCGATGAACTAAAGAAGCTGGCTACCCTCACTCCTCAGTTTTCACCTGGGAACGGTCATGCTGGCATTCTCTGTTTAACACGTAGGAAAAAGCTAGACTGCAAGAAGCAACTGAGTACTGTGAGCACAGTTTAGACACAACGAGCAGGTTTCATGAGCTCTGTCCACGATGGGAGCAAAACCCACGCTCCCAGACACCACGCAAGGACCAGGCAGCCAGCAGAGCCTGCTAAGGGCGGCACTCTCACTCAGCCCCACCCACTAACACCACTGTGCAGTATTTTGATACCTCAGGAATCACATTCCATTGCAACTTTCGCTTTGTTCTCTTTATGTGACTTTAAAAATACTATAGTCCGGCCGGGTGGTGGTGGCGCACACCTTTAATCCCAGCACTCGGGAGGCAGAGGCAGGCAGATCTCTGTGAGTTCGAGAACTGCCCACTTTCTTTTGCCATTGAGAGGATTTTTCTCTAAGGTCCCCACTCAGTTTCCCTTCTTCCCTTTCCTCCCTACTGATTCTCAAGACAGGAAGTCAGTTAACTCGTTGCTATGTTTGGAAAGAATAAATAGGCATACTTGGCTCAGGCCACCCTTGGGGTAGACTTGGCCACGCATGTTTTCCTTCAAAGGGAGACTCATTCTAACCAGTGCCCTGTGCATTCTGAGGGTCAGTCTTGTTCAACACATGGCAGGCCAAGATCCCCCATCCCAGAAGTAAAGATAATTTTTATACATCTTCTGCCTCATTTTTTATTTTTATTTATTCACTATTGTAGCTATTTCCTCTAGTTTGCGAGGGTGACATGGCATCAGGGAGCTGGAATGGAGCAGAGAGCTAAGAGATGTCATCTTCAACCATTCGCAGATGGGAGAGAGAGTGAACAGGAAGTGGCATCAGGCTATGAACTCTTGAAGCCCACCCTCAGTGACGTACTTCCTTCAGTAAGGCTCCATGTCATAAGAGTTCCATAATCTCCCAGAACAGCGGTAGCAACAGCGGATGAAGTGTTCACAAACATAAGCCTGTAAAAGACATTTCTTGTTCAAATCAACACAGATATCAAATACTTTATCAACAGGTATATTTCCCCAGTGTGGTGATATATTATCTATGATTTAATAAAGCTTGCCTGGGGATCAGAATGCAAAGCTAGCCGCAGCCATAGAAGCTGGGCAGTGGTGGCACACACCTTTAATCCCAGCACTCAGGAGACAGAGGCAGATGAATCTCTGTGAGTTCAAGGTCACCCTGGGCTACATGAGAGTGAATCAGTCTAAAAGAGAAACAGAGCTCATGATTTAATCCCAGCACTAGAGAGAATATAAGGAGCGCAGTGCAGTCTCAGGAGCAGTCTGAGACTTGGTGAGGAGCAGTGCAGTCTGGAGGTGCAATCTGGGATTCAGTGGATTGCCCCTTCAGTCTGAGCATTGGTAGAGGTGAGAGCTCTCTGGTTGCTTGACTGCTTTGCATCTCTAACTTCAGCTGGAACCCCAATGTCTGTCTCTGGGTTTTATTACTCATGCTACACCCCATCCCAAAAACTCTTGTTTTATACCTTTAGAATATTGAGACTCGTCATGATGGTACACACCTTTAATGCCAGCCCTCAGGAGGCAAAGGCAGGTAGATCTCTGTTCATTCAAGGCCTGTCAGACCTATATAGTGAGTTCCATAATGACCAGGGCTACATAGAGAGATTCTGTCTTTGGAGAAAGGAGAATATTATTTCTATAGAAATTAAATGAAAATTTTATACTCAAAAGTCCTTGGTGTCTTCAAAGTCAGAAAAAGGATTAGACAATCACTGTGTGCTGGAAACCTTGAAAGAACTACCTTGTTACATAATCTATAAAATCAGTTCAGGCTTAATTTCCAAATAGGAAAAAATAGGGCAAAATATTGTGATTCTTCTGAGTCACATTGAAAATCTGATGAAATCCATGAAATAATAATCTCCATATTATAAGGGCTATAGTTGCTCCAGATGAATGAATATAAATTGTAAAGTATCATCAATAAATGAATAATATATACAGTAACAACAAACACATTTAACATAACCATGCAAAACATGATTTTATCTCTTTCCCAGTACTTATGCATATTTAAAAATGATGCAAGTTTTAAAGCCTTCATGCCAACCTCAGCTGGCTTTGGATCCTTTTTTAACCTCTCTTCAAAGGAAACCGTTTGCTGAAGTGTATTCCTGACAGTTGATCGACCTCTATGATTCAATTTTCCAACACAAACACTTGACTAAGCTGTTTACTTAGCGTTTGTTGAAGCTTTGGTGTCAAGGCTAATAAAATCTCTCTTTAAAGCAAGCTTTTTTCTTGAGCTCTCAAATAAATTGGAACCTTCATAGGAGATCATGGTTTCTGATAAGAATGTATCATTAGACAACTGAATCATTGTGGTATCAGAGGGAACAAATGAGTCCAGCATCTCCCAAGTCCCAAGCCCTAGATTTAAGATACATGCTAGACAGTCAAACAGGTAAATTATAGACAGATAGATGATAGATAATAGAAGACAGATTTAGATGATTGATAAGACGGATGATTGACTTGTGATCAATGAGATAGATGGATGGATTCATAATGGCAATTTTTAATAAGCTTTATTTATTTGACTGGTATTCATTTATTTATCTATCTGATGGTTAAAAGAAGATGTATAAAAGAAATTTGGAGCCGGGCGGTGGTGGCGCACGCCTTTAATCCCAGCACTCGGGAGGCAGAGGCAGGCGGATCGCTGTGAGTTTGAGGCCGGGCTGGACCAACAGCCTCCAAAACAATACAGAGAAACCCTGTCTCATAAAAACCAAAAAAAAAAAAAAAAAAAGAAATTTGGAAAACAGATCAAAACATGAAAAGAACAAAAGTAAACTATAATTTTACCAACATTTCTTTTACAAGATGTTTTATTTTCTTTCTGCTGTTTTCCCATATTATGTTGTAAATACCATTTATAAATGCATATAATATACACACAGAATTTAATAACTACTACAAACAAATCCCTACATACCTGTTCTCCAGGTCAAGGAATATAAAGATACCCAGGCCTGTAGGGGTGAGCCCCACAAAGCTATCTACCCTAAGGGCGGGGATAAGGAAATTTAGGACAGGTGAAAGAGAAATGAATCCCTCTTCTTCTCCTCTCTTCCTCTGGAAGCCTGCCATGCTTCTGACTCCCCAGCCTTTGTGTGTAAGTTCTTATTCTGGTAAATAAATATATTATATTCCATATTGCATTGACCTCCCTCAACACAGGCCCCTCCATCTATCTCTCCTCAGTGGTAGTATTTTTTTCTTCCTCAATATGTAATCACCAACTTGATATTCCTGTCAGTTGTCACCCTGGCTTCTCATTATGATTTTATTACCTAGGTATGTGTTACTAAAAATAAGATTTCAATTGCCTATTTCTTAAAGTTCATATAAATAAATTTGTGTGAATCTTACATCTTTATTCTTTCACTATGAAAGATTAATTAATTGTAGGAGCCAGAGGGATGGGCGACTCTAAGAGCCCATGGTCCACAGAGTCAACTAAGCAGAACCCATAGGTGCTCACAGAGACTGAAGCAGGAATCATGGAGCCTGCATGCATGTCAGCAGTCCTCTGCATTTGCCTATGATTGTTTAGCTTGGGGGTTGTGTGCAACACCTAACAGTAAGAGTGTCTCTGACTCTTTTGCCTGCTCTTGGGACCCTTTTCCTCCTACTGGATTGCCTGGCCCTGTCCTAATTTAAGGATGTGCACCTAGTCTTATTATATCTTGTTATGCCGTGTTTGGTTCGTATCCCTGGGGCCTCCTCTTTTCTGAAGGGAAACAGAGGAGGTGTGGCTCTTGGAGAGAGGTGAGGGAAGAGAAGGACTTGGAGGAGAGGAGGGATGGGAAGGGAAGAATTATATGAGGGAAGAATAAATTTTAAAAAAAGATTAATTCACATTATTTGAAGGGACAAGAGTTTATTTTTGTTGCTGTCTTCTACAAGAAAGACATGTATTAACCTAATTCTAGGTAAGCATATGAGCTAGGTCTACTATTTTTCATTGCTATTTGCTTTCTGTATGGAGTTACAGTCTCTCTAAAATTTTATATCTACTTTATCACTTAACATTTTTGTATGTTTTTCATGTTATAAAAATTATTTCATTATATTTTATCTAATTACTAAATGACATTTCATTATACATACATGTCATCATCTATCCACCCATGCCTCAAATGGTTCTGTTCTGATTCTTTCCAACTACTACAAATAAAATTATAATGAACATTTTATAGGTTGGGGATTTTATCTGTATTTCAAAGTGTTTTCATAGGTTATTTCTAAGAAAATAGAATAGAATTAGAATTGTCAAGTCAAAATAGTATAAATATTTTAAATCAAATTCTGTACAGAAAAAAAGGTACTAAGGTAATGCATTCTTCTCTTGTGAATAAATAAGATTATTTTGCTTTAGTCTCTCTCTCTTTCTCTCTCTCTCTCTCTCTCTCTCTCTCTCTCTCGTGATTTTGATGTGAAATTTGACCTTTACTCGGTCAAAAACCATTTTTTGAAAAGATCTCTTGCACATAAGAAATACCTAGATAAATCACACCTTCATAAAGAGACAGCACACACAGTTCCCCTGAGGTCCCCTGAGATGTGGCAATGTCTTTGATGTAGCTGGGGACATAAGGTATGGGGTGCTGGGGAATGTTCTAGAACAACACCTTCAAGTGACTCACCCTCAAGATCCCTCCAACAAGTGACACAAACTGCTCCAGGGACCCATGCTTCCTGTTTTCCACAAATGAATCAAGACCTGAGGAGAGCTCATCTACTGTGCCTTACCACAGCAAACCTGGAGTGCAGAGATCCTTGTCAAAGCCGGGTTTTAAATGCCTTTGTGACTTGATAATCATCAGCTGGGCTTCATGGACCCTCTAAACCCTTACATTGCCTCAGAACAGTGAAATGCAAAACCTCCACGCCACACTACCTTTCCCCTGGACCGCATAGGAGCCTGAATTTTAACTTGTTTTTCATATTCATAAGGATTCCAGGCTTGTAAGTGCTTTGAGAGTCACACCTCCACCCTTGAATCCACAGGAGAAATGTTTAGGAAAAAACAAAACAAAAAGTTGAATCCAAGGTTTTAGGTTTCTGTGGCAAGCCCTTCTCTCTTAAGATATTAGTTCAGTCATTCCTTTAGGTATTTTTTGTTCATTTTTTTTTCTTTATTTTTGAGACAGGATCTTCTCATTTAGCTATGGTGGGCCTGGAACTCACTATGTAGACTAGACTGGTTATCCTCCTGCCTCTGCCTACAGAATGCCAGGCATTCACTACCACCCCAGGACAGACAGATGGCCCTTGGAAGGGACATCTCCAGAACATCTTCCCGCCTCACTGCTCATCAAAGGTCCGCCACCTTCCGGTATCACTCGGGGGGAAAGCAGTCCTGTCCCTGCTAGTGCCCACCTCCTCTTCTCCACCCCAGCCTCTCTTCCCGCAGGGTGGACCCCATGCAGTCCCTTCCTATCTCTGCCACCCCAAACGCAGGGGTGCTTCCCTCAGCTTGACCTTGGAGGAACCCAAAGTCTGCTTCTCCTTTCTGAATGCAAATGGGAAAGTGACGTCAGTGTGCCTTCCCAAGGGGCCAGTGGCAGCAGCAGCAGCCGCAACCAGGAAAAGCAAGACAGTAGCAACAATTCTACACACAGAAATAAAAGCCAGCAGTAGAGTCTGAGAAGTGAAAGTGGACAATTTGCTTGATTATATTTTAATAGGACGAGACACTGCGATCAGAGATTCTTATCCTCCACGAACTCCTCGGGAATGGCCTCTCAGGATCAGCCACAGTGGTTACTCATCTGATGCCTGGCGCATTCTGCCCCTGCCAGTCACAGCTGGAGCCAGGGGACAGGCTGAGCATTTCAAGTCTATCTGCTCGGTAGTTAGCCAGTAATCCACACAGTGTTCCCACCCTTTCCACTTTGCAACTGAAGAAACGGAAAAGTCAAGTGAGTGGCTCAGTTTCATAACTGCCGACGGATACAGGAGGGTATCATTGTGAGGTCTGGCTCCACAGACGTGTTCTTACTCAGCCGTATTGATGTGTTTGTATCTTTCCATGGTTCCCACAGCAGCAAAGTGATTGTCAGTCCCAGTGCCTCCTGCTGCAATGATTTTCCTTTTCCATGAGCCCATCTGAAGTAGATTCATCTAGAATCCAACAAAGCCCCTCACCCTGGCCTGCAGATGAGACAAGGACAGTTACTGTGACTACAGTTTATTGGGGGAAAAGTTTTATCCTCCTGGTAATTTATTTATGAAAATACCACAAGAACAGTGAAGAGTTGTATAGATTTTCTTGGTTTTGTGTTAGTGTGTCTGTCATGATTGCTCTGACTTGGCAGATGATGGTGGTGGTGTTTTAGGCTGTAATGAAGATGGAATTTGGGATTATCTGCATGCCAGTCAAGGACTCTCCCACTGATCTGAGACAAAGACAGTTAATACCTTACACAATGAAAACATTTGATGGGCATCCATAGCCAATATGTGTTGGAAAATTCAACTGTATTTTTGAATGATACAAAGATAGACGTATAAAACGTCAAATGTTTAGTGACCTGAAATCAACACCCCCTTTTCATCTTCTCCATTTCTCCTTTCCCCTCTCTGCCACCCTGCTTCACGTTCATGGGCAATCCAGTGCAGCCCCAAAGACGGAGCCAGGATACAGCTGGGGCCTCTCCAGTAGACAGAAAGTCCTCCTAATGCAAGATGGCTTCTCTCGCTGAAAAAAGCCTCATTGCCAACTATTATTTGAAACTCTCTTGAAGTCCTTACAATCTCCAAAGTCCCTGGATCTTCCCAACAGCCCCCATTCCACTCTTGTAACATGCACATCCATGCTCATGTGTGGGTAATTTTGTGCACACTTGTGTGAGGTTACATGTATTTGTACATGCATGTGGGGAGCAATGGACAACCACAGGCATGTTCAGGCACCGTCCTGAGAGAGAGACAGAGACAGAGACAGAGAGACAGAGACAGAGAGACAGAGAGAGAGAGAGAGAGAGAGAGAGACAGAGAGAGACAGAGAGAGACAGAGACAGAGACAGAGAAGAGATAGGTATAGTGGATACGTGACTATAATTCCACCACTCAAGGAGCAGAAGTAGAAGGATCTAAAGTTCAAGACCAGCCTAGAACACAAGGAAACTCTGTCTCAAAAACACAAACAAATGAAAAGCAATCTCTGTGATCCAAAGGCAGCAGGACAAAACTGAATATCCCAACTAGAAAATAGCACACCTCTAACACCACAATGAATACATCAGGATGTTAAGTTTAGGTTCTGCTTGTCAGGGCAAGGAAGCTTTTATAAGAACACCCTGCACCCTCCGTTTATAACACAAAGCAGAGTAGTATTTTTATATTTAAATGTAAAAACGAAAGTTATATATATGGATGTGTGCATATATGTGTATTTCTAGTTGACAAAACCACCCTAGTCACTGTGTTTGCCAACTCTGAGTGAAGTACTTGGTTACAAGTAAGGATCTCTTGAGTAGAGGGTGGGGATGCAGGACCAGGAAAAGTGGCTATCTGGGGCTCTGCTGCTTCATAACTGTGTGGGGTTTCCCTGCCCACTCTGCAGGAGCAGATGCTGGACAGGTAGCAGGTGGGACACCAGTGCTGTCCCCGTGCGTAGGCTAAGATGCATATATATCCACACATGAGTTAGCAGAATGAGTTGGCTGGTCAACTTGAACATTGTTACTGATTGGGGTGGGTGAGGATTGTTTTTGGTGGGACTAGCATGTCACTAAAGCAGGCCTTTTGATTTATTAAATTTTTTAAAGCAAAACAAGTTCAACTTTTAATCAACTTGGTAGGTTTCTAACTTTACAGAATAGCCTGTTTGTTTCAGTGTCTCCTTCTGCTTTGCTCTTGGAGGAGCGGAGGACAGACATTTGTGTCGTTTGTGTCCTTGTGTCTTCTTTCTCCCAGCAGAATATTCCTGTCCTCTTTGGAGTCCTCTGGAGTTTTGTTTTCTTTTATAATAAGCATTTCCCACCTCCATCCCGGCTTGCCCTGCTGCTCTCTGGTTGGTTGTGTGCCGTGCGCAGCCGGTTGCCTGTGGTTTTCTCTTGCCATGACGACTTCTAATTGCCATGGACAGTATGTTCAGTTAAATAACTCCTCATTGTAACTTCCGGGCTGTAACTGCCATAGTAGCACTTATAAATCAGCCAACCATTTATAAGAAAAAATAAGAGCACCCTGCAATGGCACTGCCACTAATGATCACATAAAGGCCCAGGACTGAGGCTGCACCTGAGGCCCCGGTGGTATCCAGAGGCCATTGCCGCCTGAGAGGTCACTCCTTCCACCGGACGACATCCTGGCCTAAGGCGCTACCAAGAGCCCTGTGTGGGTCCATGGTCCAGCCACAGCTGGGGTCTGTGATGATGTCTGTGGCCTGTGTCACCTCAGGAGGCTCTAGGAACCACATGAGATGAAATCAGAGGGCTATACTGAGCCAGCCCCGCCCTTCCCTACCCCGGGAAAGCTGGCCTTCACTCTGGCTGTCCACTGCAGCGAGAGAGCTGGCCCCTACACTCAGGAGAGAGGGTCCCTATCCCTCTCACCACAGGGGAGGATGAACCTACCCTGAGAACATGCATGTAGGGGAGCCGACTCCTACACCACACCCAAGGCAGGTGGCCCCCGTGGCTCTACCTGCCCTGACTAGCTAACACCCAGGTCCACAACTGGGCCTTGGGTTGACCCGCCCTAGCATCTACCCCATCTAGGTCCCGCTGGAACTCATGAAGGGACTGGTCCTGCGGAATGATACCCAAAAGATCTCCAAGATCCAGGATACCCTAGAAGAGCTCCAGTGAAGATCCGATGAGAATGGTGTACCAAAAGCCAGCGGCTTTTCCAGGGAAGATCCGATGAGAATGGTGTACCAAAATCCAGCAGCTTTGAGCCAGACCAATGACTCATTGGAATGTGCAGTTGCCAGGCAAGATGATGGAACTAAAGGGTGTACTATAGGACACACGGAAGCCTCCAATGCCATCAGGACAGATGAGTAAGTGACAGAGACAGGAGAGAAGAAGCAGAGATTTTTGTTTGTTTGTTTCTGGCTTGGTTTTTGTTCTGTTTCGGTTTATTAGGTTTTTTGTTGCTATTCTTGCTTTTGTCTGCTTACTTATTTACTTTGTTTTGTTTTCTTTCATGGGGGATGCAACAGGAATGGGAAGGTATGGGGAGACCAGGATGTGAACATAATTGGGGTGCATGATGAAAAACCCCCAAAGATTCAATAAAGACATTTAAAAAAAAAAGAATACTCTGCAATGGTATTGAAATTTCCAAAAGTTCCTGTAATTCAGAGTTGTTTGAAGGAGGTACAAGTAAATCCATGCCAAGCCAACAGCACCACCTGCTGGACACAAAATCAACTGCCCAGATATACGTGTGTGTGTGTGTGTGTGTGTGTGTGTGTGTGTGTGTGTGTGTGTGTGTGTGTGTGTGTAAGAAGGAGGGAGGGAGGGAGGGAGGGAGGGAGGGAGGGAGGGAGGGAGGGAGGGAGGGAGGGAGGGAAAACAACAGTGTGGTGTTACTGGGAGTTAATGGCTGCTGGGGGAGGTCGTTTTTCTTCGGTTATGTGCTCACTGCTAAGCTGTTCATGTTCCAGGAAATGACGCCCCTCCCCCCTTCCCCCTCCCCCTCCCCGCCCCCGTGCTCACACAAGCAACTCTAATCCAACTCAATAAATCACTTTTAAAAGCCATGAAGTAGGAAGGGTGCTTGTTGAAGAAAAAATTGAGGGCATTAAAATGCAAAATGGGAGTAAATATAATAAAAATTCTGCAAGTGTGAAGTTGTCAAAGAATACATTTTAAAAACAAGCAGGGAAGCAACGTCCCCTCGTTGCTTCATGAACAGCAGCCCGCTGTGAGCTGGACGCCTGCTGGCCTCTGTGAGGTCTGCTTACTCCAAAGAGCTTTCACAAACACAGTTTTCTCCTGGAGACGCAGCCTGAGCTGACTATTAGGAAACAATGCTTGTCACAAAAATATTTACATAATAACCACACTGTATATGTTTCTTATCCTGCTTTTCCAGTTGTAATCAACAATGTTATTTAGAAACTATATGCCAGATTAAACAGAATGTTGTACACATGAGTCCAAGTAGACACACTCTTGCTTACTATAGATGGGTCTGCAACACCCCCTAAAGGCACCCACGCTGGAGGCTTGGACTCAGCGTGTGGTGTTACTGGTAGATGAGGGAGCCCCTAGGAAGCCGGGTCTAATGGAAGCTAGGTCACTGGGGGTGTGCTCTTAGAGGACGCGGGAGTCAGGCCCTTCCCCTCTCTGTTCGCCTGTGTACCATACACTCTCCTAGAGTCTGGAGGGGCGGTGTTTCCATGGAGAGCCCAGGCCCCGACCAGATTTTCTGTGTGTCTGGAGGGGCGGTGTTTCCATGGAGAGCCCAGGCCCCGACCAGATTTTCTGTGTGTCTGTATTGTCTTGTCTGTATTGTCTTGTCTGTATTGTCTTTTCCTCATTCCCTGCTGCCTGCCGGGGCCATCGCTGGAGCTGTGCACGGCATGGCACTCAAGGCCTTGACCCACACCTCGTTGATTTTTGCTAAATTAAGTGAAAAAATATGCCTCCTCATAATTTTATTTTGCATGACTACCATGAGTGATTTTATCCATCATTCCGCATGTTTCAAAATAACTCATTTCACCCACTCTGTAAATTACTTTTTCATGGCCTTGGCCTTCAGTTTTCATGAGTCATGGTCATTTTGCTTTCAGTGTGAAAGGATTACATACAGGCAGTTAATATGTGCTGGGACAGTCAATGATTGCCCAGTTATCTTCATGCAAGTTATTTTTAAAAGGAACTGCCTTGTTAATATGTGCGTGCATATATAATACATATAATTCATGCCTTAACATGTATTAAACATATAATATATATAAAGGAAATTATGCCCTTGAGTTATAAGTATTTTACAGGGGGTTTTCTTTTAAGCTTGCCTATCGGTGCAAGTTTTATTCACACATCAGTTTAATAATTGGGCACATTAAGACTTGTGTCACCATCCTAGTGACTCCACTTCCTCCAGATCCACTCCACATAGGGCTCATCAAAACAGTGCCGATGAGTGGAACGGGGCCCTGCTTACAACGGTTTAGGACCATGGGCACAAACAGACTCCATCACTGGATTGATGCTCTCCTTTGCCTGTGCCCAAACCATTTAAACCATGCCTCAAGCATCTTCCTGCATCTCTTTGTAGAGATATAAGCTAATATATGCTTTCATCTCTTTCTTATCTCCTACTTATGGACACTCTTCTGCCCCGAGCCGTTTCCTCACTAAGGGTGTTGGACACTCTGCCATCACCCACATAGAAAACCTATGCACCAGTTCATTTGAGCTGTCTTCTGTGGATGGAAATACAGGTTATTCCCAACATTTTGCTAAAATAGGCATTATCACAATAAGAACCGTGTGCCTGCATCATTCAGAAATGGATAGTGGACAAGTCCCAGAGTGCCATAAATGCTTTTATGGCTTCGATGACTACTGCCAGTGTGTATTGGCTAACTTCCCATTTCTGTCACGTTGGAGTTCCTCTCTCACCAGTGTGCTGACACCCTGTATCACACAGCTTTTGAATTCCTGACAATCTGATTGGCAAAGAAAGAAATCTTGACCTAACTTGGATCTGCCTCCCCTATTAGGAAATGTAAGCACCTTTCATGTGTTAAAGGCCCATTTATATTTCTTATTCTAGAAACCCTTTCTTTTTAGTTTTTAATTAGAGTGGTGTTTTTTTTTTTTTTTCTGAGACAGGGTCCAGCTATGTAGTCTAGCCTGTCCTCCAAATTGACAGCAATCCTTTGTCACATTTAGCTGATGAGGAAATAGACCTCTTTACCCTTCCTCAACAGGAAAAACTCTCTCTCTCTCTTTCTCTCTCTCTCTCTCTCTCTCTCTCTCTCTCTCTCTCTCACACACACACACACACACACACACAAGAACGATCTCAAGTGTGCATGCACAATCTCTCTCTCCTCCCTCCCCCCCTCTCATGCACGCAAGTACACTCTCAAGCGTGCACACTCATGCACAATCTCTCTCTCCTCTCTGTCTCTGTGTCTGCGTCTCTCTCTGTGTCTCTGTCTCTCTGTGTCTGTCTCTGTCTCTCTGTCTGTCTCAGTCTCTCTGTCTCAGTCTCTCTCTGTCTCTCTGTCTCTGTCTCTGTCTCTCTCTCTCTCAACATTCCACCCCACACCCAGTCAGGACACCTTCCCCCACGCCCATCCCTTCATTAAGAAATTTGGTTTGCAGCCAGGCGTTGGTGGCACACGCCTTTAATCCCAGCACTGGGGAGGCAGAGGCAGGTGGATCTCTGTGAGTTCGAGACCAGCCTGGTCTACCGAGCAAGTCCCAGGACAGGTTCCAAAACAATACAGAGAAACCCTGTCTCCAAAAAAACAAAGCAAAACAACAACAAAAAAAGAAATTTGGTTTGCAGCACTGCATATTTAGTACCCCAAGACCAACTAGGATTTTAGCTATTCCCAATACTGCTGTTAAATGCCTGACTTCCGAAGGATATCATTGTTAGATAAACTTTCCAAACACATACAGGATTCAAGGGAAGGGAATGTTTATTTGTCATTCATCTTTTTGATACAACTATCATAACTTTACAGGTCTGATAGAGCAGTAAGCTTGATTGACAGTATTTCCAGGAGTTCACAATTTCATGGCTAAGGTTCCAATCAAGGTAATATGGTTATTAACTTAATATAAATGAAGCTTTAAAAAAAATGTTATAAAAAGCAATCTGACCTCTTTATAGACAGTATTGATAATTCAGACATTAGACTTAGAGACAAGTGAAGGTAAGCACTAATGTCAACAGGAAGATCAGAAGGATGTGCCACTAATGTCATCTATGACACATTT
Organism: Mesocricetus auratus; assembly: GCF_017639785.1. Taxonomy (NCBI): domain Eukaryota; kingdom Metazoa; phylum Chordata; class Mammalia; order Rodentia; family Cricetidae; genus Mesocricetus; species Mesocricetus auratus. Next base: position 27,143,828 of record NW_024429195.1, on the reverse strand, counting down.
AGTTGTTAACATACTAGTGCAGTAAGGCAACACATTTGGTCATTAGCATACTAGTGTGAGTAAGGCATCCAGTCAGGCATGAGAAATATAAGCATGGCTGCATTTGCTGAAGGAAGCTGCTGGAGGCGGCAGGCAGAGTACTCCAGACAGCCAATCCCTCAGTCATCTTCTCCTCCACAGAGCAGCAGCAGGGTTTTCTTATAGTCTCCAGATGTGTCACCCTGGAACCCAAACACAGTTATTGTGATGACTCACAAAAGCCACAGGGAATAAAAGGACAAGAACTATCTGGGCATGAATTGTATTCCTATGACTTTTCTCTCAAATGGGTAACTTCTCTGCGTGAATCTCACAACAGGAATGCTACACAGGGAAGTTCCTACCAACTTTGCTTAGTTTAACTTTCTAATTTTACCCCTCAAAGGCTGTTCTCTTAACAGCAGTGGAATGTGTTCTTCCACCTAGAAACAGAGAGGGCAAGGAAAGTTTTCCAAGTATGTTAAAACCATCAAGCAGTCCAAATAGACGCCCAGTCTCTCTCAGGCTAACAAAGGTGGAGCCCCACATGGGTGCTGTGGCTTTGACTCAGAAACAAGCACAGAAGATGCTTTTCTCAAGCTTGCCTTGCATATTAGTATGTGTGAAATACTGGTGTCGTAAGTGTACCAACTCTCAGGTACCCTTCAGCCCAAACACACAGACCACGCACACTAAACCCAAAGTTTTGCTCAACTGAAACCCTGCTCTACAGATGGTCCATGGTAGTTTGCCCCACAAGAAAGACTGTCAAAAGACCTGTGGCCAAATTTCAAAGTCACAGTAGGCTTCCCTTTTACAGTGAAGCAGTGTTACCTTGGCCCCTTGCTGCAAAAGTGACCTGACACCAGAGAAAAAGTGACAAAAAAGAGGCATTCAAATAGACAGTGGATAGTGATGAACACAGAAGAATACTTCTAAGCACGGGCTTGGGTCTCTTGGGCCTTGGCCATGCCTGTAACCCTATCTCCCTTCGTCCCCTCAGAATCCCTGTCTCTAACCCAACAGCACAGGAACTGGAGAATTCTGTCATCCATTTCCTGCATGCTGTCCACTGTCTGACTCTGGGTTTCTAACGTAAGACAGTTCTACCTTGATCATAGAATACAGAGAGGTAGCGAAGTTCTTCCTAAACTCCTTCCTGATGTTAAACAGATCAATCTCGCTCCTCGACACCACGACTCTGATGAGGGTGTGATCGTCGGTCCCAGCACCCTTTAAAGGAGAAAGAACACAAGTGTTAAAAGTCTTCACATACAACATCAAATGCCCCCGGTTTGAGTCACTTCAGTCTAACAGTTTAGTAAAAACAGGCTACACATTTGGAGATGTAAAATGCTCAGGTTGCTGTCTAAAATGGAATCAGACAGACAAGGATGCATTCATTAGATAGAGGGTCTACAGTGTCCACTCACCTTCATAGCATAGTAAAGGGTCTCTGCAAGGTAGGCAGGTATGCTCCGAATAGACTTCACTAGGAAAACACATAATACAACTGTCAGATGCTATTCTAACACAAGAATGGCGTAGTCACAATGCAAACACTGTCTCATGTTCTCAACTCTGTTTCTAAGTATAAGAGTGAGATGTGCTTTGGGGGGCTCATCTGCAAGCTTCTAGGCTTCCCTCACCAACTACTTCCTTAGACACTCGCCTGGTTCTCCCCTAAGGTCTATGCAGGCACAAAATGGCACTGCACCAGAGGCTTGGTCTCTGTGCTCCTTTGTTCTCTGCCGTTTTGGTTGGCACCTGGGTAGTTATCATGCCACAGCCCTCATCACTGATATGTTATATAAGTAGCTTGGAAGTTTTCTGTTCTAAGATGTTTAATCAAATGATACAAGAACACATTATAATCTCTGCAAGCACTTGGACTGACTTTCTGTATTCTCTCCTAATCGTCTAAACTAAAACTCACAATTCACATAAGAGCCCGCATGTAACCATTGCAGTCCAGACACTGGGCCAGGCTGACAGAGAAGTGTCCCTCCTCCTCCCACCGCACACACTTAAGGCTGTGCAGACCACAGCCCACTCAGCAAAGGACACCCAGCAGTATAAAAAAATGACAATCCTTAAGCTGCGAGGTTTCTTAACTCTTCCTTGTCAAACACTGAGAAAAACATCTTTTCTTGCAGACTGGGAAATTATCAGCTGGCTAGGAAAAGAAAACTGTCTTTGATGTGACAGGAGCTGGGATGGTGGTTGTTCTCAGGTTAAATAACTTGGAGTTTTAATTAAGTGCTCAGAATAACTGTGACTTTCACCTGTCTTCACCATGAGAGCCAAGTTTCCAGCTCACTGACCATGTGCTCAGATGAAAGGCAACTTTTAAAAGTTGGCTCTTGCATAACTTTTGCTCATTCTTCAGAAAATAAAAAGTTCGATGTCAAATGATCAGAACAGGTAGGCAGGTAGGAAGACAGACAGACAGAAAGACAGGCCACCTTCAGACCATGTGAAACCAGGACCTGGACCCTCAGGATTTGGGGAGCGGATAAAAACCCACAGTCAACTGCAAACTCAGCTCCTCAGTTATTCTGAGCCCTAAACGAAAACCCCAAATTGTTTAACCAGAAAACAACCACCATCCCATCTCCTGTCACATTTTTTCCCTAGCCAGATAATTTCTCAGTCCACATGAAAACCTTGAGGACAGTATTCCAAAGAATTCTAAAACCCCACAGGTATCAAAGGCAAGCCACACTTGGAAGCCTCTGTAATGATATCCACAGCATCAGAGGGCCATAGTACTATTTTTCATCTATTTTTTTCTAAGACAGGATTTCTTTGTGTAACAGCCCTGGCCGGTCTGGCACAATCTATAGACCAGGCTGTCCTCAAACTCACAGAGATCTGCTGCCTCTGTCTCCCAAGTGCTGGGATTAAAGATGTGAGCTACCACACCTGCTGTACTATTTTTAATGTGACTTTAAGATGAGTCCTACTAATGATCTTCGTGCTTCCACGTGACTGGGCAAATGACCAGATAACCACGTATTCACAGCATCAATCCAGACTTCCCAAAGGAAAACCCACGAGTTAGGTTCATTCAATGCCTTGTCATTCCCTTACTTTCCATGACTTTTTTCAGATTTAGCCTCAACTGGATGAAATCAATTTGTACCACAATAAATATTACACACATTGTGAATTCACCTACCCACAGCCAGGAGCAACTGCTCCAAGTTCCCTGAAGTCTCTCGGTCTATGGTCTCCTCAATCTGAAATCCCGATATTGTCATGTACTTGTCAAACACTAGAAAAATAAAAAAGAATATTCCTTCATACTCAGTGAAGACAACCCTGCTTCCTTGATGTCAGGGCCTCCATGTGCTAAGTCCTAAGCAACGGTTTACTTACGTTGTAACAAGCGTCATTAATTAGGAATTTTTAATTGAGATTGGTTTTGTTTGTTGTAATGGATTTTGCGATGTTGCACAGGCTGGCCTCGACGTTGACCCTCCAGTCCCTGCCTTCCATGGGCTCACCTGAGATATGGCCAGTCTTTATGACGTCATGCCATTGCGTCCTTTTAGTTATTGTCTTGAGTTAGCAGGCATATCCCCATTAGCCAAGAAGAATGTCCAAATAAGGACAAGATGTGACAATGGCTTGCTTGAGGATCTGGCTTGGCATGGAGATGATTAGGCAGAAGCCACCAGGCTTCTAAACAGTGTTTCATAAATGCTGATTTTCTGGCCTCTTGCTGGTTGTAATCAGTGAGACCCACAGATAAACCTGCTGTGAAGTTCTGAAAAGCTTCTCCTTCCTTCTAAAAAGTGATCAACAAATACAGCTGACTGAACTTTTTCTCCACTTCCTGCTGTGAAAGTGAGGCTTGGAGCTACGGCAGCCATGTTGTGATGATGAGGTAATGAGCATAAGAAGGACACGCCAGCACGGAGGACAATGCCACAGGAAACCAGAAAACAGACACAGATCCTACCAAGTCAGCCATGCCGTACTCACAGAAATAAAGTCCAACTGTTAAAGCCAAGATGAGGGCTTTTTGTCACTTGCCACCGAACTAATTCTAACCTGACACTGGCATGTGAACCGAACGAATGCATATGAAGTCTTAGGGACCAATATGCAGGGATATCCTAAGAGTGAGACACTCCTTGGTGTCTGGAGTCTGATGTCCCTCATCACCTCTGAGGGTGAAGGGACATCTAGCTAGACATGCAGCAGCAGTATCAAGACCTTTGAGATTCCTCCAGATCAAACCGTGAGAACTGATTTTGCTCTGGGCAGGTATCTGCTCAGACTTGTCATGGACTTTCCAGATCTACCAAAGCATTGGTCTCAAACAGTTTTTTTTACGTACCTCTTCTCAGATGAGACACGCTGCGTGTCCCAAAGATGGTGATAAACTTTTCTTCATCTGTCCCCCACTTCAGCTCTCCAGCCTGGAACAAGGCCTGCAACGAACCACCCTGCATGTCAGTCACTCTTCTGGCTTCCAGGGCTCTGACCCTTCCTGAGCAGTGAATCTCTACCTGCCTGTGCACCAAGTTAACGGGTCACATGCAAAGCACAGAGATGACACAGGAGCTCATGTGTCCAAAGTGTTGACAAGAACATCCCATCTTCCAGGAGATGCCATGGATTGGGAAAGCTCCTGCCATCCACTGTTGAACACTGATCTACAGAGAGGAAGTAACTCAAGTGTTGACAGGAACATCCCAACTTCCAGGAGATGCCATGGATTGGGAAAGTTCCTGCCCTCCACTGTTGAACACTGGTCTACAGAGAGGAAGTAACTCAAGTGTTGACAGGAACATCCCATCTTCCAGGAGATGCCATGGACTGGGAAAGCTCCTGCCCTCCACTGTTGAACACTGATCTACAGAGAGGAAGTAACTCAATGAGAAGTTGTCTGGGTTTTGCTTGGCTCGTCCTATAGCTGCTGTCACGTCTACAGCACATGACAAAAAGTAGACTCCATGATTCCTGTTTACTTCTGTGATTTAAGCAAAGTTACTCACAGAACACCTTAGTACACAGATCACGGTAAAATGCTCACATGCTGCAGGACAGCGCAGTGATTGGCATCTATAGGGCACTTAATAAGTAGTCCTGAAATCACTTGAGCGCCCATATTCACTTTTGATATGAAAAATACAAATGCTCACAGAGTGCATGCACAAGCCTACAAAACTTATACATGAACATTATGCAATCTGAGGTCACCTGGGATGTGCCAGTCTTTACGATGACATACAGTTGCATCTTTTTAGTTACTGTTTTAACAAGCAGATCCTTGTTGGGCCAAGAGGAATTTAATTTGCCTGGATGTGGCCTTCTGCCGCAAGGGCATTACAAATACAGATAATGCATGACAGAGGCTTGCCTGTGGATATACGACTCCTGGTCTTGGGAGGTACAAGCATGTGAATATAGTGGCCTAGAACTATTCTTTATTTCACCAACAGGATATCAAAAGGTAAGATTCCCCCCCCCTATATCTTTGTGCTCAATAAACACAATTCCCTTTTCCCTCTTAGAGTTCAGTGCTCTGTCCAAAGCAAGCACTGGACAAGAAAATGATAAACATCAGTTTTAGCACTCTTAAAATATTAAGTCAGTTTAACACATTGAAAACATGAGCCGGGGGTGGTGGCGCACACCTTTAGTCCCAGCACTCGGAAGGCAGAGGCAGGCGGGTCTCTGAGTTTGAGACCAGCCTGGTCTATAAGAGCGAGTTCCAGGACAGGCTCCAAAGCTACACAGAGAAACCATGTCTGGAAAAACCAAAAATAAATGAAAAATAAATCATTTTTTAAAAGACGTGAAATTGGGGCTAGACAGATGGCTCGTTGGTTGAGAACACTGGCTGCTCTTCCAAAGGACCCAGGTTCAATTCCCAGCACTCACACGGCAGCTCAGACCTGTCTGCAACTCCAGTTCCAGGGGATCTGACACCCTCCCACAGACATACATGCAAGCAAAACCCCAGTGTACATTTTTAAAACCTTTTAAAAATGTTTTTAAAAGGTGAAATTGATTTAACTTGTATAATGTGAAATATTATCTACAAGTTCAGTTCCCAAATGAATGACTCAACTGTGGCTTATCAGATTACCGAGATAACAGCCTGGCTCAATGCCAAGTATCAGTAGAGAAAAACTCAGAGGTTTGTACAAAAGCCCTTTCACTGTCTCAGCTTACTCTCCACCAAGAAATCACTGATCCCTCCTAGTTAAGAAAGTCTCGCTGCCTTTGCTACAATCGGCAAAGGGTATGCACCTTCCCAGACCTGAGAGAAGCAGTCTGCTCAAGGCTGCATTATTGACACGAACAGTCAAGAGGGCATGGCCAGTGTGGCTTACTCTCTGCTGCTCCAGGTCATGGCAACGGGAGGAAAGCCTGGGCTCCACCAGGGGATTTTAAAGTCCCCCCATAAGGCAGTATTCACACATACAAAATCTCACTTCCAGTATCCTAAATGGTCACATCTGCTGCATGACAGGTAAGTGACACGTCCGCAGTTTGGGTAATCAACACAGTCCCCAGATAAGGACATCAGTGCCTGGGGTAGCATGAAAACCATGGCCCCACCCAGACCTGTAGGACCAGAGCTGAAGCCCGTGATTGGCAGGTGATCCATAGGCCTGTGCAACCAATGGTGAGAAGGAAAAAAATCGATGAGAAAGTTCAAGGGACAGCTTTCCCTAGGCCTCACACAACACGCTGCTGACTACAGCAGCTGTGCTGGCAAGTCTGCCTGCGGGGCCTAGTGCAGGCCTCACGCTAGCTATCATCTGAGACTACAGTTGGCTCCCCTCCCTGTAATCACCGAAAAGCTTCCAGAACTCCTAGTCCTGAGAGTAGGAACGTGAGAACTACCCTGTCTCCCACGAAAGCCCAGAGGGAATCAATGCCTGGAAAGCAATGTGGTCATCTGAAACTGTGCAGAGCCCCTAGCTGGGGGAGATGACTTGAGAAGTCTGTTCCTGCTCTTTCTCTACAAGATGGTGCGGGTGAGTTGGACCTGAGCTTTTGACCTGAATTTATAAATGCTTCATATGATAATAGAAATTGGAACAGGGAGCTTGTTTGGTGGAAGAGAGAGGGTGTTGCAGTCACTAGACAAGCTGGGTATCTGAGCTCCATTGTTACTGGAAGGGCCTGGGCTTGTTACCTGGATCACAGTTGAAAGGCCCCCTCAACCTGGTGCAGCCCTACTCACACATCAGTTACTGACTGAATGCCAGCGCTATTGTAGGAACTGGGCCAGAACTGAACTGACATGGTGCCCTAGAAAGGCAGGCTGAGACAGGAAGACAGGGACAGGAAGCCTGAGGTGCTACAGTTTTGCCTGGGGGCCACCTGACTCATTCCTTGAAGGTCAGGAAGAGTCACACAGGAAGGATCTGAAGTGGGACTGACCTTTGAAGAGACGGGGTAGGAACAAGAGAAGAAAAGAGAACTCAAGGCCAAAGACATGGATTACAAGGAAAAACATTCAGGAGTCCAGACTTTATCCCGAGGACAACGCCACACTGAGTTTGAAGAGCTTAGATAGGAATGTGGCGCAGCTGATATTTCCAAGGCAGACTGGGCAGGAGTGAATACAGTGAGTGGGTCCTCAGTAAGTGTTTCCTTTTTTCGCCAGTGAGGCTGGGACCACAATAGCTGAAGCTGTTAAGAAATCAACCACTCAAAATATAACTCTCCCCTCTTTAGGAAAGTCAGATGGTATGTTGCTGGCAACTGCATAGAGTGGTCAACCAGATCTCCATTTTCCCATGGCACCTTAACTGAAGCATGACCAGAGACAGCACTATAGCTGGTGATTCTAGGAACACAAGTACTCCAGGACCAATTCCCAGGTTTCACATCTCATGTTTCACATTTCCTAACGCTTCTTCCTTACATGTAACTACTTTATAAACCACACTGAGATTCAGAAGTCTCTGACGTGCAGTTTTTCATTTAGGAACTGATAAAAAGTAGCTGTCCAAAGAACAATTGCTCTGTTCAGAGCACTGTCAGTGGAAACAAAGAATTTTATAATACTGAAATAAAGTAACATGTCATTTCTTTTGTAATAAAGTGCCATTTAAACCATAAACATTTTGTTCATTCTTCCTTACTTTATCTTACTAAAAAATAACATATTCAATCATGGCAATGGAATGGGAACACAGGGATTTTTTTAAATAAAATTCTCCATTTTGTGAATAATAATAAAAAATAACGTGTCTTTATTATTTACTTAATTTTATTTCAGCTTTGGATACAATTATTTTGTTGGCCAGATCAGAGTAAGAAAAATGTAGCTATATGTTTTACAGGAGCTGCTAAATGCATTTTTAAGGTTCTTAAAATGCACATGATTTTTCATTATTATGAATTCTTTTTATTTCTAAGTCATAACAAAGTTTTCATACAATAGACCTTACTCACCTGAGCATCCAGTTCAACCTGAGCATCATCAATTGCAGTATCAGGGTCTCTATTAGCCTGTAAGAAATGACATCACACACTGGACCACATTGCATCCTCATTCTAAAGGAAAGAGGTGCCTGATGCCTATGCACAAGGCACGTTCTCTCCCGGAAAGCTACGCTTGTGCTAAGATCATATCACCCTACAGCATGCTGCCCTGCCACATAGCAGTGTCCAAACCAGAACAACCCTGCTGATTCTAAATTCTATGAATGAGCAGGCTGCACACAACTGCCTGAAGCAAATGAATGAGTTGGTTATTTCCAATCTGAATCAAATACTCTGAGGCACAACCAAGCACAGGCAGCACGGGGCCATCACAGTGGGAATCTGCACATACCAGGAATTACTGAAAGATTTTTAAGTGGCCTTAACTTAACACAGGCAGGTCATTCCCAACTCTTTAGTCAACTAGGTTAAGTCTCTGCCAATACCTGAAGGAGGACCACCAACATCCTCTGGTAGTACCCTGAGGTATCCCCCACCACGTCATCTTCCAGGCTGGAACCGTATTCTGCAAAACAATGATTTCACACTTGTTCATCGCATCTCTCAACTAGAAAACCCCTGTCCCATTAATCAAATGAACAAGACATAAAGGAAGACACGTATATTTGATTAACAAAATCTTCTCTATGCCATCAAGGAGTGCTCTAAACACGGATGGCAAATTCAATAAGTGAGCAGCCAGATGAAAATGGGCTACATGAACATCCCCTAAAAGCATTCACTCAAGCCTAAATTATAACAGCCACTTAGAAATGCTCTCCCCAAATATAGTTAGTAATGTGCAGACACAGAATGACAGTGGGAAGCTTCGAGAGAATGGTAATTGTAAGTAGAAGCTTTTATATTTGCCAGATGTTTTCCAGCCTATGAATTCCTGTCTTTGCACAGTCGTATCTCCCACTAATAAGATATTTTTCCTTTGCAGCACATATTACCTCTGACAAACAGCAATGACATTTCAAAGTATGAATCCTCCTACCAGGTACCCAAATACAAAGTCTATAATCATCTGATTCCTCCTCTACTCCAACACTGGTAACCAGTTATCAATTCCTCCCTCTACTCCAACACCAGTAGCTAGTTACCAAATCCCCGCAAACATTTGCTCCTCTGATTTGGACTCTTCATGCCCCTACCTCCCAGCAACCTCAGTGATGCCATAATTATTACACAACTTCCTCATTGCCTCTCTACAGAACTATCTATCCAATACACATCTAGACTCAAATCTCCTTCTGTCCTTCAACATTCCATCAGCCATTATGCCACTGACTCAAGGACATGTTCATCATTCAGGCATGCAAATTCCTACACTGCATACCCACCCAGTGCTGTTTATCTCCATAACAAAAACACATGTACCCTTCCCTCGAGTCAGTCTCCATCAGATCTCCCAGTCTATGCTCCTCAATGCAGAGTCCGTGCCACTGATGATCAAAGTCACCTTTGGTACTGAAGACCCATCTTATCCTTCCCTCCCCACCTTGCTTAGTTACAAGAATAAATAGAACATGTATGTATTTAAGGTATACATCATGCTTATACACACTGTGAAATAAATGGTTACCACAAACTAACTGGCACCACCATGTAGTGTTCTTTCAATGGTGAAACACTTAAGCCCTAGTTCTTAGAAAAGTTCAAGTGTACAATGTAGTGGTATGAGCGGCCTTCACACTACAGCTTGTCTCTCCTACCACGCTCTGTGGTGACGCCATCTTCTCTCTTCACTGTCCAGCCTGGGCAAACACCATGTTACTCTCTAACTCTAACAGCTTTACCTGTTTTATCACTTGCTTGGATTCTACCCAAGTGAGGTCATGAAGTGTTTGTCTTTCTGCACCCAGCTCACTTTACTTAAGTTATGTAATGCCTTCCATGTTGACCTGTGCTATGGCAAATGTCAGAAGCTCCATGTTTAAGGCTAAATAATGCAGCACTGTGTGTGCATGCATGTAAGCCCAGCTTGTTTCTTCCATGCATTTTTCAATGGTCACTTAGTTTCTATCACCTACTCTTGAAACTCAACTATCCCGTTTGTATCATAAAGCCTCGCCTAAGACCCAAAGCTACACTGCCCTCTCCCTCTTGTCTGCATCCTGAATTATACTTCTCATGTAGGACTTTCTAAGTTTCACCACCCTTTAACTACTGACTATAACCTCCTTGATGACAAGACCTGTGCTGTGCATGCCTTCTGTGTCCCTTAGGGCAGCAACGGACATAGAGTCATGCCCAGTAACATGCTGAACAGGATGCAGCATGCCCATTTACAGCAACACAGATGCTCAGGCCTAGATGGAGAGCTCTGAAGATCACACCAAATAAACTGCCACTTTGTGATATATGTGCCACCTCTGCCATGGTGGTAGCAACCACCTCGGCTACAAAGAGAAGTTGGAAAGAGGGACTCAGGTAATTATCTAGCTGCCCTAAATTCCACAATGTTCTGACCTGGTGGTTTATAACATCACATCTAAATCCTATAAGCTATTTCTGCAGGAGAGCCACCGTCACTGGCTAACATTCCTGGCTGAGTCCAAAGACAGAAAACCAGACAACTCTTTTCCTTCACTTTAATATCATGGGCTTGAATACATTCAAAGCACTGAAATATGAACTAGACTAAAATACAGACTTTGTTTTCACACACACAAAAAAAATAGGTCACACTAAAAATAACAACCAAAATAACAGGGTACTGTAGCCAAGCATTCCCAGCATTCCCAGCAACTGAAGAGCGTACTTTTATCAATGTTTTCTCAACTCCAGTCTGGAAAAAGAGGTTCAGTCTTTCTTCCCATTCCCCAAAATGTCTTCTATATAGCATAAAATTGAATTTCTTTGAAGAAACTTAATGTAGATGAAAAAGCCAGTCTATTCCTGTAGTGTCTGCAAGACCTTTGCAAAAATAACCCTCATCTCCCTTACAGGTGCTGTCCATTTGCTGTTTTGTTTGTCTGCTTTTTACTGCAGAAGAAGAATAGCCTGCCTTATTTACAGTTCACTCGCTCAGCAATCATGTACTGACTGACGCCCGTATCTACACAGGACTACAGCCAAGTGAGAGAAAGGGAAGGCAATGAACTCCAGCTGCTTACCTTCTTCATAAACGTGTTTTATGGCCCTTAGTTCTTCCGGTGTCCTTGAAGCAATAATTTCTGTCAGTACTTTTTCATCGGTCCCAGCTCCCTGTTGGAAGATTTATTTTTAATGGTGAAAACATGTCAATAGGTTAAAAAAAGAAAGCTATTTCCCTGGATGTTATCCAAATTACGTAATCACAAAAACATCCAACAAAACATGGATTTCTTTGTATCTGGGTTCTATTATTACAGATTTAAGATTCTATACTAACTTTCTTTCTAGGGGCAATGTAATTCTATTTACTTTTTATCTTGTCCAGTGAAAAATAAAGTCTACTTTACTTTTCTATGTCCATCAAACATATCATTACAGTTGAGATCTCCTAAAAGCCTAATCGTTAAACATTTGGTGCCCAGAGTGGCACTAGGGGCTGCTAACCACACCCTTAAGAGGCTTTTAGGTCACTGGGGGATGTCTTTAAAGGGGGTGGTGGGACCACAGTTGTCTCTTCTCTTGGGGCCAGCTATGAGCCTAAATAAGCCTTACTGCTTAAACAGGCCATCTCAGGTAGCAGAACAGAAAGGTGGCCGACAATGGCGATCATGTGCTAATACTCACTTTCTGTTTCTGAAGAATAATTTTAGCTGGTTTCCCTTCTGTACTTATAAGTCATACCTACCCTGCTAATGTCAGAACATATAAGCAGCAATACGGCTAAACTTAGGCTTGTCTGTTTAAGACAGCATAGTTCCTATTTCTACTTTGCAACAACTCACACACTAAAACACCTAAGTTCATCCTATGGGAAAATCTGAGTTGCTCGCAATGCTTTGTGATGTACTCTGTTAAATGTCCTCTTCTCAAGGCCCTACGGTCTCATTTACTTCAAAACTGTAATTGCAGAAGCTCAGACACTCAGTAAATGCAGTCTCCTAGCTGCGTGATTTCTAGTCTTCTGCTATGCGAGAGGAATCCCTGACCTGCTAATTTTATCTACCGATTCAGAACCCACGTAGGACAAGCCACTCCTTTCACTGTCCAAACATGTGTTCCAATACAATCAACTTCCGATGTTCTATTTCAAAAGTTAAAATATCTCATCTGCAACATTCCCAAAGCCCGGAGATAAAATGAAAATACAGAACTCCAGCACACTAAAATTTCAGACAGCGCTTTTGAGTTCAACTATACAAGAAGACTGAATGGCACCCGTGCTAAGTTTGTTCCCCTTTACTTCTCGTAGACTCCCCCAGTTTTGTCTTCTTTGCACCCTTTGCTGAAATGAGTCAAATAAAGCACAGGCTAATTGCCAAAAAAAAAAAAAGCAGCACTACACACGGTGGGAACGCACCACGCATGCCCCTTTTACCTTCAGAGCATGCTTGAGCTCGTAGGCGTCATAGAGCCGCGAAGGCTTCATCAGAGCCACGATTAACTTCTCAAACTTTCCAGTCAGTTCTGATTTCAGGTCATCCAGAAGGTCCTACCTCAGAAAACACAAACTTGGTGACCACGATGTTCCCAAATAGAATGGACGGCCCTTTGCTCTAGTCAATTCCCCATGCTGCTTCTTCAAGTATCACAGAAGACATCTGTGCTAAACAGCATCCCAAGGAGGGCACCTTCAACATCTGACCCTAACCTCAACAGCAGCACTTACCTACTAAGGGGTTAAAGATGTGTTCCTTAACTTTGAGCGTTAAGATAATATGGAATTCCTTTATAGAGCTGGCTAGTATGTGTGGTAGCACATACTTGTAATCCCAGTATATGATGCTGTGGAGGAAGTCACCCTGGAAACGTGCTTCTCTGATTTTGGTACTAGAATAAAACCCAGGGTCTCCTTGTGCCAGGAAAACACCCTAAGTCAGTCTACACTCTTAGCCCTTTATAAATTGTGAGGCCGCTGTCCAGGCTGATCTTAAATACTCTGTACCCCAGGTAGGATTGTTATTATTATTATGATGATGATTATTATTATATTTTATTATTTCTTCTTCCTTTCTTTTTTTTAAGACAGGGTTTCTCTGTGTAACAGCCCTCCTAGAACTCACTCTGTAGAACAGACTGGCTTCAAACCCACAGAGATCCACCTGCCTCTGCTTCCCAAGTGCTAGGATTAAAGGTGTGTGCCACTACTGCCTGACACCAGCTAGAATTTGAATTTGTGGTCCCATCTCAACCTCTGAAGTATCTAGAATTACAAGCCTACAACACTACACCTAGATTTATATAGTAAGATCTTTCTCAAAATCCCAAGCCTCCTGTCCCGCACCCCGCCCCACGCACCCACACAAAAGCTTAACTAGCAATGTCACTCTGTGGGTGAGCGCTTGGGCCACAGAAAGCATACATTCAGCATACATGCTTTTTTTCCAGTGTCCTTGCAGAAATATCCTTACAAAAGCTCCCCCAAAGGGCTAGACTGTATCCCAGTAGCAGAGCACTGAGTCATATGTACAGGGTTTGGGGTTGGACCTCTAGCACCAGAAAGAAAAAGACAAACAAAAGCAAAAGAAATTTTCTCAAAACTCACAAATATATTTTTAAGGGCGAGATTTTGCCTATAATATCCAAACAACATCTTTTCTTTTTTGTTACCATGCAATTATAATATATAATATAAACGGTCCAATTCGGAGTTGATAAACATTGTTATACTTTGAGAGGCATATGCTGGTGAGAGGCACCTTTAGTGGGGGAACGTGTGCAGTCACTTGTGGAAAGGAACACAGTGTTTCCCCCAGCACACTGGGTAGCAGCATTGGGATTAAACATCTACCAATGGGCTACACTGCAGCTCCGTGGGGAGCACTGGTTCATCCCCAGCAACATAAAAGGACAATTTCTGGTTCAGCACTGCATTTGTTTCTCAGTGAAATGAAAAATGTAAATTGTCAGAATTACAGGTCCACATTATGGTATTTCACACATCCTCTCGTTCAGTGAAATTTCAATTTTTATTTTGAATTATTAATCAAATAAGAACTGGAATCAAATAATTTAAAATTTATTAAAATTACTGAAATGCAGGCATATATCTATTATTATTGCAATACAGGCATATACATAAAAAAATGAAAGCAGAGAGGAAGGAAGAGGAGAGTTACCAACATGGGGTCACCGACACCTTTACACCCCAAAAGTGTCAAGGAAGGAAAAACAATTGTGTGAGGCTGCTTTTCGCTATCTTGTAAGCAACATGACAATTTGTTGGCACAGTGCATGTATTCTATTAGTATCTACTGATTTTCTAACCAACCGGGAGTGGTTTGACCTCGTCAGAAGGAGGTCAGCAAGTCACAGGAGAGCCCCGTGCCATTCTTGAGGACATGAGCATCTAAGGATTCTCATATCCTTCAGGTGGAGCAGAGAAGTCCTGACAAAATTCCCTACAAATATGGGGTGATTGTTTAACTTCTCACACTCTTCTAAAACTCACAGCCAGATTCACTCCCCCCTTGGCTGGGCTGTAGTCTTACCTTGCCAAACAGTGTCTTATACTCCTCAGAAATTTCCTGGCGCTGAGCATTGCTTCGAGATGTGAGCAGAGTCAGGATGCTCTCCTCATCAGTGCCTGCAATTGATGGTTAACATGAGAGCCTGCCTCCCACACACCCACTTTTATGTAACCTTTCCAATCAGCTCATAATGCACAGCTTACACAAAAGAAAATACAAAATCGAAAATAGTTAAACTATATATTTCATATATATACATATGAAAACCACACACACACACACACACACACACACACACACACACACACTCCTATTCTCAATTGGACTTAAAGAATATGGACAAACACCCCTGGCTTTTTAAAATCCTAGTGTGCCTACCTTTTATGCACAGTTAAATAATTACCCCAGCAATAGTTATTCACAAGAGATTAAGAGAAGAAAAACAATAGTGCCTGGCTTCAGGTTACAGATAGTTTAGGGTGAAAAACTAAAAAACCTACAAATAACTAAAGCTACAGCAGAACAGCAAGTTCCTTAGGGAGGCCCAGGTGTTACACGAGAAGCAAAGCCAGGTCTCCTGGCTAACAAAAGTAGAAAGGAGTTTGGGAGGAGGAGGTTCCAAACTGTCTTAAAAGAAAGGCAGCCATGTAAGGGCAGACTTAGAATCTGGGGAAAGCTCACAGAATAGAAAAATGTGAGACTTGCAAGCATAGCAGACAGCCAGGCCTGACTGGATCTGAGATCTCAAACAGTAACGGGAGATGAGTCTGAAAGGGGGCCTGGGGATGCCATGGGCAACCTCTCAAGGTAAGGAGAATGAGAGATCTGGTGTAGGAGCCTGAGAGCGATCGGTCAGTTACACACAAAAACCCTCAAGAGGTTAGCATCTGCTTAGAAAGACACTGGGGGGGGGGACTCTGTAGGAGCCCCTAAAGCAGGAAAAGTGGACATGTGATGGGCAAGGCCACTAAGTTACACCAGTTTCCCTCACACTGTATAAGCTTGACTGGTGACCCCAGAGCACAGAGCTGATGTCACTTCCTATCGAATTCTAGAGAATGAATCTTCAGGGTGGTCTAAGGTATCAGTTCATTATGTGAATGCATTTGTATCCGCCTCCCATACCAGTTTTTGGTCTTTTAGAATGAAAAGATGTGACTTACCCAAGCCTTTCATGGCCTTCCGAAGAGTTTCTGCATCAGCCCTGCTATCAAATCCAGGGAAGGCAGTCACGGTGCCTCTGAGAACCTGAGACAGACGGAAGGACAGTGTTATTCACACTGTGACCAATGTCAAAAAACTAGTAACATCAACAGTCCAATCTCCCTTTGCTCAATGCTGTGTTTGACCTCTAAGCAAACTTACCATCTGGTAAGAATTGTGACCTACTTGAAAGGGGAAGTAAGCATGGAAGTGACAGGACCAGTCAAGGGCAGGAGACACCCAGAGCCACTGACAGTAACATCAGAGGGCAGCTCCCTCACTGTGGTCACCCAGCCAAGGCCTCCTGCTTCACAGAGCCCTGCCTGCAGGCTTCTTCCCTGCTAAGTCTCTCCCACTTGAAGCACACTGAGCCTGCGTTAAAATGTGACGCCCACTCTACACACTCAGTTGGAAACACAGCTTTACATAGCCTTCATACTGAGTCCCAGTCCTGTAGAGCTGGGAATCTTGAGACAATTCAGCGATTTCTGAAAATACTTGGTAATTTGTGTGCCGGACAAGTGACGTGCAGGGTGGTCTTCTTCGGGAGCCCTCCGGTATCACATTACCATATAAAGAGTTTCCACTAATCTCCCGTTAATTCCCCTCAATAGTAACAGTCTTAACTCGCCCATAAAAAGACACAAGCTAACAGAATGGATTCAAAGACAGTATTCATCCTTCTGTTGCATACAAGAAAAACACCTCAGCCTCAAAGGCAGACGTTACTTCAGAGTTAAGGGTTGGGAAAAGATTTTCCAATCAAATGGACCCAAGAAACAAGCGGGGGTAGCAATCCTAATATCTAACAAGTTAGACTTTAAACTAAAATCAATCAAAAGAGATGAAGGAGGTCACTTCATACTCATCACAGGAGAAATCCACCAAGATGAAGTCTCAATTCTGAACATCTATGCCCCAAATACAAAGCCATTAACGTTTGTAAAAGAAAATTACTAAAACTCAAAGCACAAGGATACGAAGGGTCTAATAGAAGTTATGACCCAATTGGGTTTAACAGACATCTATAGAACACTCCATCCAAACACAAAAGAATATACCTTCTTCTCAGCTCCACACGGAACCTTCTCAAAAATCGACCACATACTTGGCAACATAGCAAACCTTAACATGTCTTGTAGCGTATTTTGTCTCCCAGAGGGGTACATCTGACATCCCTCCTGTCCCCTTCCTCTGGGCAGCCTTTTGGTCTGTCTCCTCCATCGATCACTAATTAAGAATATATCCTACAGGCTTGACTGCAACCCCATCTTATCGAGGCATTTTCTCAGTCGAGGTTCCCTCCTGTCAGATGACTTTAGCTTGTATCAAGTTATCATAAAACTATACAGCACACAAGAACAAAGATGAGGGAAGACAAGACATAAGGTGGATTGCTTCAGAGAAACCACATCTCACAAAGTTTTAAAAGCAAAAATCTGCTTTGTAAGTTATGAAGAAACTTCAAGGAAAAAGAATTAAACACGGACAAGTTTGAACAAAGAGAAGTCATTTGTCTCAAAAAATACAACTGACCCTAAGGACTGAAGGAAACATTTTGAGTCGTATAAGGAAGAAAAATATCCTTAAAGATTTCAGCTATTAACTAGAAGAAATAACTTCCCACCGCATACTTAAGAGCTTTCTAGAAACTGGATACAGTTTTGCTATATTCCATACAGGGCTAGCAAGGCCACATGGTAGCACTAGGGGGCCAGATGTGAGTCATACGCATGAGTAATGAGGACAGAGCCCTGGGTAGGGCTCTGTCTGCCCCTTGCTACCCACGCAAAATGCAATATGATTCTGGGTGACTCATTCAGGAAGCCCCCACTTCCGGAAATCCCCACAGTCCAGCAGAGTAAGCTTCATTCTCAACTTATCCTCATTTCTCTTCCTCTCTCATCACCAATTCCCCACAAAAGGAATTAATTACTCCACCTGCTTAGACAATACCTGTTCAAAACACAAAAATCACGTTTTAACTCTCATCTTTAGCTTGATAATTTTGTTGCCTGGAAAGGTAGAGACAGGAAGACAGAGTTCTGTACCCCCTCTCAGTGAAACAGGAAGGTACTTCTAACATTCCCTGTGATATTGCAACCAAGAGATGAGGAAAAAATTCTTAATCACTGAATAATTGCATGATCAAGAAAAGATGGAAAAGTCAGCCTGACATGATAGTGCATTGCAAAATGAAATAAACTCAAGGAAAAGTAAGAACTTGTAACAGGATCAAGGGGTGCAACACACCCAGGCCAGACATATGATCCCAGCCTTGACCCTGGCCCCGTCAGGAGAGGGATACTAGCTTCAAGCCCTAGGCCATCAGGAGAGGGATGTTAGCTTCAAGCCCTAGCCCGTCAGGAGAGGGATACTAGCTTCAAGCCCTGGTGTCACACAGTTTACTGCTCTGAAGTCGTCTCCCTTTCCCTTTCCAGTGCCTTCCTCCTTTTTGCTTCATTTCAGCCAGTCAAACTAGCCAACTACTTTTGACCTCTTTCTTACGATCAGGAACAACAGTATCATTGTGTAATAAGTTATTTAAGTTACTTGCACAATGGCAGAAAAGTTCCAATGGCAAAATAAGGGTCTGTAAATATGACTAATGTGGATACTGGGAACCAGGAACTCAACTTCAACAAATCCACGTCTCTCTTCTCTGTCCAAATGTAAATCAGCAAGCCAGCGTCCTGATCTGCACCTAGCCCTTCATCAACCACCACCTCACTCACTTATCAAAGTTGTCCCCTTCTCCCATCGGTCCCTGCCATCTAGTCCCAGCTGTGCCACGCCTCATATCTAATGGCTGTATTTGTAGGACTCTGGAGGCTGATGCAGGAGGATTGTTGTGAGCTCAAGACAAGCCTGTGCCTGTGCCTGAGTGAGACCCTGTCTTAAAAAATAATAACAATAAAGTCTTAGCCACTGCCTAGTTTACTTCCTTGGTGGTGGTGGAGCACTCCTGGGATTATTGGAACAGGTTCAGTTTCCCTCCCAACTCCAACATGGCAACCCCTCTTCTACAGCCCCAGAAATGCAGCCCCCATGCTAGCACCAGGATACTCCCCTTTAAACACAAATCTGGTCCAGGCACTGTCAGCTTTAACAACCCTTTGGAGGGCTCACCATCATCTAGAAAGCAATTCCTATTACTTGAGTCTGGTTCTGCCTATTCACCCGGGATCCCTTCCCAAGACAGGAAACCACTCATCTCCCTTACCACAGTCTCTCTGACAGTGCTACCCACAGTTCAGCCTGCCAAGGTCTCGGCCATGCCCTAAGCTTTTGCATTTGTTCTTGTGATGGCTACATAAGATTTATCCCACACAAATCATGCCAGCAAAGTAACCTCAAATAATATATATTTCCAAAATGTATCACAAGCACTAGATAATGCATGCAAAGGGTTTGGTAATGCATCCATTCTAGTGGCAAATGTTAGTCACAGCTCCCATTTTACTTTCCATGTCTTACAAGACCCAGGACAGAATAGGAAAGCAAATATTTAAACTTCCAGGATGCACACACAAACGGAAAGACACAGAAACAATGGTCCAAAGAAATGAAGTCCACCACACGTTCCTTTCAATTAATTAATGGCTTACATGTTTACATACTGTGTAAACCACTAGATGGAAAGGATGGATCCAAAACATATTTTAAAGCACAGACCTTAGGAGCACTAATTCTAATTCGACTAAGGCATTAGTGAAATTTTAGAATAGTAAACAGTTATACAACTAAAGTGTCTTTGGAAATGGATCTATGATATAGAAATACATTTATTCCGTTTTGAACTCTGAAGTTATTATAGGAAGAAAATCACAGACTACACATCGCCAAGTCACTTAAGCACTGGGATGGGTCTTCCAAGGAGCTCAGAAAAGTGATAAGGAAACCAGGACTTGCTGGTGCCAATGAAGTGAGCGGTGGCTTGTAAAGCAGCCAAGCAGCTTTCTCAGAGTGGAGATCTCAGAGTCAAAGGCATCAGGAACTGCAACACACTGAGCCAGGGCAGCAGAGGCCATGGGAACAGGCAGCCTTGATCCAGGATCTGGAGACCAGCTACAGAGGTAACTGACCTGAGGTGTAAGCCAATGTCCAGAGAGTCCTCTGCAATGAACGTGTGGGAAACATACTTGTTTACCCTGATCCTGCCCGCTATGCAAAGGGCCTTCGTAAATAATGATTATGAGCCCACAACTCTAAACCAACCCCCACATTTTCAAACCAAACCTTATACAGTTTAAATATATACCACTGAGATAACTGATACTCTTAAAGTTTCTACTAAACATTTATGCAACCCAGTTTTGTCTTCATGACATTCCTGCTGCTGTGAACATATTAACTCTTTAAGAAGAGAAAGACTAATAAAATTAAGTTCGTTTTGCTCAAAATTAAATTCTTAAAATTTCATTATATGAAAATAACATCCTTAAACTGAATTAAATTATGAAATGGTTCATTTGTCTATGAAATACCGACAACTCTCTCCAAGCCAAAGAAAACAAGCCCATGAACTTTTAAGTATTTAAAGTAAATTAAAATACCTACTAATTTGGCTGTAGCTAGACAGTGAAATGAAATACTAGCTGCGCTGTTACATGGAACTGTGAGCAAAATTAACCCTTTCCTCCCCAAGTTGTTGATGGTCATGGTTTTTCATGACAGCAACTAAAGCAAGTTGGTACCAGACTGGTGCGGTATGACTGACGTGATGATGTTTTTTGGGAGGACTGTTGGATTAGAAAAGCCAATGAATGTTCAAAGCTTGGTGAGCATTGATAGGAGCTTGGAATGATGGAGGCCTGGCTTGTAACGTTTCAGAGGGAAGTAAAGACTCTAGTGGGGGAAAAAAAGACTCTACTGGGGTAGAAAGTAGAGTCTGTAGTGTCTGGTCAGCTGGAGCTAAGAACTGGCTGTGACTAACAAGAGGCCAGAACCAATGGATGCTGGCCAGCTGGGGCTGAAGAATCAGCTATGATTAAGAAGAGACAGGCATCACTGAGGAGAAGTGTTCTAGAAGTGTTTCCGAAGGGTCAGCACACAGAAGCTGTGATCCAGAAGTGGCCAAGGTTGCATCTTAAGCGGGCAGCTGAACTTGGTAATAGAAGAGTCACTCCAATGGTACGGTTTTGAAGGCATTAAGGGGTCATGGAGAGCAGCTGAGGAGTGACACTGTGGCAGAGATGGAGTCCTGTAGAGAGCCCAGGAAAGGTTATTGGTGCAAGTGCAGCCCAGCTGCAGCAAGGGACTCCATCATTTCTGGAGATGCCAGTCCCACAGGACAACAGCAGTAGACGTGGAATGGAGGCAGCCAGAACCTAGAAGACAAGCTGTGTGGGCTGGGAAAGTGACCTAAGCCCTTTGGAGGGTCCCAGAAGATCCTCAGTGGATCCCAGACATTGGACAGTGAGCTAGTTACACTTTTGGAGTTTGGTTTTACTCTGTTCCAATTGTCTGTTCCCTGATTTCTCATTCTTGAAGTAAGACAGTATTTAACTTATTTTTGATTTTTAGATGATCCCACTGTTCAGGCATTTTGAACTTTTAAAGAAATTCTTCAATTTTACAGACTTTGGCTTTTTAAAAAGACTGAGTTGGGTTTTGTTGTCGTTGTTGTTGTTGCTTTGGGGGGTTGGCTTTTTGGAAGATTTGAGACAAGGTTTCTGTGTATCTTTAACTATCCTGGAACTCACTCTATCGATCAGTTGGTCTCAAACTCACAGAGATCCACCTGCCTCTGCCTTCTGAGTGCTGGGATTAAAGGTGTGTGCCACCACCACCCTGCAAAGACTGAGTATTTTTAAAGAGGATGAATTTGCTTGAATTTTTATAGACTGAGATTTTTTTTAACTTGGAATGTTTATATTGTACTGTTGATATTTACGTGTGATCTTTGGGATAAACAAGAAGGGAAAGGTTGGTCTTACCAGTGATACACTTGTGTGTCAAATTAATAAGAGGACAGTTGTGCCGGCTAGTTTTATGTCAACTTTCACAAACTAGGGTCACTGCAGAGGAGGGAACCTCAATTAAGAAAAACCCTCCAAAAGATCAAACTATAAGCAAGCCTGTAGCAAACTTTCTTAATTAGTGATTCATGTGGAAGATCCTAGCCCATTGTGGGTGGTTCCATTCCTAGGCTGGTGGTCCTAGGTTCTATAAAAATCAGGCTGAGCAAGCTAGTGAGCAGCATCCCTCCATGGCCTCTGCATCAGCTCGTGCCTCCAGGTTTCTGCCCTGTGTGAGTTCCTGTCCTGACTGCTTTTAATGATAAACTGTTACATGGAACTGTAAGTGACATAAACCCTTTCCTCCCAAGTTGCTTTTGGTCATGGAGTTTCATCACAGCAATAGTAAACCTAACTAAGACAACAGCATGAAATTTAAGAAAAAGAAGAGCTTCGGAACCTGATTTTTAAAATCTAGTCCAATATATGGTAAGTGTAACTGAAGAAACATTACTAAGATGTAAAGAAAATTACATTTTTGTAAAAAGTTGGATATAGAAAGAAAAAGATAAAATGATTCATACATATTTTACTATATAGAGATAATTCAGGCAACTTTAACAGCTTTGTTAATTCTCAATAAATAATTTAAATTAGTTTGCATTCAAATTTACTACATCAAAAAATGTTACTAATCCAAAAATCATAGTAATTTGTGACTTACATAGCAGCATTGCTATGCTAAAATAACAGGGGCATTATGGTTTAGAATCATATAACTCATTCAAATGAATACTTCCAAGCAAACATTTAGAAAATAATTGGTGTCCATTTACTGTTTATAGGTACATAAAAGTTTATTTGTAATTTAAATCTTTCCTGGGTATCATAGAAAATACAATTAACCACTGTGTTTTCTTTGGAGAAGATTGGGAAAGCCATCATTAAACTATTTCCTCAATCAAACAGCCAATCTATTGATGCTAACGGATATGGGGAGGGTTAGGACCAATGAAAGAGCAGATCACATGGTGTTACCCTATGGATTCTTCCAGTTCTGAGTGTGTCTGCTAGACATGAGAATACAAATTACACAATTTTCAGTATGACCTCCTGTCTCACTTTTATTCCCTGTTCTGATAGGATTGATAGGATTGAAGTAAAAATTTAATTGAAAAAGAAAATTACACTGGTAAGTCCACCAGACTCCATGGGTTGTTACAAACTCGTGACCACAGAGACAGCCCGGGTTTAACTCACTGGGTCACAAAACAAGACAAAGAGACATGAATGTAGGAAAAGGACCTGTAGAGAGGAGGAGGGGTTGGGAAGGTTGAGGGGGCTGGGGGGGGGAGATAAAAGAGAGGTAAGAGGCATCAGAATGCACCATTTACATTCATGAAATTGTCAAAGAAATTTAATTAATAAAGAATAAAACTTGTAGCTGAAAACTCAATAATAAGTATATAAGGGACAAAGAGGAAAGAGTGGGTGAGGGGAAAGGAAATGAAGGGGAGGGATGGGAGTCCAAGGTACCACCAGAGATCAACCAATTCTTTGCAGTTAATTGTTAGCAAGATGGTCACAGTCATGTTCTGGAGTCTCCACTTTCATAAATGGTGCAGTCCCAACACAAATAAAAGGAAATGGTAAGTATAGAGGGTATAAATACATATTCCAGGTTCATAAATATGAAGAATTACTGTAGTGGGAAGCTACATTCTCAGCTTTCAATAAGCAAGAGACATCAATGAATTTTTAATTGCTGAAGCACACACCTCCAAGACAGAAATCTGATACCATTACTCTCCGGATGTCATGGAATGGAAATCTCTTGTTCCTATCCCCTTAGTTCAACAAAAGTCCTTCCACAGAAACAATCCGAAACCTATCATGAAGCTCCAGCTTTCCTCCAACGACACTAGAATCCAAAGGATTTAGACAGCAAAGTGCACTTAGAGCCAGGCATGGTGGCCCACACCTGGAATCCCAGAACTTGGGAGGGGGGAGGAGGGAGGATCCAGGAGTTCAAAGTCATCCTCAGCTACAGAGTAAGTTCAAGGCCAGAGCCAACTATTTGAGACCTGGTCCCCAAAACCACTAGGGAGAGGGAGGATAGCAGTTATATAATGTGGACATTCTGCTCATCACCAAATGCAAATATAAGATACAAAACACTATTCTAATCTGAAATGTTTTAACAAAAGGTTTTACTTCTATGGTTTCCACAGATTCCTGACAAAGTTGCGGGAAGTTCAACATGCTACAATGTCTCCAATACTATCTTGGATAAAGAGTGGATACAATGGAAGAGAATTAATTGAGAAACGGCAAGCTGTGATCTCCACATTAGTGAGGCTGAGGCGAGAGGAACTCAGGGAAAAAGGAAGTCCTCACTTAGAGTACAGGCAAGCTTCAGGCCAGCCTGGGCTACACACGGGGACCTTATCAAAACAAAAACACTTGAGACAACTGAAGAATAAGCCAAATAGGCAAGGACAGAGGGAACTGGCTCTGAGACACTTGCTAATCACCGCGTCCATCACCATAGCAGGTATGAAGATAGGAGAGACTCGGGAGTAACGCTAATCCCACAGAAACACGCATTATGCTGAGGAGCCTAAGTCCATGGTCCCCTTGAGGTAACACGAGAGAACTACCTAATTGCAAAAGCAAAAGAATGGCTGCACTGTAGAAACTAAGTAAACTTCTAAAATCATCTTAGTCCCTCCACTTTCCCGAGGAAAGGGCCAGGAAATCCTATCCAATTGTAGGAAAGCAACCGGACTACTAACCTAATGGGGAGGGGGGAAGGGGGGAGGGATGGAAGAGGGAGTGAGGGAGAGTGGGAGGGAGTGTGTGTGTGTGTGTGTGTGTGTGTGTGTGTGTGTGTTTAGGCTAAAGATTGTCTGGACTTTGACAAGATTGACAAGATGTGTGAAAATTAGTTTAGCCGTAGAAATGTTTTGTTCTTTTGGTTTTTGAGACAGTCTCCTACAGCCAAGGCCCTTGATGACCAAAGATGACCTCTCCTGATCTCCCTGTCTCCACCGCCCAAGATGTGGGATTCCAGGTATAGCCACCCAGCCCTCAGGGTGGAATATTTTAGGGATGGTAACTTATTCAATGGTCAACTTTTTAAAATTACTACACAAACCAGGCGGTGGTGGCCCACGTCTTTAGTCCCAGTACTCTGGAGGCAGAGGCAGCCTGATTTACAGCCTGATCCTTTCTAGGACAACCAGGCCTACACAGAGAAACTGTCTTGAAAAACAACAAAACAAAACAAACAAATCCCTATACATACTAGCTGTTCTTTGGTACACTCTAGACAAATATTAAGAGATTTAAAAAAACAATAACAACAAAAGCCTATAGGTAATCAACTTCTGAAAGACTCCCAAGGCAAATTCAATTCAGAACTTGTTTTGTGAGTTCATACTTTGGTTCAGTGCCTTTAGCGGGGGGGCGCAGGTCTTATGAATAGTGGGTTCCTTTTAAATAAACTGCCGCGCTGAGTGCTGGAAAAGGCTACCCTGAAGCACCATGGAAACCACCCACACACACCCAGTATTCAAGCACAGGAAACTGCGGGAAAAATAAAAATAAGGGAAGCCAAAAGGGCGTTCGCCTCACATGACCAAGAGAGCTGTTCCTGCTCGGGTTCTAATTTTGGCAACTCTGGATTTGGGGCGGCCGGTTTACATATACCTAGAGAAGCACCAGCTGGTTCCGGACACTCCGGGGTGAGGGAGAAAACAGGAGAGCGGACACGGAGGGGACACCAAGAGGACACGGAGAGGGCATAGAGCTGGACGTGGAAGGGGAAAGCGGAGACCGAGACTCCGAAAGCAGCTCCGTCGCCCCCAGCTCTGCTGCTTTTGGAGACGGTCCCCATCGCCCTGGTCCCCATCGCGGGCACACAGCTTACCTGGGC
This sequence comes from Mesocricetus auratus, assembly GCF_017639785.1. Taxonomy (NCBI): domain Eukaryota; kingdom Metazoa; phylum Chordata; class Mammalia; order Rodentia; family Cricetidae; genus Mesocricetus; species Mesocricetus auratus. Next base: position 27,117,678 of record NW_024429195.1, on the reverse strand, counting down.
CATGATGCTGTTGGTCAGGAGCGAGCCGGGGCTGCTGGGGGAGAGAGAAAGACGGTCACAGGAGTCCCGGTCCCCCTCCCCAAGAGTGCCCCGCGCCACGCCACAGCCTTCGTGGAAGGGCCGCTCCCGGGCCCACGGCCACTCACCGAGACCGTAGAGCGCAGGCTACGGGCGAGAACGGGAACGATGCGCACGCCGAGAGACAGGGCAGTAATCTCAGCGGCTCCGTGCAACGGAAACGCCCTAGCCAGCCCAGCCCAGCCCGACCCTGCCCCGCCACGCCACGCCACGCCCCTGCCAAGGCGGCATACCCACTAAGGCCCCGCCCAGCTACGCTACTCTGCAAGCTCCACCTTGTCCCAGGCACTGGCCACACCCCTCGCTACCGCACTACCCTTGCAGGACCACGTCCTCAGAAAAGGCCACACCCCCACCACGGCCACGCCCCCTATCAGGCCACACCCTGCCACGTCCTGGCCTCTGCTCCTGCGCCTGCGTGGGGCGCGGCTGGCCCACGCCCACCCTTTGCTCTGCTGGACGCGCTGTGCTGGACCCACGGGCCAGGGTGGGGCTGGGGAGCCGGGAACTGTCCCAGCTCAGCCCACAGCGTCTTCCACCGCACGCTGAGCGTCGGGCAGTGAGAGCCTTTCCCTCCCAGACTGTTGTCAAGTGTTTAGTGCTTCTTGGTGTCCGTGTCGCGGTTGTAGTTTTGTGTAGTACACGTGGCTATGTAAAAGCCACTGGAAACAGTTTCATTTCCAAACCCAGCCGGTAACTTGCAAGAGACTTGCGAGGTGCACCGTGACTGAAGTGACGCCGGAAAAGCAGCCAAGCAGCCGGTGCCCTTCTCAAGTTCGCTGGTGTGGGAGGATGCGCCCGCGGGGCCTGCCTATGAGGCAATAGGACAGAGGCGTCCTAGCCACGGATGTTCAAGAAGCAAACGTCAGGATCGGGGCTTGAGAAAGAAGAAGCCGATCACGTGGAGAAGGAATGTGGTTGTGCAGGACTTGTCATTTGCTGTGCACCACATACTTTGTCTGGCCTTGACAACGTCCAGTTGCTTAATGGTTTTCTAGCAAAAGAGACAAAACTGCCAAGGAGGGGGAGCCTGCCACCTTTCCCAAGGCCATACTCGTGTCCCTTGCCTCCTCATGGGCTCGGTGGAATACCTTCTCCAGGGACCTAGCCGCTCCTAATAGCCTTGGACATTTCAGCGCCTCTCCTGGGGAATGGTTTTTGTTTTGTTTTGTTCTTTTTCTGGACTCAAGGGACTCTCACACATGATTCTCCAGGGACTTCAACGGTTTCGATAGCCCCGTTTCCCTGCCCGTTCCCCTGCCCCGAGCATTCTTTTAAGACATACATCTCTCAGTCACCCATACTTGTCTTTCATTCTGACCATAAATAATCTTCTATATGACCTAGGCATTGTTATTCCCACCACACCTATTCAACTGCTTTTTCCTCCATTCACTTTCTACTCTGGAACAGAGGAGCCTGTTTAAGAATGTTGATGTAGAAAACTATGCCTTGTGGGGGATCGTGAAGAGTGCTCTGCCCTGGGGTTAAGTAGGAAAGCATGAATTATTAGAGCCAGGCTCTTGATCTTCCCCAGCAAGTGTTTCCTTTACTTCCAGTTACAACTAGTTTATTCACCTGGACCCCAGACAACTCTAAGCCCTCCTTCTGGAAGAGTAGGCCAATGTGATGAGTCCTATACAGAAAATAAGACGAAGTTCACAGATGAGAGAGAGGAGCACTATTTCCCAAAGGAGATCTGGAAGATTTCCCAACTAAAGGAAAAGCTGGAATTAATATGATTGAGTGTGCTGAGCACCTGGGAAAACATGCATAAAATAACCCACCCTAAAATTCTAAATATAGCACACACACAAACACAGAGGAGGGAGCATGCCGTGAAAGAATGCATGAGATGATGTAATGCAGTTGTCTTATAAGCAACAGAGTTTTATTTCTCAGATATCTGGAAGTCAGAAAAGTCAAGATCAAGGCTCTGCAGATTCGGGGTCTGATGAACCTCTGCTTCCTCAGAGAACATCATCTCACTGAAGCTCTACATGGCACAAGATTTGCTCCCTAGCTCCCTGGGGTCTCGGCTATAAGAGCATTAATCTCCATCGTGAAGTGAAATCTTCATAATCTAATTGCTTCCTAAAGGCAATCCTGTAACCTTGGAAGCTGGGTTTTCAACCTATCAGTGTGGGAGTGATACATCAGATCACAATAAGCCTAGGTACGTTTTCCGAAGGTTTTCTGGACCCACCACGATAACAGCCTGCATATGTATTGCCCAAGGACTTAAAGCTGAGACTCTGGAGAGTTACAATAGTAGATGTCCTTCCACTGGTGCCTGGCCCAGTGGTCATCAGAGAGGCTTCATCCAGACACTGATGGAAACAGATGGAGACACCCACAGTTAGACATTAGGCTGAGTTTGGGGAATCCTACTGAAGAGAAGGAGGAAGGATTATAGGAACCAGAGGGACCAAGGACTGTGGTGATATATTATTTATGATTTATTAAAGCTTTCCTGGGGATTCAGAAAGCAAAACCAGCCACAAGATATGGAGATCAGGCAGTGATAATACACACCTTTCTTTAATCCCAGCAGCCAGAAGCTAGGAGGTGGTGGTACACACTTTTAGTCCTAGGACTCAGAATTAAAAGATAGACAGATCTCTATGAGTCCAAGACCACCCAGATCTACACAAGATTGATCCAGTCCTAAAGAGAAACAGCTCATACAAAGATGATCTCGGCACCTGGGATCACACGCCTTTAATCCCAACACTAGGGAGGTATAAAAGATAGGGCAGTGTCTTCAGTAGTCAGTATCAAGGATTCATTCTCCAGCCACATTGAGGATAGGAAGACATTCTCCAGTCACTCTGAGGAGAGGCAGCAATCTGAGGTTTGGTGGAGCCAGGATCACCTTTCAGCCTGAGGTAGCAGTAAACGCTAGTGACCAGCTGCTTCGCTTTTCTGACCTTCAGATTGAAGTTTGAACCCCAATATCTGACTCTGGATCTGTGTGTGTGTGCGTGTGTGTGTGTGTGTGTGTGTGTGTGTGTGTGTGTTACAAAGGACATCACGAGAAAACACGCAGAATCAAGTGATCTTGGGCTCACAGAGTTTGAATTGACAACCAGGGAGCCTGCATGGGACTGACTTAGGCACTCTGAATATATGTTACAGTTCTGTAGCTTGGTCTTCTTGTGAGATTCCTAACAATGGGAGCAGGGGCTGTGTCTGACTCTTTTGCTGGCTTTTGGGACCCTACTGGGTTGCCTTGCCCATCATTAATACAAGAGGAGGTGCTTAGCCTTACTGCAACTTGGTATGCCATGCTTTCTTGGTATCCAAGGGAGGCCTGCCTTTTCTGAACATAAATGGAGGAGTGGATGGGAGGTGGCAAGGGGGTGGGAGAGGGCTTGGGAAAAAAAGAGGGAGGGGAAACTGCAGTTGAGATATAAAATTGATTTTTTAATTAATTAAAATAACAACAACAAAAAGTACATCAGTTTCCCAAACACAAGACTAGAATGTGGTGGACCTTGAATAAATGATTACAAAATTATTTCATAGGACTCTTTCAGAAAGAATGTTTTGGTCTTTAAAAGACTAGCCAGGCCTAGGTGTGCAGGCCTATTGTTGTAGCTGTTTAGGCAGCTAAGGCAGGAAAACCAAAAGTTCCAAGTCAGTCTGTTCTACAGAGTGAGTTCAAGGTCAGCCTGGGAAATTTAGTGGGACACTGTCTTAAAATCAAAAGTAAAATGAGGAATGGAAATGTAGCTCAGTGACAAGAGAAGCCCTAGATTCAGTACATAGTGCTGCAAATAGATAAGTAAATAAAATACATAAAATAAGCAATAAAAGTATGTAAAAACAATCTACAAAAAAATACTTAGGGGGCTGGAGAGATGGCTCGGAAGTTAAGAGCACTGGCTGTTCTTCCAAAGGTCCTGAGTTCAATTCCCAGCAACCACATGGTGGCTCACGACCATCTGTAATGAGATCTGATGCCCTCTTCTGGCCTGCAGACATGCAGGCAGAATACCGTACAGGTAACAAATAAATCTTTTTTAAAAAGTACTTAGGCCGGGTGGTGGTGTCACATGCCTTTAATCCCAGAACTCGGGAGGCAGAGGCAGGCGGATCTCTGTGAGTTCAAGGCTGGGCTGGACCAACAGCCTCCAAAACAATACAGAGAAACCCTGTCTCGTAAAAAACCAAAAAAATAAAAATAAAAAAAAATACTTAGGAAAGGACAAGCATCCTTTCTGAATCTTTAGGGCCTAGCACAGTGCCAGCCCTTAGGGAGGTTGCCTTGGTGTGACTGCGACTAGCCATCTGACAGAAATGACTTAGCAGAGGAAGGTCTTCTTTTTAGGGCCTAGCACAGTGCCAGCCCTGAGGGAAGTTGCCTTGGTGTGACTGTGACTAGCCATCTGACAGAAATGACTTAGCAGAGGAAGGTCTTCTTTTGCTTCACAATTTGGGGAGGTTTGGTCTTTCTTGCTTGGCTGACACTCTGGACAGAATATCATATCAGGGAAGTGTGTGGTAAAGGAACTTCTTCACCTCACGATGGACAGGGCAAAGAGCTGGGAAGCAGACATCATCTTCAAGGCAGCACTCAGTGAGGCCCCACCTTCTGAAGTTTCTGTAATCTCCCAAATGGCATCACCAGCCGAGAACTACTAAACCCAGAAGCCTGTGGGAGACAGTTCAAGTTTAAACTGTACTAGTAAATTGACACAAGAATGCAATATATAGTGGGATTTTAAGTTATTGGTTTTCAACAAAGACTGTGGCTTAACATAAATTGTTAATATTCAGAATTATCGGTAGTTACCAAAATAAGTTCAAAATAAACTGAATTTTCCTAGACAGATGTTTTCTCAGACAGAGTCTGAATTCTTGGGAAGACTCATTCCTGATTCAATTAAAATTTTGTCTTATGATCTTATTAGTATATGACCTTAGACAGTGATTTCATTTTTTTGTTGTTGTTGTTTTGTTTGTTGTTTTTTTTATTTTATTTGAGGCAGGATTTCTCTGTATAGCCCTGACTGTCTTGAACTCCCTGTATTGACCAGGCTGGCCTTGAACTCGGTGATCTGCCTACCTCTGCCTTTCGAGTGCTGGAATTAAAGGTGTGTGCCACCACTGCCTGGCCATGATTTTTTTCTTTATTTGGAAAGCTGGTTAAGATTACACGAACTGCCTTGTTCAGTTCCTAAAATAACAGGATGACTGATTTCAATTTTTCATGCCTTTTTCTCCTTCCAAAAACTGTTTCCACCAAACCCAACCCTCATTTTTCATGTCCATGATTCAATCCCCACCCATCCCACTCAAAAAAAGAAATGGTCCGCACCCAACCCACTCAAAAACGAAAATACATCTCTCTAAACCCATTCACAGCTCAATAGCTGTGAGCCTAGCTACCACGCACCGGAGGCACCCACACGCCCTGGCTCATTTCTGCTCCTGGGGCCTGTGTGATAGCATTAGTATCATTCGCTCATTGTTCATTCATTCATAAAGTGTATTGTGTGCCTTGCCACTGACACTGAGGGCACAGAGGTGGCAGGAAAGGTACACAGAATCTGTCTAGATAGTCCTGGGACTGGCAGGTTGAGATGACAGCAGTGTTCCATTAGCTAAGCTGCTGGGGAGTGAGGGAAGTCATCGAGAGACATCTCCTCATGGGAATGCAAGCGCTGGCGTGTCAACCTAACTGCGCTCCAGGGTGTGTCAACCTAACTGCGCTCCAGGGTACCCAGATGTTGCTTCTCTCGTGTCTATGAGGGTATTTCTGCAATAAACTGGCATTGAATTGGCTAACTTAGTAGAGCAAACGCTCTTCCCTGATAGGCCTAACCCCATTTGTTCCGGGTCTGAATAGAGCAAAGAGCCCGGAGGACCTGGTTCACGTCTGCACGACAGCTGGGGTGGTCTCCTGCCCACTGTGCTTCAGGTTCAGCCTTGAATTGGAATCTGCCCACCCTCTCTTTTGTGCTCTCCCGCCAGCCTGCCTTGGTCTTCTGCAGGCGGTAAGACCCTTAGCCTCCCCGGTCACGTGAGCAATTTCTAGTCAGTCTCACTGTGTATGTGTGTGCGCATATGTATTTCAGTGGTCCTATTTTTTCAAACTAATACAAAGGGGAAAACCAACTTCTGTTACTATTATGTGGGATTTTCCGTTCACAATGAGCAATTCTCAAACTCTTCAGATACTAGCTATATAAGATTCAATTTAGTTTCGACTCTACCTGGGGTAAAGGTCTATCTGATAGACTATGGACTTAATCTCACAAGACCATCCCCACTTCAGACACCCATTGTGAGTCCTGGGTTGTCTGCATGTTTAAAAGTAATTAAGTTTACTTTATGGGTATGAGTGTGTTGCTTGTGCGTATGCATGTGTACTGTGTGCATGCCTTGTGCCCACGTAGGTCAGAATAGGGTGTCATATTCCCTGGGACTAAAGCTGGTGTTACAGATGGTCTCCAGTTACACTATGGGTACTGGGAACTGAACCAGATCTCTACAAAAGCAGCAAGTCTTTTAACTGCTGAGCCAAATCCCCATCTGCATTTCTGAACAATGGCTGTAGATCAGGTTTCCCTCAGGCCTCATACATAATAGACCATGATGGCTCACAAGATTCAGTAAGGCATTTACATATGCTTATCAATTCATTATAAAAACTGTTACAAGAGATTCAGATGAAGAGGGACGTGGAACAGGCACAGAGCTAACAGACCTCGGCCCCACCCTGCTGTGTGCTGGCAGCTTGCTAAGGAGGGAGACTACAGGAGTAATCATTCTGATGGTTTCCTCTCTAAAAGCACACCGAACATTTAGATGTTGTGTGTTAGGCCATCCCCTGAGAGAGGATGCTTCAGGGCCAGCGTTTTGGATGGGCCCTGCAGCTGCTGTTCAGGTACCTCAGGCATGACACCTGGTAGACAGTGCTACTCCCCCTAAAGAGCCAGCCTGCTAGGCAATCCCAGCTCAGTGCTTTGACTACAGGTCCTGGAAAACCCCAAGTCACACAACCCAGGAAGCCTGCTCTGGATTTGGTGAGATCCTCTAGCCTTGAGGGTAACCTGTGACAAAGCCATAACTAACATTCAAACAGTCCATGTCAGAGGTCAACATGACAGAAATTCCAGGGCCAGTATCCAAGGTCATGGGACTCACTCTTCATGGATTTTGAATGATATCCACGACCAGTCTTTGATTTCTCCCACTTCACTTTGAAAGAAGGTTTAAAAAATTGTTCTGAAGAACAGTTTGAGCGGGTTATCTGGGGACAGCTTGAGTGGGCTGTTCTTAGAGTGAAATGCAAAGAACAGTTCCAAATTTCTGTCACCACTTAGATGGCTCTAAGGACTCTGGCATGGAAACTGAGACAGCGTCTTCACTCAAGCTCTTACCTTTCAAGACTCCATTCATGTGCATCCTGTCAGAGCCTCTGGGAAACAAATCAAGACATGTAAAGTCTGGTTTTTATAATCTTCCAGGCCCTGGTTTTGATCTTCCGCACTGCAAGGCAGGGTGAGTGGGTGAATAATAGTTGATTCTTATTCAGTAACTAAAAAAGAGAAAATAATAATAGCAACAACATGAAATAATCTCAAAAAACAATTGCGCCAAAGGAATGAGACATGGGAAGAAACAATCTGTTCTCTTTCCATCTAGATGACGTTTAGCAACAGGAAACCTACGTTCTGGTGCTAAGTCAGAGGCTTCTAGCTTATTTTAGGAGAGGACTTTTCAGTTTTCTAAAAGCAGGAGATGAGGTGATGGAAGGTTTAGGGATCTTAATGCAGTCACACAAGAGAATATGTCTTCAGAATTTACTAGTCAATAAACTCATGTCCATTTCAATAGTTGTGTATAAATAGGCAATGTAAAACAGTGTACAATTCCAAAAGCAAAACACGTTTTTAAAATGGAGCCTTCAGAACACACGAGTAAAGCAATTTCCAATTCGCACGAGTAAAGTATTTCCAAGTACTTTCAGCAACTGCCCTTGAGAAGGGCAAGCCACTGGCACCGGAGCTGGCGCGCATTCTTCTCGACTCACTCTTGTCCTGGCCAAGCAAACTCAGGCTGCACGAGACGGGCCCTGGAGGTTAGAAAAGGCCCAGCAGGGCACAGCAGAGGACAGTAACCACAGCGGCCTGCAGCAGACTGTTCCAGAGTGACTCATGGTCCAGGAATCCCGGAGGCCACCGGAGGAGGACTTTGGCAGCAGAGGGAAACTCAAGAGGAAAAGCATGCTAACAAAGCCCTCCCAGTTTTAGTCTGAGGTGTCTCAAGGGACGCGTGTGCCACAGCTGTAACAGAGGGAGCTCGGTGTTAGCAGGGAGGAGGCTGGGGGAGAGCGTGAAGGCCAATGGGGTGTCCTAGGACGACTGCTCTGAGGACAGAAAAGGCAAGCCCACTGGCCCACAGGTCACGCACCAGCCTTGCAGCACTCCTAACCAAGCTAAAGACCTTTCTGTGGCCCCCTAGGTCTGAGAACCACCCTCCATGGAGTCTTACCGCTGGCTAAATTACGCAAACGTAACTCGAAAGGGGTCTAGAGAGTAAGCTCCGTCTACTTGCGCACTGTTTTTCCAACCTTCTCACAGCTTTCATTGGTGTCTGCAGCTTCCTTATCTCTGAACTCTCCCTTCAAAGAATCCCTTTCAAGCCTTCAAACTCTCCGGGACATCTGTGCGGGTACCTTTCCCTGGGGACATCTTACACCGTCCAGCTGAGTGGCTCTCTGCCTGCCACCTCCTCCCAGCTGAGATTTCCGTAGCCGAGACCACATCCAGCAGCCCCTTGGCTCACTCAGCCTGGACAAGTGCTTGCCTAGTCAGAAGGTCCCCAGATCTTGGAACCTATTTTGTTTTTTTCCATGGTGCATTTGCTGACTTGGTGGAGTCCATTTTCCAGCATTTTCCTGAAAGAGATTCAAAGATGATACATGATTTTTTGTTTGTTTGAGTTTAAGATTTATTTATGATGTGTAGTATTATGGCTGCAGGCCAGAAGAGGGCACCAGATCTTATTATAGAAGGTTGTGAGCCAATATGTCGGTGCTGGGAATTGAACTCAGGACCTCTGGAAGAGCAGCCAATGCTCTAAACCTCTGAGCCATCTCTCCAGCCAGGATGGTCAATGTTTTGAACTTGCGTCTTTGAAATCTTCTTGCTTACTAGAACACTAAGCTTGAAGTCATTTTCCCTCTGGGTGGTAAGGGGAGGTGGTAAGAAGTCTAGACTGCCTCAGTTCTTGATCTCCTTAGTCTCTGAGACTTCAGAGTCTTTTCCTTAGCTACACGATTCAAAAGTTTCATACAGCATCCAGGAACAACTTTTGAATATTTCTCTGAAAACATCTTACCTTTTTATGCTCTTTTTCTGGAACTCGTGTCAGTCAGTTTTGGGCTTCTTGAATCCTAATATTTTCCTTTTTCTATTTCTTAATTTTTAAATTGACTTCCTAGATGATTTGCTTAATTTTATCCTCTAAGCCCTTCTGAAACATTCTGTTTATTTAACTATAGGTGTTCGTGTGTTCGTAAGATGTTTTTCTGCTCCAAGCCCAGCTGCTGCTTTTCTGTATTTATTTATTTTTTTTGTTTGCGTCCATCAAGCTATCCATTCAGCATGTCTAATGACTCATACCTGTCTGCTCACACTTACAGTAAAAGCCATGTGAGGCAGTAGCTGCCTGTCACATCTGCTCTCACAAGACAGGTGAAGTTCAGGGTCAGCAAGACAAGACCCTGTCTCAAAAGAAACAGACAGGCAACAGATAAAGAGGCTGGGACCCACCCCTGAGAGTGAGCTGAGTAGTTTTGCTGTGTTAGATTCTTCTGATTGCTTCCAGGCAGCTTTCCCTGGGGGGCTCTGCCGTCCTCCCCCCTGGAATGTAAAAGCTCAGCTGCTAATTCGCTTCTTTTACAGACATGCAATAAATCCCTACTCACATCTCTAAACTATTTCTGAGCTCCTCGTCTCAGACCATCAGCCTTCCTGCTTCCAACTGTGGTTTCAACTTTGTCTGCCTCCTAACATTGGTTCTACAACTAATCCTAATCCACCTCTTCGTTTCCAGAATTCCACATGTTTCATACCTATCCTGATGACTGTGCCTTGTTAATTATGTAAAACATCTTTACTATCACTTTTTATCATCTTGGAAGGAATGGTAATGAACATGTATTCACACTTTGGGTTTTTGTTTGTTTGTTTGTTTGGTTGGTTTTGGTTTTTTAAGACAGGATTTCTCTGTGGAGGTTGTCCTGGAACTAGCTGCCTCCTGAGTGCTGCTATTGAAGGCGTGCGCTACCACGCCCGGCCACACTTCAGTTTTTAATCTTGAACTTACCATCTGTGTTTCTTGTTGAATCTGGGATAGGTGAGGTGAGGGGTCTAACAGTTTGGTCCCCTGTCTAGTGTAAGCCCTAGCACACTAGACAAACAACAATAAGTACACACATGACACATGTGCACACACGCACTCACAGGCACAAATACACACACACATATACACACACAAATAAAAATAAATGAATATGATAAAAAATTATTTCATAAAGTCATAGAATAATTAGTGACAAGTATATTAACATACATACCAACATACTAATTCAGGACAAGTCATCTGTAACATTCAACACGGTCATTGTGACATGTAGAGTTCTCACCTAAAGTTTATAATAGATTATTATGAATCTCTTTGGTTGGTGGGGCTTGATGTTTCTTGAGACAAGGTCTCATATATCTCAGGCTGCCCTTGAACCCCTGATATTTCTTCCATCACCTCCGAAATGTTAGGGTTACAGCCATTATCACCATGCCCATTTTATTAATCAGTAGAAAAAATAAACTAAATAAGAAATCATCTGCCACGAATGTATGTCAGAAATTCCTTCGGCTGAGATGAAGCTAGGGTTAGAGACTTGCTGAGGCTTCTGGGAAGGCTGGCTGAAGGCCCCAGATCGGGGTGGGTCTGGAAGTCTGGAAGGATTGCTGAGACATCTGGAGTTGGACGGGATGATCCTGGAAAAAGAGACAACTTGGAGAGGAAAGTTATGTTTTGAAACTGGCTTTTCCTTTGGACGACTGTGCACTCTGAGCAGTGCATGAGAGGACAGAAAGCCAGACAATGGCATGAGGAGACACTAAGGTTGAGGAGATGGCAGAACTGTGGCTTCTGGGGCCAGAGAAGCCTTCCGGGCAAAGGTTCTAACAAGCTGTACAGCTCGGTCTGACCAAATTCTGACGCCCATTAAAAATCAAGCAGAGAGCCTCTGAAAATGACTGAGGGCCTTTTTATTTCACTGTTGTTTTTGTTTTGCCTCAAAAGACAGAGCAGAAAAAAGACCCACAGTGAGCACTGAGCCTTGGAAGACCTCAGGTAGAACTCGTCTCCAGAAACAGGCTGAGTCAGAGACAGAAAAGAGCCTTCCAGGGCTTACAGAGCAGTGTCCTCTCCAGGATGTTCTGGCAAAGGTAAAGCTATAGACACTGAAAACAGTGGAAGGTTCCAAGGCTTGGTGACAGGGGGGTCTAGGTGGGCGAGCATAGTGTTAGGGAGGGAAGCTGCTCTGCTCTGCTCTGCTCTTCTCTGCTCTGTGCTTTACGTGATGTGTGTCATTTGACAGAACACACAGTACACACACCAGCCAGAGGGAGGCCAGGGTGGTGAGCTTTGGACCTCTGATGATAGTGATGCAGAGGCATGCTCACTAGTTGTCAAAAGTTCTACTCTGGTGGGCAATGTTGATAGCTGGGGATGGCTGTGTGTGGAAGAATCGCTACAAATCTTCTCAATTTTGCTAAGTCTAAGACTATGCTTTGAAGGTAAAACTATAGAAAGAAAAAGAAAGAGAAAGTAAAAGAAATGAGAGAAAGGAGGAAGGAAGGAAGGAAGGAAGGAAGGGAGGGAGGGAGGGAGGGAGGGAGGGAGGGAGGGAGGGAGGGAGGGAGGGAGGGAGGGAGGAAGGAAGGAAGGAAGGAAGGCAGTCAGGCAGTAGGCAGGCCAACCTTCATTGCACCCTGGGGCTGAGTCCGTCTCTCTCTAGCTGTCCTAAATCACTAATAGAGAAAAGATCCAGAGGGAGGAAAAAAAACAGAATAGACATGTAACCCAGAGACTTTAGCTACCACAAGCACTTTGACAAGACCTAGAATCACCCATGAGGAGCCTCAGGGCACACCCATGAGACTCTGTCTTAATTAAGTCATTTGAAAAGGGAAGCCCCATCCTAAATTCGTTCCTACCTTACATCTCCCTTCTGAGTTCACCTACGAGCGCTGCTGCTGCTGCTGCTGCCACTTTCACCAACACCGCCACCATCACCACCACCACCACCACAGCCACCACCACAGCCGCCACCATCCTTCACTGACATCACAGCCCAGCTCTCTGCCTTTCAACATGAAGTGAAGACGAGTTGCCTCCAGGAACACCCTAGGCCTTAAACACCACAATAGGACTTCCGAGTCATCTAGGTTTGTGGGACTAAGACAGATATCCATGGACTATCCAGACTGCATCATGTAAACCAATTAATCTAACAAATCACCTTTAACATGTCTATTCTGATGGTTCTGCTCCTCTGGAGAACCCTGACTAGTACAAACAGCAACTATGACGTGTGTGTGTGTGTGTGTGTGTGTGTGTGTGTGTCGGTGTAAAAAATACAAGGTATGTCATTGCTTAAAAGCAAATATATATTTGGAGTACAATATATACCAAGAGGGTGTAACAGCTTATCACATTCTGAATGTCCATTGTCTATCAGGCATTGTCCTAAGTGCATCTAATTTCTTACAACTCTCCTGTGAAATACTATTACTGTCCCCTCTTTACGAACAAGGAAGTACAAGAGGGTTGGTCCGTGGCCATTATTTTGAGAAGCAGATGGTACTGGAGCAGGAGCTTTCATCCTGATCTGTAGGCAGCAGCTGATGTAATGCTAAGAACCTGTCTGCACAGCAGACCTCTGGGAAGTGTCCCCTCTGAGCTTTTCCTCCCCTTGTAGTCCTCAAGTCCCCGAAACTCATCCCTCATCCTTTCTCCAACGTAGTATCGCATCTCTACATACTCTCTCCTCCATGAAGAAGCCAGGCTTGGAGTTCGCTATCACGGGCTTCTGTAACAGCTTTTAGTGATGCTGCTAACTGCCTATACATCCACCAATGGTCCCAAGGAGATCCTTGCATGAAGCCTCCGTTGAGTCCATAGCTTTGAGTGGGGGAGCACACGGCGCAATGGTGAAATGTTAGCTTCACTCTGCTGGGCCATCAAAGGTGCTGAATGGAAACTCTGATTTCCCATCCCTTAAGTAATTCCCTGACTGAAAACCACAGAGCATTGCAGAGGGGCGTTTTCAGACCCAAGGCATTTCTCCAAGACCATCAGTGGAGACAAGAAGAGCACAGGCATACGCCTGGTGGGCAGTCTGCCCAAGGAGGAGCCCCACGACCTCACATTTTCCCTAACAACGCAGAAAGCAAGTATTCAACACAGAAAGGGGATCCTCGGAGGAAGGGCATGGTGCCGAACTCTCTAATTACTTCCAGCTCAGAGCAGAACTCAAGACAGCCATCTTAAAGCCTCACGCTGAAAGCGGAGTCTCATCACAGAAATGCCAGACCAGCACACGGTCTTTACAGCAGGGCAGAGTCTGCCAGGGGCTGGTTGCTTTTGGTTTTACTGATAAGGACAAATACAAGCCACCACTTTATCTCAAATCTAACAGTATTTTATTATCTTTCTTTTCCAAAGATAATCCTGGTAATAAAATAATGGGCTGAGTGACTAATGACAGCATAAATCGTATCTCAGAAGATATCACTGTCACCTTAGCAGTGGAGACCTCATTCAATCCATGGTCTATAGTCTGGAGCAGCCTTGGACCTTTTCACTCATTCAAGGACCCCTTTATCTCCCTAAGGGAAAAAGATCCCAGAAAAAGCCATCATTGCTTTATTAGTCTGTCCACGGTACCAGACACTGGCCTCTTGTTCTCACAATGACTCGGGAACATTCTTTTAGGTATGTGTGCGTCGCCTGCCAGGTCACAAGCCTTTCGAGGATTTGGACTGTGTCATACTCGTCATTCTTAGCCAGTTCAGCATGTGTTTGTTGACAGTGGGGCTGTATTGGTTAAGATACCCTTCTTCCAACTATGTCCCTTTACAAATAATTCATTTTGCTTTCACCTCAGCCCATGAAGTTAATGAGAGAGCCTCCTTCACAAGCTTGTTGAATATGCTATGATGCAGTGTGTGTTCACCCTGGCTGTTCCTGCCGATACGACCATTATTTCTAGGCAGCACTGAAACACCACTCATAATGCTGGAAGAACTGCCCCCTGAGCTCATGGTTCTCTGTAAACAGAGCCTCGGGCTCTGGGGACAGGGGTGTGAGCTAGACCTATGCCGCATGACGTACAGACAAGACAATTCTACGTCAGGTGCTCTGTTGTCCAGGAATGGAGCTTGCACTGCGTATGTTTCTGTGCCTTAAGATCTGACTTTATTTCATCTTCATATGTGGGAAGTCATTCTTACTATTCTAATTCTTGAAGATGAGGAAAATGAGACAGAGGTTAAACTGCTGAGAATCACACCCTAGGACGTGAGTCACTGGCCACAGATCCCATGATTTTTCTTCAAGCTGTAACAGACAACAAACGAAGCACAGGATGGGCATTAAATGTTTCCTGGGGTTGTGTCCAATTCATCCTCCCGAGTCACCAGTATCTCCAGGCCTCCTTGGCTGGTGTTGTTCCTGAAGGACCAGGAGCAGTGCTCCCCAAACAATGTGATTGCTGGGGTTCCCTCAAATCATCAGCAAATCTGCTGGAATCACTTCTGAAGGTACAGAATATAATTCCTTCTTAAAAGACTATAAGCCAAGCCATTATTCGATATTATCCAGTCATAACAAAATAATAATGCATAAAACTTCCCCTGGCAGTCTCTGTAAAAATCATACTGCATTGAGCCACTAAACGTAAATGAGGGGTCTCCGTATATTTAGAGACCACCATTAGTCACGAATCACTTATCAAACAGACATGAAAATAGCCAAGTGTTTTTAAATTTCATCAGAGTGAGGTAGGGGAAAGTTGCTTCCGGCCGAGGGAGGGCGGAGGAAGGCGACAGCAGCCCAAAGCGTGAAGGATAGCCCCTGGCAACAAGGAATTACCCAGCCCCAGCGCCAGTGGCGCCCACGCCGAGTAGCTGGGACGCTGCATTTCCCACTAGACAGCAAGCAAAGTCCTAAGAAGTTCTCTCTGCTCAACCTAGACCCCAACCAAGGTGACAGACATTTCCACGTCAGAAGCCTGAGCCCCGTGTCGGTGACCTCCATCTTGCTTCATAACATGCTGTTAAGGAGGTACTGTCGGGCTGGAGGAAAAGTAGGCAGGGTCAGGGTCAGAGAAGTAATGGTATCACTTTAAAAATAAGCCTGCGTTAATGGATAATTTAATAACCAGAGCAGTCGGGCTGTTTGTAAGGTCTGCCCCTCCTTCCCATAGGTGCACAGAGCCAACCGCTAATGCGTTCATTAGCCATGTTTACTTAGTAGTGGTAACAGCCGCGGTCACGACTGAGCATTTGCTAACTGCCTGACGTGAGTCACCTCGGCAACGCACTGTTAATCCTGTGCCCTCTCCTCTCCCCCGCTTCCCAAGGGGGCTGTGTCCTCTCTTGCTGGGGACGCATCTCTATTAAGCTAGGAAGCGGGAAGCAGCGCCACCTGGCGGAGTAGGCGGGTAGGAGGGTCGGTTTACAGAACGTGCAGTGTGTGCAGACTGGAGGCGGTCTGTGGTCCTGTGCTGCTCCTGCCGCTTAGGTCCAAGGGAGCTCAGGACAGCGGCGAACTGTGGTGCCTGCTTAGCTCACAAAAGCAGGCACCGGCCGCCAGGCTCTCTCAGCACCGCAAGTGCGGGACACAAGCAGAGCCCAGGCTCTTCTCAGCACCCCATCGCCTCCCCTCCACCCTGACCTCCCGTGCCCACCCTAAACCGCTCCAGCCTCTCTCTGCGCGCTTCCCTTGCCCAGCTTCTGCTTCCTGTATAACCCAGCCATTTGGGCCACGCTTTCTCCTGGCTCCTCTGTGTGTCCTCTTGGTTTGTTTGTTTGCGTTTGTTTTTGTTTTAACCTCTCCTGGTCCCCTCTCTCTTCTCTTCCACTCTTGCTCTTCATAACCCCCACCCTCTCCTCACGTGACCCTGGCTTCTTCTGCTGGCCATGTTCGGTGTGGACTCTTCCTGACGCCTCTGGCTGTTCTCTCCCTCACATCTGCAATAAACATCTTCTCAACCGGAAGCCGCCATGTCCTCACGTTCACTCACTGCCCCCAAGGAGTGTGCAAAGAAAAATAAATTATATTGCTATTTTTTCACAAATGCTCACATTTTCACAAATGCTCGGGTAAAATCAGGTGCTCCATTTTTCCCAGGGAATCAAGATCTGAGAAAAGGGATTCCTGCCTTGTTTGGCAGCTTTGAGCCAAGAAGAGCCGCTGAGACAAGTTCGGTGACTTCCTCGGGCCCTGCCAAGAGACAAGCTTTCAGCTGAGCCCCGGAAGCCAGAAGGAACCGCACTATGTGTCCTCTGTAAACGGTTCCCAAGACTCTCGGATGCGGCCCACTGGGCCTCTGCTTGACTTTGGCCACCTCGTTTGTCTGATGACCCCTGTGTCCTGGGCGAGCATCCGTGGCTCCCCGCGTTCTGGAGACACCCTGCTGAGGAGACAGGCGTTTCAGACCCAAGATTCAGGATGTACAGCTTTCGCTGGGAGGCAAGAGGCCCAGGCAGAGTGTGGTCAGTGTTGGAGCCGAACCCTTTGCCCTGGCCCGCAAGAGACCCCGGTGAGATGTCGCCCCCTAGCGGCTTCCTAGAGTCATGACTCAGGTTCCCTTTCTAAGCTACCACATCCCCTACAGAACCCCAGTGTGTAGGTTACAGCAGGAATCTAGCAACATCGAGTAGTTTATGACTGTTTTTTAAACCCCGAGCGAAGAAATTACTAATAATTGACTTTTATAACGTCTAACCAAAATATTCTAGAGATAAAAGTTGTGTATTCATAGGAAAAAATGTTTTTTTTAACTTTAAAAATACATGTAGTGTGGATCTCAGCATGTGGGAGGCAGAGGCAGGAGGATTTCTTAGTTTAAGGCTAGCTAGATCTACATAGCAAGTTCCAGGCCACTTAGGAGACAAATGAAAGTGTCTGGAAGTGGGGCGTGGCATAGGGTCTGGGGAGGTAAGTGGGCGAGACCCTTGTCGTGCAAGCGTGAGGACTAGAGTTCAGATCCTCCACCTGTAGCCCCAGAGCCGAGACGGCAGAGAGGAGATCCCTGTCTAGCTCAAGGAGGAGACACTGCCTCGCAATGTAAGCTGGAAAGGGACGAGGCAGACACTGACGTCACTCTCTGACCTCACGTGCACATGGGCAGTGCGATCTGCACATACACACACATCTGCACCCACACACATACTAATGCCTATACACACCTCATTCACACATACAAAGAGGATAAAATACGTGTGTGTTCAGGAGTACAGGATTCTCAGCAGCCTCCACGTGAGGAATGCTTGGGTTGAAACTTGTAATTTTTTTTTTTTTTTGCCAAGAGAACAAGACTTTATTGACGTTCAATGCGCAAAACCAAACTGCCAGCTGAATATTAGGATAAAGAAATGACTTTATAAACATTCAGAATTAAAAGTTAACCCTATTGGCTAGTGAGGAAATCCAGTGGGAGAGGACCCTGGTGCAATTCCTGCCCCCCCCCATGAGAGATTTTAGATAATTAACACTCAAATAATTCTGGCTGAGACAGCCCAGGAATAGATCTCAGGTGTTGTCACTCACACCAAGGCAGAGTTCCCACTGTAGCTGGAACTGGCATTAACTAATGTCTGGAGGGTTAGTGAACACTCTAGGAAATGACAGGGGGGTGTCTGGGAGTGGTGCTCCCGGGGGAAACTTGTAATTTTTAAAAGCAGCACTTGACAGAAAGATGCCATGCGACAGAGATTGGGTGGAGGGGTTTTCTAATGGGGGAAGTGAACGGGAAAGGGGGAGGGGAGAAGGGAGATGGGCCTCTGGGAACAGAAGAGAAGGGGGGAGGAGAGAGAGAGAGAAGGAAGGAGGGAGGGAGGGAGGGAGGGAGGGAGGGAAGGAAGGAGGGAGATCAGAGACAGGCAGAGAAGCAGAAAGACAAAGAAGGAGAAGGCATGGCCCTTTAGTGAATGTGCACAAGAGGTGATCTTAGTGGCTGCAACGGAGGACAATCGGGTCAGGACCCCGAGGACAGGCCAGTACAGATGCCTGAGTATTAACAGAAACAAAATGAAACACTTAAACATTCCTTTGTATAGTAAAGGAATTGTTAATTACTTTAACCATCTTTGGTTATTCCTTTGTGTAAATTTTACTTTGTTTTGCTCCTGCCTTAAACTGTATTTAAAATAAATGAAATCACATATATTTTTGTTACAGATGCTCCAACTTAGGAAGGCCCATTTGAGAGAAACCCAGCCGAAACCCACCACCTGTTTTCACTGCATTTTTATAAAGTGATTTTCACACTTCTGCTTGAAATGACTAGTAGCAAAATATTTTAACCTTTTTGTCTTCTGAAAATATTTATGTTTTAGAATTCTTACAGTCACTTCCCTCTTTTTACGTCTTTTCTTTTTTTAGGAAAAGAAGCAAGTATATCCCATGGGGCATAGCACCATGTGCCTGCAATCCCAACGCTGGAGGCAGGAGCATCAGAAGCACAGGGTCGTTTTTTACTACATAGCGTCTAAAGCAGCCTGGGCTACATGAGACCCGGCCTAAAACAGACACACAAGCCAAGAACTCACCTAGCCTATTTTTACCGGCTGTGCTTGGGCAGCCCAAGGGGTTCCAGGCGCTGAGTCAGCAGTGCTGTGTTCACACATTCACTCCTCGGCTGCTGTGCAGGCTGTGGGCCCAAAGCTTCTGGCTTTCTTTAAAGAGAGAGAAGGAAAGAATTATAGTCCCAATAGGATGGCTTGCCACGCCTTCTCTCTCAGGGCCCTTCCAGACACCAGATGCACCATAGAGGTGACGACCTGGGTCCTTGTTGCCAATGCCCCTGGATTGGTGTGGACAACAATGCTCTCAAATGCTCCGCTGCCATCTGCATAAGGGCTCAAGCAGCCAGACAGCCACCCCTGCTGGCAACACTAAGGACCTCATATTTGCCATTTCACGTCTTCTGCAAAGTTTTGGTGTCCTTATGTTGCTGAAGATCAAGGCCAGGGAGCAATGCAAGGGTTCTACCACCCCTGTGTCTGTCCTTAAATGCCCTCTCTGCATGGCTTTGGGTGACTTCAGGGTAGCTCTGTGGCTGAATTTCTCCCACACTCAGACTGCTGCATTCCTGGATCTTTTCCTCATGCCCGAATTCTGAGCATCATGTGCTAGGATTCATGCAGGTTGGTTGATCTCCTTAATGTCTGGTGGTCTCCACTTCCCCATGCTCACTTGTGAGCTCACACCCACGCTTTGAATGGTATCTACATATTCGTAACTGCTGAATACAGAATTCTAAACCCGTTGTGCAGGCGTTGGTGGTGCACACCTTTAATTCCAGCACTCGGGAGGCAGAGGCAGGTGGATCTCTGTGAGTTCGAGACCAGCCTGGTCTACCGAGTGAGTTCCAGGACACGGTCCAAAACAATACAGAGAAACCCTGTCTCGAAAAACGAGAGAGAGAGAAAAAAAAAGAACTTCCTTAAAGGGATGAAAACTGTATAGATAAACAGAACTACATTAATCTAAACCCGTTGTGTTGACACCTGCCCTCCTGCTGTTACCCACAAACCTCCTCAATATTCTCCCTCTTACTGAGTGCCAACCGAAGCTTCCCAGATGCTCAGGCCATGATATAGAGCTGTCCTTGACAACTGTCTCCCTCATATCCCGCATCGGCAGATCAAAATGTACGCTGTAGAATTAGACTCCTGCTGAATCTGCCACATGAAACAATTCTAAGAGGCTGTTTTGACGTGGGGCATATTGGGGATGGTACCTCTGGAAGCTCCAAGTCTGCTCATCATTGTCACTGGTCTTAATTTGCTATCTCCATCTTTTAAATTAAATTGTTTGTTTCTATTTTCTGAGACAGGGTCTTGGGTGTCCCAGGCTGGCGTCGGATTCTGGCGAAGCCAAGAGTGATCTTGAACCCCTGCCCCTCCTGCCTCTACTTCCCAACTGCTGGGATTACAGACATAGACCATCACACCTCGGTTTAGTACTGTCACCTTGAGCTGTGTTGTAAAATGTTCTAGAAGCTGGTGCCTCTGCCCCTTTGTTGCCCGATCCTCCTAGTACTCAACTTGCTGTCACCACAGATGTTGGGACTGGGTTTGTAGCTCCACGGGTAGAGTGCTCACCTGGATGCCTGAAGCCCTGGATTCAATTCCCAGCACCACATAAACTGGGTATGACTGTAATTTCAGCATTTCCATGGGGAGGAATGACAGTTCAAGCTCATCCTGAGCTACATAGAAAGTCAAGGCCAGCCAGAGTTACATAAAGCCCTCTCTCAAAAAGGGCTTGAGATATAGTTCAGGGATTACATGCCCTCACAGATGTGTCTCACAGAGGTCCAACGCCACAGAAATGCTTCTTTCATCTTCATCTTTCATATAAGGGTGAGAGAGGAGTCACGATGTCAGTGCTAAGCTGCATTGGTTTTAAGCACTGCCTCTCTCCCTGGGGAGGAGCAGACAGCAGTAGGTAAAGGAAATTCATGAACTATATCTGAGTCATGGTGAGATCACTTCTGTTGGGAAAAAATGAGGGAGAAAATTGAAATTCTTATGAAATTGGCACCCTGGCCAGACTTCAGACATAATGGCACAGTCTAACTCATACGGCCAGCTGACACAGAGACAATGTTGCCATGACTACTGAGGATAGCTGTTGGGAAAGCTGCTATCCAATGTCCTGTCTGTGTTGAAGAACCAGAGGTTGGGCGTGGCAGCCTCTCGCTTCACCTCATAGCTCAAGGATACAGAGGAACCCTGCAGAAGGACATGGGAACCACACACGCAGGGAAGGCAAAGGGCCTTACTTTCAAACATCAGGCAGGGCAATCAGAAGTGAAGGAGTCTGGCTATTAGGAATGGATGAGGTGAGCTGAGTCTCAGCCCAATGGGATTAGCTGTGGGCAGATGCACATGAACCTGGACGAAAACCACTGAGGCAGATACGCTTTGTTGGGGGAGAAGTGGCTGACAGTCCAGGTGGAAACCTGTGGAGCCCCTTCAACTGCAGCCTTTCCTAGCTACACCATGCTGTGCCCACTGGGATGGTGAGTACCCTGACACCCCAGGAAGCCAGATGTGTTGACAGTGGGGATCTACAAGGCACCAGCCACAACAGCGACAGCGAGGCTGCATGTCTGTCCCTTCGGCCAGCAGCAGTGTCCCTGACCTCCCCACCAGCTACCCCATCAGGGCCGCATCTGTCTGCCTATTTGACAACCACCAGACTCTTTATCTTTCTGTAGCCAAAAGTTCCCACACTGGTCACGTTTATCTCTCAGCAGCATCATCTCCTTTGAATGTATGAAATAGCTTGCCGATTATAGCAAGTGTTGATTCTCTGTCTTCCTGCTCTAAGCTAACCAACCCCCACAGAGGTGTGTAGATGCTCAACTGTTTTGTTCATGCATGCACTCACTGCACAAGCCACAGCCATGTAGGTACTCAGAGCATTTGCTGGATAAATTAAGAAACCTGACCATTAGCCAGCTACTAATTGGCTAGATAAATGGCCTGGTTTCATATTTTATTTTTTTATAATCTTTTCCTTTTTAAAAATTTACATTAGAAACAAGTTTGCTTTAGATGAAAATTCCAGTTCTCTCTCCCTCCCCTCTTCCTCTGCCCCCCAAACCTCTATCCCATCCCCTTTCCACTTCCCAGGGAGGGTGGGGTCTTCCATGGGGGATCTTCAAAGTCTTTCATATCATTTGGAGCAGGGTCTAGACCCTCCCCTGTGTGTCTAGGCTGAGAGAGTACCCCTCTATGGGGAAGGGGCTCCTGATGTCCATTTGTACACTAGGGATAAATGTTACCAGAGGCCCCATTGACTGCCCAGGTCTCCTAACTGACACCTATGTTCAGGGGGGTCTGGTTCTGTCCTATTCGGGTTTCCGAGCTGGCCGTCTGGGGTCCATGAGCTCCCCCTTGTTCAGGTCAGCTATTTCTGTGGGTTTCCCCAGCCTGGTCTTGACCCCTTTGCTCATCATTCCTCCCTCTCTGCAACTGGTTTCCGGGAGTTCATCTCAGTTTTTAGCTGTGGGTGTCTGCTTCTGCTTCCATCAGCTACTGGATAAATGTTCTAGAATGGCATATAAGGTAGTCATCAATCTCATTATCAGAGAAGGGCATTTAAGGTAGCCTCTCCACTATTGCTTAGATTGTTAGTTGGGGTCATCCTTGTAGATCTCTGGACATTTCCCTAGTGCCAGATTTCTCTTTAACCCTATGATGGCTCCCTCTATTATGGTATCTCTTTTCTTGTTCCCCTCTGTTCTTCCCTGACTCAATCTTCCTGCTCCCTCATGACCTCCTCTCCTCTCCTCTTCTCCCCTTCTCTTTATCCTAACTCCCTCTCCCCTCTTCCTGTGCTCCCAATTTGCTCAGGAGATCCTGTCCATTTCCCCTTCTCCAGAGGACCATGTATGTCTCTCCTTGTTTTCTAACTTCTCTGGAGGTGTGGATTGTAGGCTGGTAATCCTTTGCTCTATGTCTAAAATCCATATATGAGTGAGTACATACCATATTTGTCTTTTTATGACTGGGTTACCTCACTCAGAATCGTTTCTTCTAGTTCCATCCATTGCCTGCAAATTTCAAGATTCCATTGTATTTTTTCTGCCGAGTAGCACTCCATTGTGTAAATGTGCCACATTTTGTTTATCCATTCTTCAGTTGAGGGGCATCTAGGTTGCTTCCAGTTCTGGCTATTACAAAAAAATGCTGCTATGAACATAGTGGAACAGATGTTCTTGTTGCATGAATGTACATCTTCTGGGTATATGCCTAACAGTGGAATTGATGGATCTTGTGGTAGACTGATTCCCATTTTCCTGAGGAATCTCCATACTGATTTCCAACAGGCTGTATGAGTTGGCACTCCAACCAGCAGTGGAGGAGTGTTCCCCTTTTCCACATCCTCTCCAACATAAACTGTCTTTGATGCTTTTGATTTTAGTCATTCTGACAGGAGTAAGACGGTATCTCAGAGATGTTTTGATTTGCATTTCCCTGATGGTTAAGGATGTTGAGCACTTCCTTAAGTGTCTATCAGCCATTTTTTTACTCCTTTATTGAGAATTCTCTAGTTCTATACCCCACTTTTTAATTGAATCATTTGGTGTTTTGGAGACTTGCTTCTTGAGTTCTTTGTAAATTTTGAAGATCAGCCCTCTGTCAGATGTGGGGTTGGTGAAGATCTTTTCCCATTCTGTAGCTGCCTTTTTGTCTTGCTGACTGTGTCCTTTGCCTTGCAGAAGCTTCTAGGTTTCAGGAGGTCCCATTTATTAATTGTAGATCTTAGTGTCTGTGCTATTGGTGTGTTATGTTCAGAAAGCAGTCTCCTGTACCAATTCATTCAAGGGTACCTCCCATTTTCTCTTCTCAGAGTTTAAGTGTGGCTGGATTTATGTTGTGGTCTTTGATACATTTAGATTTAAGTTCTGTGCATGACGACACATGGATCTATTAGCAGTCTTCTACATGCCAGCATCCAGTTATGCCAGCACCATTTGTTAAAGACTATTTCTTTTTTCCATTGTATAATTTTTAGCTTCTTTGTCAAAAATCAGGTGTTTGTAGGTATGTGAGTTAATATCAGGGTTTCAATTCAGTTCCATTGATCTACCTGTCTATTTTTGTACCAATACCAAGCTGTTTTCAGGACTATGGCTCTATAATATAGTTTGAAGTCAAGGATGGTGATGCCTCTGATGTTCCTTTATTGTACAGGGTTGTTTTAGCTAACCTTTTGTTTTTCCATATAAAGTTGATTATTTTTCTTTCAAGGTTTGTGAAGAATTGTGCCAGTATTTTGATGGGGATTGCATTTAATCTTTGGATTGCTCTTGGCAAGATTGCCATTTTTACTATGTTGATCCTACCTATCCAAGAGCATGGGAGATCTTTCCATTTCCTGGTGTCTTCTTTAATTTCTTTCTTTAAAGACTCAAAGTTCTTGCTATGCAGGTCTTTCACTTGTTTGGTTAGTGTTACCCCCAAGATATTTTATGTTGTTTGTGGCTATTGCAAAGGGTGATGTTTCTCTGATTTCTTTCTCAGCACATTTATCATCTGTTTATCATAGGGTTACTGATTTTTTTTTTTTTTTTGCTAATCTTGTATCCTGCCACTTTGCTGAGGTGTTTATCAGCTGTAGGAGTTTCCTGGTAAAGTTTTTCTTGTCACTACGTAAACTATCATATCATCTGCAAATAGTGAAAGCTTGACTTCTTCCTTTCCAATTTGTATCCCCTTGATGTCCTTTTGTTGTCTTATTGCTCTAGCTAGAACTTCAAGTACAATATTGAAGAGATATGGATCCAGTGGACAGCCTTGTCTTGTTCCTGATTTTAGAGGAAGCACGCTGAGTTTCTCCCAATTTACTTTGATGTTGCTTGTTGGTTTACTATATATTGCTTTTATTATGTTTAGTGTGTTTCTGTTATCTCTGATCTCCCCAGGACCTTTATCATGAAGGGGTGTTGGATATTGTCAGAGGCTTTTTCAGCATCTAGTAAGAGGATCATGTGGTTTTTCTTTTTCAGTTTGTTTATATGGTGGATTACACTGACAGATTTTTGCATGTTGAACCATCCCTGCACCCATGGGATGAAGCCTACTTGATCATGTTGAATGATATCTTTGATGTGTTCTTGCATTCGATTTGCCAGTATTTTGTTGAGTACTTTTGCATCAATGTTCATGAGGAATATTGGTCTGTAGTTCTCTTTCTTAGCTGTGTCTTTGTGTGGCTTGGGTACCAAGGCAATTATAGCCCCATAAAAAGAGTTTGGCAATGACCCTTCTGCTTCTATTGTGTGGAACAATTTGAGGAGTATTGGTATTATCTGTTGTTTGAATTTCTGGTGTAATTCTGCACTGAAGCCATCTGGCCCTGGGCTTTTTTTGACTGGGAGTCTTTTGATGACTGCTTTTACTTCATTAGAGGTTTTAGGTCTACTTAAATTGCTTATCTGTTCTTGATTTAATTTTGGCAAGTGATATCTATCCAGAAAATTGTCCATTTCCTTTAATTTTTGAATTTTGTTAAGTACAAGTTTTCAAGTACGACCTGATGATTCTCTGGATTTCCTCAGTATCCATTATTATGTCTCCCTTTTCATTTTTGATTTTGTTAATTAGCATGATCTCTGCCTTTTGGTTAGTTTGGATAAAGGTTTGTCTATCTTGTTGATTTTCTCAAAGAACCAACTCTTTGTTACATAATTGTTTGTCTTATTTTCCTAGTTTCTACATTATTGATTTCATCCCTCAATTTGATTATTTCCTGGCGTCTACTCCTCCAGGGTGAGTTTGCTCCTTTTTGTTCTAGAGTTTTCAGTTGTACTATTAATTCTCTAGTGCGACTATTCTCTAGTACTATGAACTTTCCTCTTAGTAATGCTTTCAAAGTGTCCCATAAGTTTGAGTATGCTGTGTCTTCATTCTCATTGAATTTTAGGAAGTTTTTAATTGCATTCTTTATTTCTTTCTTGACCCAGGAATGGTGCAATTGTGTATTGTTCAATTTCCACGAGTTTGTAGGTTTTCTGCAATTTGTGTTGTTGTTGAATTCTAACTTTAAAGCATGGTGATCTGATAAGATACAGGAGGTTATTCCAATTTTTTTGTATCTGTTGAGGTTTGCTATCTTGCTGAGTATGTTCCATGTGACACTAAGAAGAAGGTATATTCTTTTGTGTTTGGATGGAATGTTCTATGGATATCTGTTAAACCCAATTGGGACATAACTTCTCTTAGTTCCTTTGTTTCTTTGTTAAGTTTCTGTCTGGTGGTCCTGTCTATTGGTGAGAGTAGGGTGTTGAAGTCTCCCGCTGTAAGTATGTGAGGTTTTATGTGTGATTTGAATTTTAGTAATGTTTCTTTTACAAACATTTTGGGGCAAAATGTTCAGAATTTAGTCTTCATCCTGATGCATTTTTCCTCTGATGAATATGAAATGACCTTCTTCATCTCTTTTGATTGATTTTGGTTCAAAGTCTAATTTGTTAGATATTAGGATAGCTACACCAGCTTGTGTCTTGGGTTTCCATTTGATTGGAAAATATTATCCCAACCCTTTACTCTGAGGTAATGTCTGTCTTTGTAGTTGAGGTGTGTTTATTGTATGCAGCAGAAGGATAGATTCTGTCTTCATATCCATTCTGTTAGCCTGTGTCTTTTATAGGCAAATTAAGACCATTAATAATGAGGGAAATTAGGAACCATTGAATGTTAATTCTTTTTTGTTTTGGATTTGTTTTTGGTGGTGGTAATATGTATGGATTTACCAGTTTTTCTTTTGGCTTTTGGTATAGTAGGATTATCTATTGCCTATGTTTTTCTGACTGTAGTTGACTTCCTTAGGTTGAAGTTTTCCTTCTAGTACCTTCTGTAGGGCTGGATTAGTGGTTATGTATTGTTTAAATCTGGTTTTGTCATGGAATATCTTGTTTTCTCCATATATAGGGATTGAAAGCTTTGCTGGATAAAGTAGTCTGGGCTGGCATCCATGGTCTCTTAGTGTTTGTAGAATATCTATCCAGGACCTCTGACTTTCAGAGTTTCCATGGAGAAGTCAGGTGTGATTCTGATAGGTTTACCTTTATATGTTACTTGGTCTTTTTCCTTTGTTGCTCTTAATATTCTTTCTTTATTCTGTATGTTTGGTGCTTTGATTATTATGTGGTGAGGGAACTTTTTGTGGTCTACTCTATTTGGTGTTCTGTAGGCTTCTTGTAGTTTCATTGGCATGTCTTTCTTTAGGTTGGGAAAGTTTTCTTCTATGATTTTGTTGAATATGTTTTCTGCCCCCCTTTGAGGTGGATTTCTTCACCTTCTATACCTATTATTCTTAGGTTTGACCTTTTCACAGTGTCCCACATTTCCTGGATATTTTGTGTTAGGGATTTGTTGGACTTAATATTTTCTTTGGTCAATGAATCTATTTCTTCTAGTGTATCATCAACATCTGAGATTCTTTCTTCCAACTCTTGTATTCTGTTGGTTATGCTTGCATCTGTAGTTCCTGATCATTTACCCAGCTTTTCTAATTCCAGCATTCCCTCAGACTGTGTATTTTGTTTTGTTTTTATGTCTCTATTTCAGCTTTAAACCCTTGCATTGTCTGAATTGTTTCTTGCAATTTCTTGTTTGTCTTTTACTCCATTTCTTGATTTTTTTTGTTTTTTTTCTTCCACTTCTTTAAAGGATTTTTTTTCATTTCCTCTTTAGGGTCTCTATCATCTTCATGAAGTTGTTTTTAAGGTCATATACTCTTATGTTTCATCTGCGTTGGGATGTTCCAGTCTTGTTGATGTAGAGTCCCTATACTCTGGTGACATCATATTGTTTTTTCTGTTGCTGAATATATTCTTATAGTGTCATCGTCTTCCCATCCCTTCTTCCAGTGGGTGCAGGTGGGGTCTCTTCTTCTCCTGGTGGGTACAGATCCAAGGTTCTCTTCCGGTGGGTGCAAGCAGGTCCAATACTCCGATGGGTCTCAGGATGAGTGCAGGTGGGTCTGAGACATTCCCTCTCCTAGTGGGTGGAGGTAGGACTAGCACTGCAATGACAGCAGACTCTGGATGGCTTGATCCACCTGGGGTGAGTTGACCTGCCCGCAGCCCCCATGCCCAGAGATCCCAAAGAGGGCAAGTGGAAGTCAGGCCTGAGACAGAGGCCCATGCTCACCTCTCCCTTAGGTGGGGACAGGACTAGCACAGAGATGTCAGCAGACTCTGGATTGCTTGGTTCGCTAGGGGTGAGTCAACCTGCCCACGGTACCCAGGCCAGAAGATCCCCCGTATTTTACTATTAATACCACATACCCAACTTTTTCCATGGGTACTGGGGACCCAAACTTAGGTCTTCAGGCTTACAGGGCAAATACTTTATTTTGAACCATCTCTCTGGATCCTCCTACTTCTCATGTTTATTTGAACCTCAGCATGGAGCAAATATAGTAATCTGGCTAAGGGTGTAAAATAATGGAATGTTTTTAATGGAGTTTGAGATTCAGAAAAAAGATATAAATATATATCTTTATACTTTTCAACAAAAAGAGTAAAAACTCATGCAGAAAGCCCTGTACCTCAAGAGTTCTGGGTACCCAGGTATTCAAAGTAAATGGGTCAGACAAGTGATGCCCTGGGCACTCAAGTCAGGCCAGGCTGGCTAGGCCTCACTCTAAAGCATGTCAATGGTTAGGCTAAAAGCACACATACAGTTCTACAGTGTGTTTTTCCTAAATTGTAATGCATTCATTTTTCAATTAGAAGATCAGGAAGACGTTTTTAAAACTTTAAAAATAACCAAGGAGCTGGGCGGTGGTGGCACATGCCTTTATTCCCAGCACTTGGGAGGCAAAAGTAGGCAGATCTCTGTGAGTTCAAAACCAGCCTTATCTACAATAGCTAGTTTCAGGACAGCCTTCAAAGCCACAGAGAAACCCTGCCTCGAACACCCCCAAAAAAATAACTGAGGAATTCTGTACCCCACGGTTATTCTTACTTGCTTATGACCAAATTGCATATGTGTTATATATAATTATATCCATGGTAGGCACAAAATTTTATGGCAGGACTTTTTAGCATAATATATATCAGAACAATGTTTTGTTGATACACAGATTTCATATCTTCCATTTTTTTTTTTTTTTTGGTTTTTTGAGACAGGGTTTCTCTGTGGCTTTGGAGGCTGTCCTGGAACTCGCTCTGTAGACCAGGCTGGCCTCGAACTCACAGAGATCCGCCTGCCTCTGCCTCCCAAGTGCTGGGATTCCATTTTTATGTTTATCATATTATTTTTTAATTCATAACTTTGGAGGTTTCCTCTTTTTAAAAAAATTAATTTATGTGTATGGGTGTTTTGCTTGTGTGTATTTCTGTGCACTATGTTGTGTGTGTTTGGTGCCCCAGGAGGCCAACAGAGGGCATCAAATTCCCTGCTGCTGGAGTTACTGATGGTTGTGAACCACCGTGTGGGTGCTGTGGATTGATCATGGGTCCTCTGGAAGAGCAGGCAGAGCTCTTAGCTGCTAAATGATCTCATCAGCCTGCTATGCTCCATCTTAAAGTAACTAACTACATGTTATCACATTGAGTAAATATTTGATATTTAATCATCCTTCAACCACCAGATTGAGTTTGTTATCAAATATTTACTGAATATTTTCATAGTGACTTTGTTTTTACAGTAACACAGATGTGTTGAAAACAATATTTAGCAATGGACTAAATATTTTCACAAAATCTTGGTGCAAATCTGACATCAAAATCTTACAGCAGCCAGGCGTTGGTGGCGCACGCCTTTAATCCCAGCACTCGGGAGGCAGAGGCAGGCGGATCTCTGTGAGTCGAGGCCAGCCTGGTCTACAGAGCGAGTTCCAGGACAGCCTCCAAAGCCACAGAGAAACCCTATCTCGAAAAACCAAAAAAAAAAAAATCTTACAGCAAATGAACTTTCTATGGGGTCTTTTAAGTTCCCTATCATTAGCAATAAAGAACAATCTGACTAGCTGAGGGCACGGACCAGATCACCTGACCAGCCTGCACGCACTGAACCATAGCATGTGAGCCAGCTGTGTCTGTTTGGCCTGCATGATATTTATGCTTTCTGAAGGACATTTGGAGTTAGAGAAAATACCATCAAACTAGTCAGAGCCCTCCTCTCTCCCCGTGGACATGTGTGTGCACATGTGTGCTCACATAACCTGCAAATACACAGTTCATAAACAGAAACACATGACACCCAGCACAACCACATAAAATTACCTACACTCATGAAACACAACCATATATACATTAACAAATAATACATATAAATGCGCACACACACACACACACACTTATGACTTCCTACAATGTACTTGACCTGCAGAGGTGTCTGAATTTGTGTTGCCTTTGTTAATCCAGTGTTGAGAAATGGAGAACCACTGAACTGACTCTGTGGTACATGCAAAACGAGTAAATTTAGGAGTTAATGCTACCCATAGCAAAAAACCGTTGACTATAAAAATTACCATATGCAGGGGCTAGAGAGATGGCTCAGAGGTTAAGAGCACTGCCTGCTCTTCCAGAGGACCTGAGTTCAATTCCCAGCAACCACATGGTGGCTCACAACCATCTGTAATGAGATCTGGTGCCCTCTTCAGGTGTCCAAGCATAGAACACTATATGCATACATAATAAAATTTAAAGAAAAAAATTATCATATGGACTCAGATATGTGCATATTTTGAATGTGCAAAAATCTTATTTTTATTTGTTCTGTTTCAAAAATTATGCCCTTTTCTTGAGATTGCCTGACCAGAAAAAAGGAAAAAAAAAAAGAATCTGGCGGAATAATGCATGATATTAGACCGAGGAAAACAATTTCAACCTTTTTTTTTTTTCTGTTAGGAGAGAATTTTATTTTAAAAGTGTCACCTTAAACTGCAAGGATGTCTGTTAAACATCACAATTAAACATGCCAAAGGAGAAGCCATGTCAGTTTCAACCTTTAAGTATTGACATCTGTGCTATATGACTCCAGAATAAAAATGAGAGCAATTCAAATAATGTACAAAGACAACCAAAGCTGAGATGATATATTCATAAGTTTGTATTGAAACATCAAAGAAAGAAACATTTTTAAAGAGAATCTCATCACATCGCCTAGTAGGCCATTCCGGCACTGTCTAGCCCTTTGGAATTCTACCTTTGTTTCCTGGGAAGATGCCAAGGGAATCTTCACCCTTGACTTAATGCTCTTTCAGAGACTTAGGGCACTAAGCTGCCTTCAGGTTGTCCTGTCCTCATTATGTTGCCTGTAACCTCTGGAACTAGTTTTAGGACATTACAATGTGAACCTGAACAACTTTTAGAAGCTTGTTGTGGTATTATAGACAATTCTGAAGTGTCTGTTAAAAATACCTACTATGCTATATATAAATTAACGCTGTGATAATCCAATATTTACATAAGTTCACATCTAATTAGCTTCCATACTGGTTATAGGTTCATGTTTTTCAAATATTAAATTAGCAATCATTCAGAAACTGCAATACATAATAATTTATAGAGAAATCAGCACATTGAATAATTCTGGCATTTGTTACCTGATAAACAAGAGGAGAGCAGGCTTTGTTGTTAGTATTCAGGCATCTGTACTGGCCTACCCTTGGGGTCCTGACAGGATACATCCTTACCTGCAGCAACTAAGAGCACCTCCTGTGCACATTCCCTACATTCCCTTTTAAAAGGTGGGCCTTTCTCTTTCTCTCTCTTCCTTTCTCTTTCTCTACTAAAACTCTTATCCCCAAGGACCAGCCTCTGCCCCCATCCCGTGCCCCCGCCCACCTCTCTGCCCCTTCGTTTTCCTCTTCCAATAAACCTCCTGTTTGAGCCCAGATGCATGGTGTGACTTCTCTTGGCAATGTTTTTTAGATTACAACATTTGTACAATACTACTTTATTTTACCGGAGGAAGCTTGCTGGTAGAGCACTTGCTTGGCTTGCTCAACACAAGCTCCCATCTTACTGACAAATATCCCAAAGGGAGGGCTGGTACCAAAGCCACCACAGCTGTGGGAACAAAGAAAGCAGAATGGACAATCGGACATGTCCAGCTTGTTTCTTTGTAAGGGAGGACGCTCCCGAAAGTGCTTCTGAGCAATCCCAAGCACGTTAATGAAACGGATCATTTGCCTCCCAATATCCAGAATGCCTTCTCTCCAACAACATCCCAGATGTTCTCTGGGCTTCAAGCCCTGCACACTCTCAGTCCAAGTGATCTACATGCAGCCCCATCTCCGTTATAATACTGCGCGAGGTGGGACCGTGGCAGATGCCATGGAGGGCGGGGGACACACGTGCGGGCAGGCAGAGCCTAAGTGGGAAGTTTTATTGGGGGAAAGGGAAGGAAGTGGAGAAAGGGAAGGGAGAGGGGGGGAGAGACAGCGGGAGAGAGAAAGAGAAGGAGGAGGGAGGGAGGGGGAAACAGGAAGAGGAGGGGGAGGAGGAAGAGGAGGAGGAGAAGGAGGAAGAGGAGGAGGAGATGATGGAGGAGGAGGGGGAGGAGGAAGAGGAGGAGGAGGAAGAGATAGGCAAAGTCCTGTCTGTCTCCTTCAGAGGAACAGTGGGAAAGAGAGAGCAGAAGTGGGTGGAGTTTTCCTCTTAAAGGGACAGGGTACATATGCCTGCCATGTGCAGGGGGTGCTGTACTGTGCCAGATTCCCAAGGGGCAGGGGCAGGTTTGCCTGGATTAAACAATCTCCTTCCCTCATCCTCAGGCCAAGTGATCTAGATGCAGACCCACTTCCATTCCTTCGCAGCCTTCTGTCTAAGACAGAATGCTGTCCGATCCAATCCTTAATACTGGAGTTGGAGCACAGAAATACACCAAGACTGTACCCACACATCGCAGCCCACAGACCAAGTGATTGGGGCAGGGCTTGCTGTGTCCAGTCAGAATGAAATTCCTTTTTTTTTTCCCCAGAATGTAAGTTCATCAAAAGTAAGGACTTGGAGCTGGGGAGACAGCTCAATAAAGTTCTCAATAAAAATTCAATTAACAAAGCCATGTAAACATGAGGACCAGGATTCTTCCCCAAAAGGAACTCATAAAAAGGCTTGGAACAGTGGTCTCAGTATTATCATAACCTCAGTGCTAGGAAGGTAGGAGTAGGTGAATCCTTGGGGCTCACTAACAGCCAGTCTAGGCTAATTAGTAAGGTTCATGTCAGTGAATGAGAGATGTCTCAAAAAGCAAGTTGGACAGCAACCAAGGAACAGTATCCCATGTCAACATTCAACTTCCACATGCATGTGTATCCATACAAGCACATACGTATTTGAACACGTGAGTGCTCTGTGTGTGTGTGTGTGTGTGTGTGTGGTGTCTTCACACACACACTTCATTTGCCTGTTTACACTGCCTCCCCAGCATTTTAAGCAGTGTCTGGAACAAAGCTTGATAAACATGACTGAGGGAGCTGCCAGGTGATCTGAGAGAAACACTGGAATGTGATGACCTTTGAATCTCTCTATGGTTTTTCTTTGAAGTCTAGAATCAGACCACATTCATTCTGTAAAACAGAATTGTGTTCCAATGAGCTGAACAGACTGGTTCTATGAACAGAAAGAGCTTGAAGGAAGCAGAAACAAAACAAACAAAACAAAAACAAAAAGGGCTTTGGCCGTTTCAAAATTACCCTGCTTGTGATGCAGAGACGGGATGGGAGATGGGAGAACATGAAAACAACTGATTAGCTAGCATCGGGGAATTTCACATTGTTTCTTTCATGCAAGGAGTAAGACACAAAGAGCATCTTTATTGTTCTGATTTAAATCGGTCTGTTAAGGAGACATGGCTGCTGTCTTGCCAAGTCAGAGGAGTGGCACGTTTCAGCTTGGTGGTGTGTAGCCTGAGTGAGTCTCTCCCTTCTCTTTGACTAAGACCCTGGGGCCTGTGCAGGACTTTCAATGATGCCTGTCCTCTGCCTTAGGCTCCCTAGTTAGAGGGTGAGGCTGCTTCTAGACCTTGACCTTGGGTAAAGGATGTCGTCTCTACCCTGAGTAAATTTCCTCATCAGCAGAACAGCATTAGTAGCAGTGACACCGGTGGGTGTGAACTTTTAAGAAGCAGCTACACTGGGATTAAAGGCAGCGCCACGAAGTCTGGCTCCTGATCTCATTTAGGACTCTGCCATAGCTAAATGTATTTCTGGGTCTTTCATCCAGCAGGTCAACACGTAGTCCTTTGCTTGCTGCATCCGTTTGAGTTCTCATTTGCAACCCAGCAGTAACAAGGAAGCAGCCCTCAGCCCGCAGTCATTGGCAGGATCGATAACCTAAGCCACAGAGAGCTTAAATATTTAATAGTTTCAAAACATGACCATCATTTCTGTTAAGTGAGAGAACTGTAAACAAAGCTGAGTGTGGCCGTGAATGCCTAAAATTCCAGCCCTGGGGAATTTCACCCTGGGAGGGCGTGTGGAGGCAGGGGAGCAGGTCCGTCCTGAATGCGTGGTAAGTTTGTGGTCAGCTTGGACTACATCAGGTGAGACAGACAGACAGATGACACACAGACAGACAGATTAATGGATAGCAATTTGAAGTACAAAGAGAGACAGATTTACTTTCAGATGACATACTTGATTTTGAAAATCCATGAGTCTTTTCAATAAAAGACACTGGAGTAAATGAGCATCCACAATCGAAACCAGAAAAAAAAAAGAAATATCTGGATTCATGTTTCATAATCTTCTTTGTCTTGTTTTTCCAGACTGGGTGTCTCTGTGTAGCTTCGGAGTTTGTCCTGGAACTTGTTCTGTAGACCAGGCTGGTCTCAAACTCACAGAGATCCACCTGCCTCTGCCTTCCAAGTGCTGAGATTAAAAGTG
The DNA here is from genome assembly GCF_017639785.1 of Mesocricetus auratus. Lineage (NCBI taxonomy): Eukaryota > Metazoa > Chordata > Mammalia > Rodentia > Cricetidae > Mesocricetus > Mesocricetus auratus. The sequence continues at coordinate 27,082,920 of NW_024429195.1, read as the reverse complement.
TGTGCTACCATCACCCAGCTCATATTTCATAATTTTCATAAAATTCCACTCAAAATGATTTACAGATCTAAGCAAAAAAAAATACAAATAAACACCTCTAAAGTTGCTGAAGAGAACATACAGATAACCTTGAATTTGACAGTGAGTCCAGGATGCAACTCCAAAATCATGATCTACAAAAGGAAAAACCTGATAAACTGATTCCATCAAAATGAGAAACTTCTTCAAAAGACACTGTAAAAAGAATAAAAAGACAAGTCTGGGGTGGTGAAGCAGAAATGCTCACAAATCAGTTTAAGAAAGGATATAATATAAAAAGAACTCAAATTTTTTATTAAATTTTTTCATTTGTTTTATTTTACATACCAACTAAAGTTTCCCCTCCCTCCTCTCCTCCTGATCCCTTCCCCCACCACCTATCTACCTTTCCCCCATCCCTTCCTTCTCCATTCTGAAAGGGACAGGCCACCCATAGGAATCAACAAAGCATGGCATATCAAGTTGAGCCAGGACTAAACTCCTCCCCCTGCATCAAGTCTTAACTCTTAAATTTTACAGTAAGAAAACAACCAGTCAAATTTAAAATAGACCAAAGGCCTAAAGATAAACCCGAGCAAGGAAGGTAAACAAATGTCAAATGAGCATGTGGGATGATGCTCAGCTTCATATGTTGCCAGGGAAACTGCAGACTGAAACAACGCCACACTTCTGCACACCTGACTGTGGTCAGACACAGGCTGCGCGGCAGATGCGACACCTGACCATCAACACCGGAAAGCTGGGGGCTGGCGAGATGGCTCACTGGTGAAAGGCACTTGCCACCAAATCTGATGGCCTGAGACCCATGTGGAGAGAACTGACTCCTACAAGTCATCCTTTGACCTCCACACATGCACCGTGGCATGGACCCCGCCCCTTTCCCTACTAAATAAATAAATAAATGAGTGTGAAAATATATACAGCAGTGGCAGTGGATGGTGGTGAAGACATTCCAACCACAGAGCAATTGGAACTCCTGTTGGAAAGGTTAGACAGCATTTTACAAAACTAAAGATCGACTTACCACACACTGTTACAGGCTTGCTCCATGATACTTACCCAAATAAGGCTAAAAGTTTTGTCTACACAGCAACTCCTACGGAAGAATTTACAGAAAGCTTACCCGTAGCTGCACAAACTTGAAAGCAAGCAAGATGTCCTTCAGTGGGTGAATGAACAAACTAGGATAGAAAGGTAAAGAGAAATGCACACTTGGTCCGTGGCAAGACTCAGAAGATGCTTGAATGCATATTGCTGGGGGGGGGGGATCTGAAAAAAGGCTGCATCTCCGGAAAACTGGAGACAGTGAACTGAGTAGTGCTTGCCTGGGGCTTCAGGAGAGGGGAAGAGAAAGAGAGATGGAGCACTGACTTTTAGGGCAGTGGAACTTCTTCCCGGTGCAGTAATGGCCCTACATGTCACATCAGCTTGTTAAAACAGCTGCAGTGACTCTTAACGGAAGCCAGGCAGACACCAATGTAGCTATACATACGTCAATCACAGGTTTATTTCAAAGGGCTACGTGGTGCTCTGTGTGAAGTAGGAGGCTTGCCATAAGCATACTGTCAGTATATGTTACACACTGAGACCATATCTAAACAAACAAACAAAACACCACCATCAACAAAGCCAGAATCCAGTAGCTAGGATGATGGAATTTAATGAGAATGGAGAAATATTTCATTTTATTGTGTTCCTACTTATAAATAAAATCCTCGGACAAACCCAGAGAAAGTATCATTAAAGGACCAATGACGAACTAAAGCATGCTACTACAAAGATATGGGCAACGGACAAAAGAAAATAAAAGAGAGAGAGAAATTACCAGTGCTCACACTAAACATGCAATGAATGCCTGTAACAGCAAAGCTTTCCTCTATACATCATGCTTCTGGAAGAAAAGATCCTCAAAAGGGAGAGTTGGCATGGGTAGACAGATGGATACACTGCCTCTGTTTGTGAAAACATAAAAATATAGCCCCTTCCTTGATACCCTTCAGTCCTCAGTCACTTTTGTGAATGTATAGTAAGGTAAGGCACTGGCTGTTATCTTTAACTGAACATGCCCAACTTCAAATGAAGATGACAGAGCAGTGTACATAGCATGGGCAGGGGAACCTCTCCTCATAGACTGGATAAACGCAGTTTGCACAATGCAGACACTTTCATCACTGAGCTGAGTTCAGAGCTTGGAAGCTGCTTGCCCCCACCTGTACTGATCGTAAAGAGAGGACTTCTTTCTTGTCTTCCATGACCAACAGGACAGTGAGGCACCCTTCTTGACCAAGAAACAACCATAGATCAGGACTTAGATTTAAATGAAGGAAGCCTAGTCTCCACTGGACTTTTCTTGATTCTGTCTATTTCAATTCAAAATATTCAAGCGTCCTAGAGTGTTCTCCCAGCCTTTGACTAGGAGCTTGTATTGATGATTCCAGTTATGATACTTATAGTGAGCAACAAGACTTACTATGGGACTAAGACACTGGCATTTAGAGAGAGGGCCCCATGGAACAGAAAAGACCAGTAAGAGAACCACTCTAAGTCCTCATTGGATGCTGATGATGGCAACACAGTGATTCAGTGGGGAGAGTAAAGTTTGTTCAATAAATGAAGGAGGGAGGAGAGAAAGAATGGGGGGAGAAAGGAAGGAGGAATAGAGATGGGAAATTTTTGAGGAAAACTGGTTTATTTATATGAAAAGGGAAAATCATTCTTTATCACATACCATATGCAAAGCTCAATTCAAGAAAACTTAGTGTAAGTTAAAACTATACTTCCAAGCCAGGTGTGGTGGTGCATGCATACCTTTGATCTCAGCACTCTGGAGGCAGAGACAAGGAGACCTCTGTGAGTTCAAGGCCAGCCAGACCACAAAGCAAGTTCCAGGACAGCCAGGGCTACACAGAGGAACCCTGTCTCAAAAAACTAAAAACAAACAAACAAACAAAACTATACATCTAGCATAGAGGAAAACAGCGGAATATTTTTGGTAACCTGGGTGGGAGCAGGGTCGGCAAATGTCTTCTAAAGAGGACATAGAAAGCAGTTAACAAAAAGTGAATAAGTTAAAAATACACCTTTAAATATATATGTATATGTATGTATATATATGTATATATATATTTTTTTTTTTGACCGGTCCTGTCCCTTCCGGTGGCGAGTCTCCGTTCTGGCTCGCCTTCCTGCAGCCATGGCGATCCTGTGCTGGGGCCACGGGGGTGCGGGCCCGAGAAAGGCTCTATCTCCTAGGACAGAGAAGATGGATGTTGACCTAGACTGGCCCAGTGTTTACCCTGTTGCGGCGCCATTTAAACCCTCTGCTGCTCCAATGCCTGTTCTAATGGGGTATCCAGTAAAGAAGGGCGTGCCCATGGCAAAGGAGGGGAACCGAAAGCTTTTAAAGATCCCGAATTTTCTGCATTTGACTCCTCTGGGGATTAAAAGGCACCGTGAAGCTCTAGACGATTTCTGCCCTGAGTGGACGGCTGCACGAGACTGTGATGAGGAATGTGAGAAGCATTTTCCAACTGAGATTGACGCCGCTGATTCTGCGTCATCAGGACCATCTATTCGAAACCCCAAAGCACGAGTGGTAACATTAAGGGTTAAACTTTCAAGTTTGAATTTAGACAGCCATGGAAAGAAGAAACGCATTAAACTTGCAGGAGAGCGGTTCCGCAAGACCGCTGATGTCCTCACTGTCACCAGAGACAGATGCCCTGTGAAGAGGCACAACTATGACTATGTGCTGTATCTCCTCACAGTCCTGTACCACGAGGCGTGGAAAACTGAAGAATGGGGAGAAAATGGGACTGAGGAAGACATGGAGGAGTGTGTGTGGGAAAATAGCTCCTCGGAGAAAAATGTTCTCCAGACCCTGCTGCAGAGGAGAGCTGCCGACAGCAGTGTGGCACCGAGCAGGGAGGTTGAAGACTACCAGAAGTGTGTAGTTCGAGTCAAGAATGAGGGCGAGAACGAGGAGATCCTCACTCAGTACAAAGAATCTGTGAAGAGTCTGTTAAATCTGGAGTGAAGTCTAAAAAGTGCCTGTTTTTATCAGTTTTATGATGTATTTGGTCACTGATTTGATATAAATGGAAAATATTCAGGAAAAAATATTTTTGACCATATCCATAGATTGACCACAGGTAGGAGAAAATATCTGCAAAGCATGTGTCTGTTAAGGGAACATGTCTGGGACACTCTAACAATTCCTACAACTCCACACAACAGCCCAAACAGCCAAGGTGGAGACAGCATACTTTACTCAAACTTCAAACATAACAGAAGAACCATTTAATGGTTTTGAAAGGTAACATTCATTGGCATAGAAACTTGTCCATTAAAAGGGAAATCATATAAAAATCAACATCTCTTTCTATTTATTAACCATATCCTAATTAGTACAACAAAGTTTGGATAATAACAAGTTACTAAAAATACACACACACACACACAAAAACGAGCTACATGTAATTATTACTTTTTATATCACAACCTTAAAAATATAAACCATTAGATACTTTGAAAAACATACACAAAATAATCATTTGGCATTTACAGTATTAAAAAGTGAACTAAAATGGAATAAACTGCACTAGACAGAATGACCTCTGTCGGGAACATAAACTGGGGTCAAGGGATGTCATGGCCCAGCACTGCCATTTTTTCCATGATCATTTGTCACCAAAACCTATCCCATTTGGTATAAGAAGACATGCAACAGATAGATGGTAGCATTTCAATTTAGTTCCAACATACTAATCTTCTTTTTCCTCAAGGGGACAAACTTAATGTAAGAAGAGCAGTGAGGCCCATGGGATGTGGGGCACATGGCTAGCTGCCACCTCCCCTTCTGATTCCCAAACACAGGCAAGGGAGAATGGTATGAACAGCACATACAAAAGCCACCATCCCCATGTGGCTGCCTCAGGTGAGACTAAATAAAACTGAAGCGCTGCTAGCCCTGTTTCAGTGTTTACTAGACACATGTGACTAGTGGTTGCCGTGTTGGGCGCCACAGATATAGAACAGCTCCACATCACAGAAAGTTCTTTTGCACAGCTCTGGGTGTGGGAAGTGTTTCTTCTCCCTCTGCCTGGCCAGTACGTAGGCTGTGAGTAGAAACAGCTCGAGAGGCGATCTCCCAGGATGTTCCTGGGCTGAAGGAAGAGAGGTAGCGTTTCTGAGCACAGTGCCTTCCTCGGCGTATGCAAGGGATGGCCTTATGGGAATCAAAGACAAAAACGTGGTTACCACCAAAATTTAATTAACAGGAAAATGGTGGAGGGGACCAAAAAGGAGCAAAAGAAAACAACCTACATTGATTCCCACGCCAAAGCTCCATGAAGAGAGCATGAAGACCCACACCTCCCCCCACACACACACACATAGAGTCACAAATGTGAAGGCTTCCAGGATACTCGATTAGAAAATTCTGGCGCAGGGAAGTCAGCTGCCCAGAGAGGAAACCAGACCTGACAAGCTTTTCCTGAGAACTAAGGAGACCTCTCTCTGCTCAGCCATATCACCTGGAAGTGTGTCCTCACACCCCCCACAAGGTGGGAGGGATGGAACCACAAGCTTCAGCTTTCTTTTTTTTTTTAATCATTTTTTATTTTAATTTTAAATAGCTTGTTTTACATGTCAATCCCAGTTCCCTCTCCCTCCCCTCCTCCCGCACTCCCCTTCCCCCCCCCATTGCCAAATCCTTCCCCATAGGGGATATCTAGAGTCTGTCATTTTACTCTTGGTAGGGTCCAGGCGCTCCCCTAAGAGTCCAGGCTGAGAGAGCATCTCTCTTTGTGCTATAGGCACACGAAGACAGTTTGTATACCAGGGATAGATGCTGATCCTCAGCTCAGGGCCCCATAGGTTGCCCAGGCCTTCTCACTGACACTCACATTTGGGGGGTCCAGATCAGTCCCATGCTGGCCTCCCACTGTCGGTCTGGGGTCCAAGAGCTCTCCCCTGTTCAGATCAGCTGTCTCTGCTGGTTTTGCCAGCCCATTCTTTGCCAATTTACTCATCACTCCTCTCTCTCTGTCACTGGGTTCCTTGGGTTCAGTTCAGTGATTAATTGTGTGTTTGCCTCTGCTTCCATCAGTCACAGGATGAAGGCTCCCGGATGGTTATAGACATCAAGTTCATTATCAGGGATGGGCATTCGAGGTGGTCCCTCCACTATTGCTTAGCTTGCCAATTGGTGTTATCCCTTTAGATCACTCGAGGTCACTCTGGTGCCTGATCTGTCTTCGAACAAGCTTCAGCTTTCTTAACACTGTATTTCTGCACAGCTGTGCTTTGTAGCCAGGGCATAGACATCTGGTTGTCCACCCCGGTCCACCCACATTGCTCTTATCTAAAGAGCTCAGGTTTTGGTTAAAGACAACAACATAGCATTAAAGAACCCTACAGAGAACAGTGGTCAGTGACATAGTTCTAGCCAATGGGAGTCTCTTTAGAAAGTCGTGGATCCAGACTGGCGTGCTCTGTTTTTCCTTCCAGCTTCCTTCTCCTTGTGGGGAGCCATGGAGACCATATCAGAACCTGGAAAAATCCTCATTGCCTCATGTAAAGTGTGAGTTACATGATCAATCACAAGACCCCTAATTTATTCAAGCCCCTGTTTAGTAACTTCTTACTTCATTGAAAAAACAATCCCTCTTGATTCTCAACTGAGAATATGATTTCTTCCTATAGTAAAACAATGTTGACTAAAGATCCCAGACCTGTGTAATAAATTCAAGTAACTTAGGAGCGTTAACACCAGCAAAGCAAAGGTTGAGTGTAGAGATCATTCACTTGGACCCATCCGGTTATTCTGAATCTGTGAGATAGGCCAAGAAGGGCCGAGGTGAGCTGGGTCCTTAAACAAAGAATCTGCTGTTGCAAAACACAGGAAGGATTTTTTTTTAGCTTGATCCAAGAGGAGGTTTTTTCCTCAGCTTGTTACTTTCTGATTTCTTTCCAACTTTCTGATTTCTTTCCAAACATGGCAGCAGTGGTCATTTCCCAGCTTCCTAAGGGCCAATTGTTTACTATTCACTAGACTAGCGTTTAATGTGAGTCCTTATTCATTCATGTAAACAGAGTAGCAGCAGGATATTTGAAGAATTTGTGTTGTGTAACTGATTCAAGCAAAAAACAAAACAATCTAAAGCCCAGTACATCAACCACTTAACTTGCCCTTCTGTGTAATACAGATACCTGACCAATTCCAGTGACCTTAGAGTTTTCATTGCAGATTTAGCTTAAATAAGCACAAATACCACAAGCTAGCTGCAAAAGTTATTTTCAAAGTACAGAACTCTGCATTAGTATAACTAGAATTCTAAAAGTCTCTAAATCATGACTTAGAAAGAAAAAAACCATTTCCCACTATCCTTAAATGGCTTAACCATTCACAATGCTCAAAATTCTCTTCGTTTATAATTGAATTCTAGTGCACTTAGTCTGAAGCTAGGCGGAACTGGGAACGTAGAATGTCACATTAAAAATAGGGTGTTGCGTGCTGCTGGTATACCTTGTTCCAAGTTCCCACCTCTGCAATGAACCAAAAACAAATCCTGTCTTCCCCAGAAGCCCGTGCACAGGGCGAGCTCTGGGCAGATGCCCCATGCTGCAGGACTGCACCAGATGGCATCAGGCCCACAGTCACACCTGTGCCCTGCAACTGAAGTACGGGCATGGGGAACCTACTTTATCAGACATTTTAGATTTTGCAAATGGGAGTGTGACATCATTCTCATTCAACTTAGAATGATTTCCTCTAGTCAAAGCTGTAGACTCATTGTGATTACAAGTTTGGAAATGAGCAAACAACCAAGATTGTCCTAATAAGATATAAAGTTATTTTAAACAGCTAAAATTTAGATCTAAGTATTAAACAGCAACATTTGAAATAAAATACTAATAATGCATTTCATCACTATGACTCATAATGAAAGAAATTTGCCTTCTAAGCTTTGTGAAGTATTCTTGTTGAAAATGAAACAATAATTTATAAATTATAATAAATATGATAAAATAATAAATAAATTATAATAAAATGAGCTGCTTTTTAAATGTTCCTAACTTACCAAATGCTTTTTACTAATTCATATTTACCTCATTTTTCAAAATATGATTGGCCAGGCGTGGTGGTACATCCTCATCAGGAGGATGAACCAGGCAGCTGGTATGTTCCAGGGCAGCCTAGACTCTGTAGTGAGACATGTCTTATTCATACATGTATTAGAATTCAAGGCTATTAGGACCAGGTCAATGAATTTAGTAATCCAGACATGCGGGAGTTTTGTGGATGTCAGCACATTAGAGCTAGTTCAAATGTAGTTTTTTGAATCAATCACAGTGGCACACTCCTGCAATACCAGAATTGGGAGGCAGAATGACAAATTCAAGGTCAATCTGGCCCCCAAAGCAAGTTCAGGCTAGCTCAGACTACATAGTAAGTCCAGGCTAGTTCAGGCTATGTAGCAAGACTCTGACTCCAGAAAACAAATGAACAAAAAGTATCTCTACTGTGAGGGATCAACTTTGTGCTGGGTCTTGGAAATGGTGATTGGATAAAAGAATTAGAAAAGGCGATTCTACAGATGTCGAATTTTCCAAGGCAGAATTACTAACTAGAGAGCAGGGCAGAAGATGCCACCAACACTCTCTGAGGGCAGACGTGAGGAATCATTTTTTTCTTTCTGTTTTTTTTAAAATTTATTATGCATACAGTGTTCTGCCTGCATGTATGCTTGCAGGGCAGGAGAGGGTGGTTGTGAACCACCTGGTGGTTGCTAGGAATTAAACTCAAGGCCTCTGGAAGAGCAGCCAGTGCCTTTGATCCCATCTCTCCAGACCAATGTGAGGAATCTTAATTCCTGTGTTTTAGAACTACTTTCCAGTAGATGTCAGAAGAATAAATACCCTGGGCAGGCTACATAAACTAGAACGTGGTAATTAACAAATTAACTTAGTTAGTGCGGTGGTAATAGCATGGCCACTCCTTTCTTAGCAACTTGTATATAAAACTGCAGAGAGACCAGCTCAGTACTGAGATGCCTGAGTTTTCTGTTCTCTCTAATCAATGAAGAGGTGACTTACACTCCTGGACCCCGGGATCCCAGGATTGCCAGGAGAATGAAAATATTACAAAATCAAGAAGCCAAGCTGGTGGCTAAAACAATTTATATTCTGGTTATTTACAAAGTATGAAATGATTATTTTCTGTCCTTATAAACAACCGTATTGTTCATTAGTTGCTCCCACGTCCATTGTCCATGTTTATATTAACTGTGCAACCTGGTAGCAAAACATCTCTGCATAGACATCAGCTAATTAGAAAACTATTGTTCAAATCACAAAGCAGATTCACGGCTGCTAAGTTTGGGATTAAGACTGGAAATGGAAATCAAGCCTCACTATAGCTCTGATGAAGATGTGATAGGAGACAAGAATTTACTCAGGAAATAAGAGCTAAAATAAACCACTGTCTTCTTTTAAGGCCAGCTTTATTGTGACAAAACGACATCAAATATGTAGGAATCAACTTTTGTCTCCAGCCAATCACCTACCTAGACAGGTCTGGTTTGGCTTTTGCTTAAATTATCAACCGTTCCCTTCTGTGAAGTTTCTGCATCATCAGGATCAGGCTAGACAAAATAAGATGTTGTGGGTTTTAACTCTGTGTGTGTGTGTGTGTGAGAGAGAGAGAGAGAGAGAGAGAGAGAGAGAGAGAGAGAGAGAGAGAGTGTGTGTGTGTGTGTGTGTGTGTGAGTGTGTGTGTGTGAATGTGTGTGAGAGTGTGTGAGTATGAGTGTGTGTGTGTGTGTAAAATTAGTGTTTCCATAGCATAGCCTGTCCCATCCTAAAAAGATTAACCCCAAACCTTCCCTATTGATGACAAATCACATTTGCATCTCTGTACTATTTTCAAAAGGTGGGGTGCCTATTAGATTTGCAAATGCTCCTGGCTTCTGTTTCTAATTCCCATAAGCCTCAGTCTCTTCTTTGACTTTTGCAAAGTCAAAGATTTGGCTTCTTGGTTCTGGAGGAAGCTCTCCAGTTCAGAGCAGAAAACTTCAACTTCGGGTGCCTGTTTCTTACACCCCAACCCTTCTCTTTGATAGGCCCTGGATCTTGAGACACTAGACCGGAGGGAGAGGCCCCAACATACCTTTCTCAGGGAGATTTTCACTGCCCACTGTCCAGCTTTGCGGGGTTCCCCGGTTGTGATTGGAGTTTGGTCCTGGGTGCCACCAGTCATGGGCACCAGCCTGGGTCCAAATGACATAGATCTAGGAAAAGGGATAGATATGGGGGATGAAATGATGTCTCAAACTACATTGTCTGACCTTGTTTAGGATGCACAGGGGAGTTTTCCTCTGACGCTCAGCCTTTTCCAAGAGGTCTGATACATTAACCACAAACAGGCCTCTCCCTTCACACCAGCTCTTTCTTCTAACCCTACACTACGCAAAGTGGCCCCTTTTGACTGCCGTCCGGGCCGTAACCAAAGGTCATTTTCCAACGAATCATCCTCATATTCATCCTCTGCTGTCCCCGGGTCTAAACCCACATTTGACACCCCACCAGGCTAGACTAGGAGTAGCAATCAAAAGTAGGAGGAAATCTCCCACCCCCAACAGGTCACTGAATCATCTCCCCTGGGCACCACCATTGAAACTCCTCTCAAAGCAAAGCTCACTCTCTTCAGTGGAATTTGGATAATTTTGTTGAAATGGCTGAGCTGAGTTGGCTGAATAATAGTATTTCCCACCCTTAGATACAAATGCAGTTGGTCTGCGAGAAAGAGTTCGCAGGTGTGCATACCATTCTCGCCCCCAAACTGACGTCTCTCCCGGGATCAGGCTTGCTCTAGGACTCTGCTCCGGGGCCAGATTCCTGTCCCCGCGGTCCCCTGCCCTACAGCGGGTCCGGAGACCGGGGAGGAGCACAGTATGTTCCCTGCCGCCGCTCCCGCTCCCGAGGGGTGTACCTGGATCCCCGCGGAGCTGAGACCAGCTGAGCCCTGGGTCACACCGCTTGCTCGTTATTGAAACCCCACGGCTCCCGGTGCAGTGACAGTCGCCCGGGTTGCAGCGTCCCGGCCGTGTTGGCCACCGAGTTCTTCAGCTGCTTGATGACCACGAAGAGCAGAAGGAACAGGAGGAAGAGCAGGAAGAAGAAGAGCGCCAGGTAGAGCAGCAGATTCAGCTCCCACTCCATGCTGGGCGCCGCCCGGGCGGTGCGCGCTGCTTCGCCTGGAAAGGCTCTGCGCGCTCGCCCCCGGGTCCCCAGCTCCGCTGCCGTCCGCCTGGCCTCCGCTACTCCCCAGAAGCACCGGAACTCTTGGACCAGATCTGCGAGCGCCGCGGTTCTTCTTCTGCGTGGAGATAAGAGCGAACTTCAGCGGGTGGAGACAGGAGAAACCTCCCAGTGTCCCCGAGTGTCTGCAGCTGGCTTCCTGCAGGTGTTCTTAAGACTCCCATTGGGGAGAGCAGGTGGAACCCCTGTCCCCTCCCTTCATAATGAATGTCCTTCTTAATGTGTACCACTTGCACCTTTCCAAAAGAGACACAGAAGAATTAAAAGTGGCTAAAAATGCCATCGGAAGGTTGGAGGATGATGCTCCTTGTTGTTAGGTGAACATTGTTCCACTTCAAGCTGCCTCGTCCCTTGTAATTGCACAGGCCATGTAAGACAGAGTGCGGGTTTTTTGTTGTTGTTGTTGTTGTTGTTGTTTGTGTTTTCTCCTCTGTATTATAGGTTTCTACAGAAGCACTAACAATAAAATGCATTTCAAATGTCGTGTTTTACATAAGCTTTCTGCTGTTGGCTTGAAATTCAATTTCTTTTGATGAAAAGAGAACCAAAAAGTCTTCGAGGTGCTTTGTGAGGGCCCCCTCCCCAACAGCTCCGTATTTGGAAGAACCGGTACCTCAGATGGTGAAGCTCTGAGAGAAATGAAGTTTGTTTGCTATTGAGTGTGCCCTGGAGCTTGGGTCCTGGTCAGCTGGGTCCGTTGTTTTGGTTTGCTTGTTTGTTTTTGTTTTTTGTTTTGTTTTGGTTTGGTTTTGGTTTTTTTTTGTTTGTTTGTTTGCTTATTTTTTTAAGACAGGGTTTCACTTTGGCTTTGGAGGCTATCCTGGAACTAGCTCTTGTAGACAAGGCTGGCCTCGAACTCACAGAGATCCAACTGCCTCTGCCTCCCGAGTGCTGGGATTAAAGGCATGTGCCACCACTGCCCGGCAGGTCCATTGGTTTTAGGCCTGTGAAAAATGGAAGTGCCATGCAAGAGCCCCAGGACAGGCTGCTCCATTCAGACAGCCAAGGAAAAGCAGAAATGAAAGGGTCCAGGGACAACACACATTCCTCACAGCCACACCCCGTGGATAGTGCTTCTAACCCAAGCTTCACTTCCTGAGAGCTCATTCTGGCCTGAATTTATCAATGGATTCATTCATCCATAGATGAAGTTTGTATCCTCATGATCCAGCTACTTCTTAGTTGCCACTACCATTTAGGGACCACTCCTTCAGCACATGAAACTTTTGAAGGACACTTTACACCCAAATCATAATATTGTGTAACTAGGTACTCCAAAACTCAGTGACTAAAAACAGTAAGAACGTTGGGGACTTCTCCAGTTATCTGTGGGTCAAGAATTTGAGAGTACTCTTAGTCAGGTGTGGTGGCACACACCTATAATCTCAACACTTGGGGTCTGAGGCAGGAGGATCTAAAGCAAGTTTTAGATCAATTTGACCTACATGGTGAATTTCCCCTTCAAGTCTGGCTGTCATCAAAGTTTGTCCAGATCCCCAGGATCCAGGGACAGGAACTTCTAGGAGGCCTTCAAATCTGTCTGTTACCAAAGTTTGTACAAGCCATCTCCTGGGCTTCTGGCTTTGTTTCATTCTTTATTTGTAAAGATAGGAGAGTTGCCAAGACTGAGACAGGAGGATGAACCCTGACAAGCATATCCCAGATTATATGATGGGTTGAGCACAGTCTGTGGCTGTTCCAATGACATCAGAGGTCACACAGACAGGATGGTAGGAGTAAGCTGAAGGTCCGAAGACTCAGCTCTAGTCTCAGCTCTACCTGACAATGGTTACTGCTTCCCTGATCTCTCTGTTTCCTTTGCCTTGAATCTGCTATGAGGGTCAAAATACTTGGGGTGTTAACAGTTTATTTTTCTGTATATTCCAGATACTAATATTACATTTTTAGGATCTCCAATATTACAGGCTACTGTTACAATTTTACATGTGCTTGCTTCAAGCTTCTTAGTGGGTACAATCAACAGATAGATATATATATATATATATATCATATTGATCTACTTCATAACAGGGCTATGTTGTCACTGGCTTCTAGGAATTATTGTTAAATGTTTCAAGAAAATTACTAAAATGCAACTATTATTAGAAATTCCATCACATAAATTAATAATGTTAATGAGTGAATACGTACTCAAACCTCATCCTCCCATTGATTTTTCCATACATCTCCTTCATCTATGCACTTATATGTCTGTTGCTGCTGTCAGATGGCAAATACATTCTCCTGCTTGTTTGTTTCTAAGCATACCTGCTCAGTGAAGGCGTTGTCTTAGTTAGGGTTTCTATTGCTGTGATGAAACGCCATGACCAAAAGGAACTTGGGTAAGGAAGAATTTACTTGGCTTACACTTCCATATCATTGTTCATCACTGGAGGATTCCAGGACAGGAACTCAAACAGGGCAGAGACAGAGTTTGTCCCTAGGAAGTGGACCAATGCCACAAACAGGACCAGGACCAGTTGTTAGTGTTATCTAATGAATTTAGTGTTATCTACTAAGTAGAATTTAAGTTCTTATCCACATTTAACAGAGTTCTGACTTCCCAGAATCCCAGAGCTCTGCTGGAAACACCACATGTTCCTCTGGGTAGATTTCTCTGTTTTATGTAATCTTGGCAAGAGAACAAATCCCTAAACCAGGTTTCCGTTGCTTCATCCTGTTATGGAAACCTGGGTAGCAGATATAGTTTCTACCCTACTCTGAAACAGTGCAGAGAGAAGGGCATTAGAAGTCATAACGGAAACACAACTAAATTTCCTTCATGCCAGTGCAAACTTGGAAATGGACAGACTGCGGGCAATGACTGGGAGAGGTTCATACATCCACACTGGGGTGTTCTGAAAGCAAGAACAGTCCAGGGTCAGGACCTGGTTCCTTCTGCCCGCCTCCACAGCAGCCTTGGCTCCTGCTGCTTCTCTACAGGGCCCTCTGCCTTGTTTCCATTCTATAAACTGCCAGGTACTTCAAGAGATCTCACTCTTGCAGTTAGGCAAGGTGATCAAAGACAGCTTGCAGAGAAGCACGGTGATTGACAAGGAAAACATTGCTTACACACTTCACACAAGATAAGCATTATAATCAACAGGGTGTTTGATAGAAAAATCATATGCCAGCTAGACTTCTGTCTTAGGGTTTTTATTGCTACGGAGAGACACCATGATCACAGCTACTCTTATAAAGAAAACATTTAATTGGGGTGTCTCTCTTAGAGATTCAGTTCATTATCATCATGACAGGAAGCAGGGCGGCATGCAAACACACGCAGTACTGCAGCTGAGAGTACTACACTTGCAGGCATCAAAAAGTTGACTGAGACCCTGGGTGGTATCCAGCAAAGGAAACTTCAAAGCCCACCCCCACAGTGACACACTTCCTCCAAAAAGGCCACACCCACTCCAACAAAGCCACACCTCCTAATAGTGTCACTCCCTCTGAGGTAATGGGGGCCAATTACATTCAAACTACCACAATATCCAATGGCTTGAAGGATGAATATTGAAGCACAGAGAGGTTCCATAATCTGATAATGTATTCTGTGTTTCCTTGGATGTAGTTAGTTAACCTCTTTAGGTTGGAGTTGACCTTCTTAGTACCTTCCGTTGGACAGCATTTGTAGATAGGTATTCCTTAAATTGGTTTTATCATTGAATGTCTTATTTTCTCCATGTATAGTAATTGAAAGTTTTGCCGGGTGCAATAGTCTGGGTTGGCGTCTGTGGTCTCTTAGAGTCTGTAGCACATCTGTCCAGGCCCTTCTAGCCTTTGGAGTCTCCATTGAGAATTCAGGTAATATTCTAATAGGTTTGCCTTTAGATGTTACATGCATTTTCCCTTGCGGTTTTCAATATTCTTTTTTTTTTTTTTGTACTGTGCACTTAGTGTTTTGATTATTATGTGCCAAGGGACTTTCTTTTCTGCTCCCATCTATTTGGTGGTCCATATGCTTCTTGAACCTTTATAGGCATATCCTTTTTTAGGATAGGGAAATTTTCCTCTATGATTTTGTTGAAAATATTTTCTGGTCTTGGACCTGTGTTTCTTCTCCTTTTTCTATCCCTATTATTCTTAGGTTTGGTCCTTTCGTGATGTCCCAGATTTCCTGAATGTTTTGTGCCTGGACTTTTTTAGATTTTATATTTTTTGAATGAGTTATCCATTTTTTTCTACCTTGTCTTCAATATCTGAGATTCTCTCTTCCAAGTCTTCAAAGCCATTGGTGAACTGACCTCTGAGGCTTTTGTTTGACTTCTTAGTGTTTTATTTCAGTTTGAATTTTCTTTAGTTATTCGATTTCTACTTTCATGTCTTGAAATGTTTTCATTATTTCATTCAATTGTTTGTGTTTTCATGGTCTTCATTAAAGCGCTTATTCCTATCCTCTTTAAGATCCTTGAACAAATTCACAAAATTGTTATTTTGACATCCTTGTCTTGTATTTCTCAGGGCCTATTGTAATGGAGTTACTGGGCTCTTAAGGAAGCATATTGTCTCGGCTGTTCATGTTTATGTTTTTGTCCTGGGATCTAGGCATCTGGAGTTACAGTGTTTGAAGTGTTTCTTGGTGGAAATGTCTGCTCCTATCTTTGTTGGGGGGGTGGGGTTGTTCCATTCTTTGGTTGTTGTTGCCCACTCTGAATCGCAGTTAAGTGTGATGACCTTGGTGTCCCTGGCAGAGAGTGCTTATGTTGGTCAGTGGGTGCCACATGGAGTTGGGCTAGGAGGGAAGGCTGAGAGGGGGCAGAGAGAAAGAGCTAGGGTGACTGGGGGTCTCATTGAGAGGCTGGGTCCTCAGGATGTGGAGGTAGAGTTGGAGGGCCAAGAATAGTTCTGGAGAGGCCAGAATGGAGGACAGGAAGGATAGAGAAAATCACTGACCAGCATCCCAGCCCCGTGTGGCCACTGGGGGTAGCTGGTAGAAAGTGCTTCGGGGATCAGCAGCTGACCCAAAGGAATGAAGATGAGCTAGAGTGGAAGGCCTAAAAGTGTTGGCAGGAAAGAGCTAAGGGGACCCTGTGTCTGTACCAAGAGCTGGAGCCCCCAGGACTGGAGGTAGCAGAAGACAGGGCATCCCTGGAGGTAGGTTGCAATACAACAAATAAGAAGTCTGTCTGGACCAGGATGGAAGTGCAGGGGCCGCTCCCTGGAAACCTTGAAGGTTGAGGTGGATATGGTGGTACACACTTGTGATTCAGAATTTGAGAGGTTGGGGCAGGGGGTTCAGGAATTCGAAGCAACCTAGGTTGCATAAGACTCTGCCTTAGGAAAAAAAAAACCCTCGAAGGTCAAAACTTCAAGTGAGCCAGTACCAGACTGATGAATGTTCCAGAAAGAGGTGGAAGGATGAAGGTCTTATGCTGCCTTGCTCAGATTCACTTCAATTTTCCTAAATGTAACTACTTAGATTACCCATTATCTCAGCAGCTTAAATGAATTTATAAATACTAATAAATACCCATATCTGCTCTCAATAGAACTTACACTTAAACTAACTTTATTGCCACAAGAATAATGTTACCTTTATCCCATGCTCCCAGTATGTTTCAGCTGTCATAGCTGAGATGCCTACTTATCATATCAGAGTGGACCCAGCTGTTAGGTTCTCCCATCTTCCCCCAGTCCTTACTTGTTACTGGGTGTGGATGGCATAGCCTGCCCTCTACCGGAAACTTCTCCAGCTCAGGGGCTGCCCTGCCATCAGAGTTCTTCCCGTATAACCCAGCCATTTTGGTCACCCACCCTTTTGTACCTTTGCCCTCTAGGCTGCTGCACCTCATTGTAGCATGAAAAATAAAAGACCCAGAGGCAGCTATTGGGATTCAAGCTTCAAGCCGAAGACCAGAGAGCAAAGCAGCCAAGCCAGTAGATCTTACCTCTCCCCAGCTGAAATGGCAATCCTGTCTCCACAAATCCTCAGAGGCAAAAGCTCTCACTTCCTGTCTCCTCCTCCTTTTATTCCTCTCTCTACCCAGCCATATCACTCCTATCTCCACCTCCCGAGTGCTGGGATTAAAGGCATGTGATCCCAGGTGCTAAGATCACCTTTGTGTGAGCTGTTTCTTTTAGGACTGGATCAATTTCATGTAGTCAGTATGGCCCTTGAACTAACAGAGATCCATCTACCTCTTAATCCCGAGTCCTGGGATTAAAGGAATGTGCCACCACTGCAGGCTTCTAAGGCTAAATAGAATGGCTGCTTTGTTATTTTGATCTCCAGTGGCTTTAATAAATCATGAACAATCTATCACCACATCTCATTTCCCTCTCTTCCTCTCTCCTCCTCCCCTCTCCCCACATGGCCCACCTCAGTCTGGTCATATCTACTCTGGACTCTCCCAGATGTTCCAGCCTCTGGTTATGCTCTCCCACACATCTACAATAACTTTCTCCGCCACCGTATCTAGGCGCAGCCATGTCCTTCTTTTTATTTCTTTTTTGCAGTCATATACCATACAAGACCATATGAATTTTGGGTTCTGTGATACAAATGGCTCAAAGGAACAAATCTTTCTCTTCTTAAGTATGCACATTAATGGAAAACCATGGAAAGAAAACCTAAGTATTTTAAAGGTAGACAGAAGCTCATTACAGATTAAAGCTTGGCACATTCCTAGGCTACAAAGAGCTCTTGCAATGCACAAGTAGGAATGTTGGACCCCACACCACCACCCACGAAGTGGACCAAGTACACACTCCCACTAACACAGCCTGCCTTGTTCCCAACTCCATCGGGAATTGAGCATTTTCAAATATTTTGTCTCCTCCCCACAGGTCTGAGAACAGCTGAGTGCTTCTCCAGACCCCACAATCCTGGCCTATGACATCTGTGTCACACAGTTAAGAGCTTTTTGACTGCCTGGTTCCTCCCCAGCCTCACCTTGACATGGAGGGTATCCTTTGTCATAATAGACACCTCAGACATTTACAAAAAGAGCTGAGAGCAGAGGCACAAAAGCTTATTTGTCTCCTAATTTTGCTTCAGAACTAAAGGATCACCCAGAGTAGAATGTGGTCAGTTTTCAGTCCCTAAGCTTACCTGTTGGGGTACCTACAGCATGGAAGAAGCTTTGTAGAGGGAAGAGTTGGGGTTGGGGAGCACAAGGCTTCTAGAGCCTTTGTAAGACTGGCTCAGTTTGGTCTGAAATAACCCAAGAGAAACAAAAGAAATGTTCTGCCCCATGCTATGGTCTAGACAGGTGGTTTGACCATAATTGACAGGGCTAGATTCTTCTGCACATTTCCCCAGGTGCTGCAGGCCAGGAAAACTGAGTTAGTAGATGTAGGTACCTCTGATTAGATAAGGTAGCTTTCAAAGCATTTCAATATGTTCTGGGGATAGGATCCATATTCTGTGACTATCTCCAGGCCCCAGGACACACTGTCCTAGCAAGTTAAGGCCTAACTGGTCCCAGTGATCCTGGTGACCAATATCTCAGAAGTATTATAGCCATACTGCCCACAACCTTCTGATAATTGCATTTCCCTTCCTTTGCTTCATTCACCAGTACAGCACCATGTCCGTTGCTATGTGGTACAAACTAGAGTCTCTTGAAACGGTCCTTGTTCACACTTGCTATATGCCAGATGAGAATTGGAAAAGCGATGAGAGAGTCTGTGGGAGGGCAGAAAGGGAGATCCTTCTACTTGAAGATGCTGTGCGAAGCTAACTAACCAACAGAAGCATCCATACCCCACATGGCCTCCTCGTCTCCCACTCCATCCCATGCGGGTAGCTGAAGTGGTTATGCAATGCTTTTATAATGAGATACTTTTCAGTAGATAAGACATCCATGATAAGCTACTTAAGACTCTTGTCACCATCTAGGGATGTCAATGAGGAGGGAGAAAAGGGAGGGAAGGAAAGAAGCAGGGACACCTGGGAAGACATTTCTGTGAGGGGGTCTGTCTTAGGGTTATCAATGCTGTAATGAAACAGCATGACCAAAATCAAGCTGAGGGGGGAGGAGCTTATTGGGTTTATATTTCCACATATAGTCCATTTTTGAAGGAAATCAGCACAGGAACCTTGAGACAGGAGCTGATGCAGAGGCCGTGGAAAGGTGCTGCTTAATGGCTTGTTCATCATGACTTATTCAGCCTGATTTTTTATAGAACCGAGGACCATCAGCCCAGGGATGGCACCACCCACAATGGACTGGGCCCTCCCACATCAATCACTAATTAAGAAATGCCCTACAGGCTTGCCTGCCTCCAGCTCTATCTTATGGAGGCATTTTCCCATCTGAGGTTCCCTCCTCTCAGATGACTCAGGTTGGCATAAAACTAACCAGCACAGTAGGATGGGTCCCAAATTTACCACTTAGAATACTTCTGTAAAAACCACTTTAGAATTTGTTCTTGGCTTAGAATGTCTTAAAAACAGTTGATGTATCAAATCTGTCCCATTACTGAAGAAGAATGGCAGATTGTAATCATGGCCAAGCACTACTTCTTTAGTGTCCTTCTGGTAAGTTGGTCACAAACATTGGAGTCAAGACGTCTGCAGCTAACCTGAGACTTGGATCAATACTGTCATGTAGAAAAAGAAAGAATCTTAGCATGAGTGAGTGACAGCTTTGTCCAACCCAGTTTTAACGGCAGTGTTGAGACAGCTGACACTAACAACGTCTACAAACTTTATAGGAGCTGATAATGTTGGGAGCTGCATAGGCACTCTCAAAAGCACAGGTGCAACTCGGCTAAAACAGGCTGCTCCGGGGGGAAAGGATGGAAAGGAAAGGACACTTGGTTGGTGAATCACCAGCTTGTCAGATCTGGTGACTCTGACAGCTACAGCCTGAGCGCTCACATCTGGTGCTCCAAGCTGTTGTTCACACATCCCCAGTGAACATAAGACATCCAGATTGGATCCCAGCCCTGGGCTCCACTGGTCTCCCTTTTCTGTGCTACAGGGTGAAAGCATAGGAATTTCAAGTGCTGTTACCTTGGGCATCTGTCCTGCCTGTTGGGTCTCTTGGACACTTTTGGTTACCCACCAAGACCGAAAGCTCTCTTTTTGTTCTTTAATCCGAACTCTGACTTTATTCAGGAATCTCCCTCTTCCCCTTCAGCATGGATAAAACTGTTTCAGAGAAGTGGGTCCTGAATGGTCTAAAAATACACACAGAGAATAGAATGGTTTCTTATTTTTGGTCTACAAGAGAGCCTGTGGCCTACATTGACTTAATATATGAGTCAGCCTTCTCTCCAAACAGGACGAAGCTTCTGCAGCCATCAAATGGTTACAAGGCTGTTAAGTGGGGAGCAATGTAAAACAGTGACATCTAGATACCACAAAATCACAGCCTAGGGCTGGAGGCACAAAGGACAGATCAGTACTACAGAGCCTGCTGCCATTGTATTGGGAAGGCCACCAAAGCACTCACTGTACCCTGGCTTCAGGAGTGATCTCTCTGTGAGAGCCAAGGGCCACCGTTACTAGCCACTTCCCAAGGTGGCCGAGGTTTCCTCTCATCTTCGTGGGACAGGAACTTCATGAGCAACTCCACAGGAGGCAGGCAGTCCAGGTATTCAGCACAGGAGGGAAGAGAGAATGGTCATAGGTAGGGCAAGAAAGGCTGCCCAGGTTAATGTGATCCTGTAATTCACCCCCCCCTCTCTCTCTCTGTCTCTCTGTCTCTCTGTCTCTCTCTCTCTCATTCTCTCCCCCTCTCTGTCTCTCCCTTCTCTCTTCCCTTCTCCTCTCTCTCCTTCCCCCTCCCTCCATCCCTTCCATATATAAGCAAATCAGAACCATGCATCCTCCAGAACCAGCCAAAGGATAAGCTCATTAGATAAAGTCATGGCAAAGCAAACAAAACCTGCATCCCTGGTGGCATTGTTGGGCTAGCAATTCAACCAGTCCTGAAAGCTTGTTTTTGTTTTTGTTCCATCATTTTAAATTTGGTGTTTCTGAGAGTACTTTGCTGATATATTCAAAACCATCACTTTTCTCATCTGTCAAATGAGGCTAAAATATTTTAAAGACATACAGTATTTGAATAAAAGAATTGTAACTAAGTAGGATAATGTGTGAAGCAAGCAAAAGAAACACACACACACACACACACACACACACACACACACACACACACACCATTGGCTCCCTGACTCTTCCCCTCTGGAGATCTCAACAAGTGCATATTTGGTTGTATTTATGCACACTTCAATCATAGGTGCTGTCATTAGCTTAATTAATTTCAAAACATAAAAAACATTCCAGTATCAGAGCTGTAGAGGACTTTAAACCTTTTTTCCATTTTCCACAAGCTTAAAAACCATGGGCTATAAATTCAACAATGTAGAGACTGTCCCATTGTTTTCTTTGTGACCCACAAAGCATGTAAAAAGAAAATGTTCAGGCTGCTGATAAACCTAATGGCGACTGACTACCATACTCGCTTGTGGGTCTCATTCCATCGGAAATCTGTTGGTTGGACTACACATAACTGTCAGAACAGTTGCTCAACAATGAACAGGAAACGTTGCAATCCCCAAAGGGAATTCAGAATCCTTCTCCACCGGCACCCGTCTGTGCTCTTTCTAACCAGTCTTTCCATGGGTCGTAGTGCTGAGCTGCTGGGTTCCATCCATCTGAGCTGTGCCGCAACCATTCCTCACTTAGGAGAGAGAAGCTCACAATTCCACGGTTCTTCCTCTTTTATCTTGTACTTGTCCGCTGAAAAGGTTGTTTGAAAGAGGAAACCAGCCAGATACCAGCTTTGCTGTTTTGCTGATGTCTTGGTTATTTGCCTCTGCCTTATTCCCTGATTTTCAGTAGGTGACAACTTCAGAAGCCAGGGCTGGCAGGAGCCCTGAACTTTGGACATTGTTGGTAACTTCTTTGTGTTCCCTAAACTAGGGGACATACACACAACCATCCCCACATCCTCTTGTTTTTCCTGCCAAACCCAGGGGTGGTGGAAGAGGGTGATTATCAGGGTCAATTGCTCCCCAGCTGCTATGATGACAGCAAGGCTTGGAACCCAAAGTGCCTTCTCTCTGGAGAGCAATTTGCTCTCGGAAGGCCCCTCCCCACAACAGACGACTCCAGCTGCCCTTCCCAGCCAGGACATTATTCCTTTCAGTTCTAAGTAGAGTTATTCGGTGTAATGAGCAGGTTGACTATTTCTAAACAGTCACTTTATCTCTGCAAACCTCAAAGCAAGCCTGAGTGCAACATAGCAGATTACCAGAGAAAATCATCAGGGACACACGGACACATGCTTGTCTTTTAACATTTTCCTCCCTGGTGAAGTTATCAGACCTTCCTCCCGTGTTTCCTGTGTTTTGTAGAAAACCTGGGGACCGGCCTAAAGCTCCTGGCTAGCTGTAGGTGTTTTCCGATTCTCTTTGAAATCAAATGGACTCTGCCTACAGGAAGTCTCCTACTAGCTGTTTATACCAACCTCTTCAAATTCCTTGCTCAAGCCCAAAGCATTTCCTCCTTGGAGAGGCTGTGAGAAAGAGAGTCATGTTAATGAGGTACGCCATCCACTGCTGTGAGCAGCGCTGCTAGCCTCGTTTCCTTGTTATTTGTTTGTTGGGGGGGGGTATGCTCTTTTATTTTCTATCTTTTATTTCTCTGCCCTTTTATTCTTTGTTTCATACATTTTTATAACAAATTTTATGACAAATTCATCAGTTTCATGCCCAGTCCCCTTTCTCATTCCCCTCCCCCTCCTACCTTGGTGTCTTGTTTTCTGTGTGTGACCCACTGAGTTGTTTGCGCAGGGGGGTTTTGAGGTTATCCACAGGAGCAGGAGCAGTTTACCAAAGGCTACACCAACGAAGAATGACCTCCCCTCTCCTGGGGATTACTAACTAATCATCCCTTGGGGAGTCATGGGGACTCATGAGTCCCTCCCTAGAAGCTGTAGATCCTGGACCACAAGCAGATCCTTTGCTGTTTTCATCAGATCTGCTGTCCCTGCTTGCAAGGGACCCCTCACCAGCAGGCCTGCTGACTGTTGACATCCCCTCACAGAACAGGGTGTTAGGAGAGTCAGTTATTGGACACTTAGCCTGAGATTCCACACTTCCTCCCAGGCATTTGTCTGCAATTCTTCTCTAACCGTGTATGACCTCAGGGTCTTGGTGGGTGCTGGAGCACGTGCTTGAGGGGAGGTTAATGGAAGGGGGCACCTGTGAGTCTGTAAGGACACCATCGTTGGTGCTGAGTAACGACTTTCCATTGCCGCTGCTTTGGGGGCCCCTATGCTCTGTAAACAGGCTCAATAAAAACAGTTGGTTACCTGGAGGAAATTTTGGTTTGTCCTTGGGAATATATGACGAAGGGACAGTTTACATCTCCCTGGATGGAAAAGGAATTCTTACCTCATTCAGACAGGAGACAATGAATGTTGATGAGTATGTTCTTGTCCAGATCATGTGCAGATAAGGACAGCTGTAGTGAGTCCGTTGCCTGTGGTTTTTAGGCCATAAACAAATGTATTGTCTAGACATAAGATGGGAAAATCGGAAAGGCTTCTATTAGTCCTCAGCTAATTTGGAGCACACACTAATCTCATTGTATATATTTCTTTAGAAACACTGAATAACACTAGAAGAACATTTTGTTACAAAGCGCTTGGGAATCTGTGTTTTTTGTCTTCTTTTATAGTAATCACTTCACAGAAGTATTAGAAAGTTTGTATACTCGATGGTGGTATTTTTGAGTCCCTGGTAGTGGGTTTCTCCGCCAATGCAGTAAGCCAAATCGAGACAAATTAAAAGTAAAGGACCGGGTTTGATCTGAGCAAAGCACTCCTGGGTGACCTGGGAGTGGGGGTGGGGAAGGAGAGAAATCCCATGGCAGGTCTATGGACCAAAGCTTAAATACTCCATAGGCGTGGTCGGGGCAGGAGCTGCTGCTTGGTGGGCTTTCTGAGGGGCAGGGTTTGGAGAGAGCTCTGAGGCAAAGTTTCCAGTGGAACAGATAGGTCATCCACAAGCCTCCGTTTGTAATGAATTTCACAAACTCATGATACCAAAGGAAAGTCATGTCTGTTCTTAGCTTGAACACAAACAGAATATTAATAAAAAATGTTTGTCTGACATTCTGTAACACACTATTGATAATAATTCTGAAAATTAGCTAACTCACAATGGCAGTATGCCTACAACTATTCTTCACACTGATTTTTTTAATAATGTGAAATTAAATTGAGATTAGTTTTGCAATAATGTTGCTTATACTCTCCAGTTATGAAAGGTATATAAAAAAGAAACAATTGTATCTTTTTAGTGAATTATTAGTGCCGGTAATCTTTTTCTAGAGGCTTTCTAATGGAAACACGAAACTCATTTAAACTTATCGCTGTAGAAAACTTATCACTGTAGATACAACTTTGTCGGAACTTAATATTTGTCACTCTAGTCTATCAAGCATTTTCAAAAGGCATGGAACAGGAGACACTGCTTCCTATTAGAGTGCGGTGGCTATGTGTCTGAGCCCTGGAACCCTGGACTTCATCCTAATAGGCAGTGGTCCCAACTCTCGACTCAGTTGCCTCATCTGCAAAACAGACAAGGCGCAGAGCGTTCTTTGCTCCTTTTAACTCTTAGATATTTATGAGTGGCAAAACACTGAGCGAGAGCCGGGCGTTGGTGGCGCACGCCTTTAATCCCAGCACTCGGGAGGCAGAGGCAGGAGGATCTCTGTGAGTTCGAGACCAGCCTGGACTACCAAGCGAGTTCCAGGACAGCCTCCAAAACCACAGAGAAACCCTGTCTCGAAAAACCAAAAAAACACTGAGCGAGAACTTACAAAGAAAGTTTCATTTTGGCTCATGTGTTTTGTTTGTGGTCAGCTCATGGTTGCTTGGGCTCCTTGCTTTGTGGCCTGGAGTGCGTCATGGTGAGGCGTTCACAGTGGAACAAAGCTCTCGTATCACAGCTGGGGTGTAAAAACAGAAGAAGGGACCAGGATCCTCAATCTGCTTCAAGAGCTTGTCCTCGAAAAACTAACCCTCCTCTGAGGTCCACCTTCCGATAGTGCACAGCTGGACCCACATAGCAAATTCGTTTTCCCCTGAACATCAGTTGTCTAACAATGTACCAGCCCCAAATACTTCTCGTCAGTGCAGCCTCAGTGAGCCCGTTTCTAACAGTTATCCACCTCCAGAGAGTCTGATTGCCATCTAGTCAAATAAGAGTTCCTTCCTGTCTCAGATTTGCATTAGTAAGGTGATGAAGCCAAGCATCCCTTCCGTGGGCTGAGCTTGAAAGGTCCAGAGTGCTGGCCCACTCTTAGTTCTGAGTCTTCCTCAAAGTCTTGTTTATTGTTTCCTATTTATGCCATCGAGCAGTCATCATGATTGTTCATTAAGATTATAGTTTGTGCTGTTTTAATCAAATGTAGGTTACTAGCATTTATAATCATAAGTCAGTACAATAGCTATCTTCACAGGATATGATCATAATGGACTATGATGAAACTAGTACGATAGTACGATATTTTCAACATAAGTAGATTACATAAGGATAAACAAAACTAAGGGAAAATGGGGAGAGTAATGGTAGTTGAAACAGAAGAAGAAATAGAAGTTTGTTAAAGTTTTGCTCAAATAACGATGGGCTTCAAATAGTGTGAGATTTAAGTCTTTACTGAGAAGGGATAAAATCACCTTTTTAAGAAACACGGTTGATTGTCATGGTATACACCTATAATATCAGAACTTGGGAGACTGGAACAGGAAGATTGCACATCTGGGGATGTATGGGATACTGCCTCCATGACCCCACTCTACTCATCACTCTCCCCATCTCCCAAATTAAAGGACTCTCGGCCAACGTGGAGTCCTCGGCAGAGTGAGGGTGAATGCATTTCATCTGTCACTCACTGCGGATTGTGTCCTCCACCCAAAGCCATCGGCGACCATGTCCCATCTCTGGAGGCATCACCTCTTTGCTGATTCCCATTCGCGTTCAAAGATGGACTAATGGTGTTCTCTTTGCCTCTGTTCTCCCACCCACATTTGTTCTTTCTTGGCAGCTCAGAAAATCTTGGCACTCCTCATACAGCCACCAACAGATGCTCCTTGCCAAAAGGGTTCTGACACCAGCGCTGTTGCCAATGGTCCTAACTCTCTGCAGCTGTTTCCTGTTTCTTCCTGAGCAGTGAGACACCCACAGAGAGTGGGGTGATCTTGGCCCCAGGAAGCATCCCTCTGTGTGCCTCTGAGCTCTCTGGCAGCCCTTTAATAGCCAGTGTGTATCACCAAATGTGAGCACGTGGCTGTGCTACTAAGTATAGGACTTCACAATGTAAGCTAACCAACCATCACAGCTTGCTGGGTGCCTTGGGACAGGATCAAGTCTTCCTAACGGATGCTGTAAGTCTCTAGTCAAAACAGGCCCATAGAGACCGCAGAGACTTCTCAGTAAAGTTCTTTCTTATGAACAAAAGGACTTAGCTCAATCTCCAGTTCCTATTTATGTCAGGTGTAGCAGTGTGCCTGTGATTCCTGTGGTGGGGTACTGAAGACAGGCAGATCTCAGGAGCTCACTAGTCACCTAGCCTAGCCTAATCGCTGAATCCCAGGCCAGGGAGAGACCCTGTCTCAAGGTAGACTTTGGTCTCCATATACATATCCATGCATCCTCGCATATATGAACACACACTTACCTTCCTTCCACACAAAGAGAAGCAACCACAAAGTGAAGTCACCCATCTACAATGCCCAGGGCTGTTGAGTCTACGTAGGTATGAGCCAAGTGTTCTATCCATGTCCTATGAGTTGCTAAGCCAGCCTTGTATTTCTTCCTGAGTTTTATCTACATTGCATACAATACCTCAAAACAAACACATCTCACTACTATAGTGCATTAGTGTGCATTTTATATGTAATTCTCCTCAGTGCTTACTGCCGTGCATTTATTTAACACAATAATAATAGACCAGCATGTATTTCTTTCTGGATAAAACCGAGTATTTCCATTTAAACAGTGTGTTGTACAGATGTGCTTGTGAGGATTTTGATTGTAAGAAATTTCTCAGTTCTGAACAATTTCTTCTTTAGTCTTAAATCACCAGGTTGGGAATGAGGAGAGTGTGGTGAGGGAGGAACTGAGAATTAAAACATAAAAACTGGTTTGTGTGTGTGTGTGTGTGTGTGTGTGTGTGTGTGTGTGTGTGTGTGTGTGTTGCCACTCACCAGAGATGACACAGAGAATAACAAGTTTGTGGAGAAGGTATCGAAGTTCATATGGATAGGGTGAATTAGAAATATCCACGGGACATCTGGAAACATGCAGAGTTCAGCTAAGGGGTCAAGCACATTTGCCTTGTGATCAATTCATGGAGAAGAGAAACCCTCAAAGGAAACAGGAAAGGAATGGCCAAAAAGGCAGGAAAAAGCAAAAGAAACTACAAATCCCTAGAATCAAGGGCAGGAAGTATTTTCAAACGCAAAGGCTACAGAAAAATCAAGTAAGAAACTGGCTTCTCGTTAACTTGAGCACCATGGGGTTGGAGTCAACCGGAACTCTGGAAACACACCAGGGACACCAACATGTGGTATCAGTGTTGCTTTAAGATCCCTGATCTTTTCTTTGCTCCTGGTGCCTCCACCATTTGTAGCTGCTCTGTGATTCATCTAAGAGCTCTCTGCTCTTTGAAAGCAGAAGAGGAAAGAGAACAGGGTGTGGGGTACAACTCACAGTTCTGTGACCAATACCATACCATTCAAGTGGCTCCCAATTCTGCCTGTTGACTGGAACTTGCCAGTGGAAGCATATTAAGCTAAGGCATCATAATTTTAAAAATGTAGTTGCTATGAACTTCTAACTTACTTCTAACTTGATGAGCTGACATTATGAAATTTAATCCTTACCTCCTAACAATTGTGATGGTAGGGGGAAAAGTTGAGATGGAGGACTTCACATTTTAATGCTTTACAGCCTTTAATATAGCCTTCATGTCAGACCATACCACCTAAACACAAGCAATAACAAGAACAGCACAATAGAAGGGTAATGTCATGGCTTTGCTGGTTTTAAATGATTTCAAATTCCTTGTGAAGGAAGCACATGTCGTTGCAAAGACTTCTACATCAATGATGGTTGACTTATTTCTAGAGTCTAGTTCATCACCCTGAGCTGACCAAGTGTGTAAGAGGCTAGGTAAATAGGCTAGGTATGTAATATTTTTATACAAACACACACACACACACACACACAGACACACACACACATAATCCTTCTAAACATGAGGTTTAGTTAAATAGGATTTGCTTACAGGGCAGAAGAATGTCACATTATGACTCATGTCCTACCTACATTTTCCTGTTGGAACTTTTCTCCTAACAGATGAATGATCTAATTTTATATTGGATCAACGCCACAGTTTGATGGAGTTATAGCTTCAAATGGGCATAGTTGACTGTTGTATATTTAAATGTTCTTCAGGACTGTGCAATCATCTTGTTCCTTTCAGAAAAAGTTAAAGCTATGAAGGAAAAGGCTAATGACCTCATTACTAATGTATTTAAGCCATATTTCATCTGGAGGCAAACAGAAGTTCCCAAAGATCCAGAAATGTCAAAACATAAACTAAAGGGAAAAAGAACTCGTACTGTTTTCAGGCAATATCCTAAACCAGGTTCCCAAACACCTGGTCTGCTTGCCCTTAGAAATGGATTGAGTGACCATCAGAAGCCAGCCTGGGCTCAGTCCAAACAAATATGTCAGGTAATCTAATGTTCAAACAAATATGTCAGATAATCTAGTGTTCTTTTTTTTTTTTAAGATTTGTTTATTTATTATGTGTATAGTATTCTGCCTGCATGCATGACTTCAGCCAAAAGAGGGCACCAGATCTCATGACAGATGGTTGTGAGCCACCATGTGGTTACTGGAATTGAACTCAGAACCTCTGGAAGAGCAGTCAGTGCTCTTAACCTCTGAGCCATCTCTCCAACCCATAATTTAATATTCAAGTAACATCTGATTATTTTACAGAATGAACTTGCAAAGCTGATATACCACACACAGGGAACCCAAAACTGCAAAATAACTATTATAAACAATTATTTAGTCAAAACAATCAGGTGTTTTACTTCCAAAGGCTACAATTTTGTGAAGTCAAATATTTATGAGCCCTACTTTGTATCTTGTGCTGTACCATGGGCTCAGCATACATACATACATACATACATACATGTATATATACCTGTGAAGTAGAACCCCCTATTAGCAAGAGTTGTAAGATAGGGCTTCGGAACACAGACATGAAGACAGACAGCTTGCACTGAAATCCTGACCACTTAAATAGCTTAGCTGTGTGTCCCTGGAAAAGCCACTTTGTTCCTGTTCATCTCTGCTCATCTGTAAAATGGAGGGGCTCTGCTTAGCTAACGGTCCCTGAGAAGGGCATTCTCAGAATGGCAAAGAAAGTCATTCAAGAAGAACAAATAATAATAGACCCTAAATACTGAAAGGCAGGAGTATCAGGGACCCTTTTAGAGACCACAAGTCACTGACATGCTATCTTAAAATAATGCTGCTTGCTGGGCGGTGGTAGCACATGCCTTTAATCCCAGCACTCGGGAGGCAGAGGCAGGCAGATCTCTGTGAGTTCGAGGCCAGGCTGGACAGACAGCCTCCAAAACAATACAGAGAAACCCTGTCTCGTAAAACCAAAAAAATAAAAAATAATGCTGCTTTACTTGATGAAGAATGGTGCTCACATGATCCCACATTATGACCTTGGCTACCCAATGACACTTCACTAAAAGTCAACATCATCTGATAGTCTCCCATTTCTGCTGAAGTTGCAGCTTCCAAACCCACATTGGCTTCTCTCTTTGCAACTTTAGGAGGGGGAGAAATAAAATCATTGTTACATCATGAATTATTTGTACAACCAGGTGATGGATGATATAGGTTCAGCATCCCTAGGTTAGGAATAATGGAGTCACCAAGACTGTGTAACAACATATTTTATAGAAGTCAGTCAAGCTTTAAGACCACTGTCCATGTTCCTTATAATGAAGGTTAGTGCTAATCTTCCTTGCCTACGCACTGGGTTAAATTAAACCTTGTCATGTTTCTGCACCACTGAGCCCTACTATGTGAGTTATGGGCCAAGAAAACAGAACTTGAATGTGACTACCCAATGACAGACAGCAGCTGCCTCTCTTTCTAGCTGTGAAGATAGCAAAGCAATCAAATGAGAGATGTTCAAACCCGCGTAGTAAAAGATAGTGTCTTAGTTAAGATTATCATTACTGTGATGACACACCATGACCAAAGTGACTTGGGAAGGAAAGAGTTTAGTCTGCTTATGCTTCCATACCACAGTTCTATATCATCAAAGAAAGTCAGGACAGGAACTCAAGCAGGGCAGGAACCCAGAGGCAGGAGCTGATGCAGAAGCCAGGGGGAGGCACTGCGTACTGCCTTGTTCCCCAAGGCTTGCTCACCCTGCTTTTTTATAGAACCCAAGACCACAAGTCCAGGAATGGCTCCACCCACCATGGGCTGGGCCCCTCCCCCATCAATCACCAACTAAGAAAATGCCCTACAGACTTGCCTACAGCTGGGATCTTGTCTAGGCATTTTCTCAGGTAAGGTATCCTCTTCTCTGATGATTCTAGTTTGTGTCAAGTTGATATAAAACTAGCCAAGACATGCTTGGTAGAAAACAGATCCCTGTCTTGCCAGGCGGTGGTGGCGCATGCCTTTAATCCCAGCACTCGGGAGGCAGAGGCAGGCGGATCTCTGTGAGTTCGAGGCCAGGCTGGACAGACAGCCTCCAAAACAATACAGAGAAACCCTGTCTTGTAAAAAACCAAAAAAAAAAAAAAAAAAAAAAAAAAGAAAAGAAAAGAAAATGAATCCCCGTCTTTAAGATAATGAGGTATATCTATGAATGGAATCTCTGTCAACAAGCTGTATGGTTACGAATCTTGGTTCTACAATTTACTAGCTTTGCAAATGGGAAAATCACAAGTCCTCTATGTTTTGTAACACACATATTTGTAAGGCAGGTAGCAAATGCTGGCTTCTGATTATCAACACAGCACTGGAGGAAATGCTGACCAAGAGACAGGTGGCAAATGCTGGCTCCTGATCAATACAGCACTGGAATAGATGTTGGCCATGAGACAGTTAGCAAATGCTGGCTCGTGATCATCAATACAGCACTGGAGAAGATGTTGGCCATGGGGAAGGGCTATGGCAGGGAAGAAGGAGAATGCACTTTTCAGTTAAGACCTAAAATTGCTCTTAACATTTAAAAAGTTGTGATGTTAAGTATGTTTCAAGATGAAGTTGTAACCAAACGTCACAAAATGTGAATGAAGAATGGCTTGGAAACACTTTCAGGAAAGCACTTCTTTTTAAATAATTACCCTGCCCACCACACAGAAGGAAATCCATCCTGCTTTTCTGATTCCATCCAATTCTGGGAATCTGCAAGCTTCTAACAGTGCACACAGCAGACTGGGCACCCAGAGCTACATGAGACTGGTTGTATCTAGAAGTTCTGACCTTCAGACTCTGTGAGGGAATCAAACGCAGGGACTGTAACATTCAGACTACCGAGTTTCACTCTAGAGTTTCTGATTCAGTTTTGTCTGGAATGTAATCTGGGGGTTGTATCTTTACCTAGATCACTGTCTATGCCGATGCTGCCAAAAAGAAGATCACAACAGGAAGTGGCAGGAGTTTGTATTTAAAGATGAATTCTGTTCAGAAGAAGTTCTGCAGTTTATAAATAGGAAGATCTTGGGATCAGAAATCTAGTGAAAAGGAGCAAAAAGCTTTTCTAACAGGCTGAGTATATTTTAATGGATTGAAGTGATGGGGATAATGTTCAGGGGGACAAATGAACTAGCAACTTATATTTTATTTGTTGTCTGAATCTTTAGACCCATTTTGCATTGTGTGGGCATTACAGTTCCCACACAATCCTTTTGTCCTACACAAGGCTAGCTTTACTTATTCATAATGTGCCTGGGTCCCAATGCTATTGGTTTTGCAAGCTCTGTTCTAGGTATTTCAAAACCCACAAGCTTTAAATGTTACAGTGCTAGCCAGGGGTGGTGACGCATGCCTTTAATCCCAGCACTCAGGAGGCAGAGGCAGGCAGATCTCTGTGAGTTCAAGACTGGGCTGGACCAACAGCCTCCAAAACAATACAGAGAAACCCTGTCTCATAAAAAAATTACAGTGCTATCATATGTGTAGAAATATAATGGCTGAAGACATTAAAGTTTGTTTTTGTTTTTGTTTTTGGTTTTTCAAGACAGGGTTTCTCTGTATTGTCTTGGAGGCTATCCTGGAGCTAGCTCTGTAGACCAGGCTGGTCTCAAACTCACAAAGATCCACCTGCCTCTGCCTCCCGAGTGCTGGGATTAAAGGCATGCGCCACCAACGCCCGGCTTTGTTAGATGTATTTTTAAGGTCAAACAAAGATATATTTTAAGTAGACAGCCTTCAAATAATTCATAGATTACAGAATATGCCATTTAGGATGTTTTGATAACATAAGGTTTTTTTTTATAATAGTGAGACATGTCTGTTCCTGACAGCACCAGTCTGCTTCAGAGAAGATGATGGGCATCGAAGAAACTCCGTGCGGAGTTCGTTATCTTTATGGCAAAGGCTAGCCCCTGGGAAAAGAAACTGCCCTTGCCTCAAATGCTGACAGTTACTGTCCAAACTAGACTAGCAGGACACAAAAAAGGTGACTGCCAAACTTGCCAAGCCAAGGTAAGACAGTCCTTCAGAATTCCCTGATTCACAGGAAAGTCTGTCAGATATGCTAGGCCTGTATGCCAGAGTTGGATGCCCTGACTGTTCAGACAGCATGACGTTCCTATCAATAGGTAACATTTCATCCTGGGGTCTTTGATGGAGTTGAAGACTAACTCATTATAATTTTCCTTAGTTATAAAAGAAAGTAAATTAGAAATAAAACTTTAGACTCACCAAGAAGAGATA
This sequence comes from Mesocricetus auratus, assembly GCF_017639785.1. NCBI lineage: Eukaryota > Metazoa > Chordata > Mammalia > Rodentia > Cricetidae > Mesocricetus > Mesocricetus auratus. Next base: position 27,049,593 of record NW_024429195.1, on the reverse strand, counting down.
GATAACTGATTATTTTCTCTAATTTTGGCAAATACAAATGGACTGGATGTTGCAGCTATAATTCTTACCTGATAACTGTTTTTGTTATATATAGTTTTACTATTCCAAGGTTAAAACCTTCCTTTTGTAATTAGACCAAAGAGAGAAATGGTGCAGAACAGTCTTTTTGTACAGTATGAATATGTATTACTCTCATTGGCTAATAAAATCTGATTGGCCAATAGACAGACAAAACTGTATAGGCAGATTATCAAACTGAGGATACAGGGAAAAAGGCTGGTGGCAGAGGGAATGGCCAGGAGCCACAAAAGAAGCAGGACATGCTGGAGGATGGGTAGAGCCACAAGCCATGTGGCAGAGGATAGATAAGAAATATGGGTTAATTTAAAATGTAAGAGTTAGCTGGTAACAAGCCTGAGCTACTGGCCAAGCATTTATAAGTAATATTAAGCTTCTGTGTGGTAATTTGGGAAGTAGCTGCCAGGTGTTTGGGAACAGGTGATCAGGACAGGTAAACTCTGCCTACAAACATGCAAGATTTTTCTTGGTGTTTCCTCTCCACAGGCATTGTTCTAAGCTTTCTACACATACTGACTCATCTTTATTTCTCATAGGTTGCAGACTATTACAAAGCATATATTCTAAGTAACTTTACCAGAATCACAGATAGTCAAGAATAGAGGTGATTTGAATCCAGATAATTTAGGGTTCCTGTGTTTAACTACTTTATATTGCAACTACCCCAAAGCCCAGTGTTAAGCCTTGCAGCACCACTAAAGTTTCGGTGAGGTAGATGAGGGGGCCTGCTCCTCTCTGGGGCACTCTGAAAATCACTATTAGTGTTATTAGTGTTCTTATAGTAAGTGTTCCTTCTGATGTTAATTTTTTCATAAATAAGCAGAGACTGGAGCTGGGCAATATGACCCAATATTCAGCAGCAGTTGGACTTTCTCTGCTCTCCCAACAAAAGAGCTGTCAGTTCGTCAGCTGTATCTCTACAAAAAGCACTAGCCTTCTGAATATTCCACCGCTGTTCCAAGAACACTGCACACTAATTGCAGCCAGTTGCCAGTCTCCTGGAGTCAGTCATGGTGGTAAGGAACAGCTGGGGCCAGATATTGTGTTACAAACTCCAGAGAACTATGTATTAGGGCATCTTAAGCTTTTTCCACCCTTACACCCTTTTATGGAACGTCAAGCATATAGGTATGTAAATTAGGCATGTGAATAAAGCATGTAACAAATAAGGAAACTTCTTTAAATGATAAGGATAAAAGCAATTTTGCATACTAGTAAAATGAAGGTGCTTGTGTATATGTGCATGTCTGTGAGTTTATACATGTGTGCTGAACACAGTATCCTAAGAGGCCAGAAGAGTGGTTAGGCTTTCCAGGTGCTGGAGGTGTAGATAGTTGTTCAGTGCCCCATGTGGGTGCTGGGTTTGGTAACACAGCACCTGTGAAAGACCAAGTGTTTTAACTCTAAGCCATTTTCCAGTCCCTAAGCCAAACACTTTAACACAATGTAATTCAAAGATATATTGATTCAGTATGTTGCAGGATGATGGTAGAAAAACATTAAATTCTTTATTTTCCATAATTAAACCGTTATGTTTCTGACAAAAAGGAAAAAAACACACCAAAAACAAAACAAGCAAACAAACAAACAAACAAACAAGTAAAAGATGCAGGCTCGGGATCACTTAGTGAGTTGCCTGGAAGACACTATCCTGTGCTGTCTTCTCTGGTTTTGGAGCATCTGACCCAATAAAAGTTTTCTCTCAAGCGCTCTTGTCTTTCTGTTCTGTGAACTGAGGGGGCAACATGAAAAGCAGCTGTGACAGCAGACACAGCTGTGCTGTCTGGCGGCCAAGCGGAGACAATGGCGGGCAGCTGGGCAGTTCAAAAGCAGCCTGGGCTGGAAGCGAGGCAGCACGGTAAAGCACGGCCAGAGAGAACAGAGAGCAAGACTAGAAACTGCAGGCCTGATAACTGGAAAGCATCAGAGTTGTCAAGTCTTTGGGGCCAAGGTCTCTGACCTGGAACCAAGAGCTGTAGCACGGTTTGCTCTAAAATGATGTGTAATTCCAGTAAGAAGGTCAGCCTGGACTCCAGTAGCTGGCTAAGATCCGGGGAAATCCCTACTTCCCAGGCCCATTCAAGAGTTGTTATGTCTCGTAGGCATAGGAGGATCTGTTAGTTCCAGTACAACCAGTGATATATAGGTACTATCATTTAAAAAAAAAAAAAAGTAGGAACGGGGACTGGGCACTGCCGTTCACTGTTACCCAAGCTGGCAAATACCATCTCTTGATATGGGTAGACCAGGGCACTGGCCACCAGATGGAGAACACGTTTGCGTAGGCAAAAATAAGCCTGGCGACTTCGAATAAAAAGCAGACAGTAAACGAAGTTTCTAGGCCAGCTGGTAGAAGCCAGAGCCAAGAGCTGGGGGAAAGCCCTGCTTGCTATCCCCCAACCCCCTGTAGAGTTCCAGGTTAGCCAGGGACACGCAGGAACAGGACTGTGCTGCAGACGCGATTCTTTCTCCAACACGTTCCTGAGTTCAGCCGCCAGCTTCGGAAAGAAAATCAGCGCAGCCCCTCCCCGCGGCAGCGGTCCGCGACCTCTAGCCCCGCCCACACCGCGCTCCGCGCGCCGGCGCCTGAGTGACGTCGATTTTCCACGCCGGGAAGAAGCTGGCGTGCTGAGTTTTCTCAGTACTGTTCTTCCCCTGCGTGGCCAACACCATGAAGGAAACGCCGCTCTCCAACTGCGAGCGCCGCTTCCTGCTCCGCGCCATCGAGGAAAAGAAGGTGCGAGGTCTCCGTGGCTTTGGGTGTAGACTCGGGTTGCCTGCGGCGTGGACTCCGGTAGCCCGTGGAGTCACTGTCAGTTTGGTGTGGTCGTGGTGTGGACTCGGGGTCGTTCCCAGTGTGAACTCTGCCCATTCCCCCAGCCTCAGGTCAATTATTTTATCCTGGAAAAGTTCCCGTGAGTCTCAGGCCACCAGCATTTGTTATTACCAGGGGTGTTGGGGCCCAGGACCAGACAGACACAGTTGCTGCTCTTAAAAGGTTAAAGGAATAAATGATGTTTGCTTACAGAGGCTGGATGGCAGACAAACCTATGATTACAGGAACATCAGGATCTCATTCGGAACGGATTATGGATGCTGTATTGTAGAACTTGGGAAAACAAGGTAACACGAAACAATTAGATAATGCCACAGGAGATGTGAAAATTATATACTGACCCAGTTTTTAGGGGGCAACTCAAAAATCTGATTATTATCTGATGAGAACTGTGTTTCTTTAATGTAAGCCTTTTTAGTTTTCTGGTCACACTTTTAACCACGAGTGCTTTCTGCTATATGAATATCATAGTTTCTCGTGATCTTTATAAATCATGTAGGCAGCTGACATCTATCACAGAATTTGTTACCTGCATGTCTCTCATTTCCTTCCTGCTATCCTTTTGGGTATTTTTTTTTCTGCATGAACTCTTACATCTAAACATTTTATTGTGTGTGTGTGCACGGTTTGTGTGTGGAGGCATCTCTGCTGGTCCCAGTCTACCACATTCTGTATGTAATTTCTGCCTCCTAAGTCACATTGTGTTGTTACTTAGAATTGTTTTTTCTGTTTTACATTTCATTTTTTTCTTTTTAATTAAAAGAGAAGTATGTTTAGTTGACTGCTTTGTACCTTTATTTTTGCAGAGTTCTTGGACAGGTTTCCTGTGAACTTGTTTCTCCAAAACTCAATAGAGCAACAGAAGGCATTCTGTTTTTTAACCTTGAACTTTCTCAAATGGCTGCTCCGGCTTTTGAACCCGGCAGGTATCTCGCTTTCTTAAGCTCCGTTAGCCACAGTAAACTGTTGTTAATGCTCAGAGTTCATGACATCAGTTCATTCTTGTTTCCAAAGGCAGTCAGATCTCCTGGTGAAGCTGAATCGACTCTTGGAAAGGTGTCTAAGAAATTCAAAGTGTATAGACACTGAATCTCTCTGTGTTGTTGCTGGTGAAAAGGTGGGAAATATGTCCCAAACTTTTAACAATGGCTACTGCTGATTCAGACAGCATTAGGGTGACTGGAGAGATGGGTCAGTGGTTAAGAGCACTGGTTGCTCTTTCAGAAGATCTGGTTTCAGCTCCAACGCTTACATGTCAGTCACAACCACCTGTGACCAGAAGCTAACACTTAAGGTCTTTGGGGGCACCAGGCATGAGTGCGGCACATACATACAAGCAAACGTACACACATGTAAAATGAAAATGGACATTTTTTAAAAAACATAATGAGGTTTTAAATGTTGGAGTGATTCCATTTATTTACATATTGTCATGTCCTCAAATGACTCACATAGAAAAGTTAACTATTGGTATTTCAAGTATTTGTTTTTCTTAAAATTAAATGCATTTTTACTGGATAAACTGGAAGGATTAACTGCACGCTTTAATTTAAAAAAACTGTGCAGTGTTACTTTCCAGTAGCCACTGGTCATGCTCAGGTAGGATTTATTTTTGTCTTCAATTCACTTTCAGGTTTGGCAGATCCGTGTAGACCTACATTTATTAAATCATGATGGAAATATTATTGATGCCGCCAGCATTGCTGCAATCGTAGCCTTGTGTCACTTCCGAAGACCTGACGTCTCTGTCCAAGGAGAGGAAGTAACATTGGTAAGCTTCCAGGATGCAAACTGGAATTGTTTTTATGAACAAATGGTGTCCTGGATGTGAGACAGGCAGTTATTAGTGGAGGCATGTGGCAGATGGTATTTAGATCTGTCCTAGTATTTGTTCATAAACCTGCAGATGTTCAAAATTGCACTTGAAATTTCCAGTTCCCTTACAAAAATGTCTGTCAATAATATAATAACCCAGGTTGGTTTTCTGAAATAGAACCATGACCCTTTCTTTGGATTGTCTACTAGAGGAAATGATTAGTGTCTGTTTAGGGTCAGCATGAGATATTTAGTTTTGAGAGACCAACAGTACCTGAAAAAGACTGAGGTTCACCAGATTTATATGTGTTCTTTAGTCCTTTCGTTCATTAAGCCAAGTATATGACACAAGTGGATCAGAAGTGCCTGGAGGGCTTAGTAACAACATACTGCTAGGCTCTGCTTATAGAGCAGGGTAGAGATAGGACCTAAGAACTTATACCTCTAACTCAGAGTGCCCAGACGGTCCCAGTGCTCGTCCAGGGATCATTGTGAGAACCAGTGCTCTGTGCTGTCCTCTTTCTGCAGGTAGGTCAATTTTGATTCATATATATTACATGCTGGAATAATGAAGTATCCGTTGAAGTGCAAAGGGAATGCTCAAGCTTTCATAAAGCTGTTTTGAGGCGCTTTGTCAGAGGAAAATCTGAAGACTGGAAGGGGGGGGGAGAGGAGAGAGAGAGAGAGAGAGATTGAGATTAGTTTTACATGGAGGTAGATCCTATTCTGAGAAGTTCAAGGTTTCTTGTGTAATAGTGGACATACACCTTACTAAAAAGGCATTTGGGATAGAAGATCAGACATAAGACCAGTGTTTTATCATCCTAAAATACGAACACAGTTGCCAAAGTCATAAGCAATTATAAAAGACATTTAGCTACTCATAATTAAGAATTTCATTTCTTAGTGTTTGGTCTCAAAGTACTCTTGTGTCTCTCTCATGCTGACTGTAAGAATCTGACCTTTTCTTCTGAAACAGTACACCCCCGAAGAGCGCGACCCTGTGCCGCTGAGCATCCACCACATGCCCATCTGTATCAGTTTTGCTTTCTTCCAGCAAGGGTAAGTGTCACCTTGTCATGGGCTGAACACGCAAGCATACTAGGAATCAGATTCTGTTTATTGAAACGGTCTCACGTCTCATGATGGTTCCATATAGCTGAGTTGCCCTTGAACTTCTGATCCTCCAGCGCTGCTTCCCATGTGCTGGCATGACAGGCATGTACTGTCATGCCTGGTTTCCATGGTGCTGGGGATTGAGCTCAGGGCTTTGTGCATGCTGTGTGTAACACTCTTCCAGCTCAGCATCTTTATTGCTTTGATCTGATACACCTTAATGTTACAGCATCTATTGGTTTCTTCCTGTCTTTGTAAGGATTTTTTAGTCATCGAAGCTAATTCGATAATGGACCAGCATTATCTAGTAAGTAAAATGTATATGCCATAAAAGTAACTTACAATCTCCAGTAGTCGCATTAAAAGGTGAGAGAAACATAGCAAGTGTGAAAACCAGAAACTGGGGAGGCTGAGACAGGAAGAAAAGCTCAGTGGCTTTCAGGCCAGCCTGGGCTCCATAGCACACTCTAGGCAAAACTCAGAAATGTAGTGGGGTCCTTAATGAAAACAAGTTAAAAACTTTTTATACCTCTCTTAACCTTATAGATGAAAAATATTTCATTTTATTATATACCAGTATTTTAAAAATTATTCAAGATTTTACATTCTTCTATTTGTACTGAGTATTTTATACCCATAGTTGGAGTAGAGCTCAGTGCCCATGTGTATCTGCCAGCAGAGGACACTGCAGAAACAGGCAGCCTTTTCTGTGCCATCTACAGGTTCTAGAACTTGAGAGCACAGGGTCTTGGTGCCATTTGAAAATGAACCAAATTAATGTTATCTATCTATAAATGAGCCAGAAATCATTTTATCAAAGAGAAGGTATGAGTATTGGATTATATGTCATTTGAATTTCAGTCTGAACCTAGTGTGGTTTCATTGTAATGGCCAGAGAAGCATACATTCCTCGTAATTGAAATCATTGAGTTAAAGTGACTCCTTCAGTGCTGAAGTATTGACTTTGGATGCAAACTTTAACAAACCCACTCTGTTTAGAAACAGCACTCAGCTTCATGTGTGTTCAGGACAATTTAACATTTGTTTCAGAACATATTTATTGGTGGACCCCAATGAACGAGAAGAGCGAGTAATGGATGGCTTGCTGGTGATTGCCATGAATAAGCATCGAGAAATTTGTACTATTCAGTCTAGTGGTGGGATAATGCTGCTCAAAGACCAGGTTAGTGCTTTGACTAGCTTCCCTCTAAGAGGTCTCTCTTCAGAAGATTTATTGTTACTTCATTTGTTTTAAAATTATCCTTTTTTGTTTGTTTTGTTTTTTGAGACAGGGTTTCTCTGTGTAACAACCCTGGCTGTCCTGGAACTTTGTAGACTAGAGTGGCCTGGAACTCAGATTCCCCTGCCTCTACCTCCTGAGTGCTGAAATTAAAGTATTAAATGTATACATTAAGAGAAAGCTTAGTTTTAGTTTTGGAATGTGAATACAACTAACAATGATACTCAAACCCAGCCACATACCAGATCCACACAGAGGCAATCAGAAAATAGAGTGCCATGTAGCATTGCAAGCACTAATTATGTACAGGGAACAGTTTTAGTTCCAGTTTTAACTGATATTTATAGCCTTTGGGCAAATGACTTACTTCTGGATCTCTGTTCATTGTCCTGTACATTAGGGGATGGTTCTATTGCTGGTGCCATAGAATGGATTGAAGGGTAAATGTGTAGGCAGATTATAGGTATCTGGGACACAGACTGCTCGGTGAATGTTACTTTGCATTATTGTCACCAGCACCTTTGGTGCTAGAATTGCAACCACGATAGATTTTTGTTTCGGTGGATTACTGGCACAGAAAGGAAGTCTGTATTCCTGAGCATTTTGTTGTCTCTGGTAGCTTAGCTGTTACATAAGAAAGTTCTCAAGTTTGTTCCCTTAATGTGCTAGACCCTCAAAAGTTAAAGTAATTTTCTTATTTTGTCTTAGCTACTTACTGTGCCTCTCTCACATTTGGAAAAGAAATGCTTAAATTGTAAAGGTAGAATATTCATGTCATGGTTTTGGTTTCATTAGAAAAAGCCATTTAGTTTGTTGTCTTTAACAGCTCAAATTTACAAACAGGTTTTGAGATGCAGTAAAATAGCTGGTGTGAAAGTAGCAGAAATCACAGAGCTAATACAGAAAGCTTTGGAAAATGACCAGAAAGTTAGGTAAGTTTAATTTCTCAGAACTATATGCTCTTTAAATGCATGTTTCTAAGGGCTTGCTTTTGTCACACAAGGGCAGCCCTATAATTTCATACTTTGTCTTTACTTAATCTCAGTTGTATATGGCAGGGCTTTTGTCACACAAGGGCAGCCATATAGTTTCATACTTGGTCTTTATTTAATGAATCTCAGTTGTATATACTAGTACTTAGTTGAGATTTTATTCTAAAAAGTCATAGAAGTGTTTTCTTTAAAAGTTAACATGTTCTTATAAAAAAGAATCCACTAACTCAAATTAGTAGAAGCAATAAACAGGCAGGTTCATAGCTCCTCTTCATGTTACCTTAAGCAACAAGTACCTAGCATTTCAGTGTACTTACTTGTCTTGTGGAGGCTGGTGCCATCTGTCTGATATAGCTGACTTGAAGCTTAGGGAATATACTTCAGGTACCTAGCACATATGCAGCAGAGGTTCAGTAATTATGGCGACATCTGTCTTGATAACTATGCTAGTACACACACACACACACACACACACACACACACACACACACACACACACACACACACACACACACACACAAAGAAACTTAGGGGGAGGGAAGGATTTATTTGGCTTGCACTTCCAGATCACAGTTCACCAGTGAGGAACCTGGAGGCAGGCAGGCCTCCTTGCTAGTTCATGTAGTATTACCTCTAATCAGGGAACTCACTCCGAGCTGAGGGAGTACAGCAGAAACCAGAGGAACGCTGATTGCTGGCTCACAGGCTCCTGCTTAGCTACATTTCTGATGTAGCACAGGAACACCTGCCTCATTCACCAATTAACAATCAAGATACTCCTCCACAGATACGCCAGTCTCCTTTCTCTGGCCTCTTTTTTTAACCGTTAAAGCTATTGAGAACAAGTGAAGTTAAGCAAGTCTGTTTCCTATTTACCAAAGCCAAAATAGTAATTTTTTTCCCTCTTTTCTTACTGTCATCTCCAAACACCATTATCAAAACCCACCTACAGGAAAGAAGGTGGCAAGTTTGGCTTTGCAGAGTCTATAGCAAATCAAAGGATCACAGCGTTTAAAATGGAGAAGGCCTCTGTTGATACCTCCAACATAGAGGAGAAAGCAGAAGAAATTATTGCTGAAGCCGAACCTCCTCCAGAAGTGTATCTTTATGAGGTAGTTTTTTACAGTAACAAGATGCATAACTTTTTTTTAATCAAGGTCATATAATGTGCATATTGAAATTTGTTTTTGGGGAAATCATACTTACGAGATAAATATGCCATATTAAATTGATAATGTAGCATCTAGCTTCTGTCAGTTATCTCTAAAAAACATACATTTTTCTTGCTTAAGAACCAGCTTAGAGCTGGGGGATGTAGCTCGTTGGTACTGCACTTTTCTAGCTATGTATAAGGCACTGGGTTCCATTCTAGTACTGTAAGAAAATACAAACAAATTACAGCATTCATTTCCCTTTCAGAAACTACTTCAATACTGATAACATGGCCAAGATCCTTACATGGTATTACATAATCTTGAAGTTATTCATTATTGGTGATGTCCAATTATGTTATCCATCTGTAGTAGTTTTATTTTATTCCTAAGAATTTGTGGAACATATGACGCAGTATTAAAATAGCTGAGATAGTAGTACTTTGGATATTCAGTTTTCTTAACTTGTTAAGTGTTTCAAAACCTGTGCTGTGGACTCCTGGAACTGCCCAAATTGGAGATGGAATAGAAAACTCCTGGGGTGGCCTTGAAGATTCTGAGAAGGAAGAGGAGGAAGGTGGCATTGATGAAGCTGTTATTCTTGATGATACAAAGATGGACACTGGAGGAGTTTCTGATACTGGAAACCAAGGTAGGTGATGCTTTTGGCTTTTAATGTGTACTATAGAGACAGCTACAGATATAAACTATATATATATATATTATAGATAAACTATAGCTAAAACATATATATTTGTGTAAAGAGGTATCTGTATGGAAATTGTAGATCATATATAGGGGTATTTCCTGTCTTGGATGGCTATCTCGGGGATTTAGTGGTATGCTTTGGCATGTAAGTGATAGTGTTATATATATTTTCCAAGACAGGGTTTCTCCATGTAGCTTTGGAGCCTGTCCTAGAACTATACCATGGGGGTCTCGAACTCAAGAGATCCGCTTGCCTCTGCTTCCTGAGTGCTGTGATTAAAGGCGTGCACCACCACTGCCTGGCAATAGTGATATTTTTAAACAAAAAAATTACATAGGGATAGGTGTGACATACACCTTTAATCTCAGCACCGAGGAGACACAGGCAGGAGGATATTTGTTCTAAATAGGGAGTTTTGGGACACCAAAAACTAGAGATCTTGTCTCAGACAAACAAGAGTCTATCCATGGGTTTTGAAGGGCTTTCCTTAAGATCTCATCCTTGCAAGCTATCTTGTATAGGTTGACTCAACAAAAAGCTCATGATGTGGGCGAGTCTGGATCCCAGTACTCACATTGGATGGTTCACAATCCTCTATATTCCAGCTCCAAGGGAACCAACCCCATCTTCTAGTCTCTGGAGACCAGCACACATGTGTACTTACAGTTGCACACAAAACTAATAATCTTCTGTGTTAAGTAATGTTCTTTTATGTGCACTGCATAGGATAGCAGCCACCGTTTACGTATTGAACATCTGAAATGTGGCTTGTCTGAGAAACTGTATGCATATGGATGTCAGAGAATTTGCTGGAGTTCCATATGTGGGTGCTGGGAACTGAACTCAGGCTCTTTACCAGAGCAGTATGCACTCTGAACTAATGCACATTCTACCTGTCTTCATGGAAGAGAATGCTTATAGACTTGGTCTTTGTTTTGACAATGTTGGTTTAATTAGGTTAATGGTCTTTTTGTTTTGTTTTTACGAGACAGGGTTTCTCTGTATTGTTTGGGAGGCTATCGGTCCAGCCCGGCCTCGAACTCAGAGATCCACCTGCCTCTGCCTCCCGAGTGCTGGGATTAAAGGCGTGCGCCACTGCCTGGCGGTTAATGGGTGTTTTAAAGTAATTGTGTCTATTAAATGCTGTATAGAATCCTTTACCATTCATTCATTGTATCCAGTTGTCTTAATAATGTTGTCACCCCACTATCATGTGCATAAATCTATTTTCCTAAGATTTAGTAAAGCTAATGGACAGCTAAGATAACAAGGATGCTGAGACAAAGAATACACAGCCAGCCAAAATAGGCAAATGATTAATTTGCATGCTTTATTTACATATATATAATTAATATGGGCAAACAAAAGTTTTCTACATTTTTCATGGTTAGCCCTGGTAGTAATAAACTAGACCGTCTTGGCCTACATGAGTTCTCTTTTAAAAAAAACAAACAAAACTACAGAAAACATGACTTTTTTACAAAATTTTTGGAAAGAGTATGTTGTATATGCTGCCTCCAGGCAGCAGAGCTTGAGCACTAGGACTAATGATATTGATAAGTTTTGGGTATTTTCTTAAAGGTGCCCCTATAGTGCTGTCAGATAGCGAAGAAGAAGAAATGATCATTTTGGAACCAGACAAGACTCCAAAGAAAATAAGGTAACAGATTTCTGGTTACTTTCAAATATACATAAAAATGTCTATGTCTATAAAACAGGATGCCTTCAGAGTTCTAGCAATCCGGTCCAGGATTCAGTGCACATACACTGAGTTGTGGCATTCATTACTTTATTTTCACAGAGCTCAGACCACCAGTGCAAAAGAAAAGGCACCAAGTAGAAGCCAAGTGAAAAGGAGGAGAAAGAAGAGAACTGCTAATTAAAGCTAAAGTGATGTTTTGTATATAAAACTACTAAAAGGATATTTATTCAGTGCTTTAACAGCCCTGGGTATTTTTTATTTGAAAATCCATTATAAGAGCTGAACTGTTTCATAAATTGTTTTGTCTTTAACATTATGCTTTGAATAAACTTTCTGTACAACTTTTCTGTTGCACAAAATCTTCCTTCCATGTAAAATTTTATTTGTAAAAGTTGATAAAATAAGTAGAGCTCAATGTGTCTGGGGAATCTCTGCAACCCTGAAGAGTCTAGTTTTGCTTATTTCATGACCAAGTCAGCAATTTGGTTCAGTTGCTTAGAATAATCAATGTCAGTTTCCCTGAAATATTTCCTTTAGGAAGCTCTTTCTACCCCCACTGAACAATAAACCCAAGTTAGCCTTTCTAAGTGACATTATCAGTCATTATCTCAAATTAACTTTGACTTGCAAAGATTTCCAAATCAATTTATTCTTATTATCCTGACAGTTGGTAGCACCAAATGTTAACAAACCAATTAAAATTAGCCAAATATCTAAGATAGACACATGTACAAAAGATATACAAATTAAAACCATTTAAAAAGCAATGGATACCATAATTTGTCTGTGGCTATACCATCTACATTGTGAAATGATTTGTGAAATTAAAACCCAAGACAAAAACTGTACATTGTGAACTCTGAGTGACTCCCATTTTAAACAAAGGTAGTCTTTCATTCTTACACATTTAGTGTCTCTGGTGGGTTGAGAAGAGAAACACCATGGTATCTGTTGAGGAGAAAAAAATTTTTTTAGTAAATATTCATTGGGGCGATCACAGAACAGTTTATGTGCCCCAGCCTGGAGAAATGGCCATTTCTATTTGAATAGACTTAGAACATGTATTCCCTTACCCATCCCCTACCAGATGAAAGGGGGCAAATGCCATGTACAACATCTTCTAACACATGATTTACTATCCTACTGAGGCAGCTGTGGCAGATTACCATACCCTTTAATGAATGAGAATCTGATTCTTACTTTGAATGTTTGTACTTTTCCCTTATTGACTGTTGGGTATGCTGTGCTGCTCTGAGGTAGGTCTGGTGAAGGTCCATGAGACAAGGTTTAAGACTTTCCAGGGTATATCCAGTCTTTTGTACCAATGACTCAGGCTAAAGAGAAAAGACAACCATTGAGTTTTCAGTAACAGCACAGGGCATTCATTTTTATAGTTGACCTTAATGTTGGCGCTAATCGTTAACATGTTCAAGCTCACATCTTTTGACTGACTACTTTCCCTGCTAGCAGCAGGCAGTTGGCCCAGATTCTTGAAGCAGAGCTTTTTTTTTGTTTTGTTTTTTTTGTTTTTGTTTTTTCAAGACAGTTTTTCTGTGGCTTTGGAGGCTGTCCTGGAACTAGCTCTTGTAGACCAGGCTGGCCTCGAACTCACAGAGATTTGCCTGCCTCTGCCTCCCAAGTGCTGGGATTAAAGGCGTGCGCCACCACCGCCCGGCCCCGAAGCAGAGCTTTCAAATCCAAGTTTACAGCTAAGTTTTCTGCCCAGACCAAACCAGCAACTGCAATACGTACCCAGCTTTGTCCTGTGACTGTATAGAGTGCTAAGTGAAAGGCAGCTCCAGCAATAAGTGATGGCAAATACTTTAGGTATGGGTCAGCATCTATCAAACTTAATTCTCCCAAAAACTGGAAGGGAAAAACAACTATAATCACAAGAGCTCTAAGACTCACACTTTGAACCCTTGCATCCTGACCGGTTTTACCTTTCTGTGATGCTCCCTGGTTCTGTATCAGCCCTGGGAAAAATAGTCCAATGCTTTGCTCCATCCTCAGCTTACATTTCTGCCCCCTTAGAACTTAAAAAAAATCTACCAGGATGTTCTCTTTAAACCACTAGTTAGTATTTTTCTAGCACGGTCACTTCTGGGTATCCCTGGGGAAATTCTCTCCTGGGCCTCTCAGCCCCTTCCCAGGGACACCAAATATTTAAGTACCTGACATATAAAAGGTACACCATTTTCACACAAACTAGTGCTATATACCTAGAGTATCACTAAATTACTTATAATATCTAATAAACAGTAAGTAAATAGTGGCACTGTGTGTTTAGAGCTATACTTATCTAGTATATAGGTAGTTACTATACTTATTGAGTTACCTTTAATGCCTTCTGCTAGCTATAGGTTTTTTTGTGTATTGGAACATTAACTGCCTGACAATACTTACAACACTATACCACAGAACCAGGGCTAATCATAACCAAAAAAGGGAAGAAAAAAAAAAACCCATAAAATGAACTTACCATCGCTAAGCTTTCAACTTTGCAGTTTGCAGGCTGCTGGTGCAGAAAATACTGGTTAAGAAACTGATTTACTGTTGGTGCAGCTAAGTCAAAAGCAAGGACTTTCAATACTAGGTGCTCCATTCTCAGAACCTGCTTCTTGGAATAGGTATCGTCTGTAATATACACAAACTCTGCTACTTCTGGGGGGTATATTTCTTCAAATTTTCTACAACAAAAGAAATTTTAAGTGAGTTTTTCCCAAAGAAGGCTTTGTCTTAATCTAAAATGCTTGGGCTATACAGACTCAAGAGTCACTTCCATCAGCTACATTCCCACTAGCAGCTGACTACATCTCCAGTTGAGATGATTTAACAGCCAATTAGTAAGAGGCTTCTGGTGTGTCTCCCATGTAGTCGAAGGAAATAACATAACTTTAAAAACATGGAGAACAAGGACAGAGTACCTGAAAATTTAGATGATCTACAGTTTTGAGAAAATAATGCCTTACTTTTAAACATTTTTTTGTCCCGATGGAGGGAAGATACTCCAGTAAGCACTTTGATTGTGGAAGAGTTTTTTTAAAACTCTAATGATCTAGCCTGCTAAAATGTAGATGGTCTGTGCCCATTCAAGGCATATGAAACCCATATCTAGAAAGTTTTATGTTCTAGGTCAGAAAACAAGTTTCCTCCTCTACTCCCAGAAGCTCACCCAGCCCAGTCGTCCCTAAAGCTGTCAGTGTTAAAATACGAGACAGGGTTTCTCTGTATTGTTTGAGGCTGTCGGTCCAGCCCGGCCTCGAATTCGAGAGCTGGAAATCTTAATTTATCCTTTCCATTATAAAATAGTAAGTGGGGCTGGAGAAATTGCTCAATAGTTAGAGCACAGGCTGAGACCCAGGTTTGATTCCCAGCACCAGCATAGTGAGTGGCTCATAAAATTGTCTTTAACACCAGTCTGGGGATCTAGTGTCCTCTTCTGGCCTCAGCAGGCACTGTATACATGTGCTACAAAGATATTCTTGCAGGGAAAGCGCCCAATAAAGTATAAATAAAGGGGGTAGTGTGTAATGACTAACTAAATTGGCTGTACTTACGAAGCTAGCAGCATAGCAGCAGTGCCCACAAGTTGAAGCTTCCCTCTTAACACAGACATGGAAGAGAGGAACCGATCAATGTAGTTCACAGCCAAATGCAGGGTCTCATTCTGCAATTTATATTCTTCTCCCACTTCAACTAGCCAGTCCACAAGGATGGCCCGCATACTGTTAGTGATGTCTGGCTGTTTCTTCATATAACCCACTTTAGGCTTACATTTAATCTGAAGAAAAACTCAGTAGTATTAAAACTTCAGTTAGGGTACTTTACCAATCACAAGCTTAAGTTTAGCATTAGAGTAACTCACTAGTTATTAGATGTCAACATTATCCTTTCAATTTTACTTAGTCTATCTCTCCCTCCCTCTCTCTTTTTTGGTTTTTCGGGACAGGGTTTCTCTGTGGCTTTGGAGGCTGTCCTGAACTTGTAGACCAGGCTGATCTCAAACTCAGAGATCAGCCTGCCTCTGCCCCCTGAGTACTGGGAGTAAAGGCGTGAACCGCTGCTGCCACCACCACCACCACCACCCAGCTTATTAAGTCATTTTTAATTAACAGAACCTTACCTCCATTTCCCTAAGGTATGTGTGAATATCTTCATGATAGTCGGGTACTTCATTAACACTCACTGGCTTTTCCTCTTCTAAGACAATGGACATATCCATAGCATGTGGTGATTCTGTGTATGATATTAAAATCAAAGTATTTATTTTTCCCAACTAAAAAGACCCTCAGGCAAAGCAGCACAGAGTATCCTATTCCGGTCTTAGTATTTCTGTCCCCATAGCTTAGGATGAACTTAATTCCAAAAAAGAAATATAATTATTTATATATTTATAAATATGAATATAAATAAATGAAATATACCACCAATAGGTGACTAAGACTGAAAAGTACCTTAAATATCATCTTCCACATGAGATGAATAGATGGTACAGTGGTTCTGTTAGAGCAGAATCCTTAAAGTTTTGAAATAATTATCGTTTTGTCTTAAAAGAGATGGTAGGTCTCAGAGACTGACATTCAAATCACAATCAAGGAGTAGAGAATCAGCTAAATGTATTAACAAACATCAGTAAAGATAGCAAGTTTGTCACATGCATTCAAACAGACTAACTGTAGTCTGTAAGGGACTTGGTGTTTGTAAACAGAACAAGGTCTCATTCTGTAGCCCAGGCTGGCAGTCCTGCCTGTGTCCTGCATGTTAGTTCAGGCATGCACACACTCAGTTGTAGTTTTTACCATTTAAATTATCTTCGAGGTAACGAATTTCCATTTTTTTAGAGCACACTGAGTTAAGAAAAAGCTACAAAACTTATATAAAAATAAATTATTTCTATACCCTTCTGTCCCACCAGTAGAACTAAATAAAGGGGGCTGGGGAGATGGCTTGGTATAGTGCCTGCTGTACAAGCATGAAGATGTGGGTTGTATTCCCAGAACCACACAGAAACTAGATGTGGCATATCTGTAACCCTAAGACAGGGAAGGAAAGGAAAGAGGGTTGAGAATAGCCAGATTCCTGAAGCTTGATGGCCAACAGTCTAGTCAAACCAATGACCTCCAATGAGAACTTGTATCAAGAAATGAGATGGAAAAGTAGTTAAAGATATCCCAAAGTCAAGTACACCTTTGGTCTCCATACAGTGAGATCACAGCAACAGCAGAGCTGTCTGCAGCTGCTGCTCCGTGTTCCTTGTGCATCTGTGTCTGACCTGAATCAGATGAACATTCAAATTAACTTAAAAGGGACGGCAGACACCATAATGCTTTTTTTGGGGGGGGGGGGGTGTTTATGAGACAGGGTTTCTCTGTATTGTTTTGGAGGCTATCGGTCCAGCCCGGCCTCGACCTCACAGAGATCCGCCTGCCTCTGCCTCCCAAGTGCTGGGATTAAAGGCGTGCGCCACCACCGCCCAGCTCCATAATGCTTTACTGTAGCTTCAAGCAGCACTCTCAGGGAGTGGCATGTTAAGAAGCGAGTCATAAATACAACTGTAATTTATTCTCCCAACCAAGCATTTATGAAGTCAGATTAAAATAAGCATTTAAGATCTAATTAAAAGGCCGGGCGTTGGTGATGCACACCTTTAATCCCAGCACTCCGGAGGCAGAGGCAGGCGGATCTCTGTGAGTTCGAGGCCAGCCTGGTCTACAAAGCAGCCTCCAAAACAAAACAGAGAAACCCTGCCTCAACCCCCCCCCCCAAATCTAATTAAAATTGCCCTCCCTGTCTGTTAAGGATGAGTCCTTTTGTAGGTCAGTAGGTCTGAGTATTAGCCATGAGATCTAAGATACCCTTTTAAGTTCATTGCAGTAATCCTAACTCACTGTGTTATGACCAGGTATGACAGTCGTAGCTGGGCGTGGTGGCATACACCTTTAAACATGGCACTCAGAGAGAGAGAGGCTGCCTGGTCTACAAGTCAAGTTCCAGGACTAAACAGAGAAACCCTGTCTAGAAAAACAAAACAAAACGACAGCCTTAAAACTAGTATCACTAACCCAATGAAGTAACTAATTTCTTAAGTTTCATAAAGATCTTTAAAAAGTACCAAGCAGGGTATGGTGTCACAGGCCTGAGGCAGGAAGATTTGAGTTCAAGACTAGCCAGAGCTACATATTGAGACCCTGTCTCAAAAATAAAAAGCAAAACCCTTACCAAAGCTGCCATCCATTGGATAATCAAGAGGTACCAGTGGTTTTCTTGCCCCAGGTAAAGAGACAGCAGCATTAAAGGCCAGGGCATCTTCACACCGCATTTCTTTGTGCTCAGGTGGGATTTTCTGGGTGTCCTCTTCTTCGTCCACATGGATAGTGAAGGCGGGCTGTTTACTGGCTGCTTTCCATGAAGGACCACTAGCGACATGTTCGTCGTTTATAGAAAGGTCCTTAAGAGGTGCAACCTAAAAAGCAATTTTTAAAAAGAATTCTGCCTTCTTGCCCCGCGGCTCTCAGCTTTTTTCCCCAAATACTATGTCAGGAAAAATACACTTCTTAAGGCAAAGCCCAGATAAGTAATAGTTTGAGTAATCCAAGATAAAGGGTGAACCGGTTTGTCACAGCCATTCCTACATAGGCTATAAATAGAACTGATTGGAACTACCAACCGGTCAAGGGTTTAAGTTTAGGGGAAAGTATTGATTCACAACTTTAGCTCCAGGGTGGAGCAAAGATACAGGTCTGGCTAAAATGGCGGATTTGTCAAACAAAATACTGCTTTCTATCTTTCCTTCTCTGAAATAGAGGTAATCTGCGAAGCAGATGGTGAGGGGGAAGGGATCCCACGGCAATGCCCGTCTTTAAAAGTGGAGGGAAAGGCACACAGCTGGGCGAAGTCGACCCGCGGGGGGCATCGCTCGGGATGACTCCGGGCACTTTTGGAAAGAAGTCTCCTCTAGTGCTGGAGGGCAGCACACACGGCAGGGCTGCTGTGGCTGTTTGATGTTACAACTCCGGGACCACACAGGCTGCAGCCCGACTCCCACCAGAAAGCGCAGCGTGCTTTCAGGCCCCCTCGGCTGCTCCACCAGGCCGGCTCCCGCCCGGCCCTCCCACCGAGCCTCGCGCCCTTTTACCCGCCGAGCCTTGAGTCTCTGCTGCGGTGCGTTTCCCCGCGCGTTCCCGGTCTTCAGGGCCGCCCGCGCCCGCTGGTCTGGAGCCGCCTTCTCGGGGTTGACATTCTCCTGGTCCTCCTGCTGCAGCGAGAGCAGGGCAGAGCCCGCCTCGCGACCCGACTGTCTCGAGCTGCCCGGCATCGCGGCTCCGGTCGGGATCCGTCGGCGGCAGAGCGTGCACTGCGCCCGCCGCTCCCGGGCTGCGCGGGACCCTGGCGGCCGACGCGCGGAGCAGGCGCTGCGGGCGGGAGGAGCGAAGCCCAGGTGCCGCGAGCAGCGCGCCGGCCGCCGGCTGTTCGTGCAGTTCAAGTAGCCCGCGACTATTGAAATGGACCAATGAGGGCGCCCGGGGCCCGTGACGTCACCAGAGCGCCGGGGCGCCGCGAGCGAAGGCCCGACGGGAACCTAGCTGGGCGGGCGCCCGAGGACGCGCCTGCGCGGGGAAGGGCGGGGTGGGCGCCAGCCTCGGGCGACTTCCCGTAGCGGAGCGCGTCTGTAACCCGGCGGCTCACTGGATCCCGCCCGAGCAGCCGGGCGGGACTGACGAGCCCTCGGGCCTCGAAGTGACAGCGTTCTGGTCTACCAGCGGGAGTATCAACTTCCCTCGTCGCTGGGCGGAGCTTAGGAAGAGCGCACGGAATTCCGCCGCTACCAGAACACTCCTTTTTCCTTTGCTCTCTCGGTGGTGCTGCCCGTGGAACTCAGGAACCTCTAGTGCTTTTACTGTTTACTGTTGCATCACGTCTCCAGTACATATTTTTTGTTTGTTGTTGAGACAGGGTTTAACAACTCACAGACCTCCGCCAGCCACTGCCTCACCAACTTGTGTCACTATGCCCGACTTTCCAGTACGCTTCTTGTTTCCCCTCCCATAAGAGACGTGATGAATTTAGAATACCAACTTAAGCTATTGTTGATAACCATTAAACGAAATGGTGTATTACAAGAAGTTAAGTAATTTTGTTCATCCTTGGTTATGACATCCAACAAACAGCACACCACGAAGTCCCATGGACCCAAATAGATACTACATTTAGAAATGAAGTGCATGGTGGCACATAACCTTTAATCCCAGAGCTCTGCATCACTGAGTTAGTTCAAGGCCAGCTAGGCCTACATAGCTAGTTCCAAGCCAGCTACAAAGTGAGACGCTGTCTCAAAAAAAAAATATTCATATGAAAAGCAGGGCCCTGGGTGTCCAAAGAAAGTCTCCCGAAAATATAAGGAAAAAAATACTATAATCTTATTAAAGACCCAACATAGGTGCCTTATATATTCACATTTAATATTTAAGGATTGCACATAAAATATAACACAATGTAATTATCAGTTTCTGAAAATTTCATAACTCTATTCTTTGAAAACAAGAAACAGCAATTTTCCATTATCTTATAATAATATTTTTAAGCTTTAAATACAATGTTCCCCTGCAAATGAATACTAGTACAGGAATCTAAGAAGCACTGCTCTTCACCTGATCACTTTAAGCTCACTGGTTACAAACAGGAGTACATCTGGGATCCCTGCAGTCTGCCTTCTGCTTCCTTCTCTGGCCGTACTCCACAGCACTAAGTCAAATATTTCACAAACTGCAGGAGGATCATGTCGGTCACCAAGTAAGAGAGAAATGGGGTGTGAATCCATTCCAAATCCTGCGGGGGGGGGGCGTTATTTCCACCTGTGATAACAGAGAGGAACGGGGTGTACATATAAGCTTGTCTCAGCCTTATGAAATACTAGCATGTGATAACAGAGAGGAACGGGGTATACATATAAGTTTGTCTCAGCCTTATGAAATACTAGCATAGCATCTTACTTGAATCAGCTTCACTTAAGTGGCTGATGAGTTTACAGAACAGTCAGGAAGAGCAAGCAAGTAATGTGATATATATAAAGGGAAAATACATTATGAAACATGAAGTTTGTACACTTACATGTAATTTATAAAAGTGATACATCTTATTTTCCAATTCTCAATTTAGAAATTAAAATATCACTTCCCCCAAAAGTCATTAGTAGCTCTTATAATCATTCTACTTAGTTTGTTTGCTTGGATTTTTCTTTTTTTTGAAACAGGGTTTCTCTGCATAGCTCTGGCTGTCCTGGAACTTGCTTTGTAGACCAGGCTGGCCTCAAACTCACAGAGATTCCCCTGGCCCTGCCTCCCGAGTGCTGGAACAGATGTTCTTTGTATTGAGAGTGTGGCTTCTCCTCAGCACTTTTTGTTAGGAGACTGTACTGTAGGCCCTACCTTGTTTATCTTTCACGCCGCATCAAAGAAAGCAATCAGTGCGTTCTGGTCATAGCTGTCAAGAATCTCCAGTAGAACGGGTACTTTAGTTTTTACGTTAGTGCCTTTGAACTTAAATTTATCTATGAAAAGATCAGTGATCATACCTATAAAGAAAAATATTTCTTTTGTCATTGATTAGTTCTTTAACAATGCAGTTGGTACTCTATAATCACCCAAAATTCCTTTATACAAGATATACAAGCCTTGAAAAGGTTGGTCTTCAAAAAAAAAATTGTGTATGTGGGGAGGGTTTTAAGAAACTTTCAAGATATAAATATTTAATAACCTTCCTAACAACTGGTTGTAACTGCTGACTCACACAATCCACTGCCAGCCATTTTGAATCGCTGTTGGTACACACTTCATCGTAGTGATGTCAGTTCCACCAAGAAGCTTCGACTGAACTAAAACACTCCACCTCCACGGTTAAGGATTCATAGGTCAAGGGCAAATTATTTCACCTGTGAGTTTCCCAGATGTAAAACAGGGATGGTCTAAGTTGTCAATCATTTATACAAGACACCTGAGACAAGTGTATTTTAGGAATAGAAAAAGGAGAAAAAGAATAAACGGGTGGCATTGATCCAAAGGGACTGAGTGGCGACATCTGATATCAAAATGGCAATACTTTTGCAATAAAATATATAGGTGGAGATACTTTTTGCACTAAGAAAAATAAAAAAGATTAGCAATAACGTGTCAGTTTAAATCAGATTTTTATCATGAAATCATTTTGCTGGTAAATGGTTTATAAAAGTAAAACTTTGGTTTTCAAAACCACTTTCTAGATTTTGGAATCACAGATAGAGATGATAGATCTACAACACCATCACTTAAGGATATTATAAAAGAGATCCTCTGCTTGACATATAATAAACATTAAAGTATCATTATTATTCATTAAGTGTGTAGGTTAATGGATCAATGTGGGCTGTTGGTAGCAAATGACATTGGCACAGGGCAGAAGGCATCCATTTCAGGGAGAGAAGGTCCTAATTAAGGCTTTGTCACCACCTAGGAATGTGATGACAAATTTTATTCTCATGTTCAGCTACAGCATGTTGAAAATGAAGATAAAACCATCTACCTTGTTGAACTGTTGCAACGGTTAAAAAATCTCATGGAAGTCAGTGTAGTGTGCTGCACACAGTAGGTCTTCCAGAAAGAAGGACTGCTAACAAACCTTAGTCTGGTCCTCTTTTCCACCCTCCCTCTTTCCATCTCTGCCTTCACTTCCCTTGGCCTTTTCTCACCTGACTCCTCACCACCAAGCAAAACAAGTTTAAACTGAAAATTTAAACATCACATAAACTTCCCCACCAAGTTTTGCCTAAATAGAATAAATGCTGCATTTTTACAACAGCAACAGAACCTGAAAATCATCTGTGAGAAATACAGTGGGGATGTCTAGGCTTTGAGGGTCAAAACACTTCTTCACAGTACACATATATGTTCACAGGACAGTTCCACTTTCATATTTCCTTACACTTTTTTTGTTTTTGGTTTTGTTTTTTGGGTTTTTTTTTTGTTTTGTTTTGTTTTTTTTTTTGGTTTTTCGAGACAGGGTTTCTCTGTATTGCTTTGGAGGCTCTCCTGGAACTCACTTTGTAGACCAGGATGGCCTCGAACTCACAGAGATCCACCTGCCTCTGCCTCCCAAGTGCTGGGACTAAAGGCGTGCGCCACCACCGCCCGGCTTTCCTTACACTTTTAAAGTAGAAACGGTTAAGCTGTAAGGCTACGTTGGCGAATACAGAAATACTCTGTACGATAAACTGGCTGCCACAGGCTCATGACTGCGGGGATTTCTGCCTCGTCCTTTCACAGCTCTTTGGTAAATGAGCTGCTGGAAAGAATTGCAGCAGGGATGCTCCAAGGTCCACTCACCATAGAGCCTTTCAAGATGAGCAGGCTGCTTCTTGTACTCTTCTTGCAGGTGATCTGCCTCTTCTAGAATGCAGCGGTATTCTGGAATCAGAAAGTTCGTATTTCCCTCGTGAACTTGCAATTCCTTATTCAAAAACAAAAACAAAAACAGAAGGACCTTAATGGTCAAATTTTAATCTAATATAACATTAAAGTATAACTGGAAAACGCAGTGCTAGCAATGATGCTCACAATCTCACGGACGCAGTCTTACCTTCAAGGCGTCAATTAACTGCACTTTCTTAGCCAGAAGCAGCTGATACTCCAGCTTTGGGTGGATTAGCTTCAAAGTGTGCTTGACTGACACTTCGTTTATCTCTAGAAGAAGTTGGCAGGGCACAGTTAAGTCATGTTCATGAGAAACATTGCTATTATAACAACTATAAAAAACTGGGATGAATTATTTTCCTTTTTTACCATATGATATGTTGAGATTAATTTTCCTTTTGGTAGCTTCTTTAGAAAGTACATCTTTTAGGATAGATATTGTAGAAATATTGTCAGATTTAAAAACTCCTTCTCCTTTTCTACAAAATCAACATATTTAAAAGAAAAGTTATAGAAGCAAGTGGTCTTATAAATACATATTTTCACATAGTGTTTAGTTTAAATTTCATTTGACTTTACACGGTCTGTGTATATCATTAACATAAAGCATACGTAAACATGTACTCTGTCCTTTACCACACCAAGGCAGCTCCTGAACTCAAAACTAAAGATCCTATCACACACAGTCCTCTTAAGATGAGAATTTTTAAGTACCCCACTTAAAACTTTACTTTGTGGACATTAACATTGCCAATAGCTAACCTCATATATAAAATATATTCACAATTGCTTATTTATACAGACACATGTAAGTATGTTTTTCTTTAATGTAATCACACAAATAAATTTTATATTGCTGTATGCTTTATCTGTAAAATAAATCTGGTATCCAACCTGAAAGAAAGACACCTGTTATTTTTCAGGACTAGTATCCACTGCCACTAGTTATGATCCCAGGACACTTAGTTTTCTTTAGAAAACTCTACTTCCCATGTCAGGAAAAATGGAGCACACTTGTAATCCCAGGAATCAGAACATCCAGCCAAGGATGAGGATAAATTAATATGGTTCACACTGCACTTTCAGATATTTGGGAAACAATGAAAATTTCAAGAATCATGGAAATTAAAGAATTCTTTTTCACAGACATAGAAAACAGTCTCAACAACATCATAGCAGAAAAGTTTTCCTAAGTTTGAGAAAGAAATGGCTATGCAAATACAGAGGCAGTTAGAATGCCAAGCAGACAGGGCCAGAAAAGAACTTGCCCTTGTCATTATATATATATATATATATATATATATATATATATATATATATATATATGGTTAAACCACTAAATATTCAAAACAAAGAAAAGACATTGAAAGTGGCAAGACAGGATCATCAAGTCATATATAAAGGCAGACTGATCAACTACAGCAGAATTTTCAAGAGATACTTTAAAAAGCTGGAAAACTTAAAATTTTCAAGTTTTGAAAAGAATAACTTAACCAGACTACTACTCCCAGCAAATTCATCACAATTGAAGGGGCAAGAAAAATTTTCCATAATAAAAACAATTTGTATGCTGGGTGTTGGTGGCTCACGCCTTTAATTCCCGCACCCTGGAGGCAGAGGCAGGTAGATCTCTGTGAGTTCGAGGCCAGCCTGATCTACAGAGTGAGTTCCAGGACAGCCAGGGCTGGTATACAGAGAGACCCTGTCTCAAAAACCAAAATAAATAAATAAACCAAAACCAAAACAAAACAAAAAAACCAAGCCAAACAAAAAACAATTCATCGTGACCATTAAGCCAACTCACAGAAGATGCTTGAAGGAATTCTGTGACTGAAGAAAGACAAACATCCCCAATGGGGCCTCAAGGGAAGAATAAACCACTCTTGAGTAATAATAGTTAAACAGGAAAGTACTGCAAAATCAACAAATGGACAGGAATAATACAAACTTTTCAGTTGTAAATCTAAATATTAATGCTCTCAATTTCCCTTCACCAGTCACAGACTAGCAGAAGGGACTTAAGGGCAGGATCTATCTATCTACCTGTTGTCTCTAAAGCCCAGACCTCACCATCAAAGACAGAGGCTACTAGAAGGTAGAAGGAAGGAAACACTTATCCTAAGCAGAGAGGAACCAATAAGCAGCTGTCACTGCTCTGAAATCTGACAAAATAGATTTTTAAACCAAAACTAGTCAGAAATGGTAAAAAAAAAATTAACTCCATACTGATTAAAGAAACAATCTGTCAAGAGGACATTACAATTCTGAACATGCATGAACTCAACATGGGTCCATTCTATCTCACAAAACAAATACTAACACAGGTAAAGTCACAGATAAGTCAGCCCAACACAATAATAGCTGGAGACATCAATACCCCATTCTCATTGATTGACAGATCATTAGGGCAAAAAATAGAGACATCTTAAAAGACATCATAGATTTAATGGGTTTAACAGACATCTTTAGAACATTCCATGTGAAAACTGTAGGAAATTATAATTCAAATATTACTGCAGATTTTATAGACATATTATTGGAAAATATTAATCTTTGCATAGGCATCTTTACTAATAACATTTTACACTCAAATTCTATTTGTTTAGTAGCTTCTGTTGAATATTATCAATTTTTAACTATTATTTTGAAATTATTCCTGTTTTAAATGACCATTGTTAACAAGTAATAAGTTTGATTTACCTGTATACGCACTCAAGTTGTGTATCCAGAAAGGTATTCTGAAAGTAAAATGTTGCACATTCTCCTGCTGGAGGCTTTTCAGGAACTTCAGGCAGGCAGAACACCACCCAGGAGTGAACTTCAGCGAAGCTGAACTGGCCTGTTAGAGTCAGTGTGTTCATGGGTCTGCAATTTAGCAGCAGAGACATGCACTTGTGTGTGGACCCACGAAAATACTATACATGTACACTTGTAAGCAGAACTCCAAATAGAGCTAAACACTTTATTCACCCCAGGCTAACCCCACATGCACGCCAGCTTGTTCTACACTCCCAAGTGCTAGAATTACAGGCACGCGCTACCACTCGCAGCTTTAAATAAACAGTTTTTAAAAAGTTTCTGAAGTCAATCCTACACATCAAACAAATGAACATGTTAATTTTACAGATAAAAATCTGAATTCTTGTTAACACCTATACTTGTTTTTGCTAGGTGCCTTGCAGTTAGGTGATGTGAATAGCTTTTTTGTTCATCATAACATGTTTTAATAAATTAAACTGAGGTTATTCAGGTAGCTTTGCAGGTTTGAAAATCCATGTAGTATTTGTATTACATAGACTACAAAACACATATGAATCACCTCCAGGAAATAATCAACATATTGTAACCCTGAACAACTGGGCTTGAGGTAGGGCAGGCAGGGATTCTTGCTCTCTTCTTTACCAGCTGTGTCCCAGTGAAGCCAGAAAACAGTACCTTCTATCTTTCATGGATTTAGTTTAACAACTTCTATAAATTAATAGAATAAAGTAAGGGAGAGATTGAAAAATAAATCAAGCCAGGAGTGGTGGCTCACATATGGTAATCACAGCACTCAGGAGGCTAAGACAGGAAGATTTGACTCAAGGCCAGCATGGACTTGTATGAACCTATCTTTTTTTTTGTTTGTTTGTTTGTTTGTTTTTTTGAGACAGGGTTTCTCTGTGACTTTGGAGGCCGTCCTGGAACTCGCTTGGTAGTCCAGGCTGGTCTCGAACTTACAGAGATCCGCCTGCCTCTGCCTCTCGAGTGCTGGGATTAAAGGCGTGCGCCACCACCGCCCGGCTTGTATGAACCTATCTTAAAAACATAATCATCAATCAATCAACCAAAAAGAGTTTTAAAACAGATGGTATTTATGAAGAGCTAAGAAGGTCTAAAGCACACCACAAGGAACTTCAGTAGGAAACAGAAGCATGTTCCAAAGACAAAGCTAGCAGGGACTTTTGAGATCTGGTCAAGCAATCCTCTGATTTGCAGATGAAAAACCTACAACCCAGAGAAATAACAAATCACACAAGAATGTAAGAGAACCCAAGTCTCTGATTGCCAGTGTTTGCTGTTCCTTCCATGGAAATGCTGTGCCCATTAATGTTAACCTTGGCTTTTAAACAAAAAATGCAACCAAAAAAGACTATTTCTCAGCCATACCTGGTGGCCACATCTTTAATTCTAGCTATGTGGAAGGCTACCACATGAGGATTGCAAGTTTAAGACTAGCCTGAGCAACTCAGTGAGATCCTGCCTCAAAAGATTAAAAAAAAAAAGTCTCAGGATACAGTTCAGGAATAGGCCCCAAGGTTTAACATGAAACAGAAAAATGACCAAAAAGGAATTATTTTAATGTTTCCCAGAAAATTTCCTGAGGAAACGTTCCCCTTTATCTTACTCCAATTATACAACCTTTAATGTGCAAATTGCATTAGGAAGAACATGGGCCTTGGCTTCTAACCATAACTCTGGTTCTTGTATTAAAAAGTAGGCTACTGCCGGGCGGTGGTGGCCCACGCCTTTAATCCCAGCACTCGGGAGGCAGAGACAGGCGGATCACTGTGAGTTCGAGACCAGCCTGGTCTACCAAGTGAGTTCCAGGACAGGCTCCAAAACAATACAGTGAAACCCTGTCTCGAAAAACCAAAAAAAAAAAAAAAAAAAAAAAGAATCAAGTCGTAATATTTAGGAGCATGACATGGCTGTTTGTTTTTCACTTGAACTCATAGTAGTCATGGTAACTTGCAGAAGCCTGGGCCATCAATATCATGTCACAGAACAAGGACACACAAAAAGTTAAAGCTTGATGAGGAAGGTGCCCACGTTTGTAAACAACCGTAATGAATCTAGCTGGCTCCCACACACAGACATCGAAGTAGAATGGGGATAGGAGGTAAGGCAATTGGGGAGAGGAAGGGAGTTAGTGCGCAAGAAAGAAGATGATTTAAAGCCAGGCGGTGGTGGCGCACTCCTTTAATCCCAGCACTCGGGAGGCAGAGGCAGGCGGATCTCTGTGAGTTCGAGGCCAGCCTGGTCTACAGAGCGAGTTCCCGGACAGCCTCCAAAATAATACAGAGAAACCCTGTCTCAAAATACAAAAAAAAAAAAAATACCAAAAGAATATGATTAAAATACATTATGAACATGTAAAAAGTTTCATAATAAACCTATTATTATGTAAAAGTAATATATGCTAATAAAATATTTTAAAATAACAGAAAATATATATGTACCTGACCAAATACATGCCATAAAATATCGAATTACTGTTTATCTCTTTCCTTTCCTTTTTTCTTTTGCTTAATCCCATGTTATCTTGTCTCAATAAACTATTAGCATTGGTAGGTGGTGGTGGCGCACATCTTTAATTCTAACACTCAGGAGGCAGAGGCAGGTGGATCTCTGTGAGTTCAAGGCCAGCCTGGTCTACAGAGTGAATTCCAGTACAGACAAGACTGTTTTATAGAGAAACCCTGCCTCGAAAAAAAAACCAAAAAACCTATCAGCATTAAGATGCTTACATTAGAAGTATCAGGAACTATCATAGTTGACTGCTCTACCACTACTACTTGAGGTGCAACAGAGGGGAATGTGATGCTGAGGTTAATACAGTGCAGAGGTTCATAGGGAACCACTGTGACATCTAAATGCTAAACACTATTTGCTCAAGATAGGTGTTTAAGGAAACTGCTACTTCAGTGATCTCAGAATGGCAATGGATGACAGGAAGTCTAACTCAACACAGCTGCTAAAATAAGGCAAAGTATCTTTATTTTATTAGAAATATCAAAGCCATAGCTAATTACTGAGCATGTAAGTTAAAATATTTTTTAAAATTTTTATTAAAATAAATTATGTCTTAGAAACATGCATGCATGCTTCACATGTCAAGCCCAGCTCCCTCTCCCACCCCTCCTCCCTTGCCCCTCCACCAGCCCCCCACCCAATCCCCACCTCATTCCCCAGGCAGGGTGAGGCCCTCCTTGGGGGAATCTCCAGAGTCTGTCATTTCATCCAGGGCAGGACCTCGGCCCCTCCCTATGTGTCCAGGCTGGGAGAGCATTCCTCCATGTGGAATGGGCTCCCAAAGTTCATTAGCATGCCATGGTAAACACTGATCTACTACCCAAGGCCCCAGAGATTTCCGAGGCCTCCTCATTGACACTACTTTCATGGAGTCTGGATCAATCCCCTGTTGGCCTCTCAGTCATCATTCTGGGGTTCAAGGGCTCCCCCTTGTCCTGTCAGCTGTCTTTGTGGGTTTCACCATCATGGTCTTGACCCCTTTGCTCATCACTCCTCCATCTCTGTCACTGGGTTCCAGGAGTTCAGTTCAGTGTTTAACTATGGGTATCTGTCTCTGCTTCTATCAGTCACTGGCTGCAGGTTCTAGGATGGCATATAAAGTAGTCATCAACCTTATCATCAAGGAGGGGCTATTAATGTAGTCTCTCCACTATTGCTTAGTTTGCCAGTTGGTGTTATCCTTGTAGATCTCTGGAGATCTCACTAGTGTCAGCTCTCTCCTCAAACCTATTATGACTCCATCTATTATGGTATCTCTCATCCTGCTCTCCTCTATTCTTACCTCGACTCAACCTTCCTGCTCCCCCATGCCTTCTTCTCCCCTCCTCTTATCCCCCTCTCTTTTTCCTGGCTCCCTCTCCCCTCCCCCCATGTTCCCAATCTGCTCAGGAGATCTTGGCTCATTCCACTTCTCTGGGGAACCTCCCTGATTTCCTGACTCACTGGCACTGGGATTGTAGGCTGACACTCCCCTCATCCATGTCTAAAATCCATACATGAGTGAGTATATACCATGTTTGTCTTTTTGTGACCTCACTCAGGATGGTTTCCTCTAGTGCCATCCATTTGCCTGCAAATTTCAAGATTCCATTGTTGTTTTTTCCGCTGAATAGTACTCCACTGTGTAAATGTACCACATTTTCTCTATCCACTCTTCAGTTGTGGGGCTTCTAGGTTGCTTCTAGGATCTAGATGTTACATATAATGCTGCTATGAACATAGTGGAACAGACCTCCTTGTTGTATGAATAGGCATCTTTTGGGTATATGCCTAAGAAGTGGAATTGGTGGGTCTTGTGGTAGACTAATTTCCATTTTCCTGAGGAAACTTCATACTGATTTCCAAACTGGCAGTTCAAGTTTGCACTCCCACCAGCAATGGAGGAGTGTTCCCCTTTCTCCACATCCTCTCCAACATAAACTCATTGGAGTTTTTGATTTTAGCCATTCTGACAGGAGTGAGATGATATCTCAGAGTTGTTTGATTTGCATTTCCCTAATGGCTAAGAATGTTGAGCACTTTCTTAAGTGTCTCTTAGCCATTTTAGACTCCTCAATTGAGAATTCTCTACTTAGTTCAATCCCCCACTTTTTAATTGGATCCTTTGGTGTTTTGGAGACTTGCTTCTTGAGTTCCTTGTAAATTTTGGAGATCAGCCCTCTGACAGATGTGGGGTTAGTGAATATCTTTTCCCAATCTGTGGGGTGCCTTTTTGTCTTGCTGACTGTGTCCTTTGCCTTACAGAAGCTTCTCAGTTTCAGCAGGCCCCATTTATTAATTGTCGATATTAGTGTTTGTGCTACTGGTGTTGTGCTCAAGAAGCAGTCTACTGTACCAATTCCTTCAAGGGTACCTCCCACTTTCTCTTCTAACAAGTTCAGTGTGGTTGGATTTATGTTGAGGTATTTGATCCATTTGGACTTAAGTTTTGTGCATGGTGATAGACATGGATCTATCTGCAGTCTTCTACCTGCCAGTATCTAGTTATGCCAGCACCATTTGTTGAATTGTGTAATTTTAGCTTCTTTGTTGAAAATCAGCTGTTCATAGGTTTGTGGATTAATCTCAGGGTATTCAATTCGATTCCAATAGTCTACCTGTTTATTTTTGTGCCAATACCAAGCTGTTTTCAGGACTATAGCTCTATAATAGAGCTTGAAGTCAGGGATGGTGATGCCTCCAGATGTTGCTTCATTGAGCAGGGTTGTCTTGCCTAGCCTAGATTTTTTTGTTTTTCCATATAAAGTTGAGAATTGTTCTTTCAAGGTCTATGAAGAATTGTGCTGTGATTTTGATAGGGATTGCATTGAGTCTGTAGATTGCTTTTGGCAGGATTGCCATTTTTACTACATTGATCCTACCTATCCAAGAGCATGGGAGATCTTACCATTTTCTGGTGTCTTCATTAATTTCTTTCTTTAAAGACTCAAAGTTCTTGCGATACAGGTCTTTCACTTGCTTGGTTAGCATTACCCCAAAGTATTTTATGTTGTTTGTGGCAATTGTAAAGGGTGATGTTTCTCTGATTTCTGTCTTAGCCCTTTTACTGTCTGTATATAGTAGGGCTACTGATTTTCTTGAGTTAATCTTGTATCCTGCCACTTAGCTGAAGGTGTTTATCAGCTGTAAGAGTTCCCTGGTAGAGTTTTTTGGGTCACTTATGTAAACTATCATATCATCTGCAAATAGTGAAAGTTTTACCTCTTCCTTTCCAATTTGTATCCCCTTGATCTCCTTTTGTTGTCTTATTGCTCTAGCTAGAACTTCGAGTACTATATTGAAGAGGTATGGGGAGAGGGGGACAGCCTTGCCTTGTTCCAGATAGTTAAAATAATTTTTAACTTTTAAATGTTGACACAACTAACAGTCACACAAGTAATATTATCCAGCTGTTAAGAAAAATGGAATTGCGAAAGTTGCAGGTAAATGGATAGAGCCGGAAAAGATCATCCTGAGTGAGGTACCCAGACCCAGAAAGACAATCACTACTGTTTTCTCACATATGTGTGTATTCAATTACATGCCTTAGGTATGTGTGTTTCCTTTAGAGTACCCACAGAGGTTAGGTGGCTAGTAAGGGACCAGGTGGGAGGAAGGGATCTCAAAGGAAAGGGAAATAAAATACAGTGTCATATAGGGCTAAAGGGGGATTAGAACAGGAGGACTAAATGGAGTTGGGGAGGATGGGAAGACAGGTATAAGAGGGAATATGGAGCAGGATAACTAACACTAAAGGCCCTTTGAAAAAGCCATATGGAACCTACTATTGTAGAAGCTTCCTAACACACACACACACACACACACACACACACACACACACACTTAAATGGGGATACAATACCTCAATTGGACATAATATGCTACAAAATCTCCAATACCGAGAATGGATTTCATTTTTTTGAGTTGTTGCCTTAATGTTATAGGAGTAGCCAACCACTTTTTAAAAATATTGGATTTATGGCCCATTCCATGAGATGAAACCTATACCCGACACTATCAATGAGGCTAAGAACCTTGGTTAGAAACATTCATGAGTTCTAGAGGAACCAAAGAAACATAGTAAAACAACTCCTAATGACATATTTATTCCCACAGATCGGTCTATTGCTCAACCCTCATCAGAAAAGCTTCTTTTTGCAATAGATGGTTAACACAAAAACCCACAACCAGTCAGTGTGATGAGAAAAAGAGACTTTGGAATGCTCAGCACTAAATGGGATGTCTGTAACACGGTCATCTCCTTAAGGCCCCAGGATCTTTGTGGAAGAAGGAGAAAAAGGATAGTAAGAGCCAGAGGTAGTGATGGATAACTTCAAGGAAACAGCTTTTCTAGACTCAACAGGATGGATGCCCATATGAACTCTCAGAAATGGTGTCAGCATTCATTCGACCTGCCCAAGTGCAAGCCAGACAAAACCCCAGCATAGAAGAGGGGAAGAGAGAAGAAGTCCCACCCCTAGTCAAGAAACTACTTGAAACTGACAGCTGCTGAGGTAGAGAAAAATCAGTCTTCTTCAATGGAGTGACACTGGGTGTGGTGGTTTGAAAGAAAATGGCCGCCAGTGGAGTGACACTATTAGGAAGTATGGCTTTGTTGGAGTAGGTGTGGTCTTGTTTGTGGAGGTGTGTCACTGTGGAGGCCAGCTTTGATGTCTCAGATGTGCACTAGTCATGCCTAGTGAGACGGTTCAGTGCCTGTTGACTTTGGAACACGATTCAGAATTCTCCAGGACCATGTCTGCCTGCACACCGCCATATTCCCAGCTGCCATGCAATAATGGACTGAACCTCTGGAACTGTAAGTCACCTCAATTAAATGATTTCCTTTGTAAGAGATGCTGTGGTCATGGTGTCTCTTTACAGCAATAGAAACCTTAACCAAGACACTGGGTATATCAACCACACACCAGGGTGGCCCCATGCTATAGAGTAGTCTATCAAGACAAACTATACTCCAGTTCATTTGGCTTTTTGTCGTTGTTTTATGTACATGAAATTGGATGGAAAGGGAGTTTGGGGGAAAATTTGAGGGGAGTTGGGAAACAGGAAAAATATGACCAAAATATACTGCATGCAATTCTCAAAGAATAAACATCTAAATAGAAAAAATGAAAATATTAAATTTTGTAAAAAGCCTTTTGTTTTGTTTTGTTTGTTTTTTGAGACAGGGATTCTCTGTGTTGCCCTGGGTGTCTTGGAACACACCCTGCAGACCAGACTGGCCTTGAACTCACAGAGCTCCACCTGCCTCTGCTTCCCGAGTGCTGGGATTAAAGGTGTGTGCCACTACTACCCTGCTGTAAAAAAATAAAAATAAACAAATAAATGAATAAATGCAGACATGAGTTGGTGAGATGGCTCAGCAGGTATATACACTTCCTGTCAAACCTCACAACCTGAGTTAACCCCTAAGACTCACACAGTGGAGAAAGGGTGCTGACTTCCCCAAAGCTGTTACCAGACCTCTACACTCCCATCATGGCACTGTGCATCCATATATAATACATACAAACATACCTACATAAATAGAGTAAATAAGATATAGTAAAAAGTAAAAATAAAAGCAGGCGTAATAACTTAAGAATACAGCACTCTCTCCCATGTCCTACCTGTCGTGGTCAATAAAGTGAGTTCTCTGATGGAGCGATAGTGGTTTGATGTGGTACTGGCGAACCTGACAGGTCTTTGGTTGGATTCTCGGAGTCACATACGCCTGAAGTGTGCCATACTGGCCTTCAATTGAGCGAATCTGAAAAACATAGAAGTCAGCAGTGTAAATATGTTTTCAGATGTTCCCTTAGGTATCAAACACTTGTGTCTAGCCTTTCCTGGACTACTCTGAGGGATAAGAGACATCTGTCGAACTCTTCCATGGCAAGAGTACAGGAAACTTTAAATGACTTTGGCAGTCTTTAACCAAATATTACCCTCCAAGTGATCGCCATCATGTATGTTCAGTTCATCTCTCCCATGTTCTCACTCCCACATCATTCCAAGAGAAGGCATCATTCCCAAAGTGTACCCTGCACATTTAAGAGACGAGTGCATAATATACTTAAGAGTCACAAGAAAAATGGTTAAAAACTGCGCATAGAGAAATTAATTTTTGAAATAACTAAAACTAAATTAGAATACTTTCTCAGAACAATATCTCTAAGAGATATTGCTACAAATCTGTTCACAGAAGCCAGGGAGTGGTAGCGCACGCCTTTAGTTCCAGCACTCAGGAGGCAGAGGCAGGTGGATCTCTGTGAGTTCGAGTCCAGCCTGATCTACAAAGCTACACAGAGAAACCCTGTCTCAAAAAGCCAAAAAATAAAAATAAACAAAAAAATAAAAAACCCAACCCAATAATAAACAAATAAATAATAAGTCAATTAAAAAAATCTGTTCACAGATGTTTCCAGGAAGTAAGTAGAGAAGCATATTAGTACCAATTATACCCAGACTGAAAAGTTCTTCCTGGATATTTTGAATATGGCTGGTTAGAGCTGGTTAGAATTCAAACACCAAGAATGTTATACAAAATTGCTGAGATTTCATTTCAGAGCAATGCTCAAGGGACACAGCCTTTTCTGCCTGCCCTGAACAATTTTAACAGTTCTACATACAGACCATGAGTGTATAAACGGATCAGTACATTTTACACATTATATTTGAAAATAATTATTGTCAAATTTTGTTGAAATAGTATTATATAATGTTACATTTTTTCTTTAAAAAGAGCACTCATCTTTTTTTGGCTGTCTGTTTGGTTTTATTTTTTCCAAGACAGGGTTTTTGTGTGTGTGTGTGTGTGTGTGTGTGTGTGTGTGTGTGTAACAGCCCTGGTTGTCCTGGAACTTGCTCGGTAGACCAGTCTGGCCTCAAACTCAAGAGATCTGCCTGTCTCTGTCTCCCAAGTGCTGGGATTAAAGGTGTGAGCCACCACCTCCTGACTTAGCATTCATCTTTTAAATATGCTGACATCTTTACAAATTAAACATAAACACATTGCATTTGCTTCAGAGTGATTTTAGGTCACAAGTGACATAAAACAAGATTGACATGGGTTGATCATCATGCTCGGATCATTTCCAAAATAAAAAACCAGCAAAGCTGCGCATGGTGACCCACATTTGTAATTCCCACTAATCGTCAAAGTTCAAGTTCAGCCAGCGCAACAAAGTAAGACCAGATCTCATCCCCACCAACCTTCTTCCCTGACAAAATGAAAGAAAACTAGAAAAAAAATCCCACTTGGAGGAAACTTCAAGAGCAGTAATTTTAGAGATGGTTAATGACTGAATACTAACAACAGATACAGTGGCCAGGATAAATTAAAACCCAACGGGTCATTTTAAAAGTGTTACTTCAAAATGATTCATTTCACAGAGAATTTCAATGCAGAGAAATGACATCACAAGTAAGACACACCAAAGGAAAAGAGAGTTCAAACATCCAGAAATAAAGGTAACGAAGCTGGAGAGGTGGCTGAGTGGTTATGAGCGTGTATTGCTATTCCAAAGGTCCTGAGTTCAGTTCCCAGCCACCCGCATTAGGTGATTCACACCTGCCTCTAAGTCTGCTCCAGGGCATGCAAAGTCCTCTTCTGGCCTTTGAAAGCACTGAGCCTACATGTACGTGTGCACACACACAGTTAAAAACCAGAACTTGTAAAAAGTGTTCTTGAACACCAAAAATAAAAACAAGATGGAAATAAAGGCAATTTCTAGCGATTTACCTTGAGCTCCAGCCTGGTGGTATTTGCCTGGCACCGATAAGTAGCAAGGAGAAAGTTGTCGTTCGACTGGAAGAATTTAAAGTTGAAAATCAGCAAACACTATCAGTAATACTGTTCGCTATTTACTTGCATAACTATCACTTAAAAAAAAATAAAGGCTTAGTGTAAATGGAGTTCTTAATTGGTCTAAATAACAAAAACCCGGAGTCAGATACAGAGGAAAATTCTGAGAGGTCAGAGAGAAGAAGGAGCAAGCCAAAGCCACCTTCTACCTCCTTGGCATCTCAGCAGACCAGAGAGCAAGTTCCTGTTGCTTCCCCATTATATCCTCTCTCTGCCCAGCCATCTCACTTCCTGTCTGTCTGTACAGACCTCCAGACCTTTATGGTTAGCTAGTGACAAGCTCCATTCTCTGACCTTCAGACAGGCTTTATTTGTACAACAAGATATCACTACATATTCCCCTTTTTGTCTAAAAATTAAGAAAAGGTTATAACTAATATAAGAAAAACTATATACAATACAATAAGTATATACAGTACATACAGGCAATAAGTACATTAACAATGTCTAGTCCATTAGCATTTGACAAATTCAGAGAAAATATTCCATATCTATTCTTTCTGGGTGAGTCCAAAGTCTTGTATCTAATTTACTTTCTATTCTAATTTGCATTATTAAATTATCTTTTAATAATTTTCAAACCTATTATACTTAATACATCTTTCATGAGTTTCTTTTCTGAGCCTAGTAAATAAGGAAAACTATAACTATACTATCTAGTCTTTAACTCCCTCAGAGACCCGAGAAGGAAATAATATGAATTGAGTAAGCAGGAAGTGTGAGCAAGTGACTTCCAAAGCATGTGAGAAATGACAGCAGCCGTTATGTTAGACTTTCAAGATATACAGAGGTATACTTCAAATGGATAGGCATTCTTCAGAATCTTTCAAAGACCTACACAATATGGCATTTAAAATGGTTTATTAGGGTTTTTCATGACAGTGAGACATCTCCTGGCAGTACCGATTACCTCAAAGAGGAAGATGGGCATCAAAGAAACTCATTATGGAGTTTGCCTTCAACTTGGCAGGGATAACTATTTGGACAAGATACTGCTCTTGCCTGGACTGCTTGACAGAATGCTGTCAAAACTGGACAAGCAGGTTACAAGGAAAAATGACTGCTGAACTTCTCAAGGGACAGGATAGTCGACAGGATAGTCCTTCAAGGCTCCTGCTTCATCAAAAAGTCTTCTGGACAGCCGGGCGTTGGTGGTGCACGCCTTTAATCCCAGCACTTGGGAGGCAGAGGCAGGCGGATCTCTGTGAGTTCGAGGCCAGCCTGGTCTACAAGAGCTAGTTCCAGGACAGCCTCCAAAGCCATAAGAAACCCTGTCTTGAAAAGCCAAAAAAATAAAAAATAAAAAAATAAAAAAAGTCTTCTGGACATTCTGGGTCTATAGACTGAAGAGGAATGCCCCAACATTACAAAGGAACTTTGAGTGACTGTCCAGTCAGTAAGATGTTTCTGTCAACTATAGCATTTATATATTATCCTTCTGGGGTTTTTGATGGAGTTAAAGACAGATAGTTATAGTTATGGTTTTTCTTAGTTATAATAAAAGTTAACACATAAAACTTTAGACTTGCAAAGATATGATAAATGATAGAATATTTTCTTTAAAATTTTTCAAATGTTAGTAGACTAAATATTGCTAACTATAGTTCTTGCTTGGTAACTGTTTTGTTATATACAATTTTACTATGTTAAAGTTAAAACCTTCCTTTTTATTTAGACAGAAAAAGAGGACACGATAGGGGATGTCCTTCTGTATACTGTGAATATATGTTTCTCTTACTTGTTTTGGTCAATGGACAGGGAGAATTTAGCCAGGTGGGAAATCCAAACAGGGATAGAGAAAGGTAGTAAGCAGAGCCAGGGAGATGCCATGTAGCTGCTGAGGAAGCAAGGGGCCCGGGTATCACGGGTAAGCTAAGACATGGCGGTACACAGATTAATAGAAATGGGCTAATAATTAAGACAGAGCTGGCCAATAAGAAGCCTGAGTCACTGGCCAAACAATTTATAATTAATATAAGCTTCTGTGTGCTTATTAAATGGCTGCAAGACCAGGCAGGACAGGAACTTCATGTACAGTTTAGGGGCAGCAAAGGAGACAGTGAGGAGGGAGCCATATGCTGGAAGTGAGAGGTGTGTGGAGATGATTATATTTGTTTTTCTATGTTTTTTTTTAATATTTCAAATCTCCATAATAAGCATTCTTTCTGAAGAAACCACAGTCCTAGAAACAAGTTTTTCTTTTCTTCCTTCCTTCCTTTTTTTTTTTTTTTGGCTTGGGTTTTTTTAAGACAGGGATTCTCTGTATAGCCATGGATCTCCTGGAACTCAACTCTATAGACAAGCCTGGTCTTGAACTCAAAGAGATTCTCCTGCTTCTGTCTCCCCAGTGTAGGGATTGAAGGCATGCACCACCAATGCCCAGCTAGAAACAAGTTTTAAATTGGCATAAAATAATCTTTTCAAATAATTGTGAAGTGATGTAAACAAAACAGGTTAATTGCTTTTTGCTTAAGACAGGGTGCCATGTATCTTAGATTGCCATAGCTACATAGCCAAGCATAATCTAGAGCTTCTGGTCCTCCAGAAACCTTTAAAAGGTTGTGAGAAATGATTCAGTGACATTTGTGCTCTACAAAGACCTCTCTGGTGGCAGCGTGCAGCAGTCTTGCGGTGAGTGGCAGGACTGAAGGCAGAGAAGCTATAGGGATAAGTTGTGGAGCAGGACACGATAGGGCCTAGAGTGAGTTACCACAGGAGGAAGCAAGACAAGTGCAGAATAAGAGCTCAGGGAGTCTAGGACGGGACCTAGGAGTTTAGGGCAGGGCCTCAGGATCAGGACATAAGCAGAGTATATGAGAAAAGCCAGTAAGGGAATGATGGGAATACCAGCTTCAAACCCTACAGCACTTACAGAGCTGACCCCAAAACAGTCCCACAAAACCAAGACTTGAAGGTTTTTTGTTTGTTTTTAACTTACCTCTGTGTCACAGCTGCTAAAGCTCACAACAGCAGAATTTTTATCCACATCAAGTAGATCTATTGGGACGTCACTCTACAGCAAATATGTAGAAACAAAAAAGGCTCAGAAGGAAACCCTGAAAGTGTACACAAGATGCTTCCTCTAAGGGTTCATGTCTTCATGTGTGAATGCTTCCAGTTTACAACCCTCCTTCTCTGGTGTTGTTAGGCAAGCTCTCGCCATGTACCCCTAGCTGGTCTAGAGTTGTAAATGCAGACCAGGCTGGCCTTGAACTTACAGAGATATGCCCTCTCTGTGTCTCCATTCCTGAGATTAAAGGCATGCTTCACTCGTGGCTTCTCCATTTGTAAAACGGGTTCATCAGAAAGTGAGCTCAATAAAGAATAAATTTGTATAACCATCTATTCTTTAATATTTGGCTTATCAGAAGTTGGAGAACATTCTATCTCCTTAAGAATAATCTTCCTGTTTTTGTTTTTATTAGTGAAAAGCAGTTATCATGGGCTTTAATCATGGGGTTATTCTGATTATATCAATTATAAGTGTGTGGTGTGTAAATATATGCCTATGTTCATGGAGATGCACATGTTGGTATCTTCTTTGGTCATTTTCCACCTTAGTTTTTGAGACAGAGTCTTCATTAAACCAATTAGCTAGACTAGCTGACTAGAAAGCTCCAAGGATTTACCTGTCTCTGCCTGGTTCTGGAATTACAGACACAGAGCCACCTATAGATCCAAACACAAGTGCTAATGCTTGAACAGCAGGCACTTTAGCAACTGAACCATCTCCTTTGCGAATAGTTCATTTTTATGGAGCTTGTTACATAAGCATATGATCCACTGAGCAGAGAAGCTTCTAAGAGAAAGCTGCTGCTGCCCCGTGGTGCACGAGGCTGGAGCTCCTGGAGTGGTTCAGGGTGGCAGCCTGTGAGCTAACGCAATGGAAGAAGGCTTCCTCTAATCGATTATCTCATTTTTTTAGTGTATCTTCTGGAGAGATAAATGATCTTTTCCCACCTTGATACCCTCCCATTTTTATGGGGTTTTCATCTAATAATTTTCCATCTATCCTTTTCTATTTCATGGCTACATTCCAATTTAAATAAACAAACCAAAAAATAGTTGTGAGTTACCTATTATTATCCCTAAATTTCACCCCTTGAATTTATCTACTTTGCCTTTGGCCTACCTAGAATCTACTGGGTTAATAGGTAAGCTACCATCTGGAGATTCAGAAAGCACCTTTACAAAGGATTTAATATTGGAGCCTTCTTTTGCTTTTTTTGAGGCAAGATCTCACTTTATAGTTCAGGTTGGCCTCAGACTTGTGAGTGTTACAATTACAGGCCAAAACCTGACACCTAGCATATACTGGAGTTTTCTAAGCCATATTATGATTAAAATTCTCCCAGAGGGAAGTCAAAGAAGGAAATCCTGGTGTTTTTCTTTTTCTTCTGAAAGCTGAAGTTCCCATATCTTTTGATTGTTGAGTATACAATAAATAAAATGTAAAGAAATAACTCAAATAACCTATAATTGACTACCTATCACAAGATCAATAACCTGTAAACATTTATAATTACTGTCTAGAATTAAAAATGTTTATTAATAATAAGGGCACACACTGGTCTACAAAAAACAAAAACCAACAAATAAAAAACCCAGATCTAGCCTAAAATTAAGAAGCTAGGCATTCTGCTTACCTGTATTAAGACGTTATCTATTGCAGTCTGAACCTCTAAGACAAGGCTGTAGCTGGCATCATCTTTATTCAATGTAAACTTGTCATTTATGCTAAATGAAGGAACTGTTGATTTTGCTTTGCTTGACTGTGAAGACTGTTGGTAGTTTTCTCTTTCCTGCAGTACCTTAAACTGCAGATGTTCTAACTCACTCCTGCAGGAAAATACATACAATCTTATCACCCACAGACACTTGAGATCCTTACAGTGTGCACAAACATGTGAGATACTTCCTTTTGAGAAGCCAGACTGAGAGGCTGAGCTAGAAAATTGTTTCACACCAATAGGTACATGTTTGCTTCTATGACTGGTTAAGTGATTCTTTTTTGTTTGCTTGTTTGTTTGGTTGGTTTTTCGAGACAGGGTTTCTCTGTGGCTTTGGAGGCTGTCCTGGAACTCGCTTGGTAGTCCAGGCTGGTCTCAAACTCACAGAGATCTGCCTGCCTCTGCCTCCCGAGTGCTGGGATTAAAGGCGTGCGCCACCAACGCCCGGCTGGCTAAGTGATTCTACATCATTTATCATTGATCCAAAAACTAAAACATCCACTCAGTCCAATAGTGGTATTACTAATAGAGCTGGATCAAGAGCGCAAATCACCAACTCCAACACATGGCAGCAGCTATACACAGCACTGATCAGAAGAGAAGCCAATACAGTAGACCCAATGAAAAAGACTAAAGCACGCAGCCAGTTGACATAGCTTCTCTATAAGTCACTAATGTAGACACACAAAATGGGGGCAGAATATCAACATTCTGAAAATGACAAAGATGATTATGGACCAGGGGCATCACTGAAGTTTTATGAAATGTTGGAGCAGATTCTTTACAAGTATTGTCAAGGGGTGTTTGGTTAAGGGGAAAGGTTACCTGCAATGAAGTAACAGTATGGGGGCAACATGAAGGTTAGCCAGTCTAAATTTAGGGGAAAAGTCTGAGAAGGACATTTAGTGGGATGTATGCAGTAAATCAAGGGAAATATTAATATATCTAAAACATTTACTGATCAATATTACATATTTACATCAGTGTTCTATGCACTGACTGAACAAAAGAATAAAAGTTTGTAACACAGCTTATATTTCATTGTGATAGAGAAGACTTGGGGGAAGTGAGGGAGGGGAAGACTTGGTTATAGAAGGAAGGTGTTTGGGGCTGGAGAGACAGCTGAGCTGTTAAGATCACTGGCTGCTCTTTCAGAGGACTCAAGTTAAATTCCCAGCACCCACATGGCAGCTCACAAGTGTAACTCCAGTTGCAAGGAATCTGACACTATTTTCTAGGTATTATACTGAGTATCTAACATAGCAGTCAGTCACTAATTTTACTTGGTATGAGAATGTCAGATCTTGGAGTTACAGTGTTGAGTTGCATGTGGATGCTGAGACTTGAAGCCAGGTCCTCTGGAAGAGCAGTCAGTGCCCCTAACCACGGAACTATCTCTCCAGCCCCATACTTGCCTTTTTTTTTTTTAAAGAAGTATGTGTGTAGTATACATGTGTGTAAACATTTACATGCATATGATACACCGTGTATGGATGCATACACATGTGTGTGCATATATGTGTGGAGGCCAGAAGTTGGTGTAGAGCCCTCCATGGTCACTCTCTACTTTACTTATTGAAGCAGGATTCTCAGTAAACTGTAGAACTGTTGTAAACTGTAGTTAGTTTAGCTAGCTAGCAAGGCCCAGAACCCCCATCAGATACTGGGGATCTGAACTCTGGTCTTCATGGTTTCCTGGCAAGTGCGTTATCTACTGAGTCATCTCACTGTTTCCTTATTGCAGGAACTAGGACACCCTGAATAAATTTGGCACATTAGCTTGTATATTGCTTTCCTAGTGATCTTCATAAACAGAGATCATGCAACTAGTACTTGCGGCATCTGTTGTCTTCAAAGTTCCTAGAGCCTTCAACTACCACCAAAAAGGGTGAGCTCTCACTTCCCTAAGAAGTTAGTAAGTGATACAAGGGTGCCCAGTCAATAAAAGTTTTATCAACATCCATTTCCTTATTGTATGTGAGCATGGGGTCAACTTTTCACAGGACATATCAAATTGAGCAGGCCATGAAGGCAATGTCAGCCCTGAAGGGAGTCAGCATTATTCAGGTCCAGCAAGAGCAGCTTATATAGATCAGAAGGATTCACAGGGACAGTCAACATTAGAGTTAATGACAAAGATCTAGTCACTTCTCATCATTTACTTGTAATGTGTTGGAAAACAAGCAAAACATTGTAACTGCCTACAGCTAGGCAAACGAAAAAGTGCAGTTCTGATCAGTAAATCTAGAGGGACTAATGAACCTGATGGGTGGGGTAGAGCACACATGAACCCATCAGTAAGTCAAGAAAGACTAATGCATCTGATGGGTGGGGTACAACAAACCTGGACCCAGCACCATGGAGACAGAAACAAGGATCAGGAGTTCAAGGTCATCTTCAGCTACAGAAAGAGCTAAAAGAGCAGCCTGGGCTATGAGAGACCTTGTTCCAGAAAACAAAAACAAAAGAGAATAATGCATAAGGAAGGTATATTTCAAACTCGAAAGATTAATCAACAGTGACTGCTAATTTTCTCAGGCCTACAAACTTTTATGAGACTTAATCTTTCAGACCTATAAAACAAAGCAAGTGTGCCCATGTGCAACAAGCAGAGACTGTGCAAACTGTGATGAGATGGAAACAGCAAAAATGTTACCGTAAAGAAGAAATTTTATTCTGCATTTCCTGATTAAGTTTTAGCTCTTCTCCTGGACCACTTTGCTTATGAGTGGGCTCTGTTGTCAGCCCTGTAATCCAGCCTGTAAAGATGAGGTACAATCATGCTTAGTGCTTCGGACAAAAGCTGGTGACAAAGCCCCTAGTTACACCATCCTTGTCCATCACATCCGACCCAACAGTCCCATGGCTTCTTAGAAAATGGAACAAAAATTCAAACTAAAAGTATTCACGGTCGGGCGGTGGTGGCGCACGCCTTTAATCCCAGCATGCGGGAGGCAGAGGCAGGCGGATCTCTGTGAGTTCGAGGCCGGGCTGGACCGATAGCCTCCAAAACAATACAAAGAAACCCTGTCTCGTAAAAACCAAAAGAAAAAAAAATATTCACATCATACAGGAAGTACTTACGAAATTTGTGACACTACTTTTTCTTTGATATGCTACAATCTTTCAATTCTTAAAAACCTCACTTTTCAAGTACAGTGTATGTCAGTACA
Organism: Mesocricetus auratus; assembly: GCF_017639785.1. Lineage (NCBI taxonomy): Eukaryota > Metazoa > Chordata > Mammalia > Rodentia > Cricetidae > Mesocricetus > Mesocricetus auratus. The sequence continues at coordinate 27,005,466 of NW_024429195.1, read as the reverse complement.
CTCTGGCAAATTCAAAGGTAGCTGAAAAGTCAGAATTGGCTAGTATTGTTGACATGGAAACCACACTCAAAAGACTACTGTGAGGGATAAAGAAACTATCTCTTTAAAGTCAAGTTTTTATAAGAAGTGCATTAGGCCAAAATGTAGTCTCAAATTTAGCAAATACTTCTCTCTAAATTGAAGAATATAATTTAATTTACTAGAGATAAGCAAAGCTCTCTTCAAAATGTTATCCAATATTAGATCCAACACATAGATCCTACACGTGTGAGGCAATAAAACCACTGAGCTATGTCCCCAGCCACTTTCCTTATTTTTCTTCTCTTTTCTTTCCTTTCTTTCTTTCTTTCTTTCTTTCTTTCTTTCTTTCTTTCTTTCCTTCTTTCTTTCTTTTTCTGAGACAGGGTTTCTCTGTGTTGTTTTGGAGGCTGTCCTGAAGCTTGCTCTGTAGACCAGGTTGGCCTCGAACTCACAGCCTGCCTCGGCCTCCGGAGTGCTGGAATTAAAGGCGTGCGCCACCAACGCCTGGCTCCCTTACTTTTCTTTGATATTACATTTGGACAGGTAGGGGAGGAAGAGAGGGATAAATATGCCAGGGCACATGAGTGAAAGAAGTCACAAAATTTCCAGGAATTAGCTCTCTCCCTCTCCCACAGGGAATCTGGGGATGGAACTCAGTTGGCAGGCTTGGCAAACACATATATCATATACCACATCTCCCCCTCTCTGACACACACACACACACACACACACACAAGTAAAGAAATCAAATTAGTCAAAAAGTAACTTTACTAAATCTAGATTTTTTTCATCACCCTCCGACTGCTCATATCATCACATTACCTGAATACGTGGCCAGCACAATTTCATCATAACCATCTTTCCCTACACAACCGCCCTGGATCGACGTAACGCTTTCAGACAGCATCTAAAATAATGTAATACCAATCACTTGTTAATATTTAAACATTTCAAAGGCATGTTAACGTGAGCTACAAAATAATGTAATAGCAATCACTTGTTAATATTTGAACATTTCAAAGACATGTTAAGGTGAGCTACAAAACCTCTCTTCCTGTCTCCCGTTCAACACATATTTAGAGTATATTTATCATGTGCAGACACTAAGATTAGGAGAGAAAAATCTGAACGAATGCTAGAAAATTCCAGCATTTTTAAATATAGCAAAGAAGATTCAAAATAACTAGCATATTTGTGAATAACACTCAATATAACCATCTAGAAAACAAAACTATTTCTATAAAGGAAGGTTTGGAAAATTGTATAAACAAAGCAGCTAGTACGTTTAGTCTAGGTGGTAAATTTCTTCCGAGCTTTTTTCTTTAGTGAAAAAAAAATACGCATTTGCTGTATGTTTTTAAGTTAACTTCTAGAATTTTCATCATAAACTTATGGAGGTTATAATATTTTAAAATAAATCCATGACATTTAAAAATCATATCCAGTGACTCTAAACACCAGGAAAAGTTTGTGTACACAATCATCGACATTGAAAGTAAGAGACATCAGCTAGAATAACTGAATGAAACAGAAATGTTTTATTATTCCTTCTTCTTCTTGAACTTTTATTTCTATTTTAAAATATACCAGGCATGGCCAGGCATTGGTGATGCACGCCTTTAATCCCAGCACTTGGGAGGCAGAGGCAGGCGGATCTCTGTGAGTTCAAGGCCAGCCTGGTCTACAGAGTGAGTACCAGGACAGCCTCCAAAAAACAATACAGAGAAACCCTGTCTCGAAAAACAAAACAAAATATATATAAAGTGGTTGTGATAGTATGCACAAAACTTGTACAAGCCCAAGCCAGATCAAATCTCAGCATGGGGAGGGCAAGTGGGCACACATTTCCACCTGCAGCCATGGAGCCCTTGGCTGTTGTCAGCTGCTGGGAGAGGGACAGACTCTTTTTTCTGAGTGTAGTCTCTGGCGAGTCAACCAGGCTCCAGTGGAGGACCACACATCCAGGGATGTTTCGGGCAGCATAGAATGGTCTTGAGGGATTTAAAAACTAAAAGGACACAAAGTCGGGAGAATAGAGAAAGCGGGTGGATTTGGGAGGAGTTAGAGGGGATGAATATGATCAAAACATGGTGTCCAAAACTCGCAAGGAACTACTTTTTAAAAACTGTCTGTGTGATCACAAAGCTCTGGGGAGCAGAAACTTGTATATTGTAAGCACTGGCGGTTTCTATCATTATTAGTATTACCCATCTGATCAAGACTAATATAAGGGGGTTGGGAGATGGTTCACCGGGTAACAGTGCATGCTGCTCTTGAAAAGGACCCAGATTTGGCTCTCACACTCACATCAGGTGGCTTACAACTGTCTCTAACTCCAGTCCCAGTGGACAGGGAAACACCAATGCGCGTACAATAAAAATGAATCAATTAAAATAAAAAACGTATGTATTCCCAAATTATCCATTAGCTGCAAAGTATTTTAAGTTGTACTCTTGTGTTTTTCATTTTTTATTGACACAAGCCCCTCTATCATTAGGAAGATGGAAAAAACAGCCAGGGAGATAGCAGTTGTCAGTGACAGACACAAGTGAACTGCAAATGTCGTGCTGTTCTTAAGGTACAGAACAGAAGGAGAGAAGACTTGAGGTCCGGTACAAAAAGTTTCTCAAAGACTGATAAGAACAGGCACACCATCAACCAATACTATTATATACTTATTTACTTTGAAGCCTGAACTATTTGTTTTTTGTTCGTTTTGTTTTCTTCAAGACAGAGTTTCTCTGTGTAGCCTTGGCTCTTCTAGACTCACTCTGTAGACCAGGCAGCTCAGAGATCCACCTGCCTCTTCTGGGATTTAAAGGCATGTGCTTTTAAAAATCGTGTGCTCAAAGCATGGCTCTGAGCTATTTCTTGAATTTTACTTAGCAAGATGACTTTTTACATCAAGATGCACAAGTTTGAACTAAATCTGTAAAATACTTGACTGTGTGATGTTTGAATTTCCACATCGCCTCCTCTGTAACACACTTTGTGGGCACTTTTATTTGAAAGCCTCAGTGTAGCCTCTATGAGGCAGCATGGAGAAGCCCTGGATGGAATCAGGCAGCTAGGATGTGAATGTCTAACGGAACATGTAGATACCCACCGAAGCTTCATTTTCAAAACCATGCCTTAATGGATTAACCCAACTAAGGGCTCAGGAGAGTCTTTTGGAAAAGGATTCGACAGATAAAGTCTTCAGGTGGAGCTGGGTGTTGGTGGCGCACGCCTTTAATCCCAGCTCTCCAGAGGCAGAGGCAGGCGGATTTCTGTGAGTTCGAGGCCAGCCTGGTCTACATAGCGAGTTCCAGGACAGCCTTCGAAACAATACAGAGAAACCTTGTCTGGAAAAAAACAAAAACAAACAAAAACAAAAAGTCTACAGGTGGAGTCTCAGAATTTGGTTCTGTTTGGGGCCTCTATAGAGAGAGAGGAAGAAAAAAAACCACACACACACACACACACACAAATACCATCAGATTTCTCTGGCATCTGTGGTACTCTGCGCCATGCTGGGAATCTGCCAGCAAACACACCATGACCAGATGAAGCCGTACTTCTTCTACCTCAGAACCAGAAGCCAAGCCTACGCTCTCTAAGGCATCCTGCCCTCATGGATCTCATTACAGCCATCAAACACTTTACCACTAGTGCCATTTTCTGAAAGAATACCGTTTAGACAGCACAGCAAGACCACTGCTCTCACTCATCTGTCGACATAAAGCGTGGGTGTGGACCTCACAGGACTTAAGGATAGGATGTGGGTCCTGTAGCTCTCAAGAGTAGGAAGGGAAGAATAAGGAGAAGTTGATTAATGAGTACCAATAGTTATATAAGCATGAAGTTCTGATACTTGATTAACTATATTTTTACTTATTTGCTGAAGTTCTCATAGAGAATCATGAGATAGAAGGAAAAGAATATTTGCCATTGTGTAGGCCAATTGTAGATAGCAATTATGTACCATATACTTCAAAGGGCTATAAGGAATGATTTTGAGAATTTTCACTAAGAAATATGTTTAACACTATTTAAACATTATACTCAGGGACTGGCAAGATATCTCAGTAGATAAAGATCTTGCTACTAAGATCTTTGACAACTTGAGTTTGATCCCTGGGACCAACATGGTGGAAAGAGAGAACCAGTTCCCAAAAGTCATCATCTGGCATCTACATGCGCACAGTGGTGCTCACACACCACATGTATACAAACACCTACACACAAACACCTCTCTACAAACACTAAAAATACAAATTCACAAATGAGTACAATTTAAAACCTTTAAAGGAAATATATTTGGTATACATGAATCAAAACATCATATGATACCACTAATACAATACCACCACGCATACGTAGTTTCGCCTTTATATATCAGAAAAATAAATTAATTAAAAATGAATAGAAAACAGTAGAAAGATTTATATGTGCCAGAATGCTTGTCTATGCTGATTCTATACCTTTCAATTACATTTAAAATTTATTTATTTATTTATTTATTTATTTATTTATATTTGTTTTTTCCAGACAGGGTTTCTTTGTGTAGCTTTGTAGACCAGGCCTGCTTCTGCCTCCCAAGTGCTGGGATTAAAGGCCTGTGTCACCACTGCCCGGCTACATTTAAAATTTTGAACTAAAAGAATTTACCTGGCATTTCTTCTTTTCTAAGAAAGCTGGTCCTTGAGTGTCTAGAAGCAAGACTATCATTACTCCTCTGCTTCAAGGTAGTTCCTATGGAATCCTAACTATGTGATGTCCATGTCATGCTCTTATTACCTTAAACAATTCCATCAATGAAAACCAAATATTTAAATGTTTCGCCTCTACTGTGTTGTCCTGATTCATAAACACTAGAATAAAATATTTAAAACCTAAGAAATTAAAATGATATTTACGAGTAATACTGAAAGGGAAAAGGAATTTGTTATTCAGCTTAAAGGTAGTACTCTGCTACTCACACACAAGAATAGACTAGAGATTTTGCGAATGACAGCATCTTTATAAGTGTTTATTTACCACTGAGCAATATCCTGGTCCTTCTTAGTTTCTGCTTTGGGACAGAGTCTCACTAAAGCTGTTTACTCTGTAAGGCAGGCCTTGAATTTGTGATCCTCCTGCCTTAGTCAGAGTTGTTGAGATTTAGAGGCCTTACCACCAGGTCAGGATAGAACAACATTTTGTTTTAAAAAGCAGTATTTTGCAATTTACTCGAAGTCAGACTATCAACAATCTCTACAACAATGGACAAGTGGTAAGTGTATAGTCTTTGTCTTGATTTTGGTTTATTGTGTTAGTGCTAGAACCAGGACTTCACACACAATTGGCAAGGCCTTCACCGCTAAACTATAGTCTCAGTCCCCACACAAATCTTTGTAAATTAACTTACCTGATCAAATCGTAGCACAGGTTCATTTGCAGTCTCAAAACTATACACCTCCACCATTCCATCATCTCTCCCAACAAGCAAATCTTTAACCCCATCACCCATGATATCAAAGCTGTCAATACACAAGATACCTATAAAAAAGGGGAGGTATAAGTACTGAGAGTGATGGGTTAGAAAACCAAGAGATGCAAGAGAATATATACATGTATCCATATATTTTCATACCACATAGTTATGAAAATTTTATATAATAAGTTAGAATTGGGTAAAGAAAAGGAACAACTTTGCACATAATTAGGTGTTATTTTTTTCTCTTTTCAATCTACATTCATCTATTTCCAAAGCTTTACATACAATTTACACAGCAATGAACCTACGGTACATCTCCCTTTAGCTCTGGCCTCTCAGTAAGCCCCAGGCTCTTATGTCCAATTTGTCACTTTCCTGTACACATGGGCATCTCAAACTTCTCATGCCCCAAGCAAATTTCTCTAATATTCTTCACACTATCAGTCCTGCTCTCTCCAGGCTTCCTCTACGTCAGTAAACTATGCCTCTGCTGCATAGGCTAAAGAATTCTAGGCCATGTCTCTGATGTCATCCTTCTCGCCTCAGGCCACGTTACTGTGTTCAGCCACACTGATCTTTCTAGTGTCTCCCAGTGAATCAAGCTCACCTCTGTCTCAAGGGCTTGGCAATTATTTTTTACTCCTCTTAGAATAGTATTTCCCCCAAACCTTCCCAGCTCAAACTTCCCTTTTCTAAAGCACTTTCTCTGGTCATTGAGGGAGCCGCTTCCATCATCGCCCACCATACACTAAACCTCTGTGTTCTCTTCACATGACCAGCTGAAGGGCTCGAATAGAGTCAGCCATCTGGTCTCTGTTTCCCCCAAGCAAGTATGTGTTAAAGGATAAATACATAGACAAACAAATATCCTGTACATATAAATAGCTATCTCAATACCTACCAAGTTGGGTATAAATTCTTGGAAATCTATAAACTCTTTGGAAAATAGGAATAGTTTCTGACCCACTACTACATTCTTTACATCCCACCAAATGTCACAGATTCCAATTAAGTCTCTATTCCAGTGGGGTTTAACATGGGATAGTGGAGATTAACCTATATGTCTATCCCAGACTACAAGTAGCATTCCTTATTTTATTTATATTTTTTTTTATTTTTTTGGTTTTTCAAGACAGGGTTTCTCTGTATTGTTTTGGAGGCTGTCCTGGAACTCGCTCTGTAGACCAGGCTGGCCTCGAACTCACAGAGATCCGCCTGCCTCTGCCTCCCGAGTGCTGCACTCCTTATTTTAAAAATTATATCTATAACACAATAGATGCCATAATCAAATAGTGGATGAGTCAGAGGTGCCTCAGTGAATCACTAAGCTTGACATATAATATAACCAAATAAAACAGAATAAATTGCATACTCTATTTATTAAATAATTGTCGAAATTTCATAATACAAACTATATTGAAAATGTACCTCCCCGCTTTTTGTCATTTCGAATTTCCCATTTCTGTATTGGTTTGGACATGGTGATTTGAATAAGCCCGAGCTTTCCATCCAATGTGCCAAACAGAAGACCTTCTCCTGAGTCACCTAGTTAAGATTAAAGTGAACATATGAACACTAGATCTTAAAAAAAAAATTTTAATGTTAAAAATCTCACTTTTCAAATATTACATAAAGCAAAGAAACTTCACTTGGGGAAATTTTTTAAAGGGTAAAACATTTGGTCTATATGTATCAAAACATTATATGGTACCACCATTTATATGCAATTTTTGCTTTTACATATTATAAAATAAATTAATAAAAATGAATAGAAAAAAATTTCATGTATGCCAGAATGCTTGTCCATGTTTGCTCTATACCTTCTGATTCCATTTAAAATTTCTGAACTAAATTCCTTTACCTGGCATTTCTTCTTTTCTAAGAAAGCTGGTCCTGAGTGTCTAGAAGCAAGACTATTATTACTCCTTTGCTTCAAGGTAGTTCCTATGGAATCCTAACTATGTGATGTCCATGTCATGCTCTTATGATCTTAAAACAATCTCATCAATGAAAACCAAACATTTAAATGTTTCACCTCTACTGCGTTGTTCTGATTTGCAGAAACTAGAATAAGTCACCTTGTGGTCATCAGGTGAAGCATATTACCTACATCTAATTTCAAGATGAGGAAGTTCAATACTTCACACCTGAGCAGAGAACACACTTAACTCTGCTCCATTTTGCACACAAGTTCCTGCTTTTACTTAGTGGTCTTTACACTCATAACTGGCTGTGAGTACTGAAATCTGATTACCTCCATCTCCATTATGTAGAGCTAAGACCGTGGGTGGACCAGGAACTTCAATTTCATACATCACATCAGATCCCTGAAGGAAAAAAAGAGTTATAAAAGTTGAAAAAAAACCCCTCAAATGAATATGGGAAACCATGGGAAACATCAATATCTAAATCTATTAATTCATAAAGCATTTAAAATAAAAGTACTTTAAGAAAGTAGATTGTAGTTGGGTGGTGGTGGTGCACGCCTTTAATCCCAGTACTCGGTAGGCAGAGGCAGGCAGATATCTGTGAGTTCGAGGCCAAGCCTGGCCTACAAAGCTACACAGAGAAACCCTGTCTCAGGAAAAAAAAAAGGTTGTAAATATAAATGTGTTTTTCAATAATTGTACATATATTAACACATTGAAAATGAAAAAATGCACACACAAGCACCAAGGAGAAAAATACATAATATATTCTCTCCTTGAATAGTTTCCATTTTTAAATTTTGAACCTTCTTAGAAAAAAAATCATAATTGGCCAGATCCAAAGACCAAAAACTCAATGAACTTCTAAATAGAAGAGTCAATAGTTTTCATTTTTAATATGTTGTCTATCTGAAAACCATATACTGGTAAACACCTTTTAAAACTTTTCAGGTACAAGTTTATTTCTTCTGTCTTCTCTAGTGTTAACTGGTGGGTTTAAGATAGAATAACTTCAAAACTGAGCACACCCAAAGTTACTTCCTGAGGGAAATCCTGACCTTGCCTTTTGGTAGTCTCCAAACGCACTCCATCTAGGGGGCAGAATTATCTACTATTCAGATATGAAAACAAGCTGCTGTCCTTGTTTTAGCACTTACATAATTCAACCACTATACACTTACAAGATTTTAATGTAGATTTACAACATGGAAAAGAGCCATATGCTCATCCTGTATTAATCATTTTAAAGTTTGTAGACATCTACAAGTAAAGCAGAACGTCTACAAGCTGTAGAAGAGGCAAGTTCAGGATGGAGTGTTCTCAAAGGCAGGAAAGGGGTATGAGCGAGGCACAAGGACAACATCCCATTTCTCCTTTCACAGATCCTTGTTGGTCTACTTCTAACAACAAGAATATCGGCAGGCATGGTAGCACACACTCTCAGCATTCGGGAAGCAGAGACGCGGATCTCTCTGAGTTTGAGAATACCCTGGTCTACACAGCAAGTTCTGGTTCATGTCAAGAAAAAATAAAATGATAAATAAATACAAATAAGAATATAGATAGCCTCTTGTGAAACAAAGCAGAACCCTAGAAATCAGCTAGATAATATCTAGTGGAATGCTAGCCCATTCCTGCTCTGTGTGTTTTTGAAACAGGATTCATCTATCCTGAGCTAGTCTCAAACTCATTACAAAGCTAAGGATTACCTTAAATTTCTGATTCTTCTGCCTCCACCTCCTGAGTGCTGTGATTTGGGGCTTACTGTACCACAACATCAGGTTTATGTAGCACTGAATTTCAAACCCAAGTGTGCATGCCTGGTAGGCAAATACTCTAGCATTTATTTATTCAATGAATTGTTTACTCAGTACTTTATCTTACATACTGTGATTAAATGACTGATAAATTCAAATTATTTGTCACCTACTCTTCTACCCAATTTCTCCTTTTAATTTTGAAGACTAGAAAAGTAATGAAGGAACAAAGTAGGGAAAATGTTAACAATAATCATCTGTATTGAAGTACTCCATTCAAGATTGGGGACAGGGAAGCAGAAAGTAGCCTTTTCCCCCTCTAGATATTTTCTAAAAACTCTGCAAAGATCCCAACACATCTGCCTGAAGAAAGAGAGAAATTATCAAATGTAAAAATATTTTCTCATATTCAATTTTATATAGGATACTTAAGGCAGATTAACGAAATAATAATGATTTACTGAATAATGAAAAGATCTAAAATCCAAAGGACATCACCTGTAAAACTCGGAGTACCCGGTCCTGGCAGGCCAACACTGGTGTCATTCGAGATAACCTTTCCACGGGAAGGCAGATGACATCATTGATTTTGTCCCCAGAAAGGTAATAATGTTGATCTTTGCAATCACAGTAATGATTATAGATGTAGCTTGCACTGAGAAAGAGGTCAGAGCCAGATATGTACCTGAGGACATTCAAACAGTAATTTAGAACGTTTGTATTTTAAAGCACAGGGAACTGATTTTCTTTTAGACGTGAAAAGAGCTTACTTACATTTTATACAGATAACTTTTGTTCCATTTCCCCACTTTTCTAGCCCCCACTTAAAGACTGGATCTTGTAGGCTGTCCTGATCCCCTAAGAGCTGAGGATGGCTGTGGAATCACGCCACCCTGCCTCCTCCTCCCAAGTGTGGGGTTCTAGGTACAAACCATGCAGCTTCAATTTCTAGTCATTTGACATAACACTTCTGACTGTAAGTTAGGCTTCTCATTAAAAAGCTCAGAAAAACGAAGAACAGAAAATAGTATCCAAAGAGAAACTTTTAAAATATGTACCATGTGCCAAGCACTGTCCTAACTGATATCACATTAACACTCATGATACTATATAGAATGTTATTATCCCTTCTGTAAGTGACTAGCAGAATGTAAATGGCAGACAACGGCATGGGTGATTTCAGCTCCAGTATTAGCCTCACACTGATGTGCCTAGGAAAAGAACACCTCAAGTGAATTGACTTTAAAGTAAATGATGAGCGATGATTAGAAGGTTATTTTGAAAATAATTCATTTATAATTGTTTTAATAAAGTCTAGCTAATAATCACAAAGAGTTTCTCATTCATCTATAAGGACATTTCAAACAAATTATAATTTGTTAAACCACTTGAAATTATTTTTACTTGTTGCTGTTGAATTCTAGGCTCATTTCACTAAACCAGAGGTTTTTTTTGTTTTTGTTTTTTTTTTGTTTTTTTGTTTTTTGTTTTTTGAGACAGGGTTTCTCTGTGGCTTTGGAGGCTGTCCTGGAACTCGCTTGGTAGTCCAGGCTGGTCTCGAACTCACAGAGATCCGCCTGCCTCTGCCTCCCGAGTGCTGGGATTAAAGGCGTGTGCCACCAACGCCCGGCTTAAACCAGAGTTTTTAACGTCCTTACAAGTCAAGAAAAATACTATGCATTGCATAGAATGACACATAACATCTGTCTACTATAAAGGGATATGGTGTGAACTAGTAGTTTCCAAACCAGGTCTCTGGCTACGTGTTCAACTTGGTTGCATCACAGCAAAGGAAGAAATATAAAAGGCACTCCTAGTTACTCAGATTACTATTAGGCTTCCCAAGAGGTCTTGGGTTAGCAGGGAGAAGAGACTGGGTAATCCCAGCACTCAGGAAACAGAGGCAGGAGGATCTCCAAGTTTGAGGCCAGCCTGTTATACAGAATAAGTTCCAGGACAGCCAAGACTACACAGAGAAACCCTGTTTCAAAAAACAGAGGCAGGGGGCTAGATTAGATGAATTAAGGCCTCTCTAGCCCCCATTGTCAGGGTTGACAATGACTCAGAAGGTAAAGAACTTGCCATGTAACCCCTGATGATCTGAATTTTCTCCCCAGAACTCTCCTCAGTCTCACACAGGACACTGATTCTACAAAGTTGACCTCTGACCTCTACTCATAGACCACAGCACATGCATATCCACCCATACATCTCTTTCTCTCCCCCTACTTGTACAAAACAAATCTAAATTTATAATTGTGAAATTTCTCATGCGAGGAAGTCACTTACTTTTTACTAGTGTTACCGACTCCACTAGAAATTACAGCCATTAGAGGTCATCAGCTGTAATGGCCAGGGTTTTGCTTTATTTTGTCTTTTGATTTTTAAGACCAGGTCTCACTCTGTAGCTCATACCGATCTTGAACTCGTTATACAGCCCAGATTGACCTCAAATTCACAACAATCCTTCTGCCTCAGTCTCTCAAATGTGGGGACTACAGACCGGAGCCACCACATTCAAATATTGATCAACCTTTTAAGGTAATATTGCTACCTCAAATGAGAACTACCAAAGACATTTGAGGAATCTGTACATCTAGAGAGGTTTTTTTGTTTTAACTTTTTACATATGCCTTAATCATGATCATAACTGAACCAACCAGGCAGTGGAAACTGAATATAGTCAACAACGCTACACTTCAAAAATAATTAGTAGAGAGGATTTAGGATGCTCTCAGCAATAAATTTTGTCAGAGGTGACAGATATGCTAATTACCCTAGTCTGACACCACACATCATGTACATGTATTGAACATCACTGTGATTTATAAATGCGCACAATTACTATGTATCCACTAAAAACACAAAATATATTTTTAGAAATGCCTCCCAAAGTAAAAGTGAATGTGAGCTCCCAAACAAAAAGTGAGTGTGAGTGTCTACACACATACATATACTGTGAAGTTAAAAACGTTGAAAACATTACAACAGCCAATCAACTTTGCATTGACTCAAGGTTCTGACTAGTGAAATACCTGTAGCTGGTTTTACTTTCCAGGAAACCTACCAGCATATACTAATTTAATCAGATGTTTTACATCAACCCAATGTGTTATAGATATATATACAAACTTGAAAGAGAATGGAACATACATAGCTTTAATGCTTTCAGTGAGGTTTGTTTCAAAGGAGAGAAACTGTTTTCCTCTCTTTGTGAAGCCTCTGATCTCAGACCCTGCGGCAAGGAATATTTTCTCCTGGGGCATGTTGAGAACCCCTCCTAGTTCCAGCCTCGAAATCTTCTGCCCTGGTAAAGTCTTGAAGACTGGCTGCAAAAATCAATTGAGGAAAAAGTTGTGTACACATGATCTTACTGTAAACATTTTCCTTGACTATAAAAGCTATGATTTTTAAACTTATAAAATGTTACAATTTATTTTCCATTTCTGTGTTTTAGGAAAATTGTAACTTAGGAGTGTTCAGCAAGGAGTGCATCTGTCTTTTGGAAAAACCGCTGCCTTAAACAGCTCCACTCACCACCGCCTCTCCTTTCTTCATGCCAAAGCACATCACGACTCCATCTTGATCTCCAACAACTGCCTGTAACAGATTGACCGAGTGCACACTTACTGTCGTGGTGAAAAGTTCACCAGTGCCCTCAGACCACCCACTGCAGGGATAGCCAAGAAACCTTAACAATTTAAAGACAGCCTCAAAAATCAGAGTAAACTGAAAAAGCTACTTAAAACATCTTCCTTTATTTTCAACTATGTATCTATGTAAGTTGATTTAATGAGGCTTTTCTCTTTGTATCACAACCAAAACAAAACATAACAGACCGAAATGCAGAGAAGAAACCACCTACCTTTGTTTTTGACACACATTTAAGAATTTGCAAAAATGTAACATAATATCGCTGTCATTTCTAAATTTTTCTATCTTGAAAATATACTTCTAATACAAATATGGTTACATAAACATGAGTTTGATTTTTTGATATTTTAAATATTTCTTAGGTTTAAATTTAGTAGTGGAAGTACTGACATCACATAAATATATTCTTTCAGATCCTCAACAACTCAAATGAGTAAAATTTTTGAGATATGCTGTTATATCTAGAATATAATAAGCAATAATCAGAAATCAGTTGATTCTCTTGAAGTTGTTTAAAATGTTAGATTTCTTTCACATATTTAAATACCTTATTTAGAGAAACCACCCGTATTCAAATCAGTTAAAAATATAGCCAAAGGTTAAATAATGTATTTAAATATGTTTATCAAGAAAAAAAAGAAACCTCTTTACATTCACCTTGATAATGTTGATACTTCAAAGCAATACATTTGCTTTGCAACTATTAAAATACCCTGCTATCCTGCAAAACTAATTGGTTTATGTTTATAAGAAGTCAAGTTAATACAAAGTTCAACATTAAAGACAGTAACTCAAACAATAAGAGAAAATTTAAGCCAGGCATGATTGCACATGCCCATACTCCCTGAAGTTTTGATGATGAGGCAGGAAGATGGAGAGTTCAAGGCCAGCCTCAGCTACATGGAAACCTGTCGCAAAAATAAAATAAATAAAGATAAAGCAACAGACAACAGAACAGAAGATTGAAAGGAATTACTTATCAACATTCTGCTGTATTTTACACTACACACACACACACACACACACACACACACACACACACACACACAAAATCTGGTACACAAAGTGAATTATTACCAGAAAAAAAAAGGAGTGTTTGTTTTTGCAGTTCTAGGAACTGACCTCAGGGTCTCCAACAGGCTATACAAGTCTCCTCCAAGAACTACAACTGAAGCTCAAGATGTATGAATTTTATCAAGTTTTCTTACACAACTCACTAATTGTATGCAATATATCAATGTCCAAGAACAGGGCTATCTGCAAACATTTGTTCATATTCCAACTTCTATGCAAATTAAAGATGCTAATTTTCATGTTAACATTAGCACCTTTTTGAAAAATATTTAATTTTGTTTTATTTGAGTTGGTGTTTTGCTTGCATATATGTCTGTATAAAAGTGTCAGGTCTTGGAGTTACAGACAGTTGTGAGTTGCCATGTGGGTGCTGGGAATTGAACCCAGGTCCTGTGGAAAAGCAGTCAATGCTCTTAACCACTGAGCCATCTCTCCAGCCCCACATTAGCACCCTTTACACATTAAGTTATTAATAAGGAAGACAGAATGAGCCTCTCCTGTTAGAGCCTGGAGAAGTCAGTGTCTACTGTACACACACACACACACACACACACACAGACACACACACATATTAAATTTAAATTAGAAACAATCTTACTTTATATATCAATCTCAGTTCCCTCTCCCTCCCATGCTCCCATACCCCCCCAAACCCTCCCATCTCATCCCCCATTTACTCCTCAGGGAGGCTGAAGCCTTCAATGAGGGTCATTGAAATCTGTCAAGTCTACCCTACCTTTTGTGTAGCTCTTTGTTTTGAAGCAGGAAGCAATCTCATCGTCTTCTGAGAGGTCACTCCCACCTGAGGAAACAGACCAGCCAACTGGTGAGTGTTTGCTGGCATACTGTAATTGAAGCTATTACATCAGAAATTAAAAAAAAAAAGACCAGTTCATACTGAGTTTTAATTTTTTCACTGAAACGTATATTCTTATCAGTTGACATTTCCTAATGAAATATGATAAAGTCAGATAGAGGAAACAGCCCAAAAGGTATCATATTAAGTAAAAACAATTATGTGACATCACTGGTAAAGAGTGACGGGAGGCAGGAGGCTTTTGCAGACGTGACATCACGCTGGTGTTGGAAACATCCAGTGTAACTGATGATGACTGTTTTACAAAAGATACGGGGATGAAAACAGCACGCATGCCTTGTTCAGCAGAGGTAACAGTCACCAGACGCGGGACAGAACTTAAAAACAACCAGTCATGGAATTGTATATAGTACAGATATGACTGTATTCTGAATTTTTAGGCATAGTGTTAAAAGTTTTAAGCAATCTGTTTAGCTTGACACCTTCAAGTGCTTCGAACCATGGCTTGGGGGAAGTTGAACATGTAGCTTGTAGGCCCTATCAACCCATGGAGATGGTGGCTAATTGGCCAGATCCAGGCGATATTAACAAGATGGAGCAGTCAGCATCCGTAAGATACTAAAGTGAAGTAGCTGGTCCAGTCTCCAGGGAAGCAGTAATGCACCGAAGGGATGCCCAATCGGGAGTCCCACACTTTGATTCAAATAGCAACTACGTAATTTTTAACTATGGGGCAAGTTACTTACCTTCTCTGGGCGCCCCCCCCCCTCGACTCTTCATTGCCCTACCTAGTGGTAAACTTTTATGAAGAAAAGCTCAATAGGGTTGAGATGGTTTCCTGGAACATGGCTGGTGTGGTCAGCCCCAGGCGGAGTGACGGGGCAATCGAGGCCACTGGGAGCAGCTGGGACACCCCTAGGACCCGGGCCTGGAGCGACAGCTGCTTCCCCAGGCCTGCGGACAGCAGCCCCACGTTCACCCAGGAGGGCGCCCGCCGACCGGTTTACCTGGAGATAATCAGCCCGGCTTAAAGTCAGGTCCATGGTGGCCGCACAGAGGGGTCGGGACCTGCTTGCCAGTCTGGAAGCCTTCCCTCAGGGAGCCCGCCACTGCACAGACCAGGGAGCCTGCGCCAGGCAGCAGCGCCCAGCAACGCCAGCTCGACACGTGACCAATCGAGGCTCAGTGTGAAGCCCCGCCCTCTCCCTGAGAGTGGTCCCTGGACTGCGAGTTTCAGAGCGAGCAGGGCGGAGGGGGCGGTCCTTAGACAGGAGCCGGTTTCCAGGGCAACCAGGGAGCGTTCTCCGCCTCCCAGCTCTAGGCTGCTGGGCAAGCCACCTAAATTCTTCAGCGCCGCCTAGACCTCTTGAGAAGCGAAAATTTTGTGACTTGTTCTACTCCTGGTTCTTCATTTTAGGCGTTAGCATACAAACTTTCTCCCCGAAGATTGGTTTTTATTTGTGTGCGTATGAGTACGGCACGCACCGAGTATTTATGTGCGTCACAAGCTTGTTGCCTCCTGAGGACGCCAGGCCCTGAGATGTGTTTGTTGACAACCGAACCTGGGGTCCTGTGAAAGGGCAACACAACAAAACTGTATCCTAGCATTTATTTAATATGTATGGGAGGGGGTGGGGGTGCATGCCCAAGTCAGGGGACACTTTCAGGAATCAGTCCTTTCCTTCCACCCTGAGGGTCTGGGAGTAGAACTCACATCGCTGGGCTTGGTGACAAGTGCTTTTACCTGAGGGGTCATGTTGCCAGTTCCCTTCCTTCCAACCCCCACCCATCCACCACAGGGCCACAGTGCAAGACCCTGGGCCAAACAAATCAAATCAAAACATGACATTAATGCTAAAGAAATGAGTTTGAAACAATAGAATAAATGGCGAACCTGAATGGTAATGGCATGGAAAATCTGAAAAAACCAATAGCACCTAAAGAGAGAAGCGACTTCAAGCAAAACCACCAATTCTTCCCACACAGTTTCCTAAAATTGAAAAGGATGGGATGTTTCCAAACTTTTGTAGGCCAGCATTTCCTTACACAAAAATCAGACAAAGACCCAAGACAGACAGACAGACAGACAGACAGACACACACACACACACACACAGAGCCTCTTTCTATGTGATGCCTTGTGTTACCCTGAGACTCCGCTAACAAGAAGACCTTCAACAGACCCTTCCAACCTGTATGTTCCAGAATTCTGAGCAAAACCAAATACTTTCTCTAAAACTTAAAAATAGAAACAAAAAAAGGAAAAGGAAAAAAGGAAATGAAATGAAAACTCTAGACAGATCACTGATGAAACAAAGATGTAAAAAATTCACAAATAACCCCTCCAAAACTAGCACATCAAAGACATCATTCCAGCCACACGTCATTCCGAGTGACAATGCACACCTGTAATTCTAGCTTCTCATAGGTCTGGGTAAGAGGATCACAAATTAAAAGCCTTGGGCAACATGGTAAAAACCTGTCTTAAAAATTGAAAAGTAAATTTCAGCATTCTTTTGTGACAAAGACTGGTTGTGGACTTGTGTTATACACCATTGTCAAAAGGAAAGGGGAAATCTGGAAGCATTCCCCTAAGATCTGGATGAACACTCCCTTTTGCCACTCTTTGTATGACTAGACTGTAGAACAATCAGGAAGAGAAAAAAGTATAAAAATAGGGAAAGAGGTTAAATTGTCTCTCTTTGCAGATAATATGATCTATACATAGACTTCATTAAGAGTGAAATAAATTTAGTCAGTAAAATTGATGTATACAAAATTAACATACAAAAATCTTCATTTTTAGAGAGAGACCACTGACTCAGGTCTGGCAAATGGGGAACCTGTATAAGACCAAACTAGACCCTCTTAATATAGGTGACAATGGTGTGACTGGGACAATATATGAGGCCACTGGCAGTGGGTCCAAGACCTAACTCTAATGCACAAATTGACTTAGTGGAGTCCATTCTATATGGAGAGATACCATGCCCTGCCTAGATATAGGGGTGTGGGGTGGAGAGGTGCCTTGGTCCTGCCTCAGCGAGATGATGGGACAGACACAGTAGACTTCTTATGGGAGGTGTTACTCTCTCTGTGGAGCAGATGGGAGGAGGTAGGAGAAAAGGAGGGAGGGGGAACTGGGATTGGAATATAAAAATAGATGAATAAAAAAAGAAAAATTCATTTTTGTGCACCAATAACAAACTTAATGAGAAACGATGGAATCAATCCCACCACCATAGTTACAAAATAAGTAAACAAATCGCCTTAGGGGGCCTGGGGATATGGCTCAGTTGGTAGAGTGCTCGCCTAGTATGCACAAAGCCCTAGGTTTGTTTGATTGCCAGCACTGGATAAATTGGGTGGGATGGTGCATGATTATAAATCGTTTAGGAATAAATTTTAAAAGGATATGAAGGTGTGGTAGCGCTTGCCTTTAATCCCATCTCTAAGGAGGAAGAGGAAGGTGGGACTTCTGTGAGTTCCAGGATAGTCTGGTCTACTACATAATAAGTTCCAGGACAGCCAGGGCTATATAGTGAGACACTGTCTCAAGAAACAAACAAACAGAAAGGATGTGAATAACACACACACACACACACACACACACACATAAAAGGAACCTCACCCCATATTCTTGAAATTAATATTGTTAAGATGCCCATGCTACTCATAGTGATATATAGGTGCAATACAATCTCATCAAAATATCAAAGAACTAGAAAAAAAACTAACCTAAAATGTATATGGAAATACAAAAGATCCCAAATACCAAAAAGAACAAGGCTAGAGGCATTACAATGCCGATCTCAAGATACAGGTACTGACCTGAATCCTACAAATAGACAAAAGGAACAGAATTATAGGTTTATAAATAATTCAAAGCATCTGCAGCCAATTGATTATCAACAAAAGTGTCCAAAACAACACTAGAGAAAATAGGAACTCTTTAATAGATGGTGCTGGGAAAATTGGATACCCCCACCACAAGAATGAAACCTGATCCTTATCTCCAACCTTACACAAAAATCAACTGAAAGCAAAGATACCTGAAGCTATAAAAAGGCAGAGAGGCTGGTCATGGTGGCCCCCACCTCTAATCTCAGCACTCAGAGACAGAAGCAGACAAACCTGTGAGTTCAAGGTCAGTTTAGTCTACAGAGTGAGTTCCAAGACAGTCAAGTATACACAGAGAAATCCCATCTCAAAATGGACAAGCAAAAATCTACTGGGGGTGGGGAGAGATAAGGAAAATATATCAGGATTTTGATATAGGTAATGATGTTTTTGGACAAAATTCAAAAATCATAGGAAACCAAAGCAAAATAGACAAACAGGTTTGTACGGGGCCAATACACTTCAGGCAGAAAGGAAGCAAACAAAAGAGTAATGAAACAATTTACAGAACAGCAGGAGATGTTTGCAAATTATTGATCTGGTAAAGAGTTAATATTCAGAATATATTGTGGACTGAATTTCTTTTTTTATTTATATTAGAAACAACATTTTTTATATATCAATCCCAGTTTCCTCTCCCTCCCATCTGCCCATACTCCACCAATCCCCATCCCATCCCTCTTCTGCTCCATAGAAAGGGTGAGGCCTTCCATTGGGGATCATCAAAGTCGGTCACATCATTCGGGACAGGGCCTAGGCCCTCCCCCTTTGTCCAGGCTGAGAGAGTATCTTTCTATAGGGAATGGGCTCCCAATGTCCATTTGTACACTAGGGATAAATGCTGTTCCACTACCAGAGACCCCATAGACTGCCCAGGTCTCCTTACTGACACCTATGTTCAGGGGGTCTGGTTCTGTCCTATTCAGGTTTCTGAGCTGGCAGTCTGGCGTCCATGAGTTCCCCCTTGTTCAGGTAAGCTGTTTCTGTGGGTTTCCCCAGCCTGGTCTTTACCCCTTTGCTTATCACTCCTGCAACTGGATTCCAGGAATTAGGCTCAGTGCTTAGCTGTGAGTGTCTGCTTCTGCTTCAATCAGCTAGCTACTAGATGAAGGCTCTAGGATGGCATATAAGGTAGTCATCAATCTTATTATAGGGGAGGGCATTTTAAGGTAGGCTCTCCACTATTGCTTAGATTGTTACTTGGGGTCATCCTTGTAGATCTCTGGACATTTCCCTAGTGCCAGTTTTCTCTTTAAACCTATAATGGCTCCTTCTATTATGGTATGTCTTTTCTTGCTCTCCTATATTCGTTCCCTAACTCAATCTTTCTGGTCCTTCATGTCTTCCTCCCCTCTCCTCTTCTCCCCTCTTTCTCCTAACTCCTTCCCCTCCCTCCCCCTCCCAATTAGTTTCCCCTTCTCTGGAGGACCATGTATGTCTCTCTTAGAGTCCTCCTTGTTTCCTAGCTTCTCTGGAGGTGTGGATTGTAGCCGGGTAATCCTTTGCTCTATGTCTAATATCTGTATATGAGTGAGTACATACCATGTTTGTTTTTTGTGGCTAGGTTTCTCACTCAGGATAATTTCTTCTAGTTCCATCCATTTGCCTGCAAATTTCAAGATTCCATTGTTTTTTTTCGCACTGAGAAATACTCCATTGTGTAAATGTACCACATTTTCTTTATCAGTTCTTTAGTTGATGGGCATCTAGTTTGTTTTCAGGTTCTGGCTATTGCAAATAATGCTGCTATGAACATAGTTGAACAGATGGTGGACTGAATTTCTTAGAGAGAGAAAAAAAGCCAAGGACAACTGATTAGAACTTTTCAACTGTGGAGAATTACAAGTCTATAGCTAAAATTATCTGGTAATTTTTATAGTCCTCTTAATTGCTATTTCTTCCCACACGTATATCTAATGTAATTTACTTTCAACTACCAGTTAAAATGCTTTCAAATGTATAACATAACAACATTATCTCCCACCACCCCAAATTAAGCATGTTATCCGAAAGTATCTGGAAACTGCATACCTGATTCCCCATCAATGCATTTGGCAAGCACCTTGATTTCTGACTTTCTTTAGTTCTAGATCCATAAAAGCTCATGTGACCCTTTCATGTTGGAATGCTTCAGGCAGGGCAACCTGAATCTTTGTTCTTTGAGGTGAAAGCATCAGCAATATAACGAGCATGCACACATATGTGAACACACACAGAGATAGATAGATAGATAGATGATAGATAGATAGACAGCAAAATCCCCCAAATCTATTTTAAAAGGGGCAAACCATCTGAATAGAAATTTCTCAAAAAAGCTTACACATTTGTTTGCACATTATCAAATTTGTTAAATACACTGTTTAAATCATGACTTGAGTGTTGTTTTTATCTTGCTTTTGACTGAGAAAGGGAAAAAGGAACAGAATAAAAGTAAAAAAGCAAGACATGTCAGAAGAGAAGTCCTGAGTCTGCGACAATCCTCTCACTGAGAGCGTCTGAATATCATTTTCTGGACAGGGTGGTGTTAGTAGCATGCTCCCTTTCTGAAGTGTGCCACACATCGTAGACCACTCCTTCCTGTAGTTCTGTCTGTACAACAGATGGTGGGACTACTGATGGCTCGTTTACAGCCCTCTTTAAGCCCCAAAGAAATATTACTTCTGACAGTAATCCTTTATCTAACCCTCACAGTGACCTATGCCTTAGGGTGTATTTCCAGAAGCACAACTTAGTTAAGACTCGGGGGTCAGCGATTCCTTGTGGGAATCTCCCGGGCAAAAAGGAGTAAGAAAAGGCAGGGTGAAAAATTAAACACGTCTATCAGTTTTGTTAGTCAACTAAGAACCATTCATATACCGGAACTAGGTTCCTCCCCACATTCAGTGACTCAGCGGCCCCCATCATCACTAATGCAACATGTTTCCGACTCCACATTTGCCCTTTTTCCCTTTGCGCATGCTCCATACTCCCTTTGAAGCCTGCCATCATGACGTGGCCTGTCTCCCCCCCCCTTCCTGCTCAGAGGCCGCCTTTTGCATCCTGCACTCCTGCCCAATAAATCTCTTGTGTGAGGTCTGTTGCATGGTGTGATTTTTGTGGCATTCCTTGTCCCTGATCATCAAGATATGCTTTTGCCACAAAACCCTTTCAAATTTGAGTCTGGCTTCTCTTCATCCCTTTGGAAGCTCTCCTAGGTCAAGGATTGTGCCAAAAGTTTAGCCTTTCCTTGACAGGAGTGCAACCTTTTGTACCCTCAGCCAGGCAGCCATTAACCACAGGAGACTCTACTTCCTTTGGCAGAGGGCAGACACTAGCTGGGAACTGTTCAGGAGTTTCAGGGAATTGGGTGTGCAGTCCAGCACAGGGGATGGGGCAGGGCACAAACAGTGCCCACCAAACCTGCCATTATCTCCGTTCTCTACTAATAACTCCAAACTATGAAGAAGGGAAAAATGAAATACAATGTGCTGGGAGAAGAGAAGAAGTATCAGAAGGGAGCAGGACCCATGGTAGAGTGTAGTGAGCAGGAGAACAAAATATAATGACACAAATATGACAATGCCACAATTAAACCCATTGCTAACCTAAGCAATAACGAACGATAAGTGAGGTAAATATAAAACAACAGGATGCCGGTTTTATACAAGTGAGGCAAACGAATAGAAATTTTATCTCAAGAGGAGGCAGGGACAAAAAGAAAAAAAATGCATGTACATAAATTCGTACCCCTGCAATTCTGGATTCTGATAATCTTACACTGTTTTCAGCTTTTTTCTAACCCCTATTAGGAAAATTTTTAACTATGTGTTCTGTTCCCTAGTTACAAACAAACAGTTCAACATTTGGAACCTTAGAGAGAAAAAGAGAGTCCTTGTAGAAAGTCCTTGTCAACTATTTCAATGTACTGTAGCATGGTGAAGGACCACCTGACTGCATTTTTCTTCCTTTTCCTGGTTAAACATAATGTTAGAATTTGATTTATTTCTATATTGTTCCCTATGGTGTTTTTCTCTAATCATGTCCCAAGCTAAAGGCCAACTTGTTTTTTTTTTTTTTTTGACTTGTTCTTCCTCTATAATCTTGTGATTTACACATTGTAAATTGTTCTCATTGCTTCAAGGTTATGTTGCAAGAACTGACTGACCATAAAAACATCATATACTCTTCCTATGATCATGAAAGTAAGTAATTAAATTAACAAATGCAAATATTGCACTTTCCTAATCAAAGATCAGAGCCTGACAAGAAAAAGGCTCCCCAGCTTTTGGTCAGGCCACTTCTCTCTCATACTTCCAAGAAGACTGAAAGTTTGGCTGGGTTATAAAATACATTTTTACCTTGCAACATTTCAGTGTCTGATCCTGGTTTAGACACCATAACAATATGTCACAATGGGGGAAAATCAGTTTTATTCTGTTCATAGGCATTGCGTACATCTCATAAAATCTGAAGTGTTTAAGACATCATGTTCTATTAGATTAGAACAGAAACTGATGAAATAATTCTACAGTGGTAAGTATATATTCAGTCCTTTCCTTAACTTCCCTAAGGTAGAAATAAATTAATCTATAAGAGCTTTAGGAAGCTGTCTGTAGTTGGTGTTCATTTTTGTCTTCATGTCTGGTAAGTCTTTCTGTGTAATAGCAACGGTATCATTGTTTGTTTAGTTGTTTTTTTGATACTAGAAAGTCATGTGATCATAATTTATATCCCAATGAGATTTGACAGGAATGCACTGAAGATATACAGGATGCTAAACCTAACTGCGTGGGAGAGCCAAACATGGAGGATACAATGTCTGTCCTGGCTCTTGTCCCTTTATGGAAATCACAGACATTGCATGTATGATGAGTTCAGCTTTGCTAATAAAAAGTCCCAGGAAGACACCTCACAAGCTAGTTTGCAGAAAAGATTAAAATTCTTTGCTAAGGAAAGGAATAGCAGGCATGGACAGCCCTGCCTTCACTAACAGCATCACTCATTTTGCTTCCTGTGGTAGCTTGAATAAGAATGGTCACCACAGGCTCATATACTTGAATGCAGTCACCAGGGGGTGGTACTACTTGAAGGGATTAGGGGATATGGCCTTGTTGGAAGAAGTGTGTCACTGGGGGTGGGCTTTGGGGTTTCAAAAGGCCCATGCCAGGCCCAGTGTCCCTCCCTGCTGCCTGTGGATCAAGATGCTGAACTCTGAGCTCCTTCTCCAGTACCATGTCTGCCAGTATACTGACATGCTCCCCACCATGATGATAATGGACTAAACCTTTGACACTCTAAGCAAGGCTCCAAATAAATCGTTTCTTTTGTAAGTGTTGCCTTGGTCATGCTGTGTTGGGTCCTAGTGCCCACTGGGTCTGAGTTGTTTGTCAGCTGATAGCCACAGGTACTTCCTGTTTTCTAGTTCCGGTTTACTGCCCCCCCCCCCCGCATTGCTCCACTGACATCAACATCTAGCACAAGGAAAACACAATCTCTTTCACCTGGGTTTTTCCACTGTCCTGTAAGCCTGTATATATAAGACTGCTCCCTCCCTATGAGAGAGACAGAGAGAGAGAGAGAGAGAGAGAGAGAGAGAGAGAGAGAGAGAGAGAGAGAGAGAGAGAGAGAAGAAAGATTCTCTTAGCACAAACAGTTGGGCGTCTTCTTTCATTTCCCCAGACCTCGGGCTGTCTCTTCATAGCACTAGAATAATAACTAAGATACTCCCCATGAATCCAAAAACCGGAAAGGAGCAGAAGGCTAGATAAGGAGTCAGTTGTTGGTCTTATTTAGCATTAAAACATCAGAGGTACACATTCGAAGATTACAACAAAATAAAGTCTACAATAACCCCCAACTTTAAAAAAAACACTCTTTATTGACTAAGTTCACATCATCAAACCACAAATGCAAAGAGAATGGACACAAACATCTATTTTAGAAAAATCTTTAATGGTTGTTTTTGAACAATCCTATGAAACTTAAATACGTAGTATAACTGTATTCCCAATTAGTTCTTTTCACTGTTAAAGTCTTCACTTGAGTTTCAAATGTCTTAGGATTGTCAGTGATGCCTAAAAGTCTAAGAAAAATCTCAACAAGTCATAGCTCCTTGTAAAACTTTCTCAGTTTCTACTTTTAAAAAATTGCTTCCGCATTTGGATGAGAGGGTATGCTACATCGCAATGGTCTTTCATCTGTTCATGGATGCTATTGGCTGTTCAGGCCAGTTGGTTTCAACATTTACGAAGCACCTACTATGTACCAGGCACTGCACTAAATGTTGGAGACATAAAGATGAGATTGATGTTGTCCCTGTCCCCCAAGGAGCTTACAGCTTCCTAGAGGCCAACAGGTAATAAGACAAAAATGACAAACATGTCAGTGACATTAATACTGGGTTTCTAAATACAATAGCATGTCACTGCTTGTAATGTTGAGGTCAATTGCTGAAATCATTTTCATGTAATGGGAATCATTACCACCTAGCTTAATTTTAAAGCTGTGTATGATAAGCGTAGTTAACACTAGAGCTTTACACCATGGTTTTTCAAGTATTTCATACTTAGGAATATTATTGCCCACGTTTGTGCTATAGTCAGAGCTTGACTGCGAGTTGCTGTCTCATTCACATCTCAGCACACTGGGGTTCAGTTTCTCACTGAGTTTATGAATCAAGATGGCTAATTCTTCCGTTGCTTGACTCTTGTCTTCCAAAAGTTCATAACGAAGGCTGGAGATATCTTGCTTGATTTCTTTCAGTTCACCTAGAGTATTTGTATTAAAAAATATGTGTAAATGGTGATTTGCTCTTCATATTTAGACAAAAAAGACAAAGTGAAATTCACTCAACCCGAATATGTTTGCTTCACAAAGTTGCCAAGGTAGGTATTTCAAATTATCTTTTAAGGTGTTCAAGAAAAGCTAGCCTTAGCAGGACAGTGGTGGCACAGGCATTTAATCCCACCACTCATAAGGAAGAGGCAGGAGGATCTCTGTGAGTTCAAGGCCAGCCTGGTCTACAAAGTGAGTTCCAGGACAGTCAGGGTTATACAGAGAATCCCTGTCTCAAAAAGCAAAAAACAAAACAGAAAGAACGAAAAAGAAAGAAAGAAGGAAGGAAGGAAGAGAAAACCCAGACTTTAAAGGCATACCAACCTTTGATAAAACTCTAAAGATAATCTGTGTCTGTAATAGTAAAACTCAGCTTCAAGAAGTGCCTTTTGTTATCTAAGATCAAATCCACACCCTGTGTAGGTCAGGCAAGTGCCCTGCCCCTAGGTTATGGCCCAGCTTTTCTTTAGGGTGCAGGGTTAGCCAACTACAACATTGTTCACAATGTTAAGGCAAAGGATGTGTTTTCATAGGGTTAAACAATAAAATCACACATGCGTGATGGTGCATGCCTTTAATTCCAACATTTGGGAGGGAGAGGCAGGTAGATGACTGTGAGTTTGAGACCAGCCTGAGCTACATAGCAAATTCTACTCAGAGAGACCCAATCTCCAAAAACAAAAGCAAACAACCCCTCCTCAAAACAATCATGCTGTCCCCTTGCTACACACAAGGAGTCCTTTTGTTCCCTTTTGGCGATGGTTGACATTCTTACATCTGGTAGCTTCCATTGCTCTTCTAAAAATGAACTGAATTAAAGTGCAAATACATGGAAGTAAAATTAAAGTCAAATTTGGTGAAGAGAAATGAAGGATACAAAGGGAGCTGTTTATTAGATATGGCATGAACAGCGCTGGGTCTGTCTGGTATAGAGGCCAGGGTGTCAGGAGCAGATGAAACCAGGGTGTCAGGAGCAGAGGATGCCCACTGCAGCACGCAGACTCCAGACTCCCCAGGAGAGACAGGGCTGAGACATTAAAACCCAGCTCCTCCCAGAATCCAGATGGGCAGTACTCTGAGCATACATGCATTACAATGGAAAACAGGACTGTTCTGAGGAGCCATTTAATTGTGATGTAGAGAAGCCATTGGCATTGAAAAGTAAATTTAGAGGCAGAAAATTACCTAGATTCTAAAAATCCATCCTGATAATCCATGAAACTCAGACTTCATCTTTTTTTAAAAAACAATAGACTAGTATGAAAAACATATCTCTGGCATAAGAAAGCACAGGGAAGCTGCCCGACCCACCCGCAGCACTGACTTGTATGAGAAAAATGTTCTCAAGACAGTCATAAGGGTGGTAAGAGTTAAAAGTTGTAAGTAAGATAATTAAAGAATCCAAACAACCCCCCCCAAAAAAAAAGAAAAACATATCTTTGAGGATATTTCCCTTTATTAATAATTTTTATTTTCAACTGACAAATAGTGATTGTAAATACTTATGGGGTGCAATGTAGGGTGGTCTTTCATCAGGTAGTTTTATGATACTTTTACAATATAATTTGTATGATTTATAATTATAATTATGGAGACAGGGTCTCATACAACGCAAGCCTCCACTTCACTGTGTAGCTAAGGCTGGCCTTGAACTCCTGATATTCTTGCTTCCACCATCTGAGTGGTGGAATGACAGGCATGTGTTACATGATCCAGTATGTATGATTTTTTATTATATAAAACATCAAATGAGCTGTAACTCAGTAGTAGAGCATGTGCTTAGCATGTATGGAGCCGTGGATTCAATCCTTAACATCACAAAAAAAAAAAAAACTAAAGATACCATAAAAATCTTTTCATTTTAAGAAAGTCTTAACTCTTATTCAATACTATACACCAATCATTTGTAGATTCATTTTGTGGCAAAAATAAAAAATAAAAAAGTATTTCCTGTGGCAAATGGAAAAATAGAGGAATAATGTGGTCTGGATTGAAACAAGTCTCGTGGGCTGAGTGAAGGTTCCCCAACAGTGAGTTCCTTTATCCCTAGTTCCTCTTTCTTTGCTTTTGAACCCACTGAATATAGGACTCAGCCCTGGACTTTGGCCTCCTGGATAAAAAAGAATTACCTCATCAAATATGCTTACATTCTACGTAGTCAACCTTCTTCAAAACTGATTTTCACTAATTTCCCTTTTGGGGCAAGGGTTCAAATGCTGACCATTTTTGCCACTATTATAGTCACATGACTCCTCCCATGTATATTAGCTAACTCTGTATTCCAAAGGAGGCTATGGAACAAATGACAAGATTTCTGTTTCTACATTCTCCATTCCAATACTACCTTCTTGAGCCTATTTATAGGCCAGCATAATAGGGTATTTTTCCTAGTCCTTCGTTTTATATTAATAGATTTTTTCCTATTAATATATTCCACTTGTTTGATACAGGTTTGAAAGGGACTCATTGTGCTCACCAGGAAATGACTTCAAAGCCCATTCATCAACATGGTTTGCTAAGTTGGCCTTTCTCTTATCAAGACAGACAGTTCTAGTGGTGATATATCTGGATTGGAAAGGAATTTCTATTTATTTTTAATTGAGTGTGTGTGTGTGTGTGTGTGTGTGTGTGTGTGTGTGTGTGTGTGTGTGTGTCGGTGTCTGCAAATGAGTACAGATGCCTGTAGAGGTCAGAGGCATTGGAGAGTCCCTGGAGCTGGAGTTACAGGCAGTTGTGAGCTACCCTAACACGGATGATGGGAATCTAACTCAGGTCCTCTGTAAGAGTAGCACTTGCACTTAACTTCTAAGTTACCTCTCCAGCTCCAGGTTTATTTCTTTCTGACTCTAGATCTGTGCTGTGGTACTACCCTCTAATCTTTATTTATAGTTTGGGGCTTAAAAATCTTTTCTTGACAGTGTTTTCCTATGCCATTCTGATTGACCTAGTACAATGTAGCCCAAGGCAGCCTTGAACTTACAGCCATACCTCTGTCTCAGCTCCCCATGTTCCTTAATTTAGCTATGAAGAAAGATGTTTCTCAACTGGAGATGCTTACCTTCATTCACTTCATCATTTTCTTTGTCTACTTGTGCTTTCAAAACGTACCGTTTTATGAGTCTCTTCATTATCTGCTGTTAGGCAAAAAGAAATAATTAAATCAGCAATGATACACACGAGAACACAGTCTAGTCTGTCTAACATGCCCGAAGAGCAAACAGCACGGGGTAGGGTTTTATATGACTATTCTCAAGATTTGCCCAAGGTGCAGAATTTAGTTCTCTTTTATTTTCTGCTGGAACTTACTACACAACCCACATACATGCTCTTTTCTTTTTTAATCTCAGAAATGAAAAAGCTTTTGTAAAAGTTGGGTTGGAAGATATTAACAGTATCTTTCAATGGATGGTTTCTCTCTAAGGTGCTTTGAACTCTGTTATCACCATAAACACAAAGCTATTTCTCTCTATTTGGACTCTAATATAGGGTCAAGGCACAGCATTTGGAAAATGGAGAGAACAACAAAAGAAATAAACAAAATCCCTAATAACCCCACCATCCAAAGATGATTACTGTTGTTATTTGGGCATAGGTTATTCTAGTGTCTTTGTTTTAAATTTTATGTTTGTGAATATATATATATATATGCATAATTTTTGTTACATTTAGTGTTTTCTGGATTTCACATATTTTGTTGCATTACATGTTTGTCCTTTTAGCAACACATATTGTGACTATTTCTCTAAGCCAAAATAAATATTCTTATAAACGTTCTTAGAGGATAATTGTTTATTCATGAGAAAAAATTTAATTTGGATGCCAACCTCATACCATGTCTAAAAAATGAATTCTAGTTGACTTTACATGTGAAAGATGAAGCCTTTTAATCCTTTAGGGAAAAATCGTTATTTCAGATTATATTTTTTTTGGTTTTGGTTTTACTTTTTTGAGACATTGCTTCTCTGTGTAGCTCTGGCTGTCCTGGAACTCACTCTGAAGATCAGGATGGCTTTGAACTGGCAAATATTCACCTGCCTCTGCCTCCTGAGTGTAGGGATTAAAGGTGTTCACCACCACTGCCAAGCTCAGGTCATATTTTTTTAAAAACAAGATAAAATTTCTAATTACAATAGAAAAAATGGTAAATTGAGCTTCATTGTGATTTAGGAACTTCTACTTATACAGATCTATTTAAAAAAAAACAGAAAAGGGGGCCATAAATTTGGAGAAAATAATTAGTAATTTCTATAATTGAGAAGAAATCTAGAATCGAATACAATAACTTTAACAAAGAAAAATTCAAATAATCAGTATTTTTAAACAAGAAAAAGACACCTAGATATTTCACAGAAATGGAATCATAAATGGTAACAAACTTATAGAACACTCTTACAGTCTATTCCTGAGGACACACATATCATAACAAAGGGGAGACGCAGGTTGACATTTAGTGAAGAAAAGGAGCAAGACATACATTGATAATGACAACTGCTGGAGAAGCCATGGACCAATGAAAATCGTTATATTTTCTTGGCTTGAGAGCAAATAGACAAGACACTTTGGAAACAATCTGGTGTTATTTTCTAAAGTCCAACACAGACAGAAAGTTCACTGCATACATGGCCAAGGGACATGACAACAGAGTTAGAAGTAATGTTGTCCTAAGCAGCAAGAACCCAACAATCTAGACAAGCACTGGGAAGCAAGAAAAAAAGTCTCATAAAGAGTGATCTCCCTGTGTTCATCCATCTTATTAATGAATCACAGCCATACAGCCATGCCCAGTGTAAATCTTAGAAACAGGATGCTGAAGCCGGGCGTGGTGGCACCTGCCTTTAATTCCTGCATTTGGGAGTTTGAGGACAGCCTGATCTACAGAGTGAGACCATGTCTCAAAACAAAACAAAACAAACAGAAAAAAAAGCGTGATGATGAATGAAACTGTCCAGTTGGAAGAATGTAACAAAGTAAAAAGCTATCTTGTGGAATTCAGAGCCCAGTAAATCTAGGCTATATGTATTCCTGGAATACTCCTACATGCGATAAACCTACATCTGAAAAGAAAACCAAGCGGGTTAGGAGCCCAAACTTCAGGAGAACAATTACCTCTTAGATGTTGGCAGAGATGTAAGACAACGGGAGTGACAATTAGAGGCAACAAGCCAATACTGCTGTCACTCAGGTGGGCGTGGCCTTGTGCATTCGTAAGTTGCTTAATAATTCAGTATGTGCTGTACATATTCTTGTGCATACACATAAATATCACATTTAAAAGATAATTCAGGAAAGTGTGGAAGAATCGTGAGAATGGAAAAAACACATTTTAAGGC
The DNA here is from genome assembly GCF_017639785.1 of Mesocricetus auratus. Lineage (NCBI taxonomy): Eukaryota > Metazoa > Chordata > Mammalia > Rodentia > Cricetidae > Mesocricetus > Mesocricetus auratus. Next base: position 26,974,715 of record NW_024429195.1, on the reverse strand, counting down.
AGTGATCTGTGAGATACTAAGGTAAATAAAAGGGGGTGCGGATTTAGGGCAATCTGAAAAATGACAGCAATGTGACAACAGAGATCCCATGGTATTGAAAAGCCTGTGTCCCCAGTCATATTGCAACCCAAACCTGCAGGAATCAGCCTCTCCAACTGCAAGGTGGAGGACTGGGGATGAGAAAACACAGAAAGCAGATCTGGGACCAGGATGCCTTGTATGATCTGAGAGTTAATGTAAAGCAACTTTATTATCATCTTATATACTATTTTAAAGAGGAGAACCGGCCAAGGTCAGCAGAAAACTAAGTCAAACAATGTTTTCAAAGAGAACCCTGGATACCTCAGATACAGCTGCCTCAAAACTGATGAGCACAGGCCTTCAGAGGGAAAAGTTGGGGTTCCAGGAGCTGAAACCTTAACTCCTTCAAGACCCCGGCCCTAGTCCAAGCTGCAGCCTTGCCAACTGTGGGCCAGGCAAAGACTCAGAGCTAGTGTTCCCATTGTCCCTTCATCAGGGCCTCTGAGAAAGTCTTGTTTCCACCTGGCTCTCCATTCAAAGGAAACCAAACCAGAAAAGACAGATCTTAAGCTCACTGATTCATTTACCATTTACTGAGAGCTACTTTTATACTGTAGCATACATGCATTCACTCTCTAAATAAACAAATAAATGAATAAATGTGGAGAGATGGTTCGATCACCAAGAGTACTGCTGCTCTTGCAGAGGACCCAAGTGCAATTCCCAGCACCCACGTGATGGCTCACAACTGTCTGTAACACCAGTTCTAGGGCACTTGATACCTTTTTCTGAACTCTATAGGCATCAGGCATATATATATATATATATATATATATATATATATGGTGCACAGACATAAATGCAGAAAAAGCACCCATACACGTAAAATAAAATGATGATTAATGATGATAATAAATTAAACAGTAACTAGTTTTAAAGAGATGGGAAGGACACCATTAACAAGTAGTGTTGAATCGTGGACTATCCTACAGAAAGCCAAGAAATTGATCCTTGCCTCACACAGTATTTACAAATGAAGCAAGTGGATTGAAGGCATAAATGTATGAATTAAAACTTTTAGGGAAACATTCTTGATGCTCTAGAACAATGATTCTCAACCTGTAGGTTGCATACCAGATATTCACATTATCATTCATTAAAGTTATGAAGTAGAAACAAAATAATTTTATGGTTGGGGGTCACCACAGCATGAGGAACAGTATTACAGGGTTGCAGTGCTGGGAAGATTGAGAACCACTGCTCTAAAAGATATCCATGAGACGTAATCTTAAGTCAAATCAGATAGTTCCCCTATTGTCCCTGGATTAATAATAAGTTCCAAACTGGTTAGAGAGAATGCCAGTTACCTTACAAGTTTTCACCAGCATCAGGGTCCCTTTGGGGCAGTGATTCGGACCAATATGGAATTTACCTCCTACTCTCTACAGACCCACAAGGAAAAGGCTTGGGAAACAAGGGCTCCCGGTTCCTTTAACTCCTTTATTCTCTAACTATTCCGTGTGAAAGAGAGGGAGTGCTTCCTCTGAAACTTTTTGTCTCTGAGGAAAGGAGCTGAATGACCCGATCGCTACTAACTGTGCCATCCCAGGGACTTCAGGCTTGCCCCAGGCGATCAAGACACAGGCAGGAACAAGGATGAGCTAACCTGTGCTCTGACTGTCTGACAATCATCCTATCTCACTATGGGAATCAGGGTGGAAGGTCCTCGAGAAACTACCATATGATCGAGCTCTACTTCTCTTGGGTATGTGCTTATGTAAGGGGCCTAACTCAACACAGCAGAGAGATTCCCACACATTCTATTTTATTGCTGCACTCTTCACTATCGACAGGGAATGAAACCTGTCCATCAACAGATGGATGGATAAGGAAAATACACAGATGGGAGTTTGTTCTGTTCTAAAGAAGAATGAAATCATAGTACTTTTAGGAAAAAAGAACAGACCTGGAGATCATTATGGTAAGTGAAATATTTCTCTTATATGTATGCATGTCTGTATGAAGGGGGCGGCATGCACAGGTGCCAGCATGCGTGTGGCAGCCGGAGCGTGGTCCTTGTCTTCTACCCTGTGTGAAGGGTTTTTGTTTGCCAGTGCACACACCAGGGCAGCTGGCCTGAGCTTCTAGGGGCTCTCCTCTCCCCCGCCCATCTCACTGGAGGAGTACTGGGATTACACATATGCAAGCATGATTGTGTTCCGTTTTATATGAGTTTTGGGGATCCCAGCTCACGTTTTCATGATTGTGTGACAAGGGATTTACCTAGTGAGCCGTTTCTCCAACCCAGTGTTGACCCCAACACAGCGTCACTCTGTAGCCTGGGTTCTTCTCACATTCATGAAATCTTCTTAATAAAAAAAAAACCTTTTATTTTTAACTATATATATGTCCATGTGTTTCTGTGTGTGTGTTGGGGGGGAGCTATTTGCATGTGAGTAGCTAGAAAAGGAACTCAGAATCCCTGCATCTGGAATTATAGGTTGTTATGAGCCACCTTCCATGGGTGTTGGGATGTGAACTCAACTCAAGAGTACTATGGGCCGGGCGTTGATGGCGCATGCCTTTAATCCCAGCACTTGGGAGGCAGAGGCAGGTGGATCTCTGTGAGTTTGAGGCCAGCCTGGTCTACAAGAGCTAGTTCCAGGACAGCCTCCAAAGCCACAGAGAAACCCTGTCTCGAAAAACAAACAAACAAACAAAAAAACAAAACAAAACAAAAAGTACTATGTACTAATGGGCCATCCCACTAGACCCTCATGGCAATTTTCTTGCCTTAGCCTCCTGTGTGAAGGTTATAGTCATGCACCATCATGCCTGGCTCTCTTTGGTCTTTCATTTTTGGAGGATATAAGCCATTTGTTTTGTAGTTGACATTCCTTTTCTTTCTTCTTTTTTTTTTTAATTCTGAGATGAAGTGCTTGTGAGGAAGCTAAGAAATCCTTATGTGTATCTACTGCTCAAAATAGAACTACAACCACCAAGAATGTAATTAGAAAAAACTCTAGTAATGTGAAAAAAGACATATCCTCAGATAGTCATTAAAGCACTATTTATAATAGTCAAAAATAGAAAATGAACTAAATATTCTTTGAAAAAATGAACAAAATGGTTGGTTAACACAGTGGCATTTTATACAACAATTAAGAATGAGATATTCATGTATCAATATGGAGAACTCTTGGCAGCAAAAGTAGTATCTGTAACAATTTTTATTATATTATTTACATACTTAGGAAATACACAAGTAATGGCCTGGAGAGACAGTTCAACAGTTGAGAGTGTGTACTGCTCTTCCAGGGGAACCAAGTTCGATTCCTTATACCCATGCTGGGCAACTCACAGCCACCTGTAACTTTGGCTCCAGGGGATCTGATGACTTTTTCTAGTTTCCACAGGCACTATACTCAATATGCACATACCACCCCCTACATAATTAAAAATAATAATAAATCTTTACAAACCAATTCAAGCAAACAAACAACCCCAACAAAGCTAGTGTATAGTGCTATGGATATATTTGTGTAAGTGGTAAATATACAAAAGTAGGCATGAGAAAAGCACACACAAGACCTAAGAAGAAGGCGAAGGTCTCCATGTAGGGAAGGAGACGAATTAGCAGAGCAGGGGTGTTTTAGTTGCATTGATGAGTGAACGGGGCCAGAAGAATATGTCAAAACATTAATATTTGTTAAAGCAAGGAGTAGTGGCATAGATATGGTCACAACAAGTAAATAAGCACTTTCCTTGGTGCTGTAAGCACTTCAGTTGCCAAAGAAAGTGAAAATAACTCTGGATTTAAAATGGTCTTCTGCCGCCGGGTGGTGGTGGCGCACGCCTTTAATCCCAGCACTCGGGAGGCAGAGGCAGGCGGATCTCTGTGAGTTCGAGGCCGGGCTGGACCGATAGCCTCCAAAACAATACAGAGAAACCCTGTCTCGTAAAAACAAACAAACAAACAAACAAACAAACAAACAAACAAATGGTCTTCTGCCAAACCAGGTTCTCTGAACGTGGGTGTCAGTTGGGTGTCAGTCTATGGGGCCTCTGGCAGTGGAACCAGTATTTATCCCTAGTGCACGAATAGGCTTTGGGAGTCCATTTCCTATGGAGGGATATTCTGTCAGCCTAGATACATGGGGGGTGGGGGTGCTAGGTCCTGCCTCAAATGATGTGACAGACTTTGATGATCCCCCATGGGAGGCCTCACTCTCCCTGAGGAGTGGATGGAAGATGGGATGGGGAGATGGTGGGGGGAATGGGAGGACAGGAGGGAGAGAGAACTGGAATTGGCATGTAAAATAAGATTGTTTTTAATTTAAATAAAATTATTAAAAAATAAAATGGTCTTCTGTAAAATGATTTTCCTTAGAAAACTTCTGCCAAATTGGTTTTTGAGACAAGGTCTTGGTTATGTAGTCCAGGCTGACATCAAATCCATTATGCTCCTTTCTTAGCCTCATAAATATTGCAGTTACAGATGAACACTTGCTTTCATGCCTGACCTAAAACCGCTTAAAAATAAAGGTGGGGGAATTACTCAGCTGGTAATGCACTAGCTGTATAATAATGAAGTCCTAGCCTTTGATCCCATCACTCAGGAGGCAGAGGCAGGCAGATTTGGTCTACAGAGTGAGTCCCAGGATGATCAAGGCTACATAGAGAGACCTTCTCTTAAAAAATGAGGACCTGAGTTTAGGTTTACAGCACCCTCATACAACCATTGACAGGGGAGGGAAAGACTGATGGGTCCCTACAGCTCACTGGCTGGCCATCTAGCCAAGACCGAGCTTTTGGCTCTTTGAGAGATAAGGTAGAAAGTGACTGAGGAAGACACCTGGCACTGAAGTTTGGTCTCCACATTCACAATACACCTGCACACACTCATACCTTCGTGAACATGTGACATATACACAAATAAGAATTGAGGTGAGGCAGATGTCTTGGATAAAAAAATCTCTGAATTTGAATAAAAGTCTTTACCAGATGAATGATTCTAAAGTACCCATGAGCTTCTGTTTTTCCAGCTTCATAAGAGTTCACAAAACTCAGCATGTAAACCATTGTTACACAATCAAATGCATGTAAACCCATAGTTCCTGATCAGATAGTTAGGTTCTATTGGTATTATTTAATGAAGGTTGAAATTTAAATGTTCACACTTTCTAATGTAACAGGCTGCAAGATATTTACATGTTTCCTGAAACTATGCTTAGAAAAAGTCTATGGAATTTTACACTTACTGCCTAAAGGGAAAATAGGTTGTTTTAAAAATTCATCTGGAAAAAAATTCATCTGGAGTTCAAGTGTCTCTAGAAGCAGTCTGAACGAGGCCTCTCATCAACAAATCCTCACCAATGGAAAATAAACAAGCTTTCTATCTCATGGAAAATTATGTATAGAGGCATAAAACTTTCCCCTTCAAAATTTGCTGTGCTCAAAGTTAGGCTCAGGGTACATGTCCTTTGTCACAGCAACAGCAATAGATAAAGAAGGCCTGTGTCTCAGACATCCTCAGTCACATTCCAGAAGAGCTGGGTAACCTGAACTTTTTGAACATTAAAAAACATAAATTTTGTCTTCTTTCAGCCCCTCAGTAGTTGCTATTTGATAGTTCTGGGAGACTTCTTGACAAACTGAATATAATAAATATAATGACACAAGACCCAAGAACCTGTACAAATCTGGGCATGATTGCACACACCTGTAAATATCAGATTTGTTGGGCAGAGGCAGTAGGATCAGGAGTTCAAGGCCAACTTCTACTTACTGAGTTTGAAGATAACCTGGGCTACAGGAGATTATATCTCAGAAAAACAAAACCAAATAAACATCAGAAAAATCCATCACCCAACCAACCATTCAGCCAACCAACCAAGCAACAAAAATATAAATAAATTATTTTAGAAAAATCCAAAAAGGAAAAAAGGGACATCAGAAAGAGTCAAGTCTTGAAACATTAACCCAATATTCATAAAACACCAGCCAGAGACTTTGAGATTTTGTGAACTAGACAGGCTAACTAAAACTCCAAAGAAAAAATGAATAGCTAGGTAATTTTGTAAAATAAAAGTCCTGAAATAAAGGATATCAATTTGTATATTTTTTTGTTTGACTTTGTTTTAAACTATGTATGGTCATATAGCATTTACAGACAGATCAATGGAACATAATACAAAAAAAACCCCTCCTAGGAATAAGTCAATTCAATAGAATTCAATAGAAAACAAAATAATATTCAGCATAATGAACACAGATGAACCTAATCATCTGGAAAAAATAAATCTAGACCTTCACACATCATTATATTCAAGAATATTCTACATGGATTGACTATTTTTTTATGAAAAGTGAAAGACCAAATGCATATAAGTTTAAAGGCCATTTATATAGTAGGTCTTTTAAAAATACTACATTAAATCCCAAAACCATTAAAGCCTTTTAAAGTTGACTGCAAAAATTAAAAAGTCCAGGACAGGAAAATAACAGATAAAACAATTAAAGGCATTCACTTACTGATAAAAAACTTTCTTAGCTCATATCACTAGTAAAGGTTGACAGTTCAACCATTAAGAAATTCTCTTAATTGGTAACAGAAAGTCATCAGGAAAGGCACGTAGATCATTAAACATGACATGGCCAAGTTCATCCAGGACAAACACACAGTAAAAGCACTTGGCTATTTCTGCTAGGCTGAAATAAAAATCTTGGCTTTATTTCTATCCGTAGAAGATGGGGAAATGAAATAAATTAAATACCACCATCTAGTAGACTATAATGTCCTCAAAGAAAGATTTCAACAAGTAATATGTCAATCGAGTTTGTCAAGTTTTTCTCTTCTAAGGAAATTACACAAAGGTGGATTATACTCATTAATCAACACTACAGACACTATAAATGTTTTGATCCTCTCTACACCTTAGATATACTAGAATCTAGAAGATTTGAGGGTCAAAATGACTAGTCGGATGAAACAAAGAACTATAATCTCTTCTGTGCTAGATAACAGTGTTCAAATCCGCATGTAACATCATCATTCAAAAGGCATTTTAAAGTTGTACTGATAAAACAATAGATCTCATGTAAATAAAACCCAGGGAAGCATACCAGATTTCATACTGACAATATCACTCATTCTAATATACTATATTCTCCACTCCTTCCTCCAGAGCAGAGTCTATGCAAATATTTGTTTTTTGGAAATTATAGCAATGGCTGAGTGGTTAGGAGGACTTATTGCTCTTGCAGAGGACCAAGGTTTGATTCCCAGCATCCACATGGTAGTTTACAACCATCTGTAACTCTAGTTCCAGGGAATCCAAAACCCTCTTCTGGTCTCCATGGGCACTAAGTATTCATGTGATGCATAGACATACACATATACACCCATATATATATGTAATTCTAACTTTTAAAATCTATAGAAACACATCATTGTCAACACTGTAAAGGCAATCTTTCTTGCTGAGCTTGGTGGTTCAGGACTGTATTCCAGCTTCTGCAGAGGCAGAGGAAGGAGAACTGAAAATCCATGTCCTGCCTGGGTAACTGATTTGGAAGTAAAGCCAGGAACCTTAGCGAGACTCTATCTCAAAATAAAATAAAATAAAATAAAATAAAATAAATAAAAAAGGCCCTTGGTTCAAACTTCAATCTTAAGAAAATAAGAAATAAAGAATTTTGATCTTAAGAAAATAAGAGCTAGCCAGGCGGTGGCACACGCCTTTAATCCCAGCACTCGGGAGGCAGAGGCAGGCGGATCTCTGTGAGTTCGAGGCCGGGCTCGACCGACAGCCTCCAATACAGAGAAACCCTGTCTCGTAAAACTAAAAATAAATAAATAAATAAATAAATAAATAAATAAAAGGAAATAAGAGCTAAAGAAACAACAGAAGCCTCTTTACTCCCTTTGTTCCATACGGTTTTACAGTGCATATGAAGAACACACTACTCCACACATACAGAGTGACACACAAGGACTCACACACATCAGAGAATGGCTAAGGAGTGCTTACCTGATAGCGTGTTGGCTGATTGAGAATGCTGTTAAAACTGTGTGATTCAAAAACTCTCGAGTTAGACTGAGTGAAGAGGTTTAACTAGGAAAAAATACAATTAACCTAGTAAATTAGAATACATTCACTTGGAATAAGAAATATAGTCTGATTCTCTTGGATGGCATTTCTGGAGTCAGCACTTCTGAGGAACATTTTGTGTGGGCTGACTTTTATGAGGGGTGGTTAAATATTTCCAAAGGCAACTATCCATGTGAAGGACATGTTCATTCACCTTCATCAAAGCACTGGCAAGACACAGTGTAGCAGAGCTGTTTATTAAGAATGTATTTTAGAAGTTGGCCCTTACCTAGCATGAGTTTTCCTGGGGACATGCTTTATTAACCATGAAGAACCCCAACGCCTCTGAAGTGACTTGATTGGTTGCTGAGCCCAAGTTCCTCTCCTAAGTTAACAAAAGCCTACCATGGGCGTGGGTAGTCTTACAAGTATTTTGAAGCCCCGTGATACCACCTTAAATAATATCTCTTCCTAAGCATCTTGCCTTACTCTGAGCAAGGATTAGACCTTTGGAAAGAATTAGGCTCAAGAATGGGACTTTATTCTCTGTCTCATCTATCTGTCTGTCATCTATCATTAATCTCTCATCTATCTGTCTATCATCTATCTATCTGTCTGTCTGTCTATCATCTTCCATTTATCACCTATCTCTCTGTCATCTTCCATCTATCATCTATCTGTCTATCTACTTTATCATCCATCTATCATGTATCTATTTCTCTATCATCTATATAATCTATCTATCATCATATATCCTCTCTCTGAATGTGTATCTCTGTCTCTGTCTGTCTGTCTGTCTGTCTCATCTCAAGTTTTGAGTAGGCAGAAACAGAATGCTAGCAGCGAGCCTCACCCTGTCCATCCTTCCCACAGGCGCGAGCAGGGACGTCCTATCATCATTCAAGGGCAAGCTGCCATGTATAGGAAGTGATTCCAAAGGCCCCCCCACCCTATTATATTCTCTCTACCTCCTGAGCACCAGTGTGACAGTTCGAGAAGGCGTGGCAGGTCAGGGCAGAGGTGACAGGGCCGGACAGGCCTCTTGTACACTGTTTTGCTAGGACCCGCACTTGACGATGCTACTTTCCCCTCTGCCGCTGGAGGTCAGTATCTGCCTGCTGACTGAGCTTAGCTGACCCAGCAGGGAACCGTTTCTTAAAGTTCTTCTAAAACAGAACAACAAAAAGCACTGGCATTTCTTCAACTTTTATTTAAGTCATCTAATGAGGGAAATCTATGCTCACGAGTAAGATTGAAAAACTTTAGCTGGGTGTAATGGCACATGCCTGGAACCCCAGATGCTGGGGAGAGTGAGGCAGGAGGATCACAAGTTCAAGGCCAACTTTAGCAAATTAGGAGGCTATGAAATGAAAAGAATGCCAAGGTAAGCTTTCCTAGCTGAGGAACAAAAGCTCCTTCCTCGCGTTGGCGCTGCAGCGCGGCAGGGATGGGCACCCTATGACCAGCATTCCTTGTGTGCCTTGAGGGAGGTCTAAGTGCTCTGCTCACCATCTGCGTTGCGACCGTTTCAGGTCCAAAGTCCGTGAACTCTGCTGCGCACAGAAAGAAAACTTCAAGGGTGTCCTCTGAAGCACAAAGCATTGTAAGTAAGCCCCACGCTTGAGATGCTTTAAAAAAATTTTTTTTGTAACAATATATACTTAAGTAGCCGAACTTCCCTAAAGGGACAAAACATTTCTCAAAACACTGTCAATCCTAACAGTAGGCAGAGTCGCCCAGATCATCACAAGTCGACTACTCTCCAGTGACTGAAACGGGCTGAGCGTGGATCGCCAGAAAGCCTCGACTCTACGTCTGCTCTACACTGACTATGAGCCAGGTAACCTGGCGAGGGGTGAGTTACTCAATGGCTTCAGGTACTATAGAATTGGGACAATGATACCCACTTCCCACTATTGCACGAGGTCTAAACACACAGCAATGCAGTGTGGAATCTGACAAGGATGGACACCGATGCTTGATGAGCTGGAGTGGAGGACATCCCATTTCATCCTCACAGAAGCCCCGAGGCTTTCCTCTTTTAGGTGAGGCAATTTATCTGTGTGATTTGCTGATGAGTCTTAAGAGCCAAAGCTCAGACCCAGGTCTAACCCAGCTTCTTCCCCCTCCTTACACGCTGCGGCTTCGCACCGTGTTGTGCGATGTTATATCTGAACAAGGCATGGACAACCGGTCACTGATGCAAAGTCTAATACCAGTGAGAGATCACATCCTGGTCACACAAAATGCATTAAGTAGTCACTTCCTTTTAAACTTATTTTTTAGTGCTGGGGTTAAACCACGGGCCTTATGCATGCTAGGAGGCAGTGTGCCACTGAACACACTCCTAGTACAAGGTCACTTTCTGTCGGAGTAAAATTCTTGGAAACATAGATCTACCTTAAAGAAGAAGGAATTAAACTGCATCAATGTGGTCTTTCCGCCAGCTTCAACAGAGAAAAAGCCTCTAACTTTGCTCAAGGCCGGTGTTTTGTTTCCCTAGGTGTCTTATAGTATTACAGCTGGAGACCATTTTCATAATTGGTTTTTTTGAGACAGAATCTCACTCTAGTCCTAGATGGTCTCGAAATTACAATGTAACGCAACCTGGTTTCAAACTTTGTATCCTCCTGCCCCAGTCTACCCAGTGTGGGGATTACAGGCTTGCAGCGCCATGCCAGGCTCCATTTTTCACAATTTTAGACAGAAACAGCGTTTGAATCTCACACATTTGTTCCCATCTGCTTCCTTCCCTGTTATTTTAAATATACCTGCAATGTTGTGTCTCCTACTCCAGTTCTATACATGGAAGCCACGTGCCTCGTGATGAAGGGTGGCCGTGAAACTTACCTTCCTAGTTAACGAATGGCTTCAGTGGGTCAACTCAAAGGCTTTTACGCTTCTTTATAAAGGCCATTCATTGCTGTTGCTGTTTGGGAATATGCTCAAGCTCGTGTCTATGGCATGGCACTACAAGAAAGACGACTTTGCTCAGTCTCTCTAAATGTAGCATCAGTGAACTGTGCATATGCCAACCGGAAGACCTGAAGTTAGAGTTGCTTAACTTCAGAGTGACCACTTTGGAGCATGGGGACACAGACTCAAAGCATTTTTTGACAATAACTTCCCTGCTTTATGCTTAACAAGCTTTTCATTTGCTTGTTTATATTACGGCACTTTATATGAGAAGCTGACCCCAAATAGGGCATAGACTAAGTGACTATTCGAGGCACGCTGCAGATAGTATTAGTCTATGAGAGACCATGGAATAGACAGCTACCTTCAAAATCTTGTAAGCTCAAAACAGAAATTAATGAACAAGCATCAAAAGACAAAGACATGAAACATTTGGTTTAGGGCCTTGGCATGTTCTCAATACCTACCCTGGACTTCGAGTTACCCATTCCCAACTCCAGATCCTTCTGAAGTCTTCTCCTCCTGCATTTGGAAAAGTTAGTGATCCGCATGATGAAATAAACAAACGATTTTGGACTGGGGACCAGACTGAAGGGCGGAGGTAATGTTTTTCCATCATCAAAGTAGGATAACCAAAGTTTTGAACGTGCAAACTTCCATTCTACATCACTGTCATCCTGTCACAAAACAAGACTCATTGTTAAAGTGGTTACGATGTCTAGAGATTTTCTTTTTGCTTCAGTGTGTATGTGTATGTGTGTGTGTGTGTGTGTGTGTGTGTGTGTGTGTGTGTGTGTGTGTGTGTGTACACATATACCTGTGGTGGCTAGAAGAGGGGACCATAGTTACATCTTCGTAGTTGTAAGCTCGATGTGGGTCCTGGGAACTAAAGTCCGGTCCTCTTCAAGAACAGTGTTTGCTCTTCTAAGACACATCTCCAGTCACATAGTTACTAAATTTTAAACTACACATTCTAGACCTGATGTATAGTATTACAGAAACTACACTATGTTTTAAACAGTTAAGTAATTAACTACATTTGCAGGCACATCATTCCTACTGTGTCTACATGATATAGACTCACATATATGCTATTTGAGTGCTTTCTCTTCTACACGCCTCTGCCTGTACCTACTGAATGTAACCAGCACTTCCCGTTCCTCATTCCAAGGTAAAGCAAAAGGCAAGAAAAAAATTCAGGGTCAAAGAAGGATAAAACTATTAGTCACCGTCTTCCTGTGTCATCCCAACCGTTTCTTCACATTCATCATTGTTTCTCATTCTCTGCCACCCTCCCTGGTCTCCCAGGCCCATCTATACCAGGTGGGTGTAGATGCCAAGTGCCTTACTCTAAAAGCAAAGGGGAAAATGGCACTTAGATGTGTTGATTTTTGTCTCATTTATCTTAATTTGTTTTGTATTGAAGATTTCACGTTAGCACAGGCTGGCCTGGAGCTTACACTGTAGCTTAGGCTACCCCTGCCACTTCCTCCTAAGTTCTGGATAACAGGCGTATGCCACCACACTTCACTGGATCAATTGCATTTTGAAGTTTGTATTCGTACTACATATCCCCAAATGTCATATAAATCCTAAAGAGGCCTTGTCTCCATCTTTTTCTGTTCCCAATGTTTCCCATGGCGATTGACACAAACATCCTCATTGACAAAGGACAAGGGCCACAGGTTTAGGAAGTGGGCTCCTTTAATCCCCAGAACCTACACTGATGCTACTACACACACAGACATCTACAGTGCTCTACCTGTGGCTTCTGTAGGATCTACTGTACTGGGTAATACTGATTGGCACTATGACAGGATCTAGGCTCACTTAAGAGATAAACCCTGGGACATTCTTGTGAGAGTTTTTAGAGTGAGTTAATTTAGGTAGGATGGCCTACCATAAATACGGGTAGTTATGGTTTAGGACAGCATAAAATGGAGAAGATGAGCTAAGGACCAGTAGTCATCTTCCTCCGTGGCCTGGCTGAGAATACAGTGTGACCAGCGGCCTGAAGCTCTTGATTTTTCCCCACCACGATGAACTGTGCCCTCGAACTGTCAGCCCAAACCAAACTCTTCCTTCCTTAACATGCATTGGCCACAGCAACAAGAAAAATAACTAATATGCCGTGTGTAATCCTGTGTTGAGGACACTAAATAAAGGACATCCATTACTGAAATGTTCTTAGAAGCTAGGTGTGGTGCTGCACACCTGTAATCCCAGCACCTGGGGACATGAAGCAGGCAGGGCACCATGAGTTTGAGGTCTTGGTGACCTAGTGAGATCCTGGAGCCTAGCTATAGTGAGACCCTGTCCTCAAAGACCCAGACAAGCATAGCCGTTTGGTAGAGTTAACACATGGCTAAGCAAAGATACTAAATTCAAAAGAGGAAGACACTAAGAAAGTATAAAACCATGAAGAAGGCTATGGAACCAACAGATCAAAAATCCAATGCAGAGTAGTTTCCAGGGACTGAACATTTTGCCTAAAGAACATGGTCAACTACTGCGAGTCCTCCACCAGGAGCAGTGCTGGGTGGCCTAGGAGCAATAACCAGTATTTCTAGCCAATAGTCTTAAAGCTTTTGAGACACAGGGAGTGGGAAACACTTACCTCAATTTCTTGGTATGAGCTATTAATCATCGCAATTAGCATGTTGAGCAAAACAACCACCATAGTTACATTGTATATTCCATAAAGAACATATCCAATATTCTCTATGAATTTGTGATCATATTTGAGGACAACAGAAGTCACTTCAGACAGTCCAAATATGGACCAAAATAAAGTCTTGAAACTTTCTTCCACGCTGTTGAAAAATTAAGCAAAGTAATGAATAGTTTCTAGTGTTAAGAAGTAAAAACAAGTTAGTATCTGATGTTATACAGATGTAAAATATTATTGTAAAATACTATCATCATAAACTCCTAACAATCCCTTTTTAAAAATATTACTATTTACTTCCTGTGTACTGGTGTTTGTTTACACGTACATCTATGCACCACATACATTCAGTGCCCATGGAGGCCAGAAGAGGGCAATAAATACTCTGGAGTTGGGAGTTATGACAGCTGTGAGCTGCTGTATGGATGCTGGGACTTGAACCCAGGTCTTCTGCAAGAGCAACCAGAGCTCTTAACTGCTGAGTCATCTCTCTAGCTCCTAAATAATTGTTTCCAATAAAAAATTTTAAGAGTAGAATTATTATTATTATAATATTTTATTCTTCAATTATGTTGAGACATTATTTCATTATGTGGCCCAGGCTGGCCTTGAACTGATCCTCCTACATCTGCTTCTAAGTGGTAGGATTCCAAGCACATGTCACCATGTTCATATTGTTACTGTACTCAACAGCAAGTATCTCCTGAGGTTTGCTGGAGGAGGTGTCAATGCTCAGCTTCACTCATCAGGAGAAAGATGAAGTGATGTCATGCTTTCCTTAGGGAAGGATGGAAGTTAGGAGTCTGATTTTGGAAATGGTTTGGAAATTTAGATCAAATTTCCTGGGTTAGTTTAAAACTAGATTTCCACTTCAAAAAAGGATGTACAACTCATTATGACTTGCAATGAAGTAATTTGCACCTTAAGAATAAAAGCAAACTCAATACCCAGAGAACATGCTAAACAGCTTTGGTGCATTCAGATGGTGGAATGCTGTGCAGCCACTGATGATAATGAGGCAGATTAACCGTCACACATTTATTATATAAACAGTAACAAAGACATATCAAGTGAAAAAAATGTAGCAAGTGTGAACTACTTAGTCATCTGAATACAAAAGAGAGGGCTACATAAATACATTCTTCTTTTTGGGAAAAGATTTCTGAAAGTGTTCAAAAGAAATCATGGCTTCCAAGAATGAAAGACAACATATAGATTGGAGGTCAGAGTGTGAAGGTGAGGCTTTTCACTGTAAACACCCCATTTAAATTTTTGGCACAAGAACCTACAGCCCACATGAAAAAAAAAACCAATTAAAATTCACACTACAATTACCCTAAAAAACAAAACAAAAAACAAACAAACAAACAAAAAAAAACCCCATAGTTGCCTCGTGTCATCTGTGGGGACTGGCTCCTGCGGCCCTCGTAGGTATCAGTATCTGAGGATATGCCCTGGAATTCAAATAAATGGTACTACACTCTCAGGTCACCAGTGTTTCTGGTGTTATTTATACCGTCTCTTGGGTCACTTACAATAACAAACATAATGCAAAGCTATGCAAATAATTGTCATGCTACAGTGTTTGGGGAATAATGGCAGGAAAAGAATGTGCATACTCAATACAGATACAATTTCTTTCTTTTTTTTTTTTTTTTTTTGGTTTTTCGAGACAGGGTTTCTCTGTGGCTTTGGAGGCTGTCCTGGAACTCGCTTGGTAGTCTAGGCTGGTCTCGAACTCACAGAGATCCTCCTGCCTCTGCCTCCCGAGTGCTGGGATTAAAGGCGTGCGCCACCAACGCCCGGCCAGATACAATTTCTTAAAAGAATCATTTGACCCATGGTTGGCTGCACGTGGGGTCTGGATTCTGAAAGCCAGCTTTACCTCCTCCATAAAAATACTGCGCAGTTGGGAGAGGAGGGAGACAACAGAACGGGAGCATTCCAGTCCTCCTAGTACAAGTATTTGCAGGCCCTGGCCAGACTGAGCTCCAAATTTCACCCCTCCCATGACTTTTATCCACTGGCATTTAGCTCATTTTGTCATCTGATCTTCAGATCTGTGAAATGAATAAAGACTCCTTGAACAGTTCCATAGGTCAAATTCATTGTGGAGCACAGGTGGAAAATTGTCTCCCCCTGCCCAGAGAATCATTTATGAAAACAGTACTTTAAAATATTTTTACAGATTCTAAATAAAAATGAAGCCTATAGACCTGCCATTTATATATATTATATATATACGCATATATATATATTATAATTCATTTAATCACTCAACCATGATCGCTTGACAATCTAGTACATTCTAGAAATGTTTTTAGTCCCTGGGGATAGAGGGTTGAGAATAAAGAATTCTGTTCCAATAGAGAAGTTTCCCATCACCAAACTTTAGAGTGTGAAGTTACGGCAGGTGGAGGCAGGAGGCTGCACACTTTAGCCTCTGCTTCTGCATTTATTAAGCCTGTCACGGCACCACCCTGCCCTTCCTCTTGTTCCTTTGCAAACGTCCCTGTCTCGACTGCTTGCAGTATCTGTGGGCTGGGTATATGTGGGGGAAGAGGGACTTTGGGATGGAAAGGACACTGCAGTTGTGAGCTCCTACTGTGGGCAAGAGGTTTATATAACCAGCCTTATGCAATCCTCACAACGACCTTATTTAAAATCTATCATGCTTCTTTCAAAAATGAGGGAAATGACACCGAGAAATGCTCAGTAATTTAACCAAAGGGCACAGTTAGAAAATAGCAGAACTGTGTTAAAATCCTGGTCTGCCAGACTTCCCAGCCGATATTCCTTGTACTATATTATGTTGCAGGCCTCCCTTCAAAAGAGAAAAGGAAAATGTAATCTGTCAGGTGACTATTGTGAGGCAGGGAGCGCAGGGAAGTGTGCAGGTCCTGTCTACTCACCAATGGAGTCACAGGATTCTTTTGTCTTGTCATTTATTACAGTAAAGTGAGCCTCTGGTCTCGGTTACAATAACTATTAAAAAAAAACAATTCAGATGTCCCCAAGGACACGAGGCTGTACAGTATCTACAGGGAACTCACTGTAGCTGGCACAATGGGGAACAAAGGGAAGCTTGTGAGAGTTTGTGATATGCTTGCCTGCAAGGGCTGAACAAACAGAGAGGGCCCATCCCCAAGACAACCAAACGTCTATGGGTGAGAGAGAGAATCTCACAGTCTGGGTAGCTCCATGGTGACAATGACTGTGGAGGTTAATCAAGAAAGGCTTCAGGGAGGAGGTGACTCTTCAGGGCAGGAGGTGGGACTCTGTTTAGAGCTGTCTTTCTGCTTCCTCTATTCCCTGAACTCACTACTGATGAACACATTAATATAGAAGCTGAAAGACAAATAGACCTCAAAATGATGAAGCTACATTTAGTGTCTACAAAAATAAGAGACATCCACTGTTAGACATTTGCCATCCAGTTTTCTTAAAATAGCCCCTTTGGTCTGGTATTTTTCCAAATCCTGATCAAGTCTTCACTTGCTGGACCTGTTGGGATTTCTTTTTACACCTTTTTAGGATGATGTCTTACTTACGTGGTAAAAGCAGGATTGACTTTGGCCCCCAGGTAGTAAGAATAAAGGATGAACATGCCAATCATGAAAGCCAGAAACACCATAATGAACAGAACCATGAACTTGAATATGTCCTTCACAGTCCTTCCAAGGGATATCTGCAAGGGCCCGAAGCTCTCATTTGCAGGGAGGATGTATGCAATCCTGGAGAAGCTTAGTACCACAGCTATGGCATAGAGGCCTTCAGATATGATCTGAGGGTCAGAAGGGAGCCATTTATCTCTAGCTAGAAAAGGAGAGGGAGAGAGAGAGAGAGAGAGAGAGAGAGAGAGAGAGAGAGAGCTTAAAATGGAGTTTTTAATTTATTCCTAACTATGCAAAGCAAATACTGCAAACAGATCTATTATAAAGACAAGTGGTTCTTGCTTCAGTTGAAACTACTGGCAGTTTAATTAACTGTCCCAGATGCTATTTTTTAATGTTAAACTAGAAACAACATCTTTATTTCAATGGATGAAACCCTATTATGAAGACATCAGGGCACAGAAACAGAATAAAATACAAAGGAGAGATTCAATGTTTCATGGACACGGACTATGTCCAGGACTATGTTTGGGACAGGAGACCATTGGTATTCACTCGCCCTTAGGTATCAGCTGTATTTACTGGTTGTTTTGCTATGCTATAGGCAAAACTTCAGTGAAATTTACTTTGAAAATCAATTCATCTATCAATTAACACAAGTAAAAATGTCCAACAGCAAGGAAGGAGAGTATTACCAGATCATAGTGATTCTGACCCTGTGAGATCTGAGCCATGTGGCAGGCTCCCAGAACGTGTAAATATGTTAGAGGTAGACCTGGAGTGAGGACCTCAATAATATACAGCAGATCTAGTTCCCTGAAATAATAAATGGTTAATTCCGTGCAAACTGACTCATTTCCAAAAGAAAGGCTGCACTGTAGACACATAACATCTCTTGAATGTTTGCTTTGTGTTAGACACTGCCTTCAATGACCCAGTGTCAGTTCTCTTTTTATGAAAATAGAAACCAAGACTTAAAAAAGTTTAAAAACACTTATAAAAGAAGTAGGGGAGCCTGAATTAATAAATTCCCCTCCAGCCAACAGTTACTAAATACACATGAATAAATTTGGATACACAGCTTATAGAAACAGCAAAATAACATGTCACATACAACAAGACTTCAATTCTTTAATTATAAATGGTGTCCAATTGCTCCTTTGAGCCAGCATTTTAGAACATTAAATTCTTGCTTGTTGATGGTGACAGATAATGTGTTTAAATTGCAGGCACTGCAATACTGTGTATTTTGGAGATTTCCTTAAAATGTTAAAGTATATGTACTCCTCATGACATTGAGTCCCAGTCACACTTCCAGAGTCTTCCTCCCAGCAAACCCCAGCACTTCTAAATTCTGTGTTTCAGGCTTTCTTATCTGTAAAATGAGTACCAGGTGATAATTTATTCTATCTTAATTTATTGTGGTATTTGGGCTAGGCAAACCGTCTAGGACTATGCAATATCTCCACGCCTTTATTTATTTATTTTAATTTATTCACATGCAGGATCTCACTAAGTTGCCCTGGCTGACCTTGATCTATGTAGCCTGGCCAGTTTGGGATTTGTGAAGATTCTCCCTTAGCCCCCTGTGTAGCTGGGAATGCAGGCCCGACTAACATACAACTATAATGAAAATTCACCAGTTGTAGCTCCGTAATACTGGTTTGTGCCAGCAAAGAAGCCATCAGTGTCCATTTCACTTGGATGTCTTTGTCATGGGGAGGATACAACACCCTGTCCAGGGTCTACTGTGTCCACAGCCAACCTTGTCGTATGTGTGGACTTCAGCTTCTACATCCCGCCTCTGCTAAAATCCATTATCTTATTCCATGCCCCTGAGCATCTAGTTTCTCAGATTCTGGAACTCATGCTCTACCTGCTGCCCACAAACACTCTACACATTTCTCATGCTAAGCATACAGTGGCTGCCTATTAATCGGAGGTTTGGCATTCTATAATTTCAGTGATTGATGATCAACTGTAGTCTGAAAATACCAAACAGCAAATCTCAGATGTAAACAATGGATATGTTTTAACTGTGCAGCCTTCTAAGCATCATAACAGTCCAGTCTCCACTGACTCCATCCTTCCTAATCTTCACCCTCTATCCGGTGAGCCACAGTGCTAAGGCTGTTTGCCCCGTAGAGCCCAAGTAGCAGTGGAGCTTACCAGACTGCTAGTCTCTACACAGTAGAGGCTGTGATCTTACTCAGTCATAACCCTAGAACTCAAAAGTAGTGTTGCTGGCAATCTTATTACGGTAGACTATTATTAACCTTTTTGTGTTTTATTAGTCATTACTCAATCATGGACTATAATTTATAAATCAAGCTTTATCACAAGCACATATTTACATGTGAGAAAGGACACAGCATATGTAGGGTTTGATTCTATCCGTGGTTTCTGGCATTGCAGAACACCCCCAACTCAGATAGGAGAGCTACCATGTCTTATATTTTGCGTTTTGCCTTGCGAGCCTATCTTAAGGGCTGAGCCGTCTCTCCAGCCATCTCTTCCCAAAATGCCCTTCCTGAAATGCAAAGGGGCTCTGCAGCTAACAACTCACCATAGGTGAAATACTGAACCTCAGGTGGGAGTGTGACTTCGCTCAGATCGCTCTCTTGCACGTGGCTGTCCACATACTGCTGTGCTTTGGTTGCCTGCAGGAAGGCTAGGAACCGGGCCGTGAAGGCCGCAATGAAGATGGAGAGCATGCCGAAATCAAGCACGTTCCACAGCTGCACGATGTATTCCCGGGGCCCTTCCAGCCACAGTTCCTTGCACTCAGACCACATCATCCCTGCAAGAGAAACCAGAGGCTGAGGCAACACTCTGTCCACAACCAGGAAAGCTGACACGCCAGCACCACCTGACTGCGCGGATGGACGCGGAGAGGCCCTGGTGGAGAGGAGCGGAAAGGAAGCTTCCGCTTAGGGACTGATGGACTCCACCATGTCAGATTTTAAAGAGACACACGTGACTCCAGGATCGCTGTTCATATAACCCATGTGTGTAGATGACACAGGATGGGGGTCAGGAAGAAAGCAAAGGGAAGTGCAAGTTCTTGGCTTTGTTCCATGAGTTTTTGGAGAAGGAGGAGAAGGGAGCCTCGGAAATCCAAGAGGCTAATGAATTCCGATCACAGCAATGCAGGGTAAGACTAAGCTCCGAAATGGGAAATTGACTGCAGGCGTTTGACAACAACCATGCCCTGTCACCCAGGAACACTCGTCCTCCTGTAAACTCTCTTCCCCCACCCCTGCCTACTGGGGAGGCTAGGAACATCACCAGAAAAGATCCAATTCTAGAAGAAACTGCCATCTGAGTGAAAAAAAATGAAGCATTCAGCTTAACAGATTCTCCTGACTATGTACACATGGATTGGACACCTTTTGGTACTATGATATGATGTCATTTGCAGATGTGCTGGGCTACATTCATAGCCATGGTGGGGTGTGTGCACCTGAGGGCCACAGCTGGTTGAGGCCATGAGGTAATGAGTGAAGAACTGACCTCCTCACTCAGAATAGCAAGGAGCACACAGGGGAGAGAGAAATCAACGCACAGGATGCTTCCATTTCCTGAGATGGAGCAGAATTCCCCCCCCTCGCACTACTTCAAAATTTCCCTTTAACACAGCTACTCAAAATGAGTTATCAGAAGTTAAGTAACAAACATCCTAAAAACCAGAACACTCCTAAAATCCCTGAAACTAAAGCAATGTATAACAACGTCTCTTTAGTCACAACTATTTCAATTAAATACTTAGGCCCATGGTAATAATTTGGTGTCACTACACACCTTTCAGCATTGTCTACTATTGAGTCATTCAGTTATTTACTAATCTAGCTGATGCTTATGCTCTCATCATACATAGCATAACAGTTTTAGAAGAAAAAGGCGATCATTTCATTAACTATTTTTTAAAATAGAAATTAGAGCTCTTAAAAGGCTTACCAAGAACCCAGACCATGATTAGCATTTCCGTCCATGTGAACTGGGTGGTCTTCACTCTGAAGATCTGCTTGGGATAGTCAATAACAGTGATGTTTGGCAGTGTGGTGATACCTTCGAACCTGTCTGAGGCATTGAACACAAGCAGACCCAGGAAGATGATGAAGGAGGCAGCATGTGCCACGAACTTCATGAAAGGGCTTCGGAGAATTTTCCCCAGCTGTAATACGACAGAGAGAGGGAGAGGGGGATGTGAGGGTGATGACAGAGAGGGGCAGGGAGGGGACATGGAGGAGGGGGATGAGGAGCGGGGATATAGGAAGGAGGTGGGAGATAGGAGGGAGGGGAGATGGGAGAAGGGGGAGATGGGAGGGAGGGGCAGATAGGAGGGAGAGGGAGATGGGAGAAGGAAGGGGAGATGGGAGGGAGGAGGAGGCAGGAGGAAGGGGAAGATAGGAGGGAAGGGGAGGAGATGTTCTAGAAAAATTGACTTCTACTTGCAACCTTCATTATACAGGATAAAAATAAGTAAATGAAGGAAGTTGGAAAACTTTCTGTTGGCGTTGGAAGAGCTATTCAGGCTCATTCACATGGGACATTAAAAGCATTTTCTGTTGTTTGTTTGCTTGTTTGTTTGAGACAGGGTTTCTCTGTGTAGCCGGGGCTGTCCAGAAACTCACTTTTTAGATCAGGCTGACCTTGAACTCACAGAAATCTGCCGGCTTTTGCCTCTCAAGTGTTGGGATTAAAGGTGTGCACTACCAGCGCCTGGCACACCTCTTTTTGAAGAGTAAAATAATTACTACACTGTAAACAAATTGTAGTTCTCAATTCCAAATAATCCAAAATCGTCATACCATAGTCATATTTTAGAAGGAAGAAACTATTAGAATCAAGATCAATATCTTATTAATTACTACTTACATAATAGGGAGATACAAACTAACTAGAACTTCCAAGTAAGGTAGATTGATTAAAAATAATCAAGTTTTGAAAATTATACATATAATAAAGACATTTTTAATGGTCAGTTTATAAAAAATATGTGCAGGTTGCTCCTTAAAAGTATCCTGAGATACACTGTCCTTAAAAGTCCCACATTCTAACAGGAAATGAGAAGCAATTCCCCTTGTCCCCAGGGCATTCACAGCCCAAGGATGAGGTACACTGGACACATTTGTCAAGTATGTTCTCTATGCTGCACACTCAGAGTCTGGTTTTTAATTCAGTCTCTGACCTTAAAAACAGATTCGGTTCACATTTGGAAGACTAACTTCAAAGGAATGTCCAGAACCTTAGTCTGCTATCAACAAATGACCAAAGAATGTCAAGCATTTCTGAATTTGAGCATGCATGCACACAGACAGTTGTTACGTTTCTATACTGGACATAGAAAAATAAGCAACAATACAATCACACATCTGGGAGCCGAGACAGCTGCAGAGGGTGTGCTTAGCATCACCACCAAGTCTCATGTAATTTTTAGGAGTTTCCAAGTCTGTTTTCCTTAAAGATTGATCTTTGAAACTTTAAATAAGATGCAAATAAAAAGCATACTCATCTTTAAAATGTGGAGGTTTTGTTTGTTTGTTTACAGTATTGGAGCCAGGGCTCATGCCCACTAGGTCTAATGCTGAGCATTGCCCCTGCCTAAGACCCCCTCACCCAGGTCTGTGTGCAGAGGCTGGAGGTCAACAAGTGCCATTCTTCTGGGGCTGTCCGCCTTGGTTTTTGAGCCTAGGGCTCACCAATTAGCTAGACTGGCTGACTAGCAAGTCCAGGAACCTTCCTCTGCAGCTCTCCAGCACTGAGACCGCAGGCACATGCCATCACCTCTGGCTTTGCATGAGGATAGTAGGCATGGAACCTGGGTATTAATACTTCATCAACTAAAGTACTCCCCCAACCCCCGAATCCTCCAGTTATCTGTGTAATAAGCACAGCCATGCATAGGACCAAGGAATGGTTAAACTCCCAGTTTTCTTTTCTTATGATGAAATGTCACTACTCAGAGAGCTGTTATTTTATCAGAGGTAAAAATGTCCACCCCAAAATGCCCACTGCAGCACTAACCTGCTCTAATTGACTGAGATATCAGAAGGCAGATTCTCGGGTACCAGAACTTTGGGATGCATTTCCTCCAGAAAAGGGAAATTGGTTGGGTTACAATTTTCTGCTGACGGCAGGCTCTTATGTGATTTATGTTCTAGTCTTTAGTTTTTATGTATTTAAAGAATTGTAGAGTAGCTCCTCTATGATACATAACAAAGAATCCAGCAGTCATCAAACTTTGTCAAAATGACAAACATTCTACCTTTTATTGTATGGGGCAGCTCAACAAGGAAGTGAGATGGATAAGCATCCTCACACAGGTAAATACCTGGAGGAGGCTGTTGAGCCACGGGGCAATGTCATCCTTGCAGGGTCATTTATAAGTGACCTTGGCACATTTCGACTGAAACAGATTCTGATTTAAATAAAGCCAGGCTGAGATTATAAACAAAGGACCTGAGGGCAGCTCCTTCTCCAGGAAGTGCCCCTATTACCAGAGTGCAGATTCTGTTAGCATGATTCATGCTCTCACCACATCTTGTGTAAGGGATTTCTTAATCACAACCAAATTAGCTCTTCTTGGACAGGTTGCGGGGAGAAAGCATCAGAGCGATCAAAGCAAAATTAAGCAGTTAAAAAAATTGAAAGCACCCAAAGTCCAATTCTAGGCATGTTGGAACTTTCTGGAAGAACAAAGGACTTGAGGACCCATCATGGGCATGACTGAAGGTTAAATAATGTTGCTGATAGCCATGAGCTTAACACTCAGTTCCCACTGTTTCTAATGGGTTCAGATGAGCGCACTGAAACCAGCTGTTTTGCGGTTCAGTGAGTACAGATGTCTACTTCCCATCCCTTTTTCCAGCCAGCCCCGCCCATGTTCTCCTTATTACGCCGTCAGAAGTAACTGCACAAATGCTGCTTCACCCCAGCCACCTGCTCCTTCCTGTCTACCACGGGGATTGTACCCTAGAACCCTTAGCATGTCACGCCTGCAAATGTGATCTGTTTTGGTAGTACCAAATCCTTCCTGGTTCTATCCTTGAGTTGATCCACCCACTAAAAAGTAGAATATTTGTTCCAGGGTCACCTAAAATGCAAAGCCAAAGAGCTGGGAGCCTGACCTTTAGTTTTTGCACTTTCCCAACAGAGATACACACTGCACCCAGCACAGAGGGGAGGTGGAGAGGCTAGTACCCTGCTACATGGTGCAATCCAATAGCCCATAGCAAGGAATGGAAGGCCCAGGGCCACGACCAACACGACCAGGCACTTGATAGCGATGGTCTGCTCCCGGAGGCCAGAGAGGTTCTCATACCAGATCGTCAAAAGCTGCTGTTGGCAGTTGGGGTGAGCCACAAACTGTTGGGAGTAGAGGGAGAGTCAGGTTAGCATTCCCCTGTCCACAGCAGAACATCCCAATTCATACCTGTCCAGAATACAGCCTGCTAAAGCCTCCTGTGTCTTCCCTCCATTAGTCAAACTTGCTTCCCAGTAGAACTAAGGTGGGGACCAAAGGGGAAGCTGATGCTGCCCTTACTCACAGTCCTTCCTGGTAGCTGACTCCTTCCTGGCAATGGGTGACCCTGGCTTTCTTTTGTGAAAGTGTACCCCCACCATGCCACTTGGCAGCTTTCTTGCGTTCATTTCAAAGTGGAAAAGGAAGACGTTATTTGACTTACTGTTGGCTAGAAGTAAGAGAAATGTTACTAAATTTCTGAGTTGTTCCTTAAAATGTATAAAAACACTGTGGCCGGATATGAGAAAGAGCTGCAGAGTGGTTTCCGAGTCAACAGATATCTGCAGGACCCACACAAGCACCACTCTTAACTGCCGGGCTACCTCCCCAGCCCTGTTTGTGTCTTAAACCTTGTCCATTTGCTTTCTGTACTCTTAGTCTTGACTCGAAAACATTTTTAATGGTCTCACACAGGGTCTCACTGTATTTCAGGCTGGCCTAGCGATTCCTTTCTTTGTTGGATGACTTATTGTGAAAACAGCATTGCTTTGGGTCAAAGACTGTGTCTTCGAATTCACATTTTGAACTTCTTACTCCCAATGTGCTACCCTTAGGAGGCAGGGTTTCAGGGCACATTGGGACCTGGGGACAGAGTACATGAGATGGTGAGATTGGTGTCTATGTATAATAGACACTCACACCTACACAAGGTCACGTGTATTACGAAGAGAAGTCAGTACTTTGCAACTGAATGGGTGGCCCTGGCCTGGAACAGCCCCTGCTGCCATCTTGACCTCAAATTCCCAGCCTCAGTGCTTTAAGAAATGAGTTTCTATTGTCTATAAACCGCCCTCGTTATGGTGTCTTGTTTTTAGCACCCAAACTGCCCAAGAAATACCCGACTGAAGGTCCTTTCTGATCAGCCCACCACAGCTAGCTGCTAGGGGTATGTCACATCTTCTTTCCAAACTGTTCACTTGCTGTGCTCCTCTCTCTCCTTCTCTCCAGTTTTCTTTTAAGACGGGGTCTCACTCACTATGAGCCCAACTTGCCTTGAATTTGGGAATCTGCCTCAAGACTCTTGAATACTGAGATTAAAGGTGCAGGCCACCACATCTGTAAAGTTCACAGTTTCAAAGCTGTCTCACACACTAACATAGTCATTAAATAATCTCTTGGGAAATGCTGTAGATACAATCAAAGCTGAAGAACTCCCAGGTCTGTGTTGCCTTGGATTCCGAGAAGAGCCCCAAAGCTCCACTTTTGCCCTATGCTATATTTAAACTATTTCTTTTCTGTTTCACTCCTTCCTCTGTAGATCCTAAATGTCTATTCTGTTTATTCATTCACTCTTCAGAATGCTTTATACACTATCAGCCAGCTACTGCACTGGGCATTTAGCATAAGATTAAAATAAGCGAGTCATTTGGCAGTGGTGGCACATACCTTTAATCCCAGCACTCGGGAGGCAGAGGTAGGTGGATCTCTGTGAGTTCAAGTCCAGCCTGGTCTACAGACAGAGTTCCATGACAGCTTCCAAAGCCACAGAGAGACCCTGTCTCAAAAAGCAGAAATAATAAATAAATAAATAGAGTCAGAACAGAAACAGAGAAGTGGATGTGGGGGGGATAGACTGGGAGGATAGGAGGAAACTGCAGTCAGGACGTAAAATAAATACATTTTACAACTACAACAAACTATTAATAGAGTCTATATTACTTTAAACCATGAGCAGTCATTTCTTCAGAGTACATGGTAGGCTTTCGCAGAATTTCTGTTTAACTGTGCAAAGATGTGTTGCATTTGTTTACTTACCTAACGATGTATTACTATTTTGCCTTGCCTGCCTAAGGCACCTGATTGGTCTAGTAAAAATCTTAAAGACCAGTAGTGAGGGAGGAGGTAAAGATGGAACTCCCAGGCAGGGAGAGTAAGTAGGAAGAGCAATTTAGACTCCAGCAGGAAAGTAGGACATACAGAATGAAAGAAGGTAAAAGCCCCGAGACAAAACATAGAGGAATAGAAACAAGCTAAATTAAGTTAAAAGAGCTAGTGGGACAAGCCTAAGCTCAGGCCGAGCATTTGTAATTAATAAAAAGTCTCTGTGTTTTTACTTGTAGCTAGTTGATAGCCCAAAGAAAATTCCAACTACAGCAGGCTGTCAATAAATGCAATGTAAGCCATTATAATAAAACCAAACTCCACATCCTCATCAAGACAGTAAGTTGGAACAATATTGTCTTAGTGGAAATATCTCAGTACCTAAGGGCTCTGTGTTTGTGAGACGAGATGCTGCATGGATCCAAGCTCTCTGGAGACCCCAGCCAGCCGGGCTGAGGACAAGGAGATGGGCATGCCCAGAAAGACACAGGGTGAGCATAGAGTACTTTTCTGGGGCAACGTAAAAGTTTCTATAAGGCACAGAGTATCCACATGGCTAAGAGACTAATGCACTGTGTCCATCAGGATGGATGAACTCACTTCCCTTTAGGGAGCATCTGCTTGTTGTGGCCTGAGTGCACCTCCTTTAACATTCTGGTGCTGTCATGTGACATTCTGGAGAGGTGAGAGAGGTAAGGACTAGAGGAGGTGGTCAGAGCTCCCAGTACTGTTCATTTGTAGTTTCAGCTAGTTAGGAGGCTGGAGGCAGAAGATTGCTTGAGTCTAGGAGTTCAAGGCTAGTCTGAGTAATTCAGAAACATCCTGTGCTTAAAAACAATAACCTGACTAAGAGGTGACACAGCCATTGCTTTAGGATGAAGAATCATAGAAGAGCCATTCGGTAATTGTCAGTTTTCTCTCCCTTTCTTCCGTCACAAGAGGACACTGCTAGTGCTTCTGGAGGATACATACCTGCCTGCCAGTACCCTCGTCTTGGACTTTCCACCCCAGAACTGAGAAAACACATTGTATCTATCCTGACTCAGTTATTGTCACAGCAGCACAAATGAACCAAGACGCTGCCTTTCCTAGGGCCTAAACTGTACAAAAATTGTATTATTACTATTGTCTGTGTATGTGTGTGTGAGCAGGAGGGTGCTGTAGAGCTAATGTGAGGATCAGGAGACAACCTGTGGGTTCTCTTCCAGCTCTGTGCAGGATCTACCGTGACTTAGTTAGGGTTTCTATTGCTGTGATAAAGACCATAACTGAAAGCAATTTACAACTCTCAGATGACCCCCGATCCCTGACAAAGGTCAGGGCAGGAACTCAAGGCAGGCACCTACAGACAGAAGCTGAAGCAGAAACTATGCAGGGGTGCAGCTCCCTGACTTGCTTGGTTTGCTTTTTTATATAGCCTAGGACCATCCTCCTAGGGGCATCACTGCCCATAATGGGCTGGGCCCTCCAATATCCCCATAGACTTGCCTACAGGCAATCTGATGGTGACATTTCCTCAACTGAGGTTCTTCTTCCCGAACATTACTCTAGCTGGTATCAAGCTGATAAACCAACCAGGGCACAGGGGGATTGAACTCCAGTTGCCACGCTTTCCTAGCAAACACCTTTCCTCACTGAGCCATCCTACCAGCCTGCTTTTGTTCATTTTGATTTTGACAGAGTCTCACTCTGTAGCCCAAGCTGGCCTAGAGCAGAAAGCAATCCTCCTGCCTCAGTCTCCCTCATGCTGGGATTATAGGTGTGAGCTGCTCCCAACACTTGAGGACAGAGCGAGGTCATCTTTAAGTGTGAGGATGTGTGCTAGGGCACTAATCACCCTTCCCCACAGCGTGTGTGAGAGGACCCATATCCACACTTGTGGCTTCACCACATGCTGTGAACACTCACTATACGCTAAACCCTAGCATTTCACCTGTTACATAATTCAGTGTCATTGGCCTATTTCCTGTAAATAGGATCACAGCCTATGCTCTTCTTGAGATGTATAATATATCTGTTTAAAATCCAAACAAATAGGTTTTCCTCAACAATATAAAACTCCTAATACAAATACATAAGACACACTTATAAAAATAAAACCAATACAATATTAGCAAGTAAGAGCACAAAATCCTAATCCACCGGGAGATGGTTTTGTTTTTTCTTTTCAACAACTTCAAAATGTGGCAAGTTCCCTTTATCTCTTAAACAACTCTATTTCCTGGAAAAATACCCTTATGATACCACACTGTCATAGCTGGCTGCACCAGATTTGTGTGTTGTTTTCCAACTGCAGCGGACCAGCAAATTGAAGTCATTACAAAAATAATACCCAGATTTGAGGCTTTCTGATTCGAAAAGAAAATGCTTGACACATAAGAGCATTTCAGTCTTTCAATGGAACAAAACTATCACAGCATTACAGAACACACACACACACACACACACACACACACACACACACACACACACACTGACAAATAACTAAGATGTAAGCTGAACCACCAACCAGGGCAGGAGACAGAAAAACAACAGAATAGGCTTATACTTAAAAATTTATGTTGCTTATCTTTTTCAACTCTCCTCAAGCAGGTACTGTTGTACAAAATCCCTGGGAAGCTTCCACTCTTGTTTTAATGGCATTGTTATGTTAATACATCCCCCATTCTCCCTTTGAGCCGCTCAGGTCTGAGGCCTCTTACACTTTCTACAGAGAACTCACCCGCGGATAACTGAATGTATTTGTATTGCTGCAGGTCTAATTTTTAGATTACTTTTCTGTTAAGGATGAAATTGGAGCACTGGGGGAGAACTCCGGAAATTATTTTTCTCTAGAACCTAGTTTTACAGACTAAATAGCATACCATAGCCTGTCAACAAATTTCCTATAATAAATATTTCAAGTACAGATGGAGGTGTGTGTGTGTGTGTGTTGGGGCAGGGACAAACCCTGCTTTCATTACACAGATAGTAGAGAGGTATGACCAGAGTTAGGACGCAAGGGAGCAGATCCTCTCTAAGGCAGAAAAGACACAACTGTGTCACTGATTTCATCAGTAAACCAAGTACTGTAACTATTCTTTGTGAGCAGGAAAACAGATTTATATACTAGCATTTATTTATTTTGGCAGAGGGTTAAAACAGGTTTTAATGTGGACCCCAGGCTAGCGTGGGGCTAGTGGTCCTCCTGCCTCAGCCTCGTGACTACTAATATCACAGTCATGTGCCTCTATACCTAGCTGATTTTTATGACCACAGGGTTTAAATTTTATTTATTTTTATTAAAAATGATGTTGGGTTTGTGCATTTTATGTGTATGTGTGT
Source organism: Mesocricetus auratus (assembly GCF_017639785.1). Lineage (NCBI taxonomy): Eukaryota > Metazoa > Chordata > Mammalia > Rodentia > Cricetidae > Mesocricetus > Mesocricetus auratus. The sequence continues at coordinate 26,944,733 of NW_024429195.1, read as the reverse complement.
TTTGCCTGCATGTATACATATGCACCATGTGTATGCCCATAGATGGTTGTGAGCCATCATGTAGGTGCAGAGAACTACAAACTCTGTGAGAACAGCAAACTCTCTTAACCACAGTGGAATCTCTCCAACTCGCTTCTTTCAGGTTTTGTTGATTATATCTCTAGTGCATAGAAGTTACAAACTACATGCTGTCAAGTTATCTACAATTTTGTTTTAAGGCTTACTTTAAAACAACTTTTAAAATCATATGTATATAGGTGTTTTACCTGCATGTGTGTTCATCACATGTGTGTCTAATGCCCACAGTGGCCAGAAGAGGATGCTAGATCCCCTGGAACTGGAGTTATGAATGGTTGTGAGCCACCATGTCAATAAGGGTAACCAGACCCGGGTCTTCTGCAAGTGCCCTTAACCTCTGAGTCATCTCTCCAGTCTCTCCAGATTTCTAATAGAAATATATTGAAAAGCCTTTCCTAATAAACGTTAAAGTCATAGTCATACATGTTGATTGGTATACATTGCTTCAATGTTTGTTTAAAAATTGTTTGCAATTAAGTAAGGTGTTCACTTTGCAAGATGGGTTGGCTCACAGAAGCCACTCGGTGGATGAGCTGTTTCTGCTAATATGACACTTTCAATGGAATGATAAAAAGCCTGTGACAAGTGAAATCAATTCTCCCCTCTCAGGTGCCAAACAGAAGAGATTCATATTGCAAGATCCATGACTTTGTCTGGACACTTTTCTAAAAACGGCTTGCCATCAATCTTGTTTAAAATTATCTTCTCCCCAACATAAGGAAAACCTCCCAGGAAGAACACTCCTAGGAGGGATTTAATTATCTTAGAACTGATTTGTTCCTTGAAAAGTTGTTTTCTTTCAATGTCTAGTGAAGATAAATCTCCATGCCATTAATGACTGACCCAAATCCCATGGATATGACCCAAAAGTTCCCTGTGTTGTGATGGAAGTGTGTGTGCTTGTGTATGTGTGTGAGTGTATGTGTGTGTATGCATGTGTGAGTGTATGTGTGTGTATGCATGTGTGAGTGTATGTGTGTGTATGCATGTGTGAGTGTATGTGTGTGTATGCATGTGTGAGTGTATGTGTGTGTATGCATGTGTGAGTGTATGTGTGTGTATGCATGTGTGAGTGTATGTGTGTGTATGCATGTGTGAGTGTATGTGTGTGTATGCATGTGTGAGTGTATGTGTGTGTGTGCATGTGTGAGTGTATGTGTGTATGCATGTGTGAGTGTATGTGAGTGAGTGTACATGTGTGTATGCATGTGTGAGTGTATGTGTGTGTATGCATGTGTGAGTGTATGTGTGTATGCATGTGTGAGTGTATGTGTGTGTATGCATGTGTGAGTGTATGTGTGTGTATACATGTGTGAGTGTATGTGAGTGAGTGTACGTGTGTGTGTGAGAGCACAAGAGTGCAGTGTTTGTGTGTGTGAGAGAGAGAGAGATAAAGGGGATAAAGGGAGAAAGAGAGAGAACGTGAGAGAGAGAGAACGAGAGAGAGAGAGAGAGGGAGAGAGATAAAGGGGATAAAGAGAGAGAGAGAGAGAGAGAGAGAGAGAGAGAGAGAGAGAGAGAGAGAGAGAGAGAGAGAGAGAGAGAGAGGGACCTAGGTCCATGGCCAGTCAAGAGCCCATAGTGACATCTGGACTTGACCCTGGCAGCTTGGATCTACTGTATGAGAACACAGCAAAGGAAGAACAGAAGACACAGCTATTGCTGCTTTGTCAGCTTCTATTTTTTATTATCAAAGATTTATTTTAAGTGTGTGTGTGTCTGTGTGTCTGTGTGTGTGTCTGTGTGTGTGTCTGTGTGTGTGTCTGTATGTGTGAGTGTGTGGGTGCATGTGTGTCTGTGTGTGTGTCTGTGTGTATGTCTGTGTTTGTATCTGTGTGTGTGTGTCTGTGTGTATGTCTCTGTGTATGTGTGTGTCTGTGTGTGTCTGTGTGTGTCTGTGTGTATGTCCGTGTGTGCATGTGTGTCTGTGTGTGTGTGAGTGTGTGTGTGTATGTCTGTGTGTGTATCTCTGTGTGTGTCTGTGTGTATGTCTCTGTGTGTGTGTGAGTGTGTGTGTGTGTGTCTGTGTGTGTTTAGGTGGGAGGTTGGTGTCCAGCATTGGACTCCCTGCAGCTGGAGTTATACGTAGTTGTGAGGCGCTCAACATGGTTGTTAGGAAGCAAACTTGGGCCCTCTGGAAGAGCAGTACAAACTTCTGACTACAAAGCCCTGACAGCATCTCTTAAGTACAAAAAAAACTTTTTTGTTACATAACATACTTAAATTATCTAATTCCAGAAACTGAGATTTCCACCATATGAGATACTTTGAGTACTGTTTTCATGAATTGTTTAATAGCTCAATGCAAACTAGAAAATGAAAACACTTTGAAACAGTTTTTCTGTAGTAACCATAATGAAAGTAACTGTAGTCTTTATTTATGGCACTGGCATGACTACCTCCATATCTGTGTTACATCAGACACTAAGCTTGTAATCCTCAATTTCTTTCTATAGTAGAACCTTATCATCAATCTGATTTATAGGTAAAATAAATTACAGGCTTGCAGTAAGGATCAACATGGGAACATATGTTAGTTCTACAAATGCATACAAGTAGCAGCATTATCATTATTTTATTTTTTGTTTTGTCTCTGAGACTGTGTCTCATGTAGCCCAGGGTGGACCCAGACTCTGCTGGGTACCTGAGACTGGCTTTGAACACCTGAGTCTCCTGCCTCTTCTTTCCAAGTACTAGGATTAGAAATGTGTGCCACCATGCTATTATTATTAGAGATACTGAAATCCAGTTTGCAGAGTGCTTGCTTTATCCTAATCCATTGAAATTACACTAAAACTCTGAGATACGTAAAAGATAGAACCCTCTTCATATGAGGAAACTGAAATGGAGAGAGGGCTTATCCTTGCTATCAAGAGGACCTATAATAGGTAACAGTTGAGAAGGGTTGGAACCTAAAGACATTTAACTTTTCCTCGATGCTCCCTCAACCCCTCCATCTATTCTGATTGTTTTCCAAGTGTTCCCTTGAATTTCAGGGTCACCAGCTGACGTCTATGGATGACTGGCTCACTCACCTTTTTTACTTCATACTTAATGGCAAGTTTGACACGACTCAGTGAAGCCTTGTGTCTGTGTGTCTCCAGGGGCTCCGCTGACTCCAGATCTCCATTCAGAATGGCTTCCACCTCCTCAGAGTCTCGACACAGGTCCAGCACGCCCACTACAAAGTCTTTGCATTGCATGGAGAGCTTCCTGTAGTCATTCTAAAATAAGAGGTTTGGTGTTTAATGTCAAGAATAACTCAGCAGCAAGTACTTGGGGATAGAGGGGGTAGATAAAGACATCCCTGCCTGGGTAGAGTATGCAGCCCCTACCTGGATACAAGGCTGCTTAAGGCAGATACAGATGTATTCCCCTGCCCTCGCTGAGTTTCCTTCTGCCCAGCTGTATGAGAGCTCTGAAAATTACGTGGTCATGATCTTACGTACATGTGGAACCTTAAAAAGTCAAACTCATAGAAACAAAGAATAGAATGGTACTTAGCAAGAGGCCAGGAGGTAGAACTGGCCAAAGATATAATATGCTAATTTGCTTGATTTAACCATTCAGCATTGTATGCATGTATCAGCACACTATACGGTATACCATAATATGTTCAATTATTTTTGTCAGTTTCAGGTTTGGGCTGGACTGCAACTCATAGTACAGGACTTGTCTGACGTGCATTTGGAGCTGAGATTTTGTAGGGCATTTGCTCTTGAGATAGGGTCTCACAATTAGTTCACACGGGCCTGGAACCCGCTGTGCGGTACTGGTTCCATCTACCCGGGGCTGTGATTTCAGTGGTGCGCCACCACACTAGCTTATAAAACTAAAACTTCTCCAAAAAAGCCAGTCATAAGGGCTCACAGGAGGACTACCACAGATTCAAGGCAAGCTTTGGCCTTGTAGTGAATTTAAGGTCAGTCTGAGCAAAACAAACCCCCCCAAAACAAGATTAGCTCCAAAACACACCCCCAAAACAAAATGTAGTATGTACACAAGTCACTGGTTTGTATTAAAGATAATTGAAGTATAAATGCACATCTTAATGCCACAAGCAGTCCTGTTGCCTGGGGAGTCTGCAGAATGCCAGGGTTCCAGCTCCAGAGAGCAGGGAAGGCACCACTCACGGGACACTGGGGGCTTCTGTCAATGTGTGGCAAGTTTGTAACTGGATTTAGAACACTGGGATTTTGCCCTTTCCTGTGTTTCTGTTTTCCTTCTCTACCTGTTTTTCTTCCTATTTTATAAAGACAACTAACTAGACACTTGTGTTATATAAAAGCTTGTTTTATGAAGAAAAAAGAGAGAATGGCTAGGTGCCAATGCTGAACACCAAAAGTCAAAACAAGTTTATCTCTTTGTATAAGCAATAGTTATGTTGAAGCTAAAGCAGGGTTATTTCCATAATGGAAACTTTCTAAAGTGGCAGATTGATGCAAAAAAGTGGCCATTATGAAAATGTGTCCAGTTTCTTATCCACGGCCTTTCGGGAAATATAGCTTGTCAAACAAACATAGATCTGATACCAACAGTATCAGTGGCACCAAGAACCTGCAATTCTTTGGTCCTGCCCTGAAGTAAAAACTGAGAAAGGCCTCAGCAATCCGGTACAAGTCGGAGTTTGCAAATGACTGATAATAACTGGAGAGGAGGTGTAGCCCATCCCCATAGAGAGCCATGGACTGAAGGGCATGTTATTGCTCTTTGCAGAAACAGAAGGAGAGAAATGGCTGATTACATGGAATTGGATTCTTCAGGGTTATAAAATATCAATACCTGAGAGAAAAGTTTCCAGGCCACTGGAACTAACACTTTGCTAAAAATAATCTGTGAATCTTTAATTCCATTTGCATATTTATTTGGTGTGATGGATGGTTGGCCACCTCCCTGTTACCTTCTGAATGGAGCTCTATTTTTAGCGCATTGGATCCAGTTAAGGTACCACTGGCCATCTCCTGGGGAAGTGCCTCACTTTTGGAAACCCCATTTCTACCTTGGTGACTTTGGCTAAACTTTTAGCCTATAGAGAAAATTAAACCAGATACTCTGTAATTCCAGCATTTAAAAAGCTGAGGCAGGAGGATGGCAAGTTGGAGACTAGTCTGGGCTATATAGTCAGACCCTGTCTGAAACAATTTAAAAGTTAGCCGCATAATAATTTAATTGATGTACTTGAGGAAATGGAATTCCTCATTTTAATGTGTTCTGAGACATTGTGTCTTGATAAAGAAGTAATACTTCACACAGCAGAATTTCTAGGCTTCAAAAACATTTCAAGAAGACATGAAGAATTCTAATTTTCTTCCCTTAAATAATTTGATTTGGTAGGCAAAAACCACACCACCAACTAAAATAAACAAGAAGAGAGAGGCCATTTAAAGGGTATACAGACTGGAATAGTTTCCACTTCAATTATCAGTAAATTCAGACAAAGAACATAACAGTTAATGTTTATTCCCTCATAAGGTAAAAGATAAAATGAATAAAATCCCAGTCTCCATTCAAGTTGGTACCATTAACATGATAATATTAATAAAACACAAAGCCTCTGGTTCCTGTGCAGAGTGGGTGCCAGTTAAATATCCATCCCATTCCTGGAAGCTAATGCAATATTTTATTATAGCTTCCAGGAGGATTACGTCCATGATGTTTCCATATACAGCTCCTATCTTAACACAGTGTTGTAGCTGGAGTTTCCTCCCGCCACCCAATGGTTCAGGGTGTTCTGTAGGATTCTGTGTAACACCCGGAAGTCACAGAGACTTCCAGTGCTCTGAACTAAGCTTCTGCATGGATGGGCCAGTGGTGTTGCATTACTTCTTACAGTTATACCCTCAAAGTTGTTCAGCTAAAGGAATCAAAGCCTGACAGATCAGTCGAGAAACAAACAAACAAAAGGCTTAGGGATCATACAGGCCGTAAGGATAATGGTTTGTACAGATTAAATAGACACTTCTGGAAGAGGAACTGATAACGAAGATTTAAAAAAAAAACACAGGGTCTTACTCTGTTGCCCAAGATAGCTTCCAACTCTTGGCTCCAGGGGTCCTCTGGTCTCAGTCTCCTTAGCTGCTTAGACTACAGGCACATGCCACCTCACCTGGCTACTTCAGTCATGGCTTTTAGATCTACCCAGAGTGCTCAGGCAAAGACGGGGAACTCTGACCAATGGCACCCTTCCCTCCATTGCTAAAGTCTGCACTGTCGTCTGCACTGTCTGCCAGGCCACCCTGAGCTCTTCCCACCCACCATGGCTTCACAACCCAGATCAGACCAACAGAGACAGCAAACTGTTCTCAATTTAGTTTTGTTGAGTCATCTTCATGGGTCTTTCCCAGCACCATGGTCAGGTGACCAGAGCATCAACAAAAAAAAACTCAAGGACCTCAAGGAAGAGCAATGAAGTCCAGTTTCATCACAGCCTCTCCACACTCCTAAGAATATATATGGTTTAATCTTCATTCAGATCATGTACCAGCAGGGTAATGTTTGGGATTTCTTTAACCTTTCCTATAAGCGTAATCCTACCTCCTGTTTGTCCTGTGGGGACTGAACGCTGAGAGCCTGCTCAGTATGCATTAGAAAGCTTATGCATGCCTCAGTGTGAGAAGGCATGCTATTTTGGACATAAACCCATGACTTGGGGTGGAGGGATGGCTCAATGGTTTAAAGCACTGGCTGATCTTCCATGGGGCTTGAGTTTGGTTTCCAGCACTTACATGACAGCCTATAACCATGTGCAACTCCAATTCCAGGGGACCCCCTTCTGGCCTCCAAGGACACCAGACACACAGATGGTACACATACATCTGTGGTGCACAGGCAAAAACACTTATATACAAAAATAAAAGTAAATAAACCTTAAATAAATAAAACCAGGGATCCAAGGTGCCCAGATCAGGTTTAGTCAGTATTACCTTGACCTCTGTTTTTCCACTTGTATACGGAGAGGTCTATGTGATTAGATGATGCCCAGAGTCTATTCCTGCTGTAAAAGGCCTTCTAACTTTGGGTCATGTTTCTTTTCCCTTTTCCTTCTAACTCTACTGTGGTAGGATTTGAAACTTCTTTCTACTTTGAAAGAAAATCAGAGGCACAGGGAAATAGCTTTTTATCCTTCCCTCCCTCCCTCCTTCCCTCCCTCTCTCTCTCCCTCCCTTCCTCCCTCCCTCCCTCTCAGAAAAGTGCATCACCAGCTCAGTTAGAATCTGGAAATTTCAATTTGTGTTCTTGTATCTTAATAAACGGCAGGCTTCCTTGCCGTTGATGGGCGAATGATTAGACGCGAGTCTCCATTTTTCGGAACAGCTGTAGACATCATTTGCACATCTACACTGGCACTTTAATCACATGTCACTGGCCATCCTCCATCAATTCCTCTAAACCTATGACCTCAAGTGCTCAGGCTCCCGAGACAGTGACCTTCACGTGTCCTCTGCGTCCCCGAGGGACTGTGGAGTGTGCAGAGGGTGAGAAAGTTTGCATTCCAGGTCATCGCTAAGATGCTGAAACAGGTGTCTGAAAAGGGAAAACATCCCCGTGCTTCGCCAGGGAGCAGCACACTGTCTGTCTCTTCATTTTCAGGCCAGGACTCTGAGCTGAAAATCCCTCTGGGAAGGAATATAGTGAACAGCACAGAACAGGGCAAATTAGGTTACCTGCTTTCCTCCCGAATGAGCTTCACTCGTCCTGTCCTTCCTGTCAGAGCACAACAGGGCTGGGTTAGGACTTTGACTATCTGACAGACAGATGGACAGGGTGTGGGGGTGAGAGGGCAAGCGGAGATGGGATAAGAAAGAACCAAAGAGATGGCCAAGGGTGGGGAAGAAAAGGCATGGGCTGAGGCAGAGAGGCTCTCTGGAGACTGAGTCCCGGGGAGCTGCCCCGTTCTGGCTCATAGAGGACTCGGCCACTCCCGAACGTGCTGTGTAAGCTGGACCCAGGAACATCTGACCTGGAGAACTCAGGTGTGCTTTCTCCTCTTTTGCTTTTTTACTTGTGGTATTTTCCCACTTCCAGAAGGTTCTCAGAGATGACCCTTGGAGTCAGAGTAAAGGATTCTAATGTGAGCATTACTAGCGTGGATCTAGCTGGCTTCAGGAGGAAAGTATGAATAACAAATTCTCTTCCATTGCTCCACCAAGGCAGCTTCTCTATGTGGAACTGCAAACATCACCATCTTTAGTCAATTATTAAAGCATAATCCTAGAAAATATTTCCTTTTATGGAAGTTCTCTTGCAGAGTTTCAACATATATCAAATAAAGAACACAAGACAAGTTTCTGTGACATTTGAAGTGTCAACTAAGTAAATTTAGAATTATGCTTTTATGACTATCTCAAAAATAAAGAAGCGATGTCTGAAAGTATTTTTCCCAGATACTTTTCTATTCTCTCTAATAAGCTTGAAGCTTTATACTTGTTCTACCTATGGTCTGTTTAAAAAGTTTTCAAGCCTGGTGTGGTGGGGGCACATCTGTAATCCAAGCACGTGAGAGATGGAGATAGGAGGATCAAAAAACCCAAGGTGTTCCTCAGTTACACAGCAAGTTCAAGGCCAGCCTGGGCCACATGAGACCTTGTCTTAAAAACTCAAATATGAAACAAAAACAAAATTCATAGTGGGTTTAAGGAAATAACTCTTCTCAAGTGGTACATTATAGATGTCCTTACAGGGAGTAGATCTTAAGCAAGACTTATTTTAGTCTTCGATTTTCCCATATTTCCTCAATTTTTTTTACATCATAACATGCAGATTTGTATCGGAAAAAAGCACAAATAGATTAACAAGATGGTTATACTGAGGCCAGAACTCCTCCAAGACACAGAGAGGGTTGACAAATACTGAAGGAATTTGTCGTAGATTGAAAGTGGGCAAACTAATTTGTGCCATTTTCTTGAAACCCCAGAGAAAGCAGGTTGTCTTAAGCTTGAATTATATTGCCAATTGTGCTTGAAAAACCCATTTAACTATGAAAAACAACATTAAGATTGGAAGGACAGAGTAAACTCTCATTTTGATACTATTACTCTATGCTAAAAAGGGTGGATGCTGAGGAGCCAGAGCTTGCAACCACTTCCTTACCTGGAGAACAGGAGAGTGGAAATCTGCTGAAGAGAGCTGATGGACTTGACCTTTGTAATGAAATACCCACTCCACCCTAGTTTTAAGAAGTAGGAGCATTTAAAATGCATAGAAGGGGGGGCGATAGAATAAAATTTTAAAATGGTCTATCACAAACATAGGATTCTCATAAAATACTACTGATTGACAGAAAAAAAGTAACACATTAAAAAAGCCAGTAGAGTAGAAAGCCTGTAAGGAAGCAAACCACTTTGCTGTCCTTTGTGTTTCTGGATTGATCCTACAGTCACAACTCACCACTCTAAATATGTTCATGGAATTCAAGGTGAGGCATTTGTCCCATTAATGAAGTGACCTTAATATTAACAATAACATAGCTTCAGTAGTATTCTATATTTGCGTTTTGAATTCTAATTCTGGTAGGGGTGCCCAGCCTCGACTTGGCCATATGACACTGTCGTCTACAGATGTGTTGAGTAGAAATCATAACTATCCTGGGATGCACGCAGCCTGTGAAGCACACGTTGGACATGGCTACATCTAAAAATATACAAAGGCTTGGGGTCACGAACAGAACTTCAAAGAAAAGAACACTCCATCGGAGAAAAGAAAGCAGAGCCTTACCTCGCAGTGACGCCGTGCAGCCTTCTGACGAGGTGACACCATGCAACTGAACACAAAGAATCGGGAAGGGAGACAGACTTGTCACATCTCCCTTTTAGAAAAGGGGGACACGGAACTTCTGATTACTTAACCAGGTCACAGAGCAGCCACCAACACCACCTCTCTCTAAGGCTGTGTTACCTTGTCTCCAACGTGAGTCTGCTGCAGCTCGTCTCATTGAAAGGGGGAACCCATCAGAGCAGTGCCTTTCAGCTTAAAATCTCCCACAGAGCAAGCCATGCTGTAATCTCAGCACTTGGGAGGCTGAAGTAGAGGGATTGCTGTGAGCTCCTGACCATCAAGGGCTATGAAGTATGAGGGCAGTCTAGGACTCTGTCTAAACCAGAAAGAAACGGGACATGGTACATGTTCTTGTTTCTTTCTTTTTTTGTTTTTCGAGACAGGGTTTCTCTGTATTGTTTTGGAGGCTGTCCTGAAGCGCTCTGTAGACCAAGCTGGCTTTGAACTCACAGAGATCCGCCTGCTTCTGCCTCCCGCGTGCTGGGATTAAAGGCTTGTGCCACCAACGCCCAGCTCGGTACATGTTCTTGGAAACTCAACGTCTGAGAGGTTGAAATAGGAGGGTTGCTGTGAATCTGTGGCCAGCCTGAGGTATAAAGTGAGGATCTACTTTAAAACAGACAAACAAAATCTCAACAGGCACGGGGCAGAACCGACTCAGGCACAGCAGACAGGGGGCTTCCACTGGCCTACCTTGAACTCCTTCTCTATGTTGGCTAGCTTGGCTAGTTCATTGCTGAGTTCCAGGGCGGTGAGCACCGGGTCCTCGCTGGAGAGTGACAAGTACGCAGGGCTGGCCAGTCCCTTGTAAGCGTTGATCCTAGACCTCGAGTGGCTGAAGGCATCAAGCCTCTGTTTCTCGGCACAGTCAGCGCAACGACAGAAGTAGTCGTGTGGCCGCTCGATGCGCGCGCCCTTGAGTAGCAGCAGGTGCACCACCTCGTACTTATGGCAGTGTGCAGCCAGGATGATGGGCGTGATGTCCGGCGAGAAGCGCGTGCCATCCTCATCATAAGCATAGAAGTCATCGTCCCGCAGTTCCTGCTCGCAGGGGCTAAGTGTCAGGCGCCGGCTGGCCGCGAAGCCTGGGTGGCCGAGGATGGCCTCCACGATGCGCACATAGCCCTTGCTGATGGCTAGCAGCAACGCATCTCCGATACGTGCCAGGTTCTCCTTTTTCAGCAGCAACTCGGTCACCTCCAGATGCTCATTGCCTACAGCCAGCTGCAGCGCGTTCTGGCCCATGTAGTCCACACAGTTGACATTGAGCGTTTGTGACTCCTCCAGCATCTTGCGCACGACCGGGATGTTGCCGTACTCTGCAGCGTCCAGGAAGCGCTCCTCCTCAGCTGTGAGGCTGGGCCCACGAGCACCAAACATGAAGGCCGGGCCACGCACAGCCTGGCGCCTGCCCTTGTCACGCATCCCTGCAGTGCGCCACCTCGATGGGCTGCCCTCGGAGGACCTGATCAGTGGGGTGACAAAACAGTGTGGGACTTTGATGCCTGTAGCTTTCTCCCCCAGCAAGCCCGGCTGCAAACCCGAAGCCAGGGAAGGGCGGGGGAAATTGCTAACGTCAACCATCCCGTCGCCCCTCACCTAACACAGGCTGCCTGAGCTCCAGTTAATTCTGACTTCAAATAGAAAAATAATGGAATAATTTTCATGCACCTACCCCTCCCTGGTAAAAAAAAAACACTCAGTATCCTGCAGCTTCAGCCTGGTTCCTGCTGGTAAATAGCTTAGCGACAGAGTACTTGGCCTAGCAGGTGTGAGGACCTGGATTTTGTCTCTACCACGACAAAAAGAAAAACAATCCTGGAAACAGTGTCTACAGACACTCAGCATTCATGCCCCAGGCTGGAGTACTCAATGGAGGTTAATTTTTTGTCAAGATTCAGGACAGAATAGCCTTCTCTAGTTATTGTACATTCTAAACCAAAATTATATACACAGCCCCACATTAGGTTGAGTACCATCTTAACAAGGACTTAGCTTTAACAATTTCCCTTACGGGAAAGCCTTCCCCTCACCCAAGGTTTGTGTGTTTGTTCGCTTGCTTGCTTGTTTTACAGGGTTCATCTTTGCAATGACCTAGACAAGATTTACCAATTACAAAATCCAAGCATCGATCTAGATTTACTTCATTGACAATAACTCTTGTTATAGGATTGTTTAATTACTAAAATTACACAATTGCCTGTTGAACTAGAAGGAAATTTCTTGACTGGTGCATTAAAATTCTCTAGTGTGATTTCATGAACATAACTCCAGGTACTGCTCCTCTAGCCAGAACAATGTGCCCTGAAATCCTACCACAACTCACATTAGCTGAGATCTGACTGCATCAAAGTCATGCCATAGGCTGACGTGTGCAGCACCTTTAGATCACGTCGTGATTGTTACAAGTCTCCGGAGCCTTCTTATCCCACATGTAAAATGAGAAGTTAAACCTGGAGGGTGGTCCCTGGTGCCAATCCTGGAACTCAGAAGGCCAAGACTTTGTCTCCTCAAAAACAACAACAACAACAACAAACCCACTTTAAAATAATAAATAATGTCCGGCCTAACAGCACAGACCTACAGTCTCAGCTACTGGGGAACTGTAAAGCAGGAGGTGAGGTTCAAGTTCAAGGCCAGTCAGGGCAACTTAGTAAACTCAAGATAAAACCTAAGACAAGGTCTGGAGAACTAGATGATCTGTAAAGCACTTGTCTAGCATGTACAGACCCTGGTTTCATCACCCGGGACTACAAAAGTGGAGACTAAAATGAAAAGTCCCAGATTTTACGTGCTTATAAGTAAAAGCTCTTGTAAATGTTCTGAGTCTCTGAAAAACATTGCAAAATAAATTACATAATTTTGACATTGTGCTTATCTGTAACAGCTCAATGACTGATCCATTGTACTAGTCAAATATTGTATAAATACACAAATTTCTATCTTTACCTTTATTCAGTTGCAAACATTTTTTTTTCTGATTCAAATGCTCAAAATAACTTTCTTTTTAAAAAATCTGTCAAATCTTTTTTGGTATGAGCTATATCAAAGGGTATCAGTTAAGCTTTTTTTCCCCCATGTTACTGACTTTTGAAGCAAATAAACCCAACTTAAAAGTGAATGGCTGGGAAGGGAAAGCAGTCACTTCATTTCTATTATATGTATTTCAGAAACATCTCCTACCACTGAAAAATGTATTCACAGATCCAGGGTTTGAAAACTCACGAGAAAGGACACCTGCTTCCCCAGGAGCCTGGCTAAATTCAGAAACTTCCTCAGCAGAGGAAGTGGGGGTGCCAGCACCCAGCTCTCCTTAGCTCTGTGTGCTCGAGACCTTGGCTCTCCAGTGCTGAGAAAACGGGTGTCTAGTGAAGGCACCCATGTACCCCAGGTTAGATCAAACTTCAGGAATATCCAACTCCCACTGCTTAGCACAGAAGGTCAACCAAACGTACTTGAGAGAACAAGGCATGGCATTCCAGCTGCAGCTCCCTGCAACTCGGGGACATGAGACCCAAGAACAGGGAGGGACTCCACCTTGCTCTTGTCCCCCCATGCGCAGTTTGAGCAGCTATGAGCGTAGTTTAGAACTTAGAAATACTTACGTCTTTTAGCCCAGTCTCTGACAATTACTTAAACATGTGGGTATCTTTGGTAACTATTACATTATAGGCTTTCTGCGGTTAAAAAAGTGAAGTGTGGGTGTATGCTAGGTAGGGTGGTGGGGGAAACTCGGGAGGGGCTCGAGGCTGGTAGATGGTTTTTAGATGGGCACAAATAAGAAAGCAGCATTTACTACTGAGAGTACAGAAGAGTTTCAAACTCTACAATGAGGACTTTAGGAAAATCTTGTATTATTAGGATGATTTATTGGTATTAGTGGAACTCATTTCATTGGGTCAATCGTTCTTACTGTTAAGTTATAAGCTGTGTTTGAATGACCAGAATTTCTGTGTAAAAGGTCTTGTTTCTGCCATTGGTAATAAGTTATTACCTAAGGCTAACAGAATATTCACCCAGAGTACATCTGTGGAACTCCACCTTACACTCATAAGGATTATCTTTGGAAAATGAATCCCGACTGAATGAAGTATCACATCTTAATGAACAAGATTTTTAATTTAATGACTTTCTTACAAGAACCTAGATATAAATAACCTTACAATTTTTTGCAAAAAAGCCTGAGTTGAGAATACTAGAAAATGATTATTTCATCAGTTTTTCTCCTGGTATTTCTTTGTATTTTTAGCTCCTTTTAAAAAACAGTGTCTGTCTCAATCACTCTGTCCTAGAACTCACTATATAGTCCAGGTTGTCCCTGAATCCATTGTTATCTGCCTGCCTTAGTCTCCCAAGTACTGGGATTAAAGCTATGAGCCACCATGACCAGCTAATATTTTTAAAAAATCAAAATGCAATTATAGAACATGGGATTTGATGAGAGCAGCTAAAATCTACTCATCTGTCATGAATCTCATTTATCATACAATGTTTTTAACCTAGAGTCCTTGTGTTATAAATCAAATATTTTAGCATGTTAAAGTTTTCTTCAATATGTATTTTTCCAGAACCTTTATCTACACAATGTATACTGGAACTAAAACGTTTGATTTTAGTACTGTGGTGATGTGAATAAGAATGGTCCCCATGGGTTCAAATGCTTAAATGCTTGGTTAATGGAACTGTTTGGGAAGGATTAGGAGGTAAAGCCCTGCCAGAGTAGGTGTGGCCTTGTTGGAGGAGGTGTGTCATTGGGGGGTGTCTTTGAGGTTTCCAAAGCTCCCCCTTTCTCTCCTTGACTGTTGCCTGTGGATCAGGATGTAAAGCTCTCAGCTACCACTCTCAGATACTCCTGCCTCTAAGCCACTATGCTCCCCACCATGCTGGACATGAACTAAGGCTCTGAAACTGTAAGCCAGCCCAATTAAACACTTTCTTTTATAAGAGTTGCCTTGGGGGGGGGGCTGGAGAGATGGCTCAGAGGTTAAGAATACTGACTGCTCTTCCAGAGGTCCTGAGTTCAATTCCCAGCAACCACATGATGGCTCACAACCATTCGTAATGAGATCTGATGCCCCCTTCTGACATGCAGGAACATATGCAGGCAGAACAGTATGTTCATAATAAATAAATCTTCAAACAACAACAACAAAAAAAAAGAGTTGCCTTGGGCCGGGCGTTGGTAGCACACGCCTTGTATCCCAGCACTGGGGAGGCAGAGGCGGGTGGATCTCTGTAAGTGAGTTCGAGGCCAGTCTGGTCTACAGAGCGAGTTCCAGGACAGCCTCCAAAACAATACAGAGAAACCCTGTCACACACACAAAAAAAATTGCCTTGGCCATGGTGTCTTTCCACAGCAACAGAACAGTAGAACAGTGACTAAGGTAAGTTCTATACAGCGTAAGTCAAAATAGGCAGTCTCGTGCCGTCTTTAAAAGATCCTAAGAGTGACTCAAGTGTGAGGCCTAACCTCTCAATCAAAACTAACTATACCTTACACCGTCAGTCACTTAAAAGAGCTGAGTGAGAGCTCCTTATTCCACGTGACCCACAGTAGGCGGATCTTTCAACTTTCCTTACAGAACTGAAACAGACTTCCATCATCTACACCCATGCCGCGGAGTCAGCCTCCTTAGGCAAACAGGTGTCCAGAGTCGGATGTGCTCAACATGTCTCTTCCAACTTTTGAAATAAAGAACGAAGATGCCAAACCCTGAGAACGCTAAGAGAACACTTTCCCAGGGTTATTCGTCTCTTCAGACCCTCATCCAATGGCTCTACCCAGTCAGCACTTCGAGGGCGCTCTGGAGAGACTTTGCGCCCACCGAGCACTGGAGCACGCTGGCCGACAGTACAGACCCCGCAAGGCTGGGTTAGGCTTCTTCTCCAGTGCTGATGTGGACAGCCTGACCATCTGACCGCTACAGACTGAACTCGCCCCCTCTCAGTTTTGCCGCTGGAGCATACGAGGACACACGGGGAAAGCAGCCAGGAAACGTCCCCACCAGAACCTGACTGTGTCAGCTCCCATCTCAGGATTCCAGGCTCCAAAATGGTCAGAAAACAGGTTTCTGCTGTAGATTCAGTCGATGGGGCCTTTTTGGCACGGACAGAATTGAGTAAGACCCTTTACATTTGCTTAAAGAATTTTTAGTGCTTCTTGGGATCTTTGTACTTGCACAAACATTTAAACCAGTGAAAAATCCTTCTGGAACTATTTTTGTCCAGCCATTGGGAACCTTCTGCTCCACTCCACTCAGAAGCAAAAATACAAGCAACACTTCCCAGTTGTCATAACTTTCCATGGAGTCATCTGACCTAATATTGTTTCTGCAACAGTGACCTGAGTTCTACCTGAAGTGTGTGCTAAAATACAGATTTCCAGTCTTATTCCAGGAGGGGCTGATTCGGCATATCCCAGGGGTGTGGCCCTGGGATATGTATTCTAAATGAACAACCTTGACAATTCCTATATGCTAAAATAAGGGACCCTGCACCATAGAGCAATGGAATCACTCTCTACCAGTCATGCTGGGTTACCCGGCTTTTCAACACTTGTCACACCGGCCCTGCCGAAATGAAAGATAAAATGCTGCGTTTGAATAGCAAAGGCTAAAGGAGGTATAACCCTACATCATTTAGGTTTTGCTGTTGTTATTATTTAACATTTGATTTACCAGGTGACTGCCACAGTAGCCTACAAAGTGTCTTTACCTATGACCATTTAAAGGCACATTCTCGATGTGTCACTAAGTGAAGCTTTTTAAAAGGCTACTGAATTAGGGAGTTGAAAATATTGAGCAGATTCAGCCAAGGACACCAATCCATTACACCTTTTATAAGGATTCAAGCCTAAAGTCAATCATCCCTGTGCATCAAGAAGCTGCTTTCTAGACGGATATTTGTCTTTTAACCTATACTCCATGAGTTTTAAAGGCCCATTAAAGTAATTTAAATTTTACAGCAGCATGTTAACAAGTATTCCTTTAGTGCCGCTACCACACTCAATCCCAAATACGAAGGTCATTTCTTACTTATCATTATCCGTGGAGCACATCCCGGTGTCTGTGGAGAGGTGCTCCTAAGTGTCTGTGCAGCTGAGCTACCTGTCTTCCCATGTGACCTAAGGGTCCCCCGAACAGCTACCCAACCTGTAACTCAGGGGTATCCCTGCATTCCTAGCATGTGCATCTTTAAAGTCATGGTCAGATTGGGAAACATCCGTCAAGGTCATCTGTGGCCCAGGATTTGATCCTGCCAGTCACAGAGTCCTGAAGCTTTGGGCAGCTCTCATGGCGGATCTGTCTTCCCATCCTTGCCGGCACCACCCTCCAGGGCTTCATCAAGTCACCACCGGGTTATCACGGCAGCTCTGCGGTACAGACAGGAGGTAAAGCAGGTCAGCCTTGCTGAGCACCTGACATGTGCACTGTGTTTTCAAGGCACTATCAGATTTAATTCTCCAAACAATATTATGAAGCAAAGTTTTTTACTCTCTGCCTCATAAACACCAAAACTGACCTTAAACACCCTTTCTAAGGTCACATCCAGTGAAGCACAGGCCTGGGAGGCAGTGGACCCTGTCCCCTTTGGTGTTCCTGATGCTCCAACCCTCTGCAGCCACAGTCACCCCAGCATGGTGTCTTTCTCAGACGCTGGTCTACCATGCCTCATCTCACAGTCCCCTACTACATATTTCAGAGTCATTCTAATTAACATTCAGGAATGTCCACAGTCCCCTCTACCTGGCCTAGCCAAACCTGTTCTCAAATTCATCCCATCCATCCTGTAAACACACAGCCTCCCTTCCTCCTATACTGTCAAAGCTATTGTCTAAAGATGTGTTAATGTGTTTTTTTTTAAATTTTAGTTTGTGTTTCCAAATATGAGGGCTTTGCCCTCGTTGAGTGAGTACCTTTCCTGCTTATGGGAGAGTGAGCATGCAATACAAAAAAAGATCAAGCTAATATTCTGGGTTTTACAAGAAAAAGTAGGGTTTTATAAGAAGAATTTGTGGGAAAAGGAGGCATCCATGGCTGAACCTGCTCAATTCCTTTATTCATTTATTCTGAAGGACCTCACCACAGCACAACCTCATCACATGGACAGGATAGTTCTCCCGCTTTCCACAGCAGAGCATGATGCCCACTGTCCTTGGAAAGAAAAGAACAAAGAGAATAACGGGAATCACAAGGGGCGTGTGGTTTCCGGATGACCAGGACGAGTAGGTGTTTCCTAGAGGCAGTAGAGAGGTTGGTGCGGTGGGAGCTCTCTCCCGCCACTTCTTACTCCCATGTAAGATGAGGTCCAGGGTGCCTGCATCAAAGCCAGGGTGAAGTACCAAGGGTAGGTGGACTGCTGGTGCCCGGAGGGAGATGGAGGATGCCATGGCCACCAGGAATGCCAGCTGTAATCCAACAAAGAGATAGCACTTTTTCCTTATAAAGCAAATCAGCCAAGATTAAGTTGCTTCCCCTGACAAGAAAAACCCAAGTGGGTACCAAATGTGGTCCTGAGAGCAGAAAAGAGTCAAAGATCAACCCTCGTCACAGCTTCTCAACATCATCCTTCACAGCCCATCATCACCATAACAACCAAACCAGCAAGAGAAGACACTTCTTTCAACAAAGTGGGGGCATAGTTTTTATCTATCAAAGGATACCTGGTGGGGGCCCCAGGGACATGTAATCCCCTCCCCCCAAGAGCAGGGGAAGGGATGGTTTCCTGGGATTATTGAAAACCATGCAAAGAACACTTTCACTATACCATCAAACAGCTAAATGAGGTCAGCCTTCAAGCATCTCTCCAAGCATGCTCAATGATGGGTACAGCTGGGCCATATAGAGCTAAACCTCTTTAGAGACTGGAGAGAGACTCGGGAAGGAAAAGCCTTTATGCACTGACTCTGGATACAAAAACACACTGCCCTAGTTGGCCACATTCCTGGGTAATATAGAGCAGATCTTCTCTCCCTGTCAGCTCATGTAACTGCTTAATTGCTTAATTAACTTAATTGCTTAATTTATTGATTGCTTAATTCACTTGCTGAGTAAGTATCTGTTTAGTAAGCAAAGAAAACAAAACAGAAAACTTAAAACTAATTTCCACCACATATTGGAATTGGGTTATACTGTCTTTTGTATTCAGTCCACTGAAGACTCAAGAGGAAGCTCTGCTCATCTAAGCTGTTGTGATTTCTTGACTCCACTATACCTGCTTCTGGAATGTTCTTCCTGCTGTTGTTTCCATCCCTGAACATCTTAATTCTGTCCTTCATCATTTTTTCTTGCCATGGTCCAGTTCACACTGTACCTTAAGAAAGAAGGTTAAGTTCCCCAGGGTGAAGCCTAGGTGTTCACTCTGAAACGGAGGTCTTTCGTCCTTTCTGCAATTACCCTTGACCACATGGACCTGGACTTCTGTGGTGTGGTTAACTTCATAAACTGCGACGATTATGGCCCTCCTTGATTTCTGTCTCCTGGAGTGTTCTCTTGAGTGGCACAGTTTGATAGAGGCTAAGCGTTCAATACTTACTTTAAACTTCTTATGTCTTCTCTACAAGGCCCGGAACAGTTCAGTCAATGTTTGAAACACTAGCTAGTTGATACTTCTGCTGCTGATAAAAAGGCCATCTGAAGCTGGGCAGTGGTAGGGCACACTTTTAATCCCAGCACTCGGGAGGCAGAGGCAGGCAGGGTCTCTGTGAGTTTGAGGCCATCCTGGTTTACACACAGAGAAACCCTGTGTTGAAAAAAAAAGTCATCTGAATGCTAAACAGAATAACGCAAAAGTGCTTTGACGGAGCACTTTGTCACACTGAAGACAGAAGCTGAGCCAGCTGACCAGAACCCCACCGCTCATGTCGTGAGGGGCAGGAAAGCCAGAAGGAGCTATAGGTGAGAAACACAATGAGTCACCAAGCAACCACTGTGCTACTTGTACTGGGGACAGTGGGTGGAGAGACGCTGAACGCTCTGACAAGGACCTGAAAATGAGCAATGAAATGCCAAGAAACAGACAACCTATAGTCCAGGGAGAAACAGACAAACTATAGTCCCCCAGTGAGCAGCGTCTGCCAATCAGTGTAGCCACTGCTGGAAACATCTAATGTTATTCAGCATTCCTACAGGCGACAATAAGAGAAGAAATCCCACCAAGAGCTCAACAGAGCTACCCCAAACTTGCATCTCTCTCTGTGTCTGTCTGTCTGTCTCTTTTGTTTGTTTGTTTGTTTGTTTTTTGAGACAGGGTTTCTCTGTATTGCTTTGGAGCATGTCCTGGAACTTGCTCAGTAGACCAGGCTAGCCTGGAAGTCACAGAGACCCACCTGCCTCTGCCTCCCAAGTGCTGGGATTAAAGGGGTGCACCACCACCACCCGGTCCAAACTCATATCTCTTAACATGTGATCGTGAAGAGAAAGAAGTGTCCCGGCAGCCACTCTGGACTTCTGTAACCCCTAAGTGTGTGAGTACCACCACTGCTGAGTCTGTAAGTGCCTGCACACGTCAGACATCACAGCCCATCATCACCATAACAACCAAACCAGCAAAAGAAGACACTTCATGTAGCAATGAAGACGGCATAGCTTCCCTCTACAAAGATTCCCATGTAGTGTTGGAGAGATGGCTTAGCAGCAAGTTCTTTCTGACCTCCATAGGCCCCCACACCAAAAAATATATAAATGTTACAAAAATGATGTCCATGCCACAAAAGTAAAATATAGAGATCTCCACACTTAACAGATCTGGAAAATAGCTGGGCCTTATCTCTAAGTTGCTGTTGGTCAGAATTCCATCAGACTTCTTTTTTTAAAGACAGGGTCTTACTGTGTAACCTTGGTTGGCCTACAACTCACTGTATAGGCCAGGCTGGCCTTGAACTTTCAGAGATACACCGGCCTCTAACTCCCAAGTGATGGAATTAAAGGTATATACCACCAGACCTGGTCCACATTCAGAATTATTAATGAATAGCAAACCTTCTAGGTGTATGTTAACTGTAAGGGACAAGAAGCTGTTGGGTATTGTAGGGGGGAAGCTCAGGTCTCTCTTCACTCCCCTTCATCTTCTTCTGAAAGTAGGAATGATATTTTTTCCAGATTCTTAGCAGCTAAAACCAGACAAAGCAAAAAAAAAAAAAAAAAAAAAAAAAAAGAGCAGTCTGCTGCTCCTGCCAAAGCCCACTAGGAACAGAGAGGGGAGCTCCAGCATTTCCTGCTTGACCCTTGAGGAAACTTCTTAAATATGTATACTCAGGCAAACACCTCCTAGAATGTACATATTAATGCTCTCTGGATACATTTGTGCCTAAGACCATTAAACCAACTTTAGCAATACTGTGTTCGTTCATTTTCATGCCTGTCTCCTCAAGGATTCGGTCATTTCCCACAGAGCACAGACCGCCTCTTTGCCCATACGCCTGGCTCTCACACACGATGGAGTACCTGCTGAAAAATGGGTGGTCATATGGCACCAATACTAATTGTTACGTCTCAGACTCAAGGAAGAGACAGTTTTCCCTCAGACCACAGAGTACCATTAGTCACATATGACAATATGTAACTTTTCAATAAAAAGAATAGATGAATGCATTAATGAAAATTAATAATCAGTTATTAAAGTAATATAAACAACCACTCTTTCAATCAACTTTTCAATTATAGATTTCTGTTTAATTACCTTTGGTTCTTAGTACACCCTAGTCCAGAAGCATTTGGTAAGTTAGATGCCTTTTGATTTTGACGCTATATAAAGTATGTCTTACCAGGGAAATCTGAGGGCAGATAGGGATTACACAATAAAATTAGTAATGTCTAATGATTAATTAATAATTTGGCCTTCCTTGTAAAATAAATTAATTTTCATGATACCATTTGAAATTGTTTTATAACATTTCAGAAGACTAGAGATAAAATAGAAAATCCTATGGAGTCACTACATAATGGAATAAGAATAAAGACAAAATGAATTCAAATGACAAAAATCGACTGACTCAAGAGACTCTAATATTGGCTACTTAAATATTAATCACTATATTAACTGTGCATGCTTTGCCTATTATTTCATGAAAAGCAGAGAGACCTGGCTTTTTCTCATGAACATCCATGTTCAAAGTCCAAAGTCTGAGTCTTTCAGATGTCTGCTCCAGTCCCCTCATCACCCTGTTTCATCAGAAAATTCAAATCACCAACTTCATTTGATAAAATGCATCTAGAGATATTAAGCTGGAGTGAAAAACCATTGAGGTGACCTCTTTCCTTAACACATTACACATCCGTCGGCATTTCAATACCATTAAAAAACGGCAGTATCAGGTATGTCTTACTGCTTAATTTTTTAATTCTGAGGAGAGGATTCTTCCTATTTATTTCGTTTATTTGTTTTGGTTTTGGGGACATGGTCTTTCCTATATAGCCCAGCTTCAAACTCATAGTGATTCTCTTGCCTCAGCATCCTGAACGCTGGGATTACAGGTATAAGCCACCATGCTAAGTTTAGTTTCTCTTAATAGGAGAGTCTCTAACTAGGTAACAGGAGTTAACTATCCCTGACCCAGATGCTAAATTAAAGGCAGAGTGCATAGCGGGCCTAATTATTCTCATAATGTCACTGCTGTTTCCCTTCTGTACAAGTGTGAAGTTGGCCACCCCCAGTCCATACCCAGCCCCTCTGTGGAGGGCCAGACTCCCCGAAGGTCACCCTGCAAGGCGCTAGCTAGACTCCCCACTTAGTAATACTGTTATATGTTAAAGGCAGCAGGAGGTAGGCTGAGAGCCAGAGCCCTCTCCTCAGATGCCTGTGCCCAGGCAAGGTGATTATGCTCCCTGAGGAGCCAGGATAATCAGGCCCCTTTCCTACCAAGGGTACATGAGTTCTGCCAACTGCTTTCTTCCACCAACACTTTTTCTATGGTTTTTTTATTGTCAAATTGTAAACTGGGGTTATGGTTTATGGGACACTGTAGGCAGGAAAAGCTTAATGGTCAAAGATAAATTTAAAGAAGAGAGAAAGAACGAGACACTTGCTATTCCATCACAGGAATGAAACTTCCTAATGTCCTACTCATCAGAGGATGGGCAGTGTAGGATTGGGAACCGCTCCCTCTGTGGCACTGAGGCAAGCCATGGATGGCAGTAACACTTGGCAGGGTCGCTTTGGTTTGGAGAGGTCCTCTTCTCTCCTTTGCCCTGGCTTGGTCCTCCTACTTATCTCGCAAGCATTCTCAAGTTGATCTGCCGTCAGCAGCTGCATTGCAACGATGACTTAATTGGATCTCACAAATGAGTTAATGCTAATTAATAGTTGCCTATATTGTTCTTCCCTGGAGTAAATTTATTTTAAAATGTCTTTGAGGAAGAGATAAACGTGTTAACTAAAGGAGGCCACAGCGCAAACAGCACAGCCCTGGGAACCTGGATATTTCAGATGACCTGGGACTGCTGTGACTTAGATATCCAGTTGTTCCTTCAGCTTCTGCATTTGTAAAAGAAAGCAAGGGACATGGCTCCCTTCTCAAACACGAGACTCTCCGTGTCTGTTAAACGTGGAGAAGCAGTTCTAAGATGGCGTGGGATGGGGACATGGGGTCCTTACCCCACCGCGGAAACGATTACCTACCCATTTGCTTAAAACCCTGTCATGACCACAAACATTCTTCCTTCTGCAGTCGCAGCTCTGACATAAAACATGCTGTCAGCTGTAAATAAACACTCCACAGCCACAGGCGTGTTTGGTTTCAAGCAAAGGAATAAAGGACTTTCTTACCCCCCTTCTCTCCAAATTTCCTCCACGGATAAGAGAACAAATAGTAACACAAAGCCCTTAAAAACAAGAGACATCTGTGACTCCAAGCCATGACATGTACAGCTGGCACTGAGAGGTCCTAGAGTTTCATTATTTAGGGGAAAGGCAGGTGTTCCAGACAGCACAGCAGGAAGCAGGTCGGCCCTGGCAGGCAAGGTCGCAAGTTCAGGGCCTTCTAGAAAGGAAAGATCAGGCTGCATCCTGAAAGGAGTGACCTGCTGAAGTCTAGACAAGGAACCCCAGCAGACACAATCAAATGACAACCATTACACTCTTCTACAGAAAAGAGAATATGGACTCTCTGGAGACACAGAAAATAGTGATTAAGAAACATTGCAACAACAAAAGAAACCTTTTGGAAAGTAATGCAAGAAAATTTCTCAGAACAAATTAACTCCAGGTCAAAGGGTTCACCAAGTATTCTGGCAGTGCAAAGACCACCCTCCCTCTCCCAGGGCCCAGAAGAGCAGGGATAAACAGACCACTCTATAAGGTCACAGGCAAAGCAAGTCAGAAAAAACTAGAAGGAATATTTTCAGGAAAACAATCTCTGTTGGGGACAGTAGAAGACTTAGCTAAAAAACCAAAACCCAAATGTGACAAATAGTTATTTTAAGAAAAATATGGAACTATAAAAGAAATAGTATACTATTCGTTAGCTAAAAGTAATGTGGCTGCATGACTAAATAATGAAGACCTTAAGATGTTGGCCAGAAATTGTAACAATTCACGCTGTGGAAGATGAGGGGAGAATAAGAGGCATATGTTAGCAAAACTTCTCAAGACTTCTGATGGTATGCCAGTGCTGGTGTAACAAGATGTCAGCACATGATGGAGCTGAATGGAAGTGTCTAGAAGAGAGAAGGAAGAAGGGAAAGGCTGGGGTTGCCATTCACAAAAGCTTTTTAAGTTCTGTCTACCATGCAAAGCTATATTTGTGTATTTCTTTGACACTGTATAAAAATAATTTAAAACAAACTAGCAAAATGACAACTCTCTCTTCCGCAGGATGAAGTTGTGCCTCCAGGGCACAAAACCAACAGTATAATGAAAAGTGTCAAATTACTAAAGGTCTTAAGTTCAGTGCCACTCTGTGCTCTACTTGAAAATTAATTACTGTAAGGAAACCTGTCTTTTTCCTTTACAACCCCAGTCAGAATTTCCCCAGTCTAGAGAGACTCAGCAGTCACTTGAGAACCTGGAGTTCACCTCCAGCCCTGGGAGGAGGTGGTACTTTAAATCTAATAACTAAACCATTCCCCATGATAGGTTCTTATCCCACAGCCAAACCCACCACAGAAACTAAGACCCAACTAGACAGCGTGGGATATGAAGTACCGTGTCCCCAGCCACCCTTTCAAATGGCTGAGCATCAACAGATGGCACGGACTTGCTTAATAACTCTTAGAAATTCTGTGGCTGTGTGTGCCGATTTCCTCATTTGTAATGACAGTGACAAAACCTGCTCTAAGGAGCAGTGACTCAAGCCAGAGTATACACAAACACAAACTGTTGTTTTCATTATAACTAACATTTGGCACAGAACTCTCTTTCCTACAAGTCTAACTCTGTTAATGAATGCATCCTGAGAATTGCAATAACTCTGCTGGTATTCACTCACACATACTAGGATTGATTCATGTTTACAGTAGACTCATAAATATCTGTTGTCTTGAGTTTTTGTCACCAATTACTGCCAATGTTTCCATTTTCTCCAGAGTTTTCTAGGCAACCCAGAGTTGACACCGCCCTGACCTTCACCCTCTTCCTCCACCTTTCCTTTAGAACAGTTTTCCCTCGAGGCGCTAGTTTAGACTCCTCTGCTTCTCTCGTCCTGGTCCTTTGGACAGCGGTGTGAGCACACAACTCCCGAACAACTCTCCAACAGCCTGCCCTCACCTTCTCCCGAGTCCCAGCCCAGAATTTCCATCTCTTGTTAGACACGGTGATGAGAACCATCTGAGACGTCAGAACCTTCTCACAGCTCCTTTCCTCCCAACAATGGCATCAACAGTCCTGGTTAGCCAGGCCAGGATATTCCAACTACCCCAATCCAGCTTCCTTTGACAACTCCTCATGCAGAGTACACTGAAAACCACATCCCCTAGATTTCATTTGCATGTTCTCTCTTCCAGTCTCCATCTATGACGCCGACACCACCCTGCATAGAACCCCAGCTCAGCCCTGACAGCTACAGCAGCCTCCTGATTTGTTCCTGCACATTCTGTCATGCCTGCTGTGCACAGTGACCATGATCACGTCGCTTCTGCCTTTAAACGAGCTAAGGCGCCCTACTGCCATATCTTGACACACAAGACCTTTCACATTAATGCCAGAATAAAAATGTCTCCAAATCTCAGGCTCTCCTTCACACACCCCATGTGCCAACCAGACTCAGTTAACTAACATGTCCCTGAAACAAGCCACAGTCTTAAGGGTGGGGTAATTGCCCACCCTGGCGTATCATGCTAATCCTTCAGGCCCATATTGGTTTCTTTAACATCTCCACAAACAAATATCCCCTCTCCTTTGTTCCTGGCGCTTCACAGCTCTATTTTCATTTGGCTTCGACTAACACTCACTTTCTTCAGATTTCCGGCATCATTGCCCATTAGCCCTTTCTCACTCCGCCTCAGACATGGAGGAAGGCATCCTTCCTTCCTCATCTTTGTGGGTTTTTGTATGAAGCCTGCACTTTGCACATGGGTCCCCTTGAGAACATCTTTGAGTGGAGACTTGTGAGAACACACTTCTAACACTTTCCATGTTTACAAATGTATTTTGTAATTGAAAACTTCATGAGTGAGGAACTCTCCGATGATGCTATTTGGTCCCAGTTTGCAAACAAATGAGATAGAACAGCTTTGTTTGACTCAATGGTTGAACCAAGAGTTCCCTCCAAAGATGAAGATGTTTCACTGTGATGTAATAAATGACGCATTTCCCCCTTCAACCCTACTAAAATTCCCAAGTGGAAATCTGGAATGTGGACCAAACAAATAAGCTACAGTGTGTGTGATGATTCTGTCACCAAACCACAAGGAAGATTACGAGTGGAGAGGAAGAATCTGGGGGGGGGGGTATAGTAATGGGATGCATTCAATAAGTAGATGGGGAAACTAGAGGATGGGAGAGAACCAGTGTGTGTGTGTGGGGGGGCGGCATAGGAGAGCGTGGCGGGGGAGGAGAGGGATGACAAGGAAGGAAAGAGGATGCAATGAGGAAACCCATCACGCATAAGCAAACCTAAAAAATCAATCAAAGATAAGGACTTGAAAAGCAAGTGGGACCCTGTTTTAGCATTCTACTGAGCACTAAGCTCAGCTGTGCTACTAGGTTACTGAATGAGACCCTGGGGCTGGCTCTGCTAGGTTATCTGTGCTACTCGGAGTCCAAGGCCGAACCACTCACCTTTAAACAGTGACATAGAGACACAGTGACTTTACTCAACACAATAGGAGGAACAGAACTGCTCCCCACAGCAGGTATCAAGCCAGTCTCTGATGTCACCAAGTGTCAAGTAAACACTGCTCCTTAAAGTGACCGGTCCTTTCGACCTTAAGAAATGAGGAACGACACATTGTTGCAGTGTGTAAGTCGGTAGATGTGTGAAAGGAGTGATGACAGCAGTCAGGTAGTAAGCCTCCAGAAGAACCCGCTCCCGGGCTTTGTGTAACCCACCTCAAACTTCAGAGGGGAGAGCCCTAATTTCTAATCCGTCCTACTTTCGCGGACAGCAGTGTTAAGTGCCTTTTGTCCTCGTTATTTAAGGTAATAGAAGAATTTTGTAAAAATCAAGAAACTATACGTGTTCATTAAAAACCCAGTCTGGCACAAAGAAAAAGTAGACGATATTCTCAAACTTTAGAGGGTGGAAGTGAGGCAGCAGTTAACCGGGATGTAATCCCAAAGGATGCTCCTTCCTTCTCTCCATTTCCTGGGGCACACTCCATTTCCACTGCACGCTCTTTCACCAGTCACTGAATTTCGCCAGGATGAGCAGCTGACTTTAAATCGGACCTTTCCTGAAAGATCCGCTCCCAGCTACCGATTTCTGTTTATGTTCCTTACTAGCCTGTCAAGTCCCGCGGGGCCTGGCTCAGGCCTGAGTTCTCCGCGGGTCGGACCACCCCAAGCCACGGACCGGCAACGGGCAGGCTTCGGGCAGTAGGCGGTGCTGCAGAGCCCGTGCCCGGACAGAAAGCCACCTGTCCAGCCGGCAGAGCCACCACCAACGTGGGTCCCCGGGCCCGAGACCCTTCCTCCCAGGACACGCGTTTTTGGCACGCCCAGCGCACCGCCAGGCAAAGTAGAGCATCTTTGCCTCTGGAAGCTGGCTGGATGCTGTCAATGTTGGAAATGAACCGGTTCTTTCTCACTCGGTTGTCAACTGCTACTTGGTCGAGAGGAAACCCAGCAGAGACTTGGAGAAGAAGAAGTCAGGACTGGATGGAAGGGGAAGAGTCACCCGCCCTGTGCCTTCTGGGAACCAGCGACCCAATTGCCCCTAAGCGACTCTCACAGTCGTTGTCCTCGGGGTTTGGGTGTGAGTGCACCGTCGGGGAAGTCTTCCACCCACTCTGCACTCCGCACCGCTCCGGGCCCCACCGCCTGCCCTCCACCCAGGAGGGCCGGAGAGGTGGAGGGGACCTGCCACCTGCCGCGGCTCAGCTGCGGGTCGTGCGCACACAGTAGGATCCCGGACCTCCAGGCAGCTCGGGGTTCGAGTTCCGAGGTCCTAGTCCGGGTGGCAGCTCTTCCTCCCCGAGTCCCGCCGTCGGCGACCGTCCGCGGGCAATTCGTGCACGTGAGCCAGTGAGCCCGGTTGGGCCCGGCTCAGCAACACCGGGGTGCCGAGCCCGAGTCCGCCGGGCAAGCGGAATGGCGCGG
Source organism: Mesocricetus auratus (assembly GCF_017639785.1). Classification (NCBI taxonomy): domain Eukaryota; kingdom Metazoa; phylum Chordata; class Mammalia; order Rodentia; family Cricetidae; genus Mesocricetus; species Mesocricetus auratus. The sequence goes on along the minus strand of NW_024429195.1, from coordinate 26,916,188 downwards.
CGCGTGGCGGGTCCCGATCCCCGTCCCGCCCGCCCCCCTCGGCCGCGCTCCGGTACTCACGCGTCGGGCCCCGGGGAGGGCGGCGCGCGCTGGCAGGGCGGCTCCAGCCCGCCGTTGACACCCCTCCAGCCCCGGCAGCGGCGCTGCGGCTCGGCTCCCTCGGCCTCGCCATCCTCCTCCTCCGGCACAGGCAAGGTCACCCTCGCGGGCTCCCGGCACTTCCTGACCTTGGTGGACATAGTGGCGGAGCGCGGCGCCGCCCGCAGTCAACAGCCCAGCCGCCCCGCGACAAGCCCCGGGGGTCGCAGCGACGGGGACGCCCGGGCCGAGCGCGCGACCTGCAACGGAGCTCGGGGACTGCGGCCGCGATGCCGGCTGCGCACGGTCTGCCGGCCCGACAGCATCGCGGCGAGACGGCGTGGTTTCCCTGCGAGGAGAGGGAGGAGGGAGAAGGGAGGAGGGAGGGGTGGGAGGACCAGTCCCTGGCAGACTGCGCGGCGCAGGAAGCAGACAGAACAGCAGGTGGGGAGCTGAGAAGCAGCAGAAACTTCCCTCCACTCTCCTTTCTACCCGAGCCCCAGAATCCCCTTGCATCTGCAGACCCAAGTGTCCTAGGGAAGGAAAAGGAATCGTCGACTTGTTAGTCTTCCCGGAATCGGTTTTTATGCACGCTCAGCTCTCTATATTTCCAAAGCATTGCTAATTCGCTGTTGTCAGGCTTAGTTGAACCCACTGGCTGTTTAAGTGCGGTTCCTGAGTACCAGTTCCTCACAGCAGGTCAGTGTTTAATGTGCAGGATGCTTTAGTTTTTACAGTCGCCAAGTATCCAACTCTAGCGTACTATACTTTTCAAGAAGTATTTTACAGAAAAAAATTCTTTTGAGACAAGGTGGCCCAGGATGACATGAAACTTAATATCTGGCACAGGCTGGCCTCGACCTCACTGCAATCCTTCAGCTTCAGCCTCTAAATTATAGCGGTTGGTGAACATGTGTGTTGGTGTGTATGGAGGCCAGAGGCCAAACTTTTGTGTCCTTCCTAGAATCATCCACCCTGGTTTTTGAGATAGAATCTCCCTGGGCTTCTGGACTTGGCTAGGCTTGCCAGGAGGCCCAGGAATCCACCTATCCCACCTCCCCAGGCTTTCAAGAGAACTCAGGTCCTCACTTAATTCTTTTAAAACTTAAAGGAACTCACTTTAAAATTCAAAGTAACTCAATTTTCTGGGAGGAAGAATTACAGACTTTGATCATTGAGCATTTTAGGGATCAGAGAACCTAGGTATCTTGTTATTGTCATTCTATTTGTTAGTCTTGGAGCTGGGAATGGCACCCAGTGCCCAGGGCTAGGTGCCTCCATCTGTGAGCTATTCACTAGGCTGTATGCCTCTTACAGATGAGGACACCATGGGCTACAGAGACTGAGTGAATCACCCCTTGTGAGCAGGTACGCGAAAGTTCCCATCAGACCCAGGGAGTATTCAAGACTTTTTGTTACCTAAGGCAGGCAGACGCCTTCTGCAATACATCAAAGATTCACATACATACCAGCGTGGTAATCACCATGCCAAGAAATACCAAAGATAATCCATTTGAGTGTGAGGTGGAGTTCCACAGACATACTCTGGGTGAATATTCTGTTAGCCTTAGGTAATAACTTATTACCAATGGCAGAAACAAGACCTTTTACACAGAAATTTGGGTCATTCAAACCCAGCTTATAACTTAACAGTAAGAATAATTGACCCAATGAAATGAGTGCCACTAGTACCAATAAATCATCCTAATAATACAAGATTTTCCTAAAGTCCTCATTGTAGAGTTTGAAACTCTTCTGTACTCTCAGTAGTAAATGCTGCTTTCTTATTTGTGCCCATCTAAAAACCATCTACCAGCCTCGAGCCCCTCCCGAGTTTCCCCCACCACCCTACCTAGCATACACCCACCCTTCACTTTTTTAACCGCAGAAAGCCTATAATGTAATAGTTACCAAAGATACCCACATGTTTAAGTAATTGTCAGAAACTGTGCTTCATGGAGGAAACCCAAGACAAACACAAACACAGAAACGTGGCTGCCTTTAAGTTAGCTCTTAAGAAGTCCTCAAAACCAGCCGTGTATTCCTTGCACTGGCAGTAAGCAATCTTATGTCTAAGGAAGCTAAGGTGTATTATTTCTGCAACAGGGAAGATGGGGACCTTCGGAAATCCATTTCCCTCGTTACTTCATATGAGAGTGTTAATTTCTGAAGGCGAGTTGCCAGACCCCTTTGATCCCACTCTTAAAGACTTATGAAGAGATTGCCTCCTGCAGGTCAGTAGCCCCGCCTCCAGCCGGGCTCCCACTGTCCTCCCTGCTTTCTGTCACATACCTCTTGCCTGAGACAGGGACCATGTTCAAAGCAAGTCTGATCATGACTTTGCTCCATTAAAAAAAGATCTCTGGTGACTCCCCACACATCCGTTTTCAAAACCCACATTGTCGTGCAAGCCTTCTGTGATCTGACCCTGATTCTTCTGCCTCCCTCTTGCTCTGCATCATGGACATTCTGTCACTCCTGCTCATCCCCTGACACTGAGGTCTCTTTCCTATTTCCCTGTCTGTGCCATTTACCAACACTGAACTGTCTTTTCATCTACTCCCCTGAAGAGCAGGTGGGGGTGACCCACAGCCTGACAGTGTCTAATGGCCATCCTCAGGACCCAGATACACTGGAGGCTGCCCTACTGTGTGTCTGTGAGTATCCATGGTCTTATCACCTATAAGATCCTACTGTGTGTCTGTGTCCCTCAGTCTCACCACTTGAAGTTAACTAGTTGTGTGCAGGTCTCCTGTTTAATCTGTGAATTCCTTCTTGTTTCGAGCTGAGAGCTCATCTTCTGTCTTTGCCATCTAACTGAATCCATCATGCACAGAACAAGGGCAGAACATGAATTAACAAGTCCATGGGTTCCTTAAAAATACATGAGTTGAGTTCTAAGGTTCTGGGGGTGTAAGAGTCCCCAACACTTGTTTCCAAGGGTTACCAGAGCAACACTTCCAAGATGAAGTAGCTTAAACAATTCCAGGGGCTGGAAGTATGAGTTATAAATGTGAGCAGAGTCATCAGTGTCTCTAATCTCTCTCCTTGGTACATGTGAGTGTGTGCACATGTGTGTGTGTGTGTGTGTGTGTGTGTGTCTGTGTGTGTACCTTTGCTCTGTGTCCCCATATGTCCTTCCTTTTGTACCTGTCTATCATCTTTGTGGTGATATTTTGTTTATGATCTAACAAATAAAGCTTGTTTGAATATCAGAGTGCAAAGCTAGCCATACTAGTCAGCCATACAGGCCAGGCAGTGGTGGTACATACCTTTAGTACCAGGAACCATACTAGTTAGCCATAGAAACTGGGTCATGGTGGTGCACACCTTTAATCCCAGAACTAGAGAGAAATATAAGGTGGGTGGAGACAGGAGTGCAGGTATTCAGTCTGCAATCTAGACAGTCTGCAATCTAGAGCAGTGCAGTTTGGAGACGCAGTCTGAGGATAGGATCGCCCCTTCAGTCTGAGCATTGGTAGAGGTGAGAATTCTCTAGAGGCTGGCCACTTTGCTACTCTGGTCTTCAGCTTTAACCATAATATCTGTCTCTGGGTTTTTTTACTATTCAAGCTACACATCCTCCTCTTCTTATAGGGACTCTATTCATATTAGATTAGGGATCGATTAAGTCAGTCACCCACTTTAGCTTCATTATGTTCTTGTAAAACCATCTCTAACTACTGTCACATTCTGAGATCTTGGGGTTTAGGATTTCAACCTGTGCATTAGGGGGCACAGACACAATTCAGCCTGTGATACATGCTGACTCTTCTGGTCGGAGGAACCTATCCCATCAGAGGCTGTCAATGTTGTTTTTCACCCAGGGTTTTATGTAGCCCAGCCTGGCCTCAAACTTGATATTGAATGTTTTTCTGATTCTCCTGCTTCAACCTCCTGAGTGCTGTGATTATAAGTGTGTGCCGCCACACCCAGCTTAGGAGGTAATTGGAGCCAAACGCATGTTTTGCTGCATGTTAAGCAAGCACACTACCAAACGAGCTACATCCTAAGTCAGAATCTAATGTTTTTATTCTTATGAACTGTGGCTTGGGCAAAGAAAACCCAGAGGAGAGGAGAACACAAAGACAACAGTTCCTAGAAAGAAAGGAACTGTGGTCCCTTCTTGGCATAATCCAGCTTTGTCTATTTCTTTCATCTGTAGAAGAGGGTCTACTCACTGCACATGTATGTTGTCAGCTGCCTATGCAGTCTGTTAAGTATGTATTTTCTGGAGGTACATTCAAAACCTGTTACTTCTTTGGGGAACCCAAAATAAATATTCAAAACCCGAACTATTTTCAAGTAGAGACTTAGCCACTGAGGAATAAGCGAAACATAACTTTATTGTTAATTCCAAATAATGTTTTAAAAAACTGATAGCAGATCATAGTTCCCAAATTTGCTCTTTGATTTCTAAGAACATTTTGTACCTTTTTTTATGAGTAGAGCAAACAGATTGATTAGGGAGAAGTGAGAAAGAACTGTTGAGAGTGGTAAGGGTTGCAATGGCAGAACACCCTATACCTTCTTTAGGATCCCTGCTACATCATGGTAGTTGAGACATTTCACAGAGTCCCACCCTACACAAAGAACTATAGGCAACTAATGACTTCTGGGAGAGGGAGAATTAGCCTCTCCCAAGGACAAGCCCTCTTATCGGTTGTTTAATAAAAAATGGTCAGCCCTGAAGCCATATACTCACAAACTACAAAAACTGACTCGGGAGATAGTATTTATATATGCATACACACACATACACACACACACACACACACACGTATGTGTGGCTGTCATTTCAGAGTCTGGGGGCAGATGAGGGGTTGGGGGAAGAAAAGTGGAAAGTGATGTAATTCTATCTTAATGAAAATATTTAAGAAATATCCGAGGAAGTCTTCCATTCCTTCTCCCCAACCCTACTCTTTTCTTTGCATGTTTAGTATAACACATCTGAGTGAAGACACTGTGACAGTCATTTCATGGTACTACAGCATGCAGGTTAGTTTCCCCAAGGAGTAAGGACTGGAGTCGGTGAGGATGCTTCAAACACACATCTTTCAACATTCAGAAGAACAAAAGTTCTTACAAATTGACCTTGCTTTTTTAAAAAAACTAACTTTACATCACTAATTTCTAAAGCAGGATAAGTTAACTATTAAACTAGGAAATGCTATGTTAGAACAATTAGTCTCCAGTACAGCATCTCTGAACTTACTATATACTAATTGTGCTGGCTAGTTCTATGTCAATTTGACACAAGCTGAAGTTATCAGAGAGGAGGGAGCCTTAATTGAGAAAATGCCTCCATAAGATCAGGCTGTGGGCAAGCCCGTAGGGCATTTGTGATTGTAGTGGTGCCATCCTGGGCTGCTGGTCCTGGGTTCTATAAGAAAGCAGGCTGAGGAAGCCATAATGAGCAAGCCAGTAAGCAGCATCCTCCATGGTCTCTGCATCAGCATCTGCCTCCAGGTTCCTGCCCTGCTTGAGTTTCTGTCTTGACTCCCTTTAATGATGAACCACCGTGTGATGTGGGAGTGTAAGCCAAATAAACTGTTTCCTCCCCCAGCTTGTTTTGGTCATGGTGTCTCATTGCAGCAATAGTTTCTACTGCTCTAGACTCTAAGACACTAACTAATATCCTAGTGCCCTTTTCACAGAGCTGACAGTGTCTAGTAAATTGTATGTCACTAATGCTTATAGTTCTTATAAACCAAGCAGGTGCCAGGCAGTTTCCAAACATAAAGTACAGTTCAATTTTTTTCTGAGTCAGAAGTCTGGAATTTAAATTTTCTCTATTATAGAAGTAAGTTATAAAAGATTTCTGTCCTTCCAGAATAGTTAGCATAAACTTCTTTTAGTAACCATATGAAAAAAACTGTCTAAGAGCATAGAAAATAGGCCAGAGGTTTGGAATCAAATCCCACCCCCACCATTCCAAGGCTCAGTGGCCTTGGGAAAGACTACTCAACCTCTAGGAGCCTCTGTCACAGGAGTGGTTATAGTATGTATAGTGAGACTATTACAAGGACTATGACACCAACTCTGCCCACCACACACTAGGTCCTAAGTCAACTTTAGGTATTACCTACCCGCCATTGTGACCTTCAGAATAACAGAGCTGCAAAGTCTGGGTACTCAGTCCAGGACCCATACTGTCAACTTTAAATTCTACCTTTAGTTTGTTTTGAAATTTATGCTTATAAACAGTATCTCATGTAGCTCGGGTTGGCTTCACACTCATTTATTTTAGGATGACCACGGACACTTGATTCTCCTGCTTTTGCTTCCCAAGCATTGGGTCTATTTGTATATGCTATCGTGCACGGCTCAAAAACAACAACAAAAAACCAGGCTGAGTATGGTAGCTCCTGCCTTTTATACCAGAATCTGGAGGTGGAGGCAGGTGGATCTCTGTGAGTTTGAGACCAATATGGCTTATGTAGCAAGTTCCAGGCCAGCTAGGGTTGAAACGAGATGTTGCCTCAATAAACAAAGGACAAACCTCAAACATTTTATTGACCTTATTTTTGCTGTGCTGGGAATTAAACTGAGGATATGGTGAGGGCTGGGCAAGTGCCTTTTCACTGAGCTCCTGCCACTGCTTGGTGCGTTTCTGTTATGTCACTGTCCACTTGTCTGTTGTCCACACTAGGCTCTAAGTCCTTACAGGCCAAGGAAACCCAGCGAGTTAGTACACATCTTATTTGGCCTTACCACACTGGTGGAATCATGAAGCTGCAGCTAGTGAGTGTTCAAAAACGGTGCCAATTAACAGCAGCAGCAGCAGCAGCAGCAGGTATTTGACCAATGTGTGAGGGTGAAGAGATCTAGAAATGAGGGACAAGGAGACATGGTCCTTCCCTGCCTGGGTAGGGCAAGGCAGCATGGTGCCAACTACAAATGGCCCCTGAGAGGGGGCAGGAGCTTCTCTTGGGTGTGTCTCCTACTCTTCTTCTCCATCTTTCGACACTTTCTTGGTACCCATTTTTCCCTGATGTCACAGTGCTTTAACCCTCCCACAGAGCTGCCTCTCAGCTCATCTCTGTCCCACAGTGCTTCATGCTTCCCAGTTTTCTCTGCAGCCCCGCTGGTCTGACTTGCTACTCCTTCACGACGTCCATTCTTAGCTGTTAAAGGTGAAATGCCTTACACAGATGCACACTCACTTGTATAAATACCTAGAGGAGTTATGTTTTTCAAAAGTTGCAGTCCATAGAGTAGAAATACTAGCAGTGTGTTAGAATAAAGTAAAGCACCATCCACTCCATGTGCTGAGCTCCTCTGGCCCCTCATGGCCCCTCATTTCGTCACTGGCAGACACTGTCCGTCGTCTCTGGCCTGAGAGCTTTGATCCTTGCGCTACTATCTGAGAAACTGTGAGTGACAAACGGGGCTGGATCCAGACTCCGTAGATCTGGAGGATTATCACACTTTACAGATGAAAAAGCCCACTGCCTACCACTCCACAAGAATAAATGAGGCTTGTAGAGGGCTTGTGATAACTTTCCCACATGGCTGGGCCCATTATTGATTCATTTCTCTATACATAGGGATTCTTCTGCATACCTAATAATACATTCTCTAAAACGTGAAGCCAGTGCTCATCGGAACCTTGTAAGATAGACTTGATGAGTATCACAGTGCCTTTCTGATGACTTGAAGAATGCCCGCTCAAAAGTCACTCACTAAGCCAGGCTTTCTACAACTATTGTGTTCAGAGATGTGAGGAACAGTGGGCAAAGCCTTAGCATTCATTTCTTGACCCCACTCAGCGTGAGCATTTAGAAAGCAAGTCTTGCCAGCCTTTATTTTTGGAAAGGTTAAAAACAACTCAACTTCATCCTAAGCACTGCGATCTCTGCCGACCTTCTCCCAAAAGCTATTTAAAGATATGTTCCTCAAAGTTATATTTGTCCTTCCTTGAGGGCAAGGGAAGGCTCCAGTCACTTACACACAAGGAGCTGCCAGTGACAGATCCTGTAAGTCACCAAGTCACCTGTCGGGAGGAGAGGCTGTGGCGACAGAGGGGCGCAGTCTTTTCAGTTCTATGAAATAGTCACTCAGCTTATTCACTCTACCTAGGCTCAGTTCTCTTAATATTAGAAATTCCACTTAAAAACTAAAAATCCAAGTGTAACCTATTCTTAGGACCATGGAGCCCTTTTGTGTCTCATTAGTTCTATGCTTCACAAATGTCCTTTACAACCCCTAACGACACAGTCTTGTCTCAGTCTGGAATTGCTCTATGATAGGAGCAAGGTAATACTCTTGTCTCCAAATGACCAGGTAGGTGACGAAGCAGGTTGTCTGCCTGTGCTTAAAAGCACGAGTAGCTAGCTGTTCACTGCAACAGGTGCAACACAGTCTCGAGACTCTGCCAGTGGGAGCAGCAGAGGCTTAGGGAAGGGGAAGTAACACTGGGCTCACTAAGGACACACAAAGGACACTTTCCCTTGCTCCTATTCTGGTCTTTCTATGCTACTCCTTCACTCTGTAACTCGTAACTCGGGGCCAAAGTAAAGGAACATGGCAAACAGGAGAGAAAACAAAAAGAAATATTTTCTGCTTCTCCCTGTATTTGAGGAATAAATTACCTTAAAGATGTGAGACACCGGGTCTCAGTGGTTCCTTACATGACAATTTTGTTTAAGAACTAAATCACAGGGGCTGGAGAGATGGCTCAGTGATTAAGAGGAAGACCTGATTCCCTTCCCAGTGCCTTTGTCGGGCAGCTCACAACCACCTGAAACTCCATGTTCAGATTTGATGTTCTCTTCTAGCATCCAAGGGTACCCGCACACATGTGCACTTCCCACCCACCAGACACATGAATAACGCACACATACACATACACACACACACACACACGATTAAAAATAAAATAAAGCTTAAAGTCTAAAATTCATACAACATCAAAGATATAACTATGCTCTTATTGCTTATGTTGTGAAATTATAATGCTTTACAGGCTGTAAGGAAAAAAATGAGAGAAGACTATAGGATGCAGAAAATGATAAACTGTGTGGGGATGAAATATTTTCAAGGACATTCAGTTTCAACACCTGACAATGCTTGATTCTCTGGTTCAGTTTAATTTCCCCAACATACGTCTTCATTGGGTATTTTTAAATGTGATTTTGCTTGCCTCTTCATACCTTTGAAAATGCATTGAGTCCAGGTCACCTAGAGGTCTCAGCAGGTTAAAAAAAAAGCACTTGCTGCCATCCAGCTTGACCTGATTTAGTCCCTGGAATCCACATGTGGAAGGAGGGAGCAGAGGTAAGCCCCTGACCTCTGCCAATATGCCACTGTGTATGGACACAGTAAATGAATGAATGAATGAAATACACATTCATTTTAAATGAATAAAAGGTACAAAGTGCATTCAATACTTTCTCAGAAGAGGTTTAGATACCAGAACAAAACATGCCAATGTGACTTCCATGGTAATTCATGGGTAACCTGTAACTCCCTTTTAAAGAAGTTGCCCTTGATGGAGTTAGTGATTAAGAGAACTTTAAATGACATCTGTGCAGGCTCCTGGAAAGCTTGGACATGTTTGAGGACTGGTGACATCTAACTGAACACACAAATAACCAATTTGGTAAACACTCCAATCCTCACTGAAACTTGTGCGCCTTCAATTCAAGCTTTGGCTACATCTCCATCGGAGACCCCATTGTATTTATGAGTGTGGTGGGAGATGCTTTTATGGTAAAGCAGAAAGGAGACAGGTTATAATTTTGGCATGCAATAGATTTAGCTTTGACTACAGCACAGGAGAACAGTCTAAATTATAATTGGAAAGTATGAGTTCTGAATTTATTCTGGAGAAGGAGCTGTGTCTGGTGGACTCTGTGGACACCTAGGGAAGGCAGTACTTCTGCGGGCCTGGGAACAATAAAAGCTGAACAAGCAATTCTCATGCAGCAAAGCATTTCTTATAAAAGTCATATCAGTCTTGGCTCTAACAACAGCAACGACAGAAACCATCATTTCAGGAGGGTGTCTGTTTGCTGAGGGCCCCTATCCCATTAGCCAGCAGCTCAAAGCCCCAGCATCCCAAGAGGGAGAGAAGCTTCACACACAACTGCAAGAAGGTGGCAGGCTCCCAAGCCACAAATGGTTCCAATTTTTATGCAAATCCAGATTAGTGAATCACAGGTGGATTTTAACCAAACCGCATTGAAAGGCCTCTGCCACCAATAATACCTCATTCAAAATAATCAGCTCATCCTTGGCTAGAGACAGCATGCATACTGTAGCCAAATGCATTAAAACCCAGACAGCCCTGGAGATAACTCGGCAACAAGCCAATATCTAGAAGTGAATTGACTTGGGAGAAATAATAAAAGTGTACCATGAATAGCAACAGTGTGTCGAGGATTTATGGATTGGGACAGTTGGAGAACAAATAGGAAGGAGTTTAGCTGAAGTAACTTCTTGGGAAAATTTATAAGAAGATTTTATTCATGAATTTAGATCTGCATTCAGAACCCATTTTCTATAAGCACAGATTATAAAACTGAGTTAAACACAGCGAGGAAAACGTTACCAGTACCTATGGGAATTAAAAATCCCAAGATAGAGCTGGGCGCTGTGGCACATATCTTTAGTCTCAGTCCTTGGGAGGCAGACACAGGCTGATCTCTGAGTGTGAGCCTGGTCTACAGAGTGAATTCCAGCACAACCAGGGCTAAACAGAGAAACCCTGTCTCAGAAAAAGAAGTCCCAAGATAGTAATGTGGTGGAGAATTAAAGAATTTTATTACAAGAAATCCAGAGTGTATCATTCCTGGAAGACCTGACAAGAGTCTGTGTTCTCTGTCCCAAAGTCTCAAATCACCACTATCAACACCTTTATCAGCATGAGAAGTACCACCACCACCATCACCACAGTGCCACCACCACCACACCACCTCCATCATTTTCATCGTCATCACCGCCGTTACCATCATCATCTCCATCACCATCACTATCACCACCATGTTCATCATTACCACCATTGGTAGCACCAGACACTCTTCTATCATTGCTTATCGTTGGACGTGGGTTAGGATGGTGCCCTAGAAATCTAAAATGAACCCAAATACACAAAGCAGTGCGATTACCATCCTTTCACCTCTCATCACTCTTAACAATACCAAACTGTGAATCCATCAAAAGACCAACTGTCCACCATATCAATACCCTCATGGCTAAGTCATCTCTGGACACAAAAGACAGTCGTGGACACACCCCGAGGTATGCATTAGTAACCTCCCAGCTATCTCTCAACCCGATCAAATTGACATGAGGGTTATCTGTCAAAGCCTTCACCTCCCACATGCTCTTTACAAAACTCCTGGATCTCTTCTGCTCTTTCATCCGAAGCTCAACATCCATTACCAACCAGCACAACCTGCCTCACCCTCAGCTTCTTTGTGGAAAGTTCCCTATCCCTTCTGGGCCTTGCTCCAGGCTCCTCCTCTCCCCTTGTCTCTAACTTTGGCATCAACGCCCACTGGCCTAACAAATGTGTCCTCATTATCAGTATCTGTTCATCTCCAAGACATTCCTAGTTGCTGCTCTCCGACGTTAGTCCCCGATTCTGTCATTCTCTTTACCGATTTTGCTACGTTGGTCTCCATGCAGATTGTCTGAGGTACACAAACGCAGATGATCTCTCCATTCCCTCAGCCTCTGTTTCCTGAATCCTTTCCATCCATCGCATTCTACACTGTCCCTCAGCCACTACGTTTTGATCATCTCCTGGAATTTGTCATCACAACTACCTAAAACTCCTTCGTTATCTCAGTTTCCCACACCTCACTCTGACCTTGCCACCCAGCTCCGTCTTCCCAGTACCTCCAATCTGTCACATAGCCCCTCAGTTCCACATGCCTCTGTCACCTAGTTCAAATCCCAGATCATCGTAACTGCCCTCTAAACAATACGGTCCCTCTTGTGTCTCACTTCTCCTCCTTATATCCCCTTGGCAACCTAACTCCACTGTACTGTGATCTCTGTGTGCAGCTAGGCCCAGAGGAAAACAGGACGGTATCGCCTGGTGTGACAGTAAAGAAATGTCAAGAATAGCAAGTGTCTTCCTATGTCCTGTGGGACATAAACAATAACGCAGAGGGGTGATGGGCAAATAAACATGTCAGCTCTACACGTGGACAGAAGAGCATACACAAACATGTGTGTTCTTTCTAGGCAATTTTTCCTTTTAGGTCTTTTTTTAAGGATAAAGACTAGCATTCAATAAGTTATTTGAAATTTTAGTTTAAAAATACTGCTTTATCATAGGTAATAGAGTAAACTGGTAAGCATTGTAACGGGGAGGGGGTGATATTGATGACATGGACCATTGTGTTTCTTAAATATCCTAAGTTAAGCATCATCCTTTGGACAGATCGTCTTTATGGCCTTGTTGAGCAATAATTGGATGAATTTATAGGCAGGCTGGATTAGAGTTGCTTTTTGAGACAGGATCTGACTATGAAGCCCCTGATGATCTGGCTTTAAACTCACAGAGCTCCACCAAAGGGTGTTCACCTCAAGCCTGGCTGAGATTATAGTTTTAATTTCTGAGAACACTATAAACACTTTCTTAGAGCAGAAGTCTTAGATTCTTTGTCAATCGTTCCCTTCCGTGGCCTATACCCATCTTATTTCTCTTGCTATTTGCTTTATTGCTCATATCTGCTGGTCTGAATGCCCATGGGAAGCTACTCTAGCAGCTAAGGATCATATTTGAAACAGACAGATGATGCAGTTAATGGCCCTCCCAGGCTTTCTTAATTGATTATTTGATACATTACCTCCTGTAAGACATTTGGTGTTCAAAAAATATATCACTAGCTACCAAAACACCTTACCAACGAAAAGGAGTAGAAAAAACAAGCCTGTGACCTAATCCATGTAATGGCAGGTTTGAGCTAGTTTTGAGATTTGCCATCATTATTTTGGTGATGGAATTATTAGAAAGCAGATGCTGGCCCATAACAGATGGCCACAGCCCCATACCACATGATTAAGTATATAGTCATGATCTGTGGTGCTCGAGTTTGAAAAACCTAGACTTCTGCATGTGACAGAGCCGAGGCCGAAACTCATGAATGACTGTGTATCGGAGGGTTGAGAATTTGTAAGATTTGTCCAGAATGCACTTGCCTGCAAACTTTCCTGAGTCACTGAAAGTCCTTGCCATATTTCTTCCTAGTAAATCAGTGAGATATTCTAAATTATGTAGATAATAAATGCTAAGCTTTTTGTTTACTCCATTGTGAAGTGATTTAAGACTGTGATTTTCTATAACTGTGTTACATGCTTAGAATATAAATCAGTCAGTTGACTAGTGTGCATATTTATTCCTATACAGTCTCAGTATCTTATGTCTCAGTCATACTTCGGACTCAGGGGCTAATAATTTTTTCCACAAGAAAATGTAACATATGCAATACATGATTGTAAAAAATATCAGTTCTGATTTTTGCTTCCTGTTTATCAAATATCTTCTATTATCAGAGAAAATACTTGATTAATTATCAATATGATGTACATTGGGTATGATACAGACATAAATATTCACAGAAGAGTAATGTATAATAGATAAGTAGAAGCAATATAATGGTGTAGTGGAATTTATGGTGTTCTCATGCGATGGGATACTACACTGATATTAAAGACACACTACAGAAGAATAGGTCTATATGTGGGGGGGTCAAGATGACATTAAGCAGAACAGTGTAGGCTTCATGAACAGTTTTGTCATGTTTTCTGTAGACCAGTGGTTCTCGACCCTCCTGATGCTGTGACTCTTTAACATAGTTCCTCATGTTGTAGTGACCCCCCAACCATGAAGTTATTTCCTTGCTGCTTCATAATTGTAACATTGCTAGTGTTATGAATCATAGTATAAATGTCTGATATGTGATCCCTATGGGGGTCATGACCCACAGGCTGAGAACTGTTGCTGTAAACAAATGAACAAAAGGACAGCAAGGTCATGTGTATTCTAGGAGCAGGAAAGAAGAGAGATGCCAAGGGTTTTGAAGACTTATTGAACTTTCCTATAGTCTTTCCATGATCTTCAAAGTTTTTACAGTGATTATCTATAATTAGAATTGTTTCTATAATTAGAATCCTTTTTGAAGTCCAGTTTATCAAATTACAAGCAGCTTTTGTTTAATTTCATTACCCATATCAACCAGTATTTAATATCAACCAAGTGAGAGATATACAGGAAGATACTTTAGTTTTCAAGTTCATTTGTGTTTATGAGCCCATGTCCTGTGTGTGCCTGTGCACACAGGTGTTTGTGAGCATGAAGACTGGTTTATAGCCTCAACTGTCTTTACTAAGGATGTTGTCTACTTCATTTTCTGAGACTCAGTCTCTCATTGGCTTCAAACTTTTCAAAAGACTTCCAAGACCCGCCTGTCCAAGGGTCATCAGCAAGTATATTGCAAGAGCATGCTTCCATGCCTGGCTACTTTACATGCATTCTGGAGACTAAACTCAGGTCCTCATGGTTATCAGTCAAGCACTTTATTGACTGAGCTCACTCCTCAGGCCCCAGGAAGACATTTTTTTGTTTTTATTTATTTATTTTTATAGAGCTGTACATTCCCCCCCCATTTCCCTTCCCCCTTACTTATTCCCTTCCACCTCCCCCCCTCCTCATCATGCTCCCAATTTACTCAGGAGATCTTGTCTTTTTTCCTTTCCTAGGTGGATCCATGTGTGTCTCTCTTAGGGTCCTCTTTGTTATCTAGGTTCTCTAGCATTGTGGACTACAGGCAGGTTACCCTTGGCTTTATGTCTACTATCCACTTATGAGTGAGTACATATTATATTTGTATTTCTGGGTCTGGGTTACCTCATTCAGGATAGCTTTTTCTAGTTATGTCCATTTGTCTGCAAATTTCAAGATGTCATTGTTTTTTTATCTCTGAGTAGTACTCCATTGTGTAAATATACTACATTTTCCTTATCTATTTTTTGGTTGAGGGGCATCTAGATTGTTTCCAGGTTATGAGTATTACAAATAATGCTGCTATGAACAAAGTTGAGCAACTGTCCTTGTGGTGTGAGTGTGCATCCTTTGGGTATGTGCCCAAAAGTGGTATTGCTGGGTCTTGATGTAGGTTGATTACCAATTTTCTGAGAAATGGCCACACTGATTTCCAAAATGACTGCACAAGTTTTCACTCCTACCAGCAATGGAGGAGTGTTCCCCTTACTCCACATCCTCTCCAGCATAAACTATCATAGATGATTTTGATCTTGGGCATTCTGATAGATGTGAGATGGTATCTCAGAGTTGTTTTGATTTGCATTTCTCTGATGGCTAAGGATATTGAGCACTTTCTTAAGTGTCTCTCAGCTACTTTAGACTCCTCTGTTGAGAGTTCTCTGTTTAGATCAGCATCCAATTTTTTAATTGGATTATTTGATAGTTTGATATCTAGTTTCTTGAGTTCTTTGTAAATTTTGGAGATCAGTCCTCTGTCAGATGTGAGACTAGTAAAGATCTTTTCTCATTCTTGGGCTGTCATGTTGTCTTGACAGTATCCTTTGCTTACAGAAGGTTCTCAGTTTCAGGAGGTCCCCATTTTTTCATTGTTGTTCTCAGTGTCTATGCTACTGGTGTTATATTTAGAAAGTGGTCCAGGAAAATATTTTAAAATGGCAAGTTTTCCTATGAAGGAACTTCCAGATACATTTTGGAAAAATTGTGTGTAAACTATCACTATAAAATATTAATGACTGGAGAGGTGACCCAGCAGTCAAGAGCATGTGCTGCTCTTTGCAGAACTCTGGTTTGGTTCCCAGCACTCCTATCTGGAGGCCCATAACTGCACCTGTGAGTTCAGTTGCACAGGGTCTGGAGTGCTCCTCTGGCCTCCACAGATACATATCATCACCATCACCACCACCACCACCACCACCACCACCACCACCACCACCACCACCACCACCACCACCACACACACACACACACACCTGAAAAACAAGCATAAAATCCCTCAAAAGGTCAAAAACAAGCCTGGGGTGTATGTTGCTCAGTTGACAGATGCTTGCCTGCCCTGAATGAATCCCTGGGTTTGTTCCCCAGTATCACATAAAACCAGGCATACTGCTGCATATCTGTAATCTCAAACTCAGGGGATGGAGGCGGGAGGGTCAGAAGTTTAAGGGCATCTGCATCTGTATGCTGATTTAGAGGCCTAGGCTACATGAGACCGGGTTTTGTGGAGAGAGAGAGAGAGAGAGAGAGAGAGAGCAACAGAGATAGAGACAGAGACACATACACACACACAGAGAGAGAGAGAGAGAGAGAGAGAGAGAGAGAGAGAGAGACAAAGAGAGAGACAGAGAAAGTTAAAACATAAAAAGGTGATAACAGCACAATGAGCCAGAAGGAGAAGCCAGTGAGCAATTAATTAAATGGACAGTTATCCTGGGGGGGGTCACTTTTAATCTTATCTGGAAGGAACCTAATAGGCCCATGTTTTTCCTTTCCCGTTGGTACTAAACCCTCATGTTTCTCTAGTGATCTCATCACTTCTAAATAACCCTATTCTTGGGCTCAGTGTCAGTATCTAACTAAAGCACCATTTTTGGATTCCCTGGCTTTGACGACAAGCTACTCTACTAACACATAAGTGATTTTCATTGTGCCTTAGCCATTTAACACCCCCCCCAGACTTTAATATAGACATAGGCTATAAAGCTCCTTCTTTGCCTAACTCCTGATGGGGAGGGAAAACGTTATCTTTTTCCTCTGGCACTCAGCTATGTAAGACAGTAAAGTGAACTGATTTACTCAGTGGACAGTTCTCAAGAGCCTCACAGAAATGCATAAACGTCAGGGTACAGTGCTGCATGCCAGCCCATGGGGTGGCAAAATAAAGAGGATCGCACATAAGGTCCCCCCTAAATTTAAATAAATACAGTCGGTGATTTATCTCCCTTTCAACTTCACAATGTTTGTTTGGTCAGGCAACAACAATTAAAAAGCAGTTTCTTGCATTTAATATCAGAAAATAATGGTGTAACTTTCCCCAAGTATCATTTGGGATAGGTAGCAGAAATAATTGTGGAATCATATTATCCCATTATGCTATATAAATTTTCACACATTTCCTTCAAAATGATTTCAGAACCACATGTGAAAATATGCGTTTTTCCCCAGAGGTAACTTAAGCACAGGATAAATTTAAAAAGTGGTTCAATAAAAGTGATAACAGGGTCTTTCTATTTCCTCAGGCAGGGTAAGTGGGAATGAGGTAGGGTAAGTATTTCCCCACATACTTATCTAATTCATAAGGGCTGTGGAGAAATGGGAATTTTTATGAAAATTCTAGTTTCCCTCCTTTCTATTGGCCCACTCCATCTTTGTTTCATCCAGTAAATTAATATCCATATTAGAAACTCCATTCCTACCAAGACTGCTGAAGTATGTTTTTTTCTCATTGATTTAACCAAAAAGTTACAAATAATTCTTTTATGGAGACAAAACAAATAAGGTTGCTCAAAGAAAAACCAGTAGCAGGTGCACACTGAAACAAAAAAATCTATTAAAAAGTAACTAGAAATGGAACTGGACAGATGGTTTAGTACATGTCTTAGCTAGGGTTTCTATTAGTGTGTTGTAACATCATGACCAAAAAGCAAGTTGGGGAGGGAAGGGTTTATTTGGCTTACACTTTCCTCATTGTAGTCCCTCATGGAAAGAAGTCAGAGGAGGAACTCACACAGGGCAGGAACTTGGAGGCAGGAGATGATGCTGAGGCAGTGGAGGGATGACTTGTTTCTCACAGATCATGCAGCTTTCTTTCTTATAGAACCCAGGACCACCAGCCCAAGGATGGCACCACCCACCATGGGCCGAGCCCTCCAAGATCAATCACTAATTAACAAAATGCCTTACAGCCAGATCTTATGGTAAAATTTCTTTTCAGTGAGGTTCCTTCCTTTCAGATAACTCTAGCTTGTGTTAAGTTGACATAAAACTAGCTAGTTCAGTGGGCAAAAACCTTATAGCACTAGCATCAGGATTCATTCCAGTACCCACAGGACCTGAGATGAAGGGGTTGTGGGTGTGAGGATGGACATAGGAGAGTCACTGGGCCTTGCTGGCCATCAGCCTGCCTCCAGGCTCAGTGAGACAGAGAGTGACAGAGTAGGACACCTCATGGTCTCTTCTGGCCTCTGTGTATACAGACAAGCACACATATACACATATATGAGCATACAGCATGTAAACACCCCATTCACCATCAACTCCCTCCCAGAGCCTGAAAATAATTTATAGGATAGCCATGCACATTGGTGCATGCCTGTAATCCTGGCACTCTGGAATTTGAAGATTATGAGTTCAAAGCCAGTCTATGCTGTACAATAGTCACTATAAGACAGGGTCTCATATAGCCCAGGCTGATAGCTGACTCTGTATGTAACCTAGGATGACCTGAACTTCTGATTATCCTAGCTGCATCTACTGAGTGCTGGGATCCATCCCATTGGGTTTCTCATTTTTCTTTTCTTCTCTCTTTTCTATCTGTCTTTCTTTCTTTCTTTCTTTCTGTCTGTCTGTCTGTCTGTCTTTCTTTCTTTCTTCCTCCCTTCCTTCATTCCTTTCTCTTTTTTTGTGCAACACCAGTCTGGTTCTGTGTGGTTTTAGGGATCAAACTCAAGGCTTTGGTTCACACAAAGCAAGCACTCTGCCAACTGAGTCCCAGCCCCTCACCTGGTTTCTAAAGATTAAAATAAAGATACATATATTATAGCCAATGACGAATTTTCCAGGTGATATTCTTGTGAAAAATAATACAGATCACTTTTTTTGACACAATATTGAACTATATCTTAAACTAAAATCTAAAAGGATGCCTTTATAGCACCATATTTAAGTATGTTAAATTTAAGTGGATTTGCTGCCACTAATATAAAAATAAATGGGCAAGAGTGTATGTGTAAATAAATATATATATATGTATGAAGTATAACGTGAAGGAAAGGGAACCAGAAAGGTTAAATATAAGGGGATAATGGAGGACTGAGGACAGACTATGATGATGGTGGAGGACTGAGGACAGACTATGATGATGGAGGAGGACTGAGGACAGACTATGATGATGGAGGACTGAACAGACTATGAGGGATGGTGGAGGATTGAGGACAGACTATGAGGGATGTTGGAGGACTGAGGACAGACTATGATGATGGAGGACTGAACAGACTATGAGGGATGATGGAGGACCGAGGACAAACTATGAGGGATGATGGAGGACTGAGGACAGACTATGAGGGATGATGGAGGACTGAGGACAGACTATGAGGGATGATGGAGGACTGAGAACAGACTATGAGGGATGATGGAGGAGGACTGAGGACAGACTATGATGATGGAGGACTGAGGACAGACAATGAGGGATGATGGAGGACCGAGGACAGACTATGAGGGATGATGGAGGACTGAGGACAGACTATGAGGGATGATGGAGGACTGAGGACAGACTATGATGGAGACTGAGGACAGACTATGAGGGATGATGGTGGAGGACTGAGGACAGACTATGATGGAGACTGAGGACAGACTATGAGGGATGATGGTGGAGGACTGAGGACAGACTATGAGGGATGATGGAGGAGGACTGAGGACAGACTATGAGGGATGGAGGAGGACTGAGGACAGACTATGAGGGATGATGGAGGACTGAGGACAGACTATGAGGGATGATGGAGGACTGAGGACAGACTATGATGGAGACTGAGGACAGACTATGAGGGATGATGGTGGAGGACTGAGGACAGACTATGAGGGATGATGGAGGAGGACTGAGGACAGACTATGAGGGATGGAGGAGGACTGAGGACAGACTATGAGGGATGATGGAGGACTGAGGACAGACTATGAGGGATGATGGAGGACTGAGGACAGACTATGAGGGATGATGGAGGACTGAGGACAGACTATGATGGAGACTGAGGACAGACTATGAGGGATGATGGAGGACTGAGGACAGACTATGAGGGATGATGGAGGAGGACTGAGGACAGACTATGAGGGATGATGGAGGACTGAGGGCAGACTATGAGGGATGATAGTGGACTGAGGGCAGGTAACAGACATGAACTATTAAAGAGGATGCTATAAAGCTAATCATTTTTCTAGTTCTAATTCTGTCATACATTTGTTTTGTTGGTGGCTAAGTGCATAAAATACACCCAACAATGAAAGTGTAAATCTTACTGTGAAACTCTGCAGCTTCCCTTCTCCTAATGCCTATTCTAACTGTATCGCAGCTGCTCTTCACATCTGTGGCTGAGGGCTTGGGGACCCTCTGAGTCACAGAGAGGATGGTTTGTGAGGGAGAGCTGGACACACACCTATTCCAGAAGAGAGGAAGGAGACAGACAAGAAGAGCTAGGGGACCTCTCAAAGCCAAGCACTGCTAAACTCCCTTACACACCTGCCCCCTTCCTCTTCACTCTTCATCCTTCTACTGGCCTGAGCTAAATGCCGGTCACCTGACCCTCTCCCTCCTCTTGGATCACTGTGTCTCCTTGGGCTCTGGCTCTGAACTGCCTACAGGCTCCTCCCACTTCCTGCTCCCACAGCCTCCTAAGCATCCAGCAATGAGCAGCTGTGCTTCCGGTCTCTTCTTTCCAACGGCTATTTCATGGCATTTGCTGCGGCTTCTGTCGTCTTTCATACCAAGACTGCATGCCATCGCTTTCCTGTTACCCCCACTGCATGCCTGTTGTCTCTCGGTAAAGTTCAAGCTACTTGTGTTTCATTTTAAATATTCCGATTCTAATGAGACTTGCTTCATTATTATATGCAGTTACAAAACAGTATGGAAGCTTGTTTTGTCAAAGTTTCCTATGTCAAAGGGCTCACAGCTTTATTAAGAAAAATACTCATATATGAAAAATGACAAAGATCTATGGCTTTGATTTCCAATTGATCGTGTTATTCGAGTTTATATGTTCTGTATACTCTATACATGCATAAATTAAGGCCAGGGATTTTTTTCCTTTTGTATTATATTTTAGAGATAGGTTCTCATATAGCCCAGGATGGCTTGTTTCCAAATGAATCCAAAGACGACCTTGAACTTGTGATCTTCCTTCTGGGATGACAGGCCTTCCTGCCACTAACCTGGATTAGGAGGTACTGGGATCAAATCCAGGGCTTTTGGGTATATCCATCCGCTGAGCTGTACCTCAAGTACCGGTGTTATGTTCCTCAAGTACCGGTGTTATACTCCACATAAAAACTGCATATGAGACTGCATGTGGCAGGTATCTATAACAAGGACGCAGTAAATTTTGAGTTTCAGCCCACTTTGGAATACATAACTGAACCCCATGTTTATAAAAACAAAACCAAATAGATAAAATATAAATCTAAAATAAATAAAAAGTGGATATGTAATGGATGTAGGTTACTACCATCATAAAAATTAGCCTCCATGTTCTCCTTTGTGTTAGGATTCTCCGAAGAAACAGAACAAATAGGAAGTTTTTGGTGTGTGCATGCATATAGGTATGTTTATGTATCTAGAGAAATATGTTTTCATATTTATTTTAAGGGATTGGCTCAATCTACTTATGAAGGCTGAGAATCAGGCTGAAGACAAGGAAATCTTATAGAATAATTCAGTCCAGGTTCAAAGTCTGAGATCGGTGAGCTACTGATACAAGCCTGGTCTGAGGGCCTGAGATGGGCTGGGGTGTCTGACATCACTCAAGCGGCAAGCAGGAAGCAGGAGGGCGAATGCTCTCTCCAGGCCTTCGGTGGTGTGGAAGATGCCCAAGCCGGCTGGGAAGAGGGTTATGTTAAGGAGTCAGCAATTCAACCTCTCCCTTCATCAAGAAACACCCTCCTAACACACTGGAAAGTAGCTTTTGATCTGGGCACTCCCATGGTGACCCAAGCTGACCCACAGACAGATGACACAGCACTCGAGTGTTTCACACTATTGGATCCACATGGGGGTCATCTTGTCTGAATTCCCACCTCAAAGTGCCCACTGCATACTTGCTATATCCTTGCTGCTTTATAGAGGACAAACACAGGCGTTTCCTCACATTCTATGTTCAGTCTTATTTACTTTTTCAGACTTATAAATTGGTGTCAAATCTTCTGCAACTCCCCCCTCCCTTACATTCAATATTTTGTTGCTAAGATCCATCCATTTGAAAGACTTTCCATGCTCATGGATAGGTAAAATTAATATCATGGTAATGGCTGTATTGTCAAACTCAATCTACAGATTTAATGCAATTGCCATAAAAATTCCAATGACATTCCTCACAGAGTTAGAAAAAACAATCCTAAAATTCCCATAGAAGCACAAAAGGCCTGGGATAGCTAAGTTAATCCTTAGCAGAAAGGACAATGGTGGAGGTACCTACCACAATTCCCAACTCAAATTATATTACAGAATTATACTGCCTTGAACAGCATGGTACTGTTCAAGTACATAGACAAGCATGAAGCCCATTGGGTTGGAAGAACAGAGCATCCTACTTGTTGACACAGCTGTCAAACACACATGCTGGAGAAAGGACAGTCTCTTTAGCAAACTGTGCTGGGCAACTGACTTCCACATTCAGGAGAAAGAACCTCATCTCCATCTTTCACCTTGCACAAGAATTGGTTCAAAGGGGATCAAAGATTTTGATGTAAGACCGGATGAAAATCACTAGTTAGGCTGATGTAAACATGCTCGCTAAACCCCATTCTGTCCTCAATGTTTAAACGTCTTTCATATTTGATGTCTTTATATCTGTGTGTTACATTATTTACAGGATTATTCATTTATTCAGCACATTTATTCAGGAAGTCACTGGGTGGCCAGTGTTGTTTCAGCTTCTTGGGTGTTCTGAATAAAGCAAGTATATCCTCTTAAGGAGGTACTTCCCCTTAAAGAGACAAAATAGGGAAACAGACGGTAAGTTTACACACACACACACACACACACACACACACACACAGTGAGAAAAGTGTATAGAGTTTAGAAGGTACACAAAAAGCAATTAAAAAGTTAAAATGTAGAGTAGTATATATTCTTTGTTTCTAAATGTCCCACCTGATTATTTTTAAACTTTTCTAGCCATTTAAAAATTATGTTTCTTAGGTCGGCACAATGGTTCAGCAGAACAGAGGTGTATTCTGCGAAGACTGGCCACCTGAGCTCAGTCCCTGGAAGGCGTGTGGGAGAAGGGGAGAACCGACTCACACGTGGAGTGACACGTGCTTGCACAGGAGCTTGCATAAATGGTAAGTGAATAAGTAAAAAATACAATAAATCTGTGGTTCTTTTAAAAATGTGTATCTTTTGCTAAGCATGGTGACACATGGCATTTGTTGTGAGCTCAGCACCCCTGAGGCAGGAGTGTGAGTCTACCTAGGCAACATACCAGGATCTCAAAATAAAAAGTCAATAGTAAGTAAATGAAAGTCTACTTCTTGCTGCTAAATGTGTCACATTGTCTCCTGCAGTTAGCAGTCGCAGTATTGCGGGTTTAAGGGATTTCTGTATCGACCACAGCTCTCTAATCCAACACCCTTCTTCCACTGTGCCGCCACTCAGAGATGGCTCATCTTGTCACCCCTCCTGGTGCCCATGTGCTTGGTGCTGTAGTCCTCACGTTTGCATTTCCCTTTGCTCAGGAGATGACTTTCCATATCTTCTTCTCTGCCTGGGGAAATCACTATCTGTTCCTTAAGCCCTTTTAAAGGCGCCTGCTTTGAAAATCTCACTGGACCACAGTATTGCACCTCTCCTAGGGTGAAACTAATTACTCTTTCTACAGTGGTAACATCACTCCTGACAGCCAAAGTGGAGCTCTGGGGTTACTTGGGTAGGGACCAGACAGACATTTGGAATTACAGGACCATGCTGCATGCAGCTGTGCTTCTCCAGTGAACACTGTGGCTGTCCACACTAATCTTCTGAGAATGGAATTGAGAGCAGGAGCCCTGACTGCAGTGCAGTGCTGGCTGAACACCGCAGCCCTCTTCTAGGGTGCTTATGGTTCCTGATAACTATGGTTATCTCCTGGGGAGGAACTCTTGACTTCAGATGCAAGAGCTATGGGTTTTATTCTAACTGAGTTGCTTTCCCCATAACATTCTGCAGCAACGGTGTTTAAACTCCTAAACAAAATCTTCATCACAAACAATATTGTAGTAGGAGGGACAGTAAAGAACCCAATTTTAAAATTTGTTTTATATTCTTTTTTTTGAAATCATAATTACATAACTCTTTTCTTTCTTCCCTCCAACCCCTCCCATGTACCCTTCCTTATTATCTCTCATGTCTCTCAAATTCACGGCCTCTTTCTTTAACTCTTGTCATTCATTCACCCCCCCACACACACATGCAACCTGCTCAGTCTGTACAGTGTCACCCATGCGTATACGATCTCGGAGCTGACCACTTGGTATTGGATAATGAACCAGAGTGGGTGGGATCTTTTCTGGGAAAGAATACTTCAGCTGCTCTCAGCATTCCCCAGTTGTCCATAGTTATTTATTTGAAGCTGAAGATTCAAGAAGTGTCCCCTTCATGTTAGCATGTCCCTTGGTGTCATCTCTGTTCAGGTCTTGTTTAGGCAGTCCTGTTGATAAGATGTTATGGGTATAGCTTCTCTACCATTTCTAGAAAACACAATCTCACAGAAAAGTACCTATTCCTCTAGCATCTCTAATCTTTCTACTTTCTCTTCCAAAATAGTGCCTGAGCCTCGGGTGCAGGGATCATGTTGTATATATAGCCCAGTTCCAACAGCTCTGTGTTTCGATAGGTTGTGGTTTTCTGAAATGTTCTCCAAATGTTGCAAAGAGAATTTTTTTCTCTTTGATGAGGGTTGAGAACTACACTTATCTCTGTGTGTAAGGATAAATATTTATAATGTCATTAGAATTATGCAGGCTTAATAAAGAGTAGTTGTAGGTTCACCTCTAAGACCCATGACTTCATGAGCCCTGGGAAACCTGGTTGGTCAGGTTTCCAGTACCAGGACCTGGTTTATCTCTTGTTGAACAAGCCTATAGTCCAGATAGAGAGCAGTTGTTTACCAGTAAGGTGTGAGTGCCACCGCTGCATCCTTAGGACTATTATGTCACACTGATGGTTGCTGTAGTTCATTGGCATCATCACTTGGTAGAACTGTTGGTTGCTTCCCTGATTTGGAAGCTGGCATGACACATAATACTGTTTATGATTTGTTAAAACCACTGGAGATCAAAATACCAAAGCAGTCATACTAGTTAGCTATAGAAGATAGTCAGTGGTGGCACACACCTTTAATCCCATCACTTGGGAGGTAGAGGTAGATGGATCTCTGTTAGTTCAAGGTTACACTGAACTATACAAAATATATCCAGTCCTAAAGAGAAACAGCTTACACAAAGATAATCTCAGCACTTTGAATCACAAGCCTTTAATCACAGAATTTATGAGAGGTGTTTAAAAAAGGAACAGGGCCTCGGAGCTGGCATTCATCTCCAGCCACATTGAGGATAGGAAGGCATTGATTCTCCAGCCACACTGAGGAAAGGCAGCAGTCTGAGGCTTGGTGAGAGCTCCGGGAGACAGGATCAGCCCTTTTAGCTTGAGGTAGAGGTAAGATCTTCAGCTTGAAGCTTGAACCCCAATATCAGTCTCTGGACCTTTTATATATTGTGTTACAACCTTCTGGTACCATGAAAGCTAATCCTTAGGGAGGCATTCAGTTCAGTTTCTAGAGTAGGTGCTTCTAGATCCGTGTCTGAAGTTCACAGTGTCTTCAGCAATAGAAGCTACACCCATGAAGTCTCATATGACTGTCTAAATATAAGTTGGACAATAATAACAATAGATATGCTAAAATGGACAGAGGAAAGGCCACTATGCCTCAATTCTACACACACACACACACATACACACAAACCTACAGGCAACTAAGAAATTCTGAGAACAAGAGAAATAGTCTTTTCCACGGAAGAGCACACCAATTTGTTATCCAATACCCAATGTTCTGACCTGAAACATACATACAAGTAACATTACACCGACTGAGCAGGGTGTATTTATGTATTTAGGAGTGTGTGTGTGTGTGTACATATGTGTACGTGTGCATGCGTGTGAAACAACAGTGAAAAAGAAGGACATGAGTTTGCAAGAGAGCTTGAAGGGGTGTATTATTGGAGGACTTTAAAGGAGGAAATGGAGTGAGGAAATGGTGTAATTACATTATAACATCAAAAATGAAAGAAATAGTATTGCATTACTTACTTTCAGACAATATATGTTTTTTAACTTTTAAAAATGTATACTTGTATTTTGCCTGCGTGTATGTGTGCCACACTTACACAGTTTCTATGGAGGCTAGAAGAGGGCACTGGATCCCCTGGGACTGGAGTTACATATGGCTTTAAGTTACTATGTGGGTGCTCTAAACCTCTGAGCTAACTATTCAACCTTAAAAAACATCTAACAATACCAAGGTATCTCAAGGAGGTTTTTTTCTCATTGTTTTCCCTGTTTCCTCTCTTCCTCTGCATGGACACCATGCCTAAGATTTAGTGAATTCAGACACAGAGGAGACGGACATAGATGGAGCCTCTAAGTCACAAGGTCATTTCCTTGACCAGGCAGAAGGAAATCAGGTCACGGGAATCTCTTTTGTTTCTTGTCATTGAGTATTCATTTAATGTCACCAATAACAACGAAGCACACTCCAACCCAACCTGATACACCCCGATGTTCACAGACCCTTGGGGTTGGTTTCCTTATTCACTGGAATAGAGCACAATGGGATAGGTTTGTGAGGCTCATAAAAATTAGGAAATAATGAGAAACTAATAGTTATTTTAATGACCCAAACCACAGTAATACATCATACTTAAGTGTTTATAGAAGTTATTCTGTCAAGTTGCAATGATTTTTTTACTCATATTTTATGGAAATTAATAATATTAGTGCTTGAAAATGTACAAAGGTCTGGCTTTAGAAAAACCTCTGTCTCCCTAATTACTACTTAAGTAATATTTAGTTTCCTGTAAAATTTAGAAATAAAACTCAGAGAGTCTGTCCTTTTACTTATAAAAACTCAGTGAAGGCAACATTTAACTTATGATTCCATTTTCCCCATTTTTTCCACTTAATCTCTACATGAAGGACTTGCACCCTAATTATAGCAAAGGATCTTGGAAGGAGCTAGACAGGACCTTGGCAGACCAGGACAGTCATTTCACTACCTAAGTGAGGAAAATCAGGCCCCAGAGAGACAGGACTTCTGATCTTTCTCAGTTAAGCAGAGAAAGAGGTAGATGTCCATCTTGGGTGACAGTTAGTTCCTGTCTGGTTTCTCTCAACCAGGCCCTGCTGCCTGACAATCTCTTCAAGTATGCTGTTTCCAGTGTCTTGACACAGAGTAGTGCCCTGGCTATGGGACAGTTCTTTGCCTTAGGATAAAATCCACCCCATTAGCATAATCTAAATAAGAAACAAGATGGAAGGGCTCAGAGACAGATTCAGGAATTCCTTCAACACTTAGTCATAGGGAACTCCTCTTAGGTCTGTATGGTGGTTTGAAAGAAAAGAGCCCTCTTGGAAATGGCGCTATTAGGAGGCGTGGCTTTGTTGGAAAAGGTGTGGTCTCATTTGGGGAAGTGTGTCACTGTGGGGCAGACTTTGAGGTCTCACATATGCTCAAGCTACCCCCAGTACAGTCTCTCTTTCTGCTGCCTGTGGATCAAGATGTAGGTAGAACTCTCACCTCCTTCTCTAGCACCATGCCTGTGTGCATGCCCCCATAATGACGATGAACCGAACCTCTGAAACTGTAAGCTAGCCCCAATTAAATGTTTTTCTTTATGAAAGCCATGGTGTCTCTTCACAGCAATAGAAACCCTACTGAGACAGTCAGCACATCACTGGATTTCCTTTCCCAAGCAAAGGCAGGCTGCACGAGCATACCACTCCTCCTTAGGCTTTGCTGTTTGTTTGGTTTGTAGACAGGGTCTCACTATGTTACAAGGCTTCAGTCACCTGGGTGCTAGTCTAGGGGAGGGCATCACCACTCCCAGCCCTACCTTTGGTTTGAGTCCCCACCTAGTGTCCTGGTACACCCCAGACCGTAGGCGCTGTACAGTAGTGGGTAATTACCTTAGCTGATGACAACTAAACTCTACTCAAACTAAAGGTCCTTGAATCCAAAGAGGACTGTGTGTCATTTACATTAGTAACTGGGCCGTTATCACAGTGCTGCATATCCATTTTTCTTATTTTCAGCTTTTCGATCAAAGCAGAACATATACCTTACACCGTGCGTGGATCACATGTATATGATTCTTCAAGCTCTCTCGAGCAAAGCTTATGCAGTGAGTGGTGTGGATCAAGGAACAGAGCATTACCCCAGAATCCCCACCTACGCCTTGCCTGTCCTTGCTTTTCCTATTTTTAATACAATAGAGTGTTTTTGGACTTTATATAAATGGAATCATGCAATACGTGTCCTCTTTTGTGTCAGCTGCTTTGGCTGGGCTTTGTGTTTGTGAGCTTTGAAAGCTTTTCACAAAATGAGCAATACTGCAGTACTATCTGAGATTGTAATCAATGTATATGAGATGTTTCCATATCATCAGTTCAGAAAGACAGCAGCTAGTGTAAGGCATGAGTGAAATTCTTCTCCAGTGGATATGGTGGCTGCCCCTCATCCCACCAGGATTGTTTTGTGTAGGTGGTGTCCCTCCCCATAGCCTGTAACAGTTTCCTTAGAGCAAGAGGTTATGAAGTTTAGGTCTTGAATGAGATTTGGGCTGGGCAGCAAAGGAAGGAATGTCTGAATTGGAGATCTGCCTGCACCACCGCTGGGCTCACAGCAACCTAAGAACAAACAGGTTTCAAGGGAGTGGGGTCTGTGGTGAAGACTTTAGATGGACCAGTAAGTGTAGTGATATATTATTTATGACTTATTAAAGCTTGCCTGAGGATTCAGAAAGCAAAGTCAGCCACAAGCAATAAAGGCCAGGCACACACCTTTAATCCCATCAGCTAGAAGCTAGGAGAGGTGGTGGTGCACACGTTTCATCCTAGGACTCAGGATTAAGAGATAGATGGATCTCTTCAAGTCCAAGGCCACCCAGATCTACACAAGAGTGAATCAGTCTAAAAGAGAATTATATCTCATACCTTTAATCCCAACACTAGGGAAGTATATAAGACAGAAGCAAGGTCTAAGACTTTCGTTCTCCAGTCACACTGAGGAGAGGCTGCAGTTTGAGACTTGGTGAAGAGCTCCGGTATGGATCAACTCTTTCAGCCTGAGTTTGAGGCGAGAGCTAGTGGCCAGATGCTTTGCCTTTCAGATCTTCAGCTTGAAGTTTGAACCCCAATATCAGTCTCTGTGTCTTTTATTTATCCATCTTACAAGTAAGCAAGAGGCTTGCCCTTTGTTCTCCTGGGAAGAGAGGATCCAGCAACATGGGCAGCCCTGGGCACTTGCTCAGAGGACAGGGATGGCACAGGACAGCAGGGTGACAATGGTTCTCAAGTAATGGACATGAAGCACTACACAGGGACAATCAGTACAGAAGTATTTGTTCAAAAGTATTGTAGAGCGATAATGAGAACTTTGAGATAGTGGGAGGAAGGCGCTGTGAGGTAGAGCTGGTACCTTGAACTCACTCACTCTCTCCATTGCTCTGTCTCTTCTGCCATCTCCCTCCTCCCCTCCCCTCTTCCTGGAGATGAGTAACTGAATTGCCCACTGGGATTGAGCAAGCATGCTCAGAGCACAGGAATTACCTCCATGAGACCTCTCCTGATGGAAAAGCCACTCTATACTATGTGAATCAGAACTGAAAGCATCTCAGGTAGGTCTGGAGGGAAACTATCTCCCTGTGCCACACAGGAGGGAAGTGGGACAGAGCAGTTCCTTTTGTAGGGAGACACTGGGGAGACTCCAGGTGGCAGCATCTGATTTGACCTGTGACGGCAAGGCAGGACTTCCCAAATGGGAAGGGGTGTGTGTGTTGACAATAAGTAGCTGAAAGACAGAGGCTGAAGGACCGAGAAGGGCAGGGGGCACTGGGAAAGATGAGATCAGAGAGAAGAATGAAGTTGATGGAGTAGGTTGTGTCTAGACAGGTGGGGGCCGCAGATGTCTGTTATCCTGTAGGACACAGAGGAAGGAATGGACCTGAAGCATGTCAATGAGATGGCTGAGGCTATCCTCTAGAGGGTTAAAATTAGGATTGGCAAGAACTGGGGAGAGCGAGCCAGAGGCAAAGGCAGGAGAGAGGAAAACAGTGAGGATGGAATCGGGGTGGTACACAGCCTGGAGACACAGAATTCCTGAAGCTGAGCCTGATACAGACGAGATACGAGGCCGAATGCCAGTCTGATGTAATTAAAATCAATGTCGCAAAATCCAGTCCCAGAGAGCCATAATTTTCACATCATGCTACATTTTCTACACAATCATGTTGGTAGTGAAATGATTTCCAATTTGCAGGCTGTTATGAGACTATAAATGTAGCAAAATGAAGCAAACCACAAAAGGTAATGCACATGCACGTGCACACACGCACGCACACACGCACGCACACACGCATACACATATATGAAGTATATGGGATTACCTCAGACACATCTATGTTGGGGTGTTGGGGTTCACAGCAATATAGCTTGAGCAGAAGGCAAGTTGGGCATCCTAGAGATTGTGATGCAAAGCAAGGCTTGTTTGGACCTCATTTTCCCCTCACAGTCCTCCAGCTCATTGTCAGAGCTGCCATGACTGGGTCAGAGCCAAGCAGCTGGGCACAGTTTCCAGGATTCAGCTTATCAATCATAGGGCATTCATTTTCTAATCTAAGCAACAAAAGTGAGCTTGGAGCTTCTCTCTGCCATGTAATTGTCTTTATTGTTCAAGAAAAAGTGTTGTCAGTGACCCCCCCTTATTCCAGATACCCCAAATCTTGTTGATAATATGGAGGAACTATACCTTTAAAAGTAGTTTTGTTGATTTTGAGACAGGGCCTCACTAGGTAGCCCTGAATGGCTTGTAGCTCATTGTGTAGACCAGAGTCCCACAGCCTCTGCTTCCTGTATAAGGGCTGGGATTGAAGGAGAGTTATCTAGTATCTTCTCTTTGTATATACTCTTCCTCAGGGTTCTAGTGTCCTGATCAGATTAATCTCTCTCTAAGTCTCTAGAAGACAAATGTCAGTATAAAGATTCTAATGAAAAGGTCCACAGTGGAAAAACTCTCAACTGACAAAACTCTAAGCAAGAAAACTCATTTTACTCTCTGTAAATTGAGAAATCAATAGATTATTCAAGGGAAAAATAAGAAGAAATAATTTCTACTCTAGATAACTTGTTTATTCATTGTAATATTTGGAAGTAAAACTAGAGAGAAATTTGCATCCCAGAGAGTGAAAGTAGGTTTGAAATTCTTCTACTCCTGTGATACTGTACTTCAGATGTTCCAAGGAGCCTAAGCTCATCCTGTAGGGAGTCTAGGGATCACCTTGACTTCTTAACTGTGATTTTTAGCTATTCCGCAAACCGTTTATTTACCCAGATTTGCATTGCTTTGTGTAAACTAATCCAGGGGTCTGTTTTAAGGAAGAGAGTAACTAGAATAATGATTAATATTCAAAACACAATCATGGATGTTTGAACTATAATTTCCCTTACAGAAAATAGTGCCTAGCACAAAAAAGGACAGGGGACATCAGGTGAAAAACTGCAGGCAGCGATGAGCTGGTGTGTTCTACCTCATCTGGGTGGAAACTTTAGGTAACTGGAGTGACCCTCCTCATCTGGGTGGAAAGAGCCGCGTAGCTGGTGTGATCCACCTCACCTAGAAATGCAGTGTCTCCACTGTGATCCAAATTGTGACATATAACAAAGATGTTGGCAAAACACAAAAACGAATACAGAGCCTAAGTAATTATCACAAAGGTGTAAGGGGAAAACATAAGCTACCTAAAATTCTTAATCAGAAAAAAGTCTTTTACAGAATTAATTAATTGATCAACAAACTTATTTTTAAGTTAGGGTATCATTATGTTGTCTAGGCCAGCCTGGAACTCCTGGGCTCCAGCATTCTTCCTGCCTTAGCCTTTTGAGTGATGATACACAGGTGTATAGCTCTGTGCCTGGCTCATGACTGCCTTCTAAGTGTATCAAAGCATTCTTAGGAATAACTGCATTGTGAGAAGAACAACAGTTTATCACTTACATAAAGCAGTGATAAAATATCTGAGGTGAAGTGATCATTATCTGTCCTTTGATCATCAATTTAATAGTAGTAATGCATAATACTTCTATTTAACTTAACAGAGACTCACAATTATTCCAAATCAGAAATTACCATTTGTGGAAATTGATTGAAGAGGTTTGTGGATTTAGTATCTGTCTCATTTGTTACTGCTGCACAACAAACACCCCCAATGCTTAATGGTTTAAAACAACCATTTATTTAGCCGCTGACACATGCAAATGAGTTGGCAGTTGAGGATAGTCTGATCTGGACTCAGGGGTCTGCACACAGCTCTGTAATTTCCCGGTAGTTCTAGCCCCCAGGGCCTGGCTGGTTGTCAGTCTGGATTACTTGACTCTCCTCCATCTCCGTGTGCCTCATCACTCATTTGCAAGCTTGTAAGAGCTTGCTTATTGTGGAGGCAGGAGTCCAAGTGTGAAAGGAAGCTTATAACACACTCGAGGGCTAGATTTAAAATTGGCATGAAGGTCGCACCCGTTGCCTGCCATTACCCAACGCCATCCATCAAGCCACCTCAGATTCAGGACCTTGAGAAATAGACCATCCCTCTTGATTGGAGGGTAGTTTAAGTCTTAAATATAAGGATGCTTTTGACTGGAGCCTGAGCTGGTCAGTCTACCACAGCCCAGACTCTTCGCACACGTGAGAACAGTTCCTGAAAACTACTTTGCCATGTTTCACTGAGACTTCTTATTAGGTGTGGTGATACCTTGCTTGTACAAAAAAAGCCTGTCTGGGGGTCAGAGAACAGAGCTTGACACTAACTAATCGTAGAAGTCTGGAGGTCTGTACAGACAGACAGGAAGTGAAGTAGCTGGGGAGAAACAGGATGTAAGCAGGGAGAAACAGGAAACCACTCTCTTGTCTGCAGATATGGTAAGGAGGTAAGGTGTGGCGGTGCCTTGCTCCTCTCTGATCTCTCAGCATTTTCCTCATCTGACTCTGGGTTTTTATTATCTAGACCAATTAAGAGCTCCATTTATGATCAGGGATGGATAAATGTTGAATTTATTGTATTTTTAGCCCGCGTGAAGTGACAATGAGTGGCATTTTCTCCTGATCTATTTTCTGATGTCAGACTTTACAGGTGGTTATGTGGCACCTCACCCCAATGACCATTCTACCCTGACTAGTTTCTCTGCTATTGTTCAGATTTTCCTGAATCACTTACATTTGGTAGTTGTTTTGTGCTGCATCTGTAGGATTTTACTACTAGAGTTATAACTCTACACTGAAGTGAATTTTTTTCTCAATATATGTTTTTATTTAAATTAGAAACCTGAATATTTCACATGTCAGTCCCAGCTCCCTCTCCCACCGCTCCTCCCTTGTCTCTCCACCAGTCCCACAGCCCCCCACCCATTCCCCACATCATTCCCCAGGGAGGGTGAGACCCTCCTTGGGGGGGATCTATAAAGTCTGTCATTTCATCCAGGGCAGAACCTAGGCCCTTCCCCATGTGTCCAGGCTGAGAGAGCATCCCTCTGTTTGGAATGGGCTCCCAAAGCTCATTCATACACCATAGTAAACACTGATCTCCTACCCAAGGCCCCAGAGATTTCTGTGGCCTCCTCCCTGGCACTACATTCATGGAGTCTGGATCAGTCTCCTGTTGGTCTCTCAGCCATCAGTCTGGGATTCAAGACCGCCCTTATCTGGTCAGCTGTCTTTGTGGATTTCATCAACATGGTCTTGACCCCTTTTGCTCATCACTCCTCCATCTCTGTCACTAGGTTCCAGGAGTTCAGTTCAGTGTTTAGCTGTGGGGATCTGTCTCTCCTTCCATCAATCCCTAGATGAAGGTTCTAGGATGGCATATAAGGTAGTCATCAATCTTACCATCAAGGAGGAGCTATTAATATAGTCTCTCCACTATTGCTTAGTTTGCTAGTTGGTATTATCTTTGTAGATCTCTGGAGATCTCACTAGAGTCAGCTCACTCCTCAAGCCTATAATGACTCAATCTATTATGGGATCTCTCATCCTGCTCTCCTCTATTCTTACCTCGACTCAACCTTCCTGCTCCCCTATGCCTTTTTCTCCCCTCATCTTATCACCCTCTCTTTTTCCTGGCTCCCTCTCCCCTCCTCTGATGTTCCCAATCTGCTCAGGAGATCTTGACTCGTTCCACTTCTCTGGGGTATCATGCATCTCTCTTGGGAACCTCCCTGATTCCCAGATTCACTGGCACTGGGATTGTAGGCTGACACTCCCCTGATCCATATATAAAATCCATATATGAGTGAGTATATACCATGGTTGTCTTTTTGTGTCTGGGTTACCTCACTCAAGATGGTGTCCTCTAGTGCCATCCATTTGCCTGCAAATTTCAAGATTCCATTGTTTTTCTCCGCTGAGTAGTACTCCACTGTGTAAATGTACCACATTCTCTTTATCCACTCTTCGGTTGTGGGGCATCTAGGTTGCTTCCAGTATCTAGCTATTACATATAATGCTGCTATGAACATAGTGGAACAGACATCTTTGTTGTGTGAATGGGAATCTTTTGGGTATATGCCCAAGAGTGGAATTGCTGGGTCTTGTGGTAGACTCAGACCCATTTTCCTGAGGAATTTCCATACTGATTTCCATAGTGGCTGTACAAGTTGGCACTCCCACCAGCAGTGTAGGAGTGTTCCCCTTTCTCCACATCTTCTCCAGCATAAACTGTCGGTGGAGTTTTTGATTTTAGCCATTCTGACAGGAGTGAGATGGTGTCTCAGAATTGTTTTGATTTGCATTTCCCAGATGGCTAGGGATGCTGAGCACTTTCTCAAGTGCCTCTCAGTCATTTTATACTCCTCTATTGAGAATTCTCTATGTAGTTCTGCAGCCCACTTTTTAATTGGATCCTTTGGTGTTTTGAGACTTGCTTCTTGAGTTCTTTGTAAATTTTGGAGATCAGTCCTCTGTCAGATGTGGGGTTAGTGAATATCTTTTCCCAATCTGTGGGCTGCCTTTTTGTCTTGCTGGCTGTGTCCTTGCCTTACAAAAGCTTCTCAATTTTAGGAGATCCCATTTATTAATTGTCGATCTCAGTGTTTGTGCTGCTGGTGTTGTGTTCAGGAAGCAGTCTCCTGTACCAATTCTTTCAAGGTACCTCCCACTTTCTCTTCTAAGAGGTTCAATGTGGCTGGATTTATATTGAGGTCTTTGATCCATTTAGACTTAAGTTTTGTGCATGGCAATGGACATGGATCTATCTGCAGTCTTCTACTTGCCAATATCCAGTTATGCCAGTAACATTTGTTGAAGATGCTATCTTTTTCACATTGCATAATTTTAATTTCTTTGTCGAAAATCAGCTGTTCATAGGTTTGTGGATTAATCTCAGGGTATTCAATTCGATTCCATTGGTCTACCTGTCTATTTTTGTGCCAATACCAAGCTGTTTTCAGGACTATAGCTCTATAGTAGAGCTTGAAGTCAGGGATGGTGATGCCTCCAGTCATTGCTTTGTTGAACAGTGTTGTCTTGGCTATCCTGGGTTTTTTTTGTTTTTCCATATAAAGTTGAGAATTGTTTTTTCAAGTTCTGTGAAGAATTGTGCTGGGATTTTAATGGGTATTGAGTTAAATCTGTATATTGCTTTCAGTAAGATTTCCATTTTTACTATGTTGATCCTACCTATCCAAGGGCATGGGAGATCTTTCCATTTCCTGGTGTCTTCATTAATTTCTTTCTTTAAAGACTCAAAGTTCTTGCGATACAGGTCTTTGTTTGGCTAGCATTACCCCAGGTATTTTATGTTGTTTGTGGCAATTGTAAAGGGTGATGATTCTCTGATTTCTTTTTCAGCCCTTTTATCGTCTG
This sequence comes from Mesocricetus auratus, assembly GCF_017639785.1. Taxonomy (NCBI): domain Eukaryota; kingdom Metazoa; phylum Chordata; class Mammalia; order Rodentia; family Cricetidae; genus Mesocricetus; species Mesocricetus auratus. The sequence goes on along the minus strand of NW_024429195.1, from coordinate 26,880,008 downwards.
TATATAGTAGGGTTACTGATTTTCCTGAGTTGATCTTGTATCCTGCCACTTTGCTGAAGGTGTTTATCAGCTGCAAGAATTCCCTGGTAGAGGTTTCTGGATCACTTATGTAAACTATCATATCATTTGCAAATAGTGAAAGTTTTACCTCTTCCTTTCCAATTTTTATCCCCTTATTCTCCTTTTGTTGGCTTATTGCTCTAGCTAGAACTTGAAGTACAATATTGAAGAGATATGGGGAGAGGGGACAGCCTTTCCTTGTTTCTGATCTTAGAGGAATTGCCTTGAGTTTTTTGATAAAAAAGGTGCTTTCTCAAAGAACATTATACTTCAGTTCCCTAATACCAGGCTGGGGTTCAAAAAATACCTCTCCTATTTACTATACACATTTTGGTTCCTCTAACTTTTCAGCTTCCTTAAGATTATGAGTACATTAAAAAAACACCTATAGAGGGTCAAGAAGCCTTTGACAAGATCCCAAATGGCACCTGCCCTCACTTCTACGTAAGACTTGGGCAATCCCCTTACCTTGAATGAATGTGACTCTTACTTTGGTGGCAATACCTCATCTGTGGTGTGTTATAATTGTTTCATGATGTTATCTAACATTGAGGTGTGGCATATTAAGCTGTGGTGGCACATGTGGTGATATCTTGCTTGTGCAAATAAAACTTATCATATGATCTTATCCTTTCTTCATCACTCCTGTCCCTATCTCCTTGTCAAGGCACTAGACAGGCATTAACAAGGTTTGGTTTAAGTGGCACAAATACCTGAACTGTTAAAGTAACTAGGAAGTGCAAAGCTGAAACCACAGTTTACTCATCTTCAGCTCATTGTCAAGAAACCCTTCCTTGTTTTTAAAATACACATTATCCAAAGGTCAGCCCTTCCCATTTATCCTGCTCAATTTCAAACTGTTCCATGCTTCCTATACCAGAAAGCTGAAGTCTTTGGGGTGCTAATTTTTACCACATAAGGTCATGTCTATTGTTCTTAACTGTGCATAATCTACAGATTTGATAAGATTTAAAAATTATTTTTATTTTAGTGTTTTGCATGCCTGTATATCTATGCATTGTGGGCATGCCTGTGAAGTCCAGAAGACAGCACTGGATTTCCTGAAACTATAATTACAGATGGTTGTTAGCAGCCATGTGGGTGCTGGGTCCTCTGGAAGAGCAGCCAGTACTCTTAACTGCTGAGCTATCTCTCTGGGCCCTGCTAAGATGGTTTTTATGATGTATCTACATCTTGACTACTTGTATTAGTTACTTTACTGTTGTGACATGATGGGAACAAATTAAGGGAGGAAGTTCTCCTTTGGTTCATGGTTTCTGCTCATATTGGGGGAGGCCATGACAGACAGCGCAGTTCCCATTGTGGCAGCCAGGAAATAGAGACTGAGACAGGAAGAGACCCAAGACCAGATAGACATAAAGACTTGTTCCCAGTGGCCCAATTCCTCCCATTGAGCCCCCCTCCTCGAGTCCTCAAAACCTTCCAAAATTGTGCCACCACCAGGAGATATAGCATTCAAACTATGAGCATAATGAGGGCATTTCACAGTTAAACCATAAGAATAATGACATTAAAATCTAAGGATTATACAATGCCTTACTCAGCTAAATGGACACCATAATAAACTACACCCTAAATACAAGGTTTCCTCTTGCAGTAGTTGTTAGTGAATTCAGAGATTTACAACTGATGAAAGTGCAGAGAATTAGAGGCTGTGTGGGTGGTGCAGGAGTCCACAAATTCTCACCCCCAGCCAGAAGGTATCGGCATTTGATGGATGCTAAAGGAGGGAGAGTCAACTGTCTTCTGATGAGGTCCCTGAAGGGCTGCCTGTGTTCTAGAAGATGCCCACACTCATGCATAGACAGCACTAAGTAGACCTGATTTTTTTAAGTATGTAAAACTGAGATGGAAAAGTAGTCAGGGGAAAGGAGGAGTTGGAGGGGAGTGGATAGGGGTGGGTTTGATCAAAACACATTATATTGACGTATGAAAATTTCAGTAAAGTTTTTCTAAAAAACTGAACACAGGCTCTTCAAAACAAACTCTTTTTCGGGTTGCTTTAATGCTGTAAGTACTGTCCTTTGTGTAGACTATGGAAATGGCCTTTTAATCACTGTCCCTTGTTTTCCTTTTAAATTCCCTCTTCACAAAGCAGCCAGGGTTATTTAAGTTTGTAAGACTTACATGAGATTCTGTCATCCCTCTGCTCACAACTTTTTAATGGTTTTGGATTCATTAGAATGGGAATCTCTTATCACGGTTCACAGGCCTGTGCACACTGCTTCACATCCAGAGGATCAACCACTACTACAAAGTCGGGTGAAGGGTGCCAATTTTTTTGAAGGTAATTCCTCCCTCCTCCATCCCCATGGGCTTTTAAACATTCCTCTTTCTTGCTCTGTTTGAAGAAAGATTGTTACTATGTAGACGAGGCTGGCCTTGAACTCACAATCCTGCTGCCTCAGCTTCCCTAGTGCTGGAATGATAAGTGTGGGCAGCAGTCTGGCCCCTGAAGTTTTATCCTGACTTTTCTAGCAGCAGATTCTTTGTATCCATGTAGTTTGGGATGGCTTTTTAACACGTTTTGCTTTTGAAAATTTTAACGAGTTTTCTTTGCGCTTTCCTGACCAGTGTGTTCTTGTATAGTACTCTAATTTCTACCAACCCATATTCTATACCATTAATTGACTTTTTAGCTTAATCTGGTATCAGATTCATGTATTGGTTCTTGTTCAATTTTAGTTTCCTCTGTTTTAAGTTTTGCAAGTTGTATTTTAAAAAATCAGCTTTGTCGCTGGTGTTTCCAGCAGATGTCTCCGAGTTTCTTTTACTTACAGCAACAAAACCAATCCGGCTTTCTGTTAGTTTGCTAGTTGTTCAAGACCAAACCTTCTCATTTTGCCCTGGCTGGTCTTGTTCCAGGCTCAAGGGACATTCCTGCCTCTGCTCTCTGATGTCAAGGACTAGGAGCATCAATTTCTGTGTCTGGCTCAGCATCGGTCTCTTGTTGCTTGCTTTGGCCTTTTTGGGTTTGATTGTTTATTGTTTCTGTAGGGGTGGGCCTTATTTAAGTATACTTTTCTTATATTCCTGATTGTCTTTATGTCTACGATGTGTATTTGAGAATTTGTTTGGGGAAACTGGGGTATGCAAATGGAAGACCACTAAGTTTTGTCTGCTTCTTCTGGGCTTCCACCTTAAACTGAGCCTAAGTCTTGAGCTAGCAATGCAATCCAGGCTTTAGTGTCCTTCAGTACTGTTTCACCTCTGGTCATACTGTCCTAGGCTTGCTTCTCGTACATGGAGGGGATGTCTTCACAGGGCTTTTCATTTGGCAGCATGTTTCCAGTGCTGCAAGGCCACCAAAGCCAGGCATTGGATTTACCCAGGCTGGCAAATCCCTTCAAGGCAAAGATGGCTCCCTTGCCCACCTCCCTCTGGCATCCATTCACCTTCCAGAGTACTTATGTTCCCTTTATCTTTGGCCCTTTAAGAAACTATCTTGTAGCCGGGCATTGGTGACAAACGCCTTTAATCCCAGCACTCGGGAGGCAGAGGTGGGTGGATCTCTGAGAGTTTGAAGTCAGCCTGGTCTACAGAACAAGTTCCAGGACAGCCTCCAAAACAATACAGAGAAACCCTGTTTTGGAAAAAAAGAAAGAGAGAGAGAGAGAGAGAGAGAGAGAGAAAGAAAGAAAGAAACTATCTTGTTATTGCCTTGAAGATTTAGAAAGATGCCTTATTTATATACTTTTGATATTTTTAGCAAAGGCATTGAGTCAAACAGAGGAAATAGCTTCACTTCAAATCCACATTTTACTAATGTGGTGTGGCTCTGTGGCTTTGGACAAGCCCTCAGTTTCTCCTCCATAAAATGAGGGCAAGGATACATGTATGGACTGGGAGTTGGCTCAGGGGATAAGGTACTTGCCTTGAACAAGTGAGTTTGGATTCCCAGAACTTGTGTGACAAGCCAGGCATGGTCGAGAGAGACTGGAGTTCCAGTGGTGGATTTGGAGACAATGGAAGACAGTGGAAACTCAATGGCCTTGTAGCCTACTCTACTTGGTGAAGCTCCAAGCCAATGAGAGACCCTGTCTCAAACAGAAGGTACAAGGAATTGGAGGACAGACACCTCACCCGTGACCTTTCCATGTGAGAATCTGCAACATGACTCCAAATCCCCCCATCCCATGACAGTGCCTAACATAGGGTTACATGTAAAAGATAGTGCCAACCTTTAGCAGGTCAGTTATTATCAGTTATATATTGTTAGTATTGTCACAGTGCCACAATTATTTCCTGCATGCCACCAACTTCAAAAGTCGTCATTTTGTTTTTCATTGTCTTTTAGTTTTCTCATAGAATGTAAGCTCAACATTTTTGTTTTCCATTGTAAATTAAACTACCATTTTAGATGAATCCATTAATACACTCGGATTTGCATTATAAAAGCATCAATCCTAGTGATTCATTGATTGAGCACAGACAAGCCTTATGTGGAGAAATAAGCAATCTAAATTCTATTCAATATCACTTTGTCATCTAAAAGAGTGATTTTTTAAAAAATCATCTTGATCCAAGAAGAATGAAGGAATAATTGCCAAAGTAGTTTGCATGCACAGCATACGATTTCTGTGTTTTAACCGGCACCTTTAATTATTAAAAAAACAAGATGTGTTAGTTCAAGCCCCTTCTTTTAAAATTACATACGCACTCACCTTCCCAGCATCTTGATCCTTCATCATTTACCATGACCACAAACTCTTGAGTGGAGCCATCACTCCATCTCCAGGGGCTCAGGGGTGTGTTAGCACGTGATTTCTTACACGACACTCCTTTGATGGAGCTGCTGCACTAAGCACCCTATTCAGCAACAGTGAAAGGGCTGAACTGCAAACATGACTGGCAGTGAAAGCCTCCTGGTAGGGGCTGATTGCCAAGGTGTGTCTCTTGGAATGTGAACGCCCATCCGCCACCTGTCTTTGCCCCCATTTGGAAACTCTGACGAATGTGGCTCTAGTTCCATGTGACACTGGGCTTGTCTTCAGAAAAGCTTGGCACTCTGATGCTAGCACGACATCCCTACTCTGTTCCCAGGGCAAGTTCCCTTGCAAAGTCAGGGAAACGCACCCCACGTCTCTTTAATTGCCTTCTAAGGGAGAAGCACTCCTCACCTTTAGTAAAGGTTTTAGTGATTATACTTGGTTCTTAGCAATATAAGCTTTTATAGTCTTTCTGTTCACAAAACATACAGACCTTTGCAGAAAGAGCTCTTGTATTCTGTGATGTGGACACAATGGCATCGTTTGTTAGTCTCTATTCCATTCATTATGAAAACACAGACTTTAGCCTCTTCGGTGAATAATTTGACAGCTTTTTGTGTCTGTCCTAATGTTACTTAATCTTATGGGGAGAGGCCAGGTTAAATGGAAGCATGCACAAGTTCAAGTTAGATGTTCAAGTCTTCTTATTTGCTTCCTTATTGAGATTTTAATTTTGTAACCTGATTAAAATTCCCTGTGCTCTTTTTATGTTCTCCACTGCTTGAAGAAATTTCTGCTATGTCTGTATCTAATGATTTTGAGTGTAGCCATCTTTCCAATGGATCAATGTTTTTATATTAATGCTTATAAATTATATTTACTATATTAGTATTACCAAATCCCCAAATACCAGATCTTGGACTTCAGATGTTCAAGCCCTAAATTTAGGAAACAAATGTTTCTTATACATGCTCTATTTTAGGAAAGTGGGTCATCATATTATTTTCACTACACTGTCTCCACAAGTTCTGATACTTTGTAAAGGCAAATGACTCCCCCCTCTTGCCATCTGATGACCAAGACCTGTTCAATTCTTACAGGTTGAATTCACAGGGTGTGATTGATCCTGGTCAGTCCGAGGACACTGTCCCAAGGGTAGGTTGTATTTGTTATTCCCTATTCTTCTAACTACAAAATAGCCATAAACAAAGGAAAGGTATGGTGGTTTGAATAGGGATGGCTCCCACGGACTCAGGAGTTTACTTGGCCACAGGGAGTGGCACTATTATTCGGTATGGCTTTGTTGGAGAAGTATATCACTGTGGAGGTGGGCTTTGAGGTCTTACATATGCTCAAGCCATGCCTAGTGACACAGTTGCTTCTGCTGCCTTTGTACCAATATGTAGAACTCTCACCTCCTTTTCCAGCACTGTGTCTGCCAGCAGGCTGCCATGCCTCGCTATGATGATAATGGACTAAACCTCTGAAACTGTAAGCCAGTCCCAATTAAATGTTTTCCTTTATAAGAGTAGCTGTGGTCATGGTGTCTCTTCATGGCAATAGAAATTCTAACTAAGACAAAACGGTTGTTCAGTAGTTGTGCGGTCAACTGAATTTGGTGGGCCAGTTGTTATGGAGGGCAGGCTTCCCTGGTGATAAGACTGCTAAAGACAAACGCTGGCTTGTTTTACGTCCTCCCACCAGACACCTCCCTCTCGCTTTCCTTTCCCCATTCCTGCTTTCTGTTCTCCATCTCCTGCTCTCTTCTACAGCTCACAGCTGTGTGAACAGCGTCTTTTCCAGCTTCTCTTGGTTCCTTTTGCTTCATGTCCACAAAGCCAAATCTTATCTCACATATTCCCAAAGACAGAAAGAAAGGGGAAGATGAAGCTGTCACTCCTCCAATGCTCTGGTGGAGTTGACATGCTAGTTAAGTATTGTTCACAATCGATGATTTTCATAACAGCACAGCAAGACCCTGGACTCTGTGCAGCTTCACAAGACAGCAACGGACCTAATGCTGATCAAAATTCTTGCCCACCTTTCTCATTGGCCTCCTCAACACCCCTTCATCCATGTGACCCTTTTAGGAGGGGCTAGTTGCTTTACAAGCCAGTGAAGACCTCTGAAGTCAATAGAGTACTGCATTCTTGTTTACTTCAGAAGACATAGCTAACAGGACTAGATTTCATCCTTGATGAAAAGCGACACAAGGAGAAACACTTCCGTATCCCTGGACACTATTATCTGTGAGAAGATGCTTGGACTTGCTCCAGCCACATAAATCAAAGATGTTTTCTTAGAAGACAGTACAGAAAAAGAAAATCCATCCATTAGTTCTTGAATTAATTAGCCATGAAGTCCTCCTATTTAGGATTCTTGAAATAATTTTTTATTGTTTACATTAGTTTAGTTTTTTTTCACTTACAGCTCAAAGCAGGCCAATTAATACATCTTAGTAGTCAAAGAAGTTCTTATGTAGAATTATTTTCTCATGTGAAAACAAAGAAAGCATGAAAAATGGAAAGTGGTACAATATTTGGAGCAACAGGAGGTAGGGGAATCTTCCTGAACCTGTCATTTCCCCCTAAGGAAACTATCACTATGCTACCCTCTGTTATGAGATGCTAAAGCAGATCTGTGGAATTTTGTAGATGGGAAGCCAAGTGGCAGACATAGTAAGTAAAATGGAAACGGGATTCCTCACAACAGTTCTCAGGAGCAGGATCGTTCGCTTAAAAGGGAGGCCCTGATAGTCAGCTGGAAGAGCGCTACCTCAAACAGGAGACCTAGAATGTGCTTTAGGGCATTACCTTTGAAATGACACTGACTCACATCCATTTTTGAGAATTTAGTAGCAAAGTAGAAAGGGAAATCACCAAATAAATATACCCTGAAGCTATTTGTTATGATCAAGACTTGTGTATTATAAACAAGTCATTCTAGATGACGATTACTTATTAGAAACTCTAAGGTAAGCTGGGTTGTGCGCCAGCTAGGTATGGGCTCTAAATAACTAAACCTTTTCCTCTTCCCTTGGCTCTCTCCATTCCTTAGCAGTGTAGATTATTGAATCTGGGGATGGTCTCCTCCAATGACTTTCCCAGTAACAGGATGTGTTCATCTGCCCCAGACACCTGGGTTGAGACTGGAGAAGGGGCAGTTTCTCAAGGAGAAAGTAGGTTTTGTCTCAGGAAGAACAAAACTATTTGATGAAGTGGCAACATCATCAAAATCATTGCATGGATTAGAGCTCATGTTTTATCTTATTTCAGCTGTTACAGGGAAAGGCAAATGCTATTCAGAAGTCAGAGAATTTTCAATCTACTGTGAATTTATTTTGATTTTTAAAATAATACAACAATTGAGTTTTGAGAATTGGGTTAAGACTTGTCTTTTATCTATTCATTTCCAAAAACTAATTCTACTTCTAAATGGAAGGGGATTTGTGAAGTCACACATGTATAAACCTCAAATTTAAGTTGAAAAGGGGGTGAAATTGAAACTAGAGACAGTATGCATATTTCCAAATCAAAAAGATGTCAGATCTGTGATAACAAAGCAAGATTCCCGAGTGAAAGCATCCATTACACTCCATCAAAGCAACAATTACAGAGTCTTGGAAGCCTCACCCATGAGACTGGGTTCACAACAGCCTTTGATTGTCTTTGAAAGGCAATTTAGTTAGTGAGTTGACATCACACATTAGAAAACAGTGTGGGTCCCATCCTTTCTTAAACAGTGTGCATCAAAACCTTCCAGTGTCAAATACTGAACTTGCTGAATTATGGGCAAAATTCCCAAAAAGACTTCCCGTAAAGTGGGAGGCCAACTTCGAATTTCCACAGAGCTGCCATGTAAAGTGTATTTAGGGATTTGCCTTCTAAAGAACCAGCTCTCTGCGTGAATTAGAGAGTGCCTCATCTTCACTGGCGCAAAGACAAAGACATTAGTTTCTTGTCCCAAAATAACAAGACATTCTTTCTTTCAAATAGCGGTATCCTTGAAAACATCGAGGTAATTTATAGATACCCTGTAATTGTGAGACACCATGTTATTCCAAAGGCTGAAGAAAAATTAGCTATTTAAGAGGCGGTTTATCTGAGTCAAAACTATGGCATGGCTTTGCAAGGAGTTTTCTTGTATCTCATGCAAACCAAACTCCTTTTTAAGTCATCACCTGATGTTACAAGCAGTTCATGAAGTTAGACCTGGGATGGGAGTGGAAGTCTTGACCAAATGATGACACATCAAAAAACAAATAAAAAATGCTTTTCTAAGTCACTCAACATGACCTTTTACATCATATTAATGAGCCAACATCCATCATCACAATGTACGGTAATATATTACTCAGAGGGAAAAAAAACAAGTATATGAAACTAAAATTGACCACAGACATTTTTCCCTTGTAAGGAAGAAGAGTCATAATTTCGTTTCAGCAGAGAAGTAAATCTCAACACTGCTTCTTTGTGGAAAGGATGAAGTGAGGCCTGGAGTGGAAGCCTTAGTCTTCGGCCATTGAGAGGAGCTATGCATGATGGGGTACACTTAGAATAGCACTCATGAGGCTGAAGAAAGAAGACCCCATGCTACACAGTAGGTTCAAGCCTAGCCCAGGTGCACAGTAAAACTGTCTCAATTTTCCTTTAAAGAGGGGCTTGACATGGCATTGAGAGAGAACGATCAGGCAGAGTGATTGTGCTCTGTACTGTCAACAGTAGGAAGAAGTACTGTCATCGTTAGGTTAAGTGGCAGCAAACGGAGGCAGAGCAAGAGACGAGTAGCAGCCAGAAGCTAGAACTGATGGAGTAGTCAAGGCTCTTCAGGAGCCCCTCAGCAAATACAGTAGCATTCTATCATCTAAGAAGGACGAGTCCCAAGACCCCCAGCATATGCATGAGTTCATAGAAAGGACCTAACCCTGAGTAAAAGCCCTGAGCTACCGTGGCTGTGAAGACAATGAGCTAAATGGCATCTGATGACTTCTGGGGAGCAATGTATTAAGTGTAGATCTGTTGAGCAAGGAGCTGACTCAGTCTCAGGTGGAGAGAGCAGGATGACATAAACTCTGGCCACACAGACTGTGATATTTAACACTTACGAATTATTTATTTGTGGAAATTTCCACTTACTATTTTTGAAGCATGATTAACCAGGGATAACTGAAACTATAGAAATTAAAACTATAGGTAAGGAAGGTTGGTGTATTTAAATTTTCTGCTCCAGAAATATGGGATGTTACTTTCTTGTCATTCATTGGAATTTTCACATTGTTTTGCTACACATAGAAAATGCAATTGCATATTTTTTGTGGAAATTTAAAGAAAGTGTCTTGAGTTCCACATTCAAGGAAGCGTGAATAAGAACTATGTAGATAACACATCACGAGGCAAAATTCTGTAGGGTAAGAACTTGTTTCAGGTGCGTAGCCCAAGGTTGGTTCTGAAATTTTGGCATGAGACTTGCCTCAGTAACTGTGGGTTGGAATTGTTTGTTGCTTTGTTTGTTTGTGTCTACATTTGAGACAGAACCCCAGATAACCCAGACTGTTCTCAAATTGCTGTGTATCCAAGGATGGACTAAAACTTCTGATCCTCCTGCCTCCTCCTTACCAGTGCTGATATTATAGGTATGGGCCACCACATTTAGTATTAACACTGAGGATGGAGTCCAGATCCTCAAGAATGCTAGGTCAGTACTCACCCAATTGAGATGCATCCAAGACCAGATGACTTCATTATTAACAGCAATAATTTCTGGCATGTATTAAAAGATTTGCTAGTGCATATCATTCCCTGAACTCAGGGCAATTGAGAGATGATTTAGAATGCAAAGCTAGCCAAAAGCCACAGAGGTCAGACAGTGGTGACACACACCTTTAATCCCAGCAGCCATACTAGCCAGCCATAGATTAAGGGTAGTGACACATACCCTTAATCCCAGGACTCAGAAGATAAGCATATGGATCTCTGTTAGTTCAAGGCTGAACTGAGCTACACGAACTGATCCAGTCCTAATGAAAAACAGCTCACACAAAGGTGATCTCAGCACTTGAGATTACATGCCTTTAATTCCAGCACTAGGGAGGTAGAGACAAGAGTGATATGGTCAATACAGAGAAACCAAAACAAAAAAAGAGTGATATGCTTAGGGAGAGAAATATAAAAGGAAGAAGCAAAGGGTCTTGTGCCGACAGGGAAGGCCTAGGACTGCAGTCTGAGGCTTGGTGGAGAGCCGTGCAGTCAGCATTGTTCTCTGAGGATTTGAGAGGACAGCACAGCCCTTTCAGACTGAGGCAGAGGTAAGAACTTGTGGCCAGCCGCATTGCTTTCCTGATCTTTCAGCTTGAACCCCAGTATCAGTCACTGGGTTTATATTAATCATATTACAAAAGCCCATTTATTAACCAACGGTAGTTTGTAGAGCCACCCTTCAGTGCCTGTGGGAGATTGATACCAGTATCTTCACAGATGCCCAAAGCCCAATGTGCTCCAGTCTCTGAGTTCATATCCACCTGACTACTCACCTCATCTACCGATCTCCACTTTACTCATAATACTTACTGCAATGTAAATGCTGTGTAATATTTTTTTAAATTCAGGGCCCTACTATGTAGCTCAGGTTGGCCTTGACCTCCTGATCTTTCTGTCTCAGACTCCTGAGACAGCACCATGTCTGAGGCTGATGCTATGCAGATCATTGCTATACTATATTATTTATGGAATAATTACAAAAAAGCATTCACATATCTAGTGCAGATGAAATATTAAGCAGCATGCTTGATCCCCAATTGGCATGTGGGGAGGGGCTTTTCATAACATCATCGGTTCCATCATTTTAGCAGATACTTTGTACATGTCCCTTACCTTTAGTATAATTAAAGGCTGATTTTAAATAATATCCCAAATGCCTAGGCTTTCCTTCAGCTTTGAAAGAAATCTTTATTATCTATGACAGCTGCTGGCTTCCAGGTTGGTGTGCGTAGAAGGTAAAGGAGGCACTGATATTCAGTTCTAGCCTTGTGAGAATTATCACCAAACTGAGCAAATATAGGAAACGTTAAAATAGAACAGCAAGGTATGAAATTCTGAGTTGAAGCTCAAGACTCAGGCAGTGTGGTATAAAGTTATGGAGTGAGAAAGAGAGGAGATTCTTGGTTCCGGGATACCGTGTGAGTGAGATGAGCTCTGTCACACGGTCTCACTGGGCTTATTTGGTATAGTCTTGCTATGAACCTAAGCAAGATGATAAAAGGAAAATTGATTTGTAAACCTCCAAGAGAAACCCTGGTATTCATTTTGGAATTCTACTGCAAACATCATCATCTTCCTGATATTTAAAATGGTTCACAAGAAGGTAAGGCTACAATAGCATGTTGAAGTAAATAATCTTATGTTTAGAAAGCCCCCTGCGTTTTTTAAAAAGAGGGTCTCATGTAGCCCAGGCTAGTCTCCAACTCACTATAGCCAGGAAGACCTTGACTTTCTGATCCTCCTGCCTCTAGTCCCTAAGTTCTAAGTTATAGGCTTATGCAACCATGCCCAGATTTACACAGTACTGGGGTCAAACTCAGGACCCTGTACAAGCGGGGCAAGCACTCTACTGAAAAAGCCATACCTCCAGCCCTGAATACCACTTGGGTTTTTATTATTATTATTCATTTTCTATTTTATGTGCATTGGTGTTTGCCTGCAGGTATGTCTGTATGAGGGCATCAGATCTCCTGGAACAGGAGAGACAGACAGCTGTGAGTTGCCATGTCGGTTCTGGGAATTGAGCCCAGGTCCTCTGGAAGAACAGCCGGTGCTGCTGAACCATGTCTCCAGCCCCAAATGCCACTTTGTAAACACTCTTACTTACCTTTTCATGTTGGGAGAATTACTGGCAGGAGTAGATAGGAAGTGTGACAAGAAGAATGGGTGCTACTGAGGAGAAAAGGACAAAACATAGTCATCTCAGATTCTGCCCTCTGTCTCACCCTGACCACGGCTGCACAGAACCTGTCCCCTTTATGTCCAGAGCACTGAAGCACCTTGTCTTCACTCCATCCTCATCGCCTACATCAGGCCACTGTTGCCTCTTGCAGGCATTGCATCGGCCTTCATAAACACATTCTCCACAACACAGGAGGGTTTGCTTTCTAAAATGCAAATGTGATTGTGTTAATTGTCAGTTTCAAGTCTTAGACCATCTTTCCTTGCTGCACAAGGTCCAATGTTTAAGTCCAACTCTTCATGAGTAGCTTTTACTTCTTTGCAAGTACCTACTTGTACCTTACAGTCCAACTTGACTCTCATGCAGCTCTTCAAATAAGACACTGTGATGGTTATTCTTGGTGGCCAACTTGACTATATCTGGAATGAACTATAAACCAAAAATGAAGGGCACACTTGTGATCTGGATTTTGAGGCAAGAAGACAACGCCTCTTTAATCCAGACCTTGAGACTGAATGACACACCTTTAATCTGGGTCCCTTCAATGGCATTGGAGCCTACTTTGGGATTCCAGTGTATACAGAAGTTGGTACCAGGGACTTGGGTATTGCTGTGTTTTTTTTGGAGGAATTTGGACTTTGGTACTTTGGGTTATGAAAACAGTGGAATGCTTTAAGCACTGCTTAGTGGGCTATACTAACAGGAGCATAGAAGACAGAGATGCTAAGTGTTATTTGAACTGTGGGGAGCTCACATAAGATATTTCAGAGGAGAAGAATTTTAGGATGTTTCCTGGAGACTGTTCTTGTGATATTTTGGTGAAGAAACTGGCTGCCTTTTGCCCTTGTCCAAAGAGTCTGCCTGAAGCTAAAGTGAAGAATTTTGCATTAATTCCATTGGCAGAGGAAATCTCAAAACAGCCTAATATAGACTCTATCATGTAGATATTAGTGATAATGCTAATGACGATTTATAATGAAAAGTAGCAAGTTGAGCATGGTAAACTACAAAAAAATACATTTTTGAGGACAAAAAGAACACTAGAAAGCAGAATGGAGCTAAATTCTTTGTTCAAGGAGATAAACAGATTAAGAAGGGAATAAAGGGAGATCTCAAGGCAAGATTCCACTAAGATAAATTTCCAACTTGTGGAAAGGAATTAAAGTTTAGAGCTGGGTATGGTGAGGCATGTCTTTAATCCCAGCACTTGCAAGGTGGAGGCTGACGAATTTCTAAGTTTGAGGCCAGCCTGGTCTAAAGGTCAAATTCAAGGACAGCCAAGCTTAGGCAGTAGAGGAAAGCAGAAAGCTGGTGAAGATGTAATTGAACAAGGGGGCCATGTACCAGCTCCAGTAAGGAACAGAACTTGGCAGCTTTGGCCATGTGGTTCTGACTTCAGACTTAGGGATAGAAGAAATGGGTTATAGGAGTTTCCTCCTCACCTAAGGACAGCTGCTGAGGCCAGGCATGTGTCAGGGGTGTCCCTGAATGGAGACCTAGTAGAGAGATCATTGTATGAAGCTGTGAAGTTGAAGCCTGGATTGCCTTGGAGAACCCAACATGTTAGAGATGCCAGAGTCATGAGATACCTGCCAAGGAGAGCTGCTATCAGACAGTACAACCAGCCCAAGAGAAAGAAGTGTGTTTCAGTTAACAAAGCTGAATGGAACTGGAGATCTGAAGAGCATTTGAACATCAGACATAAAGATGCAGAGTTTGGAGTTTGCCCAGCTGGTCTGGGATCTTGTTCTGGTCTAGTATTTCCTCACTATGCTTCCTTCCCTGTGTTTTAGAATGGTAATGTATATCCCATGCCATTATATCTTGGAAGTATGTGATCTCTTTTTTGATTTTGATTTTTATAGGGGGATTGCAGTTGAGAGATTGCCTTGTGTCTCTGAAGAGACTTTGAACTTTGAAACAAGTTTGAGACTGTTACAAACTATAGAAACTTTTGAAGTTGGACTTACTGCATTTTTTTGCATTGTGATATAGGGGCCAGGGAGCGGGATGTGGGGTAAAAGAAAATGACCCCCAAAGGGAGTGGCACTATTAGGAGTTGTGTCACTGTGGTGGCAGGCTTTGAGGCCTCTTCTGTTCAAGCTTCCTTTAGTGTGACCATCAGTTGACTTCCTGTTGTCTGCAAGATGTAGCACTCTCAACTCTAGCACTATGTCTGCCTGCACGCAACCATGCTCCCTGTCATGATTATATTGGACTGAACCTCTGAAACTGTAAGCAAGCTGCCACAATTAAGTGTTTTCCATGTAGGTGTTGCCTTGGTCATAATGTCTCCTCACAGCAATAAAACCCAAATTAAGACAGCTGCTGTCATACTATGGCACCCATGAGTCACCTTTGTTTCTCTGGCGAGTTTTCACCCATCCCTTAAGATTCATCTCTATATAGAAACCTCTTCCCCATTTGCTCCTATATGACACTCACAGTCAAATTAGAGGCTCCCCCGCCAACCACATTGTCCAACTTCCTCTTAGTACTTTCCCCACAGACAGTATAATTATTTTTTTCTCAATCAGTCCCACTAGACTGTAAACTCCTGAGGTTAGGGACTTCCTCAAATCTGCAACCTTAGCATCCAGTACATATGGATTCTGAATAAACATTGGAAAACTGGATGCATCTGAACCAACCTCAAAGTTCCCCATTTTCCTGTGGCTTTGAAATTGACTGAATTAGCAATACATCATAGAAAAACAGCCTGATGCAATTTTCTGTCTTATGTATTCAGCATGGAAATTCTTTCAATCAAGATGACTGGAGTTGTAATCATTTAAAAGAGGTGTCACCAACTAAATGAACCCTTGTGCTTGGGAAAATGAGGAGAATGCAGTGATTAACAGAAAAATCCCACCCAGACATTTCTCTCTGTGCCAGGCTCCTCTCTCTTGGAACCTGCAGTAAAGTTGTGACTACATCAGTCATAGGCATTACTGCCCTACCATCGTTCACAGCAGAATAACAAAAACACATAAAAGGAAATCACAGGAAAAGGAGGCAAAGGAAAATGAAGTGTTTCTGTCTAAGAAAGTTTCTAAAGGAAGAAATTCAGCACCAAGGGGCCAATATCTGGTAAAAACATTTGTCTGACTGTGGACACAAATCAGAACACTGTATTTATAGTGGGTGGCATGGAAGAGGTCAGTGAGGGACATAACTATTTAAATTGATTTTTGTTCCTCTGTAAAGGCAAATAAATATCACAGGCTTACCCGGAAAGATTGAATGAGATATACTAGTCAAGACTCACTCTCTGGGAAACTACAATGTACAACAGACTCAGTAAGAAAGCTGGAATCCCCAGACCCAAATTGATTTGGTTGTCTTTCATTATCAATGAGGTTTTTTTAATAAAAGAATTTCTAGCTTTCCCCCCTCTTTCCTATTTTGCTTTTGTCTTTAGAGGCACATATTATTAAAATCTATGAGAAAACTGGCTCCCCCGCAAAGTCTCAGTGCGTGTTCCATATAAAAGGACCCGCAAATAGAAGGGCAGTAGTATGCCACCCTCTTCTTTCTTCCAACTTTCACTATTTCCCTTCTTTTATTTTTGAAACAGGTTCTCAAATAGCCCAGTTTGGCCTTGAGCTCAGTATGTAGCTGAGGATGAATTTGGATCCCAGATTCCCCACATTCCACCTTCCAGGTGCTGGGAGTACAGGTGTGCACCACCACACCTGGTCTGTGGAGTACTGAGGATTGAACCCAGGACCTTGTGCATGCCAGGCAAGCGCTCTACCCACCGAGTCACACCTTGAGCCCTAGCACCAACTCTTGTAGTACCTTAGCCTGTCTGTCAGCATTCCATGACTGCCTCATACCAACTGCCCCTGAGTTCCCAAGGTCTCTTGCTCCATTACCTCCAGCCCTAGCTGTGTCACTCGGCTCTTCACAGGGTCACCTTGCAGCACAGTGTTTTGGGGTTTCCTATTACCAGTGCTTCCACATGGGATTCTGAGGGACCTGCTGGGCATTTGGTTTGCAGCACATAATATATTCACAGGAGCAAGGAACCAAAATGTGCCTTTCTTCCATCCTACCTAAGGTTCAGTCCACATGGCCTGCAGACAGTGCCTCTGGACCAACTCTAGATACCCACGATGGTGACCAACTAATAACACACTGATAACACTGTGTTGGCTTCCTTCCCATGATGTGCTTCACTTACTGGGTTCCCCACTGCTATTGCTGCCACTGATGCTCAGAATGAATGACCTGAATGTAAACTCTGTCTCGATTCTCTTTTTTTCTGGGGATGCTGGGCCAAGCCACTCTCCTAAGTTTCTACAATAGATAAGCCTTTTCATGACTAAATATAGGGTTGGGAATGCAGTTTTTAAAAATATTCTTTTCATGGTCTGGCAATAGTAAGCTGTCATGGGGTATACTTAAAATATCATAAAGTATTCCTTCTCAGGTCTCTTCTCTCTTTCCAAGTTTCATCTTATTGACTGATTCCATTGTATCATGTCAGTAGTCTACAATTCAATGCCTATGAAAGCTAGTCTAAACCTTTGGATCCAGCTGTACTAAAGAGTACACAGGATAAAAGTCAAAAGTTCGAGTCCTTGTGAAGTGACCAGAAACAGCCATGAGTGTCACTGTCATACCGTCTTCGTAAAGCTCCTTATATGATTGCATCAACAAGAACAATGCTTAGTCCAACTGTGTACACAGTGTTATCAGATAAACATCATTCCCCAGTTTCCCTGCAATTAGGCTGGGGCTGCCAGACTCTACTGGGCAGTGAACAGAAGCAATTCACATCACTATGAGGCTAGACTGCTAGGAAGTTCCCATGTCCAATCCACTCACTCCCTTCTGTGGTAACATGAGAAGCCACCTGCGGATAATGACCACAGGGCATAGGTGGGCCCTGAAAAACCAAAATGAGATGAATCCCTCATTTCCCATCAGTGTCACAGTCACCAGATCACACTGAGTGAATGACAAAGCCTTTCCATTTTAATCTTCTGAGACTTGGAGGTTGTTATGGCAACTCCCAATTCACTCTCCATGCTGTGTCTGGAAGTATTCTTCCTCCAAATTGATGCTCTCTTTCCCACATTTTTGGTCATCAAAATCCTACCAGTGCTTAAAGATCCAACTGGAATTTTTGATGCACAGGCATTTTAATGATCACTACATCTGACAATGGCATTTCTCCACTCACGTTTCTGGAGGTACTTGCTCCATATCCTATTCATACTTCAAATGGGCACTGCACTGCTTTGCTATTTGATTTTTGATGTGTATGTATTTACTTGTCTAACTGGATTATAAATTCCCCACAGGAAAAGATTATTATTATTAAATCCCCAAAGCAATTATCGCCAAGCTGTGTAGGAGTCACACCAGGAATGGAAAGTCAGAAGTCAAGCTTCTAAACGTCCTAAAAATATCCTAGTATGACTTTAATGTGGACTAAATATAAGAAGTTGGCCCCTATAATTCTGACTCAAAGATATATCAAGGAATTCTCTGAGGATAAAGTTAATTCCTGTGTATAAATGAGATGCTCAGAAATACATTCATTTGCTTTCTTTCCTTAAGGGCTAAATGTTGTCATTACTTCCAAATCTCAGAAATGCATGATAAAAAATCTCAAATTTGAAAGGAAGAATTGGAGTGTGAGATCTTTCTGAAAATTCCTGATACTACAGATTATCTCCACCAACATTAGCTTCCTGCGGAGCCTGAAAGTTCAGTAAAATTCTTTCTGCATCTAATTTTTAGATAACAGCAATGCTGCATATGTCCTTATAGCACTGAATCTGTTCTTTTGACCCTTTATGTTAGTCAGTGATACCCCTCTCTACTTTCCCTCCTCTCATGGAAGATTGCCCTGCCAAGGTTTCTCTTTCAGAGAGTATCGAGATAATGCTACTTAACTGGTAACTGAGCAAATGGGTTGAATGACCTGCTTTGATATAAAGACGAAGAACCATCATATCTTAAAATAAGCACAGAATTTAACATTTTTCTATATTACTCTTCAGAGATGCTGGAAATTGTGTGAAGCTGGAAAAAACGTCCACTGTAAATTTTGCTGCTGCTGCTGTGAGTCAGCTTTGCGGTGCTGGCATCGATGGACACCCCGGTTCATTCTGAAGACCTGTGTGCAGACAATTTGCCCTAGTTCGTCCTAAAGACCTCAGCGAGCCAGCTTTGCGGTGCTAGCATCGATGAACACCCCCGTTTATTCCAAAGGCCTCCATGCAGACAGTTTGCTTCTCTGTACAGTCAATGCACTTTCACGTTGAGCTGGGCAAAAATACTTCTACAATCATAGAGTTCATGGCCCCCAATCTGCAGTTTCTTCTCCATTGAAGCCACTTGTATGGGGGATCAGTCCCTGCTGATTCTAATAGTGGCTTTAACAATCACAGGGTATTCAGTCTTGTCCCTTTCAAGTCCCCAGTACAAGGTATTAATGATGAAGAGTAAATTTTCCAGCCTTCCAATGGCAACTTGAAATGGTATCACAACGCAGGATGGGTCTGTGAGAAGCAAGGAAATGTTTCGGGAACTTCCTGGCTTTCTTGTATTTTGGCCATAATTTAACTTCTGGTAGACAAGAATAGAGGATAGAACAGGAGACAAATATTCTACTTCACATGTTTCCACTCCTGAGAACTCTACTGTGAGAATTGCCGTTTGATATGTAGTTAGAGCTGATTAAAAATGGCCACCCCTGAGAGGTTTCAACAGAAGTTTTCAAGCTGTGTTTCTCAGTCATGTGTATTGTGTGGTTAGGCATACCTCAGCTGCCAAATGTGTACCATGAGTCCTAGTCCCTACCCCTCCAACACAGTTGTTATTTTAAAAATGCCTGCAGAAAATTTATATCTAAAAAAATGGATTCTTCTGAGAAAGAAAGGGAGGGAAGAAAGAAAAAAGAAAAGAAAGGAAAAAGAGATGAGAGAGGAAACGAGAGAGGAGGGAGGAGGGGAGAGGCAGAAGAGAACAGGAGGGAAAGAGATCTCCAAATGATAGAACCAGTGTGCAGAGGTTTTATTTTACTCCATCAGCATAATCAACACAGTTTTCCCTGTGTCCAAACAACCAAAACACCATGGGGGAGCTTGTTCTGGTGTCTATGCTTATCCTTTTTCTAGTAGTGTGATTTCTTTTGGGAGAATTGTCTCACAGGAAGTGTAATGCCAGAGGTAGCAGTGACCTCCCTTCAGGATGGAAATGACAGCCTTGTCCTCTTCAAGCCCCCAAAAAGGACAGTCAGCTGGGCTTCATCTTCCCAGGGCCCACTGCTCTCTCAGGTCTTTGAATTAGGAGTTGATGTATAGCAATCCGAACCTGGTGTTTTATAAGTTCCATCTATGATCCCATGTTCTGCCAGGGGACTTGCTTGATTTTCCTGAGCTGCCATTGGCTTGCCCATTGCCAAGTGTGGTTCTCAAGCCCCTTTCAGTCCCAAGAGCACATGCTTTCTGGCCTTGGGCATTTTCATTTTTCTTGCCAAACACTGCTACCTTGTGGCAACTGTGCACCCTCCCTTGAGATACACCTCTCTCCATTTCTGAGGGCTTTCTGTGACTCACCCCTCTCCCTTTCCCAGGCTCAGTTTTGTTCTTTTATAGGACTGCTGGTCTCCAAAGAGCTTCCGGCTCTCCACAGTGGGTCACTTCAGTAATGGCATGAAAGCAAGGAGAGCCTAGAACGCCTGTCAGAAAAGTGAATGCAGAGAGTTAGGGGCAGAGGGACAGCAGAGAGAGGCACAGAATCCAGAAACACAGAAATGTAGGTCAAGGTGACAGGAGGGTAAGAAAATCATTCTGAGACCATGTGTTTGGTAGAACAGGGACGACTGTGATGAGTGTACCCGCAGCACCCCTAATGAAAACATTAAGGATTTGTGTTCAGGTTTTACTAGGCTGTTACCATTTTGTTATTTTATGAACCCAATAAGGACAACACGACCTTCTCAGTGGGTGAGTGATATTAACAATCACACCTCATGTTGTTGAGTACTTACTGTGTACCAGACTCTCTGGTAAAGTATTTCAAACACAAGGACAACTGAGACCAAGCAAAGTGAAATAACCACCCCCAATTACTTAGCAAGTAAATGGTGAAGCTGAGATTTGAAGTCATGTTTGTCAATTCAAGTTCTCCATCACTGGGCATTTTAGCCAAATGTCATTATATTGGATGTGCTCTGGGACACCCAGACCACTGTATTTCCATCCCAGATGTCTTAGTTATGTTTCTCTTACTGTGATGAAACTCCACAACCAACACAAACTTGGGAAGAAAAGGGTTTATTTCATCTTATAACTCTCAGATCACACTCCATTGTTGAAGGAAGTCAGGGCATGAAGTCAAGGCAGGGACCTTGAAGCAGAAACTAAACAGAGGCCATGAAGGAGTACTGCTTATTAGCTCGCCCCTCATGTCTTGCTTATCCTGCCTTTTTATAAAACTCAGTACCACCTGCCCAAGTTTGGTACCACCCACAGTGGGCTGTGCCCTCTCGCATCAACCATTAATTAAAAAAAAAAAAGAAAAGGAAGAAGGAAGGAATGAACAAAGGAAGGAAGAAAACATCCTCCAGACTTGTCTACAGGCCAGTCTCATAGAGGTGCTTTCTCAATTGAGAGTCCCTTTTCCTAAGTGACTCTAGCTTGTGTCAAGTTGACAAAAACACTAACCAGGATAATTGGTTCCTCTTCAGCTTGTCACACAAACACATCACTATTAAACCATAATCTTTCCGCTCCTGTTTATCCCCACGATCTTTTATTAGCATCAATATATTCCAATCTAAAACGCATTCCAACTTTTAAAAGTTTCATACCCTTTAAAATTCAAACACTTCAAAGTGTCCAGTCTCTTTAAAACATCGAAGTCTCTTTTAAAGTTCAAAGCCCCTCTAAAATATCTAAAGTCTCTCCAAAATTCCAAAGTCTCATGAATTCCTTTTATTTCTAAAGAATAAGAAAAATGAGTTACATACTTTCTCACTCCAGGATGGAAGAAACAGGGCATATTCACTCCAAGATGGAAGCATCAGGGCATGGTCACAATAATATCAAACACAACCAATAGCCAAAAGTAAAAAAAGTCAGTGCTTTTTGTCTAGGACCCATTCATAATCCTTAAGGCTCCAAAGAGCTGCAGTCCATTTCTCCGGCTTTGCCACTTAAGAACACAGTTTTTTTCTGAAGAACTCTGAGGGTACAGACAGATTCTTTGTCACCATGGATGGAAGAAGCAACTGAACTCAATTTGACTCATTATAAATTATCCCATAATAATTACTATAATGACCGACTTGTAGACCATCAGGAAATAATTCTTCTGTACCTTACAAAACTATCATGGGATTACTGCAGCTGCTGGATGTCAGAGTGTAACATACTGTCTGACCACCAGCAAAACCTGACTCAGTAGAAACCACAAGTTGCAGCAAGCCCACAGACACTTAGTTTGCACATAGTGAAAACATGTTTATTACATGACGAAAGATGACTAAACACGGGTGTAGAGTGCACACTCCATCCAATAACATCTGGGATGGGTACAAGCGGAAGGCCTAATTCAGGCCACATGGCCTCACCCACAGAAACCACCACACAGGTCAAGAGGCTGTATTACAAGCTAGGCAGATCTGCCAGAGACTCAAAACTCACAGAAGACGCTATCTTTTTAATTATAAAAGAATAATAGAAATAACATTTCCCCTAAATTACATGTTTCTTACCAGTTCCACCTGCCTCCATCTCTTCCCTGCATCTCCCTTGAACACATGATGGAGGATGGCCTGACCCTGGTTACAAAGCTGCTTCTGCAGCATGGGGGCTTTAGGTTTATCTACACCGGCAATCAATCCCTCCCTGGGCTTCACCATGGTTTGCTTTTTTATGCCACAGAAAGGTCATGGATGTGCTTATCGTGCGTTCTATAAATAGTACCCACACATACCAGCTTTAGAATGAGCACATTCTCCTAAGCATAGACTGTGGGCAAGTGACCCTGCTTTCATTGCTGTATGTCATGGGTGCTAATCCAAGCAGAGTAGTCCTTATGCCATTGAAGTTTGAACTTGATTATTTTGGGTCTTCCTAAAAAGGTATTCATGTTGTTTCAAGTGCATCATGGTTGATGCTCAGGCCAGTGTGGTCTTCAGGATGGACTGTGCAGCCAAAGCTGAAATCCCACTGGTCTGAAGGACCAAGATGTGGCCAAATAGTCCACCAACCAAGAGCCACAAGCATTTGAAAGCTAAAGTCTGGATGTCACTGATCTATAAATTCCCCATGCTCAGGACACAGTCATCTAAGCCCAAGAACTTATGAAATAGTGACCAGCACAAAAATAATCTTAGAGTGTGACTGTTCCATTCCCCCAGGCATTCCAACCCACCTACCAATGACTCTGGTATTGTAAGACTTGACCTGTGAGCTCTTCTATTGCCTTTTGATTATTCTTTTTTTGTTTTATATTACTTTTCAAAGTCCAATATTTAGGCAACACTAATACCAGTATTGTCCATTTACCACTAGAAATATGGAATGTAAATCTTACGAAGAATGCTCTTGTTGGTTCTAGTTCTTTAAGGTGTCTTTTCTTTCCTGTCACCTCACACTTAGCTCTGAAATGCCAGCGAGCTCCTTGGTAACATCAGATCCACCACTATAGTGTAGCCATGACCTCTCAGTATTGTTCCGTTTATAAAATGTGACATACGTCCTCTCCACCATGAGTCCCAGCCCTGTGGGAAAGAATTGTTCTCCCATTACACTGATCATTACACTGATTGTGTGATGAACCCAAAGAGGAGCTGCAGAACCCCAGCTTCATGCTCTTTCCTTTTTAATCAGAAGGTCCTTTGTCTTTAGGACTGCCCTGAAGGATGCTGGATAGGAGGAAGCACCTGGACAACTACTAAGTTGTTCATTGCTGCAGAGGAGTAGAGAGTTTGCTTAAATCTCCAAGCTTTGGTTTGCTTTTCTGTATAAGAGCATCCCCCTGAGTGCTCATATACTCAGGGTTTCCATTGCTGTAATATAGCACCATGACCAAAAGCCATCCGGGGAGGAAAGGGTTTCTTTCATTTTATACTGCAGGACAGGAATTCAATCAGGGCAGGAACCTGGAGGCGGGAACTGAAACAGAAGCCATTGTGGGGTGCTGCTTACTGGCTTGTTCTTTGTGGCTTGCTCAACTTGCCTTCTTATAACACCTAGGACCACAGTCCCGGGGGTGGGAGGGGTACCACCCACAGGGAGCTGGGCCATCCTACATCAATTATCAACCAAGAAAATGCACCACAGGGTTGCCTCCAGGCTTATCTGGTGGAGACATTTTCTTACCTAAGTTCCCTCTTCCAAAATGACTGTAGCTTGTACCAGGTTGATATAAAATTAGCCAGTACATGCACTATGAAATGTTAGGAGTCTTTCTTTGTCCAAACTTCATTTTTTGTGCAGAAGGATAATAGAAAATCTAGATTGAAGTGGAAGTTTCTCCCTTTCTCTTTTCCTTTATGTCCTTCCCTCACCATCCTTTTAACGGGTGCCTTTGGTGAATTATTTACTGCAGTTCACATCTGCACTTTCATCAGTATCTAAGCATATCTGTCAGTCTTAGGACACCATGGCCAGGTAGCACAAGATGATTCCATTTCTTTGCTTTAATTTTACTTCCTTTGGTTCTGATTATGGTGAAAGTAGGGGTGCTGATATTCTTTGAATCCCAACTCTATCTTCACACGTAAGAACCTGCTACTAGCTGAGAGCTCAGCTGTGGTGACAAAGGGCTTTCTTAGAAACCTGAGGCTCTCAAGGCAGCAGCACTGTGCTGGCAGCCTGCTGATTAGCTGGACATATGTTGGAGACACCAGTTTCTCAGGCCTTCCCTCAAGACCTGACCATTCAGAAGCTCTGGGGGAAGGGGTGCAGAAATTTGTGTATCCCTAGGTATCTCTGAATCATATTAGAGTTTCAGAACCACCGACTTCAATTTTTGCCTTGCTAGGACCCACACCCCTCCAATCCACATACACTCTTAAGCTTTTTAAAGTGGCTCTGTGGGAGGTGGACCAGTAAAACTGCCTGTTACTGGAGAGGAAGAAGCTTTATGTATGGGCAGTGAGGCGCTGGTATAAGTAGAGAGTGATGATGACCCACACTGTGACACTCATTGCCTTGCCAACGCTCATATTGCTACCTTGGACAGCTACTGTAAATCCTTGGTCTGTTTTAAATATAGAACCAAACTGTATCTACCAATTATAAAGAACTTAGCAAACATCAATGTGAAAATGCTTGTGTCTGTCAAATAGGTTCGAGATTCGTTCAGCTCCATCAAGACCCAGTTTCCTTCTTCTTCATATATATCCAAGTGTTCAGGGGTGATATGGTTGAGGAGAGTTTAATGGAAGAACTAACTATCAAAAGCATAGACTGAGTAAGTGCCTAAGGGATCCTGCCCTCCAGCCTGAGAGGCAGGAAGAGGCTGTTCAGGGACCTGGAGGCAGAGTTTCCTGCAGCATCCATGTGTCTGGTACTCATCCATGCTGTCTGACTGTGATGCCTCCTGCTGTCTCTCTCTGACACTGAATCATCTATAATGGCTGGCTGCCTCTAACAAAGTACCACAGACTTGGTGGTTTAAAACAGAAGTTTATTCTTCCATAATTCTGGAGATGAAACATACAAATTGAAGTTGTCTGCTGAGCCATGTTCCCTCTTTAAAGTGGTAAGAAAGGTCTGGTTGCTTGTCCTGGATTCTGGTATTTTGCTGGAAATCTCTGCCATTCCCTGGGGAGTTGACTAGTCACCCTCATATAGATTCCTAGTGTCCATGTCTTCACAAGGGTGTCTTCTAAAGACACCAGTCAGATAGGATTGGGGTTACCCAGAACCTTGTCTGCAATGATTCTACTTCCAAATAATATATAAAAGTAAGAGATTCACACAGAGAGGCGTCTATGGACAGTAAGTTCATAGGTGAAGCAGCTCCACAAACTTGGCATGCCCTGTGACATCCTTTGTATCTGGAGATAACATAAGTAACACCGCCAAAGCCCCTGTAGACTCCCTCCATCACCGCCAAAGCCCCTGTAGACTCCCTCCATCACCTCCAAAGCCCCTGTAGAGCCTTTCCCTCCATCACCTCCACACCCAGCCCAGGTGAACCTCCCTATGCTCACATCATTGGTTCACGATACCAGTTTGTCGCCTTGGTTCACAAGTGAAGTCATGCAGTGTGCTCTTTAGGTATTTCTAAGGATAACCTGTGTTATGTGTGTTTGTAGTCTGTTTAATCAAGTTCCATCATTTCCAAGGGACTCTAGGATCTCAATCCTGACTTCATCTTAGTTCTGTGTCATGTTCTCAACCTTCCTCCTTAGTCAGCTGCTTCAACTCCTTCGATACTCCCTGTTTGTCTTTCTCACTCTTTATCACCACAGTAATAATGTCCTGCTATTCGAATAGCGCCCGAGCTGGCCCTTCTCTCCAATTTCAATTTACATACAGAATAGTTTGTGCCACCTGTTCACAAAATGAGAGAACTTTACATCTGCCAATCAGATCAGCTCATTCCTACCAATCATGTTTCTCCTTAATTAGAATCATGCCATATCAACCCTGCTACATCTGCCTTTCTCTACCTCTCCAGCTATCTTTAAAATATCTTTATCTATTGACAAGATCCCTGAATTTCTAGCTGTAAACAGAGTAGATTCTGAACTGGCTTTCCAGTGATGAGGAAATATCAAAACACAAAACAGAAAGGAAATGTGAAGAGCATTTGGTATTTTGATAGAATCCATATTTTACAAAACTGCTAACACTTAGGGTTCAGCTGTTGATTTTTATAGCTCTAAACAGTGTGTTCTAACAGTATAATCTCTGCTTCCTATGTAGGTATCTTGTAGTTGTATCAATCATATAGGCTGCAGCATGACAAAGAAACCTTATTACTAAGTGGGAAAAGTAAGGAGTTAAGTAATTGACATTGTCCAAGCAGACGATCAATGGGTAGTACACTCACAACTGGATCAATATCTATACAAAATAAGTTTGTATTTTTGCAAAAGGACATCAGCAATAAAAATCAAAACTCAAAGCTCAGAGTCTTCTATTATCACAATATAGTTCAATTTTATAACAGAAATAAGAGACTGATTTTATTATCCTATTTCTGGGAGCAAATTATTTCTTTGTGAAAAGAGATTTCATTAACCTATGCTTTTTTTTTTGGAGGTGGGGAAGTTTTGGTTTTCAATGCCCAGAGAGTTTGCTTTTTCACTTTAGATCTTAGTTATAAGTTATGACCTTTTGTGTCTGGCTCAACTCAGAGTGAGTTACTGTTATTCAGAAAGGATACTAACAATATTCTCCACTAGTCACCAGGGTGAGTATAACTCATGATTGGTTAGTTGTTCTTTGCATTGTTTCCAGTAGTAAACTAGAATGGAACCTAGTTGGGGCAAGCTGGTCTGGAATCTCAAATGAACATACTAGACAAATACAACACAGAAAACTCTGTCTGTTGGCCATGCTATTGCTTGGCTTTGTAGATAGCAGCACTTTGGAGTTTCTTCTCTCCTTAGGGAAGTTACCAATGCTTTGATTTTCATGGATGCTGTCAGTTTGCGTTCTGATAAATCAGAGTGTCTTTCAAACACTCCCATAACAGCTTTAGTCTTGACCAAGTATATGTGTGCTGAGCTTGCTGTTCATAGCCTTAGGAGAGGTTACAGCACTGCGGCAACGGACCAGCCAAGAAAGCACTGCTACTTGCAGATCCAGCTTGGGCCAAGGGCCTGGCAGTCTGGGTAGTAAGTTTATTTCTCACAGATTTGTGACTTGACTGAAATTTCTATATGGAGACAATATAGAAAGTTGAAATTTCAGGTGAAATATTCAAATACTCATTTATACTATGCTTTAAAATTCTCCTTTTTGATTAATAATTTACCATGACATGACCGGCTCATTGCCTCATTAATACAGACAAAAGTATGTGTTGTTTTGGGGAGTGATATATTATATAAATGGTAATTACTATGGTAGTTATGGATATTGCTTAGCTGTCTGGCATACACAAGGCCCTAGGCTAGGTTCAACCTCTAGAATCCTTACTGTGTGACTCAAGCCTATTAGTTCAGCATTTGGGAGAAGAAAGCAGTCGGATCAAAAGCACAAGGTCATT
Source organism: Mesocricetus auratus (assembly GCF_017639785.1). Classification (NCBI taxonomy): domain Eukaryota; kingdom Metazoa; phylum Chordata; class Mammalia; order Rodentia; family Cricetidae; genus Mesocricetus; species Mesocricetus auratus. The sequence continues at coordinate 26,852,079 of NW_024429195.1, read as the reverse complement.
TTTGGTACATATTGAGTTCAAGGCCACCTGACTATATGAAACTGTCTCACAAACAGAACAAACAAAAAACAAAAACAACTAAGTGAAAACCAAAACCCAACAATTATAGCTATCATAGCTCATAATGAGCAGAAGCCTAATACCAAGACCATGTGACAAAGTGCCTATGAGATGTCACAGGAAAGGGACAAGTGTAAAGACCCAGCAGTACAGAAAAGCACCCATCAGCAGCATCTGGGGCTGTCTCTGCTGTTTATAAGCTCTCTATAGGACCAATCATGATAGACACACGTCTCCATCCTCTACATCTAAATACCTCAAGGGTGTGTCATGTATTGATCGCTTACATCACAGGTGATAGTTCCTGGTATGTGTGCTTTCCACTGTGGTGCTCTTTAGCTGAATACTTCAAAACCATCAATGCAGGCTTATTTTCCTGTAGGAATTGTTCAGTGTAGCATGGGCCTCATTTACAGCTGCCTTGGTTCCTTTACATTGATTTTATAGATCAATGCACCGAAAATCGATGCAGTAAAAGACAAATTTCAATTTATTGAATGGCCAATTCCCTCAGATTTACTGACTTAGCAAAAGCGGTTTTCATATTAACTGAGGATGACTGATGTTAGTCACTGATGATACCATACACAAAAATAGTATTAGTATCCTCTTTAAAAAATTGGCTGTTAGAATCTAAAAATGTTTAAAGTGTTTGAAAAACTAGACACTGTCTCTCTGGAAGTAGTTAAAAGGATCCTAGCATGTTTGGAGTGTTGAAAGTTTGATTTCAAGCCAAATGGAACATGTAGATGTAGTGGCAGTTAGAAAGTCAGTGTGAAGATCATGCAAAGCATCCGAAGGCAGAACCGGCATAGGCCACGTACCTAAGGTGATGGAGGGATCAATGAGCTAGATGCGATGGGAAGGTCATGTGATCCTCCACATTGGTGTTAAGCTATTTGGGAAGTGCTGAATGTGGATATGCCATCTGGGAAAAAGTAAACTGGCAATAAATGAAATTTCTAGTTATTGATTTTTTCCCATATGGAAGAATTTTCTTCCTGTGAAATTTATCGAGTAATAATTTGGGAGGCATGTGTGTGCTCGCGTTGTGTGCAAGCGCACATGAGTGTGCATTTATGTGAAGGTCAGAGGTCAATAACTGGGCATCTTCCTCCGTCACTCTCCACCTTAGCTTTTGAGACAGGGCCTCTCACAGAACCTGGAACTCATCAACTCAGCTAGACTGTCTGTCCAGTGAGCCCCAGAACTGTCCTGTCTCCATCTCCCGGACCTGCGATTACAGCGCAGGCAGCACATCCAGCTTTTTGTGCTGGTGCCAATCTCAACTTAGGTCCTTGTGCTTGCTGCACCATCTCAGACCAGATGCTTCTCTGGGTCAAAACTGCCTCCCGAGTGCTGGGATGAAAGGTGTGAGCCACCACCGCCTGGCTCAAACTCCAATTTGACATAGATACCTGCCATAATAGACTATATCCCCTCTTAAACCCTGAGCCAAAATAAATCTTTTTTATATTTCATTTACTAGGGGTTTTATTACAACAATGAGAAACGTTTTTGTTTGTTTGCTTGCTTGCTTGTTTGTTTGTTTGTTTTCTGCATCACTACAGAGCTGGCTCAACACTCTTAAGAACATGTCGTCCTCTGGCATCTAGGTTGCTAGTTGCTAAGTTTAACAAATAATGAAATTGGTACCCGTGTTCCAGTGTGTCTTTGTCTCTGTAGTGGTGGCTGTCCTAAACCTCAGCTGTCAATCACCAGCTACCTACTTCCTTCATGCTTGTTAGTAGTAGTAGCTACTGTTGCTGCATAATGGTGTTGGTAGCAGTTCTTCATATGTCTGGTGTGATGGTTAATCTCCATTGTCATCTTCACTAGATTTAGAATCTCTTGGGAAACATTCTTCTGGGCATGCCTGTGTGTGTGTTTTCCAGAGATGTTTAACTAGGGAGGGAAGACCCACCCTAAGTGTGAGTGCTCTGGCTCCTCAAAATCACCCCCCCTTTTTTTTTCGAGACAGAGTTTCTTTGTGTAGTTTTGGTGCCTGTCCTGGAACTAGCTCTTGTAGACCAGGCTGGTCTCCTCAGAGATCCACCTGCCTCTGCCTCCAGAGTGCTGGGATGAAAGGTGTGAGCCACCACCACCTGGCCCAAACTCCCATTTTGACATAGACACCTACCATAATAGACTATATCCCCTCTTAAACCCTGAGCCAAAATAAATCTTTCTTTCCTATATTTAATTTACCATGGATTTTTATTACAACAATGAGAAAGTAACTGGTATATCAGGCAAACACTGGTGAAACTATTTTAACAGTGACCTGGAAGTACAACCTACTGTCTTTGTTCATAGAAAACTGAGCGTCTCTTGGCACAATATCATTGATCTAGTGAACAATGAAAACTGATGTTGCTAAGCAACTGGAACAAACTCCTACCCTGGGGGCCTGAGGCATGAATGACGTCTTTGGGACATGGGCTTGGAGATTTTTCAGGACAGGCCAGTGGGAAGAGGTGAGTAGTTTTGAAGTTCCCATCCTGACACTGAGGTCTCAGAATTTGTTTCTTGGACACATTGAACGCAACCATACAGAGATTTTTAAAAATGCTACAAATCTTATAAGGACAAGCTTTTTTCTTTTGTTTGTTCATTAGTTTTGTCGAGAATTATGGCATTATAGGAACAAATAAAGTTTGATACAGCCAGAGTCTTTATAACTGAAACGGCTTGTTTTATGAGACAGGTCTTACTTCTTAGCCAAGGCTGGGCTTGGGTTCAAGATCCTCCTGTCTTGCCTTCCGAGTGTAGCAATTACCGACATACATGAGCACACAGGGCTTACATCCATTATGTGCTTTCTTGAGTACTTGCTGTATTAGAGACTTTTCAGCAGCAGAATGATGTGTTTTTAACAACACAGGACATGGAATGCCAACCTCGTCAAGAAACACTCCCTAGATTTTCTTTTCAGTACTGAGAATGAAAACCAGTTCTGTGCACTCGAGGTAAGTGCTCCATCACTAGGCTGCCTGGCCCAGCCCACTCCCTTTTTATTTTTCATTGTGACATAGAGTCTTGTCAGTTTGGCACTGAATTAAGCACTGAAGTGAATGTTGCTCGCGTGTTGCTGCTGGCTTATCTTGCAAGTTGCCCTTCTTCCTCAGTGGGAGTGTTCTCAAGGAACCCATGCCATTCTCTGAACCATTAGCCTGGCTTCAGGTGCCCATCACCCATCAAGCATGCTTGCACTCAAGCTACAAAGAGATCAGCTTTTGTTTTCTGACCAGGCTCTCGTCAACCTTTGTATAAGCTGAACATGGTATGGTTGTACTCACTATGATCCCAGCACTTGGGGAGGCAGGAGGATGGACTTGAAGACCAGGCTGGTCTACATAGAAAGACCCTGTCTCAAACCTCTAAGGACTTGGGATATAATTCAGTGATACGGTGCTTGTTAGCACACACAATGAACTGGCCTCTGGCCCTCAGCAAAGCAGAGAAAATAGTTTAAAAAGAATAGTGCCTATTTTTCTGCTTTAACCCAATCAAGAAAACTTATTACAATGGGATATGATGCAGTTATTCTAAAATGAAGAAACACCAAAACTCTATAAAGGTCTTACTGGTTTTGTGGTAGTTTGAATAAAAATGGTCCCCATCGGCTCACAGGGAGTGGCTCTACTAGGAGGTGTGGTCTTGCTGGAGTAGGTGTGGCCTTGTTAGAAGAAGCGTGTCACTGGGGGTGGGCTTTAAGGTTTCAGATGCTCAAGCCAGGCCAGTGTCTCACCCTGCTGCCTGCTGATCTGGATATAGAACTCTCAGCTCTTTCTCCAAAACTGTGTCTGCCTGCATGCTGCCATGTCTCACCATAATGATAATGGACTAAACCTGTGATCTGTAAGCCAGCCCCAATGAAATATTTTCTTTATAAGAGTTGCTGTGGTCATGGTTTCTCTTCACAGCACTAAAACCCTAAAACAGTGTTCATGCCTCAGGGAACCAGCATGGATTTAGATTCCAGAAAGTCAGATGTGAGTGATCTTGTGTGTTCACAAAAGTTAGATCTGGAAATGGAAATGATGAGAACCTGTAGACTGCTCACCAGAGTGATCCGGTGGCCTGGTTTCTTTCCCAGTCACTACACTTACCCAGTGAGAAAGATGTTACCTGTGCAATGCCTTTGAGAGTAAGGATATGAAACCACTGGATAAGCAAATCGGGGTAAATTTGATTGTTTTCCCACCTCCTGTAGCAATCGGGTTTTGTTTTGTTTAATAGAAAGTAGAAGGGCGGACAGCGGTGGATGAACTCAAGGGAACTTTTCACACTGAAAGCAAGCCGAGTGGTTTGAGTTTGGGGAATTCTGGTCAGGCAGCAACAGGAAATGGGTATATCTTGCTTCCTGAACATAACACCAATAGCACAGACACTGAGATCGACAATTAATAAATGGGACCTCCTGAAACTGAGAAGCTTCTACGAAGCAAAAGACACAGTCAACAAGATAAAATTGCTCCCTACATAATGGAAAAGATATACACCAACCCCACATCTGACAGAGGGCTGATCTCCAAAATATACAAAGAACTGAAGAAACTGGACATCAAAACATCAAATAATCCAATTTTAAAAATGGGGTACAGTTCTAAATAGAAAATTCTCAACAGAGGAATCTCAAGTGGCTGAAAGGCACTTAAGGAATTGCTCAACATCCTTAGTCATCAGGGAAAAGCAAATCAAAACAACTTTGAGATTCCATCTTACACCTGTCTTGCTTTTTAATGGTCCATGGAACATAGTATACAGGAACATCAGGAAGTACCCTGTTCTTCCCCCACCCTCAAATATGACTGACAGAAAAGAAGGCCAATGGGTAACCTTAAACATCTCAGCATATTGAGGAAAAGCATAATTTGCTTTCTGTTTATATATATATGTAGGACTTTATTTTAAAAATTAAAAACAAGCAAGGTTGTTGAGCATTACAGAGGCTTGTTGAAATAAAGAAACCAAGCAGGGGAGAAGAAATCATATATTTTTGTCTCTCTCTCCTATATCTACTTTCACACACCCCTCCCCCCACTTTGCTGTCCCCACTCTGTCTGTTGTTGTTGTCGCTTATGTTTTTAAAATCTTGAAATGGGATCTTGCTCTGAAGTCCACTCTAGCTTCATACTTAAATCTTCCTGCTCAGCTCCTGCATCGCTACAGGATTCTGGGGCAGGGTACCCTGCACCCTCTCCAAGTCCACTCCAAATCTAAGACTGTCTGTCTAATGTCTCTGAATTCAAATAAGCATGACTCAACTTTTGCCTTGTGATCAGAGTCTCCTCAACCTTTGCAAAAACCAAATGGTTCAAACACATGGTATGGTGGTACTTGCCTATAATCCTAGCACTTGTAGAAACAGGAGGATGGACTTCAAGGCCAACTTGGGCTGCATAGAGTGACCCTGTCTCAACCTGGAGCTGGGGATGTAGTTCAGTGGGTAGAGCACTTGCCCACCATACACAGAGCATTGAGGAAGGGGCGGGGGTGACAAAGAAGAAGAGGAGGAAGAAAGAACATTCTGTTTTAGGCTAATAACTTAAGGGAGGATGGCCACAGTCTGCAAATAAGAGGACTGCAGAAATGAAGACATGAAAAGGTTACAACTGAGAAACATGTTCAGGACTATTACTGGCCGTGTTTGAATCTGTGTAACTCTGATGAGCTTTGTGGTTCCTCCAGGGACCTTTGCAGACACGGAAGCACCTTCCTCATGTCACCTGCTCTCAACCTTCCCCAACATTCTCAATGACAGAGTCAGGAGCGATGGCTCACACCTATAATCCCAGAACTGATACTTATAGGTCATCCTGACTACAAAGTCCATTCTAGGTTTGGCTGGGCTACATGAAACTATGTTTCAATGTAGCATAAAGTTTTTTTTGTTTTGTTTTTTTGTTTCATTTTTTCAATGATGAAAAAACATGGAGCTAAATTTCCTAAAGAGACCCACTGGTCAGGTAGCATGAGCTGGTAGTTTTTGCCCTACAGCTTAGCAATGCCAGGGAGTGCATTGGCCCCAGGAGACCATCATTCACTGGGATGGGTCTCTGCAGGCCCAGAGTACTTAGCATTGTGATGCTTTTGAAACCACTTTATGCAGAGAGGGAAAGAAATTACCTATCAGAGCAATTTCAAATTGTATTTAAAAATGCAAGATACAAATTTCACAAGGCAAAGCAGATGTCGCTAAAGAATTACTGTGGCAAGAAGACAAGGCAACACACTCCCTTAAGTGGTGGGAAAGCACTTATTAAATGCATGCAATATGCCCAACACTCTGGAGATTAAAAAAGCCTCTTCACTGTGTAACTCAGGAGGCTGAGGCAGGATGATTCAAAGCCAGTTTGAATTACATAAAGAGATCCAGTTTTGGTGATGGGGGGTGGGCTGCAAAATACAATCCCATCCCTGACATCGACCACAGAGGTCACATTACAAACTGGTCTTTAAAAGCACTTTAAGGACACACAACGGGGTTTCCATCAGTGTGCTTATGTGCAATGCTGTGCTGTTAACTCACATATTGCAAAAAACAAAAGCTAATGAGTAAACAGAGCCTGATTTGTGGTGCTGGTCAGTTTCCATGGTGTAAATCCTCCCACTGTGTCTGTCACTGGCTGCAGAGTTGAAGGAACTTGCCTGTCTGTGAGTCAGCCAATCTATCTGGCTTCAGCATACCGGCACCCAGGGAAGAGGAAGGAAGGCCAGCTGGCCTGATTCCTGCATGGGAGCCTTCACAGGATATGAAAAGGGGATGAGCTCTTAAAAATTTTATGCTAATTTTTTCATACAATATATTTTAAACATAAATTATTTTTTCTCTCCTCGCTCATCCCAGGTCTGCCCCATCTCCCTACCCACCCAACTTTATTCTTTCCCTCTCTCTCTCTCTCTCTCTCTCTCTCTCTCTCTCTCTCTCTCTCTCTCTCTCTCTGTCTCTCTGTCTCTCTGTCTCTCTCTCTAAAAAGAAGAAAAGAAGGAGGGAAGAAGGGAGGGAGGAAGGAGGAAAAGAGAATGTAAAAACAAATTAAAAATCATGCCGGGTGGTGGTGGCACACGCCTTTAATCCCAGCACTCGGGAGGCAGAGGCAGGCAGATCTCTGTGAGTTCCAGGCCAGGCTGGACCGATAGCCTCCAAAACAATACAGAGAAACCCTGTCTCGTAAAAAACAAACAAACAAACAAACAAAAAATAACAAAAAAAATCAGCTAATAAGGCAAACAACAATAACAACAAAAAGTGCACAAAAATACACGGAGTCCTTTTTATGTTGACCCACTACTGCTGGGCTTGTGGCAGATATACCCACTGACACTACACAGGAGAAAACTTATTTCCCTTTCCCAGAATGTATCAATTGTGAATAGAGTCTTGGTTATGGATGGGAGTTTGTGCCCACTTTCCCTCCCCAGTACTGGATTTTGTCTGGTTTGAACCTATGCAGGTCTGGTATGTGCTCTCACAGTCTCTAGGAGTTCGTATGTGTATCATTTCTCTTGTGTTTGGAAGACACTGTTCCCTTGAGTTATCCTTCCCCTCTGGCCTTCCTTCCTGCTCCTTGGGTGCCTCTATTCGGAAGCCAGCTTTGCTGACTCCCAGATGGTAAGATCCCCTTTCTGTCTCCTCTGCCATATATTCTTGAGCCTTGAGGTGAGTTTGATGAGGAGATCCCATTTAGGACTGGGTGTTCCAAAGTGTCTCACCCTCTGCATATTCTCTAGTTGTGGGTTTTTGTGCTAAATGCTATATACAGCAAACACAAGCCTCTCTGATTATAGTTGATGAAGGCACTTCTATAAGGGTATAGCAGTGTGCTGTGTTCCTTTAGCGGAATAATAGCAGTAGATTTTCCCCTAGGTCCCTGACCTATCTAGTCTCAGATCCTTGACCACTTTTGCAGTGTCGGGTACGGCTTCCATCTCATGAAGTGGTCCTTAAATCCAATAAAGAAGGGGTTGGTGGCTCCCATAACATCTGTGTGTCTTACTAGGTCACTATTGTATGTCACAGGGTTTGTAGCTGGGTAACGCTGGTGGTGACTTTTCTTCCCTAGTAATGTGAAAAGTACCTTCCAGTCATGGAAACAAACCTACATGGATTATCTTCCATTTCCCACATCTTAGCCTGTGGATAGAATCCAAACTTTTATAGTCCCTAGTTATCACATTTATGGATTGGAGAAGTCATAAAATTCATGTAAAATTCTAAAGATGGATATGTGGACAAACACAAAAAACAGGAACAAATGCAGTTTGACAGTTTCAATTTGATTCGATCTGACAGAGGTGAAGAAGGCATGAGAAATGAGATTGAATGGTAGAGCACCAATGTCCATGTCCTCAGCCATTAGCTGCTGCTGTTACACTTTCCTAAGTTGTGCCGAAGAACTCAGTGTGTTCTTTCTCCTTAGAACTGTAACGCATTTGTTAAACTTGGAATTTTGATATTCGTAGAAAAATATCACCAACATGAACCAAAATGTGAATTAGGGAGTGGAGAGAAACATTTCATGTTGTTTCATAGGGAAACAAACAGCTTAAATTGAAATAATAGTTACTGTGGAATGAAATCAATGGCATCAAGTTGTTTTTAAAGCTGCGCTGTTCCAGACCCCTCTCCCTGCTCTAAATGATGGCTGCACCAAAAACAGCATGCACTTGAATGAATGTATAGAATGTCACAGGGTTATTGAGTTACAGACCCATGTTCTAATCACTGAGTTAAAAAAAAATAAATGACACATCACTTGCCCATGTTGGAAGCCTGTAGCTGGTAAAAGGGGGAAGTGAACAGAATGTAATAATCACAGCAAGTTGGTGTTGGAGAAATGGGAGAGAATACAGAGAAGGGTGCCATGCTGCTTCCTGTGTTTCACCTCACTCCATTAGCATCTTGTGGTATTAAATAGCACCCTGGCAAATAGTGCTCAGCACAAAAGCTCACAGAAAACATTTGTTGTATCTTCAATGCGCTCTGCATAATACAGTCAGCACCCTACAGGCATACTCCAAACTGAAGAAATAGGAAAACAACAAATGCTCGCCTAACATGCAGAATTTCTGGAATAGGGACTTTCAGAGGGGACTTACTTTATTGGGACCTTTACACAAAGTTTCCCTAGACTAACTGTATTAAAAATCCAGGTTAACACAGCATCAGTGACAGCATCTACTGAACAAATGTGACACATAAATTATCAGAGGCCATTTTCAAGCCTGAAATGGTAAGACACACATCTGTAATTGGAGTTAATCAGGATGTCGAGGCTGAGGATGGCAAATTCAAGGCCTGCCTCGGTTATAGAGTGTCTTAGTTTGGGTTAGTATTGCTATGATGAAACGCCATGATCAAAGCTTGGGGAGGAAAGGGTCAATTTGGCTTATGCTTCCATATCACTGTTCATCATGGAAGGAAGTCAGGACAGGAACTCAAACAGTGCAGACACCTAGAGGCAGAAGATGATACAGAAGCCATGGAAGAGTGCTGCTTACTGGCTTGCTTCCCCTGACTTGCTCAGCCTGTTTTCTTATAGAACCCAGGACCACCAGCCCAGGGATGATACCCCCTACAATAGGCTGGCCCTCCCCCACAATCACTAATCAAGAAAATGCTCTATAGGCTTGTCTAGACCTCAATCTTAAGAAACACTTTCTCTATTGAAGTTCATTCCTCTCAAATGACTTTAGTTTGTGTCAAGTAGACCCAAAACTATCCAGCACGTAGGAAAACCTGGTTTAAAGGCTGCAGTTCAAGGTAGAGTGATTAATTACCTTGTATGAGCCTTGAGTTTGAGCCCCAACACAACAGAAGAAAACTGGATTGAAAAATAGTGTACCAGCTGACACACAGTGGTTATCACTCTGCATCTACCCACTTGGGACATACTAGACCACTCTGCACTCTTCTAATAGACACAAGAGCTGTGACACCATGGAATGTTCTGTCTTGTTCTTCTGGAATCCTCATCCCTACTTCTATCAGATTTTCTGTTTGCCTTTAGGAGGAACTTAAGCTATCTCAAAGAATAATCAGTTGTGAGGAGATTTCTCTACCATCATGGCTCTCCTCCTACCCCAAATTAAATGCTATGATAAAATTTAACCTGGACTTGGGTGCTTCTCTATAATTTCAGTATTCAGGAGACAAAGACAGAAGGATCTCAAGTTCAGGGTCATTCTGGGCTACACAGCAAGGCTCAGTCTCAAGGGGGGGCATGTAAACCAGCAGTGGAAGTGCTTGCCATGCAAGCTTGGCAATCTGAATTCATTCCCCAGAACCATGTAAAGGCAGAAGGAAGGAACCACTGTACAAAGCTGTCCTCTGATCTCCATTTGTGTGACATAGCATATGTGTTACCTCCTACCACTACATAAACATCACACACACACACACACACACACACACACACACACAGAGGGAGAGAGAGAGAGAGGCAACAGAAATGAATACCATATATATCATATATCCTGTGCCAGAATCCAAAGAGGAATGTGATAGCACTATTTAAAAGAATTAAAAGAATAATCATTAAGAAAGTGAATAGATATTTCTCAAAAGTGAAATCCAAGTACCCAAAAAATATTTGAAAAGGCTGCTTAACATGATTAGCTGTTAAGTTTGACTTAGAGCAAATTAAAACTGCTTTGAAATTTTATCTCCAGTCAGAGTGACTATAATCAAGAAAACTTGCTGATAAGGATGTGGAGAAAGAGAAGCACTTTAAATATTTATTTATTTTAAGGTGGAATATCTCATGGGACCTTGACTGGACTCAAACTTGCTATGTGTATCTCGTCTGCCTACCTGCCTGTCTGTCTGTCTGTCTGTCTCTACGGCCATACTTATCAAATCTAGCTCATTGCACATGCTAGTTAAATACTCTACCAACTGAACTATATCTCCAACCTCAAGAGGAACATATTTATACACTGCTAGTTGGAGTGTAAATTTGTAAAACTATTATGAAATCAGCATGGATGATCCTTAAAAATGAAGAATATAACTACTATGTGATATGATTGGGCCACTCAAGTAAATACCTGAAGGATTCTAAATCATCACACCACAGATATATCTGTACATCCATGCGTATTATTGATGTACTCAAATAGCTAGGGAATGTAACAAGATTGCATATTGATCAACAGATGACTGCATAAACGTGCAATATATACACAGTGGGGTTTTATTTGGCCACAAATAAAAGTGAAATCACGCAGAAAAAATGGATGGAGTTTGCAATCATATTAAGCAAAATAAGCCAAACTCAGAAAGACAAATACCACGTTATTTTACATATGGAACTTAGCTCTAAAATTGTGCGTGCTTGTATGTCTGTGTGACAACGAGAATCAGATCTCTGAGGAAAGGGAAGGGAGGGGATGCATGTGACGTGAAATTGGGAGGAAAGGAACCAGCCAGAGGGCAATGGTGGAAAGAAGACAGCAGTGAGAACTGGCATAATGACAGCTGTGTATAAAATGCCACAACGAAACCCACTACTTTATGCATTGACTTGAAATTTGATTTTAAAACCACATTAAAAATGATCTCCTTGGGAGCTGGAGAAATGGCTCAGTGGTTAAGAACACTGGCTGTTCTTCCAGAGGACCTAGATTCAATTCCAGGTATCCGCATGGCCCCTCAGAACCATCTGTAACTCCAGTTCCAGGGAAATCTAATGCCCTCCTCTGCCTTCCACAGTACTGCCTGTACATGGTACGCAGACATACATGCAGGCAAAACAATCATACACATAAAATAAAAGTAAAGAAATCTTTACAATAATTTTTTGTCTCGTCAGATTATTATGATCTGATATCTTTAAATCATTCCCATGCTATTCTGTTCTGTTGTTTTCCTTTCCCCTCAGCCCCCTTCTTTTAGTATTATAAAAACGAAGTTATAGACCCTATTTTTGAAAATAGCTTTGGACTGAATGTTTAAATGTGGCTTCCTGGGAATACAAAGTTAAGTGCAGGATCCCAGATGTGGTCTGATAGGTCATGTGACACACACTAATTTTTCCTGATTGCTGAACCAGATGCTGTGTTCTCAAGCGGGGTACCCGCCGTCAAATACAGTCTTCCTGAACATTGAGAAAACCTATGCGCTCAGGCTCTCAGCAACGTAGCACCTTTCCTGTCCATGGTTTAGGTATGTTTTCTGTTAGAGATTGTACAATAACTGCATTCTTACATAAAGTAGCTAGGAATTGTCTACTAGTCCATCCAACTCAAGGGAATAAGAACACACTGGAAATTCTAGTGTAAGAAGAGCTTGAGATATTACATTTTTATATGAAATAATACAGATCCATTTTTAAATGGCCATATAGATGGCATCTTCATGGTAAAATTTAATCATTTTTCTTATATTAAAGTAATATGGCATGCATTAGACATAATACATTTAATTAAAGGATAATATGGCATATATTAGAAAAAAATTACATCAACCACGAAACTTCTGTTAAAGTTTGGTTGAAGATCCTTCCAGCCTCATCCAGACCTGTGTCTTTAGCAACCAACTAAACGGTCACTGTTGTCCCTCGATTGCATGTCCAGTTCTGGCCTGTCCTCTAGTTGCATGTGCATTTGACAGCACCATTTGCATGCCTCAAAGAAACCACGTTCTGCATGTTCAAAGCTGAGTTCAAGGTCACCTTCCGTAGACGTGCTCCTCCTCCCTCCCCATGTCAGGGGACAGGCCTGCCACCTGGTCAGCTGTGCAAACTGGGAATAAAGCACTGATAGCTGGTGTGACGCATTGAAGTGTGTCGTCATTGGATTGTCTCCAAGGAAACTCACATGGTAAAATCTGAGTGTGTCCTTAAAAGGCCAGAGCATGCACTTAAGAAAGAGGAAAATAAGCGCAGTTCTATGACTACCCCAATAAAAACCTTTTAATGATATTAAATCTGGGTATTCTCTTAAACATATTACAGTTAATAGTCGTGAAATATTTCCTTGTGAATCTATGATATAGTTAGCAATTCTCACAACCGTAGGTCCTTTTTGTTTTAGTTATATGTACAAGAGTGGGTAGGTGCCCACACATGAGCACTGGCATGCAGAGACCATACCAGGACTCTATACACACTCCTCTATTGCTTTCCACCTTATTCCAGGGAGACGGGAACATTGACAAAACTGAAATCTAACCTCTTCAGCTGGGAAGGCTGCTCTCAGGGTTTGCCTGGTGACCAGAGCTGGAGTTACGTGCAGCCATGCTCGACTTCTTATGTGGATACTGGAGATTTGAATTTGGGGCCTCATGATTACAAAGCAAGCACTCTTTCCCACTGAGTGGTCTTTCCAGGACCTGGATCCTTTTACTTTATACATGTACAAACTATCAGAATAATGAAAGTAAGATATTGGGAGCTAATAAAAGGATGTCATCTCAAACACACTCTGGACTTAGGTGCTTTACTTACACTGCAAACAGAACAAAAATCATCTCTGCTATATGTGGTATCTATTGTTTACAACCTATTGTTAATACACTTAATATGGAAAAATAAGTTCATCTTGAGCTGGAGAAGGTAAAATGTGTCTTTGTTGAATTGATATTGTCAGTAAATCATGCATGATTACTAATAGCATTGCCCCTGCAGATGAACACAAACATCTCCTTTTTCTCAGGAAAACAAGAAATAATCTATGCTCCCTTCCTTTCTTTTTTCTTTTTCTTTCCTTTCTTCTTTTTTTAAGCTGCCAGAAATTGAAATCCAAACTGAAGCCCTCATTCTGGCCTCTCCTGCTGCCTGGGAACATTCCTTCTCCTGAGCCACTTCTTTTCTTGTGTTTCATCCCTCGTTAAAATCTATTTCTTCAGTTCCTAGACACAGTAAATCTTACCAAAGAATTAATATGTCCTGACTCAGCAAAAATACTAAATTGCTAATGTAATTTACTTCCAGATATTTGCAAATCATCAGCAAGTTGAACTCTTAGAAGCTGCCTTTCTCACACTGGTGATTTATGTGCCCACACACACACACACATGCTCGCGCGCGCGCGCGAGAGAGAGAGAGAGAGAGAGAGAGAGAGAGAGAGAGAGAGAGAGAGCTAACCAGGCACACTCCATGAGCACAGGACAGCTCAACATCTCAACAACCATTATCCAAGAGGTGTGAAATTATGTAGGAAAATTCTGCGCAGACTTTCTGTCCTCTATTTCTACTTGGAGCCCAAATGAGCTATCCTCATCTGTGCCACGCCCATGCTTTGAGTCAGCTGTCAAATCCAGGAGGAAATAGAATTTTTCTTAAAGGAGATAGTAATTGACCTCAGCAGAAGGAAAACAAAAAATGACTTTCAGAACTTCACGTTTCAAAGGAACTGCTTCACCGTAATTGGCTCTGGGATCAGGGCCCTACAAGGGCCTGCTGCCGTGAACACCTTATGGTGCTGGAAACCTACAATCCTGTTGCTGAACCTAAAATTTATTCCGCCAAAATGGGTCATCCATGATTTTTATTCATTATACATTTTGAAGAGCTTTTAATAAAACTTGTAAGTAATTCAAGTATCAGAGGACAGAACATTCATTGGCTTGTTCTTGAAATACTGTGGGTTGACCTGGTAAGTGGACTGTGACTCCATTGGTAGAACCCATCAGGGCTCAAGCCTACTTGTTTTGATTGTCTGTTATCAGTAATCTCCTTGTTTTACTAGTTTCTTATAGGATAGTTACTTCCTTAGTTGTAGACGTTAGATAAAGCACACACATAAGTCAGCAATAGGCTATATTTCCAATCTGCACTCTCCCCAATTTCCCGTCTGGCCATCTGACCTAGAACCAAGGCTTTTCTTCATTCAGATATGCACAGAGAATAATCCATTTCTGGCAGAACCTGATTTTAAGCTGGGTACTCACATGAAGCCCACTCCTGTAGGTTTGTTGTTGAAGCAAGGCATGAATTAATGGAGAGTCAAAGCCTGTCTTCCATGTTTCAAACATTTCTGGGGAGAGATGAAATTTTCAGATTCCAAATTTATATGACAGTGAAGATGGGTGATGACTCTCCCTTTCTCTCCTTCTGGGTGTTAATTATTCATTGAAAAGCTTTTTAAAGACACAGTTCAATATTTCTTTACTGCCTTGCTGTTAATGAAATTGCAGGTAGTGATTGGAATCCTTGATTCACTTTGATGGCATTGTTTTATTTCTAAGTTGCTCTGAGTGATTTTTCTGGAAGTGTAAGCATGAACTGTTTGTACATTAAGATCCATCACTACTCACCCTTATCAGGACCTACCTCAGTTCCCAGTCCTGTAGTTGGTCCTAACTGTGACCCATTTTCCTCACCTCAGCTTATTTTGCAGTCTGAGTGAGCAGAGTGCATAGGAATTGCAAAGGAAGCAGGAACATTGACCCAGAATTTGCAAATGAAATTTGACCTTTACTCTTAGGTTCCCCCACTCCCACACCTACCCTGAGCTAGCATATCTAAGAGAAACTGTGTAGAAGATACCCAAGTTTGATGACAGAGGTGTCCTCACTGTATGGCAAGTCCAAGATTTCATTAGTGTTGTTTGGGATGCTGCTAATGTTATTACTGTAATGCAAACATCAAAGGAAATCAGATCACAGACTCAGGGAAATCACTCCCTGCTGGAAATCCTATTAGCTGACTTCAATTATGCAGCTCCTCATTCAGAGGGCCCTGCTAGCCTCATCATCTTCCCCCACATCCCTGCCTAATGCAAGTGCACACATTTGAAATTCATCAAATTAAGCAAAATAAAGTTTTAATCTTGTGCTTGTTTGGGTTCAGATCTTGGCAATAACAAAATGATCTTGATTGCTTCAAGTTCGTCTGCGGACAGTGGTTAGAAAATAAACACATAGAATTGAATTAGAATTAGAATTAGAAATAGATCTCTCTCCCTCTGTCTCTCCCTGTCCTTCTCACTATCTCTGACAGGAACCTGCCGTGTTGCCCACCCTGGTCTTTCCACTCCCTGACAGTTGGGAGTTCGGGGGGTACAACACAACGCCTGGTGGTTCATTGTTTACTCATTGTGCAGGGGTGCAACACAAAGCCTTCCTGGCAATAAGCATTATAGCTCATCAGAGTAGCTGCTGCTTTGAGGAATAGCTTGTTTTTGAACTACAAGTCACGAGGTACTCCACCCCCTCTATCTTGTTTCCTGAAAGGAGTGCAAACTCACATTTTAAAAAAAGCAAAAAAGTTCTTTGGGAGGGGGCATTCATTTTTATTCTGAAAATTTTGAACACATAGGCAAGCAGAGAGCCTAGAATAACAAACACTTACCTACCGCATTTAAAATACAACTCTTACCAGGTGGGGAATGGTACTATCTTACACTCATGAGACAGTTCCTCCAGTTAAAAGCCTGTCTTGTCTACTTAGTGAGTTCAGCCAGGGCTACATAGTAAGACCCTGTCTCAAAAAACAGCTTACAGAGAGGTAACTCTTACTATTGTGGCATAGTATACCACCTAATTTGGAGGCTAGAGATATGAACAATCAGTAAAGTTCCTGCCATGCAATCATGAGAACTTGAATTCGGATCTCTAGAATCCAATGGAAAAGCCAGGCATGGCAGCCAGAACCCTAGACTTACAGACCTCACTGGCCAGGCTGAACTGATGAAGTTCAGGTTCAGTGATTGGTCCTGTCTCAAAAAATAAAGGTTGAAAGTGTCTGGGAAAAGCCCACTTTTATTGTCATTCTTAGGGAGGTGGTAATTATTCCAGATAATATTCAGTTTCTATAATTGTCCTAAAGAAGTCCTGTAGAAGTGATTTCTTCAAACCAGGAAATGCACTAATTATGGAGCATCAAGGGTGATGCCTGTGGGCATCTTTATACATTGTAAGGATTCTTTAAATTGCTCTTAAAATTCAACCAAAGAAAGAAATATCTCTTGTTTTATTTCAATTATCTGAGGTTGGCCAGAACCACCATTTTATTTCCTAGAATTTAATGAGAAATGGGTTATGCCTTATTTAATTTCTATAAAATGTTACTAGAAGCCAGGGATAAGTAGAAATATTTTCCACTGATCAGTAAGCAGACGAAATTTCCCACTCTCAAAGGTTATGACACAAATTGTCAACGTAGCTGGAGAAAGGGCTCTGAGGTTGAGTGTTGCTGCTCTGTAGAGACCCCACACTCGGTTCCCAGCACCCACATCTGGTGACTCACAAGCACTGAGAACTCCAGCTCCAGGGATCCAACGCCCTCTTCTGGCCTCCACTGGCAGGGGCACTCACATGCACACACCCACTCCAACACATAATTAAGAATAAAATAAAAATTTAAACAAAACACAGAGTGCCAAGGACAAAATCAGCTGGAGAGTTAAAACCCGATGTCTACTTGTGACCTTCCAATATATGGTGATCTGAAGATGACGATCCTTTGCTTCGTTGACAAACATAGGAAGGAACTATTTAGCTGGGCATGGTGCAGTACAGGGTGAGTTCAGGGCCAGCCTTGGCTACATAGCAAGACCCTGTCTAAAATAAATAAAAGAAAAGCTGGGCGGTGGTGATGCTCGCTTTTAATCCCAGCCATTGGGAGGCAGACACAGGCAGATCTCTGTGAGTTTGAGGCCAGCCTGGTCTACAGAGAGAGTTCCAGGACAGATTCCAAAACTACACAGAAAAACCCTGTCTCAAAAGCCCACCTCCAAAAGAAAGGAATAAGAGAAAAAGAAGAAAGGAACATGAGAAGAAAGAAGAGAAAAGGGAGCTACTAACACCTCACTCAGATGCTGTTCTGGGCCTCAGAGGACTTATCAGGGAAGTCCAACCAAGGGCGTGCCTCAGATCCTCAAGGCCCCCTCAGACCCACAGAGCATTTCCACTTAGGATTTTTGCTGGTTAGGTAGGGAATGTATGGAACAGGAGACCATAAAGGTCAGTTTATATTTTGAAACATGACACTATAATATGAATATCCTAGTGTGAATAGGGCTGAAACGTGGCCATGAGGGTCTGAATGAGAAGTGTCCCCCATAGGGTCTGGGATTTGAAAACATGGTCCACAGTTGGTGATGCTGTTTGGGGCAGTTTAGGAGGCACAGCCCTGCTGGAGGAAGTCTGTGGGGGCGGGGCGGGGGCGGGGCGGGGCGGGGCGGGGCTTTGAAAGCGTAGTCTCTACCTACTTCCAATTTGTTCTTTCGGCTTCATGTGCAGAGAAAAGGCCATGCCCTTTCAGTTTCTGTGTGAGTGCTGTTCCTGCAGCTTGCTTCCATGCTTTCCCACCCCGATGGACTCTCATCCTTCTGGAACAGAAAGCTCAAATAGTCATTTCCTTCTATAAGTTGCCTTGGTCATGGTGTTTTATCACAAAAACAAAAAAGTAACAAAAGGACACTCATAACAAGAAATAAGAAAGGGATTCAGCATTTATTTCTCACACAGTCATACCATTGACTTAAAACAAGTTAAACTGAATTTTATAATTTGTTTCAGATTTTACCTAAATACTACGAATACTTTTTTTTTTTTAAAGGCAGTGCTAGCTTTAGAAACAATAAACTTTGGCTCACTGATTCTTGTTGACTTCTGGAAACATGGAAATTGCATCTTTTGTTTCTCTCTGCCTCCTTTCCTGGCCTCATGTGTCTCTGTCAGGGAGGGACCTGTCCTAGATAATCTCAGAGGTCACTTGCTTGATGACATTATGCGACACTTCCCTTCTATTGCTACAGTGTTTTCCTCAAGCTTCTGGCATTGTAAGATTCATCTGGTTGGGAAAGCAGGATGGAAATAGAAATGGATTCTTTAACATTTATTCTCAGCAGTAGAAAATTAATTATTGAGTTGCTGTTGAGAGAACACCATTACCGAATTACTGATTCAACTCTGAGCTGTGAGTCATCCTAATAGGTGTAAAGATTTAAGTCACAGCACATTTGGGATGAGTAAGAGGATTCTTCCTCTTTTTTCTAAACTCATTACCCTTCGGTTATGGGTGTCAGTGGGCTCTGCAGGAGTCCCAAAGCAAGCTAAAGAGGCAGCAGCTAAAACAGACACTGACAGGCAGAGCAGTGCTCTTGGCATCTCAGGATATGATTATCTATGTTCATAGATAATATGTGTTTAGTAAGGGACTCTGAAGATGTTAATCAAATCATTTTCTTTCTTTTTCATGAGATGCATGTTTCTCAAAAGGAAAAAGACTATCTGTCTAAAAAAGTATCAGTCATTTACCATAACCAGACACCAGTATAAGTGCAGATTGTTTCTTTCTGTTATCCCTGAAGATGAATATGAATACTGTATCATGTGGGCCGATGGCTCTTCCTGATATAGCCTAGGACACATAAGACAGAAACAAACCTTTCAATATTGAGGATGAGTCAACACAGTCATTAAGGAAGATGGCAAAGGACAGGTTATGTTTTTCTAGTGTGGGATAGCTTTCTCTAGCACCCAAATTCCTTAACATAAAGAAAAACAGTCTAGGCCTGCTGTACCCTCACTGTTGGAAAGGCCTCATGTTACTCTGTCAGGTTCTGGTTCTTCCAGGAGTCCCCACACTACACTGAAGTCAGAAAGCAGAGGAAAATGAACAATGTTGCTTTTGCTTTTCATTCAGTCTGAGACTCCAGTCCATAGATGATGCTACTCACATTTAGAAATGTGTCTTCCCACGTCAAGGAACCCAGTCTAGAAAGTCAGATGTGCTCAAATGTTTGCCTCTGTCTTAGTTACTATTGCTTTGATGAAACAGAGAGCAAAGCAAGTTGGGGAAGAATAGGTTTTTTTTGGCCCACACTTCCCTATCACTGTTCATTACTGAAGGAAGTCAGGACAGAACTCAAGCAGGTCAGGAACCTGGAGGCATGAGCTGATGCAGAGTCTATGGAGGGATGCTGCTTACTGGCTTGCTCAGCCTGCTTTCTTATAGAACCCAGCACCAGCCCAGAAACAGTTTTCTCCAATGGAATGACATTGGGTGTATCAGTCACACCCCAGGGTAGGCCTCATGCCCAGGAGTAGTTGGCCAACACGAGGTGGACTCCAAGATTAGGGGGAGTTTTATCTTGGCTATGGTTTGGTGGCTTTTGTCTTTTTGGGGTTTTGCTGCTTTGTTTTCTTGGGTTTTTTTTGAGAAAGAAAGAAAGAACATGAAGTTGGGTGGGTAGGGAGGAGGGGAGGATTTGAAAGGACTTGGGAAAGGAAGAAGAATCATGAACAAAACATATTGTGCAGTTTTGTCAGAACCAGACTGAACCAGTCAGAACCAGATTGGACTGGATTGAACCAGATTGAACTAGTCGGAACTGGACTGAACCAGATCAAACCAGTTGGAACTGGATTGAACTGGATTGAGCCAGTCAGAACTGGATTAAACTGGCCAGAACTGGTTTGAACTGGTTCGAACCAACCAGAACTGGATTGAACTGGTCAGAACCAGAATGAATGAGTTTGAACCCACCAGAACCAGATTGAACAAATCAGAACCAGATTGAACTGGTTCAAACCAGTCAGAACTGGTTTGAACCGGATTGAAACTTCATATGTGCTCAGGGGATGGCAGAGACTCCTGGAATAGTCTATCTCTTGGACCTAGACATGTTACTAAATTCCATGATTATGGTTCTACACATTCCAATCTGGAATAGATAATGTATGACTTTGGCAGACATCACAGGAAAGGAAGCAGCTGCCTGGGATCGTAGATATTTTCCATGCAGCTCCTTCCAGACCTTGGTACTGAACTTGCTGTAGCCCACACTCTGTGACATCACATTTCCTCTTTTCTATACGGACTCACATGGTTCAAGTAAGTTGCAACAGAAGGACCTGGATAGGAGTCATTTCTATATCAATTAAGTACAAAAGGCTTCATTGTTTCTAAATTACATTCTGTGCTATCCAGTCCAAGACAATTTTCAATATCCTGTGACCTATGGAAGGAACTTTGTTTTACCAAATTCTGGACAGCAAGACCCGGTCTTACAGTGAAAGAGGACATGTGACTCTAAACTGGGCTATTTATATTTCCATCTCATAGAATACTATTTTTTTGCTTTGGGGTTTTCATCAGAACAACTATTTTTGTAAAATATTGAATATAGGTTGATGTGCTCAAGATACTTTTATTAGGTTTCAAGTTTCCTTGAAAACAAAAAAAAATTAAGATCTGAGATTCTCTAGTAAAAGAAGAAAATACATAGCAGACAAAGATTCTAAACTAAGTGTCAACAAACATGAAGAAATATAAATGTACAGTATAAATTCCAAGATGCTTACTGTCATCAGTAAACAAAGACTTTAGAATCCCATTTAACTGCATACATGAGCATTGTTCTAGAATGATAGAGTCGATTAAATTATCTACATGGTGAATTTAATGTATTTTACTAAATCAATATAAGGCATAAGTGTGTAGAATTGACCAAGATCTAAGCAGATTTAAGCTTCTTGAAAACACTCACTTCAAATTCATAAACTATGTCCAAGGTTAAAAGGAAAAAAACAAGCAGAAAACTTCCTGGCCCACTTGGGTACTTTATAGTAGAATTGGTATTTTAAATTGTTTATTGTGAATAACTGTGTGGAAACCATTTGCCAGGAATATACAAAGATTTAAAGGAAGGTTAATGCCATTTCCTTCCTAGTCTAATTCAGTTTCAAATAAGGAATTTCCATTCGCATCAAACAATAGTAGTAACATTTTCAAATAATTTTAATGGTGAAAAATGAGTGTTTTCAATTATTGATACTGATATTATGACACAGAAGTTTAAAAATCACCATTCTCGTATCATTTCCTTCTTTGCATGCCACCTAATGTATTTGAAATTTAAATGTGTTCACAAGGTTGTGTGACTGCAAACTTGAAAAATTTGGAACTGACACTCAAAATGTAAATTCTAATGTAAACTATATTGGCTCATAGAAGATTGTATAGCAGTCAAAATAAAAATCTAAACAGTAAAACACCTCATTTTAATAGGGAGTATGAACCTGAGGAGACATCATTCTTTCCTGTAAATCCATCCTGTAATGATATCAATTCATTGTTCACAATACCGCATACTGCATATTCCACAAATGAACTAAAAATGTAATATGTAGCTCTGTGAACATGTTTACTATAGACTTGACAGCAGAGATCTCTCTCTCTCTTTCCCTCAATATATGTTTTTAATTAAATTAGAAACATGGATGCTTCATATGTCTATCCCAGCTCCCTCTCCCACCCCTCCTCCCTTGTCCCTCCACCAGCACCAGCACTCCTCCAGCGCCCCACCCAATCCCCATATCTCCAGAGTCTGTCATTTCATCCAGGGCAGGACCCAGGCCCTTCCCCATGTGTCCAGGCTGAGAAAGCATCCCTCTATTTGGAATGGGCTCCCAAAGTTCAGTTGTATGCCATGGTAAACACTGATCTACTACCGAAGGCCCCAGAGATTTCTGAGGCCTCCTCACTGACACTACATTCATGGAGTCTGGATCAGTCTCCTGTTGGCCTCTCAGCCATCAGTCTGGTGTTCAAGAGCTCCCCCTTGTCCAGTCAGCTGTCTTTGTGGGTTTCATCATCATGGTTTTGGCCCCGTTGCTGACCACTCCTCCATCTCTGTCACTGGGTTCCAGGAGTTCAGTTCAGTGTTTAGCTGTGGGTATCTGTCTTTGCTTCCATCAGTCACTGGCTGAAGGTTCTAAGATGGCATATAAGGTAGTCATCGACCTTATCATCAAGGAGGGGCTATTAATGTAGTCTCTTCACTATTGCTTAGATTGCCAGTTAGTGTTATCCTTGTAGATCTCTGGAGATCTCACTAGTGTCAGCTCTCTCCTCAAGCCTATAATGACTCCATCTATTATGGTATCTCTCATCCTGCTCCCCTCTATTCTTACCTCAACTTAACCTTCCTGCTCCCCCATGCCTTCTTCTCCCCTCCTCTTATCCCCCTCTCTTTTTCCTGGCTCTCTCTCCCCTCTCCCGATGTTCCCAATCTGCTCAAGAGATCTTGGCTAATTCCACTTCTCTTGGGTATCATACATCTCTCTTGGGAACCTCCCTGTTCCCCAGAATCACTGGCACTAGGATTGTAGGCTGACACTCCCCTGATCCACATCTAAAATACATATATGAATGAATACATACCATGTTTGTCTTTTTGTGACTGGTTTACCTCACTCAGGATGGTTTGCCATTTGCCTGAAAATATCAAGATTCCATTGTTTTTTTCCGTTGAGTAGTACTCCATTGTGTAAATGTACCACATTTTCTCTATCCACTCTTCAGTTGTGGGGTATCTAGGTTGCTTCTAGTATCTAGCTATTACATATAATGCTGCTATGAACATAGTGGAACAGACATACTTGTTATATGAATGGGCATCTTTTGGGTATATACCTAAGAGTGGAATTGCTGGGTCTTGTGGTAGATGAGTCCCATTTTCCTGAGGAATCTCCATACTGATTTCCAAAGTGGCTGTACAAGTTTGTACTCCCACCAGCAGTGTAGGAGTGTTCCCCTTTCTCCACATCCTCTCCAGCATAAACTGTCATTGGTGTTTTTGATTTTAGCCATTCTGACAAGAGTAAGATGATATCTCAGAGTTGCTTTGATTTGTATTTCCCTAATGGCTAAGGATGTTGAGCACTTTCTTAAGTGTGTCTCAGCCATTTTATACTCCTCTATTGATAATTCTTTATTTAGTTGTGTACCTCACTTTTTAATTGGATCCTTTGGTGTTTTGGAGACTTGCTTCTTGAGTTCTTTGTAAATTTTGGAGATCAACCCTCTGTGGGGTTAGTGAATGTCTTTTCCCAATCTGTGGGGTGCCTTTTTGTCTTGCTGACTGTGACCTTTACCTTACAGAAGCTTCTCAGTTTCAGGAGGTCCCGTTTATTAATTGTCAATATTAGTGTTTGTGCTACTGGTGTTGTGTTCAGGAAGCAGTCTCCTGTACCAATTCCTTCAAGGGTACCTCCCACTTTCTCTTCTAACAGGTTCAGTTTGGCTGGATTTATGTTGAGGTCTTTGATCCATTTAGTCCTAAGTTTTGTGCATGGTGATAGACATGGATCTATCTTCAGTCTTCTACATGCCAGTATCCAGCTATGCCAGCACCATTTGTTGAAGACGCTATCTTTTTTCCATTGTATAATTTTAACTTCTTTACCAAAAATCAGGTATTCATATGTTTGTGGATTAATCTCAGGGTATTCAATTCGATTCCATTGGTCTACCTGTCTATTTTTGTGCCAATACCAAGCTGTTTTTAGGATAGCTCTATAACAGAGCTTGAGGTCAATGGTGGTGATGCCTCCAGATATTGCTTTGTTGAGCAGGGTTGTCTTGGCTATCCTGGTTTTTTTTTTCATATAAAGTTGAGAATTGTTCTTTCAAGGTCTATGAAGAATTGTGCTGGGATTTTGCTGGGGATTGCATTGAGTCTGTGGATTGCTTTTGGCAGGATTGCCATCTTTACTACATTGATCCTACCTATCCAAGAGCATGGGATATCTTCCCATTTCCTGGTGTCTTCTTTGATTTCTTTCTTTAAAGACTCAAAGTTCTTGAGACACAGGTCTTTCACTGGTTTGGTTAGTGTTATTCCCAGGTATTTTATATGTTGTTTGTGGCAATTGGAAGGGTGATGCTTCTCTGATTTCTTTCTCAGCTCTTTTCTCATCTGTATATAGTAGGGCTAATGATTTTCTTGAGTTGATCTTGTATCTTGCCACTTTGCTGAAGGTGTTTATCAGCTGTAAGAGTTCCTTGGTACAGGTTTTTGAACCACTTATGTAAACATATCATCTGCAAATAGTGAAAGGTTTACCTCTTCCTTTCCAATTTGTATCCCCTTTATCTCCCTTTGTTGTCTTATTGCTCTAGCTAGAACTTTGAGTACAATATTGAAGAGGTATGGGAAGAGGGGACAGCTTGCCTTGTTCCTGATTTTAGAGGAATTGCCTTGAGTTTCTCTCTATTCAGTTTGATGTTGGCTGTTGGTTTGCTTTATATAGCTTTTATGATATTTAGATATGTTCCTGTTATCCCAGATCTCTCCAAGACCTTTATGATGAAAGGGTGTTGGATTTTATCAAAGGCTTTTTCAGCATCTAGTGAGACGATCATGTGATTTTTGTTCCTCAGCTTGTTTATATGGTGGATTACATTGATGGATTTTCATATGTTGAACCATCCCTGCATCCCTGGAATGAAGCCTACTTGACCATGGTGGATGAGATTTCTGATGTGTTCTTGGATCCGATTTACCAGTATTTTATTGAGGTTCATGAGGGATATTGTTCTGAAGTTCTCTTTCTTAGTTGTGTCTTTGTGTGTCTTGGGTATCAATGTTATTGAAGCCTCATAAAAAGAGTTTGGCAAACACCCTTCTGCTTCTATTGCATGGAATACTTTGAGGAGAATTGGTATAACCTGTTCTTTGAATTTCTGGTAAAATTCTGCACTGAAGCCATCTGGCCCTGTGCTTTCTTTGGTTGGGAAACTTTTGATGATTGCTTCTATTTCCTTAGGTGTTATAGGACTATTTAAATTGCTTATCTGTTCTTGATTTGATTTTGGTATGTGATATTTATCCAGAAAATTGTCCATTTCCTTTAAATTTTCAAATTTTGTGGAGTACAACTTTTCAAAACATGACCTGATGATTCTCTGGATTTCCTCACTGTCCGTTGTTATGTCTCCTTTTTCATTTCTGATTTTGTTAATTTGCATGTCCATACTCTGCTGTTTGGTAATTTTGGATAAAGGTTTGTTTATATTGTTGATTTTCTCAAAGAACCAACTCTTTGTTTTATTGATTCTTTGTATCGTTTTCCTAGTTTCTACTTTATTGATTTCAGCCCTCAGTTTATTTCCTGGTGTCTACTCCTCGTGGTTGAGTTTGCTTCCTTTTGTTCTAGAGCTCTCAGTTGTGCTGTTAATTCTCTAGTGTGACTATTCTCCAGTTTCTTCATGTGGGCACTTAGTGTTATGAACTTTCCTCTTAGCACTGCTTTTAAAGTGCTCCATAAGTTTGGGTATGTTGTGTCTTCATTGAATTCTAGGAAGTCTTTAATTTATTTTTTATTTATTTTTTGACCCAGGAGTGGTGCAATTGTGTATTATTCAATTTCCATGATTTTGCTGGGTTTCTTCAATTTGTGTTATTGTTGAATTGTAACTTTAAGGTATGGTGGTCTGATAAGATACATGGAGTTTTTCCAATTTTTTTGTAGTTGTTGATGTTTGCTATGTTGCCAAGTATGTGGTCGATTTTTGAGAAAGTTCGTGTGGAGCTCAGAAGAAAGTATATTCTTTTGTGTTTGGATGGAGTATTCTATAGGTGTCTGTTAAACCCAATTGGGTCATAACTTCTATTAGGTCCTTTGTATCCTTGTTAAGCTTCTGTCTGTGGTGAGAGTGGGGTGTTGAAGTCTCCCACTACAAGTGCTTTGAGTTTTAGTAATGTTTCTTTTACGAACGTGGATGCCTTTGTATTTGAAGCATAGATGTTCAGAATTGAAACTTCATCTTGGTTGATTTCTCTTGTGATGAGTATGAAGTGACCTCTTTCATCTTTTTTGATTTTAGTTTAAAGTCTAATTTGTTAGGTGTTAGGATTGCTACCCCCGCTTGTTTCTTGGGTCCATTTGATTGGAAAATCTTTTCCTAACCCTTTACTCTGAAATAACGTCTGTCTTTGAAGCTGAGGTGTGTTTCTTGTATGCAGTAGTAGGATGGATACTGTCTTCGAATCCATTCTGTTAACCTGTGTCTTTTTATGGGAGAGTTAAGACCATTAATATTGAGGGAAATTAATGACTATTGATAGTTCATTCTTTTTGTTTTGGAATGGTTGTTGTTGGTGGAATTGTATGTGGATTTCCACCACTTTTTCTTTTGCCTGTCAGTTAAGTAGGATTATCTATTGTCTATGTTTTTCTGGTTGTAGTTAACTTCCTTGGGTTGGAGTTTTCCTTCGAGAAGTTTCTGTAGGGCTGGGTTAGTAGATATGTATTGTTTAAATCTGGGTTTGATTGAGAGCTTTGTCGGGTATAGTAGTCTGGGCTGGCATCCATGGTCTCTTAGTGTTGGTAGAATGTCTATCCAGGACCTTCTGGCTTTCAGAGTTTCCATGGAGAAGTCAGTTGTAATTTTGATAGGTTTGCCTTTATGTTACTTGGCCTTTTTCCTTAGCTGCTCTTAATATTCTTTCTTTATTCTGTATGTTTGGGGTCTTGATTATTATGTGTCGAGGGGATTTTGGGGGGTTTGTCCACTCTATTTGGTGTTCTGTAAGCTTCTTGCACCTTCATTGGCATGTCTTTCTTAGGTTGGGAAAGTTTTCTTCTATTATTTTGTTGAATATGTTTTCTGGCCCTTTGAAGTGGGTTTCTTCACCTTCTTCCATACCTGTTATTCTTAGGTTTGGCCTTTTCATGGTGTCCCACATTTCCTGGATATTTTGTGTTAGGGATTTGTTGTACTTAAAATTTTCTTTAGTTGATGAATCTAATTCTCCTAGTGTATCTTCAACACCTGAGATTCTGTCTTTCATCTCTTGTATTCTGTTGGTTATACTTGCATCTGTAGTACCTGATTGTTTCCCCAGCTTTTCTACTTCCAGCATTCCTTCAGACTGTGTTTTTTATTGTTTCTATTTCAGACTTTAGCCTTTGCACTGTGTGAATTGTTTCTTGAAATTTTTGCTTTGCCTTTTGCTCCGTTTCTTGCATTTTTTGGGTTGTTTTTTCTCCCATCTCGTTAAGGGATTTTCTCATCTCCTCTTTGATGGCCTCTATCATTTTCATGAAGTTGCTTTTAATGTCATTCTCTTCTGGTTCATTTTTGTTAGGATGTTCCAGTCTTGTTGGTATAATGTCTCTGGATTCTGGCAGAATCATATTGGTTTTTCTGTTGTTCCTTGTATTTTTATATTTTCTCCTTCCCATCCGTTCTTGCAGTGGGTTCCAGAAGGTGCCTCTTCTCTCTCTTGTGGGTGTAGGCAAGTCCAATTTTCTGGTAGCTCTCCACTTCCTGGTCTCATGGATGGAGAAATGGACTAGGATGCTGCGGTGCTTTGAATCCCACTGGGATGGATAGGAGTCCCAGTGGTAGACCCCAGGCACAAGAATGTGGCCTGGAGACAGGCCCTGTTAGTCTTAGTCACATGGGTGGACCAGGGGATTAGGGAGCATTGCCAGAGTAATCAGGAAGAAGGTGGGTGAACAGTAAGAATAGTTCTGTCTGTCTCTCTTTCTTTCTTTCTTTCTTTTTTTTTTTTTTGAAATAGGGTTTCTCTGAAGCTTTTGAGCCTATCCTGGAACTCGATGTGTAAACCAGGCTGGCCTTGAACTCACAGAGATTTGCCTGTCTCTGCCTTCTGAGTGCTGCAATGAAAGGTCTGTGCCACCACTTCCTGATGCTATTTTCCTTATCAGCTTTATTCCCATTCTCAAGTTCCTCAAGATTGCAATGCTATAGCCCTGCCATACAGATGTCACATGACACCTATTCCATTCCTAAACTCATGGAAAACCTTTGGTTCTTGTCACAAAATTTATCAAGGTATTTCGGAATCATGTCACTGTTCCTTGAGAGCTTAACTAAAGACAATCAAACCAACAAATGGTAACAACGATGTTCAGTTCTTGGTTACATTGATGAGCAAACTACTGCTCTCTATGTCAGAAGTCTCCATTTCAAAGACACTTATGTGGAGATGTACCATTTCCCAATAGAAAAATTCAATTAAGCATTATGACAAAAAATGGAATTGTACAGTACTTAAAAGCTGATCTGTGAAGAAGTGTTTGGCAAATTTTCTGTGTGGTTAAACACTAGAAACAGGGGAAGTTGTTTAAGAGACACAATTCTCAGAGCTTTGGAATGGTGTGGAATTTGCTGAGGACACAGAGGAAACTCTGCTTGATTCTCCATTGAGGAAGGACCCAGAGTAACAACGGCAGCCTCTTGCTCTGAATAGGTCACCCATGTAATGAACTAAAGATGAACAAGACCTCAAATGGATTCTGCCTTTTGTAAGTGGAAAACAGTCTTAGTGTTTAAAAAAGCAAATACATTATTTAAAAAACTTTTGCTTTAAATTATTTTTTAGATGATTTCCTACATGAGACATAGTTTGTTCCCCTCATTCTGTCAGTGCCCCCCATTCCTCAGTTCCCTCTCAAATTCAGGGAATCTTCTTTGTGACAGTACCACATATGTTATTCAGGCAAACTACTAATTCCTTTTTGTTGCAAGTCTCACTACTTCTGCAAGTCTCTGTATCTCTCCCCCCTCCATTTCTCTCTCTCTCTCTCTCTCTCTCTCTCTCTCTCTCTCTCTCTCTCTCTCTGTTTGTGTGTGTGTGTGGTGTGTGTGTGTTTAAGGCTGGACATAATGGTTGGAACGCATATTGGGGAATTTAGAGATCATCCCTGGAGATAATTGAATTCTTCTCTCATCAATATTTGACAGTCAACAACTCTTCATTTAGGAGTAGAGTTTTGAAGTTTCCCACATCAGGGTTTTCATGACAACTGGTGCTTTCATCGTACAGGTGTACTTCAGGCAACCATATCATTGAGTCTTCAAAGATGCAATGTCCCTTTCATATCAGAAGATATTATCTTGCAAAAGTCATTCTGGCTATTAGACATCTGAGATTTTTAATTAATATTTATTTAAATTAAAAACAATATTATTTTACATACCAATCCTGGTTATTTCTCCCTTATGTCCTCCCGTTCCCACCACCATCTGCCCATCCCCCCATCCATTCCTCAGGGAGAGTGAGGCCTCCCAAGGGGTATCATCAAAGTCTGTCATATCATTTGGGGCAGGACCTAGGTTCTCCCCCATGTCTCTAGGTTGAGAGAGTAGCCACCCATAGGGAATGGGCCTGCAAATCCCTTTCATTCACTAGGGATAAAAAATAGTTCCATTGCCAGTAGTCACAAAGATTGCCTGAGCTCCTCAACCGACACCCACATTCAAGGGACATTGTTTGGTCTTATGCAGGCTCCCCAACTGTCACTGTGCAGTCAGCGAGTTCCCACTTGCCCATGTCCCCTGGTTGAGTGCACTGTCGCACCTGCTCTGCGGCCTGCATCCGAGAATGTAGCGAGGTGGTCGGGATAGATGACACAGAGACCGGTCGGTTGCTTTAAGAAAACTTTATGTTTCCCAAGTCAGCTTAGGAGGAGACCCCAGTCCGCTTAGGAGAGCTCTCAGGAGAAGTCTTCAGGAGAAGTCTCAGGAGAAATCTCAGGAGAAGTCTCTCTAAGAAAAAGGAGCTTCCCTTTTTAAGGACTTCTGCCATTCATCTACATACCATTCTTTCCTCCTGGCTGGTGGTCTAATCTCCGGCCCCAGAATCGGGGAGACACCCCAGGGAAACAGGAAGAGGCATCTAGCCGTAGGGGGTGTGAAAGGCATGGTATTTCAGTGAGCCAGCCCTTATCTGAGCCCTATCTGAGCCCTAAAGCACTGAATAGTTTTCAGTAAACATTACATAGATGCCTGCTCCCAGGCCGAAGGGGAAGTGGGTTTCTGCTCAAGGTCTGGTGTCCCCACAGTGCACAGTGAATTGTTGGTGACTAGGTCTCAGTAAAACTCTATTTCTCGGCCCAAGGACACTTCTCAGAACTCAGGTGCCTTCCCAGGAATGAGCCTGGCACCATAGAGATAATCCATTGCTTAAGGACACTCTGCACCCTCCCTTCCCCGTACAATCTCCTGCCCTGCACTCCCTGGTGCGATCTCCTGCCCATTGTTTATCAAACATTTCCTGCCTCTGACAGCCCCCTGCCCCATTCCTCAGCGCCTCCTACCTAACAACCTCCTGCATTCCTTTGCCCCCATCTCCCTGCCATGACCCCCCATATAAGCTTATACAAAATTCTCAATAAACGGAGCTTGACCAGCCAGCTTGTCTTGTTCCCATTCTCTGTGTCCCCTGTATCTCAGTGGCTATGATCTGACCATACCAACATCATACCTGTGTTATTACTACCTTTGCCACTTAGAATTCCAGGACTCCACACTGACCCACATCCTATGTGTGAAGAATATGTATGAGACAAGAGTAGATGTAGGACTAGTGGTGTGCTAGTGATTGACAGCTAGCTCTCTGGAAAATTCTCCCTTGAGAAGTTAGAGAGACCTCAGCCTTTGCTGATCTCTGTGATCAATCAGCCCTGCCACCACCACCAATTTCAAGTTACACTAGCCCTTGAGCTGGGAAGGCATATGCCATCATCCCTGAAGAGCTGATAGAGCTGAATATAAGCCTCTGGATGTTGTTCTAGATTCCACCTGATAAGGTTACCCTTATTATCTGACATAAGCGAGGCAGATATACTTGTCTCTTTTGTGGTGCTGGGGACTGTGTGCTAGGCCAGAGTTCTTACACTGAGCTGCATCTAGCCTGTGAAATCACATTTTAAGTACGATTTTGCACTTACCAAGAATTGTTCTCATATATGGTGTCGTAGTTGAACATTTGATGCACTATACAGGATAAAAGTCAGGCTGAGAAGGGTTGTGGAGTAAGATAGCCCATGATCCTGGCCTGGCTGTCCACTAGTGTAATCACACACTCCACCTCTTTTTAGCACTAGTGACAGCAATGTCTAATGATTGTGAAGGGCTTAGCACAATGCCCAAGGATGTGAAAGACTAGTACAACATACAAGGATGTGAGTGCTTAGCACAGCACACAGGACATGGAGGACTGATCTCAGCACACAGGACATGGAGCAATGATCTCAGCACACAGGATGTGGAGAACTGATCTCAGCACATAGGACATGGAAGACACAGGACATGGAGGACTCATTTCAGTACACAGGACATGGAGGACTGATCTCAGCACACAGGACATGGAGGAGGACTGACCTCAGCACACAGGACATGGAGGAGGACTGATCTCAGCACACAGGACATGGAGGACTGATCTCAGCACACAGGACATGGAGGAGGACTGACCTCAGCACACAGGACATGGAGGAGGACTGATCTCAGCACACAGGACATGGAGGACTCCTCTCAGGACACAGGACATGGAGGACCCATCTCAGCACACAGGACATGGAGGACTCATCTCAGGACACAGGACATGGAGGACTCATCTCAGGACACAGGACATGGAGGACACAGGACATGGAGGACTGATCTCAGCACACAGGACATGGAGGACTCCTCTCAGGACACAGGACATGGAGGACCCATCTCAGCACACAGGACATGGAGGACTCATCTCAGGACACAGGACATGGAGGACTCATCTCAGGACACAGGGCATGGAGGACACAGGACATGGAGGACTCATCTCAGGACACAGGACATGGAGGACTCATCTCAGGACACAGGACATGGAGGACACAGGACATGGAGGACCCATCTCAGCACACAGGACATGGAGGACTCATCTCAGGACACAGGACATGGAGGACTCATCTCAGCACACAGGACATGGAGGACTGATCGCAGCACACAGGACATGGAGGACTCCTCTCAGGACACAGGACATGGAGGACCCATCTCAGCACACAGGACATGGAGGACTCATCTCAGGACACAGGACATGGAGGACACAGGACATGGAGGACTCATCTCAGGACACAGGACATGGAGGACACAGGACATGGAGGACTGATCTCAGCAACAGGGCATGGAGGACTCCTCTCAGCACATAGGACTGACCTCAGCACACAGAGTGTGGAGGACTTAGCACAGCACACACGCATGTAGAAGGCTTAGCAGAGCACACACGCATGTAGAGGACTAGGTACAGCACTAGGATGTGCATGCCCTTTCCTACTGCTGGCTGCTAGACCAAGACAGGTCACAGCTGGAGGAAACAGAAGCTGCTCTCCTGCACTTGAGGTAGCAGAGTGTGGGGTTGCTTGCATTCCTTCTAGCCAGAAGCCTATGCACTCATGTTGTCCTCGGGGTCTCTCCACTGTCCCCACAGGACTCTGCCGGAAGCAAGAGTTGTCTGGGTTCTGCACAGCCATTTCTTTCTCTATGGGGGCTTTGCTCCCCACCTCATCCAACACCGTGTTCACACACTTGGCAGTGAAAATAGAATCTCTGAAATGAAAAAAAAATCAATCTTTTTCTTTCAAGCTGGGGATTGAGTCCATGGTGTCCTGACGCTTAGCCACTGACATGAATATCTTGAAGGACAAAACTTCAGCTAATAGCATAAAGCTTTATTATTCCATGAATATTAATATTGCCTCTACACACATATTATCTACGATAAATGTTTTGAAGCAAAATGTTTCCGTAGCTTCAAAAGAAAGCTGCATACTTACCCTGAAATATGAAAAAGGATCATGTAACAAAGAATCATAAAATTATGTAGCCCCAGAGAACTACAAGCATTCATAAATGACTAGGATGAAGTATGGCTTAAGGAGCACAAGATCAAAATAAAACCCAAAACACTCTCCTCTCCAAAAAGGAATCATAGGTAAATAATGGAAAGAAACATTAACATGTAATATTAAAATATAAATATTGAAAGCATTACAACAGGCAGAGGATAGTCTCCCACACCCCTCTGTGAAAGGGAATCATCAAAGCCACCTGTGTGTGAGTTGGTTTCCGTGCAACCAGAGGGTCTCTGCAATGCCTCTGTGTGCTTCTAAATATATTTAAACCTCAGGAGCAAAACCTTTCTAAAAATGGTTCAGTCGCAGAAAACTGGTACAGCATTCTCCTGAAGCTCTCCAGCAATATTGCTAAAACAGACTGTGTTTCTGTCCAGTTAGGATGGAGATGAGTGGGAGTGCAGATGCCAAGGCCAAGGGTGACACTCAGCGGCCTCTCCAGAACTGTGTGCATAATCAGAGTATGATCTACTTTATGTTGGATGTCACAGTTTGAGTCACCGCCTCTTAAACCCCTGGTAGCTCACCCTGTCACCATCAATCGACTCCAGTCCAACAAAGTGCTACTGACTGACCATACTGTCCAGGACAGCACTTAGGAACCCAAGAATAAACAAAGTAGTAATACCGTAGTTGGGCTAAGAGTGTTACTAAACAGAAATGGAAGGGAAAGGGATTCAATTCCATGAAATGCCAGCGTGTTGAGCAGACCTAGAGACCTCTGAGACAGCATGAACCCTGACCATCACAGGTGAGTGACTTAGACCTGGACACATGAAATTTTAATGCTGTCCCCTGGGAGTCTGAAGTGTTTTTAGGGTGAACCTTCAGAGAGATGGGCTTCTCTATGGATGTGCACTACCAGGGATGCTCATGCTCTCCAGTGCCTGGTGGTAATCCTCCCCACGTTCTAACTGTGTATTTTAGTATTGTGACAAGCAGTGTTGGGATAAGGAACACAGATTTATAGATGGGTTCTTGGTTGCTTTCCCTTCAGCATCTCCTGCAGACTAAACTCAATGGTACTTGACTTGGGAGTCACAGCTGTCATGGCATTTGTTTAAACAGAACACAAGGCTCAGAGTAGCACCTGTGGACTTCCCACCCTGACACTTGATCTGGCCTCCTTGCTTTGGTTAGCAAGATATTTTCTCCTCTTGTCTACAAACAAGCCCCCCCAGGACTCTGCATGTTAAAAATGTATCTATCTGTATGCATCTCTGTAAAAGGGTATGCATACGTGTGTGTGTGGTGCCTGTACCTGGTACAGAAGGCAAAGAGGGAGTCTGATGTATTCCACCATCATCTCCCCACACTTCTTTGAGGCAGGGTCTCTCCCTGATTCTCATGCTTTCACAGTTGGTCTGGAAGCTATCAGGCCCAGGACCATTCTGTCTCTGTGTCCCTCCACCCTGTACTTGGATCTAGGGTTGCAGGCATGTGTGGGATGCCCGGCCTGCTACATGGGTGCTGGGATCTGAATTCCAGTTCTTGTGATTGTGCAGCAAGCACTATTAACTGTAGAGCCATCTTTTTTGGTGTATCTCAACCCTTTTTGTATTGTCTAGGACATCCTTCACCCTTCTACATTCAGAACCCTGTATCTCTGCACTCACACAGTGAGAAAATTCCATATGTAGGATGTGTTCCCTAGGACTGCAAGCCAGCATGATTCTTCTTTACAGATCCCTGTTGCATGAACAGGATGGTGAATATTCTTGTTTCTCAGAGAAGGAAAAGGAGATTTCCTAGGAAGGCTTGGTAGCTTCCAAGGTCACACAGCTCTAGAGTGGTGATTGGTTGCCAGGGACTGAGCTTGAAGTAGTAAGTGCAGCTCTCTTTCATCTCTTCCACTACCCTTCAGTTTTAAAATAATAACATTATTTAGGTGCAAAGCATGGCACACTTTGTAAAGAAATAGGATGCAGAGTGACCACAAGGCTGGCCTCCATCCATACATCCTGTATTGGCTCTTCATTTAAAAAAATGGGCATCAGAGAGCAATCTGTGACCTCTGGACATTTATAGACCTTCTCTATTTTCTCTCATGATGTGGTTTCAGCCCAGCAATTATTGACCTCTTTATGAGACTTCATGAGGAATAAAGGGATAATGTATTTATTTGCTAGGGATGGTTGTACGCTAGTTTAATACTTTCTTTTTACAGTGCAGAAGCAAACTGAAGGCTAGCTAATCCATGGTAATACAGTTTTAAAGATGATAGGACCATAAACCCTTAACTACAGTTTAAAGATAAATATTCACCACAATTAAACAACTTCCTTATGACCAAGGGTCAAGATCAGGGTCTTCCTCTATTGTCTTGTGCCTTATTTTTTAAGGCTTGTTATTTTTTATTTGATGTGTATATGTAAATGCATGCGTGCATATTTATGTGCCCCAAGTGCATGCCGATGACTGAGAAGGCCAGACGATGATATCAAATCCCCTGGAACTGGAGTTACTTGTGGTTGTGATCCACCCTACATGGGTGCTAGGAACCGAACGCTGGTCCTCTGGTCGTGCTTTTAACCACCAAATCACTCTCCAACTTCTCCACTTTATTCTTTGAGACAAGGTCTCTCACTGAACCTGGAGGTCCTCAATTCAGCTAGACTTGCTGGCTAATGTGGCATAGCAACCCTCCTCTACAGAACTGGAATTCCAATGGCACACTGCTGTGCTTGGCTTTATGTGGGTAGCAAGGATCCTCATTCTTGTGAGATAGGCACTCTACCAACTGAGCCATCTCCCCAGTACCCTGATTACTTTTCTAGCTGATAAATATTTATTGATTGACTCCTCTGTGAGGCCGGACGCTCTTCAAAGGAGTGATAGGTCAGATAGCAAACAGCCACTGCTAATTTATGTATGCGCACCAAGTGCATGCCAATGACTGAGAAGAGCACAACAGTGTAACTGTATTCTAGGCAATAAAGAAATAAATTCAAAATGTGTCAGGAGCTGCCAAGCATGAGGAAGAAAAATGAAGGGAATCGAGCACAATAGGGTCAGGGGCGAGCATTCCATTTTATAAGGGTCACTCCAAAAAGGTCTCACTAGCAAGAAGATGTCCAAGCAATGCTCTGGAGGCCATGTGGTCACAGATGGTCAGGTGCATGATCTCCAAGCTGAGAGGGTAGGCTGCACAAAGACCCTGGGTCTCTGCTCCTTATGCACATGGTGTATCGGGAAGGTCTGGATGTTTGCAAAGGTGAGAGGACCAGAGGCAGTTAATGGCAGATCCTGTGTAACCTGTGTGGGCCAGAACAGAGAGTCTAGACTTGCATTCTAAATGAGAGACTGAGCCTTTGGAAGCCAGTGAGGAAGTATGTGCCATTAGCTAACTTATTTTATTACACAAGGACAGCTATGACTACTATGGTGTGAGTTAACTTTACAGTAACGGCTCTCAATCTTCCTATTGCTGTGACCCTTTAGTACAGTTCCTCACGTTGTGATGACCCACACCCATAAAATTCTTTTTGTTGCTACTTCATAACTGTAATTTTGCTGCCACTATGAATAGTGATGCAAATATCTGGTATGCAGGATATCTGATGTGTGATCCCAGGGAAAGTGTTGTTTGACCCCCTAAGGGGTTGTGAGCCACATGTTGAGAACCACTGCCTTAAAGGAACAAAGAAGGGAGCAGAGGAACCCAAGACAACAGTCCCTGTCAGCGAGGATGCTTGTTGGGATCTGTATGGTAGAATCTGATGTAAGAAGCAATTCCTGAAAGTAAAGTTGGTGATTTTGTAGATATAGGAGATAAGACAGCCTTCAAGGTCTCCATGCAGCTTTTGGTAAATGCAACCAAAACAGCACAATAAACAGAATGTTCATTACCTTAAATATCAAAAAGAGCCAATGTTTTCCCTCTCTCTACTCAGATACTTTCATTGATAATAGCTCCCTTTCTGATTAGGGGTTTACTGCATGTTCTGCTTCTGCCCATGGACTCCCAGAGACAGAAAATGAGCTCAATGTTATTGTGAATCTCTGTAACTTAAAGATGCCCTTCCAGAAGCTGTGATGGTTATCAGTGTTGTCAACTTGGCAAGATCTAGAATCATCTAGCAGTCAAGTTTCTGGACATGCCCATGAGGGATGGTCTAATAGGGTGTTGTGGAAAGATCCACTCTTCCTGTAGGAGGTGGCATACTATGAAGGTGACGTGTCGTGGGCCAAATAAAAAGGAGACAGTAGCTGAGAGCCAGCAATCATCTCTCTCTGCTTCCTGACTCTGGGTACCAGGTGACCAGCTACCTCATATTCCTGTAGCCACATCTTTCCCTCTATTATGAACTACATTCCTAAGTAAGTCTGGTTGTGTTGGTCAGGGCACGTTATTATGTCACCAGAGAAGAGCCTAAAACAGAAGCCCACATCAGAGTTGTTCACTCTTCATTCTCAGAAGAGGGTTGCATTTTGACCATGTGCCAGTCATTGGCAAAATGAAGAGTTCACCTATAATGTTGGGCATAATAACAAAAGGATTTTACATGTGAAATACACAGGAAAATGTCACCAGGAAAAACGATTGGACTGGCACCATGAAAAGGACTATTGTTTTGCAAACCAACAATATCTAACAATAATAACCTACACCAATACAATTTTAATTATATTACTATCAATTCAAATATGTAAAGGAAAGAACTAGAAAGTGATTTGATTTTTTTTCATCTATGCATTTCTAATAATAAAATCTAGCTGCTGAGTTACTGAAATGGTAAATGAGAAGATGGTTATGTAGCAGTCCATGGTTCAATACTCAAAGGATTTTATATAATCAATAAGTAACTTAATTCATCAATAACATAACTGTTGTGCATGATTAACGTTGATAAGCATTAACATCCTCACAATTTAATAAATTCACAATTAAATGATATTAGACAAAGGTTTCTGTTCTCTGAGTTTCCTGTGTTATTTTTTTCTTCCAGTAGCTTAAAAATTTAGAGTTCCTGTTTCATTCATGGTATTCTCAGCCTTAGCATTTCAATACATGCTGGGTTGGTGGTTACCTTTCCCCACTGGTATCCTGTGGACTATTTTCCATGAACAATATGAACACTAACCAGTAGGGGTTAAGGCTCTATTTGGGCCCCAGCTTGACTTCTGCATGTTCATCGAGATATGTAGGTGTGGTCTTCAAGCAGTAAGTCCTGACTATGGTTCATGGAGAGCAATCAACAGCCTTGGGATAGCCTCGGTTGTTTAGGGGTTTCCACAGGGCCTCTTTGGCCAACAACTCAATTAGATGTAACTCCTATGGCAACTCCTTTTAAGTTCCTTTCACACCTGTGTATAACTTAGGAAGCTTCTGCAGTATGTTTAAGTTCCTTTCACACCTGTGTATAACTTAGGAAGCTTCTGCAGTATGTTTAAGTTCCTTTCACACCTGTGTATAACTTAGGAAGCTTCTGCAGTATGTTTAAGTTCCTTTCACACCTGTGTATAACTTAGGAAGCTTCTGCAGTATGTTCCACATGGTTTTCCAAAGGTCCTTACTGATACTTGTCCTTTGCCACATTCTTTCCTTTACCCCCCACCAGCTTCCACCACCTGCCCACTCGATCCTCCTAATTTCTCTCTTTTTTAATCTCTTTATAGTATTATGTAGTAGCATCTCGTCTTGCCAGTGAATTTGTGTTGGTGTTCACACCCCTTTGGGCGTGGCTCCAGGTTGGAATATGAAGAGAAGGGGGGGTCGGTGACACAGGGCATCAGAAGAGCAGAGTGTATCTTCTGGAGTAGGGACACCATGGCAGTTCTTTTTTATCATATTTGAAAGAAAAGGCAGTTCTTTACTGTTATCTGTGTAAGTTGTTCCCCAATAAAACACCCACTTATCATTTATCTTGGGTCTAGTGAACTCAATATTACCCTGCCTTCAGTATTATATTTCTCCATCCTGAGATAGAAGACCCCCTTACATCCCCTGGTCCTTTATTATCCCCCATCCTTTGAATTTGTATTGAAACACACAAATGTAAATCTTAAAAGCTAACATTCACATATAAGGAAAACATGCGATATTTTTACTTCATAATTTCATTTTTCTCAACAAGTGAATAATACTCCACCATGTAAACTTCTACATTTACATTCACCAGTGTATGGACATGGAGGCGGTTTCCAATTTCTGGCTATTGTGAATAAAACTACAATGAACATGGATGAGCAGTTATCGCTGTAGTAAGACGTTGGGTCCATTGGATATATGCGCAAGAGCTTTATAGCTGAATCTTGTGATGTACCTATTTTCAGCTCTTTGAAGAACCTCCACAGAGATTTCCATAGTGTCTGTACTAGTCTGCACTCCCACCAGAAATGGGTAAGTTTTCCCCTTTCCCTGCAGTCTCACCTGCATGAGCTGTTGCTTGTTTTATTGATCTTGGTCATTTTGACAAGGGTAAGACAAAATTTCAAAGTGCTTTTAACTTGCTCTTCCCAGAAGCTAAGATAGTAAATCATTTTAAAAATGGTTTTCAGTCATTTGTATTTCATCTTTTGAGAATTCTTTATACCCAATTTTTAAATTGGGTTATTTGTTTTCTTGATGTGTAGGACTTTTTTTTCTTTAGTTCTTTATATATAGTTGTATTAATTGGTAAAGAATTTTTCCTATTTTTAGGCTGCTTCTTTGCTTGAATGATGGCATCCTTTCCTGAACAGAAGTATTTTGGTTTCATGAGATCACATTTATCAATTATTGGTCTTAATACCTGCATTGTGAGTGTCCTGTTCAGAAAGTTCTTTCCTGTGCCAGTGAGTTCGAGCCGAATCCACATTTTTTCTTCTATCATATTCAGGCTGTCTGGTCTTACGTTGAAGTCCTTGGTCCATCTGGAGTTGAGTTTTGTGCAGGGTGATAAATATGGACCTACGACTATTCTGTCCTGCACCCCTCTTATCTGCAACAAAATGGCCACTTACTAATGTCTTTGCTCACGTTGCTTCTCACATGGCAATTATTCTTCCTCTCTTCATTCTTCTTCTCCCTAAAGTGTACATCCTAGTTGTCACATGGGAATTCTGTGAATGGTACAGTTTGGAGTCTACAAATATCATTGTTCCCACTTTAGGAGCAGAATTCAATGTCATTTTATAGAAGTTAATGTCATCTTCCTTATACTAATTTTTACTCATGTGTTATTTCATACTTTAGTTGCTCATATTTATATATAAAATGAGCAATGTATAATAGCTAACTCATAACAAAACATGAAATTATTACAATATAAACACTAAACTAAATATTAACTTTTTAATAAAACAAGCAATCAAAAATAGTGCCCGATATCTGTACTAGAATAGAGGGCTGGAGGTGGGTTTGTGCCTCAGGATTCAGGAGACACTGGATTTGAATCTTGGTACTACACACACATAGGAAAACTCTAATGAGAGAAGTATTATTGAAGACACCATTGTCTTTGGTTGTTCATTATCAGTGTCCACAAATGGCTCAGATATTTGTGTCCACCACTCCCCTGTGTTTCCCACAGTTTTAACATATCTCTGTTTACCTTCACTTATTTAGAGGCCAATGAAATAGTCTGGCATGGGTAGTTTTCTGTCACCATCTTTAACCATTGTGTTTTTGCAAAGAGGTTCAGTTTATCCAATTTTTGATGCTTATACTATATCCTGTTTTATGGAAGGGTCTAATTTTATTTGAATATCCTTTGTTCTTGTGTTATATTTGTGGTATTATTTTCCTATTAGTGTCAATGGTACTTTGAACACTCTATTTTGATTTTCTTATTTACTTAAATATATTCCCTTATTATCAGTGTGTGTGTGTGTGTGTGTGTGTGTGTGTGTGTGTGTCTGTCTGTCTGTCTCTCTCTCTCTCTCTGTGTTCTTTGTGTGTCTCTCTCCTTTTCTCTCTCAATGATCTGTGTGTGTGTGTCTGTCTCTTTGTGTATCTATGTCTGTGTCTGTCTGTCCACTCTGTGCCTGTGTCTATCTGTCTGTGTATGTGTGTCTATCTCTGTATGTGTGTGTGTGTCTGTCTCTCTCTTTCTGTGTCTGTCTCTGTGTACATTTGTATCTGTCTGCACACTTGATCTTAGCCAAAAGGCTGAGAAGCGATTTTGCATCTGTCTGTATCTGTCTCTCTCTTATGTGTGTGCATGTGTACATACATGTGGAGATAAGGTAACAGCTTTTAGAAGTCAATTCCTTCCTTCCAACTGTGGGTTCTGGGGTTTAAATTCAAGTCTCAAGTGTCCTGGCT
Organism: Mesocricetus auratus; assembly: GCF_017639785.1. Lineage (NCBI taxonomy): Eukaryota > Metazoa > Chordata > Mammalia > Rodentia > Cricetidae > Mesocricetus > Mesocricetus auratus. Next base: position 26,810,389 of record NW_024429195.1, on the reverse strand, counting down.
TGTCAAACACTTTACCCACTGAAATATCTTGCTGGTTCCTCTAGGCAAATGGTACAAATATGCAGATTTCCCTAAGGTGAGTACCTACTAGCAGCTTCAGGTGCAAGCTTATTGGGCAGCATCAATTGTCTTTTCTAAGAGATATCCCTATTTAAATCCCAGCGATGTATAGAAGTCCCACTGTTCAAGCATCCCCAATGCTGGGTTACCAAACTCTATTTCCCTTAGTTTGTGGCATAAATTGCATCTCTTGAGATATGAATTCTCTGCTCGTGTTTTCACTGCTATGTTAAGAAGTGCAACTGGCCAGTGCTTTTCCTTTCTTAGGCTTCCTTGTCTGGCTTTTGTGTCTGGTTTTATGTTGGTTTCATTGCCCCTTTTTATCTAATAAAACTTCTGCCAAGAATCCTGTTATTGGTCATCCTTTGGCTGCTTTAAGATTCACTCTCTGGGACTTGTTAGAATTTCTTCTTTTCTTTCTTGGTGCTCCAAAACTTCATTGTAGCTTGTTTAGATAAGAGGATTTTATTCTGGGTGGTACTGTTTACTGCTATTTTTAGAATAAAAAGAAAAGCCTTACAGATACTCAGTGTGTTCCATTAGCCAGGGAACATTCATATTTCCTAACCATCCGAACCTTTCTTCTACAGCTGGACATTGCCTCCCTCTTCTGTCACTCTCCAGTTCCAGCTGGTACAGACTCGAACATTTGGAGCTGGGACACAGTCCAAGAGTCACCTTGCTCTGAGTAGATACACAATACTGTGGGAAGGGTGTCTCAACATTTGTCTTCCATGGGACACAGCATTTTTTTGAGTCCTTTTCCTACATTTCGGGAGGCTTTCTGGTCTTGATCTTAACCTCATTGATTTACTCTTAGGTTGTGTATTTTGCTGTTCAAATCATCAGTTGCTATTTACTGGCCTTTAAAATGTGATCTTGGGGTGGGGATGTAGCTCACTTGGTAGAGTGCTTGCCTGGCAGGCAAAAGGCCCTGGTTTAATTCCCAGCACCACATAAACTGGGTGCAGGCAATGTCTATAGTCCCAGCATTGGGTAGGTAGAAACAGGAGGATCTGGAGTTCAAGGTCATCTTGAACTACATGGAAAGTTGCAGCTCAGCCTGGACTACATGACTCATTTTTTAAAAATGTAATGTCCAATGGAGAGGGACCTGGAATTGACATGTGAAGCAACCTTGTTTCTAATTTAAATTTAAAAATAAAAATTATATATTAAAATGTGATGTCCAATTAATTATTTATTATAGAGTCATATTGTTCCTGACAAAGAAGTCAGAGGCCAAAAGGTATTTCCAACAATTTTACTATCATTGAAAGCTGTACTGGACAAACTAAAGCAATGATGCAAGAGGAGGCTATAGAAACAGCAGTGTGCACTATAGAAAGGGAAACACACAGAATAAAGAGACTGCATATGGTCAGCAACTCAGAAGATAAGTGCAACCTGGCTATGACAAACAAAAGATTCTAGCGCTGCATGGAATAGATCTACCTCCAAGATGTTTTCAAGAAGTATATTTTTAAAACATAATTCCAGAAGTTTGAAAATAGATATCTCAAGCTGTGGAGCCAGAAAATTACAATGATAATTTATTGTTATTCCATCCTTGATTAAAATTAAGCTGACACCAGAGGCTGCAGGTCTCAAATGGCAATTTAATGAAGAATTTCAAGCATCTCTTCACTTGGCTGCTATGAAAATGAGTGTCAAGTGCAAAGCTAGTTGCTACATCTTGTGATATCAATAAATATAAAAACGGAAAATATTTACAGAAAACTCATCCTAAGGATAACGAGAAAATTCCAGTCAGTCCAAATAAGGTGGACTTTGGGTTTTCTTGTCAGGCTTATGCTTATTGTTTATTTTACCAATATAAAATAAAATTTCCATATAAGTCTATTTATAACATAGGGTAAAGAGCCGTCTGTCATTGGTGAGCTCTTTATTTCAGTCACCCCTACTATGGTTGACTTGGGACTTGGGACACCAGACCTAGAATAGTGTGTTTGAAGGTGCTTTTTGTTGTTGTTGTTTTAAATTAGAAACAAGATTGATTCACATGTCAATCCCAGCTCCCTTTTCCTCCCACGCCCCCCACCAATCCCCCAATCCCGCTCACCAGGGAGGGTGAGGCTTTCGATGGGGGATCTTCAAAATCTGTCATACATCCTGGGCAGGGCCTAGGCCCTCCCCTATGTGTCCAGGCTGAGAGAGCATCCCTCCATGTGGAATGGGTTCCCAAAATCCATTTGTACACCAGGGATAAATACTGATCTATTGTCTGAGGCCCCATAGATTGCTGAGGCCTCCTCACTGACACTCATGATCAAAGGCTCTGAATCAGTCCCATGCTGTCACCAGTCTGGGGTCCATGAGCTCCCCCTTATTCAGGTCAGCTGCCTCTGTGGGTTTCACCAGCTGGGTCTTGACTCCTTTGCTCATCACCCCTCCCTCTTTGCAACTGGGTTCCAGGCGTTCAGTTCAATGTTTAGCTATGGGTGTCTGCCTCTGCTTCCATCAACCACTGAATGAAGGCTCTAGGATGGCATATAAGGTAGTCATCAATCTCATTATTAGGGGAGGGCATTTAAGGCAACCTTGATGCCAGTTGATGTCATCCTTGTAGATCTCTAAAAATCTCATTAGTGCTAGATCTCTCCGAAAACCTATAATGGCTCCCTCTATTATGGTAACTCTCATCCTGCTCTCCTCTTCCCCTGACTCAGCTTTCCTTCTCCCCCATGTCTCCTTCTCCCCTTCTTTTCTCCCCCTCTCTTTCTCCTAGCTCCTTCTGCACTCCCTTCCCTCCATGCTCTCAATCCCCTGAGGAGATCCTGTCCCATTTGTTGTTATATTTATCATAGAGAAGCATGTTTTTGGGGTGGTGAGATGGCTCATTGGGTAAAGGTGCCTGATGACAAGCCTGGTGTCTTGCACTGGATTCCTGGGACCCACACTGTGGAAAGAGAGAAATGACTTCTGCTAACTGTACTCTGAACTCCACATATGCACCATGACACACACACACACACACACACACACACACATACACACACACGCTAACATGCACACATATATGCATAAATAAACGAATGTAATTTCTTTAAAAGGGAACCATTTGGTTTCCCAGACTCTAAATTTTGGTTTGGAATAAAGTTTGGTCATCAGTATTATGACAAATAACCCATGATTGGCGTCTCATTACTGCACTAAAGAGCTCAATCTTCATGAACATCAATGCACAGATGCTTCTATGCCTCAGATATTAAGATAGCTGTGTTGTCAAAAAAAGCAGATTAAATAATATAATCCTGTTTTAAGATGAAAGTTAAAAATTATGCAAATTATGTATGTGTACATGCATGTAAATATGTATGTATATATGTATGAATGAATGAATGAATGTATATTGGACCAGGTCTTGCTATGTAGCCCAGGCTGACTCTGAATCCATGATCTTCTTACACTAGCTTCTCAAGTACTGGGATTGCAGGTGTGCACCACAATGTCAGCTAGAATATTTTTAATTTTAAAAATCAATAAGGATTAGCAGATATAAAACAATTGCACTATTCTTAGTTTTATATAAGGTTTGTCTTGAGCTTTTTATGTCCTACATTAACCTAATTGGAAGAATGCAACCATCTGGCAATTAAAATACCTAGCCAGGCATGGTGAAGTACACTTATAATCCCAATGTTTATGATGTTTGCAAGTTTGAGACTAGTTTGGGCTACACAGAAAAACCAAGTATATGGGTAAATTCTAAAATTAAATAAAAATAGCACAATAGACCAGTGGTGGTGCATGCCTTTAGTCCCAGCACTCTGGAGGCAGAGGCAGGTAGATCTCTTTGAGTTTGAGGCCAGCCTGGTCTACAAAGCTACACAGAGAAATCCTGTATCAATTAATCAATCAATCAATCAATCACACAGTAAAGCTATATGTTACAGACCCATAGCCAATCTCGTCCTAAATGGAGAAAGTCAAAGTAATCCTTTTAAAAGCAAGAACAACAAAGGGTTGTTTAGTATCCCTTTCATTCCATATAAAGTCTTAGCTAGAACAACATGACAAGAGTGGGAAATAAAAGAATCATAAATGGTGAAGGAGACCACACATTCCTGTTTGCAAATGATATGATGCTGCATATAAGAGACTCCAAAAACTACACCAGAAAACTCCTAGAACTAATTAACCCTTAGCCAAGATGCAGAATAAAAAATGACACAAAATTTGGTAACCATTCCATGTACTAATGACAAACACACTGAGAAAGAAGTCGAGTAAATAGCATAAACAGCCTAAACACAAAAACAAACAAAAATCCTCATTCACTGTAGTCTAAAAAGCAAACGAGCCTTGAAGTAACAGTAACTGAGGAGGTGAGGGACCTCTGCAATGAAGAATTTAAAACTCTAAAGAAAGAAATCAGGGAGGACACCAAAGATGAAAAAACCACCCCACTTCATGGTCATGGATTGGTAGAATTAATATTGCCAAAAGGACTATTCTACCAAAAGCACTTTATGGAGTTAATGAAATCCCAACTAAAATTCCCACACCATTTTTTACCAAAATAGAAGAAACCATCATAAAACTCATACAGAACACAGAAGACCCTGGGAAGCCAAAACATTCTGGAGTGAAAAGAACAATGATGGAGGCATTACCCTGCCCCATCTCAAGTTGTACTACAGAGATAAAGTAAGAAACACAGCATGGCACTGAGTAGAAATGCCCCACTCTAAATGTGGATTGTACTCCCTCATGGTAGGGGGAGCAGGCAGCCGGGAGCTTGGATGCAGTCTCTCTGCCCCCTCCCCTTTCTTGGCCACCATGTGGGCTGCTCTAGTCTGAAACCATGAGTCAGAATAAACCCTCTTAACTAAGATGGCTCAGTCAAAGTTTTTTTTGTAGTGATGAAAAGCCTGGCTAACCCAGACAGATGCTCTTAGATTTTTAACACTCACCCCCCAGCCTTAGGTCTGACTTTGCAGACAAGCACTCCCCTAGCACCCTGTACATTCTATTGTTTCGCTATACAAGTACAAATAAATGCAGCATATATCACACATTGGAAGATGCATAATAGAACATAGAACTCAATGTAAAAATCCAAAGAAGGGCTTAGAAGGTATTCATATTGGTAAAATGAATAATTAATCAATAAAATTGTTTACTCAGTTAGAAACTGGCAATAATAAGTATCTAGGATATCAGATTGTACTCATCTGTACATTAGAATGAAAAATGCACGTAAATTAATATTAGCTAAAGAAGCAATGAAAATGAAAAGTACAGGGTTGGCTGTAGCTCCATGATGGAACACTTACCTAGTGTGTACAGGATGCTAAGTTCTGTCCCCATCCTGGGAAGAGCATTGTCAACAAAGAAAAAGCCTACATGATTCAGAACAGGACAAGTCCAAAAGATATGAAATAAGTAAGTTAAGATTTTTATTCAAAATCCAAAAACTAAGAGGGAAGTAAGCCAGAGTAGACGTTGGTAAGTGGAGGGGGAGCATGGCAGTAAGAGCATAAAGTGAGAAGTGACTGCAAATATGGGCATTTGAAACAGTAAGAGACTAGCAATCGCCCTCAACCAATGAATTAGAAAGCCTAAGTAGAAAAGTGGGCGTTTTGTAGGAAAATGGAAATTTCTGAGATTGGCTAAAGAGCTAGCTATAAGGAATCTGAGTGGCAGACATGGGAATACAGTTTCTCCTCTCTTTTGCCCAATGGCACAAGGCTGAGGTGATTCTGTAAGTCACTTTTCCCAAAGCCCTGAGGATCAGACAGCTGTCATCCAGGACCATTCCAGAGGACAGACAAGTGTCAGCAGTCACGTAACTCCTGTTATGCAACATAATACTCACAACAATAGCTCTCAGAGAAACAATAAACACATATCGGTGGATATAGTTATTAAATTGTTAGTATCAACTTATGAAGCACTAAAAATAAGGTTAGTTATTTTAAAAATTGAACATCAAGAGTTTGCCCTGGAAATGCTCTAGAGACCCTGTGAGCCTGCAGTACCCCATCAAGAGACTGTGTGGGTGTTTAGGCTGGCTAAAAAGGAGCATAAAAATGGTTTATTAAATTCACTACCCATTTATGAACTAAATGCTTACACAGGCAGAAGCCACCTTTAACTTGGTAAAGGTTGGTGCCACTGCTGCTGGCATTAACACCGTATTTAATTATGAAATGAGCCATCAGAGTGAAGTCCTGCCTCAGACAGGATCCCAGGAACAGATGGGTGTTGTAGCACATGGAAGATGAAGCTGAGGCAGGAGGATCAGGAATTTCAGGCTAGGCTGGGCTACATTGTGAGTCCCTGAGCCAGAAAAACCAAACCAAACAAATAAACAAACAAAACCCCTAGTAAGCATGATGCATAATATTTAACACAATATAGTCTTAACATCAATATTGATACATTCAAAATATCACAACTTTAGATAAAGACACATACCAGGCAAGCTCACCAGAACCTGAGCAAAAAGACAACTCTGTTTTGTTTACTACTCTTGGGTAGGTGCTTTTTTTCATATATATATATATGTATACATATATATATATATATGTCGCACCTGCTGCCTATATGTGTGTGAGTGTGTATGTGTATGTGTGTGTGTGTGTACATGTGTGTGTTGAGGGTGTACATGTTGAGGTGTATGGCATACGTGTGAACATGCATGTCGAGGTCTGAAGCTGGTTATGGATGACTGCTTTAGTCTCTCTATTTTCTGAGGCAAGGCCTCTCAGTTGAACCCAGAGCTCGCTGATCAGCTAGGCTAGCTGCGCAGTTTACCTTAGGGATCCCTCATCTCTACCACTGAATGCTGATGTTGCAGGTGGCTGACAGGGCTGTCTGGAATCCAAATTCTGGTTCTCATGTTTGCTCCACGTGTGCACTATCTGCTGACCCATCCCCCAGCCCCTAATGCAAGCTCCACATTTATAAGTTTCTATACAGAGATACATCTGCGTTTGTGACAAATTCACACAACCTGTTTTTGAAAATGAACAGCCTGAATCTTAACTTACTTTATCCTATGGGTATGAGTTTGTTTAGCAATATAATTGCCCTTTCTTCCCTTTCTTTCTTTTTGAAAAATATGGTGTCACTATGTAGTCTTGGCAAGTCTAGCAACAATTCTACTTTTATAGAACTCATAGAAATCCATCTGCCTCTGCCTCCTGGGTGCTAGGATTAAAGGTGTGCACCACATTCAGCTGTTATTTCTTTGGGAAATTTTTCTGGTATTTCTTGGGACTTTGGCTATTCAGATAAATAAAGCATCTATATAAAGGTAAATTTCCATGCTTGTATTTTCAGCATTTCATGATTTATTCTGTGCACTGACAAGTCTGACGCTTCTCCCACCTTCTCTCTCAATGTGAGTTTCTTATCTGGTTACTAGTGGTGACTGGCTTGATTTAGCAAATAAAAATATGGGATAGATGGCCAAGTAAGCTCTAAAACATAGTAATATCAATTTTCATTTTCAAGATTGTACAACCAGGAAATTTTCTAAGTAGCTTCTCGGTATTGTGTCTCATTGCTAGGATTGAACAGGAGTAACCAGGTGGAGATTACTATCATTATCCCAATTTTATACATCAGGGGAAGATCGAAGGCCTAGATGTTAACTCATTTGACAGATCACAGATAACAACTGTGGGGCCCAGATTCAAATCACTGTTAACTTCTGCTCCAGAGCCACCAGCTGTGCAATCAGTGGGGCAGGCACAGTGACACTTTATCACACTAAGGGTGCATGGAGAATGAAGGATCATGCTTGCCTCAGGCTGCCCAGCTTCCGTTTCTTACATGATAGCCCAGGAAAATTGAGGTTTCATAGAGAATGGTTTCTCTGGACATGACTGGGATAGTAGGTGCACTGTAAAGCCAAGAACTCTTTAAAAGCAAAGTGATTGAGATTGTATATATTTAAACTATAGAGGGTGACATTTTAACACACACATACATTGAATTCATTACGAGTTAAGCTTGTGTGTGTGTGTGTGTGTGTGTGTTGAGAACACTTAAGCTCCACCCCCCTTTCACCTAGCAAATTTTTAGTAGAGTTTATATTGCTAATAATCCCTAATGCTGGTCACTGACCTCCAGAATGTCCTCATTCTGCATGACTTTATGTCCTTTTGCCAACACTTTCCTAAATTTGTATTTCATACACATAGCATTTTTTCAGTAAATCACATGAAATCATGAAATATCGGGGACACATTTTTTTTACTTTTTAAAAAATATTTTATTTATTTATTGTGTATACAGTCTTCTGCCTGCATGCCAGTGGAGGGCACCAGATCTCATTCAAGGTGGTTGTGAGCCACCATGTGGTTGCTGGGAATTGAACTCAGGACCTCTGGAAGAACAGTCAGTGCCCTTAACTGCTGAGCCATCTCTCCAGCCCCTCGGGGACACATTTTTATTAAAAATTATTCACAGGCTGTAGAAATGACTCGCTGGTTTAGAGTGCTTGCTACTTTTCCAAAGGACCTGAGTTTGGTTCCCAGAACCCTTGTTGGGTTTCTTACAGGATCTAACACATTCTTCTGGGATGTGATGCGTGTGCGTGCGCACACATACACACACACACACACACACTCATGCACGCACACATTCACACACATGCGAAGAAAGGAAGAAAGGAAGGTAAAAATAGCAAAAAATTAAAAGGAAGGTAATAATAGCAAAAGATTATTCACCATCAGGAACTAAAAATTGACTAGGTATTCTGTGTTTTATCTCCTAGTCCTGGGGATAAGTCTAGGTTTCTGTGGTTTTTGTTTTCAACTCTCTCTGTGGAACCAGAGCTAGCCACAGGATGGAAATCTTCCAATGCAAAAGAAACAGCTTTGGTTGTCACTCCCCACCCCTGCAGGAGAGAACTGAGAGAGCCGGGCTCTAGCGGTTCACATGCAGACAGTTTAAAATATAGATATGAGTCTGAGAAAATTGTGGTTCTTGTCTTATCAATCAGTAAGCAGATCTTGGGATTAGCTACTGAAAGTAGATGGAATTGTATCAGAAGTGTTTTCAGTATGAGTACCAATAACATGGCCCAAAGAACAACTAGGGTTTCTTAAAGTACCTACCAAATATAAAATTAAAAATGTCCTCTGGTGACACAAAATGTTTATGTCTTAGCCATCAAATTTTAATGATTTGAGGGTCTCAGGGCTCATTTAGAAATTTCAACAATCATTAATTTGGGATGGGGAGAGTTTTCTGTAAACATGAAATTAGCTCTGAATATATACCCCATGAGGGGTAAAGGAAAGAGCATACATGAGTTTTCACCATATTAAGACCTAAATTTAAAACCATGTTCACTGCTCCCTAATATGGTTTTCAATACATTTAGTTTTTATTTCACAAATTTTCAAAGGCTAAATGACTGCATAAAAATTCAACACTCAGTCCTAGTCCCTGCATTTTCATCTTGCTGCATATGTACTGACGGACTTCCCCCACCCCCTGCTTTTGGCTCACCATTTGATTATAGACCACAGATGTCATGACATTTCATCTCTAGACCAAAAGCAGCCTAGAAATCACAGCACTGTCGCTGCTTCTAAAATTTCAACATGAATTCAACAACATCTCAACTTATAGCACATATTTCAAATTTCCCTAATTATCTAAATCATAACCGCTATAGCCCCCACCCAGTGTTGCCATCTAGGTGGTTTTCTAACTCTTTTGGCTTTTCATGTCCTTCTGTATTCTTTATAGTCCACACCAGCTGCCCTAGGAGATTATACCCCATCTTGGCCTCTGATTCCTCATAGAGAATTTCCAGTGTGAGCAGTGTGGCGGTAATGACCTGATTTCTCCATGGAGCTGTGAGTCTTGGGATGCTACGTGTCAGCCTGCCTCCCACCACCACAATCCTCACAGAAAGACACATTTCCCTTGGGTAATTAGTAGATCGTGTGTTGGGTGACCTGTCACCCACTGTTTAACCGTTCACCAAAAACCTGATTCAGTTATTATAGTGCATGCTATAAAATGATGATCTGAGCATCAAATCATTCCTTCTAGAGCCATGAGCTGTCATTTCCCTGTTTCTCCCTCCTTCTTTCCTCGGGACTGTCCATTCGGTGTCTTATATCCATTATCATCATTTTTCTTTTAGATGATGACATCATTCTAGAATTGGTCAGCATCTGGTACTTCATGCTGGTGCATGGGCCCTTTAAGATGAGGCCACTTTAATCTTTAAATATTTTGTTTTCTGGTGCAAGGTGTTGCAAGCTCACTTCATATTTGAGCATTCCTTGTTGCAGACCTCAAATCTCATGTTTCTTCAAGGATATTGATCTCCTCAGAGGGAAATGTTCCTTAGAAATCTAAATTTAGGTACAATTACTCCTTGAGCTGCACATCCTCTTGGCCCTCCTAGCCATGAGTTAATACTGATGGGTACAATTGACTCTCACACCACAGAATTCTCTCAGTCAGCCCCCTCTTTACTATTATCTGAGGGTTCCAAGATGTTCCTTCAGCATTAATTCTACCCTAGTAAATACACAAAAGCATTTTCAGAATTACAAGGCCAATGCTTCTACCATTACAAACCTAGAACATAAACTGTAAAATTATCTGCAATGCCCTTATATGCTATACACAATTTGTAGTTGAGACTGTGAGTAAACATTTTCTGAACCCACCTGTGTGGATGGGTTGCTAATTTCACATACTGATGAATATTTTTCCATAAGTTGTTTTCTGATAAAAATCGTATATGCTGAGCCAGGCTGGGAGTTCTCCTGAGGAAAAGCCAAGAGAAGTGGAGGACCTGGTAGCAGTGACAATGAGTTTTCTTGGAGGCTTTTTTTGGTCCTATTTGTGAGATCAATGTTGCCCTTAATGATGGGGAAAGCAGGAAAATGGCGGAAATGAAAACTGAAGATGGCAAAGTAGAAAAACACTTTCTCTTCTATGATGGAGAATCTGTTTCAGGAAAGGTAAACCTAGCCTTTAAGCAGCCTGGAAAGAGGCTAGAGCATCAAGGAATTAGAATTGAATGTGTAGGTCAAATTGAACTTTTCAATGACAAGAGTAATACTCATGAATTTGTAAACCTAGTGAAAGAACTAGCCTTACCCAGAGAGCTGACTCAGAGCAGAAGTTACGATTTTGAACCAATGCAAGTTGAAAAGCCATATGAGTCATACATCGGTGCCAATGTCCGTCTGAGGTATTTTCTTAAGGTGACAATTGTGAGAAGGCTGACAGAGTTAGTGAAAGGACAATCTTATTGTTCACCAGCTTGCTACCTATCCTAATGTCAACAATTCTATTAAAATGAAAGTGGGCATTGAAGATTGTCTGCACATAGAGTTTGAATATAATAAGTCAAAGTATCATTTAAAGGATGTGGTTGTTGGAAAAATTTACTTCTTATTAGTAAGAATAAAAGCACAACACATGGAGTTACAACTGATCAAGGAAGAAATCACAGGAATTGGACCTAGCACCACAATGGAAACAGAAACAATTCCTAAATATGAAATGATGGATGGTGCCCCAGTAAAAGGAGCATCTATTCCGATAAGACTGTTCCTAGCAGAGTATGACCCAACCCCAACAATGAGAGATGTGAACAAGAAGTTTTCAGTAAGGTACTTTTTGAGCCTCGTGCTTGTTGATGAGGAAGGCAGAAGGTACCTCAAGCAGCAGGAGATCACCCTCTGGAGAAAAACACCTGAACAACTGAGAAAACAGAGGACGAACTTTCACCAGCAATTTGAATCTCCGGAATCACAGGCATCCGCAGAGCAGCCCGAGATGTAAGCAGAATAGGACAAAGCAGCAGGAACAAGAGCTATAGCCAAGAGGTGAAGCTCAGTGAGCTGAAGATGGTCCCACCTGGGAAAGTGCAGCTCTGTCTGCTGGTCTTCCTTACCCTCTAGCGCTGCGTCCCTCTACAGTGTGATTAAAGGTTCTTTATGTACATACATTTTACAAAGTGCTTTCTTGGAAACACCGGAGAATTCTCAAGCTGCCTTTTTGTTTTCTTTTTTACTGTACACTGATAAGCACTCAGATGCACCAGCATAAACATTAAGGAGTTTCATGTGCGTAGGCTGGTATTTGTAATTTTTTTCCTTACACACAATGTTGAAAATCCTTTTCTCTTTTTTCATGCTAATGATTCTTATTCTCTATGTGCAAAAAATTATTTTTTTTGTTCAAGTAAAATGAGGAAACCTGAGCAACCCTTATGTCCTGCAAAGTTTTAAGGCACAGAGCCTCAGTATTTTGAGAATTGTTTTTACATGTGTATCAGAAACCAAACTGGTGTTGCACGGTAGGTGCTTCTGGATCTACAGTTTTATGGCCTCCTGAATTTTAATCTTTGGGGTCTTCTAAGGTATATTAACATTTTCCAACCAAGGCTCGTCATTGTGGCCCTCTTCCCCCATAGTAACCTTTTTTGCTGTTACTGTCTTATCCCCATGTAGGTTCTGCAGTGTGGGGTTGATATGTTGGCATTTTAGAGCGCCTTACAAACCTGTATCATTTTTCTATAGATACTTTGGAACACACACACACACACACACACACATGGACTCTTTGCCATGTGTACAGAAATATTCATTTGGAGATGAAAGGGCTCAAGAGGACCTGTGAAGCATATGCAGGTATCCAGATCTGGACAATTTCTTGGTAACTAGAACATTGGCTAGTTCAAACTCATTTAAATGTCACCTAGTCTATTTAAAAACATAAACAACACACTAAATTCAAGTCATTTCTTCAGGGTCTCTGAAGGAGGCAGCTGCAGTCATCTGAGCACAGGTACACTAATGTGGAAAATGGGGCAAGATGGAGCCTGCTGGGGGAGCTGTGCTCACTCATGGTTCTTCTTTTTTCTTTTTGTATCAGTATTCTTTGACATACTTCAGAGAAAGTTTTGTCAGTAACCTTACTTTCTGAGGAAGCTGAACAGCCTGTGTCCATTTCTCTAATCCTGTTACTATGACGGCACTTTAATAAAATGGCCAGCAAGCAACCTTGGCCAAACTTTCCACATACCACGTCCTGGAGTAGCTATTGTAAATGTGGATTTCTAAGAATGGCCATGTTTCCCTTCAAGTAAGTGCCTGTTCAGAGTTTCAAATTTTCAAAATGCCAAATATTTTCATGGTCACTTGCATGTAGTAGTCTAGGAGATATTCAGAGATTTTGAAAACCAATTGTATTTAACCAGCCTCAAGTTGTGAAACTATGATATATAATAAATAATTTGAAACAGAAAAAAATCTTATGTGCTATTTATATATAAAAAAATCATCCAATTAGTGAAGTCTTACTCTAAATCCTCTCTACATTGTCTTCTCCCATCTGCAAAGTAAGCAGTATTGGTTGGTATTTATGTCTGGTAGGCCTTTTCCTTTCTTTTCCCTTTTTTTTCCTTTGGTTTTTTGAAGCAGGGTTTCTCTGTGTAGCTTTGAAGCCTATCCTGGAACTAGCTCTTGTAAGACCAGGCTGGTCTCGAACTCACAGAGATCCACCTGCCTCTGCCTCCCTAGTGCTGGGTTTAAAGGCATGGGCAACCACTGCTGGACTCTGGTTGGCTTTTTCTTCTTTGTTTTTTCCACTAACAATGTATCTTATAAATAAATATGTATCAGTTCGTAGATATTGTCCCCATTCTTTTTGTAGCTGCTATAACTTCACAATCAGTCAGCTCTTTTCTAGATTGGTATTTAGATCGCAACCATGCGCTGCTGAACCTGATAGTGTCACAATAGATAGAGTTGTGAATGGGTTATTTTAAACTGGTGGTTTTGCAAGTTAAGGGAAGATTTCTAGGAGTAGAATTTTCAGATCCTAAAGTAAATATCTATATAGTTTTGTTAGAGATTTCCAAATCCTCATTTATAAGGATCATAACATTTTATATTCATAGAAGCAATGGATGGAAGTTTCCTCAGTTCCCTAGTGCATGCCCAGTGGAGTATTTTAAACTAAGTAATATAATCACAAGCAATTCACTAAGTCTCTTTGTACCTTCCTTCCCTACTTAAGATAAAAATGAAATCCTGTTGTAGTGGCACATACTGGTAGGATATGCCAAAGAAACAGTCAAAGAATCATGAGTTTAAGCCTGGCCTACACATTTTCCTTTTCCCCTCCGCTTATGAGGGAACCCTCCCTACCCAGATACAGACCCAGGAACCTCATACCTGTGATGACACCAACAACAATTGTCACCACCACCACAAGAAGAAACCCAAATGCACTCCACAGTTCTCTTAACACTTCCTTTTCTGCTTCTCTCTCCAGAACCTTGCCCTGCTCATCCCTCGAAGACCCACCTCCAAAGGTTGCTTGGATGATCAAATATATATCATATACAACATCCCTTTAGGTTCATTCTGTTGCTATGACAAACACTACAATCAAGCAATTTAAGAGAAAAAGGACATATTTGGCTTACATGTCCAGGTCACAGCCCATCATTGAGGGAAGTCGGGGCACTTGAAACCAGTTCTGCCTCATACTCCTTGAAGAATTACCTCCAGCCTAAGCAGGGATCATTCACCACCAATGAGGTACGTCATGAACTATAGAGGAGTGCTGCTGGCTTGTTCACTTGTTCATTCTTTGACTGATTTAGTATGTCTCCCAAGACCTCCTCCTAGGAATGATCTGGACCTTCTTGCATCAATTAATAAAGACAATTTCTCCCAGATACATACAACCTGATTTAGACAACTCCTCAACTTAGGTATTTTTTTGATTTGAGGCTGTACCAAGTCGTCAATTAGAGCTAACTAGGACAACATCTAACTTGACATCCTTCTGCCTTATCCTCATGAGTATTGAGATTACAAGTGTGCACTACCACACTTGGCCCTGTGTGTGTGTGTGTGTGTGTGTGAGAGAGAGAGAGAGAGAGAGAGAGAGAGAGAGAGAGAGAGATGTAGTTCTCTTTCTCTAATACAAGTATGCAGCCTAACAAGTATATGGAGTTAACATTTGAAAACTGTAGCCAAGACAGATTAGCAAGGGGCTGCCTTGGGGTATTAAACTGTGGAAACATTATTTGCAGACTTCCGTGATGAGATGGCACAGTCCTTTATCAATTAAGTTCCTTTTTATAGAAGAAAGGTGAACCTAGGGGGTCATAGAAGTACAACAGTTTCTTGAGTTGAATGTATATTTGGCTGATTTAATGAAAATGGGAAATGGAAAACTAAATAGTTTTATAAACAGAGGGGGCAAAAGCCAGGGAGTTACAGATATCTTACAGTCCACAAAAATCCTTGATTCTCTTGTTCTAAGTGGGAGGGATTTGATAGCAGAGCCAAGAAGCCAGCATTTACAGGATGAACAGCCATGTAATGGAGAGGTAAGGGTTACATGAGGAACAGCCCGGCTCAGAGTGAACAAACAACATGACAATCATCCACACAAAGCGATACATCAAGTGCAAATTAATACACCGCTAGTCTTATGAAGACATTACTTATCTAATGATCTCAACTCTGGACACAGCCCTAAATCATTTAGTATGCAAATCAGTTTCTGAGCAGTGAAAATATGAGTTAGAAAATGTATGACTTCCCTGGATACATTTTATTTATCACAATTCTGAATAATTTACAGACTTTGGCTTTTATTCTTGAGAGACACAGGAAGGCATCGTGGGGTTCTGAGCAGAAGATAAGTGTAAACTAGCTTGCATTCAAAGCATCCCTCTGCCACCATGTTGAGAGCAGACATGAATGGATAGCAAGAACAGCAACCAGAAGGTATGGCAACAACCCAGGCTGCAGGTAACAGATGTGTGGGCGGAATGGAAGACGTGGAGTCAGCAAGAACTGATGAGCTTCTGGTACATATTTAAAGTCAATCCAAGATGGTTTCCTGAGAGATAGAGATAGAGATAGATAGATAGATAGATAGATAGATAGATAGATAGATGATAGATAGACAGACACAGAGACAGAGACAGAGAGACAGAAAGAGAGTCCAAACTTTTTGCTAGACAAATGCTGTTTCTAAAAACCGAAATGGGAAAGATGGTGGAAGAAACAATTTGGACAGAAAGGTTGGTACTTTCTAATGATGATATATTGGCATCAAAAAGTTACATTCAGTAGACATGACTGTAAAAATCAGTGAGGTATGATCATAGAAAATTTTCCTTTAAAGTTAGTTTTCATGACTAACCATTGACAACTCAAGAAAAAAGGTTAAGGCTTTAAATTTTTCTATTTCATAGAATAGCCATTGTCTTGAAAAGACAGAAAAAAATGAAGCATTAGGTTTCCTCAGGAGCTGAGGGGATGATTAATGGATAACTAGCTTTAATTGTGAGAACTTGGGGGAGGTCTGCAGGAGTGGTTAAGTCTAACTCAGAAAAAGGGTTGATGGAAGAGAGCAGAACAGGCTTGCAGGGTCTCTGCTAGGCTCTTAGAGATGGACAGACCCTTCCTCAGGGAGAACTCAGGAAGTCTCCAGTCGGGGTTGTCTGTGGAATCAGTAGGTAAAAGAGACAGCAGAACTATGGAGTGAACTGTGGGATTCTCTGAGAGAGGAGGCAAAGTGAGCTGGAGAGTCTCAGCCTTAGAAAAGGAGTCAGTAGTCCTGACTCTGCAGGGAAGGTGACCAGATTGTGTCCGAGGCACCTTTACGCCCCAGTTAAAATTCTGTACTTCTAAGTGAGACTTCTTCTTTCAGCTTGGGAAGGGGTCATTATTCAGAAGGTATTAGCCAACTGTTCATCACCTCCAAAAAGGATGTGAGGACTGTACGCTGATCCGTTAATCCTAACAGAAGTTATCGGTGGTTATTAAATCCCAGAGTGAGGTCTTGAGGACAATCTGACATCAGATTAATCTCCTTAAAGACCAGGTTGATTGTGCCACTGACCTTTGCCAAACTCCATTGCTCTCAAGTCTGGTCTCATCTACCCTATGGTCTGGCCTCAAGGTGACTGGGCAGAGTCCCTGCTACCCCTCCTATCCAGTGGCCTCATGGTGTGTCCACTGTCCTGTTTGTCCTTACCCCAACTCATTCAAAGTTAGCAATGCCTTCCCAGGTCACTGCAGGCAAAGTGGGTAGTTTAGTATTTATCTGGCATTGTCAGTGGGCCATACAATTGAGCAGTTCTGAACAAATGAGTGACTACTCCCTTTACTTCTTTAGAATATGAGATAAAATGGCTTCCTACAAGTTTAGGAACATATAAAGCACTAGTTATGAAGTAGGTCAAAGATTAAAATGTGTACATTTAGTTTGTCTTCATCAGTTTCCACTTGTGCACTTTTGTTGGGTACATTCAGGGTACATGGAAACTATAGTTAACAATGCTACATTAACAGTATACACATAAATGGAGATCATACTGATTCATAAGTTATCTGAAACTAAGAAATGAGAGTAAAGGGAGGAAAGAAAATGAGGAGGGACGGCATGATGACAGACAGGAAAAAATAAAAACAGGAAGCTTCTGGTGAAATGAAGAATTTGGTACCAGGTGATAACCAGCATTGGAAATGGACCATTTTACAAACCATGATTTGAAATACGACTGTATCCCTCAAAGTTTAAGAACTATTGAATTAAAATGTGAAGAATGTTTCTATTTCACTCTGAGAAGCAAACATACAGAAAGGAGATGAAGACTCGGCAGTAACAGTCACAAAGCTGTCCATCATTAGTGAATAGTTACCAAAGATGGAGACAGAATTTAAATCTGTCCCACAGGCAAGGTGATCCTATTTATTGATTATAGCAATATATGCCTCCATCTTCTCTGCAGTAAAGAATATTGTAAAGTTAAATTTCATTTGCTGCAATTTTGTATACCTACACAGAAAGATTTCCAATCTCTACCCACCAGAACATTTGCATTTGGATGTTTTATGAATCATTGCAGCATTTGTGTTTCATTTATAATAATTCACTCAGGATGGATGGTTACTTGTTAAAATCTTCTCAAGAAAAAAATCCATTGATATTAATGACCAGCTGCAATCAAAGGAAAAAACGATGCCACCATAAAATACAAATCAGTGTTTCTCTCATCTGCTCAAGTTTAAAATTGCTGTCTAAAGGGCTCAGACCTTAGTTTTAGAAAAGTAAAGAGTAAAACACTCGTACCTGACAATTTTTAAAAACTAGCTTTTCCAGTCTTTCTCTTTTAAATTGATCCAAAATAACTCTGATCAGGTCTATTCATTTTGAGATAAAGTCACTTCATGACCCACATTGACCTTGAATTTAAAAATCCTCCTGCCTCACCCTCCCCAGAGCTCCTGCTATTTTAAGGAGAGAAACAGAGACAGAGACAGAGGCAAAGAGACAGGGCTTCTGAAACCTCAAAGCTCACCTGCAGTGACACATGTCCTCCAACAATGCCATACCTATTCCAACAAGGCCATATCTCCTAATCCTTCTAATCCTTTCAAAGAGTTTTTTTTTCCTTTTGACTAAGCTTTCTAATACATGAGCTTACACCTTACCTAATACACTGAACATCTTTTGCTTAGTAATGGCAGTCTTTCTTACAGTGAAAACACTCGGCTTCTGAATCTCCTGTAAAGATAAGCTAAACCTGGTGGTGGGTGCCTATGTATACATTAAAGGGTCCTCACGTGTTCCCCCTTCAGTGGCAGCATCACTTTGGAAACTCATCAAAAGGGCAAATTCCCAGGACTCACCCCAAATTCACTGAATGGCGGGTACAGAGAAAGCTTTGACAAGGCTTTCAGATAACACTGAGACTGCATAGCTGTGTCAATGGCATGTTCTTAGCAGTGAATACTCTTTTAAAGTGTCAGCGTGGTGACAAGGAATCCTTGACTGCAGTGTTGGCAGAGGGTACCTCTGGGGACAGATCTAACTGACCTGGCTGCAGGGATGAGTCTTGGATTGTTCTACAGATTGAGTCACGTAGATTTTGTTTTTAATATAAGGTATTTCAACTGTATAAAATATAAATTTTAATGCACAGAATAAAAAGTTCCAGCAGCCATGAGCACAAACTTTTTATATTTGACCTAAATTAACCCAGATATTTTCTCTTTTTTTGGGGTTTTTCTTATGTTGTTCTTATTCTCAGTTTCGTCTTTCATCCTAGTGAGTTCTTAAAGCTCCTGGAGCTTAAGTGTGCCGATCTAAAGCTCCCTGCCAAGACATTAGTACTAATGGCCACGCTGAGAGTCTGTATTAAGATCATGTGCTTAACACTAGAGGCATAGTCACCTTGCTCAACATCCCTTAGCACGGGCTCAGAGAGTGGATGCTGAGATGGAAAGGAGCAAGGAGCCTGAACTCTAACTTTCTAAACTGCTTTAGAATGTAGTCCAAGTGGCCTGGGCAGACAGCACACTGTATTTTATGGAAACTGTTCAAAGTAAGTGCTATTGCCTGCTAGAGATTTATGTAGCACACCCTGGAACCATTCACACTGCAATTCCACCATTTTTAAAACTATAGAAATAAAATCATATTTCTTCACAGAGATGCCAAAAATCCCTAAGATCTGCTAAAAGGCAAACTGTATGGTTGTATCATTATAATATGTTTGAAATGTAACCAAGGTACTCTTTTTAGAATCTTCCCTTTTGAGCTTCAGTTAACCCTCCCAGGAAGCATGGCCTAAGAAGTCAGAGGGGCCAGAGGAAGTGAAACCCTCTCACAATGAGTGTTTTGATTTTATGGAAATAGAAATGGTTCTGAACACAAACTTCCTGTTAGGAGGTGGGGTAGACAGAATGGTGTCCTGAAAGGAGGGCCATTCTCAAATGTTAGACAACATGGACAGAGGAGTGAAGTGTGAACAGGGTTAAATGAGAAACTAACATAGATTATCCAGATAGGCCCACAGCAGTCACGTGAATTCTTAAAATGGCAAGCGCTGGGTGAAGGCAGATGTGTGAGACAGCCTGCAGAAGGACTGTCTGAGGTTGCTGGCTTTGAGGATGTGCTGGGCCATTAGCCAATCATGACAGGAAGCCTCTAGAAGTCATGGAAAGGGGAAAATGAAGTCCTCTCAGAGCCTGAGAAGGAAGGCAGCTCAGATACCTCAAGCCCAAATGAGATCTTTTTCAGATTTCTGGCCTCCAGGACAATATGGCAATGACTTCCTGTTATTTGAATTGCCTGCAAGTTTGTGGTAATTGGTTATGACACCAACGAGACACGAGTAGGAAGCTAACACACTGTCTAGGAGACAATGTGGAGATCCCGGGTTTCCTAAGACTTTCTTAGGACCACTTCCCCTCAACCCCCAGCCTTTTTGCTGAGGCAGAGGGCTTATGGCTCATGGTGTCATTCTGGTCACATCATTCTCAGTCTCATCATGAAGAATTCAAGACAGAATTCTGGCCATGGCCATATAGACTGAACTTGGGCTTTGTCTGTGAATGAGGGGACCACATTGGAGGTCTCAGGAGAGACTAAGTCTGTCTCTAAGTGTCCTGCAGAGTGAGAAGGATAAGTAGGTTTTGTCCCTGGCTCCTGGCACAGAGCTCCTAACTTTGAAATGAATTTCTGATTGAAATTTCCACTTCTCCAGATATTAAGTGACAACCAAAGAGAACCTAGGTGATACGTAGATGAGTGCTCACTATCACTATAAAATTAAGAAACGTGTTAAAATGCTGGAGGAAGCAGAAACAAGGAACTCTCCACAGTCTACCTGCCTTTAGAGTGTTTGTTACAGAGGTTTTGTGGCTTGTTTGTGTTTGTAGTTTACGATGGGGCCTCAACATATATCAACAGCTGGGGATGGCTTCAAACTGAAAATCCTCCTGCCTCAGCCTCCCAAGTGCTGGAACCACAGGCATGCACCACCATGGCTAGCTCATGGTCTGCCTGGTTTCCTTTTAGGAAATGACTGGAAGAGTGAAAAATGCTGTAAGTTGGAGAGGCTGAAGGTGTGGTCAGTTGAAACTTGCATTGCTAGGACTGTGAGGGGCTGGTCAACTTGTCACTGTGTCTCATTGCTGGCTAGTGGGTCAACTTCTGCAAATTTCCCAAAGTCCCAGGGGCCCACGGTTATTGCAGAATGAATAAGTGAATAAATGGGCAAACACAGTGGCTGTGTCTGCATACTCCAACCCCACAGCCCAGGAGCTTGCTCTGTATAGCCCATTGTCACACCCCTGACTGGCATTCCTTCACCTAAGCTTTTCCCGGAAGGCAAGTTAAAGTTGGCTTCAGGTGTGTGTGTGGGGGGGGATTATTTTGATGCAGAGAAATGGTTCAGCAGGTAAAGGTGCTTACAACCAAACCAGACAACCCAAGTCTGATTGCTGGGACCCACATGATGGAAATAAAATACTGACTCCAGAAAGGTAGTCCTTTGATCTCCACATGTGTACCATGGCACCAACGAACACACACACACACACACACACACACACACACACACACACACGTAAAGAGAAGCTTTTTCTTTGCTAGCCGCTTTGGTTTATCCCCCGCCAGCCGCCTGGGCTCTGCAGCATTGTAGTCCCCAAATAAACACACAGGAGGCTATATTAATTATAAAGCTGTTGGCCTTGCTTGTTTCTTACTGGCTAGCTCTGACTTAAGTAATTACCCCATAATTGTTAATCTAAGTATGTCTCTTACCAGAGAATAGTTCCGGGCTTCCTACCCCATGGCGTTACATGTCGAACTCTCCTGTGTTTCTCCTTCCCAGACTCCTCCTGGACTCCTAGTCCCACCTATCTAGATTCCTATTGGCTCAACAGTGCTTTATTGACAAAAGACTTCCCCAACACACACACACACACACAATTGCACAGAAAATAAATAAATATACCAAATACTAAATAATATACCAAAAAAAAAAACAAATAAATGTACCAAAAATATTGCTGTGACAAATAGTTGTCTATACTAACAATACTAGAAAGTATACTTAATATACTTTCCTTTACAAACAAAATGTTAAAAAATATGATAAGACAAATATGGTGATATTTGCTTTATGGTCTAATAAAGCCATTAGAGAACAGAATGCAAAGCCAGTCGCATTAGTTAACTATGGAAGCTGAGCAGTGGTGGGGCACACCTTTAATCCTAGGACTCAGGAGAGAGAGGAAGACTATCTCTGTGAGTTCAAGGCCACCCTTGAATCAGTCTAAAAGAGCAACAGAGCTCACACATTTAATCCCAGCACTAGAGAGGTATATAAAGAAGCTAAGGGTCTCATGGGAGATTCAGTTTTCAGTCACAGGGAAGACAAGATCTCCATTTCAGCCTTGGTAGAGGTCAGAGCTACTGGTTGGCTGCTTTGCTTTTCTGATCTTCAGCTTGAACCCCAATATCTGTCTCTGGGTTTTTATTATTCCTATTATAAACAAACATAATTTTCATCCTCATGAATCAAACATCTGAAATCCTTGGACATTTCTAAAGAATAGTGTAGATGGGGAGAAGTAAAGCAAATGAAAGTGTTGTGGATTAACAGCATAGAAATGTAATTTAATGATCCATGTGCATCTTGCTCAAATCTTTTCTTCCTACCTCATTTCCACTTAATCTGTTCATGCAAGTATCCATGTTTGGGATATGCTACTCGTGCCATGAATTTCTCTAAGTGACATTTTGTTCAAGTGAATTGAGATTGGATCTCTAAATATGCTGACAACAAGAATAGACTCCTCTCGTTGTACTCTCCCCACCATGGGGAACTAGTGATATTTGAGCCTGACCTTGATAGAGCATTATCGGTTATAAGAAAACAGGGAAATGGCATCGGATGTGAAGTATGAAAGTATTTTTTTTAAATCTAAGACCTTTCTTAAACAGAACCTATGTAGGCTGGGTGGACTAGAAGCTCAGGAGTTGCTAAGTGCAAGGCCCTGGGTTCAATATTATCACTTAAAAATAACAGTAAACAAGGCTGGAGATGTGGCTCAGGCTCAGCTGGTAGAGTGTTTGCATGGAGTGCACAAAGCCCTGGGTTTCATCCCCAGCCCCACACAAAGCCTGGTGTGGTCTTGTGCTGTGCACACATGTGGCCTCCCCACTTGGGAGATAGATGTAGAGCAGATGACCCAAGATCCTTCCCTGGTGCATAATGAGTTTGAGGCTAGCCCTGGAACCCCCCCCCCCCCAGCAACAACAAGCCATTCAGACTGCGTCCAATGAGATATAAATGTTACACCTCTAAGGCCAGTGAAGTTCACTTGATTATCTTACCCCGGTGGAATGCAATATCTGAATGAGCTCCCTCCCAAGTCCCTGCCCCCCACCCCACCCCCGACCCTGAAAGTTACAGACAAGTTTGAAATTATATATTTCCAACTTTCCATTTCCCATGATGCTGGAATATTACCCAGGAAACAAACACGATTGAGTCTGGCCATTTCCTAAAACCATGAGAAAAATGTGAACTGCTTGCAGAGTCACACCCAGGGGACAAGACTCACGCTGAGCTTTCTCACACTGTGGACGTGTCTGGTCACTTTTCTCCTTGGCGACTTGGGAAGGCAGTGGTCTGATGAGAATCAGCAGCCTATCCAAAGTCAACAGAATACAGGAAGGACCACACCGCCTCCTACCACAGGGACTGAGACTCTGCTCTACCTCTCCTGTGACCTGTGCAGAATCTGAGTTTATTCTTTTAAATATAACTTACTAAAAGGCTTTCAACTTAAAAAAAAACCCACAATGTCTTCTCTGCTCCCCCAGACTGCCTTGTTTACAGCTGTGACCTCAGATCTTGTAGAAAGCTTGGTTTCACTTGTTTAGAGACAAGTTTATAAGTGGCAGACCCTCAAGGGTTTGGGGCCAACTGCTATCGTGAGAAGGAGGATTTGACAGAGTGGGCAGCTCTGCTGGGTGGCAGGAAAAGAGGGGGAGGGAGTCCCTAAGGAAAACCTGACAGGTGTGCAGCTCTTTCGAGTGCAAGAATACAGAAGGCCCAGGGTGAACCTGGAAGTCAACAGCTCCAACTGCCAGGATTCAGCATCCCATCACTGCAGGATGCAGCATCCCATGCACGGCGGGATGCAGAGTTCCACACATGACCCTTTCAGCTGGATGTCTTCACATCTCATCTCACTGCTCCTCTTTTCTTGAGGAGGTAGCATCCGACAGCCATATCCACAGGAAGCTTCAGAGACTAAAGGTGAGAATAGGGCAAATTGTGTCTGCTTAGCTTCCTTTTAAGTTGCAATTATCCTGAACTTAGTTTAGGGATTCTTTATTTGTGAGCTCCCTGTAGTAACAAATGGAAAGGGTAAGGTCCCAGTCTTTTAGAGATAATATTTATTTATCTCCTATTTGTTTTTAATTATTTGTTTTTTCAAGGTCTGTAGGTCCCAGGTTGTTCTCAGACTTGCTATGTATCTGAGAATGACCTTGAACTTCTGGTCCCCCTGCCTCTACCTTCCAAATACTGGGTTGTAGGCATGTACCACCATGCCTTGTTTTTTTGATGCTGGGAAATTGACTTGAGCCTTCATTTTTGCCAGGCAAGGGCTCCAGCAACTGAACCACATCTTCAGTCCCAGAGTCACTTTTTTTTAAAAAAAAGTTTTAAAATTTTGAATAAAAATGAAAGAGAAGATGCCTAGTAGATACTCTAGTGGTATGGAAATGATTTTGGCCTAAAAGCATTTGAAAATGGGCTTTTTCTCTGAACTCCCTCATATGACAGAACTCACTGGTCAGAACCTTTTCCTTGGGGAATTTAACCAGGAAGATTTAATCTTATCACCAGTGACCTAAACAGACACTGTCACAAAGCTGTCCTAGCTCCATCCATTCTTCTAAGGGCCCATTTACTTTTCTTGGAAGTCATCTGTCTTTTCCTAAGTGTTCTGCTGTCTTCTTCTATTAAAATGACAGAGGCCCAAATCCTACCACTTCCTGAGTTCCCCCTTTCTGTGAATTCTTGTTTATTCCAGAATTAAATTCCCCGATTTTCTTGCTAACTTTTCTTTAGTGATTTTGTTTTGCTGGATCCCAATAAGTCAACCTAAGAGGGTAGAGGGAAATCTCCTCCTCCCAAAGCAGGGCTCTGGTGAGTGTTCTGTAGCCCCCTCCCCACCAGCCACCCTCAAGACACAGGTGCACTTCCCCTCTGCTTTTTCTCTGTGCAGACTCTTTCCAGCTTCTTCCTACTGCTCTGTGTGTTCTTGTCAGCCACACTCAGAAGTGTGTGTGTGTGTGTGTGTGTGTGTGTGTATGTGTGTGTGTGTGTTCACAGCACTGGTGCGGATGCACAAATGTGTGGAACCAGCGTCAACATCACCTGTCTTCCTTGATTGCTTCTGGCTAATTTCTGAGACAGGATCTCTCATGAAACCTGGAGCTCACTGATTAGGCTAGGAAGGCTTGCCAGTGAGTTCCAGGTCTCCCTGTCTCCCAGGTCCTGGGAGCACAAGCACGACCTCCACATTTGGATTTTTATGTCAGTCCTGGAGATTAAACTCAGGTCCTCAGGATTGTATAATAAGCACTTCATCAACAAAGCCTTTTGACCAACCTCCTATAATCTAATGCCCTTGTAATGCAGTGCTGGCTTCTCTCCCCTCTTTCGTGGGCTAGCCGATGCTAACAGAGCACATTTATGAGTGTTTCACGTTAGGCATCATTCTCAGTGCCCTGGATTAGAGGTTAAATAGTTGGTGAAAGGCTACATAGCCTGAGCAGCTGGGTAAGAAGTCCCAGGCAGGCGACCCTGAGGGCAGAGCGCATAACCTAATTCCCACACCTGGCTACACTTTCCCTTCCCTTCAGGACCTATGTCTGTTTCAGCTTTCATTTTATGCATTCTGCGTGTCTTTCACATCATACATTTTGATCCCTTCACATCCATCCTCCTCCCCCCAGGCCCCCAAATAAAGAAAAACAAAATCTCATCATGGAAGCCATATGGACAAAGGAGACACCACGTGACTCATTGTGTCACATTGGAGCTTCCATGACAGGGCCAATACTTTAACAACGCTGAACAAACAGGCAAATTCTGCTAGCTGTGATTTACTGGTGAGAATGTGCCCAACAAGAAGCTTTCAGATCCAAATTTAAAAACAGCTTTTTCGTCAAAAAATTAAAATAAACGTATCAGTATATAAATCAGGAATCAGAAGTACTACAGGCTTCAAGTTTTAGTTTTGTGGCCCACAGTCAAAACACCCGAATAAATACAGACTTGAGAGCTCCCTACAGCATTTCTCTCCAGAGACTACAGCAAAGAGCAGATGTGTGGTCTGACATTTCAGACTCTTAATTGTTCAAACTGATCTGAAATCCTATGAACTCCCATATCCTCAGAATGAGCTGTCTTTTTGGTATTCCTAGCCCATTAAACTAATTTTGCCCTATTTTTTCCCTGTCTATTCTGAATCAAATTTCTTTTTTAGTGCATCTCAAGCCACCTCTTCCCTAAATCATAATAGACTAAGACCTACTTAGGTCTTATTCTTCATAGCTAAGTCAGCCTTTTAAAATGTGCTGCTTCCAGATTCTGTCTTTTCCTCAAGTATAATTTATCCTATCGGTGTTAGCCAATCATTTACTCCACTTCTGTGCTTGGAAACCTCAATTGCTCCTCTGAAAGATGTAGTCTAGGAGGTATTTTCTGGTAGCTGTATATCCTGGAAGGACATGGTGTGTAACGATACCAAAGGGAGGACTTGAGCAAAGTCTATTAGAAATGGACAAGGTCAGCATGTCTCTGTGGCTGAGCGGTCTCTTCCTCCCTTTTCCACACATTTCTGTCTCTTCATGCCTTGGCCGCATTGCACCGTCTCCTCAACAGCTAGGAGTGTTATTCATAGCCTAACCCTAACCCAAAACCTGGGCCACTTGGCTGCCCATGTTCAGCGACCACGAGCACCAGGAACAGCAGCAATTTCACAACTTGGAAATCATGTCAGCCTATCTATCCATTATTTCTTCTTAGCCTTAAAGAGGAAATGCACATGTAGTTCCTAATCTATCTATCTATCTATCTATCTATCTATCTATCTATCTATTCCCACCCCTTCCCCCTTCTCTTTCTTCCTCTGTCTGTAACCACCCCTGCTTTTATTTATTTATTTGTTTTTTTATTGGCTCTGTAGTCATTGATCTCAGTACATAGAACTCAGTACATAGATCAGGCTATTCTCAAACTCCCAACAATCTCGTCTCTCTCTCCCCTGCTTGCTGGCACTATAAATGTGTACCACAATGCCCAGCTTCTTGTGTCTTTAGGACGTGTCCCTTTTTGCCTCCCTGAGAGGGGAGCATATAGAAGTGCATGCTTCCAGATTTTTCTCTGTCCTTCAGCTCTTCATTAACATTGGAAGCCCATGCTGTGTCTCATTAGTGGGACCTGGCTTCCCTGGGCCATCATATCAATAGGAAGTGTTAATGGGCAACACAAACTATACACAAACTCCCTTGCCTGACTGCTCTCTTCCCCTTCCATTTTCGTGCACCTACTTCCTCAGTGATTACCACATGAACAAGAGGAGGCCTTTCAAGTCTGTTTCTGGATGAGTGTATTGCGTACCACAACAGTGAGCACCAGAGTTTGTTCATCTGCTATTTCTATGCAGCCTGCAAGCTAAGAATGGTTTTCACATTTTTAAAAGGTTAAGGAGAAAATAATAACAGAATAGTACTTCATGATGCTATATGGAATTCAAATTCAAGTTTTCATTGCTGGAGTTTTACTGGAAGATGCCTATGTCCATTCATCTAAGTATTTCCCATGATTGCTCTCATATTAAATAAAATAACATGGCTGAGTGATAGGCACAGCCCCATGATGCAGACAGTATTCTCCAACTGACTTTTTATAACGAAGCTTTGCTGAGCCTTGTTCTAAGAGTTGAACGACTTCTGTAAATCACACAGCTTATAGGGAAAACCTTGAATCTCAAGGAACAGGCTCACAACTAACTGCTCCTTTGTTTTACAGAAATAAGAAAGCAACATTTTTACACTTTTGAAATCATTTTGGGGACTGACGAGCTTAGAAGCTTCAGCTTCAGTCATAGAAAGCTCCAATTACAGATGCATGAGAAGTCCCCACGGGCAGCTGTAGCCTCTTGAGTACAGCTGGCAGGAGCATCTCCTCTCATCAGCAACCAGGCGTTTGCCCCAAGCCACCCTCAAAGCTGAAGTGTAACACCTGCAAGAAGCTCACTCCTCCCCATGGTGCACACTGAGAGCTGCTCTTAAATCGTGCCCTCCAAAATACCCACCAAGAGCAATCCATCCCTTGGCACTAAGGACAATCAAAACAATACATTGCCAGGAGAAAGAAAGCGCTCCTGCACATGACGCCTTAAAAGTGGCTTCACATCTTTTTGATGCTGAGTAACAATACATTCTCTGGGTACTCCATATACAAAGAATACTTTAAAATCACAAATACTGTGTCTGCTGCAAAACAGTTGCCTTACACTGTGAGCTCACAATGATCTGAAAGGCAGCCGTCTGTTCTCCACAAGGAGTGACTTGTCTGGAGGATTTAAACAGGAACAAGATGGCCAATTTGGACAGTTTCCCAAATACTGCTTTGTTGACTGTTGACAGCCTTTATTTTTTTTCTTATGAATTTTCAGAAAACTAAACACATCTATATACACACATGAATATATTCAGAGATGTGAAAATCCATATTATTTTTGAAACCCGTTAAATTTTAGAATAAGTGTTGGTGCTGAGAGCCAAGAACTGAATGAGCAATTTCTATCTAGAAAATACAGTATTTAATGTCATTCCCAATATTGCACAAAGTAAATGGAAGACCAATTTTCCATTACCCATGTGGCATTTAGGGTGCCATATGCTAGCTATTGTAGTGTATGTATATGGCAGTGATTAATAAATATGTCAAGGAGAAGAATAAATCGTTCACATACTACACTAAGAAAGCTTCTTAGAAAAAAGTGGTTTATTTCATTCCTATTGGCACTGTTACTAATAAAAACTATTACAAATATACTGAGCTTGATTGTCCCGTAGGCTGTCAGGGTCACCTCTAGCAGGGTGGTAATTAATATAGAATAGAAAGGGTGAGTAGGCAGAAGGGCTCCATTTGCCCTCCTTATATTTTTGCATTAGGCAGATAATAGTGACCTCTGGATTCTCCAAAAACAATTTGTAATTATTCCTGCTATTGCAGGGTTTAGCTTTTTTTCAAGGTTTTAATATTAGAATTATTGAAGATTTATAGAAAATTGCAAAAGTTTCCATAAAACCTTCACCCAGATCCCATAATGTTAACATATTATTGCTTCACCATTTTTGGAGATAGCTATAGACTGGACAGGTGTAGTTATGAGAGTGTGTTAGAGGTACAAGACTCATTTACCATGCAATAACTCGGTGCTTATTGTTAAAAACCAAGGTTGTTCTCTTGCATAACCATAGTCCAAATGGTCTAGGAATGTAGCTTGGTGACAGAGCACTCAAGTAGCATGTGTGAAGCCCAGTGCTTCAGGATATAGGATTCTATCTAGGGTCACAATTTTCATCTAGTTTTCATTTACTTTTTTGTCAGTTTTAGTTTGGTATTTAAAACCTGATGACCTTTGACAGTTTGGCAGAATCTAGGCCAGTTAGCTCAAACAGCATTTCCATCTGTAACTTCCATAGTATATCAGCATTAATTCACATGTGTGCTGGGGATTCCTAGTGGATGTTTAACCCACTCTCAGTCCCTCATATCAAAATATAGAATACCTTTTTGTTAGACCACAGATTATAATGACCTTGCACATATGGTTAGGGTTGTATCTGTGGGGCCTCTCTACTGTAGATTCTAGATGTCTTTGTCATTAATGCAAATCTTTTATGAGCTTCCATTGTGACTATATAATATCCCCCTTCTCACCAAACTTTCAACCAGTAATTTTATCATATGTGTTCTTGTACAGCTCAGGGATTAACCGGTTCAATTCGGTTCAATCCGGTTCCGACCAGTTCTGACCGGTTCCAATCGGTTCCTGATGGGTTACCCAGAGTTTTCATTTCCAGAATTCCCTCGGTTTGTGTTTTGTTTATTGCCTCTATTTCAGATTTCATGTCTTGAATTGTTTTCTTCACTTGTTTGATTACTTTTTCTTGGTTCTTTAAGGGATTTGTTGATACCTTCCAATTTTTTGTTTGTCTTTTCCTCCATTTAAGAGAGTTTTTCATTTCCTCTTTAAGGGCCACAATCATCTTCATACAGTTATTTTTTCAGTCATTTTCTTCTACCTCATCTGTGTTGGGATGTCTAGATCTTGCTGTGGCAGCATCACTAGCTTCTAGTGGTGCCGTATTGTTGAGTGCTTTCTTACCTTGTTGCCTTCGCTTCTCTTCCTCTGATTGATATAGGTGGAGCTTGTGCTTCAGGCTTCTCTCTTTCTCCAATTGGTATAGTTGGGGGTGTGGCTCCCTTGGCCACTCCTTCAGGCACAAGTAGAGCAGAGGTTCTGGTGAACACTCCTCCTCAACTTCTACTCTCCGGTTTGAGGGTGGTACCTCCCCCTCTGACATTACTTCCTTGTCTGAGATTCATGGCTGTCTTGATGCTGCTCGAGACCTGAAGCTCAGGCCTTCTTCTGACAACTAGAATTCAGGCCTTTCACTGCTTCCGGGTTCGATGCTACTTCCAGGCTGGGATTTGGGCCTCTCACTGCTGTTGCTCAGGGCTTGTAGCTCGAACCTACCTCCAATGCTGCTTCCGAGTGTGAGGCCAGGACCTCCCTCTGACACTGCTTCTGGTTTCAAGATTCGTGCCTCTCTTGATGCTGCTCTAGACCCAAAACTCTGAGAATGCTACATTTTTATTAGGTGTGTGTCTCTTCTTGTGACCACTACTCTTCCAAATTTCTGCTCTTCCAAATCCTTAGATTCTCAACCTTCCTAATGCTGTGACCCTTTAAAATATTTCCTCATGTTGTGCTGACCCCAACCATAAATTATCTCATTGTGACTTCATAACTGTAATTTTGCTACTGTTATGAATTGTAATATAGATATCTGCTACATATGATATATGTGGCCCACAGGTTGAGAACCACTGCCTTAGAATTTGCTCTTTCCCCTGTTTTCAGGGTCTCCTGAGAAGTTGGGGTATTTAGCATGAACACAGGCTTCTCTTGTCAGCTGCTTCTTTGTCCCCAGGTCTTGTCTGTCTCTTCTGCATTCCAGGTAACAGGATTTCCTCCCTTTGCATTCTTGATCTTGTCTAACCACTCACTGCATTCTTGATCTCGTCCCCATTTCTGTCCTTAGGCCAAAGAAGAAAGCTTCTCTCAGAGCTTTTTCTATCTTCATCTCACTGCCAAGCTTTGGAAAAGTAAAGACTGTATTCACTGTGTCACCATCTCATCTCGCCTTACTTGTGGATAGATTTCAGCCCACAGTGTTTTCTGGGCATCACCCTTTGAAAAACGACGCTAGCTTCTGCCCTCTTTGCTGTCAAGTTCCTGTTCACCCTTTGTCTTAAAGAAGCTTTATGCTTACAACAAAATTGAGAATGATGTATGGAGAACTCCCCCACATATCACTTCCCCTGTCAGCACACAGACCTCCTTATTACCAATACCCCCTACATGAAACACTGTTCACACTGAGGAATCAACACCAACCCATCATAACTCAAGCTTCACAGCTCACATTTGAGTCCACACCCAGTGCAATACATCCTGTGGGCTTGGACTTGTGTGGTGGCATGGCTCCACCATTAGTGTTTTGTGTAGGCAATTTCCCTGTCCTGAAGATCCTCTGTGCTCTGCCTCATTTTTGTAATGCTTTCCAGCTTTTAATATTTCTTCACACTTTGGATAGCTTTGTGCTTTAAGTTAGTAAGAACATCTATCTGTGTTCTGATAGATGACTAGAAATATTGCCTAAAATATTCAGAAGCTCACTGAATTCACCTAAGTTGAATTTTATGATACCGAATAGCATAATTATGGGAATCTTACCAAAAAATGATGGGTTGGCAAGAGTAGCATACAAGAGTCAGGCAAGAGATGGACTAGGATGTTGGTCAGAGCTCCTATCCTTCTTTGCCTTGGTCTTCCTAACAAAGCCTTGACAACTTTACTTTAGGGTTTACCTCAGTTTTTCCTTTCTTTACTTAAGTGTTGCAAAAACAGTTCTGGCCAAGACACATGCAATGAGGGGAGCACTACCTGACGCCTAGATACTTCACTGTGTTTCTATAATATAGGAAAACACGTTCACAGATATGTAGTTAGGTATGTAAAAGACCATTTTAATGGACGATTTTACCAGTGTACAATAATTGTATAAATAACAGGTTTTATTGTGACATTTTTACATATACATACCACACACTTGGTTCATAGTCATGCCTTCCCCATTCACAACTCTTACTTCTGTCCTTTATAGACCTCCTTGAATCCCTTGTTCTTTCCTGCCACTCCCGGCCCACAGAGTCTGTGTGAAAGGAGACATGAAATACTTTTCTGAATATGGGGTATTTTAAAGTAGCATAGGAATAACAATGTTGAGTCAGATCTGTTTTCAAATTTTCCTTATCAAAAGGGTGCTCTTCTCAGCCCTCTCAATCATCTTTGGCAAAGACAAGATATTCAAATGTATTTTAAAAGAATAATATATTAGATATGACAAGTGTAATTGTTTTAATCTGTTTAAGCAGCCAAAATATGCTGTGCTAGGAGAAATCAGAGTCTATTTCTTCTATAGACGTTTTTCATTTATACATGCTTTGCAGGAATGTTTTCAAGCCACTTCTCACGCTTATGAAGACTGGTTTAGCTAAAAGCTAGGAACTGTAGTCATCCAGACACAGTTCCCCTTGTGATTCTGTCCCTGACACTGTGTCCCCATGTCACATGAATTTATTTGACCCTGTTCTGGTCTTGTAGGTTCCTTCATGTTCAAGCAGATTGAATTTGGATATGCTAAAAGCAAGTAACTAATCAGTTCTGTCTCCCCAGTGAATTTTACTTTTTGCTCAGGATACTAGACATGGCAGGCCATCTAACAAAGAACATTAGAACACCAGGGCCAATGTCCATAGTAAATAGTTGTATAGCTAATTTTCTTCATGTTTCCTTTGAATCCAACTTCATCCTGGAGACCTTTGCGAATTCCAACTAGGAGTCACTGCATGACACATTAGGTGCTTCAAATCCATCAGAATGAATACAAGTCAAGATATTCAGATCCAATATTCCCAGTATTGCTTGCCAAGTTCTTGCACAACCTCGGATTGACCTGGCTTCAAGCAGATAAAGAATAGAAAGACTTTGCCTTGCAGAAGCTTCCCAGTTTCAGGAGGTCCCATTTATTAATTGTCAATCTCAGTGTCTGTGCTACTGGTGTTATGTTCAGGAAGCGGTCTCCTGTACCAATTCATTCAAGGGTACTTCCCAGTTTCTCTTCTAAGAGGTTCAGTGTGACTGGATTGATGTTGAGGTCTTTGATCCATTTGGACTTAAGTTTTGTGCATGGTGATAGATATGGATCTATCTGTTGTCTTTTACATGCCAGAATCCAGTTACTCCAGCACCATTTGTTGAAGATGCTTTCTTTTTTCCATTGCATAGTTTTAGCTTCTTTGTCAAAGATCAGGTGTTCAAGGGTGTGTGGGTTAGTATCAGGGTCTTCGATTCGATTCCATTGGTCTACCTGTCTTTTTTTGTGCCAATACCAAGCTATTCTCAGGACTATAGCTCTATAGTAGAGCTTGAAATCAGGGGTGGTGATGCCTCCTGAAGTTCCTTTACTGTACAGGATTGCTTTGGCTATCCTGGGTCTTTTGTTTTTCCATATAAAGTTGAGGATTGTCCTTTCCATGTCCGTGAAAAATTGCTCTGATATTTTGATAGGGATTGCATTGAATCTGTAGATTGCTTTTGGTAAGATTGCCGTTTTTTACTATGTTGATCCTACCTACCCAAGAGCATCTTTCCATTTTCCATTTTCTGGTATCTTCTTTAATTTCTTTCTTTAAAGACTCAAAGTTCTTGTTATACAGGTCTTTCGCCTGTTTGGTTAGAGTTACCTCAAGATATTTTATGATGTTTGTGGCTATTGTAAAGTGTGATGTTTCTCTGATTTCTTTCTCATACCCTTTATTGTCTATATATAGTAGAGCTACTGATTTTTTTTAGTCAATTTTGTATCCTGCCACTTTGCCTCAGCAATCTATGGGACCTTGGAGAGTAGATCAGTATTTATTCCTGGACTACAAACGGACTCTGGGAGCCTATTCCAGATGAAGGGATGATCTCTCTGCCTGGACACATGGGGGAGGACCTAGGCCCTGCCCAGGATGATATGACAGACTCTGAAAATCCCTCATGGAAGGCTTTATCCTCCCTGGGGAGCAAAGGGGGGGAATGGAGTAGAATGGGGGTTAGGGGGCTGGGGAGCCAGGGGAGGAGGAAAGGTAGAGGGAACTGGGAATAACATGTGTAAAAAGTTAAATGAAAAATTATTATATATAAAAAAGAATAGAGAGACTTAACAGACACAGAAAAGCTGAGATTGGGTGGTTTGGGTTCTCTGATGGAGATGCCACAGCACCTCAGAAGCTTAGCATGTATCAAGAAGGGAGGTTTATCCAATCTAGGCAGGAGGCCTTTCTTTAGGGGAGTAATTTCCAGGATGTAAATATCTGGAGGAGAGAGCTATAGTGTACATTTTCTGCACATGCTACTGACATTCACACTCAGAGTAAAGGAAACCTTTGCCACCTCTCCGAGTTTCCCTGGTGGGAAAAGGTTTTTCCAGTTGTCCATGTGTCAGAGGCTTTGGTCATGTCAACAACACACATCCACTTAAAACTTCACCCACTCAGTGCTTCCTCTGCTCCTCACAATCTCCATCACATCACAGCATGACTTAGAGGGACCATTTTGCTAACACATCCTCTGTTTATCGTTCTGAATTCCAAACCTGCTCCATGGTCCAGGTATGGTGGTGCATGTTTTTTTTTTAAATCCCGGCACTCAGGAGGCAGAAGAAAGCAGATCTCTGAGAGTTTAAAGCCAGTCAGGTCTCCCTAGTGAGTTCCAGGCTAGTCAGGCCTGCATAGTGAGATGCTGTCTCAAAATACAAACAAACAAAGCCAGATGCTCTCAGTGAAGGAGTGGGCAGTGGGTAGTAACGACTTAAAGAGAAAGGAAAAGAAAATTCTGTCCTAACACACTGTTAAGGTCTGGGTTTCTCATGAGCTCCACGGTTAGCTGTTAATGGTGGTCTGTTGCTAGTCTTTTCCTATGACTTCATAAAATGTTAAGTGCCAATTAGTGTGTGCCATGCACATGCACTGCCCCTTGCAAGGTTGACATTTTGTGCTTGATTCTAGGTTCTTGGTAAAAAACCATCTACCTCGGTCAGGCAGCAGTACCGTTCCAAGGTGATACGCACATGCTCAAGTCCTCACTTGCCCCCATGTGAATGTGTCTGGTACCCTCTTTGGTGGAACATAGTGAGAGAGACCAAAAGGGTAGAGATTTGTGAGGATTAGAAGCAAACCACTACAGGAAAGCAACAGCACAGAAATGCTTCACACCGTGAGAAGATGCAGCAACAGCACTTGTGCTGTATGTAATGCACACAGCATGGGAGCAGCTATAAAGAACACGGGGTGGAAAGTGTGTCTCTAGAAAACATCTGAAAGGAAGCTCAAATTCCTCATGTGCATAATATAACATCCAGAGAGAAGTCTCGAGGGCTGAGAGAAGGAATTCACAGTGCAATTCAGCCTTCAGATTCCCAGCTAAGATTTCTGCAGGCCTCATCCCTCTTACAATAACCACAAAAACTCTCTTAGTACAGCTAGTAGTCCCTACTAGAGGGACAGGGAAATTAGGCAAGGCTGCCATGCCCATCTCCCAATCACTAATAACATAAAACGGAACGCAGACAATGAATAATACAGACTCAGTCCTTAGTCTAAGATATGTATTGGTAATGTCTTAACACAGCTCAAAGTAGCTTGTGGCTTATTGTGCATGTGTGTGATTAATCACAAACATTAAATTGTCATACTGTCTTGGAGATACAAAGCTGCTCAAAGCATGGCTATTTAGAGTTAAACAGAGTGAAAATAAATAAGCCCCTGCATTGATCCCAAACAGGGTTACCTGAGACAGTCCTGTATTTACTGTTGATGTGTATTTACTAATATTTTACAGATAGGTTTATCTGACAGATTTAGAATTCCTCTTTGATAGTGACAGAATAACCTTTGTTTATTGGGTCTATTAGTAAATCCCCATGTTGCTTTGATGTAAATGGCTCACTAAAGCAACTAAAGACAGAAAATGGCTTACAGATCACGGGAATTATTCATGAGTGGGGAGATGTGGAGAAAGCATGGTCTCAGGAGCAGGAAGCCAATTAGTCACATCCCACCCACACTCAGGCAGCAGCAAGAGTGACTATGGACTGAGTGGGCCGTGAAATGTTAAGGCTCTCTCTCAATGATCCACTTCCGGTGAGACGCCACCTCCTGAAGGTTTCACATCCCCACAGCACCACCAGGTGGAAACCAAGGTTTCAAACACGCGAGCACACTTCATGCTCTAACCACAACATTCTTGGACTAAGGAGAAGCTTATTGCACTCAGTCTGTTTTACAGTGGTTATCTTGAGAGGATAAAGTCCTAGAGGGCAATGACTGCACATTTTTATTGCTTGATTGCATTAGTCTGGTTTCTACTGCTGCAATAAACATCATGGCCAAAGGCAACTTTGAGAGGAAGCATTTACTTTAGCTTACAGTTTACAGTCTGTCATCTTGGGAAGTCAGGGCAGGAATTTAAGAGCTAGAGGCAGACACTGACGGCACCTCCCACAGAGCTGAGCCCTCCCACATCAATAATCAATCAAAAAGATTGGCTTGCCTATAGGCCAATCTAGTGGAGGGATTTTCTCAATTGAGGTTCCTCTTCTCAAATAACTCTAGATTGTGTCAAGTTGACCAAAACTAACCAAGGCAATGATTTAAAAATTTTTCCAACTGGTATGGTATCATAGAAGCAGGGGTTTTTCTTTTAATCATTTAGGATGCTTTCATCTGGAATTAATGGAAAATTCAATTCAACCTGCCCAAGAAATTCATGATTTGGCTTATTTTTATGACTAGTAACCCAGACAGAGTTAGGGAATGTTACCAAGGGGCTCACTACCATTACCACCAAAGTTTTTTCCATCTTTCCAAAATGCTACCCATAGAATGTAACCTTTGGCTAAGAGGACAACTTCTCCTGTGAATTAAAGGTATGGCCTCCTGTTCCAGACTTCATATGCTGATGTCTGGGTGTGATGAACACGTGGCTATTTTTTCCCAGTGCATCTCTTTCTAAGAAGTGGCATTTTACAGGAACCCTTTGAATTCTTTCTGTAGGAACGGAACAACATGACCACTGCAAAACAATCACTGGCAAAGCATGCATGATTAGCAAGATCTTCTGAGGCTTAGCAGGGTAAGATGCACAGCTATACCAATTAAGGTTCATTTGGCTGTTGTGTCATGGAGAATTAAACTAATTGAGGCTTAAATAAGAAAATTTCCCACATGAAAATATGTTAAGTGTTGTCCAGAGATGACTCAAAACAGCAACCTTAGCTTATAAATCTGAAGATAACTGGGCAACTCTTCTGAGCTAGACTTGCACGGCTAGTGGTTGACTCAGAGGCAGGTCAGACTTCCTGGAACTGTGTAGGCTTCTTTATCTACCCACACTCCCAAATGGAGAAATAGACTGGATCATCTTTATTTGTATCTGAAGTCCATTCGAATATCTGGGGTCATTCTCAGAGAAGGGTCCTGAAGAACAAGCCTCTCATTTGTCTGAGGCAGATGTTAGCTTCTGCTGGCAGCTCACTCGTTTACTCGAAGTGGGTGAATAACTGATTCTAAGACTTGGCTGGCTACCAGCTGGAGGAAGATGGACCGAATCTAATACAGGGTAAAGATGTGACAAGAGATCAGAAGGCAATCCCTGGAGATCTGATACTCCCCAAGAGAGGACAGCCCCTTTTGGAAACAGCCAGGTAAGACAGCACTGGGGCTTTCCTGTCCAAATGGATGGGAAGAGTGTAGGTCCAAGAGCATCATGTTAGCACATGTGCCAAGGAGAGAGCACTGGGTGATTAATGCCTTTGTCTTGTCTTCAGTCCTATCTGTCCTATACATTAGTTCAATTTGGCAGGGAAAGGAAATGGTTCTGTTTATTCTATGTGGATGGGTGTTTTGCCTTTTTCGTGTGTCTGTGAACTACTACCTTGGTGTAGTATCCCTGGAGTACAGAAGAGGTTTTTGGAGCTGGAGTTACAAATGACTATGAGCCACCATGTGAGTGCTGAGATTTGAACTCACCTCTGCTGGAAGAACAGCCAGTGTTCTTAGCCACTGTAGAGTCCTCAAATGGCTCTATTCTTCAGTAAGCATCTTGCCTTGTTCTCACCCAGAACTGCTTCTGCAGAGACCAGCTACTTTGAATATGAACTACACAGCTGCTGGAGGCACATTTTTTTTTTTTTTTTTGGTTTTTCGAGACAGGGTTTCTCTGTATTGTTTTGGAGGCTGTTGGTCCAGCCTGGCCTTGAACTCACAGAGATCTGCCTGTCTCTGCCTCCTGAGTGCTGGGATTAAAGGCATGCGCCACCACTGCCCGGCTGGAGGCAACTCTTACCCCACCCTCTTCAAGACCACATGTCTTTGAGGGCACAATTTGTTGGGTTTGTTCTAATGCTTTTGTTCTTCTCTATGCCCATGTGCAACTTACATGGACTCTAAATTCCAACAGAGCAGAGAGTTAGACTGGGTGTCTGACACATCAGACACTCAGGTAAAGAGGGCAAGATCACACACCTCCTGCATTGAAAAGATAACTACAAAAGGGACCCTGAAATGAGAAGCATAAAGTCATAACAAACAATTTTATAAACCAGGATTCATTTTGTGTTTAATACTTAAATATGTTTAAATTGGCACATAATAATTACACTTATTTATGGTATGGGAATTAGGATTCTTTATCTGTGATAAAATTAGGTGGGAAATAATGATACATTTTTCCAAACCCCACCTGAAATTTAATAATTTCTTCAGTTATTAATACAAACAAGACTGAAATACATGGGACTTTGTTATAAGTGAAGATTACCGACATTTCATAACATCTTAGAGTTGTTTTTTATAGTGTAAAATAATGTTTTGATTCACCTCTAATTCAAAATTACAGGGGATTTGGTATATAATTTATACATCAACTCCTAGGCCAGTGTTTCACAAAGTGCAGTACTCCAGCCTAACCAAGATGATACTTAGAACCATCACCTTCTCCCAAGTGTTCTTGCTTTTCCTGTTTCCTTGGTCTGGAAATCTATACTTTCTGGTCCCTGCTTCTCATCATTCATCTTTCAGGTACGTAGAAAATACCTGCTAAATGAACAAAACAGTGATCCTTCCAACTCAGGTGTCTCCAGTGCTCTGGAACATGGCAAACCAATGTAGCCATGGCCTCCTAAACTTCCTGAAGTGCCATAGTAGGAGCTAAATTCATGTGCTCTTTCTGTGAACACAGCAGGTTAGTCTTTTCGGCCACCATGGGAGGATCTCGGGGTATTCTCTCCCCTCCTTCACATTTTGGACTATGTGTAGAAGGTAGGGGTAGGTTTGGCATCTCCTTCCCGAAGAGCCAGTTCATACCACAAGCCTTTCCTCTTTCTACATTTGTTTACCACTTTTGCTTGAAACTGGAAGTGGTGTTAAATGGGAGCAGGGACTTGGTTTTGTTCCATGTCTGTAGCCCCTGAACCTCAAACAGTATCTGTTGTG
Source organism: Mesocricetus auratus (assembly GCF_017639785.1). NCBI lineage: Eukaryota > Metazoa > Chordata > Mammalia > Rodentia > Cricetidae > Mesocricetus > Mesocricetus auratus. The sequence goes on along the minus strand of NW_024429195.1, from coordinate 26,770,554 downwards.
TCATAGGAACTTAATATTCACTGCTTGATGTCTAGGCTAAAAATTTTTTGTTATTATTTTTATGTTTTCTTTTTAAGTATTTATAAGTATTCTGCCTGGTGACCAGCGTGGTGCAATTTGAGTATGAAAATGCATAATGATACAAAGAATTACAGCGCATTGAGTAAAAAGACAATCGTAGCTGGATGTAGTAGCTCGTGACTGTAGTTCTAGAACTTAGGCTGAGACAGGGGATTGCTGTGATTTTGAGGCTAGCCTTGGCTATGTAGTGAGTTTTGGTTCAGATGGAGCTAATGATTGAGGTCTTTTCTAAATTACCACCATCACTGCCGCCATCATCATTAAGCCCGCTATAGCCTTTAAAATAAAACTTGCTTATTGGTGAGTGTGTGCACATGATGTGTGTGTCGGGAGGCTTGCATGTGTACCCATAGCACATGCCAGGGCATGTGTGCAGAGGCCAGAGAACAATTTTGTCGAGTCAGCTCTCTCCTCCCTTTTCATGGGTTCTAAGGATCAAACTCAGGTTGTCAGTCTTGTGTGGCAAGTCCCTCTACCTTCTGTGTCACCCCACTGGCTCTGTGGAAGAATACCAGCTGAAAGAAGTGACAAATAGAAAAATTATCACTTGCAGTCACTTATTAATATAGGTAGACTCTGTAACATATGCTAAACAGTGGGTGCAATGTTACTGGGGAAATATGATATTCACGTAGTTTCCAAACATCACCTCACAGATAACTCATTTATTATAAAGAGATTAAAAAGTACATGTTTTTATAACGGGATGATCTAGTGGGCACCACCATAACCAAGTGGTAAAACTTTCCCTCCTCAGGGACAGAGTATTGTTTTTGTTTTCTTCTCTTTTTTTTTTTTTTGTGATGTACTGGGGAGACACTGCCTATGCTATGCTCTTGCCAGAATGTTCAAGCTGAATCTACAATTAGGAAATAATAAGATAAGTGTAGATTATAGGATAAGTTTCAATATGATAAACTTTCCAAAATGTCATCTGAAGTCAAATAAAAAATACGGAAACTCTTCTAGATTAAAGAAGACTAAAGAGTTCTAGGACACGCCTCAAGTCAGTAAAGCACAAGCATGACTGCCTACATTCAATACTAAGTACTGTAGAAGTCTCTACATTCAATACTAAGTACTGTAGAAGTCTCTACATTCAATACTAAGTACTGTAGAAGTCTCTACATTCAATACTAAGTACTGTAGAAGTCTCTACATTCAATACTAAGTACTGTAGAAGTCTCTACATTCAATACTAAGTACTGTAGAAGTCTCTACATTCAATACTAAGTACTGTAGAAGTCTCTACATTCAATACTAAGTACTGTAGAAGTCTCTACATTCAATACTAAGTACTGTAGAAGTCTCTACATTCAATACTAAGTACTGTAGAAGTCTCTACATTCAATACTAAGTACTGTAGAAGTCTCTACATTCAATACTAAGTACTGTAGAAGTCTCTACATTCAATACTAAGTACTGTAGAAGTCTCTACATTCAATACTAAGTACTGTAGAAGTCTCTACATTCAATACTAAGTACTGTAGAAGTCTCTACATTCAATACTAAGTACTGTAGAAGTCTCTACATTCAATACTAAGTACTGTAGAAGTCTCTACATTCAATACTAAGTACTGTAGAAGTCTCTACATTCAATACTAAGTACTGTAGAAGTCTCTACATTCAATACTAAGTACTGTAGAAGTCTCTACATTCAATACTAAGTACTGTGGAAGTCTCTATTACTTTCAGTGGAGGAAGCATTATTCTACACAGATACCAAGATGACTTCAGGAAGTGCAGAGACATAATAAAGTAAAAAAGACAAAGAGATTAAAACACTTCATGGAAATTCCAGCATGGAGATGTGCACTTGTTCCCCCAGATATGGGAAGGTAGAGACAGGACACTTCTTAGGGCTCACTGGATAGCCAACCTAGCCTACTTAACAAGCTTTAGGTCCCAGTAAAAGATCGTGCTTCAAAAACCAAGGTGGATGTCCTGAAAAGATCAAGTTAGGTTGTCTCCTGCTCTCTCTCTCTCTCTCTCTCTCTCTCTCTCTCTCTCTCTCTCTCTCTCTCTCTCTCTCTCTCTCTCTCACACACACACACACACACACCCTCTATTCACCTTCATACACATGAACACAAAAGCAGACTACATGTAATACATTCTCCTCAATGGGATCCTGGATGAAAGCCAAAATGAGATAGCAAGAAGATATGTTTTGAAGTAGAGAAAATTAAATATTGCATCTGAGTTGAAAGCTATATGTTAGTTAAGTTTCTGTGTATAATAATGACACTATGACTGTGTGCTCGCTCAGGCACTTCTGAGGGAATTATTTGGTATCCAGGGATGATGATAGAGGGTAAATCAGGTTGAAGGAATAGCTGGATTGATTAGGTATATAATTAACTTTAGTATTACTTTAACTTTCTACAGATTTGAAGCTATTTCAAAGTAAGGGTTTGTGGCATAACATTTTCCGAAATAATGCATTATAACCACACACATTTAAAAAGCCACTTTGTGCCAGTAGAAAACAACACAGACCAATTTGAAAAGCAAAAATGAGTTAGTTGCAGTGCACAGACAAGACTGACAGATGCCTGACAGCAAGGAAGCTGACAGTGATCCTAGTGAGTACAGTGGGCCCGGAACAGCAAGAAGCTGCACTCTGGGGAGGCATGCGGTGTAAAGAGATGTTTCAGTAGGGCTGCCTTCCCTGGAGAACAGAACCTTAGGATGGTAGAGGGCTAGGGCTTCAGAACGGGAAGGGAAGGAGCAGGGCTGCCTTCCCTGGAGGACAGAACCTTAGGATGGTAGAGGGCTAGGGCTTCAGAACGGGAAGGGAAGGAGCAGGGCTGCCTTCCCTGGAGGACAGAACCTTAGGATGGTAGAGGGCTAGGGCTTCAGAACGGGAAGGGAAGGAGCAGAGCTGCCTTCCCTGGAGGACAGAACCTTAGGATGGTAGAGGGCTAGGGTTTCAGAACGGGAAGGGAAGGAGCAGGCAGAGGGAGGAGAGCTGGGTCTTCTGCAAGCATTGTTTCTCCTCCCAGTTTGTATAACTGCAGGAAATAGTATACAGTCATACTCTAACACACATCCCATTGGGCTTCATTGGTAACAGGGCTTGATTCCAAGCGCGTCATTGTTTTTTCTTTTTCTTTTCCTGCTCCATAAGGCACCAGAGGGCATAGGACCACAGTTGTTTTCCTTAGGTTTATGACAAGCCCTGAGGAAAAGTTCGTAGAAAAGATCCGCATATGAACTGAATGTTGAAATGCAGTGTTTCCTCAACAGTGGGGTACCAACCAGAGGGTTAACTTTTACAAATGCCTAGGGCTCTTGTGTAGACAGGAAAGCAAAGACACTGGCCTTCCTATTGCACAAACATTTCCTCAACACATCAAGGTAAAACCAACAGCATCGTAACCCTCTATACCGGAGGGGCTGTGGTTTAAGTCACTATTGGTATTTTCTTCAGAGCAGATGCACAGTTTCATATGACAGTACAAAGCCCTTTCTGGCCTCTCAACTGCCTCCCTAGTTTTCTATGCTTTTTCTATAGATTTGTTTTTCAGATTTATATGTTGGAACTTGTACCTCCTTTTGGACCTCTTTATTGGAATATATTGATTTTGTTTAATGTTTCAATGTTGTTATAGACAATAGCTTTCTTCAACACCACAAGAGGAGATATACTGGACATATCCTCATAACACATGCAGCAGATACCCCATGACTCACCTGGTTTTACATCTTGAGTTCTTCTTCTTGATGCTCTTGGTTGTACCTGGGCTGGGTTCTTGATGTACCTGGGATGACTAGTGGTGCTAGACTTGACTTGTCTAGACAGGTTTGGTGTATCAGTCTGCAGGGCTAAACAACATCCTTCCCCCTTCCATCAATTCTTTCTACTTTTTAACTTCTCCATTATTCTACCGTGAATTGAGAGACAAGTCAGAGCTTAGCAAGGTTAAATTCTCCAGTTTTTTTTGTTGAAATTGTCTTTAATGCCAGAAATGCTACTGAAAGTGTAAAAACAAGACAGGTGATAAAACATAGGTTTTCTTCAATAAATCTTGAAAGTAAGCTTTCCCCCACTAGATCAATCTATTACCTATCTAGCTGCCTACTTACCTATTATGTATCTATTTATCATGTACCTATCTATCCATCTATCTGCCTATTTATCATCTATCTATCATATATCAGTCATCACTATATCTGCCTATTTATCATCTATTATATGTCTATCATTCTGTCTCCTATCTGTCATCTATCATTCTACCAATCAATCATCTATATATTCATCTATATATTCATCTGTCAATCTTCTAGCCTATGTACCCAGTGTATATTTGTTAATAGTGTACATCTATCATGTTTTATACAACCATTTCTCTGGCCCTAGCTCCTTATGATCAGTAGTGGTGTTAATGAATACTTTCATAAACAGTCAATCAGGGACATGTAAAAACATTTTCATGGAATGAAATAACTGTGACAGGGAAACACAGGCTAATTACTTTGAACATCACCAGGTGGTTCCTCACAAGCTGTTCACTCTTGCCCAAATGTGACATCTTCTATCCTTATAACTTTTATCACCTGATCATATGGCATGTCATCAAAATGTCCATTTTTGTTATAGCAAATTATAATATCTTATAGTATGTTTATGGGGCACTGGGATTTCTAACCTTCAAGTGTCAATTCAGGTCTTATTCCTATTTTTCAATTATTCTCTTACTTCAAAGACATCTCTACTTTTATTTATTTATATTTATTTGTTTTCTTTCAGGATATTTTGATGACTGTTTTCTGGTGCTGGAAATGGACACAGAGTCTTATCCATGATAAGCATGTATTCAGTTTATCACTGAGTCATGTCCCCTCATTGGTTCATTTGTTTTAATAAGGGAAGTATTTTCCTTGTCTTTTTTTTTTTTTTTTTTTTTTTTGGTTTTACAAGACAAGGTTTCTCTGCATTGTTTTGTAGGCTGTCAGTCCAGCCTGGCCTCAAACTCACAGAGATCTGCCTGCCTCTGCCTCCCGAGTGCTGGGATTAAAGGCGGGCGCCACCACCGCCCGGCTATTTTCCTTGTCTTAATGCTACTTGTGATGTTTTACCCAGAGCAGAAATTATAGCTATTTTCACTTAGTTTTTATATAGCCAACATCCAGTTTTTATTTTCTAGTTTTGCCTTTAAGGTTTTGTTTGGAAAGTCTTTCCTATCTATATATTAAAGCATATTCTTTTATATCATGTTTTATAGACTCTATTGCTTAACTGTTGCCCACCTGTCTGTCTTGTTTATAAGGTACACATTAGGGACATAATTAAGTGTCTTTAATGAGTCAATTAGATATCCCAAAACCCTGACAACAGATCCCCTCCATTTGTGGTTGTTTGGGGCTATAACTTTAACTATCAATCTTCAGCACATATCCATATGATATCATTTTTGTTTACCTATTTATCTTTTCCTGCTTCAAAGAATAATATTGGTTTGTTTTTTCATTAACAGTTGTTCTACCTTCTTTCCTTCCTTTATCCTCTTATCTTCTTCTTTCCCTTCTTCCTTTTTTTCTTCCTTCCTTTTTTTTGTGTATTAAAACAGGGTCTCATATAACCCATACTCACATACAATTTGCTATATACCCCAGGATGGTCTTGAACTCCTGATTCTTCTACCTCCAACTGGAGAAACAGAATTATAGGCTTCATTTAATTTTTCTTAATCCCTACTAAAGTAAACCCCTTTTCTTTTGTTTACCAAAATAATTGACTTATTGGTTTTGAAGCAAGTTCTTTTATGTAATAAATTCAAAATTTCAAAGCAAAGCAGCCGAGCCAGTAGATGGTACCTGTAGCCAACTGAAATGGCAATCCTGTCCCCAGAAGTCCTCAGAGGCAAAAGGCTCTGAATTCCTGTCTCCTCTTCCTTATTTTCCTTTCTTCATCCAGCCATATCCTCCTGTCTCCCAAGTGCTCAATCTTATTTTACATATCAATCCCAGTTTCCTCTCCCTCTCATCCTCCAGTGACCCCCTCCATCCCATCCCTCATCCACTTCCCAGGAAGGGTAGTGGCCTTCCATGAGGGATCATCAAAGTCTGTCAAGTCATTTGGGGCAGAGCCTCTGGCATCCCTGGTGTACCTAGGCTGAGAGAGTATCCCTCCATGGGGAATGGGCTCCTGAAATCTGTTCATTCACTAGGGATAAAAACTGGTTCCACTGCCAGAGGCCCCATAGATTGCCCAGGCCTCCTAGCTGACACCCACATTCAGGGGGGCTGGTTCTGTCCTATGTTGGATCCCCAGTTGTCAGACTGAGGTCCATGAGTTTCCCCAGCATGGTCTTGACCCCTTTGCTCATCACTCCTCCCTCTATACAACTGGATTCCAGGAGTTCAGCTCAGTACTTATCTGTGGTTCTCTGCTTCTGCTTCCATCAGCTACTGGATGAAGGCTCTAGGACAGCATTTAAGGTAGTCATCAATCTCATTATAGGGAAAGAGCATTTAAGGTAGCCTCTCTGCTATTGCTTAGATTCATAATTGGGATCATCCTTGTATATCTCTGGACATTTCCCTAGTGCCAGATTTCTCTCTAAACCTATAATGGTTTCCTCTATTAAGATATCTCTCATCCTGCTCTCATCTATTCTTCCCCTGACTCAACCATCCTGTTCCCTCATGTCCTCCTCTCCCCTCCTCTTCTTCCCTTCTCTTTCTCCTAGCTCTCTCTACCTCCTCCCATGCTCCAAATTTGCTCAGGAGCTCTTGTCCCTTTCCCCTTCTCTGAGGGACCATGTAGTCTCTCTTAGGGTCCTCCTTGTTTCCTACCTTCTCTGGAGGTGTGGATTGTAGGCTGGTAGGCTGTTAATCCTTTGCTCTGTGTCTCATATTCATATATGAATGAGTACATACTATGTTTCTCTTTCTGTGACTGTGTCACCTCACTCAGGATGGTTTCTTCTAGTTCCATCCATTTGCCTGAGTCAGTGTGGTCTTGAACTAACAAAGATTCATCTACCTCTTAATCCTGAGTCCTGGGATTAAAGGTGTGCACCACCACCACCTAGCTCTAGGATTAAAAGTGTATGTCATTACCACCTGCTCTCTATAGCTTGAGGCTGGCTTTGCTTCCTGAATCCTCGGGCAAGCTTTAACAAATCATAAATACCACCACACTGCCTCCAGGGTCCTCCCCCACTACTTCTGATGATGAACTGTGATATGGAACTGTGAGTGAAATACACTTTGTCCTCCCCAAGTTGCCTTGGGTCATCGGGTTTCATTGCAGCAACAGAAACCCGCCTGGCAACCACTAATCTGGGTTCTTGAGGCTACGCAGGAGAATTTGACCACCATCGTTTCATCCAAAACAGAAAAGACCAAAATCACAAGCCAGCACCTACATACTTTGAGCACCACATTTGGCCAGCCGCAAATCATGAAGTTCAAATAGATTTCAATACTCTGAGCATACAGGGAACACTGACATACGATTTGCTTCCCTGGAGACAAATCCACATGATGAACACAGATGGCACGATGAGTGAGGCTCCAGGCCCTATCAGTTTCACCGTGTTTCTCACAGTCTTCGGTGAGAAACTAAATAGCATAGATCCTAAAGATGCCACCAAAACCAGTTTTGCTGCCCCGAAAACTTGAGGCAGGAGGATTTGGGGTAGATCAAGGTAAGTTTGGGCTACTTCAAAGAAATTTCAAAGGAATTTGTGCAACAGCCTCAGATCCTGTCTCTGGACTCCACCCACACAAAGAAGTACCTGTGCCAGGCGGTGGTGGCGCACGCCTTTAATCCCAGCACTCGGGAGGCAGAGGCAGGCAGATCTCTGTGAGTTCGAGGCCGGGCTGGACCGATAGCCTCCAAAACAATACAGAGAAACCCTGTCTCGTAAAAAACAACAACAACAACAAAAAAAAAAACCAAAAAAAAAACAAAAAAAGAAGTACCTGTAACCATGCAAGAGCAGGAACTACCAAAATTAAATGCAGATGAAAATGCCATTAGGTAACCTGCTAGTTTGTAAACTACACAACGTTTTTAAAGGAAGGAAGGAAACAGAGAAGAAGGAAGAGATAAGAGATGGGAATAGGGATGGGAAATTTCTACCTAATAATAAAGCTTGAAATGACATATGAAAATATAAACAAACTATTTGAATAGATATTTGTCAAAAATCTACAAAAAATAATAAGTACACAAAAGATGTTCAAAATCTTTCATCAACAGGGAAATACAAATCAATATGTCAATTAAATGTCTCTTCACACTCACTCTAGTGACCACAATGGAAAAAAAAAAAAAAAACAAGCTAGGAATAGGGGTATAGGCCTGTAAACTCAACTATCTGAGGGCCTGAAGCATGGATATTGTTTACCCTGGTCTGGGAAACACAGCAACACCTTATTTGCAGACACAATAAAACAATAGGTTTAAAAGGTTATAAAAAATAAATATTGGAAAAGATGTGGAGAAACTGGAACCTTATGTTGCTGATAGGAATGCAAAGTCATATAGCCACCATGGAAAACAGTTTGGCACTCACATGCACATACACATGCACACACAAAACACACACACACACACACACAAAACACACACACACACGAAAAACAAAACATGGAACCAACACTTGCTGCATAGGTGAATCTCGAAAATACAAGTGAAAGAAGCTGATCTTCAGACTTTATATTTAATCATTCCATTTATATGAAATATTTAGAATAAGAAAATAAAGTGATATAGAGAGTGAATTAGGAAATTGACTGGTACAGGAAGAAAGAGTTAAGTTTAGGAGTCAGTGTGGTGGTTTGAATAAGATGTCCCTCATAAACTCTTATGCTTAAAGGCTTTGTTCCCACTTGGTGGAACTGTTTGGAGAAGATTGGGAGGCGTGGCTTTGTTGGCGGAAGTGTGTCACTGCGACTAGGTTTCTGAGGTTTCAAAAGCCCACACTATTCCCAGTTAGTGGTCCCCCCACCCCCTGCCTCTCTTTCTCTCACTGTCCTCTGCTTGTGGATAAGAATGCAAGATCTCTTCTACTTGCCTGCTGCCAAGCTCCCTAACATAATGGTTGTGGCCTCACCCTTGAAACTGCAAGCCCCATTAAACTCATTCTTCTCTAAGCTGCCTTGGTCACTGTGTCTTCACAGTTGTAGAAAAGTAACTAAGACAGTTGGGGATTTACTGAAGATGTGTGGGGATTTCTTATACAGAAGGCAAATATGTTTTAAAAATTAGAGTGTGCTGATTTTTGTATGGCCCTTAGTGATACTAAAGATACATATTTTGAATAGAAAATGATATGCTTTACATCTCATATGCTTACGATTCCTCCTTATTCCAGAAAAATTTTTCTCACATGGATAGAAGATTCAGATTTCTACTCGTGCATATTAGTTTTTTCCCCTCTGAATTTAATTTATTCACGATCCTTTGTGTATTTAAATTAAAACATACTTTCACTTATTTGATGCCATTTCACTTTGGTGGTCACACATTTTATTGATAAGTAAAAATAAAGGAGTGGGTTGAACAATGTGGGCAGAAAATGGAGTATGATTTTAAAGGTAGCTCAAGATGGAACTTATCGCACTCTAGTATTTATCAAAGGGACTGAGAAGTCAGTCAGAGAGGGCCAAATGCCCAGGAAGGTAGAGGGAAAACCAGAGATGATTGATAACAAGGAAGCCATGAGAGAAAACATAAAACCTCAACATGGAGCCATACTCCATAGTCAAAACTAAAGACCACAATCAAAACTACAACATTGTGATAAAAACACAATAAAACAGAGGAAGTAATGAAAGACCCCAGGCGGGGGACTTTCACGGGAGGGAGACCCGAACCCAAGGAACACCGAGGCCACGAGCTTGGATGCAAACAGCAAGAGGCTTTATTGATAATACACGGGTACCCGGGGGCGTCTCAGTCTCGGGAACTGAGAGCCCCGAGCTGGGGACTCAGGGGTTCTTTTATAGCAAAAAAGCGCAGTACAGAAGCGAGAAGCCTAGTTACAGGACCCTGATTGGGTAATTTAAATGAGGCGGGGGCTCAGAACGAGGTTTCTCTCATCTGGACAGAGAGGCAATTAAGGTTTCTCTCATCTGGACAGAGAGGCAATTAAGGTTTCTCTCAGAACCAATTCTCGGCCTTGGCCCTATCTGAAGAACAAAGGTTCCTGCCCAATCTTTCTGGGCTGGCTGTGCAGACCATAGACACCTGGGCCCCTATCTGGACAGAGATAGTAGTGACTATGCAGCTGTAAAGACCTTGAGCTGAGCTTCCTTCTGATCAAAAAAATGACTATTCGGCTGAGCTGTGGGGGAAAGGAATTTTCCATAGGCCTCAGCCACCGGTGCTGGGCCGGGGTCTTTCATTCCCCCATTGCTCTTGTAACTGAATGAAATCTTTCATTCAGAGGTTTCTGCCATCTCGAAATCCCTTTGCTTTAGCTGCTGGTATTGTTGAGTCAAAACCAGTGATTGTACAATTGATAACCTTTCCTTTATGAACTGGATCAATCTGTTTAAGATGCATGGCCCAATCATCAGAATCAGAAATATAATGATCAGGGGTCCCATAATAGTGGATATGAGAGTCGAATACCAAGGGGACCTGTTATACCAATTCTGAAACCATCCCTGTTGGGACTCGTGGTACTTTTGGCGTCTTTCTTTTATTTTAGCCAGGTTATCTCTTACCACTCCGGTATGGTCTGCGTAAAAGCAGCATTCTTCTTTAAGGGCCGCACAAATTCCCCCTTGCTGTAAAAATAAGAGGTCTAGTCCCCTTCTGTTTTGGAGGGCTACTTCTGCCAGGGAGGACAGAGACTTCTCCAGGGCAGCGACAGACTCCTCTAAAGACCGAATATCTGCACGCATTACTTGTTGTAGGAGTTGGAACTGTTTAGTTTCCTGCAGTGCGGCAGTACCGGTTCCTATTCCTGCTGCTATGCCTCCCATGGTTAGTCCTCCTAGTAGGATGGCAGTGGTGATGGAGATAGGTTACCTCTTACTGCGGCCAGTTCTTATCAGGTCAGTCATAATCAGAGGGGTGGTAAATTACCTTAGGCCATAATTCGATCAGAACACAATAGTCAATGGTGGTATTAAGTACCGTGGTGGAGACACAAGGGGTTAATCCAGTGTTGCATGCCCAATATGTCCCATTGGGGGCTATCAAGTAGCGGCTACTTTGGAGCAAAGGCTCAGTGGCATTGCATAGTCCTTGATGCGTAGCGGGGACTTTACCTATATATAGCCCCTTTCCAGATACTTCTGAGATGGTCAATTTATGTTGCGTAGCTGTCCCACAAAGAGCCTCGGCTGTGGCCTGATTTATATATTCGCCCATAACCGCTAAGCCTTCATAATAGGGAGGTTGCGGAGTCAGACAAAGCCAGCATTCCTTAGTCTTATCTGGGCGAGTTAAATTCAGAGTGGCATATGTCCCTTTGATTAGGGCTAATATTCTATCTCCCGTGCCTTCAAGGGGGGCCCGAGGAGGGGGTTTGGGAGTGCTTTCTGTAGGCGCAGGAGCGGCTGTGGTTTTAGGCAGGTTCAGAGGCCTGGTATCAGCCTTGGGCATGAGTAAGCTAGGCTGCTTTTGATCAGTAAGGACCTGGTTAGGGCCTATGGCCTGTGGATTGACGGGAGCCACCTTGCATCTGATTGTAAAGATTACTCCCCTGTCTGGTCCGTGTAGATACCAACGCAAACCCCAGGTATACCCAGTCTGCCAGTCCGGGGCTTGCTTTCCCTGTGCAGTGAAAGAAATGGCAAGGGGCATACCTATCATTCCAGATTGTCCTTTGTCCCAGCCTCTGCGTACTTGTATTTTATCCCAGGATGAGGATGGCCTCCAATATGCGTCCCCTGTAGTCTCGCACCCCCAAGCTGCACAGAAAAAGGAATTATATCCCCCACATTTCCGGGCCTGTTGCCAGGTACGTCCATCTCGGGGGCAGACATAGAAGTCCAGTGAATTTAGCTGCTCTCTGGCTCTGCGACTAACACACCCGGGGGTGGTTTCTCTGGGGTCCACGAATATGAATGTACGTCGACGTCTGTAAAGGTGGGAACCACTGATGCATGCCTTTGGGTGGCAATGGGGAATGTCCCAAGTGTTCAACCCTGCTACTAAATCACAAAATTCAGGCCGTAGAGTAGGCCACCATGTCCCAAGTGCATGTGGTTCCGTGACAGCATAAATGACCTCCCCCATCTGGGAGAGAACCTCCCAGGTTAATTTATAAACGGTATGGGGACTGGAGGCCACACCAGTGTCTGATTTTATGAGGAGGGCTATTAGCAGGAGGGAGGGGAGCGGGTAAGTTTTATTTTTAAAGGATTTTGAGTGCGTTGAGCTTTCCATCCTGAGTCCGGATCCCCAGGGAAGGCAGCTTTTACATGCGAGGCGTGTATCCAAGCAGCAATCCCGTCCACCTTGAGAGCAGTAGGGGTGGTCAACAGGACTGTGTATGGTCCCTTCCAGCGGGGTTCAAGGTTCTTAGCCTGGTGGCGCCGGACCCAAACGCTGTCTCCCACGTTGTAGGAGTGAGGGACGATAGGGTGTTTCCTCTGGTCTCGGTAGGCTTGGGCCAGAGGCTTCCAGACTTCCTGCTGAACCAGCTGGAGTGCCTGCAGGTGAGCTTGAAGAGAGGAGGAATTGGCATAGTCAGAAATATCTTGGTCAAAGAACTGAACAAAGGGAACGGTGGTTCCATACAGAATTTCAAAAGGGGTGAGGCCATGGGGGCCCGGTGTATTCCGGGCACGATAGAGAGCAAGGGGGAGCAAGAGGACCCAGTCTTTAGTGCCAGCTGCCAGCGATAATTTAGTTATAGTCTCCTTAATGGTTCTTGTATTTGTTCTACCTGTCCTGAGCTTTGGGGTCGATAAGCACAATGTAATTTCCAATCAATCCCCAACAAGGTGGCCACAGACTGACTTACCTGAGAAACAAAGGCAGGCCCGTTGTCTGTCCCCAATACCTGTGGCATTCCGTAACGGGGAAGATTTCTTCAAGAAGTTTCTTGGTGACCACCTTCGCCGTCTCGTGCTTGGTGGGGTAGGCTTCAGTCCATCCCGAGAAGGTGTCAACAAAAACCAGGAGGTACTTGTATCCATATTTTCCTGGTTTGATTTCTGTGAAATCTATTTCCCAATGCACCCCAGGCCGGTGCCCACGAGCTCGAGTCCCCATGGGTAGCTTTAGCCTGGTCATATTGACGCGGGCGCAGGCATCACATTGCTCAGTCACTTGTTTTAGTATTTCTTCTATTCCCAACAGGTAGCGAGTATTTTCTTCCCGGGCTAATAGTTCTCTCATTTTCCTGGAGCTCAAATGAGTGAGTTTGTGTAGGCTGTTAACCAGATATCTAGTCATTAGGCGGGGAAGGACAGTCTTTCCTTGATAGGTCCAGAGACCATCATGTACTCGGGTCGCCCCCAGTCTTTTCATGGCTTTGATGTCTTTTATTTCATAGTCCCATGACGGGGAGGTCTTCTCGGAAGCCTCATTAGTTGCAGGGACTACAGCCGCCTGGAGGAGGTGACTGTTGCTTTCCAAGGTCAAGGCAGCCTCCCGGGCGGCCAGGTCGGCCCTCCGGTTTCCCCGGGCAACGGGGCTGTCGCCTTTCTGATGCCCTGGGCAATGTATGATACTGAGGGCGGTTGGGAGGTGCAGAGCCTCTAAGAGGGCCAGGATTTCCTTTTGTTTTTAATGTCTCTGCCCTCTGAGGTCAATAGCCCCCTTCGCCTATAAATTTCACCATGGATGTGAGCGGTGGCAAAAGCATAGCGGCTGTCTGTGTAGACAGTGAGTTTCTTACCTTCTGCCAGTCTCAGGGCCTGTGTCAAGGCAATCAGTTCTGCTCGTTGAGCCGATGTTCCTGGCGGCAGGGCCTCAGCCCAAATTGTTTCTGACTCAGTTGTCACTGCAGCACCGGCTTTCCGCTCCCCTTGATGTACAAAGCTGCTTCCGTCCGTGAACCAGACAAGGTCAGGGTTGGGAAGGGGTTGATCCGTGAGGTCAGCTCTCGTCCCATGGACCTCAGCCAGGATCTGTAAGCAGTCATGAGTCTCTGCTTCCCCGGGAGGGGAAGTAGCGAGGCGGGGTTCAGAGTCACCGGAGCCCCGAAGTGAATTCTATCCTTGTCCAGCAACAGAGTCTGGTAATGAGTCATCCTGGCATTGGTGAGCCAGCGGCCCGGTGGCTGTCTGATGACCGCCTCCATAGCATGGGGGCATAGATAGTCAAAGGCTGCCCCAAAGTCAATTTGTGAGAGTCTTTTATGAGAACTGTGGTGGCGGCGATCATGCGGAGACATGGGGGCCATCCTGACGCTACGGGGTCTAATCTCTTAGATAGGTAGGCAACCGGTCGTCTCCAGGGCCCAAGTTTTTGAGTTAGGACCCCCTTCGCATAACCCTCTTGCTCAGCCACGAATAAGTCAAAGGGTTTAGTCAGATCCGGTAACCCCAGGGCTGGGGAGCAGAGCAGAGCCTTCTTGATGTTCATGAAGGCTTGTTCCTGGCTCTCCCCCCCAGTCAAAGGTAGCCCCCGTCTTGGTGAGGGGGTACAGGGGTGCTGCCATTTCCGCAAACCCGGGGATCCACAGTCTACAGAAACCTGCTGTTCCCAAGAATTCCCGCAATTTTCGGGGGGGTCTTGGGAGGAGGGATGTCGAGTATGGCCTGTTTGCGGGCTTCTGTTAGCCAACGTTTTCCATCCTGGATTTTGTACCCCAGGTAGGTGACCTGGGTCCGACAGATTTGGGCCTTTTTGGCAGAGGCCCTATACCCCAAGTCTCCTAAAGTCTTTAAGAGAGCTTCTGTCCCCCTCAGGCATTCTTCCTCTGTTTTGGTGGCTATCAGGATGTCATCCACATATTGTAAGAGGAGGACCTCAGGGTGGTGGACTCTAAATCCGGCCAAGTCCTGATGTAAGGCCTCATCAAAGAGGGTGGGGCTATTTTTGAACCCTTGGGGCAACCTAGTCCATGTAAGTTGTCCCGAGATTCCCAGGTCTGCATCCTGCCATTCAAAGGCAAACAGCGGCTGACTGTCTTTGTGCAACCGCAAGCAGAAGAAGGCATCCTTTAAATCCAGGACTGAGTACCAAATATAGTCAGGTGGCAGTCCACTCAGGAGGTTATAGGGATTGGGGACCGTGGGGTGTATGTCCTCAACCCGCTTATTGACTTCCCGGAGGTCCTGGACCGGCCTATAGTCATTGGTTCCGGGCTTCTTGACTGGCAACAAGGGAGTGTTCCAGGGGGACCGGCAGGGGGTTAGAATGCCCTGCTCCAGTAGCCTCTTAATGTGAGGTTTGATTCCATCGCGGGCCTCCCGGGACATGGGATATTGTTTAATTGAGGCCGGGAGAGCAGATGCCTTTAAATGGACTATGATGGGAGCCTGCTGGAGGGCTAGTCCCATTCCTCCAGTCTCTGCCCAGGACTGGGGAAAGTCAGTCAACCAGCGGTCCTCGACCTTAAAAGAGTCATCCTTGGGCTCATGTATTCTATATTCCTCTTCTAAGGCTATAGTCAGTACCGTGAGTGGGGCCCCCTCTGGCCCCGTGACTCTTATGTTGGCTTTCTCGAAATGTACTTGAGCCTTTAACTTCGTTAGGAGGTCTCGACCCAGGAGGGGTATGGGCAGTCAGGAACATGTAAAAGGAGTGCATCACCTTACCGGTCGCTAGGTGGAGCTGGCGGTCCGTGGTCCATCGATATTGCTTCCCACCGGTAGCTCCTTGTACCCAGGCAGTGCGGCGGCTCAGGGGGCCGGGTGGCCGATTTAGAACAGAGTGTTGAGCCCCCGTGTCTACCAGGAAGGTGACCGGGCGCCCCCCTACTGGTATAGTTATCCGGGGCTCAGGGGGGGGCTCCTGGCCCTGACCTCCCTAATCTTCGAGGCTCAGCAGGTCGGAGGTCTGAGAGCGGGGTTTGGGCCTTTGGAATGTCCTTCTTTGTTTCTTGGGACATTCTCTTGCCCAGTGTCCTCTTTCCTTGCAGTATGCACACTGGTTCCTTTCCAGGCGAGGCCCTCTTTGTCCCTCTCTCTGCCTATCCTGTCTCTGCTCTGCAACTACTGTGGCCAATAGTTTAGTCATCTCTCTATTACGCTTCTCGTCCCTCTCTATCCTGTCTCTCTCATTTCCTGTCTCTGACATTCTGTTTACATCTTTTCTCTCTCTGTCTGAGCTTCTCTTTTCATAAAAAAATGCGTTCTGTCTCCCTCAATACATCTGGTAGTGTATACCCCTGTCATATGGGTTATACATTCTGTAAGCTTCCTTAAGTCTTTCAAAAAATGCGGCTGGCGATTCCTCTGCCTTCTGAACTATCTGTCTTACCTGGGCCAAATTTATAGATTGCTTATCCGTCTTTCGGAGACTCGCTACAAGCAACTGGCATTAAAGACATTAGATGGGTCCTACCTGCCTCAGTGGTGAAGTCCCAGTCTGGGCAGCATCAATTTCATTTGGAAGCTGCGTAGGTTGTCCATTTGCCCCAGGAACAAATTTTCCGGGCTTCAAGGACCCGCTGTCTCTCCTCCGAAGTTAGGAGGACTTGCAAAAAGCTGTTGGGCAGTGAGAACCGATTCTAATAGATCAGTCAGTCTCACGGGGTCTGCTGAAAAGGAGGGGTTATTATTTTTCCAGTTATAAAGATCTGAGGCAGAGAACGGCCAGTACTGCAACTGGCCATCATGGCCCGTCCGGAGGCAGGACGGTTTAATCCGGAGCGGGCTGAGGCTACGGCGCCGCCCGAAAGGGCCGGAGCGTCTGCCGGGGAGCGGGGCCGAGGGGCGTGGCGGCCGCTCTCTGACCCGGTCCATCGCGGGCCGCAGGGAGGCAGACACAGCTCCCCTCGCATTGTCGCCGGTCGGTCGCGCCGTCACATTCAGGGCGCCCTTCGCGCAGCGGCCGGGACGCTGAACGCGAACCGGAAATGGGCCGCAGCCCGAGCGGTGCCGCAGCGGCGGCGGCGGGGGTTAGGGAAGAGGAGGGGGAGGGAGGGTCATAGACCGGCACTTCCCAGGTAACTATATAGGGTACTTGGTCCGGGTGGCCCTGGGGTCCAGGATCCATGACTTTCTCTTTCACCTGGAAAATAATTTGAGGGTTAAAGGTGCCATCTCGTGGCCAGCCAACATCAAAAGTTGGCCATTCAGAAGAGCAAAAGGTGATTCATTGCTTCTTGCGCACATCAGACAGTCCGGTTACGAGCGTACTCCTGGACCTGTTGCCAATGTGAAAGGGTCAGGCTAAGCAGAGTGGTAACTGTCTGGCCCATTTTCTCGAGAGCGATGACAAACGACACTAAGACGGACGAACAGATAAGAAACAAAAACAAACAGATTTTCGCTGCGCGGCTTTGATGAAAGTCAAAAGCAAATTCAGATCGGGGACGGGGGCCTTGTGCTCCCGTCCTTGTCCCCTATCAGGATGGAAACTCCTTCGGCCAGCGGGACTTCCCCAAACAGACGGGGCAGATTCCTAGGCATCTACCCCAAACAACCGAGTCCCTAAGAACTCCAGCTCCAGATACAGACCTGCCCCAAACAGACGAGTTCCCTAAGAACTCCAGACGGGGCAGATGGACACCTACCCCAAACAGACGGGGCCCCAAACAGACGAGTTCCTAAGAACTCCAGACGGGGCAGATGGACACCTGCCCCAAACAGACGGGGCCCCAAACAGACGAGTTCCTAAGAACTCCAGACGGGGCAGATGGACACCTGCCCCAAACAGACGGGGCCCCAAACAGACGAGTTCCTAAGAACTCCAGACGGGGCAGATGGACACCTGCCCCAAACAGACGGGGCCCCAAACAGACGAGTTCCTAAGAACTCCAGACGGGGCAGATGGACACCTGCCCCAAACAGACGGGGCCCCAAACAGACGAGTTCCTAAGAACTCCAGACGGGGCAGATGGACACCTGCCCCAAACAGACGGGGCCCCAAACAGACGAGTTCCTAAGAACTCCAGCTCCAGATACAGACCTGCCCCAAACAGACGAGTTCCCTAAGAACTCCAGACGGGGCAGATGGACACCTACCCCAAACAGACGGGGCCCCAAACAGACGAGTTCCTAAGAACTCCAGACGGGGCAGATGGACACCTGCCCCAAACAGACGGGGCCCCAAACAGACGAGTTCCTAAGAACTCCAGACGGGGCAGATGGACACCTGCCCCAAACAGACGGGGCCCCAAACAGACGAGTTCCTAAGAACTCCAGACGGGGCAGATGGACACCTGCCCCAAACAGACGGGGCCCCAAACAGACGAGTTCCTAAGAACTCCAGACGGGGCAGATGGACACCTGCCCCAAACAGACGGGGCCCCAAACAGACGAGTTCCTAAGAACTCCAGACGGGGCAGATGGACACCTGCCCCAAACAGACGGGGCCCCAAACAGACGAGTTCCTAAGAACTCCAGACGGGGCAGATGGACACCTGCCCCAAACAGACGGGGCCCCAAACAGACGAGTTCCTAAGAACTCCAGACGGGGCAGATGGACACCTGCCCCAAACAGACGGGGCCCCAAACAGACGAGTTCCTAAGAACTCCAGACGGGGCAGATGGACACCTGCCCCAAACAGACGGGGCCCCAAACAGACGAGTTCCTAAGAACTCCAGACGGGGCAGATGGACACCTGCCCCAAACAGACGGGGCCCCAAACAGACGAGTTCCTAAGAACTCCAGACGGGGCAGATGGACACCTGCCCCAAACAGACGGGGCCCCAAACAGACGAGTTCCTAAGAACTCCAGACGGGGCAGATGGACACCTGCCCCAAACAGACGGGGCCCCAAACAGACGAGTTCCTAAGAACTCCAGACGGGGCAGATGGACACCTGCCCCAAACAGACGGGGCCCCAAACAGACGAGGCAGATCGTGTCCTAGAGCTGCGGTCGGTGCCACCAGATACAGATGTATACAGCTGTATATTACAGACGCAGGCGCAATAAAACAACAGGCATAGACAGACAGACAGCAGACAACAGAAACAACAGAAATTTAGTCCGGACAATTCTTACCTCCCAGAAGTGGGTCGGTGGTCCCTGGGCAGGGTCTCAATTCCCGGCCAACGCACCAAATGAAAGACCCCAGGCGGGGGACTTTCACGGGAGGGAGACCCGAACCCAAGGAACACCGAGGCCACGAGCTTGGATGCAAACAGCAAGAGGCTTTATTGATAATACACGGGTACCCGGGGCGTCTCAGTCTCGGGAACTGAGAGCCCCGAGCTGGGGACTCAGGGGTTCTTTTATAGCAAAAAGCGCAGTACAGAAGCGAGAAGCCTAGTTACAGGACCCTGATTGGGTAATTTAAATGAGGCGGGGGCTCAGAACGAGGTTTCTCTCATCTGGACAGAGAGGCAATTAAGGTTTCTCTCATCTGGACAGAGAGGCAATTAAGGTTTCTCTCAGAACCAATTCTCGGCCTTGGCCCTATCTGAAGAACAAAGGTTCCTGCCCAATCTTTCTGGGCTGGCTGTGCAGACCATAGACACCTGGGCCCCTATCTGGACAGAGATAGTAGTGACTATGCAGCTGTAAAGACCTTGAGCTGAGCTTCCTTCTGATCAAAAAAATGACTATTCGGCTGAGCTGTGGGGGAAAGGAATTTTCCATAGGCCTCAGCCACCGGTGCTGGGCCGGGGTCTTTCAGTAAGAAAATTATTTATTTTGGCAAAGTGTAACTTTAGGGCAAAATAGATATTTTGAAGACAGGAACTTTTGGAAATAGTTAATCTAGACAGAAAATTTTATAGTATTGATTCTATTTTGTCTGAACTAGTAAATGTGAAAAATAAATCATAAATCTCATAATTTGAGTTGATGTTCCATCATTTCTACTTTTCAAAATCAAAATGTGTTAAGGAGCAATCAAGGTATCCAACTTTCTTTTCTGTACAAATGGCACAAAAATATAATTTCAGTTAGTAAACATCTCTTAGAACTAAATGTTTATCACTGTTTCAAATGCTAGACATGCAGTCATTGAAGTAGGGCTAAAGATTTTCAGCAATAGATAAAGTTCCCTACAACAGTTTCTATGGTACCAGTAATATCAATGTCCTATATCAAAATCTTGGTGTCTTTATCAAAAGAAAATATTATGTTGTGTTTATTTGTCTCTATACACAAGGATGTAATTCACGAATGTAACTTTTTTAAAAAGTAATTATATTTCACCTTCATAAACTTAGACTGCAATAACACATAATTGAATTATTGCCTCACTCATTCAGATATCATAAGCAATTCACTGCCAACTTTTACTTGTGGGGACACCAGACCTTGAGCAGAAACCCACTTCCCCTTCGGCCTGGGAGCAGGCATCTATGTAATGTTTACTGAAAACAATTCAGTGCTTTAAAGCTTGATAGGGCTCAGATAAGGGCTGGCTCACTGAAATACCATGCCTTCCACACCTCCTACGGCTAGATGCCTCTTCCTGTCCCTGCCCCCTGTGGTGTCTCCCCGATTCTGGGGCCGGAGATTAAACCACCAGCCAGGAGGGTGAGAAGTGGAAAGAATGGTATGTAAATGGATGGCAAAAGTCCTTAAAAAGGGAAGCTCCTTTTTCTTAGAGAGACTTCTCCAGAGATTTCGCCAGGGACTTCTCCTGAGAGCTCTGCTAAGCGGACTGGGGTCTCCTCCTAAGCTGACTTGGGAAGATAAAGTTTTCTTAAAGCAACCGACCGGTCTCTGTGTCATCTATCCCGACCACCTCGCTACATTCTCGGATGCAGGCCGCACAGCAGGAGGACAATTGGAGGATCCCACCGAGATCATGAAAGCGAGGTAAGTGAGCGGGTTTGTCTCTTTTTCTGGCCAGGGAAAGATTGGGGAAAAAAAAAAAAAAAAGAAAAGAAACCATGGGGAATAGTTCTGGGAAGCTTAAATTACAGTATCAAGTTAAAAAGTTACTTGAAGGACATGGGACTACAGTAAAGTCTAAAACCTTGGAAGGCTTTTTAAAATGGATTGAACGTGCGAGTCCATGGTTCATTACTGGGGGAGGCTTAAATGTCCCAGATTGGAAGGATGTTCGCTATGATCTTTAGAGTCGGGTGTTGGTGGCATATGCCTTTAATCCCAACACTCGAGAGACAGAGGTAGGTAGGATGGAGGCCATCCTTGTATATAGAGCAAGTTCCAGGACAGCCTCCAAAAGGATAGAGAGAAACCCAGTCAAAAAAAAAAAAAAAAAAAAAAAAAAAGGAGGGTAAAATAAGAAATCTCCAGTCTTTCACCTGATCCACTGAGGTCAGGAAAGTAAAGGAAAACTGAGAGATTTAAAAGACTGGCCAACAAGTAAGGCTATAAGTAAGTATGTATTAAAAAGGGGGTACCAAGCTAGGGGTACCGGATGAAATCTCCAGGCCTTCGCCTGATTGGTCAGGAAAGTAAGGGGACCCTGAGAGATTGCCCTCAGTTGGAGGGGGTATTGGATTAAATCTCTAGGCCCTTGCCTGAAAAAGGTCAGGAAAAAAAGGGAACCTAAGAGATTACCCTCAGTTGAAGGGTGGATTAGATTAAATGTCTAGGCCCTCACCTAACAAAGGTCAGGAAAAAAAGGGAACCTAAGATAAAAAGTTGCCCTCAGTTGGAGGGTGGATTGGAGGATCATCCTCAATGGGAGGATAGATTAAAGATGGGTAAAAAAAAATGGTAAAGTTAATAAATGAGGTATTAGTATTCAGTAAAGAAAAAGACAAAGGTATATAAAATAAAAATGTTTGGTTACAATTATATAGGGTAGGTTATTGAATTTTGTGAGTCATCTCTAAAAACTTTTGGCAAAAGCCTGACCTTTCCACTTTGCATCTACAAAATTACAAGGAGTGGGTATGGCTGTAGCCCCTGAGTGTAGCTCAAAACTTCTCTAATGAAGAAATGACGAGGGACATACAGGACTTTTTCAACCTTTTGTTTTAATTCAAAGATTGACTGGAGTTGTTCTGTTAAAGAAGTTTCAGTTCAACAAACTAATCATAACCTAGGCAAGGAGAGATATGTATGCATGGTCTGTGTGTATGGACGTGGCCACGTCAGTATGTATAAAGTGTGAAATGTAAATGCGTAAATGTTGACAAAAGCAACTGTTCTAATTGCCTTGGATATGATTAAAGGGATACTTAAATCCCTTCAAACAGTTAAAAACTACCTAAATCGATTTAGATATAGCCAAAAGAAACATCCAGTCAGTCGGTTAATATTTTAACAAAAAAATTCAAGTTAAGCCCTCAGAGCCAGTCAGAGAGAGAGAGAGAGAGAGAGAGAGAGAGAGAGAGAGAGAGAGAGAGAGAGAGAGAGAGAGAGAGAGGTTTTTTCAGGGAACTGTCCTGCCGCTTTGGCAGGCCCCCACCCCCAAAGGTGTCTGTGTAGATGCAAATTAGGCCTTGTCAGTTCAGATGCAAACGAGGCCTTGTCAGCTAGTGAGAGCTACAGGTTAAAAAAAAAAAAAAAGGACTATTTGGGACATAGTATAGTTTACAATCCTTAAATGATTCTCAAAGGTACTTAATGGTTATGTCCCTTTTAAAGGACATCTACTAATACTTTAAATAGTGATCCCAATTCACCTAGATAGTTGACTAAGGAGGGTAGACAAATCCTTCTACTGTTATAGTCCAACTTCAACAGTTCAAACAAAATTTAAAAATAAGAGGGAGTAATGTCCCCAGTCTCCACATGATTCATTAAAATATCCACTCCTCATTTAAATATTTATAAAATATAAATGCCAGTGAGGAATCTGCTTCAGACAGATTCTGACATAATGAAAGTTAAATAACTATTACTCAGGCCAAATGGAAACATCCATACACTAGACAGTAGAGAAGACCCTAATTTGGGGCCGAGGGCATGTTTGTGTTTTCTTACAGGAAAAGAATAAAGCTTCAGTAGCGGTCACAACATCTGGTGAGATGCATGGAGCAGAAAAACTGGACCTGAGACCGTGGGAGCCTGCTCAAGCCAGTTCGAGATCTCCTAAATCAGTGTTCCTGACCCTTGATGTCATCAAATCTACAGCCCGAGAAAGAAATAAAACAGTCAGTTCGAGATTTCCAGTTTCTCATCAGGCTTGCTACATCAACCTCCTGGACCCGTGAGTTTTCATCCCAAAGCCAACAAAACTGGAAGATTAGCAGCTAGCCTTTGATACACCTTAAAACAACAGAATTCATTTTGCCAGCTTTTCCCTTTGGGGGAAAAAGGACCCATTTAACATTTAGACATTGGTATGGACTGTGATGAATGGCAAAAGCCTTTTTTCAGTATTTGAACAGGACATGGTTACTTGAAATATCAGACTCGGTAGTTCCTGTTTCTGGAATCACAGTGTGTTTTTTCTGGAGAAATGTGGTTTGTCCTGGTTCGACAAAAAGACTTTGACTCGGGTTGCATGTTCGGCTGATACTACTGACATTAAATCAACAGACTACATCACCACAGGAACAAATTGGTACCCTGTAAATAGTGCAACAAGCCTCTTGTTCATATTTTTTATAATGCTACATGTGTAACATCAATGATTGTACCTAATGTATCTGTGCAAGTGCACTCTCTAATGCTTTCCTAAGTAGATCTTAAAATGATTGTAAACTTTATCACTGTTTTGACCGTCAAATTGTAACTATAAATCACCCTTGTAGCAAAGAAAGGCTGGTGGTAGAATGCTAAGGCCCAGATCCGGGGACAGGCAGGTGACAGAGAGGCGCTATGTCAGTGGGGGTCCTAGGAATGGTAACAGTGGCAGTAGGCATTCTGGCTTCATGCTGAGTTCAAAGTGCCTTAGCCCATGGCAATCCCGATAGCCATAAAGCCTTATTACAAATGATTTTAAGGGTGGGGCTACTTCAATGACGGGCAACTTGTGGGGAAGACCCACTCCCACCTAACAGGGGTTCAAGGTCCCCCAAAGACGGGCCAGGGAGGGTGACCCTACTTGACCTAAGACAGGAGTGCCTCATTTAAAAATAAAAAGGGGTGAATTGTGGGGACACCAGACCTTGAGCAGAAACCCACTTCCCCTTCGGCCTGGGAGCAGGCATCTATGTAATGTTTACTGAAAACAATTCAGTGCTTTAAAGCTTGATAGGGCTCAGATAAGGGCTGGCTCACTGAAATACCATGCCTTCCACACCTCCTACGGCTAGATGCCTCTTCCTGTCCCTGCCCCCTGTGGTGTCTCCCCAATTCTGGGGCCGGAGATTAAACCACCAGCCAGGAGGGTGAGAAGTGGAAAGAATGGTATGTAAATGGATGGCAAAAGTCCTTAAAAAGGGAAGCTCCTTTTTCTTAGAGAGACTTCTCCAGAGATTTCGCCAGGGACTTCTCCTGAGAGCTCTGCTAAGCGGACTGGGGTCTCCTCCTAAGCTGACTTGGGAAGATAAAGTTTTCTTAAAGCAACCGACCGGTCTCTGTGTCATCTATCCCGACCACCTCGCTACATTCTCGGATGCAGGCCGCACAGCAGGTGCGACATTTACTTAAACTGTAATTTATTCAAAATCAAAACAATTACATTATTCATTTTGGTTTGTATAAATGTTCCCTTAGCCATGGACACAAACATTGGTAAAAGTCTAAAAGTCAATCTGTGTATTTTTGGACTTAAAAATACATTGGAAGTCTTTTTATTTAGAATTAAGAAGTATTAGACTTAAGAAAACTCTAAAAGTTAAACTTTGAATATATATGAACATAGAGGTTACACAAGATTGCTCAGAATTTTTTTTTTTTGTTTGTTTGAGACAGGGTTTCTCTGTATTGCTTTGAAGTTTGTCCTAGAACTCGTTCTGTAGACCAGGCTGTCCTTGAACTCACAGAGATTTGCCTGCGTCTGCCTCCCAAGTGCTGGGTTTAAATGCATGAGCCACCAACGCCCAGCAGCATTTTTGTTCTCAAAAAAAAAAGAGCCAGTAGAGGGCTGGAGAGATGGCTCAGAGGTTAAGAGCACTGACTGCTCTTCCAGGGGTCCTGAGTTCATTTCCCAACAACCACATGGTGGCTCATGACCATCTGTAATTCAATCTGGTGCCCTCTGCTGGCATGTAGGCAGAACACTGTATATGTAATAAATAAATAAATCTTAATAAAAAAAAAAAAAAAGAGCCCGTAGCCGGGCATTTGTGGCGCACGCCTTTAATCCCAGCACTCGGGAGGCAGAGGCAGGCGGATCTCTGTGAGTTCAAGACCAAGCCTCGTCTACTGAGCGAGTTACAGGACAGGCTCCAAAACAATACAGAGAACCCTGTCTCGGAAAAAAAAAAAGAGCCTATGGTTTGTGTGTGTGTTGTTATTGTTGTTGTTGCATGTATGTGTGTTTTATTTTGTTTTGCCTTGTTTTGCTTTTGTTTGGTTGGTTCTGGTGACCAAATCCAAAGTCTTTCCCATTCTAAGCATTCACTTTACCACTGAGCCACACTACAGTCAAATAGCACGATCTATTTTGTTTTGGAACTACCTCTATGTACACACATTTTAAAAATATACATATACTGGGTATTTTACAAAACATAGGAGCTAGAAATAAAGTTTAAGTTTAAGTAAGAAAACTGAGATCATTCTAGGGAAGTTACAAAACTCACATTTCCCTCCTCATCTTTTTTTAAATATTTGTTTTATTTATTATTTAGTTACTTTGAAAGTATACAGGTGTATCTGGTACTAAAGGAGGGAATGTGTTTGTATGTGGTTATTTATTTTACTTTATTTTTTATGAAGAAAAAGAGATGTTTAATGAATTCACAGCTTGGAAGGTTGGAAGTCCAAACATTAGAGTGGTAACCCCTATAGGACCCAGCTTTGCTGCTGGTGGATAGCATAATAGTTAATGGCACCACACTGGCAGGAGTACCTATGTTCCCTCCTCATCTTTAATAACCTCTTCAAGCCCTTTCCTTGTGAACAGGTGAGATTCTGGCAGTCTGCACTGCAACTCATTCAAGATTGGTAGTGCTCAGCTTCTTCTGGGTTGTTGATATGAAAATGACCAATCAATCCCTGCTGTTATTTCAGTGTCATAGACTTAAAACTAGTTATACAGTTTTTTCTTCAAGGGTATCCATTTTATCTCCCCTGTGGTAAGCCTCTTGCAAGAATCAATATTTTAATGGTGGGGAAGGGAAAACTAAAATGGTGATCCCAAATAGAAAGGATGTAATAGAACAGAATTGGGAATGTGATAGGGGATGTCTTTCTATATATATGGTTCTCTTATTGGTTGATGAATAAAATACTGTTTGGCCAATAGAGGCAGGAAGATAGATGGGATTAGGAGATGAGGAGAAATCTGGAAAAGGTAGGCAGAGAGGAAGAGAAAAGAGATGGCATGTAGCTTCTAAAAGGAGTAACAGGTCCAGACCCTTCTCTGGTAAGATAAGACCATGAGAAAATACTTAGGTTAATAGAAATGAGTTAATAATTAAGACAGAGCTAGTCAATAAGAAGTCCTAGCCATCAGTCAACAGTTTTATAATTAATATAGTGTCTGTGTGTTTATTTGGGGCTGAAGGGTGATGGGACCAGGCAGGACAAGAAATACCAGCACAGGCATGGGATTTCTAGTGTTGGGAGACAGGTGCACCCACAAGATGTGATTTTAAAAAGAGAAAAAGCTTAACGCTTGAGCCCCAATATCTATCTGTCTCTGGGTCTTTTATTTCCCATGTTACAAGGCAGGAGTTGATGCAGAGGCCATGAAGGGTGTTGCTTACTGACTTCCTCCAACATGGCTAGCTCAGCCAACTTTCTTACAGAATGCAGGACCACCAGCCCAGGGATGGCAGCACCCATAATGCACTGGGCCCTTCCCCATTAATCAATATTAAGGAAATGCCCTACAGGCTTGCTTACAGCCAGATATTATAGAGGCATTTTCTCAATTGTGATTCCTTCCTCTCAGAAGACATTAGCTTGTGTCAAATTGATATTAATTATCCAGCACACCAAGAATTAGAGACATATGGTAGTCTGAATGAAAATGGCTCCTGTAGACTTATAGGGAGTGGCATTATTGAAGAATGTGTCTTGTTGGAGGAAGTGTGTCACACAGGGTAGGATTTGAGGTTTTAGAAGCTCAAGCCAGGTCTAGTGTCTGCCCCCATTCAGATGGAGAAGTCTCAGCTACCTCACCAGTACTATGTCTGCCTGCATGCTGCCATGCTTCCTACCAAGCTTCCCTCTATAAGGATAATGGACTAAACCTCTGAAACTGTAAGCCAGCCCCCATGAAATGCTTCCCTTTATAAGAATTTCTGTAGTCATGGTGTCTATTCACAGCAAGAAAACACTGAGACAGGGTAGTACTGGAAATGCGTGGGGAGTGACTATCAGATTAGCAAGAATGATATCTGTGTGGTGATGTGCAGTGAGGGTTACATGAATTTACAGGTGACAAAGTGGCACAGAGCTGCACACACACCATACCAGTGTGGAATATGTTTTCATGCTGTGCTGTACTTAACATAAGATAGAACAGCTGGGGGGAGTGGATAAATGCCCCAGTCCATTTTGCATCTTTGCAACTTCTTGTAAAGTGGTCATGATTTCCAAGTAAAATGTTGTAACACAAAACATCATTGTGTGCCTTTTGTCATGACATTCTTTTTGTTGTTGACTTTTTGAGATGTGGTCTTTTGATGTAGCCATGGCTGGCCCAGGCCTTTCTCCACTGGTCTCAAATCCACAATTCTCCTGCCTCAGCTTCCAATGTGCTGGGAGGCTGTGCTATACTCAGCTAGAGAAGATCACATTACATTTGCTGGAGGCAGTTTCTTTGCCATCTCCACCTTAGTGACACATTGGTAAAAAGTGAAAGTAAGGTTAGGGAAGCATTGCTGTGTAAATGTAGAGAGTCACATGAACTGTCAGTTCAATTATCTTCACAGGGTTGTAGGCCTTTCCAATAGAAAGGCTCTAAAATAACTAATTCATCTTGATGATGCCATCTCATATACACTTGTAGTTACAGGTTGGCTCTCAGTCATAGGGATGGGGAGAAAGAAGAGGCAGAAGTGTCTACTGCAGAGGAAATCTGCAGTGAATTATACCTCTTTCTCCTTCCCATTCTGAAATCTTCCTCTTATCTCTGGAGTAATCTAGTTTCATTTTAGTTTTGTTTGGGGGAACCTGGATTATCTATCTATGTCACTTCTAGTTCAAAGAACTTGTGCTGAGATAATTTTTTCCGTTTGGACCTCAATTTCCTTATATTAAATAGCAATTAGATGCAGTACCTCATTTGTTTCTGTTTCATTTTCTTGCAGTCTGGCTTCATATCTGTTAAAGAGTAGACACACTGCCCCCTTGTAGAAATGTTAAAGTGACCTGTGTAAGCATTGCAGCAGCTTGGATGGGATGGACAGAGATTCTGGCATTTGGGAGACAAAGAATACTAAGTGTTACAGCTCGGATGGAAACGTATTCTGGCACTCAGGGGAGCCAAAGAATACCACAGGTCACATTAAGCTTAGCAACTTACAGCCCTGCTCCAGGGAAAAGCTTCCCCAGTATTAACAGCTCTGCTCTGGCAGGGAGGGCTTCCCTGGTAAAACTGGTACAGTTTGGCTCAGGTCCCTGGAGTGTAACAACTTCATTTTGAAAGGGGAAGGTTTCCTCAGTGAAAGTGTTATAACCCTGCTTGACTTTCTCGGCTTGCTCATCTGTGCTCTGCTCTGGCTCTGGCAAAAAGTTGTTACTTCTCTCCTCTGCTCCATTCTGGAAAAGGAAGTTCTCACCCAAACCTCATTCAAGAGATTGTTGGGAGGGAAGAATTCAGGAGATGTCTGTCCTCTACCAGGGTGGCAGAGGAGAGTCAGGCAGCCTGACAGCCACAAGCTGAAGAGGCACAGGGTTTAAATAGGGCTTCTTAGGGGCAGAGTTTTTCCTGGGAGATTTCCAGGGTGGGGATTGGTCAGATTTCAGTGCCTGAGGTCAGAATGGCTAGATCTCCTGCTCAGGAACTGGTTGGCTTTCTGCATAGGTTTAGGGTCAGATTTGGCTCTAGTTTCATGGCCAAAGTGTGTTTCTTTCACTGGTTCGTTTAGCCTTTTGGCTATAATTGTAGGGCCAGGGTGTATTTCTCTGATTTCAGGGATAAAGTGTGTTTCACTGGAATCAGGGTCAGGGTGCATTTCTTTGGTTCTGGTTGCAGGGCGAAAGTGTGTGTGTGTGTGTGTGTGTGTGTGTGTGTGTGTGTGTAGCTCTTCTCAGAATGTGTTTCTTTGGCTGACCCTTTCTCCTACAACCTGATTTCTCAGAAACAGAGGCTTAGATATTGACAGGTAGTGTGAAGAATGAACTGGAAACAGTGATGATTGGTTTTAAATCCTAGCTTTTTAGAATGTATTTCAACTTAGGTTTTCAGTTTGTGAATTGGAGGAAAACGAGGATAAGACTATTTTTTGCAGAACATGGGGAGGATAAACGAGTCCTGCTCAACAGTTTGCTCTTGCCGTTCCCATTTCTAGTTGTCTTTTCACTCTGCTCCAAGCATTCTAAAATCTTTCACTCACCTAAGGCTGTTTAACGTTATACTTTACGCTGTCCGTGCTTAAGAAACACACAGGCTAAGTGCCTGTCCTGACTGAAAGTTGTTAGCCTTGGCTCACTTGCTAAATCATATTCAGTGTGTTGAGCGCGAACCACTTTCATTATTAGAATAATCATGTTGATTTACCGTGTCGGTGTTTCACACACTCAAGTACACCTTCTGTGAGAACTCATTTCACACCATACAGCAATCTGACTCTGATTTTTCTGGCCTTCTTTCCCTATGGTGTTTACCTCCCCACTTTGTACCTGGAGCAAGGTAGTTTTCAAATTTGCGGAGACTTGTGCCCCTCGGACCAGGCTCCGCCCTGTGGCCGCGGCCCCGCCCCTCCGCTCAGGCTGCGTCCCTTGTCCAGGCAGTTTTTGCCTTTTTGCCCAGGACGCGCCCCAAGGCACAGGTCTTGTTTTGAGCCCTTGGTTTGGTCCCTCAGCTCAGGCTCCGCCCCTCAGGCCAGGCCTTAACCCAGGAACCTAAACCGGGTTCTTCAGGCCGGTGCTCTTTTCCCCGCCCGGCCCCGCCCCTCTGCCCGGCCTCGCCCCTCTGCCCGGCCCCGTCCCGCCCCTCCGCCCGGCCCCGTCCCGCCCCTCTGCCGGGCCCCGTCCCGCCCCTCTGCCCGCCCCGTCCCGCCCCTCTGCCCGGCCTCGCCCCGCTCCTCTGCCCGGCCCCGTCCCGCCCCTCTGCCATGCCCCGCTCCTCTCCCCGGCCCGGTCCCGCCCCTCTGCCGGGCCCCGTCCCGCCCCTCTGTCCGGCCTCGCCCCGCTCCTCTGCCCGGCCCCGCCCCTCTGCCCGGCCCCGCCCCTCTCCCCGGCCCTGCCCCTCTCCCCGGCCCCGCCCCGCTCCTCTGCACGGCCCCGTCCCGCCCCTCTGCACGGCCGGTCTTTTCTGCTCCGCCCCCGCCAGTGAGGGGTGTGGCTCGTACGGTTCTTGGGCGGGGCCAGAGTAGCGTGCCCTGAGGCTCTGACGCCCTGACGTGAGACGCTGCCGGTTGACGTAGCCGCAGTGCCGCTGGCCTCGGTTCCTGCCCCGGCTCTGCTCCTCCGCCCCATGGGCATCCGAGGCTGCCGGCCGAGCCGGACCTGCGCAGGCTGAGGGCGTAGGCATCGACGGAGGTCCGGCTCGGGGCTGCGGCGCTGTCAGGTGAGAGGAGCTCGCGAGACTGCGTGCGGCGAGGGCTGGCCGGTCGTGAGGTGGGCAGCGCCTTTCCGGGCGCGTCCCTCCGGGAGCTTTGCCGGGTCGCGGCTGTGCCTCGGGCCTGGTACACGGGGTCGAAGGTCGGAGGTCGCGGTCGAGGCCTAGCAGGCCCTGACAGCCGGGTGCCGGGGTCACGGGCGCGCGGCGCAGGCGGGGCGTGCATGGCGTCCCGGGACGGCCCGGCTTCCCTGCTGCGGTCAGCCTCGTCCGGTAGGGCACACCTCAGTGGGCACCTCTCTGGCCAGAGGAAGGTCCAGAAGCGTCGTCTTCCTTCCGGGGAGCGTTAGTTATCTTCCTTCCCCGCCCGCTTGGTTCTGTGTTGACAGTGGGGTGCCTGTAAATTTCCTCTGAGGAAGTCGACTGTTCTGGAACGGGGAGAGTAGGTTTCAGATGGTTTCCTGGTGCTGTTTTCATCCCTTGCATGACAATGAAGCAGATTTACTCTGACAAGTATAAAAATGGATGAACTAAGCAGAATATTTGATTTATCAACATTGGTTAGTGTGGTCTCATATAATTAGTACCAGTACTATTCACACTTTGTAGATGAGAATCCTTGAAACAGAACTGTTTTAAACCTGGCCTTCTCAGTTCTTTATAGTTCCTGGTCAACATGCTACCCAATCACCCAAATGTGTTATTATTTGCAAGGCGATTGTCATTTGATAAAAAGGGTGCTGGGTGTTCAGAGTAGAGAGGAAACTAAAGCACACTTCTTTCTAGCAAGACTTGGTGCCAACAGAAAAACTCTCAAGGCCGTACTTTCAGGTGTACTTGGTAGAACTTGATGACTAGTGTCCTGACTCCTATGTCATATTCTTTTCCTATGTAGAGTGGTTTTGAAAAGTTTAGTTCTATTTGAGGTGTAGGAATTCTTGTTACAAGGGAGTGTAATATTGAACCAATACTGAAGAGTTTTCTGGTGTGTTTAAGTATTTTAATTCGAAATAGTTACCCTGCCAACAAAGTTAGGATACCTTTTATAATTGGTTAATATGCTGTGCTTTTCAGACTTGTTAAGATGAAACACTTTACAAGGGCCTTCAGAAGAGGAAAGATAAACAGCATTGAAGTTTAAAAAAAAACCCTGTGTAAGTATTTTTGCCTAAGATTAAAAAAATGAATTTCTTATTAAAGCCCAGATAGAGAAAAGTTGACTTTATGCTGCATTTGTGGTTCAGTACCTCTGTGACCCCTAGATCATTTCGTTTGAATTTTGGACTATGGATACATGATTGATAATTAGGTCAAGTGCTTAGCTTTTGCATTGGCAGAAGAAATCCCTTGCTTCATAGCCAAGTTCCAGTATAAGCTTGTCTTTTACACATCTGTTCATGTGTATAAAAAGGTTTAAAAAATAGTATATGTCTCTGTGTGTGTGAGTGTGTGTGTGAGTGTGTGTGTGTGATCATTGTAGTAGTTTGTTTATAGACTACTATATAAGAGGCATTTTTTTGAGCTTCTGGTAATATTTTAAACTGTTGAGGATGGTAGAAGAAGAGGAAGGAACCACTTTTGTTTCTCCTGAATAATTTCCAGGATGAAGATTGTGTAGTGGGTTCTTATATTAGCTTCCAGCTCCTCTTCATTAAGCAGCTGATGTACCATGAATGTGGCTGAGCTGTGTAGCCCTGGTTCCTGTGGGTACCCTGTTGCCTTGATCCTTAAGTCAGAATACCCTCTCCCTACTCAAAGGTTTATTCATTTCCTTTCTATTGCTGTGATAAGACACCATGACCATGGCAACTTAATTTGGCCTGTGGTTCCAGAGGGTTAGTGTCTATGTGGAGCAAAGGCCTCGTGCCAGATGGCTGGAGCAGCCGCTAAGAGTTTACATCTTGATTCCTGAGCAGGAGGGCAGAGAGTACACTAAGAATAACACCAGTTTTTGAAACATTAGAACCTACCTCCAGTGACATACCTACTCAAGGCCATACTTCCTAAACCTTCCCAAACAGCTCCACCAACTGGGCCCAGATACTCAAATGTGAGCTGATGAAGTCACACTCTCAGTCAAACCACCACATTTCACTCCTGGGCCCCCATTGACTTTGGCCATATCATAATGCAGATTTTAGTC
Source organism: Mesocricetus auratus (assembly GCF_017639785.1). Taxonomy (NCBI): domain Eukaryota; kingdom Metazoa; phylum Chordata; class Mammalia; order Rodentia; family Cricetidae; genus Mesocricetus; species Mesocricetus auratus. The sequence continues at coordinate 26,737,624 of NW_024429195.1, read as the reverse complement.
CAACTTCAAGAATCCCTAGTCTTTTAGTCTCACCACTATTGAAAAATCCAAAGTTTAGGGTCTCTCCTGAGACTCTACACAATCTCTTCATTGTAAGCCTTTATAAAACCAAACAGCAGGTAAGTACTTTCAATATACGATAGTTTAGAATAGGATTGCTATTCTAAAGGGGGAAGAATTGGGACATAGTAATGAAATACTGATCCATAAGAAAGATGGATACCCAACAGGAAAAACCCCTGAATCCCATGTCTGATGTCAAAGGGCTTAGATGGCTCTTTCCTTCCAGCTTTTCTTCCTGCAACATATGTCTCATTCTTGGGCTGATTTCACTCCCTGTATTCAGCTCTCCCTGGCAGATAACCTATGACTCTGACATCTCTAACATCTTGGAGTCTCCCATACAATTCAGGCTTCTTTTTCATTGCTTTCCTTAACCACTGAGGAAGATTCTATAACCTCTTTACTCTTTTATCCTTCATGACTCTAAAGCTAGAACCACGAGGAAAACACTGCCAAGTTCTGCTGCTCACTTGGGATGGAGCCTGGCTTCACATTTACTGCAGCTTTAGTTTGTTGTAGCTTTTAAATTCCTCAGTTCCATTCTTTTCAAGTTGGAGGCTTAGTTGACTGGAGTCTTTCCCTTAGTGTACCTCTCCCTTTATTTCAGTGCAGACCAGGTTTAGCCTTGATCTTAACCTCTTTTAGAACAAGCCTTGCTTCCAAAACTAAATTTCCTGGTGTTCTTTTTCTCTTTAAACTATATACTTTATATTACCATTTACTCTACTTGCTCTTATTCATTGTAGACATGCATACATAAGAACGATTACTAATAACCATGTGACAGAGTCAATATTAGACTGTCTGGAGATCTCTACTGTCAAATAAATTATTCCATTATTTTTCAGTTTAACCTCAGGCAAAGATTTAGGACAAGGGTGGAAGGCAGTTATAGTCTTTGCAAAAATAAAATGAAAATGGCCTGTAGTCTAGTTGCTAATATTGTTCTTGTCTGAACCCTCTTGAGCTGGGCCTCCGTAGTCTACATTGTCCTCAGTACTTCTGTCTTCTAAGCTCCTACTAGGATGACCTCTTAAACTCAGTTTACAGCATTTAACTGCTTTTCTAATCCAAAGTCCTAAAGTCTTCCACATTTCCCCCAAATAACAACAAAAACAGCACAGTCAGGCCTGTCACAGCTTAATAGCCCACTTCCTGGCATCAACTGCTGTACTAGTTTCTTTTCTATTGCTGTGATAAAGACACCATGACCAAGGCAACTTATAAAACAAAAAGTTTAATTTGGCCTGTGGTTCCAGAGGGTTGTTTATGATGACAGGGCAAAGGTATGGTAACAGGTGGCCAGAGCAGCAGCTGAGAGCATTGTCCACAAGTGGGAGGCAGAGAGGTGCACACTGGCAAAACCTACCCCCAATAACATACTTCCTCCAGCAAAGCCACACCTCCTAATCATTCCCGAATAGTTCTACCAACTGGAGCCAAGTGTTTAAACATATGAGCCTGTGGAGGTCATTCTCATTTACACTACCACAAAGGTCTTCTGTATTTGCTCAAGATGTGTTTTTATCATTGTGTTTTTAATTTGACAGTTTTTCTTACATGTTTTGCATTCATCTTAATGTTGGGGGGTTATGATCCTACAGATTTATACCTTTGCATCTCCAACACCTTCTTTCTTCATTCTTTTGATAAGAATAATGAGTTGTTACAATGGCAGATAGTGGTGATTTTGGATGAGGATTCTAGGTTCTTTTGTGGATAGGTCCCCCCTTTTGGATTTTTATTAAAAACAAATTACCTTTTTGTGTGGAGACTTGAATGCCAGAGCATATCCCTCAGTTACCCTTGTCTCCTTCAATATATATTCATTTAACATCTCTAAGATGATAAAAAATAAACACAAGATAGGTACATGTCATTTTATCACATGAAATATGTGGATATTTATTTAGATCTACTTTTTGATAAGATCTTATTGTGCTTAAATTTGTGATTCTCTAGGCTTAGCCACCTGAGGAATTGAGTTTATAGGAGTAATTATTTTAATATTAATTATGTTAATATGTTAGTTACAGGAGTTATGAGATCTGGCTAGGTATGTTCTTGGACTTCTTTTTCTTACAGTATTGGGTATCAAATGTGTGTTCTCATTTTTTTTAACCATGGGTCTTTTCAAAGTGTTTCTTCCATTTAAATGAAAAAAGTGCTGAACAAAAAGGGACAAAAGAGAATGTTCATGGGTTATAAAGTGACCCCCCCCCTTCCTTCTAAAATACAGGCTGGTAATTGACAGGTCTTTTAGTGCTTGGATGATTAACAGGTCTTTCCGTGCTTTGAGATATATGAAAACATGTCTTACTCAGTTTTTAAACAGTGGGAAAAATGTAAAAGTAAAAGCATTCCGTTTTTTCTCTAGCTTTTTTGCTGTTTCATGGTATTGTCACTGTCTACTGTTACACATGCCTCCTTTTACTTTTGAGAGATGTTTTATGGTGTGGGTGTGGGTGTATTAGAAAATTATGATCTATTGTGATTCCCAAAGTGAGCGTCATGGTAAACAAACAAAAAATACATTTCAATGAAAAACTTGTCTTCATACATTCTTTGTGTGGCCTGAAAATTTTTACTATTATTATTTTTTGTTCAAACTTATCTGTGCTACTTGGTCAAAAGAAATATTAATGATATAGTTCTGTTTATGGTTCCTTACCCCCTTTTTTCAGTTTTTTAAAAATTTGTTTTATAACTGAATAGTTTTTGTTTAAGTAGATTAGGTTACTTGTATTAGTACTGTACTAAAAGGGAAATACCTCTCTTTTTAATATAACATAATAATTTTATTTCTTATTTTTTATTGCTTATATATAAAAATAATCATAATCATACTACTTGCCTGTCTGTCTATGTGGGTATACATACTGTCTTAGTTACTGTTCTGTTGCTGTGAAGAGACACCATAAGCAAACAACTTTTATAAAAAGAAACCATCTAACTGGGGGCTTATTTACAGCTGCAGAGGCTTAGCCCATTATCATCATGGTTGGCATGGTGCTGGAAAAGTAGTTGAGAACTACATCCTGATCCACTGGCAGATAGGGAGGAACACCAGGCCCGACATGGGCAAAGCCCACTCCCAGTGACACACTTCTTCACTAAGGCTCCTAATCCTTCTAGTCCTGTCAAAGAGTTTCACTCCCTGGTCACATAACTAAGATATATGAGCTTATGAGTCCATCTTATTCAAACCAGTACATATACATAATTGTCTACACAATTGGCCATTTCTGCTTACTTTGGCATTTTATTATAATTTATTCCAAACATGATGGCAAGAGATCATGTAACTTTTCACATGCTACCTAGAGTGAAGTTGACTAGGAAGGTTATTACCCTGTCAAATATTGGAGAATATGCAGAGGTGATGAATATTAAGTGCTAACTTTTGGGAAAAATCTAGATGAATAATTACATAGATGATTAATACTCCTTATTAAAAAGGGTTTTTACTATGACCTTTAATAGTAATCATGCTTAGTGACTACTCTTTTTAAAAATTTTTTTTTGAGACAGAATATTCCTGTGTAACCCTGGATACCCTGGAACTTGCTATGTAGAACATATATTTGTAGGCCTCTAACTCCCAGAGATTTGCCTACCTTGATTGATAGAATCAAGGCATTACTAATGTGAATTATGGTCTTGTATTTAGATAGAAATATGTATACATTTCATTTCTTGTTTGCTTGTATTTGCAGTGAAAGAAATAAAAAGTGACTTAAAAAACTTTGTAATTCACCTTTTACTCCTTTGGATGAGTTCTATTAGAGTTTTTTGAATCTTTGATTCTAAGTTTAACTGTTGATCTCTTTTAGGCCTTTAGATGTTTTGGAAAAACCTCAGTAATGGATCAAAGGAAGAATGACAGCATTGTCCCCAGTATTACTCAATTAGAAGATTTTCTCACAGAACACAATTCCAATGTCGTTTGGCTTCTTGTTGGTAAATAGTATATGTTTTAAAAAATATTTTGGTATGCATTAACAACTGTACAATTTTAGGCAGTGGTTGACTTGTTCTGGAATGCTACAATAACATTCATTTGCCATTAGGGAAGGTGACTTTATGTCTGTTTTTTGAATATTTGCTCTGGAAACTGTTCTATATTGTTTTTCTTTTTCTTAGGCTGCTTAGTTACCTGGCTTATGAGAGGTGGGGGAGAGAAAAGATATTGATTGTGTTGAGCTTATTTTTCCTATTTTATATTACCTTTCCTACTCCTACTCCTAACACACAAACATTTTTATTATTAACATAATACATGTCCATGGTAAGTATATTTTATAGTGAGATAACATACATTTAATACTTTATTTTAATTTCTTTGTTTCCTTGTTGAGGGGGGAAGTGGTAATAGTTATTATAAACATAATACATGTCCATGGTAAGTATATTTTATAGTGAGATAACATACATTTAATACTTTATTTTAATTTCTTTGTTTCCTTATTGAGGGGGGAAGTGGTAATAGTTTATGCTACTTATAACTTTTTTGTATAATGGTCTAGAAGTTTTCTAAATATATACAAATAGTTCAAAACAATACATAAGTAAATGGTAAGAAGGGAGAGAGAAAAATAAGTGAGTAAATATGAAGGAGAAAAGGAAGAAGTATAAAATAATACTAGTGAAAAGAGATTATTGAGGGCTGTTACTGCTGCACAAATTCATGTGAAATTGTACTGTTTGAGTTGGATTTTGATGCAGGAACTTGAGATGTAGAAGGGAAATTAGGAAGGGTAGAAAGGAAAAGGAGGCATACTGATATTTTTTTCAACATCTTTGGAATATTGAGTACAGTAGGAAGTTTGCATGTGTTGTTTCAATACTCAAAGCGGTTTAATGAAGATAGGCTTTAATTTTCCCATTTTAATAATAGCATGGATTACATAGCAATTTTTTCAAAGTACGTGCTTTTGCCTCTTTAATGATGTGATGCCATAAGACTAGAATATGGGTAGGGGTGGTGCATATACTGAAGAAATAATAATATGTAGGAAGGATGAATTACAATTTAATCTTGGAGTTCTATATTTTCTATTTGACAAAAGAAAATTGCTATAAATTATTAACAAAAGCCAAACAATAAAATGAAATAAAGCTGCTGCTTTGTTTTTTAAAATTTGTGTAGCATTATTTTGAATAGAAAAGATCTTACTCTGATGTTGCTAGGTTACATCTTTACCTGCTACACATTACTTTTTCCTTACTTAGAAAATAGTTATACATTTAAAAGAAAAGGGCAATTCATTACCAAAACGATAGTTTTGTGTATAAAAAACAGGGTGTTTAAAAAATATAAATTTTGTAGATGAGAACTTTTTATGACTAGTTAAGTGTTTGCTGCTCTAATATTAATCACTAGTTTTTCTTTCTTTCCATCACTGTTCTTAGTCACTAGTTACACACTGTGTTTTTGTACTCATCCAAAATTATTAGGTTTGGGGCAATTACTTTAATCGAAGTTATTCTGTTTTCATAACAGACTCATCCTGAAGTTAGTAGTGGTTTGCTCTCACAGGTGAGTCAAGTCCAATGGGGGAAAATGACACCTTAACCATATTTTTACTTAGTTCCACTTGAACACTGCAAATATTTGCACTGAAAAAAAATATGGATGATTTTAAAAAGTTCAGCCAATGACTTATCTCAAATGCTTAAATCCCAACACAGAAATGAAAAAATGAAAAACAAAACAAAACATAAAAAAGCAAGGGCTGCACTAGGCACTTGAAAATTCCTAACTACATAATAATAGATTCCAATGAGAGCAAATTGGATGAAGTCTCATGGAAGTCAAAAGAATAATATAAGAATGTTCAGCGTGAGCACAGAAGACATGAATAAACTGAATGAATTCAAAGAGCATAAATAGTTTTATGAAATAAGGAAGTCAATAGAGACACAGAAGTACTGCAAATAAGTCAGTTTGAAATTTTGGAAATGAAAATGTCAATAAATCAAAATAAAAGATTTAGGAAAAAAACCTCACTAATAAAATAGATCAAGTGAAAATTGAATCTCAGGGCTTGAAGACTTGATAGATGGATTAGAATATCCAGAGAGTAATCAAGGTGAAGTACTAAGAGTATAAATGAAGTATGCAGGATTTATGGAATACCAATGGAAGGACAAATTTGGGAATCATGACAGAGAAGAAGGAGTAGAGTAGTATACAGAACAAAGAAAGTATTTGAAGGCTGTAAGAGTGAGGCACTAATTTACATATAAAGGCAAACAACTGTTAGAATAATTTTTTTTTCCTTAACCAAAACTGAAGGCAGTGGCATGGAGCAATACCTTTCAAAGTTAAAGCATTGCACTTTAATCTGATGAGAATCTCTGTTTTTAAATTCTATTTATTTAGGGAAATAACTGAAGAAAAAAGTTATGTAAGAAAGAAGAAAAACCTATGATTTTAAAATTACAAGTGTTAAATTGTCAGAGTACAGATTACTATATGGAAGTAAATCTTTGCTGATTTGTTTTTCCTCTCAACAGCTACCATTTTGTCTTGTGGATGGATTATTTATCTCACATACTATAATTCCCGGAATGTTGGTCTCATTTTAACATTGGTCCTTAACAGATTGTATAAGCATGGCTATATCCATATTGGTAAGTGTGTATAACACTGTATTTTTCTCTTTCACATTATCATGAGATAATGTATTATGAGTTTATACTTGGTGAACTAATAGTAGCTTTAGAACATTATTTTAGGTTCATGAGTTTGAAGTAATCAGTCTGGCCTTTCCTGAAACATTTCTTCGATAGTAATGAACTCACCATTTGGTTACTTTTACCTTATTCTAACTACTTAAAGTGTTTGCCTTTTTTTTTCTTATAAAAGATGCTTATGAAAATATTTGAGAAATTTAAAATACTTAAATTGAATTTCCTTAGAGTTTGTCTTGAATTTGAATATTCAATATAGTCTTCCCCCCTTTTATAAAGTTGATACTTAAAAATCTGTAAGTTGAGATAATTTTGTGTATTTCATTTTGTGGCCAGTTTTCGTCAGTTTCTTACTATTAGGAGAAATTTTGCAAGAGGATGGGAATTTGAATTAGGAAACTATGTTCCTTGGGAAGCCCAGTGGTTATTGGTTTGTATGGGAGGAGAGGTGGCTGGATAGGGCCACTCCAGCCTTCCTCGTATTCAAATTCTTCTTAATGAGCACAAGTAAATCTTCTCTGTAGCACAAATTGTCTTCTATTAATCAGGGAAAATGACTGATGCAGACAGAGTAATGGAGAAAAATGGTGAATTAGATATTGTTTGTGTTTGTGTAATTACCGTTTGTAATTAAAGGATTTACCCATGTGGGGAGCATTTACATCAGTGGTTATTTAGTAGTTCAGTCCATAATGATCTTTATGGCCCTTTTTGTTTCATTAGGAAAGAAAGATGAGAGGTTTAGAGGTTTATAAAACTTGTAAGTATATGGAGAAGGAAATGGAAAAAGATTATTTATTAATTTAAAGGCTAAGATTAGTCTAATCTCTAAATGCTGTACTATGCATTTAAAGAATTACTGTAGTTACCATTGTTTTTTCTCTGTAACAGGTTCCTTCTCTTTCTCTGTTCTTTCTGGCAAAGTCATGGTTCGTGAAATATATTACATTACAGAAGACATGTCTATTAGGTAAAAATGAAGATCCTAAACAAATGTGAAATATAAAATGTTCTTAATAGGGTTTTATTTAATATGATTTCTTTATTTAAATAAGCCATAAATCAAAAGTTGTTTGTTCAGTAATGTTTAAAATTGTTTATTAGAACAGCTTAGTTAGCAGTTTATAAAAACAAATAATTTCATTTGATTTGTAGGTGGAAAATTGAGCCATTGAGTTAACTGACCATTTCAATGGTTGTTACATGAAGTAAGTTTCAGGGATATTGGTATACTCATCAATTCACTCTTTATTCAAGGTCAGCATGCAAGTACTGAGCATATGTTAGCAACTGTAATCTTGCTGTGAGAATGTAAAATTAATCTGAATATAATAGGAAACAATATGACTAAAGTGTTTTCTGTAAGCTTTGAAGAAAAACTTACTGTACTTTTATGTTTTTTCAAAATTTGTGACTTAGAGAAATTTTGGATTAATTGAGAGGTACTATGATTTGGCATTGTTTATAATTCATTTAAAACTGGTAAACAATTTCTGTGGTAGCCAAAATTATTTCTAACTCAAAGTAAAAATAATAGTTATAAAGCCAAGAGTGGATATTTTTAAGGTATGAAGCCATAGGTCATTGATAGGTAGGAAGGAGTATCTTAGAAATTTTTCCCTGAGTTTATTAATATCCTCTTTAAGATTTGAATTTTAAATATAGGCTTTATACTTAAAAATGTTATTTAAAATATATTTTTTTCCACACTTCTTTTTCCTGTAAATATGTTGTAGCATATGTTATATATTATAAATTTGTACAACTTTTATCAACTAAATAAATATTCCTTCTTAATTTGGAGTTAGGCAGTTTCTGTTTTCACTGGAAATTGATGAAACAAGAGTGAGTTAAATGTTAAATGAAGCTGGGTGTGGCGGGGGAATTCCTTTAATCCCAGCACTTGGAGGTGGAGACAGAATGATCTGAGAGAAGTTCAAAGTCGTCTTTGCAAATTTGAGGTTTAAAAAATGAGTTTGGTAATTTTTTTTTATTCTGTCTCCTCTCAGGATTCAAGATGGATTTATTATTTTTCGGTGGTGGAAAATGTATAACCCAAAGCAGAAACAACATGGTAAGTTTTTCTTTTTATATATTCCAAAGGTATTTAATCATATAATCAGAATTTTCCTTTATATATATTAAATGTTTCACATAATAGATAATTTTTAATAACTGGGCATTATAAAGCTCTAACTTATATGTCACTTAAATGAATCCATTTTGACATATTATCCAGTCATGTCTTCATCATACTCTCCACCCATGTTTCTAGCATCTGTTGAATATGTGGACCTAACCATATTCTGACTAAAATGGCCTCCTAGCACTCTATTCTTTCTTAGATATCCGTATTCTTTTTTTTTTTTTTTTTTTTTTTTTTTTGGTTTTTCGAGACAGGGTTTCTCTATAGCTTTGGAGGTTGTCCTGGAACTCACTTTGTAGACCAGGCTGGCCTTGAACTCACAGAGATCCGCCTGCCTCTGCCTCCCAAGTGCTGGGATTAAAGGCGTGCGCCACCAACATCCGTATTCTTCAGCTTGTCTTTTTTTACACTTGCTGTGTTACTCAGCCTGGTCTTGACCTCATAAGAGATCCTGTGTCTTTCTAGTAGCTGGAACTATAAGTATGTGTCACCACACCTCATTTGATTAGTAGTGTTAATTACTTGTTTATTAACATTCATACAGCTTCTTTTGAGAAATATTAGGTCTGCTCTTTGTTTTTAAACCAGTTCATCCTGTAGTTTGAGTTCCTTATATATTTTGTGTACAGTCTTCATTAGAAGACTTCTTTATCAGCTATGTGGTTTGAAAATATTTGCTGTCAATGAATAGTTTGTACCTTCTGTTATTTCTTTCCTTTGTAGTGAATATACTTTTATGTTGACATAATCTCATTGGTCTTTTTTACCTGTGTTTTAGAGTCAAGTATAAATATCAGTACCTGGACCCAGGGTGGTATTTAGTTATTAGTCTGTTATTTTTTTTCCCTAGTAGTTTTAAGATTTGGGGTTTTACAAGTCTTCAGGCCACTTTCAGTTGATTTTTATATGTGGTTTTGAGATGAAGTTCTTTTGCATGTGGATTTATGGTTGTCAGCACCATTTATTAAAGAGATTTGTTTTCCCATTGTGTGTTTTTGTACTTTTGTTATTTTTTCTGGGTGAGATAGAAAGCTTAGAAAATTTTGAAATAGAGGATGATATGATCTTGAGTTTTAAATAATCTAGTCAGTATATTAAACATAGCATGAGGAAGAGCAAAACAAAAGCAGAGACCAGTTAGGAGACTGTAACAATAAGTGGAAAGAGATGGTGACTTGAGCCTCAGCATTAAAAAGTGGTTGGATTCTGAATGTTTCAAAAAAAGTTGTCAGGATTGTCTGATTATCTCTGAGATATGAAAGAGCAGTCAAAACTTTTGAGCTTTAGCAGTGGAAAAGACAGACTTGCTGTTGATGAGGAACATTGTGTGTTGGGTTTGGGTAGGGAAATCAGGTGTTGGTTAAGTCTTATTTCAGAAAAATGGAAGACATACATTTACTGCTGCCCACTTGGTCTTTGACCTTGGAGTCTGTGGTGCACCGTTGTTGATTACTAAGCAAAGGTTTAAACCTGAATCATGAAAGAGTTTGATTCACTTGTTTAAAATGGGTAATTATACTTACTGGTTTAATATAAAGAATTGTACTTTATGCATATTAATAAAAATTACCTGTTTGTCTGTTTTAAGAATTTGATATGGAGTAAGGAAAAATGATGGAGGTTGATGTAATGTTAGGCATTGTCTTAACTCTTAGTCATGTGGTAAAACTGGAGAAACAGCAGAGAGTCTGTCTAGGTCAGAGAACTACATAAATGACAGGAAAAATACAGCTCATAGCCATCTAGTATTTGGAGTTAATATTACTTTATTTTTACTACCTTTTTTTTAAAGGACTGAATTTATCTCCCTCTCCCCAGTTGTCCTAGAAAATGATGAGAAAATACCTTAATTGAAGTAACATGATTGCTATGTGAAAAATAAATGTTTGATTTGTTTTCATATTAAAAATGTGAGTGGCAATGTATTTTGTTAGTTTAAAAATTTATATTTGCTTATAGGTTTCAACATTACTTTTTTTTTGCAAGAAACATGAAGAAAATAGTTTTGGTAAAATTTAGTGTTTTCATGAAGGGTAGATACCTCTTTCTTTCTTTTTTTTTTTTTTTTTTTTTGGTTTTTCGAGACAGGGTTTCTCTGTATTGTTTTGGAGGCTGTCCTGGAACTCACTCTGTAGACCAGGCTGGCCTCTAGATACCTCTTTCTTAATAGCTTCATTTACTTCTTTTTTTTTTTTTTTTAATTTTTTTGATTTTGGAGGCTGTCCTGGAGCTCGCTCTGTAGCTGGGATTGCCAACAACGCCCGGCTTCATCTACTTCTAAAATGAAAGTTAATAAGTTTTTTTTCCACTCATTTTTAAAAGTTAAGGTTATTGTTTTAAACTGATTATCCAATTTTAAAGAATAGTCAGTAGAATCTGTTAGATGGAAGTGAAAAATAGACTAAGATTACAAAAGATGTTACAAAAATGTAACATTTTATTTTAGAACAAAAGAAATCTAAGGTAGATTTCTCCTGCTGTGATGAACATGAGACTGATGATTTGTGAAACTTCCTCTGTAGAAGCAAAGGTCCTCTCTTATAAGTCAGTTTGTTTTACTCTCTGAAACAAGATTTGACAAAAAGATTTTTGATTAAAATTCTTGAAAAGTTGACTGAATGGCTGAAACCTTTCTTTTCATTACTCTCTTTCGTGCTTTCATTCATTCATTCCTTCCTTCCTTCCTTCATTCATTCTGTTCTTTACTTTTCTTTGTGTTTTTAGATCCAAAGGCAGAAACCAGGTTATATATCACAGTTAATGACTTTGAATTTCATGTCTATAATCGTTCGGATCTTTATGGTCGCCTTCAAGAATTGTTTGGTTTGGAACCAACTATAATTCCACCCAAGAAAGATGATGATAAAACACGGGAAAATGGACGAACAAGAGCTCAATCCAAAATTGAAAGGTTCAGTGCCAAATTTTAATTTTATTAGTATCCAGTATTTAAACTTTTTATTATAATATCATCAACAGTGTTTATCTAAACAGGATCTAATCTCTTAGTTTTATATAGGTATATATAAGTGTACACCATGTTTATATATTTGAAGTACATTTGTAATTATTGTGTTCTTTGTGTTTCTGAAAATCACATGGATTCTTGTTGTAATGTGACTTTTTTTTTTTTTTTGTTGGTGCTAGGTATTGAGCCTAGGCCTTGGCCATTCTAAGTGAACACTGAGCTAATCCCCAGCCCTGCAATCTGCTATTTATTTGGAAATATATTTTAAAATCTTTCTGTATCTGTATCCTTTAAATATGTAACAATTTTACAAGGGAAAATAGAATAACCTCTATTTACCATAAAAATATGTATCACTATCATTTATCTATGTTTATATATGTTATTGGAAGGGCAAGAAACAGAGCAGGAACACATAAATAAAAGGAAATCTATTATAGAAAGACACAAGGTACTTATAAGAGAGCACGATGTTCAATGCATAGTAATTTTTATGAGCCTTAGAAAATAAGCAACAATTAGAAAGTGATTAGGAAATGAAATGACTCATGTATCTGATCTAGTGATGACGGAGTTTCTGTCCCGCCTGGTCCCATAGCCATTTAGTTCCAAATAAATGCACCAAGGTTTATTATATTAATTATAAACTGGCCGATGGCTCAGGTTTCTTAATGGCTAGGTCTCTCTTAATTATTAACCTATTTCTATTAAACTGTGTATTACCACCAGGCTGTGACTTACCCATATATGCTCTGGCATGTTATTCCTTCACCAGCTACATGGTGTCCCCTTGGTGACTCACTCTCTGCATTCCTCTTCCCAAACTTCTAGTCTACTAGCCCCACCGATACTTCCTGCGTGGCTACATTCTGCATGTCCATTGGCTGAAACAACTTTATTCATCAAAAGAGAAACATATATACACAGCATACAGAAGGACATCCTCCATCAGTCTATAGAAATTAAAGTTACTTAAATTAAAAATTTTATTCAGGAGTTTTTTTTTAATCAAACTATTATTTTCAAATGAAGCTCATTTTAATTTTAAACTTACTGTTATGTTTTAGACACAGATTTTCCTTTTATTTATATTTTTCTTTTAATCTGGAAATTGTTTTATTGTATGAAATATTATTTAGCTTTAAAAAAAGAAATATTATAATTTGCAGCAAAATGGGTATTATGAAATAAGCCAAGCCTAGAAAGACGAATACAACATAATCTTGTTTATATGTGGAGTCTAAAAAAAAATTGAACTCAGCTGGACTTGAGGACAAATATGAGTTTGAGATCAGCTACATAGTAAGATTATTAAAAAAAAAAAAAAGGAAGGAAACCAACAACACAGGTTCTTTCTCCCCCAATCTTAAACTCAAAGCAATAGAGTGGAATTGTGGTTACCAGGGGCCAGAGGTGGTAAGGATTAATTTAATACTGACTTTTATACCTCAATGGCATAAATTACCTTGCTGATTAACTTTGTTGTATTATAAAGTGGGATGATATAATGGGTATCACAGTATAATAATGGTATCATGTTCTGCTTTAGAGTATTATTATAGAAAGATAGTTTTTCTTTATAGCGTGTAAAAAAATAGTATGAAAAAGTACATGCCAAGAGATGCTTGTAGGGATATTACCATGTCTTCACATGATTATTGTTGTGTTTACTTGAATATTTGGAAAGTTCAACTGGCACTAATGATGTGTGTCATGAGGAAGTTTAATTTAATACCCTTAAGTTTTTCTTCATGTCAATTTTATTTTTCTCATCAGAGTTAAAGTAAAAACAGAATCTCAAGACCCCACATCTTCATGGCGATCACTTATCCCAGTAATTAAGGTCAATGTGAGCACAGTAAGTAAATTATGTTTGAGTTAATGTTTGGCACATTAACCTATATTAATTAGATTTTATTTTCTTTGTAAATACAAAGTCTATGTAAGAAAAGGAAACAATTTTTTGCGTATTTAATTCCTATTTCTGTAGGGCGTGAATGAGCTGTTTTAATACCAGCTCTGTATTTGGATGCTTATTAAACCTGAAAGATTATTTACAAGTTTCTCTAAACTTATCTTTAGATTCCTTTAAATATTGATGATAATTTCAAAGAGTGATTTAAATATCATATACAGTTATAATGGAATTATTTAGTTGATGCTGGAAAATGTTGGTTATTAGGTCAGCTAAGAAAAAACAATGACTAGACTATGCTGGTATAGTATTTCTTTTATGTTTTTAGGGACGTTTGGCCTTTGGGAATCATTATCAACCTCAGACTCTGTGCATCAACTTTGATGATGCTTTCTTAACTTACACTACAAAACCACCTTCAAGTCATCTTGACCAATTCATGCACATTGTGAAAGGAAAGCTTGAAAATGTCCGAGTCATGCTTGTTCCTAGTCCAAGATATGTGGGTCTACAAAATGATGAGTAAGAAAACATCATAAAAATAGTAACTTCTTTGTAGGTAATATAAATATCAACTGGAGCCTGTAGCATTCTCATTTCTAGGTAGAAGTTGTATAGAAATCATATTTTATCTGTCTGTTAAAGCCTTTGTGCTAAAAGTGATAGGTATACTTTTCAATGTGTTTCTATATGTCTGTAATGATAATTTTTTTACCTTCTTTTCACTTATTTTGGCTTAAATTAAGCTCTGATAGTATGTTAGGACATGCCCATTAAAGGTGAATCTTCCTATCTAGAAGACTAGCATAAGTAATAAATTGAAGAGTTTGATAACAGTAGAATTAGTAAAAGTTGAAAGTTGACTAAACTTTCTCTTGGGAAAATTGGTTAGAGTGGTTCAATTGCTTGATTTTTCTTTTAACCCCAAAGACTTTTCTTACCTAGCATTCCACCTTTTCCTCTTGTTCTGAAATAGCTATATGTTATGTTAGACTCACCAGTATGCTGAGATGCTTATAAATGGACCAGCCCGAGGAGACAGCTCCTTATTAACTCCTGCCAGACACCAGGTCACATAGTTTTAGAATAACAGTTCCCAATCTTTGTTTTCTCAGTCTCTTTTATTTTTTATGATAAGAACTTTTGCTGAAGATGTAATTTTAAGTATACACATAGGCAATTTCTATTGTAATGTTTCAGCTTTTTCTTGTATCAGCAATGAAAGTTTTTATGAGATTATGGTAAGCAAATTTTAACTCTTGGCTGACATGCTGCTAAAATTTCCAGAATTGAGCCGGATGGTGGTGGCTCACGCCTTTAATCCCAGCACTCAGGAGGCAGAGGCAGGCAGATCTCTGTGAGTTCGAGGCCAGGCTGCACCGACAGCCTCCAAAACAATACAGAGAAACCCTGTCTCGTAAAAACAAAACAAAACAAAACAAAATTTCCAGAATTGGCTAGAATAGTGGAGAGGGTTTCCTCTATATGAGTTCTAAGTGGCTATGTCTGTTTGGCCTTACTCTTTGATAGCCTAGACTTGATTAAAGATTTTCTAGAATTTAGCAGATGAACACAATTCTGTATTTATAGGTAAAAGTGAACAGAGTAAAACTGCAGTTTTAAATAACCAAAGAGTAAGATGAAAAAGTGTTCTATTTTAATATTCTATATAACATTGCTTTAAGTTGTATTTTTCAAAACTGGATATTGGGTGTGGTGCCATGGCTTTTATCCCAACACTTAGGAGTTAGAGGCAGGAGGATAAGGAGTTCAAGGTGAGATTTGGCTGCATACTGAGTTTCAGGCCATAGGCTACATGAAATTATGTTGTTTTTTTTAAAGCAGGTTGGCTTAATTTTTGTGGTTTAAAACATATTTTGAAGACAATTACTACATTTTATATGCTGCTGTCTAATAACAGATGTATTTTTATCTAGTATGTGACAGTGCTGTAGTAGATGGCAGAGATGTTAACTAAAGAGTAAGAAAAAATGGATGATAGAGAAATATTCTTGTCAGATTTAAGTTCAGGGTGTTGCTTTGTATTTATTTTAAGTTAGTCAGCAAAATATTCCTAAAGAAAATGTAAATTGTTACAGATAAAAATGGCAATTCTTTTATTGTTTCTGAAGGACTATACTTTATTATGCTGGTAGATTAAATATTACTTAGGGTTACAATGATATTAATAGAAATCATTTAGCCGGGCGTTGGTGGCACACGCCTTTAATCCCAGCACTCGGGAGGCAGAGACAGGCGGATCTCTGTGAGTTCGAGGCCAGCCTGGTCTACAAAGTGAGTTCCAGGACAGCCTCCAAAGCTACAGAGAAACCCTGTCGCGTAAAAACAAAAAAACAAAAACAAACAAACAAAAAAAGAAATCATTTAAATTTTGTCATAAAGCAAAATTTTATTATTATATTTCAATAACTATTGTTGTATTTAACCTCTGTTTAAATAAAGATTTATCTCATTCAAAACCTAAAATGAGGACTATAGGCTATTTTTTTTTCTTCCTGAACTAATTTACCAATAAATTTTCAGGGTCATTTTATCACTTAACCTTCTAGAACATACAGCTAGAGTAATTTGTTACATTTGTTATAGTGTTTGTCTGTGTGGAAGTTGTTCTTTATTTTTTAAAAAAATACAACCTGTCATGTGCTTTGTAGTTTCTTTTTTCCCCCTTTTCCTCTTCACTCTTAATTACTGTTCACTAGAGTGCTGAATGTTTTGTAGTCTAAGATGTATTTATTACGTCTCATACTTGTTCTTCTAGGCCACCAAGACTAATGGGAGAAGGTTTTGTGGTGATGCAGTCAAATGATGTTGACATCTACTATTATATGGATGAGCCAGGTATGTCCTTATTGAAAGTGTATCTCATAGAAATGGTTGTTTCTTCTATAAAATGCTGTTGTGTCCATATTTCAAATCTTCTGAAAGTTAGCATCAGTAAGTATTAAATGTGATTATTAGAATGTCAAATAAAAAAAGGTGTCATGTCTTAAGAGTTGAGTATTATGTTACAGTTTTATAGACTAATCTTTTCTATAAATTACATTTCATAGATGTGCTTCAAAAATAGAGGATGAAAATAACCCTAAGAAAACCCCATAGGGTATATGGTAAAAGGGTAGTTTGTCTTAACTTAGAAGGGAAAAATTTAAATTTGTTATACTTGAACTTCAAAATTTAAGAATTGAGACTTAGCTACTTTCAGTATTTGATAGATAGCTTCTCTGTGAGAAAATTCCCTAATGTTGGATTGTTTCATCTCTTATATCATGCTTCTGTTCTTTTTGTTGTGGTGGTTTGTGTGGTCATAGTATTTTCAGTATAGGAACAGGATTTTACTTGCCTTTTTGTCATGACATTGTTGAAGCAATGGTATTCAGGAGCCATTGCCACACATTTGTGATTTAACAGAAAAATCTCAAATGAATTCCCTGATGAAACCATAAAAATGATCAATGTTAACACTTTTGAGCCATAAGTAGAGTCTTGTGGTGAATTGGGAAGGAAGTACACTTGAAACACTTGTGCTGCAAAGCTAGAGTGCGCCAGTGAGTTCAGAAAATGCACTCACTTGATTGAGTCTCAAGCCTGTTTCCTTCTTTTCATGGAACACTAATTTTACTTGAAAGAATGATTCAAGACAAACCATATAGTTTTTCATGTGAAAATTGGAATTTTGGAAACTTTGGTGCTGTTTGACAACATCTAAGTATTAACAGCTTTTCTTTTTTTTTCTTTTTTTTTTTTTTTTTTTGGTTTTTCGAGACAGGGTTTCTCTGTATTGTTTTGGAGGCTGTCCTGGAGCTCGCTCTGTAGACCAGGCTGGCCTTGAACTCACAGAGATCCACCTGCCTCTGCCTCACCAGTTCTGGGATTAAAGGCATGTGCCATCAACTTCCAGCTTAACAGCTTTTCTAATGAAACTGTTAGTGATATTAAAGAGGTTTTAGGAAAAGTTTAATAATAAATTTGCCAATATTCATAAAAATGAACATGACTCAGTGAATCACTTTTTTCCAAATGACCAGTACGTAGTATTACAGAGTCATGCATGGATAAAAGGTTTATTCAGAATTCAAGAGAGAATAGTAGATTTTAATGTGAGAGAGTGAAGAGTAGTGAGTTTCAGGGTCTACACTGTAGTCTGTCTTTTAGAAGTGCCGCTTGTTGAATTTTGCTCTAGTATCAGAGTATACCAACTTTATTTATGAAAGGCCATTGAAATGTCTCATCCTTTTCCATCTATACCTGAGGCCAGACTGCTTCAGAGCCTTTTAACAATAGGTAAGTGCAGAGCAGCTATGAGACACTACCTATTTTCTGTTTGGCTGGTCGCTGATACCTGTTGTTGTAAAGAGCAATACAAACACTTGTCACTAAATTGTTTTTGAAAATATAGTTGTTTTTTAAATTTTTTTCTTGAGATGAAACTTACTTTAATTTTTATTAATTACTTTTTTATTTTATACTTTTTGAAGGTTATTTCTTATATAAGTAAATAGTAAGTTTATTGTTTAAATAAAACCTTTTTAAAGTCATGGAATTTAAATTTGAGTATAGTATATTTGATATGTAACATATAAACAAAACAAAAACAATAATCTCTTTGGGACTCTTAAATTTTTAAGTGTAAGGTTACCTGAGACTAAAACATTTGAACTGTTAATCTAAGGACGCTTCTTAATGGTGGTTTTAGCTAATTGCTTTTCTATATTTTGGAATGTAGGACTTGTTCCAGAAGAAACAGAAGAGAGTATAGAAGGAGAAATAAGCAATGAAGATTGCAAATTACAAGACTTACCTCCATGCTGGGGACTAGATATCGTTTGTGGTAAAGGAACAGATTTTAATTATGGACCCTGGGCTGACAGGCAGAGGTACTTGAGTGGATTATATTTCTAACAGTTTATATTAAGTAATGAGCTTAACTCTATTTGAATTGTCTTTAGTAATCTTAGGAGAAATTAGCTTTTTCAGGGGGGTCCTGGTGAACAGTTGCATTAAAAAGAAAACATGAAATGTTTTTGTACTTTTTTACTTGAATAAAGCGTGATTCTTCTTAAACTATATTTAATCTTGCTACACTTAAAAATGTCAGTACATATTTACTCAAAATCCCAAGTTAAATTTTTGTAAGTTTTTGGTTTTTGAGACAGCATCTCTCTACATATCCCTGGTTGTCCTCCTGGACCTCACTATGTCGACCAGATTGGCCTCAAACTTACGAAGATCCACCTGCCTCTTCCTGAGATGTGTGCCACCACTCTCGGCACAAAAATTCATGTTTGAGACTGACCAGTCAGTATTATGTAGAGAAAAATGATACTGTACTTAATGCAATAGAATGTCACTTTCTCAACTCTCTCTAGCGGGTTTTCCCTGCTGAGAGAGAACTCCAGTGTATTTTTCATTCAGACTTAGAGCTCATTAAATCACAAGGTTTACTGTTGAGTGTGCTTTGTTCATGTTTGCTTCCCTACTCTCCTGGAAAGATGGATGATAGGATATAATATGATTTTGGTCCCTTTTCAAAGATGATTGTGTTTGACTAACAGCCATTACTCCTTTTCCTTGTTGTGTAGAGATTGCTTATGGAAGTTTTTCTTTCCACCTGATTATCAAGTTCTGAAAGTTTCTGAGATTGCACAGCCTGGAAGACCAAGACAGATCCTTGCATTTGAACTACGAATGAATATTATTGCAGATGCTACCATTGACTTGCTGTTTACTAAAAACAGGGTATTTATTATAATATACTAGAAAATAGTATTTAAAATTTGAAAATTACTTTTCAGAGTATTTTTTGAGTCATAATTCTATGCTTAGCTTCATTTCTCTGAGCTCCCCATAACTCCTTAAATAATTTTGTTCATTTTATGTTTATAATACGTTATTAAATGCGAAATAATGGAAAGAAATTAATGATCAATAGTAATAACAATGAATTTTTTTTTTTTTTTGGTTTTTACGAGACAGGGTTTCTCTGTATTGTTTTGGAGGCTGTCGGTCCAGCCCGGCCTTGAACTCACAGAGATCCGCCTGCCTCTGTCTCCCGAGTGCTGGGATTAAAGGCGTGCGCCACCAACGCCCGGCAACAATGAACTTTTAAGTTATTTTCTGGTTTCTCCTTTGTATTTTGTTAAATTGCTTTAGTACATTTCGGGTATAAATAATGAACCTTAGTTTTTCCAAATTCTTAATACTTCAAATTTGTATTTCTTTGGTAATTTAAAAGTAAAATGGTAGAAATATAAGTACAATTGATTTCATGTAAATTAATATTGTTCTTTTGGTAGGAAACAAATGCTGTACATGTAAATGTAGGGGCCGGCTCATATTTAGAAATTAATATTCCAATGACAGTTGAAGAAAATGGTAAGTTATTATTTTGCCTAAAATGATTACTGACATAATTTATATGTTAATATAGTTAGTCCTTTCAGATTAGCATTAGTAACACTTTATTTTTAATTTTTTAACTTTTAGTTTAAATATAATTTAGTTTTTTACTGATAACATAAAAATGTAATTATTGGGTGCTATGTGATGTTTGAACCCCTGTATATAGACTTACAATGTTCAAATCAAAGTAAACTTGTATTTCTACATTTATAACTTCTGTGTGGTCAAAGAATTTAAAATTCTATAGCTTTGCTAAAGAAAAAATTCTTTTTCTTTCTTTCTTTCCTTTTTTGAGGCAGCATAGGCTTGAACACAACTTGAGATACCCTTGCCTTAGACTTGCAAGTGCTGTGTTCACAGCTTGGAACCACCATGCTGACAGGCTTTCCTTGAGCTTTTTGAAATAGACAGTATATTCTCATTATCTTTGAGTCAGCTTACAATTCCTGTCTATAATTGAGTAGTCATTGTTCAGCTACTCCCAACTCTTCCTTTGTCTTCATTCTCCCCAGCCTTGAGTAGTTGCTATTCTTCCGTCAATTCTGTAAGCTCAGTATTTGTTTTTTTTTCCTAAGTTTCATGCATTAATGAGATCATTAGTGAGATCACATCTTTTTTTGTGTCTTGCTTATTTCATTTGACATAATGACTTTCATTTGAGCCATTTTGTCATAGATGATAGGATTTCATCTTTTTTTTTTAAATGACTAGATTTCTGTTTCACATATTTTTTGTCCATTCATCTGTTGATAGATAACCATACTTAATTTGTTTTCATAACATGACTTTTCTGAATGGTGCTCCATTAAACATGGGCACCGAGATGACTCTTCAGTATACATATTTCATTGTCTTTGGATACCCAATAATAGGGTTGTTGGATCATGTGATGGTTCTGTTTCAAATTGTTTTGAAGTACCCATAAGCAGATGAGAGCCTCGTTTTAAGGTTTAATTTACCTGTAATTTAAGTTATTATGTAACTATTTGAGTATCTAGAGAGAACAAATTTTGACTTGTTAGGTGTTGTAATTCTGTATTTATATTACATTGTGCACATTTCTTGTAGGACTAAACATAATTTGCTCAGTATTTTTCTAGTTAGATTTTCATACTGTGAGAGTAGATGCTGTATCATTCACAGGTCTAGTACTGACTTCAGCTCCTGGGATTTGAAAGTACTTATTTGATAAGTAGGCTTAAAATTTTGAGGGACATAATGTTTGTAAAATTTTTTTCTCATAGAATAAGATGGGTAATTTCCCAGTTCTGAGAAAGAAAAAAATCAGTGCATATTTAAAATATTAAATAATTCTCTTACAGCTACAATTTTGTCTGATCTACAGTAATTAATTGGATGTTTGAAATTTGGGAAATTCATCAATAACATGAATAAATGCTTTTGGTTAAATTTTGCTTTTCTATTCCCATCTTAATGAGGAGAATTAAGATGAAATTGTGGTGTACTTAGTCACTTTCTTGAGAGTAAAGAGAATAGCAGTGTATTCTTATTTTAAGATCATTAAATGGCCATTAATGGATAACTGCCATTAATTTTATTCATACGTATTTTATTTAGCTCTCCTATATTGTTTCTGTCACCTATATTGGTGCTGCTGTATAAAGACAGAAAAAGAGGTTGACTTGTATTTACATAAAAGCTACAGAATTTGGGCTTTCCTGTTTAAATAATCTATTGAAACAATGACTGACGATGGCATAATAATTACCCTGCCCAACTCTAGGTTCTTTCTTTGTGAAGAGCTGGCCATTATATTAGCTAGCTTTAAAATAACAGTCATGTGAGGCCATGAAGGAGAGAACTGAGATTCTCTAGCACTGCCTGATTCATAGTTGTTATTTGGTAAGAAAAACCTATTAGAAATACCTTAATTACACTGTGTATCACAGGGGAGAAAGGACGTTGAAGGTTGTACAAAATTAATAATGGTTCAAATGTGGGAATGCTCTGGCCTTCTAAGTTGATGTTACAGGGACTAGAGACATGGCTCCACAATTAAAAACATTTCACCTGCTGTCCCTTTTTTGGGGACACCACATGGTGGCTTAAAAGCATCTTTAACACTCTTCTGACTTCTGAGGGCAGTATGCACACATGTGGTACACATACATACAGGCAGGCAAACTAAATACTCCAAAAAAAATCTTTAAGTTGATAGTTGTCTTAGTCAGAGTTTCTATTGCTGCAGTGAAACACTATGACCAGAAAGCAAGTTGGGGAGGAAAGGGTTTATTTGCTTTTATTTCCATATTGCTAAGAAAGTCAGGACAGGAACTGAAACAGGGCAGGAACATGGAGGCAGGAGCTGAGGCAGAGGTCTTGGAGGGGTGCTGCTTACTGGCTTCCTCCCTGTGGCTTGCTCCGTCTGCTTTCTTATAGAAGCCAGGTGCACCAGCCGAGGGATGGAACTCCCCCATCAATCACTAATTAAGAAAATCTTTACAGCTGGATCTTATGGAGGCATTTTCTCAATTAGGTTTCTCTCTTTTCAGATAACTTTAGCCTGTGTCAAGTTGACATAAGACTAGCCTGCACAATAATGCACATAGTAAACACCCTTATGTCATTTTACAGTGCATAGCTGTTGTACAGATGTTGGCACATTGAGATAAGGAGGCCAGTGAGGACTGAGGAATCAGTATCTCATACACCCATATGGTGGAAAGAGAGAACCAGTTCTCACAGGTTACCCTCTGACCTCCACATGGACATGCCCAAATAAGAAAATGTAATAAAAATTATAAAAAGAATTTGGTGGGTTTTAAGATCACTCTGTGGAGCTATGAATGGACTTAGACATCATGAAAAAAACAACACATGACTTCAAACACACAGAAGCCTAAAATAGTTTTCAAATTCAGGTGTTTGGAATGGAAAAGAAAACCTAATAGCAGAGTGAGTGGTGGACTAGTGATAAAACTTTTAGAAAAGTGGCATACAACTAATGTTCTTAGAAAAAGAAGAAAGGAAATGGCATTTTAAACTGTCCTGCTTGTACTGAGAGTGGCCATTATTGATGTGAAAGTGTCATTATAGGAGAAATAGATGATATTTAGCAACTGTCCTTATATAGGGAGTAGTTGCAAAAGGTGATGAAAAAAATATATACTTCAGTCAGTGGATAAAGAAAAAGTATAGGGCCTGTGTTAATATTTGAAATGTGTTTCTTTGAGAGTAAACTTATGCAACCAATCCTCATATCCATAGGCTTTGCATCCATAAACTCAGGCAACTGCAATATGAAAATGTTTAAATAAAATTGAGTTTGTACTGTATACTTTTCCCCTTGTCATTCTCTAAATATTACTGTTTAGTGGTAATTACATAGTGTTTACACTGTATTAAATATTAGCTATAAGTGAGATAATTTGGCATATGTGGAGAATGTATAAAATAATATGAAATACTTTGACGTCTTGAGCATCATAGATTGTGGTTTAAGTGTGGGATCTTGACACCATCCCATATGGGTACTGAGAGACCACTGTGGGTTCACATTCAAAAGCAAACCAGAGTAGATATTATATGGTGATGATGTTTTCTCAGAGCAGTCTGATCTGAGAAGGAGCCCTTGTTACGCTAGCAAGGTCTCTTTCACTGAAGTATACTTAAGCTGTTTCTCAGGGATTTCTTTTTTGAATAGTTTCTACTACACAAATTATAATTGTATAGTTTTTATTAGTTCTTAAAATTTTATATTTTTATTTACTAGGCTACACCCCTGCAATTAAAGGACAACTATTACATGTTGATGCTACTACCAGCATGCAATATCGGACCCTTTTAGAGGCAGAAATGTTAGCAGTAAGTCTAAATATAAGATATGCATTCTTTTACTAGATACAGATTTGGTTTTAATTTTCCAGTTAAAATAAAAAAATATGTTTTCTTATTAAAGCACTGCAAAGTAGGTACTCTAGTTATACCATACTTTGGAAGAGAAGTAGATTAATACTGCCTTTGTCATTTCTTTATTGTTCTGCTTCTTTCTTTCTGTTTTGTTTCTTTTGTTCTTTGTATTATTTTGTTTTTTTGAGACAGGGTTTTTCTGTGTCACACCCTAGGCAATCCTGGAACTTGCTTTGTAGACCAGGCTGTCTGGAACTCACAGACATCTACCTGCCTCTACCTCCTAAGTGTTGGGATTAAAGGCATGCGCCAGCCCTCCCACCCACCCACCCACCTCCACCCCCTGGCTTATTACTCTACTTCTATATGTAGGAAGTGAGTGTAAGGCCCCAAAAGTCTTAGAATGTTATTTTTAAACTTCATTTATTTCTCCTAAATTTAAGTACAAGAATTTTTGAGCATATGTTCTGGCCCTGTTGGATTTTCTCTCAGGGCTTAACTAATTTTATCTTTTGTGCAAGTAAGTGATTAAATTTTAAAGGAAGAAATTGAGGTACCCTGGGTTGCTTGGTAGTGCCCACAGTTTAAATTTCAGACTAAGATACTCATTAATCTGGCACTTTAAAAAAAGGCAGTAGCAATAACAAAACCCCACTATGTAGAATGTTTGGTATCCACCAATAACTCATTTATATAAGATGATGTCATAAGGTTCTTAATTACTTGTCTTAAGTCAATATCTTACACATAATCTACAAGTTAAGAAGAAAATTTTACAACTCCTAAAATAAAGTATGTGTGTGTATGTGTATGTGTGTTAATTATAATCATCTATGTCAGCATTCACAAATAGTCAGGTATGCTAGTTTAGCCTGAAAGTCTCTGTGGTCTTTTCTGTTAAGTTGATGCCATCATAGTTGAAAAAAAAAACATTTTTTGGAGCATTCATATTTCATAAGAACATGTAGTCTTAGTCTATGAATAATAGAAAATTACTACAGGAAATCTGTTATCCCATAACAATCTAGTATTGAAATCTGTCTATCAGAATCAGTATTCTTTATAGTTCAACACTTCTTAGAATTCTCAGGCTCTTGATGGTAAATGGGACTGTGTAAAACATTGCTACTCCCAAACAGGCAGCTTTTTCCTATGCAGAAATGCCAGGGTCAGATTGTTTGATGGTATGCATGGCTGTTACCTGCTACATTAACAAGTAACAAAGGAGGAATCAGGGACATGGTCTGTTACCTGCTACATTAGCTAGTTAGCTGGTGTGTGCTGCTGACAGTAGAGCATGAGTCTGTGTTCTCAGAGAATTCTAACCACATCAAAACTAAAGTATTTCAAAGATCTGGGTATTGACCAGGAATACTGACCTTTTGCTAGAGCAGTTTTTTTTCTTAAATTTTTAAATTTATTCTTCTCTCATATATTACATCCCAATTGAAGTTTCCCCTCTCACTTCTCCTCCAACTTCCCCCTAATCTACTTTTCCTCCCATTTCTTTTCAGAAAAGGGCTGACCTCCCAGGCATAACAAGTTGCAATAGGAGTAGTTACATTCCTTCATATCAAGGCTAGATGAGGCAACTTAGTAAGAGGAAAAGGGTCCCAAAAGCAGGCAGAAGAGTCTGAGACAGCCCACTGCTCCCACTGTTATGAGTTCCAAGTTACACAACCATAAGGTATATAGAGGATTTAGGTCAGACCCATGCAGGCTTCCTGATATTCAGTTCAGTCTTTGTGAGCCCCTATGAGCCCAGCTGATTCTGGGCTGTTTTCTTGTGTCTTGAATCCTCTGGCTCCTATAATCCTTCTTTGTCTGTCCTCTTCTTCAGGATTCCCGAGCTCTGCCTAATGTTTGGCTGTGGTTCTTTGTACCTGCTTCCATCAGTTGCTGGATGAAGCCTCTCTGATAACAATTTTGCTAGGCTTTGGTGTAGAAATATAGCAGAGTATCACTAGAATCATTTCATTGACTTTTTTTCTTGTTTTTAATTTTGCCACTCATGCTCTAGCAGTTTTAAAAGTCTCAAAGACACCTTCTGTTCAGCTCAGTGGAAAAATAAGTTTTAAGTACTCACTAGTGTGTGTGACTTCATTTGTAATGCTGTTAGGATTGTTTCATTTTAAACTCTAACATTTGTTTTGCAGTTTCACATCAATGCCAGCTACCCCAGAATTTGGAACATGCCACAGACATGGCAGTGTGAATTAGAGGTTTACAAAGCCACCTACCACTTCATCTTTGCACAGAAGAACTTCTTTACAGGTATTTTCTGGTAAATAGAGTGATTTATTATGGTGAACTTATTTATATTCTATAGGTTTTACTTTTATATTTAATATAAGGATTTAGTGATATGATTTATGCTTTCTTAATTTGTTTTAGACTAAGAATATCAAGGACTGTTTAATACAAATTTTCTGTTTTCACCTACTCCAAAGACAATAAAAATATGAATCTAATTTTGAGCTTAGAAGCAAATGAAAGAACTCAGTTTAGACTGTTGCTTTTTGTCAGGCTAGTAAAAGGTAAAGCATTCATGAACCTGTTGCTTCCTCTTCTACTTTATTAAATAAAATAAGTCATCTACAATAGTATACTCAGATAGTCAAATATGTTGCTTTAGGCTCAGAGTTCCTGTTCAGTCTTTTCTGTTAGTGTGAACTAAGTCAGTGCATCATAGTTGAAAGAAAACCCAAAAACTTCTTGTTGAATTCATATTTCAAAAGTATAAAAACAGGTAGTCTGGGACTATGAATAATATAAATACTACTACATCAAATCTAGTAGCTTTTGTAATTCTGGCTCTAGAAATTCAGTCCCAACAGAGTTTGATCCGATTTATTAGGATCAACAACTGCTCTTCTACTGTTTAAATCTTTTAGAAACTTTTCCTAGTTTCAGATGCTTAACACTTTACTTTCTTTCAGGCACTTCATTTTTGTTTCAGCAGTGCTAAAAATAGAGTAGAGCTGAACTCTTCATGATTTAAACTAATTTACTTTAAAGTCGCTCTTTAAACTGAATGCTTTATTACTTTTAAGTACTCAATTACACAGTTCCTTAACTAGAACAGATTTTTCTATACTTTTTTTGTCACTCTAATTCTTATGCTTTACCTGTTACAATTCATTCTTTTTAATAAGGTATTTGTACCATTTAAGTTCTCATCTCTCATCTCTCAGGTTAATTGTGACATTTGTCCATTTTATATTGATTCTGGAAGACATGGCAACATTATAGTAATGTCTAGAGTACCTTTTACATTTACTAATTCTCCTAAAAGGCTGCCTCTTATGTGTTAATAGTGGTTCAGCCTTGAGTGAGTATCCTTGGTCAAGGTGTCTGAGTTGTTTTTTTTTTCCTTCTCTTCTGTTGGCTGAATTTACAGGAAATAAGCTTTCTAGCTGTTGTGAGGGAATGCCCCTTGTTCAACATCAATTCTTTTTTGGTGTTTCTGTTATTAATTTCTTTTATAATTAAAATTATTTACTTATTTTGCATCCTGACTTCAGTTTACTCTTCTTCTTGTCCTCTCATTCCTTCCTCCCACTTTTCTGCCCCTCCCTCCCAATTCACTTTTCTATTCAGAAAGATACAAGCCTCCCATGGGTATTAACAAAGCATGGCATATCAAGTTGCTGTAGGAATAAGCACCAACCCTTTTATTAAAGCTGGGCAAGGCAATCTAGTGAGAGGAATAGGTTCCCAAAAGCCAGCCAAAGCTTTAGGGATAGCTCCTGCTCCCACTGTTATGAGTCCTGCAAATAGAACAAGTTACATAGCTGTTACATATATATAGAGAGCGTAGGTCGATCCCATATAGGCTTTCTGGTTGTCAGTTCAGACTATGTGAGCTCATATGAGTCCAGCAGTGATTCTTCTGCCTTTTGTAACAAGAAAATAATTAGTTCTTTAGAGATTTGGATGTGGGGCAGAGTTTTATCATGAATATAATGCCCCAGGAGTAAAAGCTGTCAAACAAAGGTGGAAACTGAAGCCTCTTGTGGAAATAATTAGATTGGCTTTGATTATTATAATGGGGGGGACCAATAATGGAATAGTACAAAGCTCTAATACCAACTGATTGACATTTTATGGGTTATTACTTAACAATTTAGTTCTAAAGTAAGTTATTGGTGTATACCTAGGATTAATTTTTAACATACTGTCTATAAAGAAAGTGCTTCATTTTCTAATCACATTATTTGATAAGACCATCTGGTAATATCAGCAGCTTTTGATCTAAAAAAAAGTGCTATTAAAGTACAACAAGTGCTTGTTGCAGATGTTGATAAAAATATTTTTGGCAATCACTTCTTAGGCTCTGGTTATTGTACCATAGTCTTCTGTAAGAGTTACTTCTTGCTGAGTTACTTCTTGCTGTGTGACTGCTAACATTCAGTTTTCTGTAGTCTGCCTTGGCTTACTACCACTGTGGTGATAGGTGATGTCATAGGGCCTTTTGATTAAGTATGTTACTTTCATCTTTCTTGGATCCATTTGATGTCTCAGCTGAACAGAGATTTCTGTTAAACGGTTTGAAGTCACTGTCTCTTTTAGTGGAAACCTAATTAAGTTTCAGTTATGTAAGTAAAAATATTTTTCACCCAAATTCTTAATATTTATCAGTAAAGATGGCATAGAAGCTGGTGTGGAGACAATAGTACATAATGATATTATAAAATTTCAAATAAGGTTTTATTAAAGTAGAAATTATCTATTTGTACCATTTCAGTTACTACTGAAGAAGAACTTAAATTAAGATTTGTTAAAATAAAAATTGTCAAATAAATTTACTTAGAAACTATATTCATTTCCTAAGTTATTAAACCATTCAAATTTCTGTTTTATACAAATTTTATCTCAGGTTTTTTTTCTTTATTTTTTAATTTAAATTAGAATCAAGCTTGTTTTACTTGACAGTCCCAGTTCTCTCTCCCTCCCCTCCTCCCCTGTCCCCACTAACCCCCACTATTCCATCCCCTTTCTACTCCCCAGGGAGGGCGAGGCCTTCCATGGGGGATCTTCAAAGTCTATCATATCTTTTGGAGCAGGGTTTAGTCCCCCCCTTCTCCCCCTTGTGTGTCTAGGCTGAGAGAGTATACCTGTATGTGGAATAGGCTCCAAAAGTCCATTTGTATGCTAGGGAAAAATACTGATCTACTACCAGAGGCCCCGTAGATTGCTGAGGCCTCCTCACTGACACCCACATTCTGGTGGTCTGGATCAGTGCTGGTTTCCCAGCTATCAGTCTGAGGTCCATGTGTTCCCCCTTGTTCAGGTCAGCTGTTTCTGTGGGTTTCACTGGCCTGGTCTTGGCCCCTTTGCTCATCAGTCCTCTCTCTCTCTGTAACTGGATTCCAGGAGTTCAGTTCAGTGTTTAGCTATGGGTGTCTGCTTCTGCTTCCACCAGCCGCTGGATGAAGGCTCTAGGATAGCATATAAGGTAGTCATCAATCTCATTATTGGGGAAGGTCATTTAAGGTAGGCTCTCCATTATTGCTTTGATTGTTAGTTGGAGTCATCCTTGTAGATCTCTGGACATTCCCCTAGAGCCAGATTTCTCTTTAAACCTACAATGACTCCTCTATTATGGTATCTCTCTTCTTGCTCTCCTCTGTTCTTCCCCGACTCAACCTTCCTGCTCCGTCGTGTCTTCCTCTCCCCTCTTTTTCTCCCATCTTTTTCTCCTAGCTCCCACTGCCATTCTCCCATGCTCCCAAGCTCCCAATTTGCTCAGGAGATCTTGTCCCTTTCCCCTTCAGGAGACCATATATGTCTCTCTTAGAGTCCTCCTTGTTTCCTAGCTTCTCTGGCAGTGTGGATGGTAGGCTGGTAATTCCTTGCTCTGTGTCTAAAATTGATATATGAGTGAGTACATACCATGTTTTTATTGTTGTCTTTATTGTGACTGGGTTACCTCACTCAGGATGGTTTCTTCTAGTTCCATCCATTTGCCTGCAAATTTCAAGATTCCATTGTTTTTTTTTTTTTTCCCCACTAAGTATTACTCCATTGGGCTCTTTTTGGTTGAGACACTTTTGATGATTGCTTCTATTTCATTAGGGGTTATAGGCTTGTTTTAAAATTGCTTAATTGTTCTTGATTCAATTTTGGTAAGTGATACCTATCCAGAAAATTGTTCATTTCCTTTAAATTTTTGAATTTTGTGTAGTACAGGTTTTCTTTCTTTTTTTTTGTTTTTTGTTTTTTACGCGACAGGGTTTCTCTGTATTGTTTTGGAGGCTGTAGGTCCAGCCCGGCCTCGAAGGCACAGAGATCCGCCTGCCTCTGCCTCCCGAGTGCTGGGATTAAAGGCGTGCGCCACCACCGCCCGGCTAGTACAGGTTTTCAAAGTAATGACCTGAATATTCTCTGAATTTCCTCAGTGTCCGTTGTTAAGTCCCCCTTTCATTTCTGATTTTGTTGATTTGCATGTTCTCTCTTTGCCTTTTGGTTAGTGTGGATAACGGTTTGTCTATCTTGTTGATTTTTCTCAAAGAACCAACTCTTTGTTACATTGATTCTTTGTATTGTTTTCTTTGTTTCAACTTTATTGTTTTCAGCCCTTAGTTTGATTATTTCCTATCAAGATCCAGTTAATTCCAGTACCATTTGTTGAAGATACTTTCTTTTTTTCTGTGGTGTAATTTTAGCTTCTTTGTCAAAAATCAGGTGTTCATAGGTGTGTGGATTAATATCAGGATCTTTGTTTTGATTCCATTTTACCTGTCTGTTTTTGTGCCAATACCAAGCAGTTTTCATTACTGTAGCTCTGTAGTAGAGCTTAAAGTCAGGGATGGTGATGCCTCCGGAAGTTCCTTTCTTGTAGGGGAATGTTTTGGCTATTCTAGATTTTGTGTTTTTCCATATGATGTTGAGTATTGTTCTTTCAAGGTCTGTGGTGTTTCTTTTTTCTTTTTATTTATTTATTTGTCTATTTACTTATTTATTTAACTATATTTTATGTGCATTGGTGTAAAGGTGTTAAATCACCTGTAACCAGAGTTATTGGCAGTTTTAAACAGCCATGTGGGTGCTGGAATTTGAAACCGTGTATTCTGGAAGATCAGTCCGTGTTCTTAACCGCTGAGCTGTCTCTCTAGCCCCCCTTTTTCCCTGTTTTTAAGGCATGGTCTCACTATGCACCTTGGCTGGTCTGGAACTCACAGAGATTATCTGTCTTGGTCTCCTGAGTTAGGATTAAAGGGGTTCACCATCATGCTTAGCTATATTTGTTATTAAGAAAGTTTGTTAAAGTGAGATATTTTTCACTCAAAGCAGTCCCCTCATGCCTCCCAAATAGCAAATAGGTAGAAATAAAAACAATAAGAAGAGGATTCAAAGAAGCAATTTTGCAAGGATAAAGATTCTTTTTTTTTAACTGTACAAAATAATGTATTTTTGCTTAACTAGGGTATGTGTGTATGCACACACATGTGAATGCATACACATACCCGTGCATGTTTATTTAATTTTACTTTGTGTTCTCTGTTTTTAGATTTGATTCAAGACTGGTCTAGTGATAATGCTCCAGATATTTTTTCATTTGTTCCATACACATGGAATTTCAAAATCATGTTTCATCAATTCGAAATGATTTGGGCTGCTAATCAACACAACTGGATTGACTGTTCCACTAAACAGCAGGAAAATGGTAAGAATGGTACAAGTTTGGTTAATCTACTCGTTAAGATGTGCCAACAAAAACAAGTGTTAAAATACAATGGATTTCTTACCTCCTTTCTTTCCTGTCTCCAAAAAAAAAAACAAAAACAAAAACCAAAAAACAACAACAACAACAAAAAAACCAAGCAGTGTGCCCTTGCAGTTGGTACCTTAAGACAAAATTTGATAAGTGCCTATGGTAATCGAGCACTCAGGCCTTTGCAGAAAAAGTAAGCTCCCTTTAGATACAAGATAAATATTGTCCTATAAGTGCCAGCCTGCTCAGTAGGTAGATGAGGCCAAATTATATAAGTGGTACAAAGCTTTCTTATCTCCTAAAAATTTAAGAATCAGAAATCCTGACAATTCATTTTCACCCTGTTACAGCCATTCCCAACCCAGTGCTATACATGATGAATATTTCTCTTAGGGTGTTCCTTCTTCAGGGACACAACTCCTATTAAAGCCCTTCTAACAGGTTATCTCATGACAACCCTTTATCCATGAATCTTCTCTTTTCTTTCACTTATAACTGGAGTTGATTTTCCTATATTATCTGCTGAGATATTTCATTATTGTTTTTAGATTTTTATGCTTTCATACAGTTCATTTTATTTAGTTGTACATGTAATGTAGTTTTGCTATTTAAATCTTGTTGACATTAAAGTAGATATACTTTTTCTTTTTGTAGTATATCTTGCAGCCTGTGGGGAAACATTGAACATTGACTTTTCTTTGCCTTTTACGGACTTTGTTCCAGCTACATGCAATACGAGATTCTCTTTAAGAGTACGTATAATTAGATGTGTTGTTTATCCCAGAGTTTTATTAGTATACTTGATTTTCCAGAGTTTCTGTGTGCTCTTGCCCATCCCATTGCCATCACGAGATTGTAGTTTCCTTCAGTGGTTAGTAGCTTTAGTGTCAGTGTTCCTCCTCTGTCCTTAACAACCCCAAGAAATTGACCTTAGAAAACTACAAATTAATTTCTTAGAAATCATTTCTAATTTCTTTAATTTTTTTGTTAGAACTCCTTCCATCTGAAACATACTATAAACAAATTTTATACTTCCTCATACTTGATTTCTAGATAAACCATACATTCAGAGATTAACTTTAAGTACTTTTTTCACTATGTGAACCAATCTGGCCTTGCACTCACAGAGATTCACCTGGCTCTGCCTCCCGTGCTGGGAAGTGCACCTGGCCTTCACTACAAAGGTAGCAGTTACATACTTCTAAGCTCAAAGTTTTGTCAAAATTTTATCTAATATTAAGGTATATGCAATCATTACCAATCTTAATATTCTTTGAATCATAGTAGTAAAAATATCAATAATAAAAGGAACAGCTAACACCCCTTTTAAATGTACTACTGTTCTGAATGCTATATACAGAGTAACTCATTTAGTTCTCAAAAAGCCTTCTTGGTGTAGTTATCTGTATTTGTGTCTTAGAAAACTGAGATGTTTTGGTCATGATACCCGTAATTCTAGTATTTAGAACCCAGAAACAGGAAGATTACAAATTGAGGAGACTCTGAACTACTTAGACCCATCAAAAAGGGAAGCTAAGAATAATAAAATATGTAATCTTTCATGCAGCTAGTGAGTTGCCAAGTTGAATTTTGAACCCTGACAATGTAGCTTTGGGTGCAACATTCTTTTAACCACCTTATTCTACTATGTTATCGCTGAGGAACTAGGCATTGAAATAAGCTAAGAATAGAGAACCCATAAGAAAAAGTAAAACCCAACCAAGGTCTAATGGTTAGGCTATTTAAAAGTTAAGGAATGTAGAAGATACTCTACCTGATCCCATATTAGAGTTTTGCTTTTCTTAAATTGAGTATCATGTAATATCCATAAACAACTATTGAATATAGTCTTTTTATTGTTACTTGGAAACTATACACTGTTTTCGGTAATATCTGTTTTGTACTTTTCAATAAGGATTTAATTGTAGTCCTTGTAAATCTTATTCCAGATATCTATCTGATTTTTCAGTGTGAAATGTGCTATTTAAATTTTATTATTTAATTTTCAGTTTGTTTTCAAGATTATGTAAAGATCTCAGTGTACAGTGTGCTAGCATATTTATGTACTGATTTTTATTATAAATTATTTTTTAGGGAGAAGATGTTGATCTTCATTTATTTCTACCAGATTGCCACCCTAGTAAATATTCATTATTTATGCTGGTAAAGAATTGTCACCCAAATAAAATGACTCCTGAAACTGGTATTCCTGCTGAGTGTCAGAGTGGCCAGAAAACAGTTAAACCAAAATGGCGCAACATTACTCAGGAAAAGTAAGGGCATAAAATAGTGGTCTCAGTATTTTGTGCATCTAGATTGAGAAATTCCTTTCAAATAGTAAGCTTTCTCTGCAACTAGTGTTTTAATACAACTGAGGAATAAGTTTCTGAACAGATCTTTGTTGTTGTTTATTTGGAAGGGCTGGTTGGGTTGAATGCTGGACTGTCCCAAGTGTCATGCTTACCATCGATTATACCTGGCATCCAATTTATCCACAAAAAGCAGATGAACAGCTAAAACAGTCATGTAAGTGTTTTGCATATCATTTTTGTTTTGAAACAGCTGATATTTTAATTGATACTTATTGAACATAAAATTGACAGGTATGTATTCTCAAATAATAAGAACTTGTATTTTGAGATAATTGTATATAATTTTTATTGAGGATTTACACTGTATCAAAAATTGAATCAGGCAGTCTTCTTTTATTACCCCATTTAATCCTTATTAGCACTTTGTGCTAGTTTATTTTAGAGTTAAAAAGACTTTTCTCCAGGGTCCAGCAAAGTAAAAACAAAAAAGTTGAACTACAAAGTACTGTGTTATATTGTATATTATGACAATAAGTTAAAAAAGTTAGTTTTTAATGCAGATTTATAATTGTCATGTATTTCTGGATTATCAAAGCTAATTTGCTGCATTTCTGAGTACAAGAAAAAAATTCAAGAGTTAAAATGATTCTATTTTTTTGTATTTTCCAATTTGTTATGTATCAAAAAACAGTTTTTGTAGTTATTCATACAGTATTTAGTAAATGTCACACATATTTCAATAGCTGTTTATGTGAAAACAGGTTTAATTTGATGCCTAGATATAGTCAGTGCCTAATTGTTACCTGAATTTTTATTTTAGGGATTTAAAACATTGTGTGTAATAGAAACTTTTAATAAATTCTTATTTATGCATTTCTCCCTGTATGTCATTCAACTTCTTTGCTTATTTTCATTATTGGACTTACAGGTTTGTTTTTGTTAAATATGACAGGTACAATATTATGATTATTTGATATAAGCATGATGAAATTTTTTATCATTTTATTTTTTCTGGCACACTAATCTTTCCACTTCCATCAATTTATTTCAGTGTCAGAAATGGAAGAAACAATGCTATCTGTATTAAGGCCAGCCCAGAAAACATCAGAGAGAGTTGTTTCTTCTCCTTCTACTTCACCACGCCCTCCTGTTGATCCCTCAGAACTTCCACCTGACAAACTTCATGTAGAAATGGAACTGTCCCCAGATTCTCAGATAACTCTCTATGGACCTCTGTTAAACGCCTTCTTGTGTATAAAGGTATTAAGAAAATATTTTCAATATGTTCTTAGCAGTGATAATAGAAAATTAGGGCCTCAAGAAATAGCCAGTTAGATGATTTAAATTGTTGTTGAGGTAGTATGTATGTTACTGAACTACTTTACCCCAATAGCCAGGTTTTTTTATTTTTTTCTATGTTTTCCCTCCCTGAACTACTCCTAGATTCTCCTACAAACCAAATTTTATATTCTTTCTTTCTTCCTCCCTCCTTCCCTATACTTCTTCCTTTGTTTTACTTTCTTTCAAAAAACCAAATGAACAAAACTAGAAACAAAAAACCAAAATACAAGAAACACAGCTGAATATTACTGTTGTGTAAATTTATCACATTTTTATTATACATTCAACATTTTATGGATATCTAGACTTTTCTAATTTCTTGTTTTTATTAATAGAGCAGCAATGGCCATGAATGAACAAGTGTGCGTGCCTGTTGAAGGATGTTGAGCCCTTTGTTTATATGCTTAAAAGTACTATAGCTGGATCTTGAGGTAGATCTATTCCCAGCTTCTTGAGTAGCTACCATGCTGATTGCCATAGTGGTTATACAAATTTGTACTCCCTATTCTACATCCTCACCAGCATGAGCTGTCCTTTGTTTTTATTGATTTTAGTTATTCTGACTGCTGTAAGATGAAATCTAAATAGTTTTAATTTGCATATTCCTGATGGCTAAGGATGTTGAACATGTTTAAGGTGTTTCTTAGCTATTTGTGTTTCATGCTGTGAGAACTTTGTTTTGTACCCCATTTTTAAGTTGAATTGTTTTCTTGGTTTTCAACTTTTCTAGTTCTTTATAACATAAATAATAAGCCTCTATCATATTTATAATTGGTAAAGGCCATTTCCTATTTTATAGCTTCCTGATTTGTATGAAACTTTTCAGTTTCATGAAGTCCCACTTATTAATTGTTGCCTGTGCTACCAGTGTCCTGTTCAAAATGTCTTTTCCTATGCAAATAAGTACCCTGCTTACTCTTCTATTAGATTATTAGATTTAGGGTATCTTGTCTTATGTTGAGGTCCTTGATTTATTTGAAGTTGAGTTTTGTACAAAGTGATAAGATACGGATCTATTTGCATTTTTCTAAGTCAGCCAGCCATTCAGTTAGTAATAGTCGCTAGAGGGATAGATGCTAAAGGAATAAGTTGAAGGAGAGACAGATGTAAAATGTATATTAAAATATATATTTAATATAACAGAAGTATCACTCAATTTGAGCATAATTAGCTAACATTTCTTTTGAGCTATATTCTAGTTTTGAACTATAATTTATCTCAGAGTAAACTAAATTAATACATTTTAAGTAAATGTGTATTATATTCTTGAGTAAAGAATGAATCCAGGACTGCTTCTTTTTGGCATAACTTTTCTTCTTTAACTGCATAGTTGGATGGCACTTCTAGATTGATACCTGTAGGATGATCATTCACATAATATTCCAGGTGTATTTCTGGAAAGAACATATATTTTTACTCTTTTTATATTCAAATCACACTTTAAAAATGGCTCCTATAGCTCACTAATTTATTATTTCTAATAAATGCTATAACCTGTCAGATCGTATTGTATAGCTAACAGTGCTATTTATGATTAGAGCAGCTTTCTAATGTCAGTTATATGAACTCCATGAAATTGCTTTTCTCAGGAGTTTGCAACCTCGTTTTGCTCCTCTACCCCCCATTTATTTTTCTTTTGGATGTAAACGGTATCTGATAATCAAAGAGAAATTCTCTTTAACAGCAGTAGAGTTACTTGTGACAAGGACATTTTGTGGATCTAATTTTATAGTGTCCCCCCTTTCAGTTTTACAACTGCAGAGATTTGGTTATTGAAATCTTAGTTAAATGGAAATTTCTTAAATGCTGTTTCCTAAGGAGACACAATGAAACCATTGACCCCAGATAGAGAGGTCACCAACAGATCAAAGAAAAGAGTATATCTAGCTCTGGCTTGGTGTACCAGTGGTTTTACTGGGATTATTTAACAGAAGCAAGGGGAACTCAAAGGTAGCTATACTACTGTAAAGTCCCACCTCTAGCATTTTCATTTGTGAAAAGCTGTACCACTAAATATTCCCCACTCTTAATCAACCTGCCACATCCTATATTCTGTAGCACCTTCCAGAACCATGTACAGCTGGAGCAGGGTCTTAGGTGAGGGTCTTGTAACAACCCCACCCTTCCACTGTGAGTGTTAGTAGCTTCATTACTATTACCACAGGCATAGCGTTGAGCTGCATCCTGTTCATACGCATTCAGGGTGGGTCTTTTTTGCCCGGTAAAATTTCCTGAAAATACCCTCATAGATGAACTCAAAGATATATATTTCCATTGTATTTATAAATCTCATCAGGTAAAAATGAAGATTAACCTTCACAGGTGCCTTCCAAAATTATATCTTGAGCTGCTAGGGGATGCCCAAGAGATCATGAGGTAGTTTCTGAGATGCCTTAGATCTGATTGCAAGTTGATAAGGCAAATCCATAGGTGACAAGGGTTGTACAGAGTGTTTAGATAAAAACAAAACCCACAAACAAACAAACAAACAAACAAACACAACAATACTGTAGGAAATTCATAGTCTTATCTGAAATGCCTATAAAATTGCAGGTTTACTCATGGGAAAATGAGTAAGGCAGTGTCTGCCTAGGCATCAAGCATAGAACATTGCTATTTTAACATTCTTATTTAAAATAACTCTGTGTCAGGAAATATTATTTATGTAAGCAGCTGAAGAAGAAATATTAAACTACACAAATTTAAGGATGTCCTCTGATATTTATTGAAAGAGAAATCATTTACGTGAAAAGCTAATAAAGCTGGTCCACACACTGCTCTCCAGGTCAAAACCGAAACCCAAAGAGAGTCCCCTCCCCCTAGCTGTACTTTCTATGTACCCATGAACACACCCACACAGGAGTGGTCAGTGCTTACAGATACATAAAACCACTCCCTACAGGCACCCTTCATAGCAAATATTAATTGTATTGGCATTCCTGACTGTGAGAGGTGAGAAGTTTCAGCCAGTCTCCAGGATGATGGGCCCCTTTTCCCCTCTCTTGTCCCTAAAGTTTTCTCATTATGTGCAGCCTCAGCAACAGTGTTTGAATATGACTAAAATAAACTAAAATACAGAAAAATTAGTGTGTGACTTGCTCATACTTTATAACTTCTACTCCAAAATTTTGTCCTGTTGCTGTTTTGATACAGATTTTTTTTGTGGTATCAAGTTTGTCTTTCACAAAAATTGTTGTAGAATTTGAATTCATCTAATAACTTTGAGCTTGTATAAAATATCTAAAAGAAGCTATAAAGGTACATGATTTGATATTAAATATACATTTAATATGTTAGGCAAAAATGTGTCTAGTCCAGTGAACTCAGTGCTTCTTTGTAGTTCTTTAGTTTTCTGATTTTTGTGAACTAGAAAGCATCAAATCATGTTGATAAAAAGATGGTGTTCTATCTTAAATATCCTTACCTTTTTAAAAAAAATGTGTATTATGTTCTGTTCTGTTGCTGCTTGTCCATGTTAAAACTTTAAAGTTTGGTATTATCTATATCATTTATACATCAAACATCACATTCACATATGTAGATGAGAAGTGTAAAGATTCATTTAACTGAGATTTTTTTCTTAGTTATACAATTTAACTATCAAAGAAACTCTAAATAATATATGAAAAAACCCTCTATATTTGATTGTGTTTGGAAAAACTGATGTCAGATCCACAAAACACTGGTCCTGCTTTTATCAACTGACAAGGAATTCTAAGAAGAACATAAAGGATCTATGCTTTAAAATCTCAAACTACTATATAGAGTAATGAGTTGGACAACATAACTATATCAGCCCAAAGTTATTTCAGTCATTGAAACTTCACATCTGTAAGTACTGTATCATTTAAAAAAATAAAGAAGGTTCATGTCATTTCTTCTGTTAAGACATAAGGTTGGCCAGTAATAATATTAATAAAATTAGCTTGATTTACTTTTCTGTTTTTCAGTAATGAAGAAGAAAATCTTCTTCTTCTTCTTCTTTTTTTTTTTTTTTGAGACAGGGTTTCTCTGTATTGTTTTGGAGCCTCTCCTGGAACTAGCTCTGTAGACCAGGCTGGTCTCGAACTCACAGAGATCCGCCTGCCTCTGCCTCCAGTGCTGGGATTAAAGGCATGCGCCACCAACGCCTGGCTGAAAATTTATTCTTTATAGTCATATCATGTTAATGGTAGCAAATAGTAATTATGGATGAAAGTTTTATGTGCTATGTATGTTCCTTATTTAAAATATTTTTAAGAGAATTGGGTAGAAGTTCATGAATTACTTCTACCATTTGCTTGTTTTCTTTGTTTTGGCAGGCTAAGGACTTTTGTTTGTTTTTTGTGAGATAGGCCTTCTGTAGCCCATGCTGGCCTGGAACTCATTTTGTAGCCTAAGCTGGCTTTGAACTCACAGCAGTCCTCCTGCCTCAGTCTTTTAGGTATTTAAGATTACTGGATGAGCCAATATAGCTGTATCTCTCTTCTCTCTCTCTTTCTCTCTCTCGATTATAATTACGTTTTACCTTTCTTTTTCTCCCTATAAATCCTCTGATATTCCTCCTTGTTTTTCAAATTAATAAACTTATTTCGTTGTTATTGTATGCATATATGTGCACACGCATGCACGCACGCACACACATACTCCTAAATATGACCAATCAGTGTGCCCTTCCCTGGAGAAGACTATTTCTTCTGCTCTCAGCATTTCTCAGTTGCCTGTAGTTCTTTTGTTGGTTTGAGGCCTCATGGGCTTTTTCTGTCTACTTTGGTGGGCTTATTGGTGTTGTCCTTGTTTAGCTCATGTTCAGGCAGTCAAGTTGGTGAGACTTCTGGGTGTTGTTTCTGACATTACTAGGAAACACAATCTCACAGCAGACTACCACCTTTCTCATTGTTTCCTTAATCTTAGGTGTGGTAGTGTTTTGCAGATCTATTTGTTGGAACTGGGCTTTACAACTCTATATTTTGATCAGTTGTAGTTTTCTATAGTGGTCTCTATATATTGCAAAGCCAAAGTGAAGATTATTCTTACTTGTGGATGTAAGGACAAATGTTTATATTGTTAGAGATTGTGCTGGTTTAATAGTAGTTATAGATTCTCTTCCAGTATCCCTGACTTCGCAGCACTGAATAATTAGCTGGGTTTCCACTACAAGGCATGGTTTCCCTCTTGTTGAGCAAGTAGGTCTTTAGTTGGAGAGCTATTGGTTACCATTGAGGTATGCATGCCATTACTGCTCCCTTAGAGTTATTGTGCCATGCTGGTGGTTGTTGTGGTTTATATGTGTAATAACTGGGTAAATAGTTGGTTGGGTTGTAGGAAGGTGGAGCTCAGATGATTGGGTCAGAAAACTTTTTACTAATAAAATCACATGAAGGATATTTATCTACTTCATTCTTGTCTGAACTCCATTCCTACCATGTACCTGCTGAACCAGTCTCCAAGACTGTTATGGTGTGTGTTTTAAAAACAGGAAAATAATGGTTTGAATTGAGCTTGATCAATAAACACATTAGGTTTTTATAAATATAATATTATAGAGTCTGGGGAAATGGCTTAGGGAGTAAAAGTACTTGCTGTGCAAACATGAGCACCTGAGTGCAATCTTGAGCACCCATAAAAAAGTCATGAGCAATTGTGTATGCTTGTAACACTAGCATTGTGGGTCAGAGACAAGTGGATCCAGGAAACATATTGGCCAACCAGCCTAGTTGAATGGTGATCCTGTAGTTCAGTAAGGTTGTGTTCTCAAAGGATAAGAAGAACCGTTAAGGAAGACACCTGACATCCTCTGGCCTCTGCATGTGCATTCATCCTATAGTCATATACTACACACATAGTACACATGCATGCACATGGAATTTAATTTTGGAATTAAGATATAACAGTGTTTATCTTTTTATTTACACTTCAGTTTGCTTATATATTATAAGGCCATTTATCAAGGTTTTAGATTGCATCTTTATTATTTAGAGGCAGACAGCGCTAGAAAATAGAGAAAAAGTATTGGTTGAGCCAATATTAGTGGTATTTTAATTTTAGTTTTCCCATCTTATATGGGTTTAAAGAGTATCCTTTCCTAGGAAAAGGTTCTGTGGGCTGATGTTCATAACTTAGTCAGTAACCCATAGCACAAAATATGCCAAAATACTGACTTGGTTCTCACATTTAACCATATAACTAACAGTGGAAATACTTAATAGCTTTTCTTTCATACTCACAGATTAAATAGACAAAATTAATATTTAGTTGGAAAAACAACTTAAATCAAAACTGAATTTGTTTGAGACAATAAGTTTTATTTGCAATGTAAGGAAATCAGAATGATAACACTTGTATATAAAATAAAAATCAATGAACTATGTGAAAAGAGATTTGTTAATTGTTGGTAAAGCTTAATTTGCATTTCATTAGCAATACAAGTTGGATGTTCTTAATAGCTTTTGAATACTTCTAATAAATATTCCAACTGAAATGTTTATCTAATTGGATTTAGCCATATTAATTTACAGTGACTGGATCTGCTTTGCTCAAAACATTTCTCTGGCATTGTCTCATGACTCTGAGAAGCCAAGATTGAAAACCATTGAGCCCTTCATGCCTTCAGAGATCTCTTTGAGGATCTAAATTCTTGTAAATTGTCAAAGAGCTTTACTTTATTGTATATTTTGATGCAGAATATTTATTTACTAAGGGAAATACATTTTTTCATATGATGGGTAGACCTGATGCTTTTAATTAAATACAGCAGTTTAGAGAGATGCATATTGTATATATGTAAGGCTTATAGGCATGTCTCTTATTAACGATAGCTTATTTAAAAATATGTATAGAAAATTTATTGCATACCTTTTTAGTGGCAACTTATTTTAAAAATATTTACAGGAAAACTATTTTGGAGAAGATGATATGTACATGGATTTTGAAGAGGTTATTTCAAGCCCTGTTTTGTCACTGTCAACATCCTCCAGTTCTGGGTGGACTGCTGTTGGAGTGGACAATGACAAAAGAGAAAATGAAAGTTCAGCCAAGTCGATTCATCCACTTGCCTTACGTCCCTGGGATATTACAGTACTTGTTAATTTGTATAAAGTTCATGGGCGTCTTCCCGTGGTAAGTGTTTAATAGAAAAATGATCTTGGGTAAATTATGCTATTTGGTTAGCATAGAAACTATATATCTGTGCTTTAGTGCCCACATACAAAAAAAGCTTCAATTCAAAAGCTTTTGAAATTATCAATTACGCTTTCCTTTATTATAATGATTTTACTTTTTTTTTTTTTGTTTTGTTTTCATTTAAGTTCTTCCTTCCTTGTGCTTTGTAACTTTAGAACATTTTGCTATGATGTTGTAGTAACCTAGTGGACATTCTAGAACTTTACACAGTCTTAACTTTTATCATGAGGTCACAAATTAGTTTGGGGCATTCTGGCTGCATAGAACCCCTATCCCCCCACTCCATCCCCCACTCCAAAAAAGGTTCAGGCTTGGCTCTAGAAGTTGAACTGTGTTGTAGGTTTGGATTTAGTTTGGGTCTTCTTCACTTGAAGCTTGCCCTTGAGCCTGTTGAAGCTGACTGGGTCTGACATATCCTAGGAAGCCAGGGTCTTCAGACCAGGCCTATATAGGGAAGAAGGGACTCTGGAGACACCACCATTGCATAGCAGAATTCACTTATAGTTTTTATACCTTTAAAAATGGACAGAACCATTCATTTGGTTTATATGTACTGGTATTCTTTTTGAAGAATCAAATTCTCTTAATCATGATAAATGTTATTTTTGAAATTTGTGTTTTGATATTGATGTTTTATTTAATTGTAGCATGGAACTACTGATGGTCCTGAGTGCCCAACAGCATTCTTGGAAAGACTGTGTTTTGAAATGAAAAAAGGATTCAGGGAAACTATGCTGCAGCTTGTCCTATCACCCCTGAATGTGTTTGTCAGTGATAACTATCAGGTAATGTCAAAATGACGTATGATAAAGATTTAAGAGATTTATTATTAATACTATGAGATCAAAACAGTGTTAGTTTTCACATGTAGTTCATTTTAAAGTTTTTTGTTTTCACTGCAGCGGGTTGTATGAATGTGGACATAAGAGTTTTTTGAAGAGTTCATCTTTTTTTTATTTTGTGCAATTCCCCTATTTATGTGATCCTAATTATGTTTTACTTCTTTTGCATTCAGAAATGGAATAAAATAGTTCATAACTTTCTCATATGTTTATAGAAGGGAAATGAATTCTGTTAACCAGTACCATAAAATTTTAAAACACATGTGTTTATACCCCCACCCAAATTCTTTCATAGTACAAGGCTTCACATAGTTATAGTGCAGTCTCAGGCAGTACACTGGTGTGTGGTCATAGTTTGGCATCATTTTATCAAATATATGTTCATGTGAACAGCACCAAAGGAAAAGACAGAACAATCATCACAGAGATCTCATTTGTATAAAGCTTTAACTTGTCATAGAATTTGATAAAACATTGCCTCTCTTTTCTGTGATCAGTGGTTACTATGGTTGGTTTATTTCTGGGGTATATGTGTGTGGAAAGTAAAGGAAAGTCATCTCAGTTTCTTTTTAGCCTTGAAAGATTATTAATAAAGGGGAGAAAAATCTCTTATGGGTGAATTCTAAGAACCTTAGATGAATGTCTAGTTTCTGTGGATTACCAAATCATGCTTCAACTTTTAATTATTAAATACCTCATTCACAAAAGGCTTTACCAGATACAAAAACAATTTTGTTGAGTTCATTATGAAGGTTTACATTAACCCATATTATTAAGGCACAACAAGTTTATAGAGAGATGAAATTATAAAATATAATTTGAAAATTAGAAAAATAATCAATTGGAACGAGATGTGAAAGCAGTTGTAGAAGTCCTATTAGTGTTTTGTTTTCCAGATTATTTGAATTTCCTATTTCTTCCCAAAGGCAAGGTTGATGCGTACCTCCTCTTGGAATTTGCCTACCTATTTCCCTTGTTTACATTGTGTTACAAAAAGATAGCTCTTCATTTGTCTAGTCTGTTCAATGTGTTTTTGTGATCAAAAGCTTTGTAATGTCACCCCTCACCAGGCTCACTAATGAATCACTTAAATTGCCATTATTTACTCCTGATAGCATTACTCTTCCTCAGTGCTTTATAGTAAAGGATCTGAAGGAAGTATTGATTGCTGTGTACAATTATGAAGCAA
Source organism: Mesocricetus auratus (assembly GCF_017639785.1). NCBI lineage: Eukaryota > Metazoa > Chordata > Mammalia > Rodentia > Cricetidae > Mesocricetus > Mesocricetus auratus. The sequence goes on along the minus strand of NW_024429195.1, from coordinate 26,692,984 downwards.
CACACCTTTTTACTTTATGGTCATTTCTGATAGGTATTAGTTGCCTAAAGCTACCTTAATAATATTAGTAGGGCTGTTTTCACTATAGACTTTTGGCAAACACACTTCCTGGCTTTTTCTTAAGTGCTTGGAGTTCTCAGCAGTTCTTGGTATTTCTGAGTTTTCAGATGCATTGCTCAAATTACTGTTTTCAGTGACATCCTCCCTGTGTACCTTTTTGTCCTAATTTTTCTCTTTCTGTATGAACACTGGTAATGTTAGTGTTCACTCTAGTTTAGCACAACCTCATTTTAAAGTGATTATAATTGCAAAAATCTTGTTTTCACAATAATGTCATATTCACAGATTTCAGGGCTATAAGCCTACCTTTTTTAGGAGTTATGATTCAACTCGATATAGTATGATGCAAGGCATAACATTCAGAATATAGTACTTATTTTGATGAATCAGATAAGTTGAAAATCCTGATTTTTTTTCAGAAGAGACTTTTATTGACTATTCTTTTCCATTCTTTCTGATAAAAGGAGTTAAGGCGTAGAGAGTAGATTAATTTTATATAGTCATGTAGTTTATGTAAAATTAAAATCATAGGAAAAGAGCCTTTAGTTATTGCAGTCATGATTTGAAATTTCCTATAGAAAACTTCTTACACACTTAGCCCTTATCTTTAAAAAATGTTTTTAAAGGTGCAGGACAGGGACACCAACTTCGTGATAGGACCTGCACACATACACAAAAGAAAAGCCATAGTAGTAATATTTTACTAAATATCTGTGGGCTATCTTAATGTATATTGATTGTTGAAGGTCCCAACAAATGTGTTTAGCTAGTTAGTAGTTTCAACTTTTTGTGTCACATTGTTAGTTAGAACAAAACAGAAATGGTCTTTACCCAAGTGATTTTGATAGAGAAGATAATATGGAGAAAATTGAAATTAAAATAAGTAATTTCAAGTATAAAAAGTACAAAAGGAATTGTATGTTGTGCTTTGGTAGCATGTAATAGGGTCTAGAGGCAAGAATATGACCGTATTTGCAATTTTTGAAATATGTTTGGTTGTTGGTAGAGTGGCAGCAAAAAGATAAAAAGTATATGTTGGAAGACTGTGCAAGGTTCTTACAGGAAGTAATAATAAATGATCAAAGATTTTAGAAAAGATGGAAAAATGCCCTTTGTCCATGTGTATATGGACATTTCTCAGTGTTTGTGTGTGAGTGTTTGTGTGTGTGTGTTTGTATGTATGAGGGGGAGGGAGGGAGAGAGAGGAGAAAGAGAAATACACACATACACACACACACACACACACACAGAGAGAGAGAGAGAGAGAGAGAGAGAGAGAGAGAGAGAGAGAGAGAGAGAGAGAGAGAGAGAGAGAGAGAGAGAGAAAGTGTTTAAACCCAGTGCTTCATATATAGTAGGCCAAATTCCATCATTGGACTAGAGTTCGTCCAGGCCAGTATGTAGTCTTAATAATGTTTTCAGAAGCCAGTGTATCAGAGAATACTTTGTTTACTTCTCTAGATATGTCTTAGACACTTAATCTTAGCTAAGAGGCTTAGAAAGAATTCTAAATATCCTTGATTTGTCTCTGAACTACATGCTCTTTGGTAGTAAGTATATAAAGTCCTCACAGTCTGTGTGGATGTCAGTCTCCCTTCCATTTCCCATCTTCTTGATTATATGGTCTTTTCTCAGTTTTATTCTTTGTTTGAGTATTTTAGTATCATGATTCCTAGCCTCCCTGCAAGATTGACCTCTTCTTACATTTCCTGTCAGAGTATTGAATTGTTTTCATTCGTGTAAGCAGTTACCAGCCTGAGAGCTGTATACTTTCAAGATTTAATATCTTTCCTTTTGGTGGACTCCACAGATGTATAGATGCTGTACCATATCAATCGAACACAGAATGCCTAAGGTTAATTCTGAAGTCTTATTTCCTAGACATCATAATCCTATTGTTAATATCTGTGTCTGGGGTGTGGAGTAAAGCAACTAGAAATTACAGACTTCTTATTGTTGTTTTCAGCAGCGACCACCTGTGGATGAAGTACTCAGGGAAGGTCACATCAGTTTGTCAGGTCTCCAGCTGAGAGCACATGCTATGTTCTCAGCAGAAGGTCTTCCCTTAGGAAGTGACTCTTTAGAATATGCATGGCTGATTGATGTGCAGGCTGGAAACCTTACCGCTAAAGTCACAGCACCACAGGTAGGTTCTCACACTGCTGTGTCCATAGGTTCATTCTCACACTACTGTCTCCTGCCATCTTCTTTGTCTCCTTACCCACCTTCGTAAGAATCACTGTATGCCTCCCTGATGTTCATCACATTCCAATAATGCCATTCTCAGAATTTAGCAACACACTAGTCATTGGCAAGTTTTACTTTTCTGAGCCATACATTATTGACTAATATGTAATTATTTTTAATACATGAATTTCAGACTTTCCTTGGGGGTAAAAGATGCTCCAATATTGGAAGGCCAACTAATTTAGCTTTAGTAATACATTACTTATGGAACAGTTCTTATTAACTTGTGATTTTTCTCATATGTGTTATATGGAACCATATTACTTTAATCCATAGATAATTTTATGTTTATTGTATTCTTTGTTTTAAATATAAAGCTCATTTAGACTAATTGCTGAAATTATATATTTTGGAATGACATGTATATACCAATCTCTCAATGTGTTTGCTGTTAACAACTCTAAAGAATTATGAAATCAAAGGTATTTTTTGTCAGTATTTGAAGAATTATTCTGTTCATTTAAGCTATTAAATAGACAGAAATGCTTTAATCTTCAAAGTACCTAGTTCTTTAAAATTGTAACTCTGTTATCATAGACAATTAGATTTTAAAAAATTAAATCTTAAATATTATAGGGTTTTAGGTGCTTTTTTCTGCAGTTGCCTATGCAGCAGATCCAGTTAGCTTTAGGAAAGTAAAAGCATAACCCTTGATTTAAAAAGTATTTATTTTAGAAGTTGCTAAAGTGGAATTTTTAGTTGAAATTGGTTTTCATTTAACAGTGTATTGACATTCACAAATGAAAAGCAACAAGCTTATAAATGATACCAAAATAGAAAATCATTGGCTAGCCAGTTTTTAAGTAGCAGTTATACAATTTTGAGTTCTTTCAGGTCATGTTAGAATTCATAAGCTTCTGAATACTGAACAGTTTGTTTAGATTACTAATAGTATTGTCATCTGTTATTATCTGTAGCTGACATGTCTCTTAGAATGGGGGCAGACATTTGTTTTTCATGTGGTATGTCGGGAGTATGAACTGGAAAGACCAAAGTCAGTAATAATATGCCAGCATGGAATTGATCGTCGATTCTGTGAGTCCAAGGTATGTTAACAAGCTTACTAGTGATGTTATAACCATTTATGCCTTTTTAAAATGAAAGTTTGATCTGGGCATTGGTGGTGAATGTGTTTAATCCCAGCACTCGGGAGGCAGAGGCAGGCAGATCTCTGTGAGTTTGAGACCAGCCTGGTCTACAAGAGCTAGTTTCAGGACAGCCTCCAAAGCCACAGAGAAACCCTATCTCAAAAAACAAAAAGAAAAGAAAGAAAAAAGTGTGAGACTTAGCTTTAAATCAAATGAACATAGCCATGAAGTTAACACCTCACTGTGAATGATATTGTAAATTCTTAGCCAGTTATTTAGTTGTATCTAAAATGATAGTATAAGAGTTTTGTATTACTTGGAATTTTTACTGTTAGAATTCCTATCTTGGCTGGATAGCTAGTTCAGCAGTTAAAAGCACTTGACTATTCTTCCAAAGGTCCTCAGTTCAATTCCCAGCAACCATGTGGTAGCTCACGACCATCTGTGGTGGGATCTGATGCCTTCTTCTGGTGTGCATAAATACAGAGCACTTTTTTTTTTTTTTTTATGAGTCAGTGTTTCTCTGTATTGTTTTGGAGGCTGTCGGTCCAGCCTGGCCTCGAACTCACAGAGATCCGCCTGCCTCTGCCTCCCGAGTGCTGGGATTAAAGGTGTGCGCCACCACCGCCTGGCCAGAGCGCTTTTATATACATAAGATACATGAAAAATAAATCATAAGGAAATTCCTATCTCATTGCATTATGGTACTATCATTTCTAGTTTAGCTGTGCATATGTAGATTTAGAAATTGAAGCAATAAGGCCAGGTAAATGCCTAATGTAATTTGATTCACATACCATCCTGAAACTTACTTTCACTATTTCTGTTTGTTAGATTTCTGACTCCACAAATTGTATTTTCTCTTCAGAATATTGAGATGCCTCCAGTTAGGGTTACTTTAGCACCTCCACAAGGCTCATAGAGTATAGACAGGAGCCTCTACAAACTGTCTACAGTGACAGTGAAATGCACAGTATTACTGTTACTATATCTCCTGTGTGAGTTTGAGAGGCCATTTGTTCCCACTTTGAGAAGTATGGATTCTTCAGAAAACTGAGAAATCATGGCAGTTTCAAACAAGGAAAATAACCATAGTTTTGTGGCAGATAAGATATTAACAACTCAATCTTTCTATTCCTAATAGTGCCTCCCTTTATGTTCTTTTGCCATGAAAATTGTATTTGTTATATCACTCAAATTTTATGTTAAAAAAGCAAAAATCAAATAGTAAAGTATCTGTGTTATGTTATTAAAGTTTTTATTAGTCAAGTTTATTAAGGCATAATTTACATGTTGGCATTTTTGCTCTTTTTAAGTTGTACAATGTACGTTTTCCAAATGCTGTATACATGTGTGTAGCCATTAGGACCAGTGCAGATACAGAACATTTTATATCTTGGAAAATTTGTTTTCTTATTTCAGTCAGCTCTTGCCCTACACAAGTACTGATCTCCCTCTTTTGTAACTTCATGTTACTTTGTTTAGCTCTCTTATAAACAATTTATTATATGTATGTGTATTTGATGCATGTGCATGGGTGCTCATGTGCCTCAGTACTTGTATAGTGGTCAAAAGAGGACAACTTTGTGGAGTCAGTTCTCTCTTTCTACCTTAATGTGAGTTCTGGAGAGTGAATGTTAGGAGGCTTACATTTCAAGTTCTTACCTGCTGAACTATCTTGAAAGCCCTTATTTCTAATATTTCATAGAGGAAATCCATAAATATAGGACATTGGTTGCTCTGAAAAGCAACTGTTTCTTCTTGTGGCTATGCTACTAGTGTGCGCGCGCATCACATGCTCATTGGTTTGTGTGTGTATTATCCTAAGTGTGAAGATATTAATAGTTTATTTACTCACACATAGTATTAAAACATGCATATGTGACATGTTTGCATGTGTATGTGATTTTCATAAGGAAATCTTATATCAGAAACCTTTTATCTGTAAAATGCTATGCAGCTTTATGTTAAGCTTGTGATATGTTTGCGTCATCAATTTTACTGTGACATTTTGAGTCTCAATAAAAAGTATTATATATACATTATAGTATGTATATACATGAAATGTAGTGAGAAAAAGAGAGACTGAGAGGTTTGCCACATGGTAAATATGGCTGGGATTCTAGTTGGTTAGTTTGATTTCTGACTATTTCAGTTATCATTGTAAAAGAACAAAACTTTTAATTGAGTAAAAATGAACATGTAACAAGAATTTTACTCAAATAATGAGATTTACCTAAGTGTCAAAATAATGAATTAATAGTTGGATTATCCTTTTTTGTTTTAGTTGAGTTGTATTCCTGGGCCTTGTCCAACATCAGATGACTTAAAATATACCATGACTCGTTTAGCAGTAGATGGAGCTGATATTTATATTGTGGAACATGGTTGTGCTACAAATATAAAGGTAACCATTTGCTTATTTCTTAGACAGGGTAATTTCTTTTCTTTTTACCAAATCAAGTCTCCATATCTTGAAACATTTGTACTGTTTCATCTTATAGACTATTCATACTTTTTACTGTATGTTCTCTTGAACTATTGTTTCTGTTAGTAAGTCTACCACTTTCTCACTGTGGATTATTGTAACATTGATTCAAATAGCAGGTTGTATTTATGCCCATGGTACAGTATTTTTTAAAAAGGTAATACTTGGAGTCTACTTTAAAAGCTAGATGCCCTGGCACACATCTATACTACTAGCACTCCTATGGTAATGTCAGAGGCAGAGCAGTAGCAGAAATGAGAGATTCTGCCTCAACAGGGTGGAAGGAGAGAACCAACTTCTCAAAGTTGTCTTCTGATTTCCATGTGTATTCCCTTCCTCTCTTCTTCCCTCCCTCCTTCCCTCCTTTCCCCAATAAATAAATAAATAAATAAATAGTTACTTTGAATGTTTGTTGGTTTTACCCATTTATATTTACTTGTTGGCTTCTAAAAGCATTTGCTTACCCCTTCTGCTTTATGACTTGCCTTTTTTTTTTTCCTTTTTTAAAAATCAAGCCCTTATATTTGCCTGGGGGTTCATTACTTAATACTTTCAATACCCTACATTCACTTGTTCCTTTGTAGTTACATTCCTTTACGTGCATCTGCTCTTTATAAATCACTTACCTATTTAGATGTGTGTGGGGCATATAAATACTACATGTGTGGAGGTCAGAGGAAAACTAGTAGGGATTGTTCTTTCATTTCACCATATGGGTTCTGATTTAACTCCAGACCTGCCAGCATGTGTTCCTTCCCCACTTTGCCAATCTTGGCAGCCCTGCTTTAAATAGTTGGTTTTTTTGTTTTTAACATTTTTTATTTGTTTAGTGTGTGTCTGGGGTTTACAGACCTACTTACTCAGTGTCTAGGTGCTGGTGTTGAAAATCAGAAAACAACTTGTAAGATTTAGTTCCTTCCATCTATAGTTTGGTTGTGGGGATCCAACTCAGGTGCTCATGATTCGTGGCAAGCTCCCTTACCCACTGAGCCACCTCACTGACCCTTCCTGCTTACTTGTTATTGCATGTCTAATTTTCATATATTATTGAATTATACCCTTATTTCCTTTTTTTCATTTGCTAGTTTTCCTTTTCTCCCTTATTCATTTTGTTTCTTCAGGTAGTCACCAGTTCTATAGTTTTGCTAAGATACTTAAAATTCTGGAATGACTGCTTTGTTTCATTTTCTAATTCAACTTTAGATGGGTGCAGTTCGGGTTGCAAACTGTAACCTCCATAATCAGTCAGTTGGGGAAGGAATAAGTGCGGCAATTCAGGACTTTCAAATGAGACAGTATATTGAACAATTAAATAACTGCAGAATTGGACTTCAGCCAGCAGTACTACGGAGAGCCTACTGGCTGGAAGCTGGGTCAGCCAACTTAGGTCTTATAACAGTTGATATTGCATTAGCTGCTGATCATCATTCTAAACACGAGGCACAAAGACATTTTTTGGAAACTCATGATGCCAGAACTAGAAGGTGAGTCAAAGTCTTTTAAGAGTGGTGGTATCAGCATCCATTGAAAGTTACTTGATAATTTTAGAGGAAATTTTACAGTTGTGATGGATTAAAAATATTTTAAATACTTTATGTGATTGTGTTCCTGTACCTTGGTTAATGTACAAAGACCTGATACTTATAAGGAAATACATCATTTGAGGTTCTGTAGTTAGATAACACTATTTTTATGTTTTCTAAGTCTATACTATGTATTTTAACATTGACAAAATTTAAATTATGGTTTGTTTCTCTTGGCTTTGTGTTTCTAATTCATCACCCCCCCTCCTAGAAATCATTATACCATTATGTACTGCAAAAAACTTTTGACAGTCCTTCAAAACTTCAGGGATGAGTAAGAACATCTACAATTGATTTCATTTACCTTTAAGGAATGATTATACCTTTTAAAACAATTGTCAGAGCCTATTATTATTCTTAACTTATTCTCATCTTTCTTGCTGTGATACAGCTATGTTTTGTTTTGAAAGGTAAATTGATTAAAAAGATAATACTGCAATATTAAATGGTTTATTGTATTTTGATTTTGTATATTATTAACAATTGAGTTATAGTTGATTATCTACCATTTTTTAATTTCTTAATGAGTTTTGTCCTGTGTTGTATTTGTTTGTTTTATTTTGGGCTCTGTTTAGGTTGTGGTTTTTGTGGCCAGAAGATACCTTGAAGAATAAGAGGTGCAGAAACAAGTGTGGCTGTCTTGGTGGTTGCAGATTCTTTGGTGGCACAGTAACTGGCCTAGATTTCTTCAAACTTGAAGAGCTAACACCTTCCAGTAGCTCTGCATTTTCAAGCACAAGTGCGGAATCTGATATGTATTATGGCCAGTCTTTGCTACAGCCTGGAGAGTGGATCATTACTAAAGAAATCCCTAAAACTGTAGAAGGTAAGAAAAATGTGGTGTGTGTCTGGCACTAACCTTTTACCTCTGTCCTTGTGCCATGTTGAGAGAAGTATACTTGATTCTTTAAGTAGTGTTATAGATAGGGGTTAAAATAATCTATATTCAGTTTGCAAGTAACTTAAAGTCAGATAAATGTAGGCTTTGTGTTTTTTTTTTTTTTTTTTGAGGGTGGTGACATAGGGTCAGGCTAGATGTTCTATTCAGATTGCCTACTGTTAATAATGGACAGTTTTGCCTGCAAAGCTTATCCTAAGCATGTCCTCAAAAAAACATTTCCTGTAGCTCACTTTAGTTTACATTTATAGAATGACTTATCACTAGTAACATGTTACCAACTAATTTCCCAAGATACTTTTCTTACCAATAAAATTGAACATGTCAAGAAGAGACATTTTATCTTCTCTGAGTGTTTTTTGGGATGATGCTGTAGATACACTGGCTTGGCTTGAGCAGTAGCTGTTGTCTTTTCGCTAAAGACCTCAGAAGTGAGTTTTCCTTTGGGCTTCTTAGTTCTACATTTCTACAGTTAAGTTTAAGTTTATAGCTTAAAGTTGCCACATTACATAGATATGAAATGTTAACAAAATTTAGTACTTTCTCCTTAGGCTATTCTAAAAGATTTAGTCTTTTATTTATTTTTTTGGTATAATTTTAAAATAAAAGTAGTTTTAAGAGTTTTTATCAGATTGATTTGGTATACACAGAAGCTTTTGAAGGAAACAGCTAGACTGCCATGCTAAATTATTGTTTAATGGTAATGTGAAAATGTATACTTGTTATTTAGGGACATTTCGTTTCAGGAATGTTACTATCATATAAAACTCCCAAATATCTGAAATTTCTTAGGATTTAAAAAATAAAATGGATATTATCACATGACTGTCTTCTTGTAACCTTCTAGTCTAATAATGTTTCTTTCAAAGTGTTAACCTTGACATTCTTCTCATGTCTTTCTGAAGCTATCATATGAGGTAGATATTATACCTGTTTTTCATTTAGTATTTTTGAAACATGCTCTTGCTATCTAGTTAGCCTCAAGGATCACAATTCTCCTGCCTCTAGAGTTACAGACTTATTTTTCTTTTGGTGCCACCATGCCTGGTTTATCCCTGCTTTACAGAGTGGAAAATGAAGGGATTTTTGAGACTAAAGTACTAAGTCATACAGCCGGGTGTATGCCTGAGCAGAAGTGTAATCCAGATCACTAAAGATGCTTTGATATTCTCTCTACTATCTTAAAGTTGGCACTAATAATGAGGACTGCTTGATTTTTCTGAGCTGCAAATAAAAACCTAACCATCACGAACTCAAGGACGAATATGTATGGGAAATTTGTACCTGGTGCAAAGGGGGGAAAGTAGATGAAGGCCAATGTTAATTATAGTTTTTCCAGTGTTTAGTCTCCTTTGTGATTCTTAAGAGCAAATTATAGATACTAAATTACCCAGGATTCCTCCGTAAAGGAGATCGCAATTAGTGCCAATAGTATGTGGTTTCTGACACACTACACATCTGCACTTAGTGCCAGGAAGAAATAAACAAGTTTATACTGGTAGAGTTAAGGGTTCACTTAGTGCCTGTCATGTGGAAGTGAGTCAAACTTGTTTTTCTTTTGACTTTCAATGTTCTATTTTGCTTTGTTAAATCCATAAATCTTTTTTTTTTAACCTTTATTCTTTTCTCATACATTACGGCCTGACTGCATGTTTCCCCGCCTCCACTCTTTCCAGTCCCTCGCCATACCTCCCCTCTCCAAGATCAACTCCTCCTCTATTTCCACTCAGAAGAAAAGTGGGGGAGAGAAAGAGCAGCCCTTTCAGGGATATCCTCTGTACATGAACTAACAAGATAAAATAAGACTGGGCACAAACCCTCATATCATGACTGGATGAGGCCATACGAGGCAAAGGTTCCCAAGCTCAGACTATAGATTCACCTCCCACACACACACCCATAGTTAGGAGTCCCACAAGAACCAAGCTATGCAATCATAACATATATGCAGAGGACCTAGCTCAGACCCACACAGGGTCCATGTTTTTCGCTTTAGTATCTGTCAGCCCCTTTGAGCCCTGGCTTAGTTGATTCAGTGGCTTGTGTTCTCATAGTGTCCTCAATCCCTCTGGCTCCTACAATCCTCCCTCCTCCTCTTCTTTGTCTTTCCTCTGGCCCAGCTTAATGTTTGGCTGTGGGTCTCTGTATCTGCTCCTATCAGTTGCTAAATGACTCCTCTCTGATGACAGTTGGGCTAGGCACCACCTATGACTATAGCAGACTATCATTAGTAATCAATTCATTGATTTTTTTTTCTCCAGTCATGTTTGGTTATATCCTGGGACTCTGGGCTGCCCTGCCTCTGGTTCCTAGCCATCTGGGCAGTGTCAGGTGTGCCACATTTTTCATATATTCCTTCAAAAATGTTTACAGTAACTTAACCCACATTTTATTTGTTTAGGTAATATGAATGGAATGAAGAGGAAAGAATGGGAAAACAAATCAGTGGGACTAGAAGTAGAGAGAAAAACTCAGCACCTTAGTCTTCAGGTGCCCTTACGGTCTCACAGTTCATCCTCTTCCTCAGAGGAGAATAGCAGCTCCAGTGCTGCACAGCCATTACTGGCTGGTGAGAAGGAAAGCCCCTCTTCTGTTGCTGATGACCACTTGGTTCAGAAAGATTTCTTACATGGTACCAAAAGAGATGATGGTCAAGCAAGGTCAGTATTCAGTTAGATTTAAAAACTGGGTGGTACCTGGATTATAATTACTTAAAATAGCACAAATTACTTAAAAAGTAGCGCAAAAACTTCTTTCCTCTCTACTCTCTCATTTTAGATTTTATTCCTTGAACTTAGACATATATATAATATCAATAAAATTAACATACTCTTTGCAGAGATGGTAGAAAATGCAAAGATTTATTTATAATGCAAATATTTCTTTTTTTTGTTTTTTTGTTTTTTGTTTTGGTTTTTTGAGACAGGGTTTCTCTGTATTGTTTTGGAGCCTGTCCTGGAACTCGCTTGGTAGACCAGGCTTGGTCTCGAACTCACAGAGATCCACCTGCCTCTGCCTCCCGAGTGCTGGGATTAAAGGCGTGTGCCACCACCGCCCGGCTGCAAATATTTCTTATCCTACCAGTAGGTGAATTTTTATTACTATTCATATACTGCCTTCTACTTTGTTGAGCGTTTTTGGTCTTCTTAGTATATTAACAGTTGAACACTCCCTTCTTTTGAATTTTCCTTGCTTTACAAGGTGTGACCCTTTAATTCACCTTTCAGAGTTTGCTCCTACCTTCTTGGCTGTATCTTCTGTCTCCATTACCAAGCACTCCACTTTGCTTTCCTTCCTGTTCTTCATTTTTCTACAGCCTGACATTTGTTGAATGGTGGCATTCCTCTGAATTATGTTCTGATTCTTTCTCCATTCATTCTAGGCAATTTCTCTAGCCATTCTCAGTAGCTGTTGGGCTTAATTACGACTGTAGCTAACATCTTCAAATGTAAAAACTACAGTCAAAACCTTTGTCCCTCCAGCCTAGGTACCTTGATATTTTTGTTTGGATGCTTCATGGAGACCTTAAATTCAGTGTCATTAAAATGATTGTTTTAGCCACAGTTCTTTAGAGCAGTGGTTCTCAACCTTTCTAATGCTGTGACCCTTTAATACAGTTCCTCATGTTATGGTAACCCTCAACCATAAAATGTATTTCATTGCTACTTCATAACTATAATGTGCTACTGTCATGAATCATAATGTAAATATTTTTTGAGATAGATTTTCCAAGGGGTTATGACCCACAGGTTAAGAACCATTGCTCTAGAGGAACAGCTGATAGGGTGGGCAGGTGTGTGTGTGTGTGTGTGTGTGTGTGTGTGTGTGTGTGTGTGTGTGTATGTATGTATGTATGTATGTATGTATGTATGTATGTATGTCTTGTGTGTTCTCTGCAAGAGCAGTAAGCACTCTTAATCCCTGAGTCATCTCTAGCCCACAGTCCTTCCCTTAATCAGACACCATAAGTGTATATTGCTGGATGAGCTTTTAGGAGATTTGGAAAGAAAAAGAACCCTGTAAATGTGCTAGTGTTCCTGAATGTCTTTGGATTTTTATGATATTTAAGATGCTTTGTTTTTGTTTTATGATTATTTTTATTAGCTTTATGGGGAATATGAATTCATGTTGTAATGTTTCGCTATTTTGAATCAATAGTATATTGTAAAATTCTAGATTTTCTTTTGTAAAAAGATAAAATTACTAAAATGAGTTTATAAGTACTTTATGTTTATGATGTGCTGAAAATAGAAATACTTTTTCTCTCTGTTTTAGTATTCCTACAGAAATTTCAGGAACCAGCCCTGTATCTCCTAATACCCAAGACAAGTCAGTAGGACAGTCTCCGCTCAGATCTCCTTTGAAGCGGCAAGCCTCTGTATGTTCCACCCGACTTGGTAGTACTAAGAGTCTCACTGCTGCTTTTTATGGAGACAAACAGCCTGTTACAGTTGGAGTCCAGTTTAGTAGTGATGTCTCTCGAAGTGATGAGAATGTACTAGACTCACCAAAACAGAGGAGAAGTTTTGGTTCATTCCCATACACACCATCAGCTGACTCTAATTCATTCCATCAGTATCGGTCAATGGATTCCAGTATGTCAATGGCTGATAGTGAAGCCTACTTTTCTGCAGCTGAGGAATTTGAGCCTATTAGCAGTGATGAAGGCCCTGGAACTTATCCTGGTAGAAAAAAGAAGAAAAAGCAAATGCAACAGATTGACTACAGCAGGGGTTCCATATACCACAGTGTAGAAGGACCCCTTACTGTACATGGAGAAAGCGTTACAGATCCCCGAACCCTTCCATTCAAAGCTCATCCTTCCCAGGCTTCCTTTGTTTCTGCATTAGGTGGTGAAGATGAAGTAATAGAACATCTGTACATTGTAGAAGGTGAGAAACCAAGAGAGATTGAGCAGACCACATCTCAGCAGCCTGTGATGAGTTGCTATCAGACTTACCTTACCCAGTTTCAGGTAATTAACTGGTCAGTCAGACATCCTACCAACAAAAGAACCTCCAAGTCCTCATTGCATCGCCCTCTTGACCTAGATACGCCAACCAGTGAAGAAAGCTCATCATCATTTGAACAGCTTTCTGTTCCAACATTTAAGGTATAAATCAAATCATTATTTTCCATTAACATATAGTAAAAATATATTTTTTTGTTTTTGTTTTTTGAGACAGGGTTTCTCTGTATTGCTTTGGAGCCCACCCTGGAACTAGCTCTTATAGACCAGGCTGGCCTCAGACTCACAGAAATCCACCTGCCTCTGCCTCCCTGAGTGTTGGGATTAAAGGCATCTGCCACCAAAGCCCGGCCAGTTAAACCATTTTTAAGTTGTTTTCAGAACTACTGAGTCATTTTAACTATCCTTGTGACATATACTTTCTGTTGTATATGACTTCATATACAACAATTAGGTGACAGGGTTATTCTTGAGTATTATAAATTTAAACGGATTGAAGATGGCTTAAGGTTTCATTGTGTTAATGTAGTAAATTAACATGTAGCATAATCTGTATTTCCAGTATGCCTAAGATTAGTATCGAATCTCCTTTGTGAGCTCATATTTCCTATTTCTTAAAAATAAGATTTTGGAGGCTAGAGAGATGGCTCAGTTGTTAAGAGCATATAATGTTCTTCTAGAGGACTGGTATTCTGTTTTCAGCTCACAACCACCTGTAATTTCAGCTCTTGGGGATTTAGGTCTCTCTTGGCCTCCACAGTTACCTGTACTCATGTACCAATACACACAGTCACAGATATATATATATATATATATACATAATTAAAAATAAAAAGATACTTAAAAAGTAAGATTTTGGAATTATTTTGTTATTAACTGCTTCAGTTCAATTAATGAATAATTTAGTGTGAATGTGGTTTTTCTAAACAACTTGACAAAAACCAAAAGCATTTCAAAATATATTTAGTGATATCAGCCAGTATGAAAATTCTTATCTTTAAAACAATGAACTATAAAACAGTTTTATAATGTTAAAGATTAAGGTATATAAAGTCTATGGGCCTAATGAACAATGTTGGGCAATTTTTCTAGTATATGTATGTGTGTATTGCATTACTCTCCCTCTGTCTTGTTTTTGAGGGTGGAAGTCTCACTAAACTTCGAGATTGCTCTTTTATGGGGGTAGTCGAGTTGGCCATTGAACTCCCAGGATATTCCTGTCTCCCATGGTGCTCATCATTAGGGTTATAGGCACATGTTTCCATGCTCTTCTTTTTACATGGGGCCTGGGGATACAAACTCGGGTCATTGTGTTTAAACAAGCACTTTACCCAGTAAACCACATTCCCCAGCCCAGGGCATTGTATTTTAGCTGAAAATTGTAAAAGGACTCATTGAGAATGAGAATCAGGCCCAGGGCCTCCAGATTATAGGCAAAGATAATGGTTCTCTAGGCTTCCATGTATGTAGTTGAGAAGACTAAAATCAGCTTCAGGAAGAACTAACTCAGTGTAAAAAAGAATTCACAGATTAAAGACATTTGAAATTCCTGTTTCAGTCATGTCTTCTTATTCTACCCACACAACTTTGTCACTCACTTGGGGAAAGCACAAAGTTGCCCATTGATTATTTTCTGTTAAATATTTGTATTGAATATAGTAAGATTACAATAGCAGGGTAACTTTGGGTATTCACAAATATTGTTTATCATAACAATAAGAAAAAATTAAAAATTTAATCTATAAACAACATTTTGTCCTATTCTAGGTTATCAAACAGGGACTCACTGCTAATTCTTTGCTAGACAGAGGGATGCAACTTTCAGGATCAAGTTCAAAGTAAGAATTTACACTCTTAATTTTTTTATTTTTTAGATATAGGGTCTTACTGTGTTGCCCAGCTTGATCTTGAAGAATTCTGGGGCTAAAGGAATATTCCTGCCTCAGTATTCCAAGTAGCTAAGACTAGATGTGCCTTAAAATTACATTTTAAAAGTTTAGAGTCATATTCTTCTTGATTGTGAGATTAATAGAGTTTATTTTGAGTAATAGCCATTTTGTGATTTAGGCCCTATTTTAAGAGTAAATTACCCCAGCCGGGCAGTGGTGGCGCTCGCCTTTAATCCCAGCACTCGGGAGGCAGAGGCAGGTGGATCTCTGAGTTCGAGACCAGCCTTGTCTACCGAGCGAGTTCCAGGACATGGTCCAAAAAACAATACAGAGAAACCCTGTCTCGGAAAAAAAAAAAAAAAAAAAAAAAAGAATAAATGACCCCAGTAATTTATCTCAAGTAAGTGAATATATGGAAAATATTTTTTGTCGTGATATAATTGGCAACTTTGACAAATTTGCAGTTTAGTATCTCATTTGGCATGGTTTTGAAAAGTGTTTAGATTTGAAATATTAGTCTCCATGAGATTTTTCACTGAAATAAATATGAATTTTTACTTACTTTAAGGAAGCTCAAACTTTCTATTCTTGTTTATATTCTTTTAAATACATATTTTCTGATTAAACTGTATAGCACACCATATACTCCACTAGACAAGAAAAATGTTGATAATACGGATGATGAAACATTAACAGAGGAGTGGACCCTGGACCAGCCTGTTGCTCAGACCAAGACAACAGCCATTGTTGAAGTAAAAGGAACTGTTGATGTTGTTCTAACTCCACTGGTGGCAGAAGCCTTAGACAGGTATTAACTTTGTCTAAAAATATAGCTACTGCTTTATAAAGAGACTGCTTTTCATGACATAAGTAAATGTGATAGTGTTCATTTAAGAATTTATTAACTAGCTGTTTTGGGTAAAAATAGAAAGATTTTAAAGAGGTCATGTTTCTTTTCAAACTAAGTATTTTGTAATATCATAATAGTTATAATATATTTTGTCTTTTACATTTGGAATAACAAGCAGAAAATGATCAAATTCTTGGGAGGTAATTATTTCATATTCTTTCCAGTTAATTGAAGAGATAAAGGGAAAATAATAGTTATGCTGTTATATGTAAGGCGTATATAGTCTATTGAAGGAGATAAAATGGACACATTTGACAAGGGATGTATATTTAGAATATATAGAATAGAATGCCAAAAATCTATTAGCAAATAAACAATCCAATTAAAAACAGGCAGTAGAGCCAGGCGTTGGTGGTGCACCCCGTTAATCCCAGCACTTGGGAGGCAGAGGCAGGTGGATCTCTGTCAGTTTGAGACCAGCCTGGTCTACAGAGTGCGTTCCAGGACAGGCTCCAAAACAATACAG
Source organism: Mesocricetus auratus (assembly GCF_017639785.1). NCBI lineage: Eukaryota > Metazoa > Chordata > Mammalia > Rodentia > Cricetidae > Mesocricetus > Mesocricetus auratus. The sequence continues at coordinate 26,676,386 of NW_024429195.1, read as the reverse complement.
AGAAACCCTATCTCGAAAAACAAAACAAACAAACAAAATAGTCAGTAGACCTAAGTAGACATTTCTCAGCATTGATGCAGAAATGCCAAAAGTTATTTGAAAAAATTACTAATCACTGGGGAAAGCCAACTAAAACTATAGTGAGATATTACCTCACCCCAGCAACAATGACCATTACAAAGGAAAGGGACTGTTGTACATTGTTTATGGGAATGTAAGTTAATACAGCCCTGTATTGAACTTCTTCACAAAGCAAAAGACAAAATTACCGTGATTCAGCAACCCTATCAGTGGGATATTTGCAAAAGAAATGAAAATAGTATGTTGAAGAAATAGCTTCCTTCTTTGTGCACCAGCACTGTTTACAGTAACTAAGAAATGGAAATGACCCATGTCTACTAACTGACAAAATTTAATACATTGATGCAGTGGAATATTGTTTAGCTATAAGACAGTTAAATCCTGTTATTTGTGACAATATGGGTGGAACTGAAGGTCAATAGGTTAAGTCAAATAAGCCAGGCACAGACAAGCTGTACATGAATAACTTCATGTGGAATCTTAAACAGTTTCATCTCAGAATTTTAATGGTAGAATAGTGATGATGAGTTCAGAAAGAGTCCTTGAGAAAAGAGACAGAGGAATGTTGATTGATTGGTTAGAAGCTCTGATATGCATAGAAGGATTCTTTTTAAAGTTTTCATCTTAAATGACATAATATCCACATGGTACCCAGTTAGTATGTACAATCCTAATGTTTTTATATATCAGCTAAAAATAAATTAAAAAACAAAGTTTCAGATGTCAGTGTAAAATGGAAGTCTGTAGAAAATATTATCCACTATTTGTTTGTGGTGGGGCCAAATGTTCCTGCCCAATTTCAGGGTTTTGGGGGTGATGGTAGCTTTGAAATTTCGTAATGTTTTCCCTGTAGAATTTCTAAAGAGGTAATTTGGGATTTTGTGTTTCAGTATTGAAGAACTGTAAATATTTAGATGGTGGTAAGTTTCATTGATTGTTTGGTAAAATAAGTCATAGTATTAAATGAAATTTTCATTTTTCATTTTCTTTTCTCTTCCATCAGATATATTGAAGCTATGGTTCATTGTGCTAGTACCCGGCACCCAGCTGCAATTGTAGATGATCTTCACACTAAAGTTCTTAGAGAAGCCATCCAAAATAGCAAGACTACCTTCTCAGAAAATGTAAGAAGTTTTTGATTCATGGGCATAGCAAGTTGGGTATTCACCATGTGTTAGAATATCCAAACGTGAATATATTAAATTTTATCAGTAAGTTAAATTGAAGTCTAGCACAAATAACTACTGTGGATTAAGTAGTAGTACTTAAAACTTATAACTATTTTTTCTTTTATTTTGAAAGTAGCTTAGTTCCAAGCCTTTCTAACAAGTCTTGTCCTTAAGTGATGAAAACAAGTTTAAGATTAATTTTATTTTAAATACTCAGAAAGAGCAGTATATGCTCTTAAATGCCAACCATTTCTCCATCCCCATGGTGAACATTTTTTTAGAATTAATATTTTAGTACCTTAAGAACCATAGGTACATATATTTTTAATTTCCTTTTATTTTTATGTTTTTCTTGTTCATCCCAGTGAATTGGATAACCTCCCTATTCTGTGATACCTCTACAGTACTGTCATTCTGGCTGTGACACAAGTTGCTTAGCAGTCACGGTTTAGTGCTCTTTTGATGATTCTCTTTAGATTTTCAAATTTATCTGTATCACATTTAGATTAGTACCAAAGTAGAGGTGAAAGTGAGCCTGAATGTTTCTGGTGAGCCAGTTTGCTACTCATCCTATGTTGGCTTTTCATGTGCTACATTCAGGTAGTTATGGTAGAACAATTTGAAAAAGGAAGTTTGAATTATTCCCAGCCAATGAGGGGCCTGTTGTCAGGAACAAAGTCAGCCTTTAAGACTGCAGAGTTCAGTTTGTCTGAAATTAATAATAGTAATTATGGACTGTTATAAAAGTACAGTATTTCCAGCTTTGTTTCTCTATAGGTGGATTTCATTTTAGTATATAGTAGTTTTTCATACTGGCAAGCTGGTCCTGTAGACTGGGGGAGGGGTAATAATACAATGAATACACATGGTGGTGTGGATGATATAGACCCTATGAAATGTCTGGAGAATAATTTCATTCAATCTTTTCAGTTGTCCCCCAAGCAAGATGTTCGAGGAACAAAAACTGAGCATTCTGTGATAGGAACAACTAACCAGGGACAAATTCAGACAAATGTTGCAACGAAGCAAGATAATGTGACAATTAAAGGTCTTCAGGCTAATGTGAGCATACCAAAGGTAATGTTAAGCTTTTCAGAACCATTTTTCTGATTTAGGAGAGCATATTTAGTTTATTTTACCTTTTACATTTACCAAAGGGAATGTGAGTGAAACAGTTTGCAATATCAAAAGATATATTCCATTCTCTTGATGATGTAATGTACATTTAGTATATTTAAAATAGCTTACTATAGCAGACTGTTAGTAAATACCTAGTAATATGTTTCATATCCAATAAAAGTTTGATTTTGGCTTTTTTTTTGTTTGAGAATTTCATGGATGCATATAGTACATTTTGATCAAATCCTCCCCAATTCCTTCTCCATGAACTCCTCCCCACCCCTCCCTACCCCTTTTCTCTTCCATTTTCATGTGTGTGCTCTTTTTCTAAATTCACTGAGTCAACAATTCTGTCAGTGTGAGCATGCCTATCAGGGGCTACATTCCTGAAGAAAACTGACTCTCCCATGACAGCTATGAATTGTCTCAAGCCCCTCCGATAGGGTTAGGACTTTGTTGAGCCAATATCATGCTGGGATTTTGACTAGTTTGATTTTTCTTGTTGTTGTTTCTTAGTATTATTTTTTTAATTGGAAAAATCTTTTTCACCAGTGTATTTTGATCATTTTTTTTCACTTCCCCAATTTATCCCAGATTGCTCCCCACCACCCTACCTACCCAATTTTATGCTTTTTCCTTCTCTCTTTAAGATATAAAAAAACATATAAAAAAATGGAAATCAAAGTAAACAAGCAAAGTCCAAGAAGTAAAAGAAATGCCTAGCCAAAGCAAAATGAGACAAAAAGTCTATAAATATCGATTGAGTTCGTTTTGTGTTGGTCAACTTCTAGGCATGGAATCTGACCTAAAATGTGATTAATATACCCAGTGAAACTCCATTGAAGAAAACCAGTTTTTCCTTTGCTAGTGGGTATTAGTTGCAGATAGCTTTTTGCTTACGGGTGGGACCTCATATCCCCTTCCCACTCTCAGTGTTAGGATCACATCTGGCTTTAACTTATGATTATTCCTGTAAATGCTGCCACTGTGAGTTCATATTTCCATCAGTCCTGCTGTGTCTGGAAGACCATGTTTCCTTGGGGGGTCAACCATCACCTTTGGCTCTTAAAATCTTTCCACCTCCTCTTTGATCCTTGAGGGGAAGGGTTCATTAAAACTATCCCATTTAGGATGTTGTGCTCCAAAGTTGCATGCTTCTGTGTTAATCACCATCAACTACAAAAAGAAGCTTCTCTGAGAGGGGTTAAGTGAAGCTTTAATCTATGTATATAGCAATATGTCATTAGGAGTCATTTTTCTTTTTGAAGCTCCAATTTATGGGCATAGCAGTATGTCGTTAGAAATCATTTTATTGCTATGTTCCTTTAGCAGAATAATAGTAGTAGGCTTTTTCCATAGTCCCATGACTACTCCTTATCTAGTAGTCTACCTAGTAGTCCTTATCTAGTCTTAGATTCTTGCTCCTTTAACATTATTAGGTCTGGGTTCCATCTCATACAGTGGGCTTCAAATTCAATTAGAAAGTGGTTAGTTGCTCCCGTAACATTTGTGCCATTATTGCAACAGCTCATCTTGCAGGTATTTCATTGGTTGCCTAGAGATATTAATGATTGCAGAGTACCTGCCAAGTATTGTAAATGCTGGGGTTGGCTTGGTCTTACGCAAGTCTTGTTCATGAATATAAATCGTTTGTTAGTTGTGTGCAATGTTTGGTCATATCTAGAAACATAGCTTCATAGCAGTTGTCCACCACTTTTGGCTCTTAAGATTTATCATCCCCTTTTCCCCGTTGATTCCTGAAACTTGCAGATGAGGGTGAGATACAGCTATTCTGTTTCTGAATGAGCGCTCTTATTCTTCACATGTTGACAAGTTTTTGAGTTTCTTTATTTTCACCTGCTACAATAAGAAACATTTCTGTGTTTTTCTTTAAAAGTGTAGTTGACCACACTCCAGTGGGAGAGCACTCATCACAAATATTTGGCCAACAGATTGGTCTTGAAGGTTCTTAAAAAAAAAAAAAGAGAGACACAAAACTAGGTAGGTAGGGAAGGAAAGGATGGATTTGGATTTGGGAAGAGTTGGTGAATGGGAGGAATATGATCAAAACTCACAACTAATAAAAAAGAAACAACTTCTTAATGTGTATTGAAAGATGCACTAATGTATGAGTATGAAGATATATTTAGGGAAAAATTAATACTGTGTCCAGTTAGCAGAACAATATTAGTAGGTTTTCTCCCAGATTCTATGACCTACTCAACCACTGATTCTTGGCTTAGTTAACGATTTCAGGCATGAATTCTGTCATGATCAGTCCTTAAATCCAGTGTGAAAGTGTTGATTGCTCCCTTAACATTTTTGTCACTATTGCACTAGTGGGCGTGTCTTGGCAGGAATTATGACTGTTTTGAGAACTTAGTTTCTTCTTCATTATCCTCAGATATGTCTATGTACTATTATTAGTAGTTTTTTTTATTTGTATTTGTGATTTAAGTATAAATTCTTTAACTTTGCACTTCTGAAATCTGACATTTGTGTGTTAGGTTAACTTATGTTTGTTACAAGCCTCAGTGGAAGAATCACCAGCTACAGTTCCTAGTAGAAGTGTGACTCATGTTTCCCTGGTGGCTTTGTGTTTTGACAGAATTGCTACACAAGTTCGTATGAACAGGTAAGAAGATTTTAATAATTTAAGTCATAATTGTTTTTTGGATATGAAAAGCCTTAATTATCTTAATTGTTTTCAAGAAACACTTAGGTAATGTAATTAATATTGTTTTATTTTAGACAGAGTTTCCTTTTAAACAACTTGATTAAATGTTTTTATTGAACTACATTTTTTAAATGTTAACTATTGTATATTTTTTCTGTTTTTATTAAGAGGTGTGGTTGAAGAGACTTCAAATAATGTAGACCCTAGTAAAACATCAAATTTTGATAGATATGTTCATGCCAGCAAGATGCAGCCTCAGTCATCTGGGTCACTTAGGTCAAATGCTGGAGCAGAGAAAGGCAAAGAAATTGCTGCCAAGTTAAATATCCATCGAGTCCATGGGCAACTTAGAGGTCTTGATACTACAGGTAGGCTTCAAAATACTTGTGTTTCTTTGGCATTTGTGAATGTGAAATTTTCCAAAATAGAACATTTTCCTTTGAATAATGCAGCAATTTGACATTATAATGAAGAGAAAGGTACTTCTACATATGAGGAATTTAACTATTTCTTACTTATCTTTTGTGCAGAATAGAAAGTAAGTTTTAGAGCCCAAATGAGGAATTGCTTCATCTCCTTTGTTTCTGTTTTTCCTTTTAGTTTCTATTTCTTGCTCATACAACAGAGAACATGATATATAGAGCTTTGTTTAAAAAAGAAAATTGTGAACATTTTTAAAAAGAACTAATTGTAATATTAACCTAGATAGATATTTGTTTTTCATATCCCTAATAAACTAAAAAAGTAGAACTGTTATATAGAATTTCAGTGTATGTTGGTTATGTTTTGTTTTTTGGAACTGAATTTATTGTTTGTTAGAAACTTAAAAGATCTTAGAATGTCAGATTGAATTTTTAAAAGTTTGTTTGGTAGTCTTATTTGGGATGACTGTTCCCCCTAAAGCTGTATGTTGAGCATATAACCAATCCCAAATGAACAAATGGTTTTATGAATCTGCTCCCTGTCTTTTGGGTTCTGTGGGTGTCATGATTCCTATCTTGTGTTCTAGGTCAGTGTAATTGCTGTGTCTATCTCAGGGTTTGTCTTAGGGTTTCTATTTCTGTGATGAAATACTGTGATGAAAAAGCCAGTTAGGGAAGAAAAGGTTCATGCTTTACTCTTCCACACCACAGTTCATCATCAAAGTAAGCCAGAACAGGAACTCAAGCAGGTCAAGAACCTGGATGCAGGGGCTGGTGTAGACATGGAGTTCTGCTTACTGGCTTTCTTTTCATGGCTTGCCTACAACCCAATCTTAGGGAGACATTTTCTTAACCCAGGTTCCCTCTTCTCAGATGATGCTTGTGTCAAGCTGGCATAAAAATATCCCGCAAAGGGCTTATTTCATCACCCTGTGTATAAGGTCACAGCATCCAACCTGAGACTTTCCAGTGACTTTTTTTTTTTTTATAACTACCTGCAAACTGTAGTCAGAAAACTGGGGCAAACCACAGTAGTTTGAGTTGTAAAGTGTCTGTAGGTTGCAGTGGTGACCAGTTTGCATTTATGTATAAGCACTGCATTATATAACTTGAAACCCACCACCAAAACAAAAGTTCATTACAAGCAAAGCTCCCATGAATTTCCAAGGTACATTTTCATAAAAATGCAGAACAACGTAAATGCTTATACATAAATTTGAGATTCTCATTCTAATGGCATCTAATAGCTGCAGAGAGATGAGGTAGGTTTCTGGTTTTTGTTTTTGTTTTTTCCAAGACAGGGTTTCTCTGTGTTGCTTTGGAGCCTGTCTTGGCACTGGCTCTGTAGATCAGGCTGGCCTCAAACTCACAGAGATGCACTTGCCTCTGCCTCCTGAGTGCTGGGATTAAAAGCCTGCACCACCACCGCCCCCCTGAGGTAAGTTTCTGAATGTGGTGCTCTGGGCTTTCCATTAGATATGCCTTCATATCTACAGGAGTAGATTACTCATGAAATTAAATGTGGTTGTTTCTCATTTTATACTCATACTTAAAGCTCAAGAGAAATACAAGGAATTAAATAATCATAGAAATTTGCGGAAATGGAGGTACATTTTACTGCATTACATCTATAAGCACTGAGTTTATGGCAATGTCTAATAAACTGCAATTGTATAAAGTGCAGTATAGAGCAGTCTTTTAATAAAAGTTATACTTGCCCAGGAAACAGTGTTTTTACTGAGATCACATAATTGAAATAATTTTGTTGTAAATGATGAAAGTTTATTAAAGTACCTTACCACAAAGCTAGATTATTTAGGAGTTTATTGCCTTTGTTGATTGAATACTCTGATCTTTCAAAAACAAATTGATAAATTCATTGTTAACTCTGGAATTTTCTTTACTTCTTTGTAGATAGCATTTTTTCAAGTGTTTTATTTATTTTTCTGTCTTTGTAGACTACTAAGATACCTTTTTAGGATAACCATTGTGAGTGATTTGTCTTCTCAAATATTAACATCTGGTTTTTTTCTTTAAAAAAAAAGTTCATTGTGCTCTCTCAATAATAGACATCGGGACCTGTGCCATCACTGCCATTCCCTTTGAGAAGTCCAAAGTTTTATTTACTCTTGAAGAATTGGATGAATTTACTTTTGTAGATGAGACAGATCAGCAAGCTATCCCAGATGTAACAAGGATAGGTCCCAGTCAAGAGAAATGGGGCTGGATAATGTTTGAATGTGGACTTGAAAATTTAACTATAAAAGGTAAGCTTTTTTTTTAACCCTGAGTTCTACTTAAGTGGGGACAGTTCAGTCTCACCTTGCTGAAATGTGTTTATTGGTTGTTACTTGTAGCAACCTGAGTCAGTATAATACAGCAAAAATAGTGGTTCCTGGTGTTACCTACAAGAGAGGATATCAATTTCAACTATACCAATGGCATTTCCTTCCACAGTCTGTCCCTCTGTCCCAAACCTTGGGTCCTCACAGAATAGCAGGATTTAGGAATATCCCATGCTTGTCACAGTTAAGATTTTTGCCATTTAAGAAGTAAATATTTCATGCAAATTCTTCATTTGGTGAACACTACCTATTATATAAGACAGGAGGGATGAAATGCGGAGGGTAAGTCTTATGTGGTTATGAATAATACTTTAAAGTAGGAAAGTTTAGTTGTTATAAGACTTTCAGGTTTAGTCTTACATGACTAATAACTTAAAATACTTGTAGCTACCTGTATGTCTACAACTTTCTACCTAGAAAGTCAGTCATACATAACTCTTAGATAAGGGCAAAGAATGGTTAGCGAGGAAAAACATAGCCTTTATGAAATTATATGCAGATACTTCAGAGTACAGCAGTAAAACACATATCTATTCTTTTTCTAATAGATTACTCCCTTCATTTTTATAGGAGGAAGACAGACTGGTGCCGTTTTATATAACAGTTTTGGAATTATGGGTAAGACTAGTGTCACAGAAAGGGGTGGAGTGCTGACATCCAATAATTCTTCTGATTCTCCTACGGGCAGCGGCTACAATACTGATGTGTCTGATGATAACCTTCCGTGTGACCGAACCAGTCCTTCATCTGACATAAATGGAAACTCAGTCTCAGATGAACAAGTTGGTGAATTTCTAATGATACTAATAGTTTGAAATTAGGAAACTGTATATTCAATTCAAAATCAGTTTTTTAGAGCGTATCTCCCTGTCATTTCCTCTTAGAGAGTTGTAACATTTTATTGAATATACTGTACCTAGAGTATAATTCTTGAATAGGTATAGGAATATATACCTATGATTCATATTCCTGCCCATTATAGTATTTAGCATAATACCATGATTATGTTATGCACTTAATAAACATTTGTTAAATAAATGAATTTATATAATTTAAGAAAAAGCTTTATTAATTAGGTTATTATTTTAGAAATCATTTTTATACTTGTTATTGGTGATATTTTATGTACATGAATATTTTTATCAGTATCTGCTTATTTTAGATACCATTTTAAGCGATATCTTATATTCAATTTAGTATTTTTGTTGTAGTAAAATTTAATTGTGATAGATATGGTAACAGCAAGAATATTTAAAGTTCTGTATTGTGGAGAAATTGGGTCACTAACTGCTTGGTGACTTTGGACAATCCAGTTTTTTAGTCTTGTTTTTTGTTTTCAGCTGTAATAGTATAGTAAGTAATGCCATTAACTCTAAAAGTCAATGCCATTGACTCTACAAATTGAAACATATACCATATGTGAAAAACTTAGTGTCTAATACAAGCAAGAATTTAGTGAATGTGTATACACATATACACATAAACAAGAGTAAACAAAAAAAGCTTAAGGAAGTGCCCTTTCATTAAGAAATCGATGTGGGCACCTAGTATTCATGGTTGTACTCACTTCTGAACCCCATTTCTAGAGGATTATTTAGTTTCGTCTCTCTGTATGAGAAACAGATATGATTGTGTGGGTATAGGCATGCTGTCGCCTGCATGTGGAGATGCAGTCAATCTTTGGGTGTCAGGCCTCACTTCTCCCTTGAGACAGGTTTCCTCAGCGCTGTGGAAACCAGGTTGACTGCTCTTGGAGCACCCTGAGATTCTCTTGTCACCACCTCCCATCCCTGTAGGAACACACTGAAATTACAGACATGAGGTTCTTACTGCCTGTATTTGTTTGCTTGTTTGTTTTAATGTGGGTTCTGATGATCCAAACTCAGGTTGTCAGGCTTACTGGGTAAATGCTGTTACTCACCAAGCCATCTCCCCAGCCCCTGGGGATTTATTTTTATTTGGTTCATAATTGTAGAGTTAATCAATTTCCAGAACAGCCTGATGGCTCAGCATATAGAACCAATTGCTACGTGGCATGCTTGGCAACCAAAATTTGGTCTCCTGAACTCTCATAAAAGTAGTAGGAGAAAGCTGATTCTGCAAAGTTGTCCTCTGATCCCCATATTTGTACCATGGTACTCTTACACTCCTACTTACACTTCATGTCCACATTCCCACACAATAATAATAAATGAAATTTTAAGTTAATCAGTTGCCTTATTAGTTCTTTAGAAGTGTTTGGGAGATTGACTTAGAATTTTAATGAAGGGAATGAAGACACATGTGCACTGAACAAGAGTTCTTTTTGAGTGTTCGTTCCCTCTCACCTATTGAAAAACTATACAGAATATTTTTTAAAGATTTATTTATTTTTATTTTATGTTGAAGAGTGTTTTGCCTGTAATGTATCTGTGCACCATGTATATGGCTGGTGCGCACTAAGACCAGAAGACAGTGATGGAACCCTGGAAACTGGAGTGAGGACAGTTCTGAGCCACCTTGTGGGAACTGGAATAGAACCCACCTCCAGCTGGTGCTTTTAACTGCTGAGTCCTCTCCAGCCTCACTTCACAGAATTTTAAGGGCTTTTCTCCTAGATCCTCTCCTCCTTGACGTTTCTAATAATTTATCCAAGTTCTGTGTTCTCTTTTCCTGTGTTCTTATGGAATTGTTTCTCCTCAAATGTAGTTGTTCACTGGCACTAATTTGCTCTTGCATTTGTCTGTTCCCTGACTTACTGCTAGTTCTATTATGTAGTAATACTTTCCCATGCGTCTTTCACAGAAGTCCTGAACCGTGTCACGACATTTCGGCATGGCTTTTAAGTATGCCATGGTCCCAGAAACAATTCAGTCTACAGTCATTTGCTTGACCATGCACATTGCTACAGTAACAAAGCATAAGTCTCCCTCCTTTTTTAAAATGTCAAGTTCTGTGCCTGGGTTATACCTCCTTGAGAAATCAACGTTTCCAGCTTATTATGTTTTGTGAAGCTGCAGATTAAACTCAGGACCTTGTAACATGCTTTGCAAATGCTAGCTCTACCACTTGGCTGCTTCCTCCAGCTATAGAGGTTTCTGTTTGTTTGTTTTTAGAGACAGCCTTGATATGTTGCCTAGACTAGTATTGACCTTCTGGGTTTTTAGAAGATCCTTTTTTGTCAGCCTCCTGTATATTTAGGACTACAGGGTTAGATCTCTTTCCCAAAGAAAAGCACATGGGGTCTGGTAAGATAGCTTAGCAATCAAAGACATTTGCTGCATGGTTGCCAAACCTGTCGAATGGCTTGGGTTTAGATTGCAACAGAAGGCTACTTTGAGCAGTAGCCATAATTCAGGGTTTTATGTAAGGGTTAGTCTGGTAAGCCTGGTGGATGAAAAGGTTTTATGCTTAAAGTGCTATTAAGCCTGTGATCTGAAGATCAATACAATATTAAGTTGTTGGATTTTTTAAAATATAGGATGAAGGAGTTGAATCTGATGATTTGAAAAAAGATCTACCTCTAATGCCACCACCTCCAGATTCATGTAGTATGAAGTTGACCATTAAAGAAATTTGGTTTAGTTTTGCAGCTCCCACCAATGTGAGATCGCCTACGCATGCATTTTCTAGGTAAAAAAAATTCAAAATGTAATTTTGTCCATTGACAGATTGTCTCAGACAGCATACTATTCTGTTTCATTTACTTACTGAAATATTTTCCTGACATATGTAATACTCTGTGAGTGCCAAGGTGGCTATTCTTCCTTTCTTTCTCATTGGATACTTTCTGTAGACATTATAGATTCTCTACTTAGCCCAATTTCTTTCCTATTATTTTAGCTGTATTTACTTGTCTTGCTGTCTTAAAACTTTGGTTTTATTCTTCATTTCAGACATGTTTGCCCTTTTTTCTTTCCAAGTATCCATTTTTATATATATGTTCATAATTTGTTAGTTACCAAAAAGAAAAATATTGCTTGAGTAAAATAATAGTAAATGCTATAGATATAGGAGATTGCTTGAAATATAAAATTTGATCCTATGATTTTTTTTCCTTTATTTTAAAAGGCAGCTGAATCTTTTAAGCACTGCAACTCCAGCTGTTGGTGCCTGGCTGGTTCCCATTGATCAACTCAAGTCATCCTTAAACAAATTAGAGACTGAGGGAACCTTGAGAATTTGTGCTGTTATGGGATGCATAATGACAGAAGCATTAGAGGTGTGTCTTTTAATCACATAAGGTATCAAACATGCTTGGTTACTGAAAATGATTCACTACTATAGTAGATATCAGACGATACCAGATCTACAAGTCCTTAATTACTAGATATCTTTGATTATAAGATCTCTTATACATATAATTGTAAGTCTTTTTATTCTTGTTTGGCTTTCAGAATAAAAGTGTACATTTTCCTCTAAGAAGTAAATACAATAGACTTACAAAAGTTGCTCGCTTTCTCCAAGAAAATCCTTCATGTTTACTATGTAATATTCTACACCACTACCTCCACCAAGCAAATTACTCCATCATTGATGATGCCACAATGGTTAGTACTAGATTTTTGTTGTTGTTTGAGACAGGCTTTCTTTGTGTAGCTCCTGGAACTTGCTTTTATAGACCAGGCTGGCCTCAAACTCACAGAGATCCCTTGTCTCTGCCTCCTGAGTTCTGGGGTTGCTGAGATTAAAGGCGTGCACCACCACACCTGATTGATAAGTACTAACTTTAAGGAAGCTACTATGTGTAGCAATAGTACTGATGGACAGGTCGTGAAATTTGGTTAGAGATACATGTTAGTAGATAGGTGTTAGTATAAGCTGTCAACATGGATAAGATTTTTCAGCATGACAGGCTAAATGAGAAATGGTCAAAGATAGAATTCTGAAAAAAATACCAAACTTCAAGAAGTTTAGAGAGGTTGTATGACACAAGACTGAGTGTTAAGAAGGGAAGTAGAGAGATAGAACTGAGACAGTTGCATCCTAGAAGCTAAAAGCATAAGTTTCAAGCCAGGAAATAATCCCTAAAGTTAATGATTTAATAAAATAAAGAGTAGTTTATCATAGAGGGAGACCATATAAGTGTACAACAAATTCTTGCCCCTAGAATAGCAAATACCACATCCTGATTGAGATTTTAGAAGTTCAAGAACATTCCTTGTCTTCTCCAGGCTTCTGGGTAGTAGAGCATATGCAACACTATTTAACCAAATTAGGCACTTATGTGTTAGTACTATTAATGGCCAGAAAAGAAAAGAATCTATGATAAGTGATGAATTTTAAAAAGATGTTTATATCTAAGACTGAAATCGCACTTTCTACTTTCTGAGAATTGAAGACGAAGTTGTATAGTTTTAGCCTGACATACCCATCCTAGTTGTGGTCTGAGAAGCTAGAACAGAGAGACTTGAGGCACTACCCTGAGGGGATGGTCTACAAGATGTGAAAGGAAGAGGTTTGTTTTTCTCGTAATCATCTTCATTGTTAACTTTAAAGATAGTTACAAATTCCCTTATACCCAGCATGAAATTTGCAGCAATTCCTTTTAACACTTAAAAGTAGAGACATATGAGAGATTGCTAATCTTTGCAGTGAATAATTTTATATCTTCTCAGCTTAATAAATCATCTAAATAGCTCAAAAGAAATTTTGAATTTTCATTTGGGCCAAGAATATAAAGTCTATTAAATGATTCTTTAAAAAAAAAAGAAAACAACAAAAGCTTTATACCCAGTGTTTATTTAATTTCATGTTCATGTGAAGCAGCCATCATGCTTTATGACAAAATTATGCAGTGCTTATATTTATAGTCTGGGTTCTGTATCAGTCTATTTTCTGTTACTATACTCAAATACCTGGGGCTAGTAATTTATGAACAAAAGATGTTTCTTCAGTTTTCAAGTTCCCAGAGCATAGCACTGACATCAGTGCTCTCTTGGCAGTGGCTTCATGGTGTGCACATGAGTGAGAGGGGTGGGGCGGGGCAAAGGATCACATGCCAGGACAGGAAGCCAGAAGCTGGTGAGTTCAAGGCCTTGCTCTTTAATAACAGCCTATATAGTGAGTACAGGTCTCGCCAGTACTGCTGTGATGAAGTCTAAGACCACTGTCTTCAGTGATCTCCACTGTAAGTTTTTCATTGTTATTGCAGAGTGATGGGCTTCCTGCCTTGGTAACTCTAAAGAAAGGCTTAGTTGCTTTGGCAAGGCAGTGGATGAAGTTCATTGTGGTGACACCTGCCTTTAAAGGTGTTAGCCTACACCGACCAGCTCAGCCACTGAAACCTCCAGCTGCTGTGGACCAGGAGCATGAAGATGGACTTGGCCTGGATAATGGAGGTGGTCTTCAAAGTGATACCAGTGCTGATGGTGCAGAATTTGAGTTTGATGCAGGTAACTTAAGATTAGGGTACTGTTCTACTTTTCTTTCCTCAGTATAATCACTGTGGTTTTTTGTTTTTGTTTGTGTGGGGCAGGGTGTTGAGTATGTGCATCTTGTAAGAATAGCTTCATATTAATAATATGCCTCTTTAAAAGATACCAATCACCAGGCAGTGGTGGCACATACCTTTGATCCCAGCACTTGGGAGGTACAGGCAGGCGAATCTCCTGATCTACAAAGCGAGTTCCAGGAAAGGCTCCAAAGATACACAGAGAAACCCTGTCTTGAACTCCCCCTCTCATAAATGATACCAATTAAGACCTTTTTCCTGTAATAAATGATTAATAGAAGCAAATCCTAGCTGTTTCATAATTGGTCACATGGTATTCAATAATTTTTGTCTCAAATTTGATAATGCTGTTGTTTAACGATATAGTTATGAATTTTATAAATTCACAATGACTTTGGAATCTTTTATTGAACAAATTCATAATTTATCTTTGTGAGCTACAGTAGACTGATGTTCTGACCAGTAGAGACAACTTTTATAGCAAATTCATCAATATAACCTGCCTTTTAATACTGTATTTGCCCCATTTATCTGTTTTTAAAGTTTTGTCTTATCACCTGTTACATATATTTGATCTTTAAGTAAATTTGGAAGCCTGAGCTGGGCATATAATTCTGTAAATAAAGTGTGCTGCATCTGAACAAGGTGGATGTTTTTGAAATGTATTGTTTGTACTTTAACTTTTGCCAAAGGTTACTTTTTTATTATGTCTTTCAGTGTTTTGAAAAAGAATTTAAAAGTAGAGGAAAGAGATAGTTAAAATTAGAGCTTTCAACACATTTATATAGCTTAACATTTAAATTTTTACTTTTAATAAATACATTATAAAAAGTAGCCTGTATTTTATTGTTTATTATCCAGAATTTATTATGTACAGAGATTGAATTAGTTCAGTGGCTTTCCCTTCTAATTAACTCCTGGCACCTGCATTCATTTGTGGCATTCTGCATATTCTAGAGGGTGATTGAATTGGTTTTTGGTCACTGTATTGGTGGATTGTTTAAACTCAGATTAAGTTTGGAAAGTAAGAAACAAAAATATAAAAATCAGATACTTTTTTTCAGCTTGTAAAAATGGATTGTAGTTATACAGACCAAAATGTTGGTTGGTTTTTCAAGAAAATGTATGGTCATAAAGCTTAGTCTTTTTTTTTTTTTTTTTTTTTTTAACCATTTTAGCCACAGTCAGTGAACACACAATGCTTCTAGAAGGAACAGCTAACCGGCCACCACCTGGAAGCTCTGGACCTGTCACTGGAGCTGAAATAATGAGGAAGCTTTCTAAAACTCACACCCATAGTGACTCTGCATTAAAAATAAAGGTATAGTATTGCTAGTTTTGATTATGGAGTTTAAACTTAGCAGTGCCAACCTATTGTTTTAATTTCAGTATTAAATATATTGGATGTCTACTCTAAATATTCCAATAGTTTATGTTAAAATTAATTTGGTTAGTACTTTCAGTGTATTTCCATGAAAATTATATCATCAATGTTTAATACTTTTAAAGACTTTACTAAACCTTTATGTTCTTTTTATCTTATTGAATATTATATGCAATAAAATTCAGAATTAAAAATGTTGATAATCTTGTAATTTCAGTTTTAGTGAGAAGCCTTTCCAGCTGTATATTACTGATGCAAAGCTTAGGTTGGGTTTTTGCAAGTTACGATCTTAACTTACACTCCATTGTCTTAAGAAGTTTAAAGAATGTTTAACAAATGGGACAGTATATCCTGGTGCGTAGACTGGCATATGGAGTAACTTCCTTATTTCAGTCCTACTCTGTAACGTGAAAAGTTTCTGACTGAATTGTGTATTCATATTTGTAAGGTAGGGATTTTCACAGCATCCTATTTGGAGTACTGGAGAAATAACTGAGTTAAGACATATTAACTGTGTCTGATACTTTGTATTGTTTTTGTTTTTTGGGTTTTTCCTTTGTTTGTTTGTTTTTTGGTGTTTTGTTTTGTTAGTTTGCTTTTACAAGGACTGAAAATGCTACTTAGTAATTTGACATTCACTCAGAGTCTGCATGTAGACTTACAGTGACACTCAGAATAATTTTGACATTAAAATATTAAACATCTAAATAAAAATTATAAATAAACATGAAAAAGGGCTCCCAAATAAACTAAACAACAAGTCTTTTCCTAACCACTAAGAAAAAGGCAAAATATTAAAAAGAAAAATTTTAAAAGTGGATAAAGACATAAAAAATGTCACAAATATATATATGTATGTGTGTGTATATATATATATATATGAAGATGATATTTCCATTTTTATCTATAAGATTAGAGTACTAAAATTTTGGTGTTATGTATTATAGGTGAAGATGTAAGAAAATAGTCATTCTCATATAATATTAGAATATGGTTATATGATAAGCCTTGTCCTGGGGAGACACTACACAAATGCCTACTTGCCCCAAATAGAGAACCCATGACAGACCACAGTACAGATACCACCAGAGTCCAACTTGAAGAAGCACTGAATTTTGTTGGGTTACTTACAGTACTGGGAGTGGATGTTTCAATCTGGAAAAAAACAGTTGCACAATAAGTGAATATGGTTGTGACTCTTTTGAAGAACAGTGTGACAATTATATGTGAAAAGTTAAAATCTTTCCATGTCAAGGACTATTCATTTTTGTGATCATAAATGATCAGACAGATCCTACAGCTTTTTTAAAGGCAACACTAAATGGGAAAATATAGGAGATGACATAAAAGAATTAATAAGTTATGTACACTATTATAAATGTATCACAGTCTTTCCAAAAACGGGTTAGGTCTGTGTGCAGCTATGAATGTCACTGGAGTTACATGGATTGGATTTATAGCAGAATATAGGTGTGTATGTGTGTGTGTGTGTGTGTGTGTGTGTGTGTGTGTTTGTGTGTGTGTGTGTTTACTTTTCTACTGCTGTGAAGAACTCCCTGACCAAGGCAACATATAATGAAGGGACCAGACCCTCACCCAGCCCCCTGCTTTTACAGCCGTGATAGGCTGCAGAAAAGATCTAGCAAGGCAAAGGCCCCTGACTCGTCACATGTGTTTAGTTTCAGACTTTCCAACCATGCAAAAGCTGCCTTAGTCACTAGGAGCTCAGATACCCTCCAAGTGGCAAAGAACCAATCAAAGTTAGCTGTTGGGCTTTGGGCATGCTTTACAATAAAAGTGGCATAACAGTGACATGCAGAGCATAGCAACTACCCTGGGTGGTCCTATAAGACAACCAGTTGACCAGTTAACACAGGACAGGTCGCCCATGCTCAGAAGCTCACCATTCCTGAGACTGTTGTGTACTCTTAGACACTCCCCTTGCTCTAAGAAATAAATTCCCCACCTTGCTGTTTTTTGGGTACTTCTCATTCTACCTGCCCTGATGAACGTCCTAAGGGCTCAAGTTAATACAATTAACTCATTAAATAATAAAAGACTCTTTGCTTTTGCATTGGAATGGGTCTCGGTGATTTGGGTGTTCAGAATTTGGGCACAACAATAAAAGAAAGCATTTAAATGGCGACTTACAGTTTTAGAGGATTAGAATCCATGGCCATCATTGTAGAAGCATGGCAGCAAGAAGGCAGGCATGACAATGGAACAGTAGTTGAGAGCTTACATGCTAAGATAACCATGAGGCAGGAAGAAAGAGAGGTAACTGGGAATGGCATATAGGCTTTTGAAACCTACAAGCCACCCCCAACACACTTCCTCCTTCTCCAATAGGGTCACATTTCCTAATCCTTCCCAAAGTATCACACCAACTGCAGAACAAGCATTCAAATGTGAGCATATGGGGGCTATTCTTATTCAAACCGCCACAGTGTATATGCTTTTATCGCACATAAATAATATAGGAAGATAAGAAACTCGAAAAACATTGGGGAAGGCATCTAAAAAAATTAAAACATAGAACTTTCTACTAAAGTTTCTATGTTTTGAAAGTTTTTATTTTGTATACACATTCTCTTTTAAATTAAAATATTTGTGAAAGTGGTAATTTTAAAACATACACAATAATAGATTGATGCATTCTTTGTTATTATTAAAATGCTAGAAGGGTGAGTATTCTCGTTTCTTTTTTGTTGCTATGATACATACTCTCAAAAAGCAACACAGGAGAGGAAAATTGCTTTGTTTGTTTGTTTGTTTTGACTTATATTTCATGTTGTAGTCCATCATTTCAGGAAAGTCAAGACAAGAACTTGAGCACCTAGTCACATCATATTGACCATCAAGAAAGAAGAGAGAATATATGCATCCTGTTTTATACTGTGCAGGACTCCTTGCCTAGGGAGGGTGCCACTTGTAACAGGCCATGTTCCCACATCCATCATCAGTTAAAACAGTCTTCAACAGACATGGCCATAGGCCAACCCAGTTTTCACAATGCCCATTAGATTGTCTTCCCAACTTGGCCGTGTCAAGTTGACAATCAAAACTAAGCAAAGATAGCATAATATCAAGAGTTATGGAGTAGCAGTAAAGCAGATGAATTAAAATATCTTTACTTTTCTCAGTTGTTATTTATTAAACTGATTTTTCTTTGTGAGACAAAGCTAATAAACTACATCAAAAACATACAAGGGATTAAATAAATGAAATATGCATAACACATGTTTAATATGTTGTAAGTACTCACCCTTATCTCCTACAGTGATACGTTTTTTCCCCCCTTCCCCCATCTAAATGAGAACATGTAAAAATGTAGACCTTTCTGCCTTCTGTTAATACTTCAGTGGTCTTTTGTCTGTGTCTCCTGTTCTTACTCAGAAAGCCTCTAGTTTCCTTTCTGTTGATTGTCTATGCTTACCTCCAGTTTAAAAAAAAAAGTACAGGCGAGATTGCCAAATGGCTTTCCTTCTCTAGTTTTGTTGTTATTTTTGCTCTGTTTTTTATGTTTGTTTGTTTGGGTAAAAGTCTTATTTCTCCTTGACTGGCATGGAATTTACTGTGTTGATTATGTTGGCCTTGAACTCATGGCGGTGCTCTTGCCTCAGCCTCCTTTGTGCTGAGATTATGTGTAATGCATTATGCCTTTCCTGGCAGTGATACTTTACTTTTGATGGTGTCAGTCATGTAACAAGTAGATTCTTAGGGGTTTTTTTTTTTGTTTTTTGTTTTTGGTTTTATGAGACAGGGTTTCTCTGTATTGTTTTGGAGGCTGTCGGTCCAGCCTGGCCTCGAACTCACAGAGATTCTTAGTGTTTTAAGGAAACAGTTCTATAAGTTTTGGGGTATCAGTTGCTGGATCAGTCATTATGCAGTGATAAAAATAATTGCTTCTGGCAACTTCTTTAAATAGCCATAAGTATGTTCATACACCTCTATAAACATTCTTCCTCATGATTTGCTTAAGTCTTCATGCTCTGGATACTGGCCCTTTAGGCATTTACCAGCATTTTATTTCCTGTGTTCTGTTGCAAATGCTGTTCTGTGACTCCTGTTCAGCCTTAGAAACTGATTAATGATTCATTAGTAAAATACTTGAAGGGATATACTTAGTATTGTACTATAAAGTTATAGAAAATGCTTTTTTACATTTCAGATTCAACAATCCTAGTAGACACAATAACTGTATTAAAGATAGGATAGCTAGTGGCAATAGCAGCAGTCATAGAGGTTGTAAATATCAGGAGCAATTTTTACATATGTCAGAAAAAAAATCCTGTGTTTGTTTTATAGGGCATTCATCCATATCATTCTCTGAGTTACACTAGTGGAGACACTGCTACAGATTCTCCAGTACATGTTGGACGTGCTGGGATGCCAGTGAAGGAGAGTCCAAGGAAGGAGAGCCTTCTTAGCTATCTGACTGGAAGCTTCCCAAGCCTGCACAACCTTCTGGAAGGCACTCCTCAGAGAAGTAGTGCAGCTGTGAAAAGTAGCTCCCTGACAAGAACAGGTATCTCGCTGCAGTGGATCCAGGTCCCTCTTTTGTGTACACTCACATATACATACACACACAATTAAAAATAAAACATTCTTTCAATCAATTTTCTTTTGTGAAGAATTAGAAAAAGTTTATTATATACTTTGGTTGCATGAGTAATCTTTTTTAGTATACTTTGTTTTTGAGAAAATATTTTTGAAGAAAATTGTAACTTTTTTTATGCCTTTCGTTTTTTGTTTTCAAGTTTAAGTGCTGGCTAATGCCAACCTGCATATGCTGAGGCTGAGGAATATTTAATCACCATGCTATGATAATAAAAATGAGTTCTGTACTAATGTCTTAGAGCCCATAGTCATAACAACTTCATGAAGTGAGAGTTAAAAGTATTTGGAGAGATGGCTCAATAGTTAAGAGCACTAGCTGCTCTTGCAGAGGACCTAAGTTCTGTTCCCAGCACCCACATGGCTGCTGACAACCATCTTAACTCCAGTTCCAATGGATTCTGATGCCCTCTTCTGACTCCCACAGGCACTGCATGCAGTTTGTTCACAGACAATCAGGCAAAACATCTATATGCATAAAATAAAAGTAAAGGAATCTTAAAAAAATATTTGCAAAGACATTTTCATCTGACTTTCTGAAAGTATGTCACATTTTCCTATGTTATAATATATAATAATTTTATTCTAAGTAAACTTTGTTTTCAGGAAATACAGTAGCCACTGACATGTTGTCTGAACATCCTTTGTTATCTGAGCCATCATCTGTGAGTTTTTATAATTGGATGTCAAATGCTGTGGGCAATCGTGGAAGCGTGGTACAGGAATCTCCTGTTACAAAGTCAGGACATAACAGTCTTCCAACAGGTATTCAAATTGTTATTTTTATCTTAACTGTCTTATGTGACACAAACAGTTACAGTGAAATCTGGTTTCTCAGAGGATAATTAAATTGTCAAATGCTTAATTGATATTTGGTTGAAATTGGACTCATTCAGAAAATGGTAAATTATGCTATCACCTGGTATTCTTGCTATATCAAATACAAGATTTAAAGAAATTAAAATTTCCATTTAACGTGGTTGGCTAAACATTCATAACACCAAAGAAAGCAGGTTAAAACACATAAAGTATAGTTGCAGCATGATGTACCTAGAGAATAGAAAATACACTGAATTTGTCTAGCTCTCTCTGAGACATCATAACTATCAATTCATATACTCTTTGAAGTTACTTAACAAATATGTAATCAAATCTATATAAACAGTAAAATAAGATTTCTTTCCCCAAGGAGAGAGATAAATGAGGGCCATTCATTAATTTAAAAAGAATATGCATGTATAGAAAGAAAGCTGGCAGGATGCTCCCCAAGAAAGTGGTGGCTATATCAAGTGTAAGTATATTAACCCTCTTTTTTTCTATTTTTGAAGGTTTTCAAAGTTAGTAAACTTTGGTCCTGATTACTAAAGGCCACTAAAATGAATCTTTAAAATGGCTATCTGAACAATGTGAATTCTTTCCATATAGAAATAATTAAAATGTAAAAAGTAGTTGATTTGTAAGTGCTTACCCAGCTCTTTCTTTTGTTGGTGTGGCCCTTCTCAGTTTTGAAGTGTTCTGATAGCCTCATGCTACGTCTCTGCATTGACCCTTGACTGGAGAAGATAGAAAGAAGGCATCCTGCAGTTCTTAGCATCTTTTCTGGTTCTCATGTCACTGTTCTGAGTGGCTATAGTTTAAATTACAAGAGAACTAGAATGGAGCAGTTCCTCTCTCTCAAGGGTCCATTGTCTGGCAACTTATATGATAAAGGACGTGCCCAGGGAATCCATAGTTCATTTGGTTTTGTTCATCCTCTGGAAAGCCTGGGTGGGATTCTGTTAACTCGATGTTTTTTGCCCTGTTTCATTTGCTTTTCAAAGATTTTTCAAGCCATAAAATTCTACATTTTAGACTGACTGGTTTGAGTACCTGGATAAAGATCATTAATATTTCTTGAATATTTAATTTTAAGTTTTTATTAATAAATTACATCTATAAATTTTCTTATTACATATAATTAGTTTTTCTTTTCCTTATCAGTGGTCTGGTAAGGGGACTACAACAATGTTGTTTTTAAATTTGACTTGTTATACCCTTTTATGATTTCCAAATGAGTCACATTTTACTCTTGAAATTTGCTATTAGGAGTTGCACCCAATCTTCCTACGATACCATCAGCCTCAGATTTCAACACTGTCTTGTCAAGTGATCAGAATACTCTGGATGGGACACATTCTCAGCATAGTACCAGTCAAGATGACGTGGCCGGTGTAGAAGAAGCAAACCAAGGCTTTCCTGCAGTTCAGCTTGCCGATGCACAGGTGAGTTTGCTTGCTTTATTTGATACTGATGTCACCTCCAGCCGTGGAGCTTAGAGCAGGAACCATTAAGCAATAGGCACCTGAAGTTCAAATGAACTCTATTCTGTTCCTGTAGTAAAAAAGCCTTCATGCAGAACAGAAAGAGCCTTTAAAAAATACATTGATTAATTATGAATGCAAATTAACCAATAGGTTATCAAATTGAAAGTCTCAATATAATGTTTTTGTTATGTGTTGAAAATTGATCATAACATGACTAGAAAGTTAAATTTTAAAGCCCACAGTCTTTCATATAAAGTTAAGACTTTATTAAGTGAGCAGTTGGGAGACATTGAATAGAGAAATAAATAATTAACACATGTAGACATAGACGAGTAGTAATGTAAATGAATGAGCAGAAAAAGAAGAGGTGAACTGTTCAAGTAGTTCATACCAGTAACGTGAAACTCTAGGAAAAGTTGTGACTTTGCAAAAGTATAGACTGATTAAAAAAAAAAAGAACGGAAAGGGCATAACTACTCCTAGGCATGGTGGAGGACCAGTTTATAAAAGGGAGAGTATAGCCAGAGTCATGGATATCTGGGAGAGTTCAAAGTGGACATGACTAGCCTGAACTGGGCCATGTGAGGAGAGGAGCAGGGGAACCAGGTGCAGATCCAAGAGGGCAAAGGTACAGAAGGGGCAAGAAACC
Organism: Mesocricetus auratus; assembly: GCF_017639785.1. NCBI lineage: Eukaryota > Metazoa > Chordata > Mammalia > Rodentia > Cricetidae > Mesocricetus > Mesocricetus auratus. Next base: position 26,653,187 of record NW_024429195.1, on the reverse strand, counting down.
AAAATTGCTGGAGTGTATATGCCTTGTGGGGAAGGGCAGCCCAGCCCCTGAGCTGGGGAGTTGGGGGTGGGGCTTGGGAGTAGAGGGCAGGGTGTGACAACTATACCCTGTAACATGTAGGGACTCTGGGACTAGAGCCTAGCAGCCAGGTCTGCTTTGATGTGTTAAATAGGCATCTCAGCCATTTGTCCCAGGGTTTGAGACTTACCATAGACAAATAGTGTGAAATCTTTTGGAATATCTTTAAGTTTGACTGAATAGAAGGCAAACTGGAGTGAGGGACATAGGGATTGAAAACTGTCAGAGTAAAAGAGGCTTGAATGTAAATATGTAATTATAAGGAGTTCAGAAGGTCACACACAGAGAAAAGAAAGAAAGGTTGGGATGGAATGACATTTGTAGAGAAATGAGAGATAATTGATGTTTAAAGCCATTTGTAGAGCTCTTTGGCATAATATGTATTTTTACTCTAAAAGTTTTTGGGAAAGCTGGAAGTTTGTAAATTATTAGCTTCATTTTTTTCTATGTCACATATACCAGATTTACTTACTTTATGTGTTACAGTAGCTTTTAGGACTTTTTAAAAACCTTTTTGGTTCCTGTTTTAAGTTAATTGTGCTCATTAGTATTTGAATCCACTGGGAAAGACAAAGACCTAGACTCAATTCAAATTTAGATTCAATGAATTTATTCTTAACTACTAGCAAAAGGACTATAGCCTTAGAGCCAGAGGGCATGCTGAAGGGGGGTAAGGTAGTTTCAAGGCAGATATCAGAAAGGCATGTATTACAACTATCCATGGAATTGAATCCACAGATGTGCAGTTGGTACTCTGTTGGTTTATTTTTGGTTTTGTTGGTTTTTCGAGACAGGCTTTCTCTGTATTGTTTTGGAGGCTGTCCTGGAACTTGCTCTGTAGACCAGGCTGGCCTCGAACTCACAGAGATCTGCCTGCCTCTGCCTCCCGAGTGCTGGGATTAAAGGCGTGTGCCATCAAAGCCCGGATTTCTATTGTTAGACACATATGTTTGCTTCTGTGACATTGTTAGCTGCGGATTTGACCAGAGTAATGCACTTCTGTAAGCATTTAGAGAAGGAATCTTTAAAATATAAAATAATGTATTTGACTTAACCATGTTAATTGACTGATAATGTCTTACATCCCTCAGTTATTTCTTTCCTGCTATGTAGACAATTTCATCCCTTTCCTATAGGAACAAGCAGATTTTGCAGAAACAAAGGCAGCATTAGTACCTCACAGCCCATTATCTTACTCTTATCTACCAGCCACTAGGATTTCCCAGGTATTCTAGAGCAAAAAAGTCAAAGGCCCTTAAGGGATGCCTGGCTCCTTATTAAGTTTCTCTACCCATCACAGGGGACCTGTGTAAATTATTACTCAGGTCTGAGCACTCTAATGACTGGGATAGAGCAGTTCATTTCTGGACAGGCAAAAACATAGTGCCATCTGATTAGGGCTAGTTGTCTCAGGCCCCACAAGAGATCAGTATGTTATAGATGAGATTAAGAAATCAGGTTTGTAAATATTTAAAAATGTAACAAATAGTATGCAATTAAGAAACAATGGTGGTCCCTCAAAAAACTAAAAACCAAACTACCAAATGCTACAGCACTCCCACTGCTGATATAAAGTAATTTTTTTTCACAGTAGGCTTTTACATCTTCACAAGAGTTGCATGTATTCATAAGTACAAAGAACTAAAATGACCTAGGATGTCTGATAATCTGACTTGAGTCTTACAGGATAATCCTTCCTTTGTTTGTTTGTTTTGACAGGATATAAGCTTCAAGACAATATCAAATCACTAAGGGATGGGTGCAGTGAATTAGAAGGAGCTGGGGACCCACTAAATAGCATTCAAATATAGGACCTGTAGAAGGAAAAAGAAACATACCATAGAGTCAATAGTTAAAGTAGAATGTATTTGCTTCTGTGACATTTAAGTTATCTGGAGTTTGACAAGAGTATTGTACTTCTGTAAGCATTTAGAGAAGGACTCTTTAAGATATATGTACTAAAACATGTTAAATGAATGATATAACCAAGTGGTATCATTTAAAATGGGGTAAATGTTCTTAATATAACATGTAAACTGGTTTTTTATTATTGCAAGAAGTGATAAATTTTTAGTGAACCTTATATATTGGTTTGGGGTTGTTTTGTTTTTGTTTCCATTCCTGGAAATTGGACTCATAGCCTCTCTCATGCTAGGCAAGTGCTCTATTACTGAGCTATAGCCACATCCCCCTTTTGAGATAAGTTCCCAGGCTGGCCTTGAACTCATGCTGTAGCCCAACAGGCTTTGAATTCTCATTGTTTTTGACTAGCTTCTCTATTAGCTGTGATAATAGGCTTGTGCTACAAGACCTGACCTGGTACCCATTTTGTTTTGTTCTAATAGAAACTCACAGGGTATCCATAGAATTTTTAAAAAGCATGAATGCATGCAGATTAAAATATTTTACTCTCAGGGAAGTTATTGGTAATCTTTGTTTTCGTCAAAAAAATTGTGATATCTTGGTTTTGTTTCATTTTGTGGTAATAGATACTATATGCTAGAATAAGAACAGAAGTAAATGATGAACAATTAATTATGTTGATGTGACTGTTTGCTGTCTTCCAGGTTGTTTTTAAACCTCTTTTGAGTCATACTGGAATCCAGTCACAGGACACAATGCCTCTCTGTTACCGGATGTACTTTGGAGAACACCTTTCATTTTCAGGAACTTTGGACTGCCTCAGAGCAGATATTGTGGATTCAGATACTGCTAAAGACAGGAAAGGCAAAAGAGCAAGAAGGTATTTTTCATATTGTATAAGCTTTTATTGAAGAATTATAATAAATGTTAGTAACAATGAGATCATTTCTGTTTAATACATGTAATAATCATTTTTTTAGAAATAATTTGTTGATTTTATTTATGTATGGATCAAGCACTTGATTTTAGGCATTTTTGTAGCATGTATCTAGCAAGCCCTAGATATTCTTAAGTATATCTCTTGATAAATTCACTTAACATTTAAATGCTTTGCTTCAGTAGTGGAGTTTTTATGGTTGTTTGGTTTTAATCTTTGCACTTAGAATTTATTCTTAACTTGCCTTTTGAGTTGACTTAGCAGATTTGTATAGCTATGGGTATATTTGTGTATGTCTGCATGTGCCTGTGTGATTGTATGCATACATGTATTTATAAAGGTGGAGTGTACACATGCACAGAGACTAGAAGAAGGTGTCAGGTGTTCTCTGACGCTTTCTGCCTATTCTTTTGTATTGGTGTCTCTCCTTCTGCTGAGGTTAATATTTTGTTGGCTAGGCTGGAAGCTAGCAAGCCCTAGAAATCCTACTTCCCTAGCCCTTATAACTGGGATTACAGGTGTTCATGGGATGCGTGGCTTGTTAAATGAATGCTGAGGTCTGGATGCCCCTTCTCATGATTGCAAAGCAAGCACTCTTAGTCACTGAGCTACCTCTCTAGCCCCTCAGATGTTATTTTGTATCAGGAATAGAGTAAAATTCATATTGAGAGTATAGCCATCAGAAACAAGTATACAGAAAGACCAAGGTAGCATATTTGCACTAAAGATAGGAGCTATGTGTAGTACTTATGTAGGCAGTTTTGTATCTACTAATAGGTTTGAGTGTTCATTTGTGAAGTTGGAATTTTACTTTGGGTATACTCTTACACCTATAAAATTAGAAAGAAATCCTAAATATGTTGCAAAACATTCTCAGAAATGCCAGTCCTTAACTCACCTTGCTGCTTTGTAGTGACTCCTTTTGTTGGCTCTTCTTCTTTTTGGTCATCCTTATATATTTCAGGCTTTTTGGTTTGTTTGCTTATCTTTCCTCAGATATTTCATATATTTTAGTCTTATGTTTGTTCTAGTGCTTAGTGTCCAGTGTTCCCTTCTGTAACCACATATTATACTATAATGGGACATACTTTTTATTAATAAAAGTTATTATTCAGTAAGGAATTACATGGTCTAGTTATGAACTCATAGTTAACTTAGTTTCTGACTTGTGTGTGTGTGTGGGGGGGTGAGTTTCAAGACAGGGTTTCTTTGTGTAGCTTTGGAATCTGTCCTGGCACTTTCTCCATCGACCAGGCTGACCTCAAATTTCCAGAGATCTGCCTGCCTCTGCCTCCCAAGTGCTGGGACTAAAGGCGTGTGCCACCACTGCCAGGCAGTTTCTGATTTTTTTAAAGTAGAAATATAGTCTCTGTATCATTTGCCCTGTGGCAGTCTACTCACAGTACATATGGAAAAGGAAGAAAAATGCTGCTTTATTTGAGATTTATTGTTATTGTTGATAGAAGTTGAATGGCTTTTAAAATTAAAATGTTTAAAATGACTAATTCTTACACAGAAGTTTTTAAATATGTGAAGGATTTAACAATAATTTTGTGTAAGATTTTAGATATTTTTAGTGTGGTTTTGTTTCAATTAATATTCATTTCCACTTGAACTTGGCAGATAAATAAAATTATAAGTTTGAAAATTCATCATTTAATGTGAGGGGTTGGTTCTATTTGATAGCTTATTAGCTCTAAATTTTCATATTGTTAGGCATGCTGCTGGAAAGCAAGAAAAAAGTTTCCTGATTTTATTGAAACTTTTAGAATTGAAAATGAGTGATTTTGACTTCTTAGTCAATTTAGAGTAAAATTAACAAAACTAAAAGCTATCTGCTAGCTCCTGAAAAAACTAGACTAGTTCAAACACATAATGTGTATGATCTCTTGCTTAATGGTACATTTCACATAGGTGGTTATTATGTTTATAAATGCATAAGAATATTCTATGCAGTTCTCCAAAAAAAGGAAGTAACAGCCTTTTCTTTTCTTTTAAACATTTTAGGCAAGGCCATGTGAATCTTCCCCCACTTGAGTTCAAGCCAGCATTAATGTTGGAAACCTTCAGCATAAGTGCTGTTGTGATGGAAAAGTCTGTGTGTACTCCTCAGAATTCCACCAATGCCCTTTCCTTTCATGATCTCAATAAGCGCTATTATAACACCTTCCATTGCAACTTCACTATTTCCTGTCAGTCAATAAGTCAACATGTGGATATGGCTTTGGTTCGTCTTATCCATCAGTTTAGTACAATGATAGATGACATCAAAGCCACTCAGACAGACATTAAACTTAGTAGATACACAGCTGGATCAGCTTCCCCTACACCTACCTTCAAAACCAGAAAACACCGGGATTTCCGTTCATCTGACTTCAGCCGCAGTTCTAGAGGAAGTCTTAATGGTGGCAACAGAGTAAATAATGCCAAGAACAAACGGGCCAATAATGAGAACAACAAAAAAGAATCCAGAAACAAAAACTCACTGGGAAGGTCTGAAAGAAGAACTTCTAAAGTATCTAGGAAAGGTTCTAAAGATGTGGTGGATCACATGACCATTCATATGGATGACTCTGATTCCATCACAGTGTCAGAGCAAAGTGAGCCATCAGCTGAGTGCTGGCAGAATATGTATAAATTGCTTAACTTTTATTCACTTATCTCGGATCCAACAGGAATATTGGAAAAATCTTCAGAAACATTTGGACCAGCAGGTAACAGACATTTTTATGATTTTAAAATTTCTTTTTAGGAACTTTTTAGGTTAAAAATGATGGTAGGGTGCTCACCTTATTAATGGTGTAAATTATTGAAATGCAGAGAAATTGGTAGTTACCAAGAGGAAAAATAGTGCTGGTATTCAGATATTCTATCAACATACTTCCCATCTTTCCTGACTTCCCTAACATTGAATACTCTTTAAAAGATTCAGACAGACTTAATTTCAAATATCTGGATTAATCATTTACTCCAGAAGATACTAGGGAAGATGTTGAAAAAAAAATTGGTTACATCAGTTAGCTCTAGTTTCGAATTTGAAAACAAGAATGATAGTATTTAGAATGCTTTTTATGTTGCATTTTTCAAATCTCAAACCATATACTTCTGTTTACTAAAAGGTGTTCGGAGTCCTACAGAGCCAACATGTAGAGTTGTGTTTGAGAATGAACAAGACAACAACAGTTTGAGTAAAACACAGAGGAAACGTAGTCTGGTAACCTCTGAACCTCAGCATGTTACTTTAATAGTGTTTGGGATTGGCATGGTGAACCGCACACACCTAGAGGCAGATATTGGTGGGCTGACAATGGAGTCAGAACTGAAGAGGATTCATGGCAGTTTCACTCTTAAGGAAAAAATGAAAGGTATGCAGTTTTTCTAATACTCGAATGCTGCTTTGTTGAAAAGAATGAATGCTACCATGTTGCTGAAATTCCTACTTAGCAGGCTTTCTTCAGAAAATGAGACTTGCCAGAATTCTGCAAGTTATCCAAGATCAATGAGTAGATGAAGCTTTGATAACTAACAGAGGTCTTTGGACACGGACTCATTAATGACTGATGCTGAGTGATACCTATTTACTAGCTTGTCGTTGAATGTCAACTACTAACATGTTTCTGATGTCCAAAAAGTCAAGAAAAAAAAGGAAACTTGTAAAATATGCTTTTCCTTGCTACTACTATAGAAATCTTATAATCTAATACTCATTTTAATACCTTTATAAAAGTTAAGAACTTTATAAAAATTCTATTAGTGGATAGAAAAGTTCTCCTCTAATAATGAAAATGTGCCATTCATCTAAAAATGATCACAGAAAGTATAACATTTGGTTAAATCTAGGAGAACATCTCTTTGGATATGCGCCGTACTTTATCACAAAGAAAATAATTCTACCAGATGTAATCAGTTGTAAAATGTACCCCGGTTTCAGAAATTGTTGCATTGAACAAGGGAAGAAAATTATGAATGACCATATGTTTTTGTTAATTTTATTGTTACCCAACAAATAAATCTAAATTTTGCATTAAATACCCATCTTTACCTGTTTTGTTTCTTATACTGATTACGAAACAAAAGTGAAACACTGATTTTGCATGACAATTTATGTGAGATGAAAGAAAATTAAAGAAAGAATGATTATAAATTGCTGAGAGAAATGCAAATACATTAAGGATGTATACTGCAAATACTTCAGACGGCTATATTGAAGTTAAACTTTCTTTTAACGTTAGTGATTTTAAAATTAACCATTTTTTTTCTTCTGTTTTAATAAACATTAAGAGTTATATTGATACTTTTGGTTAGAATCTGGGAATGGACATTCTCTTTTAAATCAATTGGTTTACATTCCCAAAGTTTAATAGGTTTTTATAAATAGTCTTTAAACTATATTTATTCTTTGGCCTAGCAATTCTAGTTCTCTCAAACCTCAAAAAAAAATCATAATTGTATGAAAATGACTGATGTTAAAGAGCTGATTGTTACTTTTATAGCTCCAAGATTTAGCTGCCACAGATTGTATCATAGTATTTATTTAATTGAAAAAATTTATTTAATTGAAAATCAAGCAAAATGACATGTTTATTTTACTTAATTTCGTAAGTAATAAATATATTAAAATCATAGGAATTACATGAACCAAGCATAGTAGTTTATTTGATTTCTTTTTTTCTTTCAAAGTACACCTGTGGTATAAGGCATTTAATGCCAATAAATTATTTAATTCATCAAGGCATGTTAAAGTTCAATTTTTGCATAATTCTAGTTTTCATGTATACTCTATGCATTTATGAATACAAGAAAGTAAGCTGAGGAAATTTTCTTAAGGCAGTTTGATAATAATTGAACACATTTTATTATAATTTACAATTATTTGTCACCAAGTATATTGCAAATAAAGTGATTTTAATATAAGACAAAATGAGTTCATTTCCAGAATTCAAATTACTTTTCTTCTCATATTTAAGATGTTTTACATCAAAAGATGACTGAGACGTGTGCTACTGCTCACATTGGTGGGGTTAATATTGTGCTACTTGAAGGGATCACACCAAATATACAGTAAGTGTGTTTACTTTTACTGTTTTCTTGCACTTCTTTGTTACAGTTTATAGAACACTAAGAACTCCTTGAATGAACTCATACTTGGTGAATTTTAAGATTTTGTACTGTGTTTCTAGATACTGTTATTAAGAATATCACATGATAGGATAAGGACAATTTGGCTGCAAAATCTGACACCCATTAATCACCAGGTTTGATTTGGATGATCTTTCTGGTTAAGCTGGTTTCCCCTTCCTCTGTCACTGCCAATAGAGGAGGACCAGTTTTTGGTCAGGGGTATAAGGGTAGCTGTGCTCCTCTGCTAGAATCTCCAAACAAGCTCCCAAAAATATCACCTAATGAAACATTTTTGAAAAAAATAATTGATTTTGCTACCCCTTTCTACTCTAAATTTACCTCTGTTTAAAAATAAGAAACAAAGAAAAGAAAAACCTAGTTTTTAGTACTTAGTGATTTTTAATGTTATTTTGTCTTATAGGAAAAATGATCACAGTACAAATTTCTGTTTAGCATGTAGGTTGTAAATTTTCTTGTAATTTAAATAGTTAATTAAAATTACAAGAATACAAACTCTTTTATATTAAGTAATCATCACATTTAAGTAATGATTTTAATTAAGTAATAATTACTCATATTCACCTGGACTTTGTCATTTTGCATTTAACAAACTTAACAGTAAAGCCTGTATTACTATATAAATCTGTATTACTATATAAATTAAGCCTTTTAAAAATAGCTTTATTAAGCTGGTATGGTAGCTCACACCTGTAATTCTAGGACTTGGGAGGCTGAGACAGGATAGTTACCACAAATTAGAGGCCAGTTTTGGCTATATATTGTGTCCCAGGCTACCCTGGATTATATGAAAACCTGTTTAAAGAAAAAGACAACAACAAAAACCTATAGTATTATATTTTAACTCCTCTTTGTTCTACTTTTTTTTCCCTGCAAGTTCTGTTCTTGGGTCTGTTAAGAATTATTCTCATATTGGTAACATTTACTTATGGTATGTAGACACTTGTCTATGAAGAATGCATTTAACCATATGACATTGTTTATGTCTTTGCCAGTATTTGCCTTAACTTCTAATTTATTTTTGGTGGATCAGTTTTGTGTTATAACTAAAAATGTTTTAATAGTTAAGGTCATATATTGAGAATTTGTTCTTCTTTGATGGCATAACTAATGTTATGCTAATATTGTCCTGCATTATAACCCTTAGTCTAGATACCACTAAACAGAAGACTTGGCTCCTACTGTAAAACTTATTAATAGATCAACCAGAAAAAAATGATCAGTTACAGTCATAGTCACAGGGTTTTAGGAAATTGGTTAATGCAAAACCTGTCTTGGACAACATTTTAAATAGATATCAATAAACAGATCAGCTCCTAGTAGAGGAGATCTCTTGCCCAAGTAGTTTAGACCTGTTACCTGTTACATTGGCAGTTTATTTCATAGGAGTTTTCCAGGGCCCAGATCCCATTTACTAAGCAGTCTTTCAAAAAAAAAAAAAAAAGACCAGGAAATTCCCATGGTTAAAATAGATTTCTCTCTATTGTTGAAGAGCAGCAGATGTCATATTTACTTGTATTATGAAACTCCTACTATGTATCGGCCAGGAACTAATTATCAGTTCATTTACTTAATCTTCACTGCAATTCTGTGAGCAGAGGTGATTTTTTTTTTTTTTTTTAATGAGACAGGGTTTCTTTGTATTGTTTTGGAGGCTGTGGGTCCAGCCTGGCCTCGAACTCACAGAGATCCGCCTGCCTCTGCCTCCTGAGTACTGGGATTAAAGGCGTGCGCCACCACCGCCCGGCCCGAGCAGAGGTGATTTTATCTCCACTTTTAACTGCAATTTAGAAAGATGAAACTATCGGCATAAACTTTAAAATGGTCCAGTCAGAAGAGCGCAGAGCTGCCCTGCTCCCATCTCCTTGCTCATGTGCAGCAAGTCATCTCAGCACACTTCACAAGCGTTCAGTGACTCTGAGCCGTGCTTATGTCAGCCTCTTCCTAAAGCAAGCCAGATTCCCTTAGATGTCCCCAGTGCTAGCTTTATCTTGGGTTTCCTTGTCTGTACTGCCTCTCGAGAATGCCTTCAGTCTCTTGAGCTTGTAAAACTTAACATTTATAAAGTGAGATTTTAAAAATGTAGAGTTGGTATTTCTTATTTTTCTCATACCAGTTTTATTTGATATATAGAAGTTACTGATTTGTTACTGCCAACCTATTAAGACTTTTTGTTGACAGTTTTTGGATTTATTCTTCAGCATTTCATTTTCAACTGCAATTGAAAGAAAATAGAATGAAGAAAAGTAGTTTCAAATGTAATTTGAAGAAAAAAATTTATGAGCTGGACGTTAGTAAAGTTTCCTGATAAGCAGTCATGTTGTAACTAACTTACATATGAATGCTGATTTGCCTCCTTTTTGTTTTCCTGCTTTCTCTTGAATCTGCATCTGTAGATTGGAGGATTTTCCTACATCTCCTACAAGTACAGCCAAACAAGAGTTTCTGTATGTCATACTATTTATCATGGCTTGCAATTAATATCATATTGTGTGTCTATATTATCTTCATGGGATGTGTATAGTTACCATTTCAAAGCTATACCATAAACACCAGTAGATTAAGACATGTTACTAGTCAATCATAGCCTAAGTGAGGGCTGTCTCTAGGACAGACTTTGTTTTAGTGTGTGTCGCTTGTGCTTCTGTAAACATGCTATTGTTTGTTACTATGACAGAAACCAAAAAAGTTCACTTGGTGAGTTTTTGTCAATTGCAATGTAATTTTTAAAAACTAACAATACATTTGCATGTTTCAGCTTTATAATTTTGTTTTTAATGGGAAGATTTTAATTCCTGATTGTCAAGTTTTATCTATGGCTTTTGCTATATATGCATTTATGTTTTGAGATCTTAAGTTAAACCATTGTGTATATGATATTTTGTTTGCAGTCAGTTGTACTTGAGGTATATCTATGTTCACCAGATGAGTCTGTCACCATGTCACATTAACATTTTGCTTAGTATTAGTTATGTCTCTGGACATTTTTAAATAAAATTTAAACATATTAACTAGGTTGGTGATCTCTATATTATGCTTCCTGATAGTAACATTATCATATTTTATGAAATGTGTTTTATTATTGATAATAAGCCATAGATAAAACATCATCAGTTAAAAGTCATTTGTTGAGATTATTATGTTCTATTTTACTTCATGGGCCAACTAAAAGTATTAAAAATTGGATAAAAAGTATCTTTTATGTCTCTTGCTTTTACAGAAAAAACATAAACAGAACCACATTTTTAATTCCACTCAGACAGTACCTAGAGATTTTTTTCTTTTTATTCACTTTCTCTGGATATTTAGCAAAAATAAAAAGTCAGTATTGGCTTTAGAAAGAATGCTTTTAGTGGCCAGTGATCATATCTGTGGTGAAATTACTTATGGGCTTGGATATTATGTACTGGGAAAGCCCCAAGAAGACAGTAATGGAAAAGTTAAAGGTGGTCTTTGTTGTGATAACATCACATTAAGCCGCCCTATTCCATTCTCAGATTTTCTACTGAGAGATAATCATGTGTAACACAGTTGCCAAGTGTGAAAGATGTCCTGACATTAATCATTAACTAAATAGCATATAGTCAGCACAGGCCATATTATGTAAATCAATATCTTCCACTTTGGAGCCAGTTCAGGGAGGCAAGGCCTGGAGGGAGTTTGGGATTGAGATAGAACTACTAGATTGATGTGAGGCTGGTAAAATTACAGTTGAGCAGGACAGATCTTCAAGTCTGTGACTAAAAATTTTCACTGATCACCTTGGTAGAGTCTGCAGTCTCAATTATCCCTATGAGCTTTCTTTTCTAAATTTTGGTTTAAATCGAGAATTAGGTTTTGCATATTTGCTTATGAAATCTTAAGTGATATTAGGTATAGGCTACTACACGTTTTAAAGGTATATGAAAAATAATGAAGATACTGATTTTTTTCAACTTACACTTTTACTATATGGTAAAAAACTAATAAAAGTTCAGTGCACATTGAGCAAAGCTGCTGCTCTTAGATAACCATCATGATAACAGCATGATGATCATGCTCTGATCAAATTAAACTAGAAGATGTAAAGGATATTCTTGTCATCCTTGAAAGAGATGTAGAAACCTGAACTATAAATTAGTTTATAGGTTGTTAATATGAGTCATCTATGCAGTTTTGTTACATTGAAGAGAGTTACCACTTAGTTTAAGCTACACATTATGTATACCCCAAGTTTTATTCAAGGAAGAAATGGTCAAGATCTCTCTAGTAAGTGACTAAAAGTCTGTAGCTTGCTTAGTATGCCCACTGTATATATGAAAAGTTCATGGCAGATGTCCAGAAAGACTGACTAAAAGGTTCATTGGTAACACAGTTTACAGAGTTCTGCCAGGTATACTGAAAGTCCTGACCTCGGCTTCCTTCATGTTTCTTCACACCAGAGCCCATGCCCACTTCCTTTCCTGAGTTCAAGCAGCAGGCCGCCTGCCTTTGATTTCTTCTAACAAGATGGTTGTTAGAATAATTTATTTGTTCTTTGATTACATTTTAGAAGTACAACAAGTTTATTTTTTCTTTTTATATTCAGTGTCTATCTCTTTTTTAGATCCCAAAAGTAAATTGGAGGAAAAAGGATGGTTGAGTGAGAAAAACAACAAAGTGGGATTGTGTGTGTGTGTGTAATGATATGTTAATGTTTGTGCTTTTGCTTACATGTTAGTATATACTAAAGAAATAATAGAATTTTCTATTCAGTATAAAATAAGTATATTTTAATATCTTTTACACTAACTTTTCAGACTATTTTGAGACATGAATGATCTCATTCTAACTCATCAAATATGAGTTTATGGTGTTCTTGGTATTTTTTTCAAAATTTTCATTTGGCTGTATTCTAATAGTCTTCTTCCTCTGTTGCTAGGACTGTGGTGAAATGTAGTATTGCTAAGTCCCAAGCCCTGTACAGTGCCCAGCGAGGGCTAAAGACAAACAACGCTGCAGTATTCAAAGTAGGAGCTATCAGCATCAACATCCCTCAGCATCCTGCTACCTTACACAGCATGATGGTTCGAAGTTCTCACCAACTATCCAAACAAATCTCAGACCTTATTAGACAGCCTTCCACAGCGTGAGTTATTTTATTCTGCATATATTCTGTGGCTATACAATAAAATAGACCTTTTATTTTTCCTATGATAACAGATTTGTAGGAAAATGAGCAGTTACTATAAATATTCACTGTCACAGTTATGGGGCTGGTGGAGAGTATTCAAATGACATTATGGGAGAATCATAGTGCATACATATCATTATAGTGTTATATCACAATACCCATGTCATTTCCCCATACTGAATAGGCATCATAAGCATATAGTTTAAGAGATCCTAGAGATTTTTATTGGCACCACAAGAAATACCAATAAAAAGCAAATTAATGAATTCTAGAACTATCAATCCTTGTTTAGTTTTAAGAAATTGCAGTGGTCATTTATAGCATGCATGATTTTTGTATATTCCTTTATTATGAAATTGCTATTTATGATTGAAGATAGCCTACAATGCCATATAGCATTTTAAAAGGCAGTAAAATTGGACCATTTCACAGTTAATTTTGTTTGTTTGTTTGTTTTTGTTTTTAGAGATGGAGTTTCTCTGTAAGATAGTCCTGACTGTCCTGGCACTCACTTTGTAGACCAGGCTGGCCTCAAACTCACAGAGATCCACTTGCCTCTGCCTCCCAAGTGCTGGGATGAAAGGCGTGCACCACCAATGCCTGGCTTCACTATTAACTTTTATTACCTGTGCATTTTACCCCATTCATAGCATCAGCTTTTCTAAACTGCGTGCGTGTCTGCGCATGCACTAAAGTTTCTCTGTGTGTATGTTTTTCCACAGATGTATATGTTTGCACATGCATGCTTACTATTGTCTATTCTGTAAGTGGTGAAATAATGTATTTTTTGATAGTCTCAGAAATCAATGACTTTTATTCTTTACTTTTTTTACATAGGTCTTTAGTTTTCATATTAATAAAATACAACACATTATTACTGTTTACTAGATCATTATTTTTAGCTATTTTTTCACTGACAAATCCAGTAATTTTATTCAATAAAGTAGTGGATGCTAATAGTTTTATTGGGGGGTATGTGTTTTGATTTATAGCCCACAGCCTATGAAAGAAGATATTGCAACCCCACTGCCTTCTGAAAAAACTCCAACAAGTGTTAATCAAACTCCTATTGAAACAAATGAATTTCCTCAACTCCCAGAAGGCTTAGAGAAGAAGCCTATTGTTCTCAAATTTAGTGCCATGTTAGATGGCATAGCCATAGGAGCAGCACTCTTACCATCACTGAAAGCAGAGTACAAGATGGGGAGAATGAGAAGCCATGGAATGACAGGTAACATGGAATTTTGAGTCTAACCACATAAAACTGATGGTAACTTTGAAAAGGAAGTAGTATTTTGATGAAAAGGTAAAGTTATTAAAAATATAATATTAATAAAATATAATTAGCCAGGCATGCTGTTGCACCCTTTAATCTCAGCACTAGAGAATTAGAGACAAGAGGATCTCTGTGTGAGACCAGCCTGGTCTGTGTAGTAAGTTCAGAGGTACATAGTGAGAGAGACGTTCTCAAAAAGAAAAAAAAAAAAAACCAGAAATTAATCTTGATCATTTAAATTTCAATAATGGTGTTCTTTTATAAATTATATTTCATTTTTGATTACAATGTATTTTGATCTTACCCACGCCCTCATCCCCAACTTCTCCCAGATACCTCCAAATCACCCTTTAACATCTTACCTTCTTTTTCCCCTCTTTATAAAATGTTTAATCTTCTTTGTTGTTTTTGCCTTCTTTTAATTCCAGTTTTTAAGGTCTAACATTTTGCTAATGAGTCTGCTGTATGTTTTTCTTAGGTTTCCTTTGTCATTTTAACAAAAGGGATTTATTTTCTTACTGTGCTATGAAATTTCTGTAAAGAATAATTGGTGACTATATACTTCTATGTCTGTTGAAATAAAAATGTCTTCCTTTTTTCTCGTTTTACCATGATAAATTACATTAACTTTTAAAGCATTAATCTATTCCAACACAGCTATGTTACATTAAGGATATCTATATTACTACTGCTTACATATCAGAGTTTGTATATTAAGAGAGTTTCCTGAACTTTTCAGCCTTCATATTACCAGAAACCGAAGCACTCTAAGGTGCATTTTTCAATTTGGCTAAGTTAGAAAGCATGAGCTTTCAACTATCAGAGCCCAGTCCTGTCAGTTCATTGGCTGATTTGCTCATGTATTCATGTCATCTGGAATCCATGGGTTAATAAAAATAGCAAGCCAGATAGACAATATAGAACTGAAAAAGTAGAAATATTTAAGAACAGCGTGAATACCTTGTTAAATATCCATACAGGTAAGAACCCAGAATTCTGTAAATGAAGTCAAAGGACAAAACAAGTAAAAGAAAGACACAATCTCGATTTCAGATATGTGATAATTGAGGTCTAGGGTTGCTTTGATCTGAATAATTTTTTTTTTAGTGATGCTGGCAAGAGAGGTATTTGGAGACAGACCCTACCTACCTCTTGCAGCTTGCAGGAACTAGTGAAAGATATACTTGGTTGTAGCAGTTGTATAAGAGGAGCTCATTGTAGTCAAGACCTTTATGGCCATCTCAAAGATGCTGCAGTTGGAGAATGACATTCTTCTGTTTATGAAAGGAACATTGCCTGTGTCCTGAGCAATGATAGAGTTGTTGGCAATACAGCTTCTACAAATTCTCTGCCACAGAGGAGAAGACTTAAACATTCAAAACAATATTTAACTAAAATTTGTAGCTTATTATTTGGCCTCTTGATAGTTATTAAGATTAAAGGAATTTGTGCTTAAAATTTCAGAATTTGAGACTTATTTTTAGCTTGAGTTGTTATAGTATAGCTCCTCTACATGAAGGGTAATGTTTTCTGTTCTCCATTCTGTGATGTACAGAATCTGCAAGTATCTCTGCATCCTATACAGTGCTAGGTACACAATAGGCTTCATAAATATTGTTGGCGTAATAGTACTTGCTATTAAGTACTGTTCTTTAATAAAGACTAATTCTTTAAAGTGAGTGTACTTGTTTAAAGACAGGGAATATCTTATAAGTAAATTTTAAATATTGTTTTTATGTATATCAACATAAATTGTGGAATGACAAAACATTTTTCTTAGATACTGTTTTTGTAAAAGTGAAAATATTAATACAAACTTGTATGACTATAATGTCCCTTACTTCTTACAGGTGCACAGACAAGGTTTACATTTGAGTTACCAAATCACAGATTGCGTTTTACTTCAAAAGTTTCTGCAACAGATATGTCAACTATCCCTCCTTCTGCAAGTCTGAACCTTCCACCTGTTACCATGTCAGGGAAATATATCATGGAAGAGCATGATAGTTACTCAGATCAAGTATGGAGTATAGATGAACTGCCTTCTAAACAAGGCTACTATTTACAAGGCAATTATCTACGTTGTGTGGCAGAAGTAAGTTTACTTTCAAAGTTACTTTTTTGCAATTGACAAGTTTTAAAGATTTAGATACCAAAATATGTAGTGATCCAAATTTGAAGGATAAATGTTAAATTATATTTGTTCCTACAGAAGACTACTGAATTTTCAGAGAATTGGCATATGTCTGTTTCTGCCTGTACTCTACCCCAGGTGTTTTATTGAAACATGTTTTTTGAAGCAATATACTTGCCATCTATTAATTTATATTTTATATGTTAACTTTCAAGTCCATCATGGCAATATTTTTATGGCTTATTTGATTATAAAAAGAGAATAATAGCTAACATCAAGAGCTTTATATGTTTACTTCTATGGTCCTTTAACTTTGAGGTAAACATACCTGTTTTTTTTCTAAGTAAGGAACAAAACTTATATTTAATACAGTTATATGACTTAAAACATAATTATTAGTCATGATCTATAGGTCATATGGAAAGATAAATTAACAAACTCATTTATTTTGTGTATCCATGGGTACGTTTGTGTGCCATGTCCATGCTATGTGGTTGGAAGTGGGATGCCACAGCACACATAAAGACATGAGATGACTCCTTTGTGGAGTCTGTTATTTGCTCCTACTTTTACTTAGGGTATGGGTATAAAACTCAGGTCTCCAGGTTTGCGGTAAGATCCTTTATCCAGTAATCCACCTAGCCAGGCCAAGAGTTGGAGTTTCTGAATTTGAAAACAAATGTATCCAATGTACACAGGATTCTCAGAAGCCAAAGGTTGAATTAGGAAATTTTATATGGCACATATGCTTGACACATAGAAAAATAAGTAGCCTAAGCTATTTGATCAGTATTGTTAATAATGCTCCATTTCAAAGAAAGTAAAGCATTATATTGCATATTTCAAATTAATGTTAGATACTAAAAAGAATTTATACTTTAGGAAAAACACAATCCCAGATTCAACAAAAAGGAAAGGAATATAATAAATTAATTTTCAAGCATCTAAAGTTATATCTTATTTCAAAATTGCCTATTTTATTGTGGCCTAAAATTAAACACACTGAAAACCATCTTTGTCCTGTTTGTACTGTTTTATGCAAGATAAAGTGCCTAATGCAGAGTTGGAGGATGCTCAGTGGTTAAGAGCTTGTACTGCTCTCCTAGAGGGCTGAGTTCAGCTCCCAACATCCACAGCAGTCAGCTCCATAGGAATATAACCCTTCCTGCCTGTGTGGGCACCTGCATTCATGTGCAGAATCCCACACACAGACAAAACACATAATTAAAATTAACAAAAAAATTTTTTTTAAAAAGTGCCTCCTGGTACACTTAAGTTTTTTGTGATCCCTCATCAAAGACGACAAAACTATTTTACTTTTAATTTTTGATCAAAATATGAACCATATCACAATAATAAAGTATTTACTTTATCATAAAAGTGCGGGAATCTGTGTTTTTTTGTAATGGTCACTTAATTAGAAACTGCTTTCTACTTTAACACACACACACAAGACACATGTTGTGTGCGATTAAATTAGGTATCTCTGATTTGGTAATTCACTCTCATATAATCCTAAGATCTACAGTGTTTGTAGTTTGGGGTTTTTGTTTTTAATCATTATTATCTGTAACATTTAATACAAGTAGAGTTGGTCATTGGAACTGAATACTTTAAGCCCCTTTTCAATACAATGTTCTCATATAGCATATAGCTAATTATCTCCTTTTCCTAGAGGTTTTTTTTTTTCTTCATGGAAAAGCATTACAGAGCTAACATACTGAGTAGTACAATTTCACACTCTGATTTTGTTTGGCAGGTTGGTTCCTTTGAACACAATCTCACAACAGATCTTTTAAACCACTTGGTGTTTGTACAGAAAGTGTTCATGAAGGAAGTGAATGAAGTAATACAGAAGGTGTCTGGTAAGGCTAAGAACTAAGTGACACAAAAGTACCAAAAATGATATCAATAACTCTGTGTGTGTGTGTGTGTGTGTGTGTGTGTTAAACAGAGACAGAAAGGTGAGAGAGAAGATGCACATACAGAGAACAGAAGAGAGTATCAGCTAGCTTCTTTCACTTGTTTTCATCTTACTCCCTTAAGCTGGGGTCTTGCATTGAACTTAGGGCTTATCTTTTGTTGAGCCTGTAGAGACCTTTATTTCAAGAAAGAAAACCTGCATAGGGGAGACTCTGTAAGAATCAAATCCCACTATTCACTTACAAGCTGGAGTAGTTAGGATAGACAGGGTCGGGATCAGGAAAGGAGGATGAAAAGTTTCATTGTGGGCAGAGATAGATTTTTCTAAGAATGAGTGAAAGAATGTCAAGTGATGAGTAGACCTCTTATGCACAGCTGTTAAGATCTGCAGAAGTGTGGGTGGCAAGAATCTAGGTGATTATTAGGGATAGAGGTGGGGGTTCAGAATGCCATGACCATGATTAACATTCTTGACTTTTGTTTGTGTGACTAGATGGAGAAGGGGGCATTTGTTGTTCCTGTAGCTTTCTGATGTCAGGATCGGCATCCTCATCATGGGATGAAGGCGGTTTCTGGTGTTGGAAACTTTGGAAGGGAATATTATAAGGGTAGAGTTCTTTCTCAGTGGCCTCAAGCCTGCTAATACCTATCTGTCTACCTAATATTCTCACCTCATGAGTTGAGACCCTGACATCATTTAGAAGATGGATGTTGAATGAGTCCAGCTAACAATGGGCAAATAGAGGGGTGTAGAGTCTTTATTCTTGCTGACTTTCAAGCATTGGAGAACAGTCAAAATGACCCAGAATTAGATTATCTGAGGACTATCTGAATGTGGATTGACTGTAAATGGATGTAGACAAAATTAAGACAGCGGTTGAATATACAACATCTAGATAATAGCATTACCACTAAGATTATAATAGATTTAACCCACTTTTACTACAAAAATCCAGAGATCCATTTGTAAAGCTATTCACTAATGAGATGGTAGTCTTTGGCATGGTTTTATTCTTACTTGTAGATGTTGTATAGACATAAGCAGAATTATCAGAAATATATATATATATATATATATATGAAAGAATGTCCTTGGTTAGGAGAAATATGTGAGTCCTTTAATTTAATTAAGGACTTTGATTAAAAACATTGTTTTATATTATCAATTATTTTAACTTTGGTTATACTTTCCTGCTGTATGCTTAAGAATTTGCAGATGGCCAAAATTAATTACTTTCCTTTTACTGCCGTGGACATTTAGGCTCTGGTCCTCAGGGATTACTTGCACATGGGGCAGGGGAACCCTCTGGCTTCCTTAGCCTTGCTTAGCTGTTCCATCTGTTTGAGCATAAGTCAAAGGCTTTGCTTGACCATGGCCTGGAAGAAATTTTTCCTCTGTGTTGACTATCTTCTTTGTAGAATGGATATTAGTTGCAGTTTACCTGTTAGGGTCTTTATGAACTCCCTGAAAAACAGGCAGGTGCAGGAAGCTCACCAGGGCTACACAAGGAATTGATCTTGGAAAGGAAAGAACTAAAATACTGTGCCTCTTATACCTTTCCACATTAGCATAGCCATCCAAGTGGTTACTGAACACCCAGAAGGTTTGTTAACACCAGTTGAGTACTTTACTATATAATAAATAGTTTTAGCAAAAGCCAAGCACTTTTAAATTAACCTTGATTAGGTATACATTTTGTTCTTTTGAGTCAGTGCTTGTGTTACCAAGAACAGATAAATAACTTAAGATAACACTTATTAATTTGAATAGAGGTTTAATATTAGTGTATTATACTTTGACCTTAGAAATTCATATGTATATATAATATCTCTAAGTCTCACCTTCTGTGTGTCTTATATAGCTTAAAGATTTTATGACTTGCTTAGGCCTTCCAGCAAGAATAGCCACTCTCATCTTTTTACATAAATGCTAGGGCCCAAACCCAGGTCCATCAAGCCCTCCTACCCATTGAGCCCTCTCCCCACCCCTGGATAAATGCTTGTGTCCATTCATCATTTCTTCATATTTCTTGTTCTTATTATTTTTTAGGTTGTCATGCAAAGTAATGAGTTTCATTATGGTATCTTTACACAGAATGTCATCATATTTTGTTGGTATTTGTTTCTCTACCCTCCTCAGGCAAGCCCCCTTCTCCAGTCAGTCTTTTCCTTATCCTAAGATTATTCTAGAACAATGTTTCTCAACTTCCCTAATTCTGAGACCCTTTAAAACAGTTCATCATGTTGGGGTAACTCCAATCATAAAATTCATTTCATTGCTACTTCATGACTAATTTTGATGCTGTTATGAATCTGATATAAATATCTGATACTCAGATATCTGGTAGACACCCATGAAAGTGTTGTTTGACCCCCAAAGAGTTCATAATCCACAGGTTGAGAACCTCTACTCTAGAATTATCTGGAACTTCATCTTGACTATAGAGCCATGTCGGAGGCCTTTACTGGTTTAAACATTTTTATTAGAAGTATTTTTAAAATAATTCTTGAAGTGTAAGCAACTATGCCATGTGATTTTTTTCTTTAGTACACGATTTTCCTAAGTAGAAATTGTCTTTATATAAACTATCTTTATAAATTGTTTCTCTATGTAAAAGAACTGATATAAATCCATTTAAATAGTATTTATGAGATAGAAAATATGTGCTATAAATTAGATTATGAAGTTACCATGTGAAAATAACAGTTGTCAGACTTAGCAGACTTAACCTTCATTACAGTGATCATACACATACGCACACAAACCATGAATGAATGAGAAATGTAATATTAAAAATATTAAGGAAAAAGGATACTTCATGAATATATTATCTCTGAGGACTTTATAGCATCAGGATGGCTTGAACTGGGGCTTGAATGAATTCTACTTTTTGATCCTAGAGCCATTACAAAAGACAAGGACAATCTCAGGAAAGAAAACAGCAAAAAGAGAAAATCATGTTTATTTACCATCATTCAAGTGAGATTTATGGGAGTCTAAAAAAGTTTGGAAGACTTGTCCTGGCTGTTGTGAGAAGGATATTATAGACATGACTGAAGATGACAAATTGGATCATGAGATAGCACAGAGAATACTTGACAGAGTTCAGGAAAACATTGTGGCCCACTAAGATACTACTTCCCCCAAGGAACACAATCTAGTTTGGAGATAACTATGGGGATGAATAAAATTATAACAGATCTGAATATCTTTTGACACATCACATGAGAAAGAAAGACGAAGTTCTCATAATGACACATTAGGAGAGAGTTGATAATAAGAGTGACTATACTAAAGTGTAGTGGACTGAGGTGAGCACATGGTACATTGAGTGCACTCAGTAATGCACTCTCCTTGGTACCAGGGCCCATATAGATAATCTGCTTGGTTGAGAATATGGCAAGTAAATAAGACCATAATATGCTTTAGGAAAGGGAGCTCAGAGAATGATAACATCTGATAGCTGTGATTTAGAATTCAAATGATGAAAGACAGCAATAGTGATTTAATGTTTTAGAAATTGCACTGAAAAGTAATGTAAAAACTCTCTTTGGAATTAGTTAGCATGAGAGACCTCCAAATGTGGTAGCAGAAAAAGCCTTATTTAGGGAAATTAAAACATCTAAGAAAGCCGGGCGTTGGTGGCGCACACCTTTAATTCCAGCACTCGGGAGGCAGGGGCAGACGGATTTCTGTGAGTTCGAGACCAGCCTGGTCTACAGAGCGAGTTCCAGGACAGCCTCCAAAACAATATAGAGAAGCCCTGTCTCGAAAACACCAAAAGAAAAAAAAATCTAAGAAATGGATAATGAGTAATTTTTGTCACCTGAAATTTTGGTGGTAGCTGGACAAAAAAGACAAGATGGAATAGTTGATAGGTGGCTACGGATAAGGTAATCACTAAGTTTGCTTAAGAAAGATTATTGCGGACTTCAGATAAGAAGTAGAAATTAGTATCTGATGATAAGCAGAAGAGGGAAATCACTTTAAATTTTAGAGCAGAATTCTTGAAAGAGGGAAAGTACAGGCAAGCAAATAGGCACTTAGCATATAAAGACATATACAATCTACATAGATTTATGCTAAATGTATGTTCTGGTATCCTGAATATTTGTGGTCCTGTCTCATCAAAGATATCATTCCTTTTCTCTCTTGCCTTTGTATCTATATAGTTTTACAGAGAGAGATAGTTATATATATACACAAATATATCTTCCTCTGAATCTGGTTCATATAACTCTGTCTTTCTTACCTTGTACCTTCTTAAATTATTGCTTCTTTCTATACCTTCTTATTTTTCTTTTTTTAGTATAGTAGAAATTACAAAATATGTTTTTATCATAATATTTATTGAATAAATTTGAATTACTAGTCTCAATTTTAAGAGCCAATATGAAGTCAAATCTTTATTGTTAAGCCGGGCGGTGGTGGCGCACGCCTTTAATCCCAGCACTCGGGAGGCAGAGGCAGGTGGATCTCTGTGAGTTCGAGGCTAGGCTGGATCGACAGCCTCCAAAACAATATAGAGAAACCCTGTGTCGTAAAAAACAACAACAAAAAATCTTTATTGTTAGCACATACTTGCACATACCTATTTTTCAGCTTTATCTTCCTTTTTGTTTGTTTGCAACCTATCTAAATATAAACAAGTTTACATTGTTAATTAATCAGTTTACATTTTGTTCAGATATTTTCTGAGATGCATAATCATGTGCTTGGTGCAATCATATATTTAATGTTTTATACTCAGTTTTAGCCAAAAAGCTGAGCAAGAGATGCTATGTGTAAGCGTTTCAGGATGGGTCGTCGGGACAGGATGGAACAGGAGCGGGTCAGGTATTCTGTCACTTGGGAGTCACAGAATACTGAGTGTTACACAGTTCAGGTGGAAAGGTATCCTGGAGCTCGGGAGCCAAGGACCACCACAGGTTACAGCCTTGCCTCAGAGAAAGGACTCTCCGGTGTATCAGGGTCTTCCAGCTGGGGATGTTAGCCCAGTGTAGCAGTTTTGCTCGGCAGGAGGTTTCTCTGCAAAGTTGCTACAGTTCAGCTCTGCTCCTGGGGAGCAGGGAGCAGAGTGTAACAACTCCCCTCTACCAAGGAAGGTTTTCTGGGCAAGTGTTACAGCGCTGCTTGTTCTGCTCTGCTCTGCTCTGCCCTGCCCAGGGTCGCCTCTGCTCTGTCGCCACCACAAAAGATCTTCATCCAAAGCTCATCCAAAGGGGTTTATTGGAAGGCAGCTGGAGCAGCCAAGCTGAACATACGCAGGGTTTATATAGGTATTCTTGGGGGCTGGGAAGTTTGTCCAGAGTAGGGATTGGTCTGATTTCAGTGCTGAGCTCAGACTGGCTAGAGCTCTGCTCCGGGATTGGTTACTTTTTTACACAGGATTAGGGTCAGATTTGGCTCTGGTTTCACGGCCAAAGTGTGTTTCTTTCTCTGGTCCTTTTTAGCCTTTTGGCTCCAATTTTAGGGCCAGGGTGCATTTCTTTCACTGACTCTGATTCCAGGGACAAAGTGTGTTCCTTTGACACTGGTTTTAGGGTCAAAGTACATTTCTTTGGTTCTGGTTGCAGGGCCAAAGTGTGTTTCTTTGGCTCTGCTCAGGGTGTGTTTCTTTGACTGGTCCCTTTCCCTACAGTATGAATAGTGTATGTTATATAACCTGCTTCACTGAAATGTGACTTGGCTAAAGATTGTAATTGAAAATTACATTAATTTAATTGTCATTAAAGTTTTTTTACTGGAGGTTTTCTTTTTTAATGTGAGAAATAGTCATTTTTTTTCTGATTAGGATGCATCTCTAGTTCTTCAATATTTAACCTCTTCTAGGTGGGGAGCAGCCTATTCCTCTCTGGAATGAACATGATGGAACAGCAGATGGAGATAAGCCGAAAATTCTGCTCTATTCCCTGAATTTACAGTTTAAGGTAAACTTTCTATAACACTCATAACTTCTAGGACCATCTTTCTAATTAGGGTATATATGGTGGAATATTTGTATAATACATAAACTACAAAGTAAAAATAAACTATAATCTTGTTTACTCAGGAACGCTTTAACAATTGAATCCTCTATCAGCGCTATTTCTATTTATTTATTTTCATTTTAACACTGCTGGGCTTTCAGCCCAGGACTTGAAAATACACAACAAGGCCTCTCCCACTGAGCTACATCCTCAGACCTTTTTTTAAGGCTTCCTGGAACTACCAGGTCTGCCTGTTCCTTCCTCCCTCTCTACCTTTTTCTTTTTTTCTGTCTTTGTTTCATTTCTTCTTTTTGACAGAGTATCAATTATGCAACTCTGACTGGTCTGACTAGGCTGACTCAGAGGTTCACCTACGTCTGCTTCCCCAGTGCTGAGATTAAAGGCGTGGGCTGCCTGGACTTCTATTATTATTATATATGAATTGATTTGTGTATTTTGAGAAACTTTTGTGCCTTTCTATATTAGATTTTGAGATCAACTTTATCTTCCTTAAAGTTGTATTATATAGTTGAAGCATTTTTCTTTTGATACATTCTGGTGAAACTTTGGTATTTCCAATTGCTTCTTTTATAACTTACTCTGCAAGAATATTTTAGATATTTGACAATTAATAATAATATTTTAGGGGCCATGATAGAGCACTTGCCTACATGTGCAATTATCTGAATGAAACAAGGCTCTGGTTTCTGTCCTCAGCACCAAAGGTGGGAAAACATAGCATGGCTAAAACCAGCCCAGAAAACTGTAATAATGCTTTAAACCTTAGTTATCTCCTATAAAAATACTATTGTTTTAATTTTTTAATTACCTATTTAATTAATATATTTAACCCACAAACAATTAGAATTTTAAATAAAAATATAAAATGAAATTTATTAACTATGAACTATAATGTATCTAAATTAGAGAGTAGTTTCCCTTATATACATCCTACACATTTTAAACATGAGTTTCTATCAGATTTCAAAAGGTTGCATTGAGTGAGTCTATAATTGGTTTATTCTCTTATTTTCTTTCTAATGCGATAGGGTATTCAGGTAACAGCCACCACCCCTTCAATGAGAGCTGTGAGATTTGAAACTGGATTGATTGAATTGGAACTTTCAAACCGACTTCAAACCAAAGCTTCACCAGGAAGTAGCAGCTATCTGAAACTGTTTGGTAAATGCCAAGTAGACTTAAATCTGGCATTAGGGCAAATTGTCAAACATCAGGTTTGTACAGAATATATTGGTATTGTCACTGTTGTCTTTAAATTAATATATGTGATGCAATTTTAGAAATATTTAAGTTCTTAAAATTTATATTGCAAATTATGGTGAAATTTTACTTAGGCCTTTACAATTTTACTTTTCCATTTCATTACAGTTTTTGACTGTATTCTGCCTATTACTCATTGGTGCAATAGCCATCTCATGAGAGTTTATACAGAATCTGCATAAACATTTGCTTATAATTTTTCATTTTGTTAAGCTTTATTCTTATTTCACTGCCTGATGCGTTCACTGGTTAGTATCTAAAGTGTCAAGTTTACACCTTCCTTGTAGAATATTTGAAAATTTCACATGTAGTAAATGTTAAGTATTTAAAGTTTTAAGAAAAAGACAGCAGTAGTATAGTTCCCTGATAAGCAAAGTTTTGCTGTTTATCAAAGGTATTTTCTGTGGCATGCTTTAGTTTTGCTAACTTAAGTATCTTTTAAAACCCACCTAATTTTGATTTGAAGAGTCTTGTTTTTTTTTAAATGCCAGTTAGTTTAAAAGTTGATGATTACATTTAAATTATCTGGGAAAAACTTTTTTTTTCCAAATGGGTGCGTGTTTTGAGAGAAAAAGATCTTATCTACTTTGAAACATGTAATATATCACCATGCTTATCTCTGTTGAGTTAACTCAGCTTGCTAACTTTCTACCACAGAGCCATAGCCAGCTCCAAGTTTACATTTTATATAGTTCTTCATGTTTTATATTAATTTTAAGCATTTATGGTACAGAATGTAAGAAATCTACCACTTAATGGTTGAATTAGGAGAAGTATACTGTAGGTCTTTTGTAGAACAATACTATTAGTAATGTTTAAATTGTTTTGGTAAAATTTTCTATTATTTGATTCTGTTAAGCTTTGAATTTCATTTTAGGTTTATGAGGAAGCTGGCTCTGATTTTCATCAAGTTGCCTATTTTAAAACTAGAATTGGATTAAGGAATGCCCTTCGGGAAGAAATCAGTGGTTCTTCAGATAGGGAAGCTGTACTTATTACCTTGAATAGACCAATTGTTTATGCACAACCTGTGGCCTTTGATAGAGGTAAGATTAAATCAGCCATTACTGTCTTCTGGGTGATGGGCATGCTCTAGATATATCTGTTGTAACTTTCTACTGCAGATGCTTGACAGCTAAATGCCTCCTCTCAAATCTGAAAAGTGAGCACCAAAAACAAGTCTTGGTAACTCTTAATTTTAAAAATCATTTCATATTTGCAATTATTTTGCTTTTGAGATAAATACAATTATTTTATTACAAGTTTTTATCTTAAATGCTAAACTTTTTGTGTGTATTATCTACACACTTGTGTGTTTTTTTGCCATGGGTTGATTAATTTATTCTAAAAATGTTTACTGTGTGCTGGCTAAACCTGGGATAAAAAAAATGGATAACAAGATCAGGATCCCTGTCCTCAAGGAATGTAGTGTGCTGAAAAAGGGTTCAGGTAGACTTCTAAATGGAGTCAGAAATGTTTGTTCTAGATCTGAACGAGTCTGTTAACTTCCTGTGCTTTTTAGAGGAGAAACATATTCTTCATTTGCAACTTTGAATGTAGTTAAGCAGGGAGACAAGCACATGAGATCTTCTGTTACTTATTTTCTTATCCTAGGGCCTAGAACAGTACTACACATTAAATATTTGTCAAGTATGAGAAGTGAGTGTTTATAAGCACAGTGGTCTAAGATAAGATAGCAGCAGCTTTCAGAAAAGGAAAGCATAGGAAAGAAGCCTGTCTGGTTGAACAAACTAATGTTTATCATTTTTCAGGGACAGTGAGGAGAAACTTCTTAATCCCTGTAAAATTTCAGTTCACAGTTGTTGGTCTTAGGTCTGCCATTAAAAACCTTCCCTCTTGGCAGTCAGTGCTGCCATAACATTTTGTTTGCTGAACCCTTTGCTTCTGCTATGCATCTTCCATTTCACCTACCTTTCATTGTCCTTCACCAGGTCCTTAAAACACTCCCAATTATTGTGGCACTAGTCTTGGTTTTCCCCTTCTGTTGTCTCTCCATTTTTATCTTCTTAAATATCCATACTCTATTGTGAGATAAAGATTTCTCTTGGACAAGGGATTTCTTACTAACAAATTCAAATTACTTTGACCTTTCCAAACCATATCCTTCTAAAATATATGCCTAGTATTGTGTGTACATCCTTAGAAATGTTTGAAAGCAGTAAGGGTATATTCGTTGATTTTCTGTTGGCATGATAAAATACTATGAAAAAAGACAACTTGTAGATAAAGAGTTTATTTAGACTTACATAGTCAGATATTTCTTTCCCTTCCACCAGTTCCCAAATAACCATCCATAGGCTTAATATTACTTATTAATGCTTAGCCAATAGCTCAGGCATGTTACTAATCAGCTCTTACATTTAAATTTAACCCATATTCCTTTTTTATACTCTGCCACGTGCTGGTTCCTTTATTAACATGGCACGTTCATGCTCCCACTGCATCTGCTGGCTGATTCATGACTCCACCTTTCCTCATCCCATCATTCTCAGTTTGTCTTTCCCACCTAACTGCATCCTATTCGGCAATTGGCCTGTCAGCTTGTTTATTAAATAATCACAGACACATATATTCACAGTGTAAAGGAATATTCTTTTACAATATCTAGTCTACTAGTATTTGGCAAAATTAGAGAAAATATCTATCTTTGTGACTCTAAAGACTTACATCTAATTTTCCTTTTTATCATAATTAAGGAAAGCTATAATTATTACTGTAGTCTTCAACTCCATCAAAGACCCCAGAAGAGTGAAATGTTACCTAATGACAGGAACATCAGACCACTTAGACAGTCACCCTAGGTTCCTCTGCAACATTGGGGTATCTAACTCTAGCCTAGAATATCTGATAGACTTTCCTGTGACACAGGGAATTTTGAAAGACTGTCCTACCTTGTCTTGGCACCAAGTTTAGCAGTGCCTTTCTTGTGTCCTGCTGGTCCAGTTTGGACAGTAACCACCAACAATTGAAGCAAGATCAGTTTCTTTGCCCAAATGGCTAACTTTTGCCATAAGAAAAAAAAAGAAAAAACTCCAGATGGAATTTCTTCGATGCCTATTACCTTTTCTGAAGTATATTGGTGTTGCCAAGAGCAGACTTGTCTAATTGTCATGAAAAGCCTTAGGTTAAAACTACATATTCTGTAGGTCTTTGAAGTGTTTGAAGACCATCTATCTAAATATATCTGTGCATTACCTTGAAAACATTACCCAACATGACTATAAGTTTCACTATTATAGATGGCTATTAATCTTAATTATATGTTACATTTTTAAATGAGCTGCGTAAACATACCTTAAGAGTAGAAATATACATACAGGAAAACGAAATTAACTTTAATTTGTAACAGTAAACCAAAATCCATACCAGTCTAAAATATTTAAGATAAATAGTTGTTTTTTGGTTTAAAGTAGATTCAACAATATACCCCTGAAAGACCTGAAGTTGTCAGGCTGAAGAATGCCTTGCGATGTCCCGGGCTAGATAACCAGACAGTTGGATGTAATCTGCAAGAGGTTTTATTGTTCACACAGGCGTCTGTGGGCACTCCAGCTGCTTTAGCAAGCTGAGAGCTCCAGGCTTTAGGACAGTTTTCTTTTTATGTACATAATTTTGGCAAGCAAAGCAATTGGGGTATTGTAAAAAGCAGAGCCACTGCAGGTGCAGATCTGGGCAAGCAGTAGGGATATTGTAAGAAGTGTGGGCATAACTCATCCTTCCTGGAGAAACCACAAAGTCAAAATTAAACTTATCTTAACAGCCTGCTGGTGTCCTGCATCAGCACTCTGGACCAGATGTTCTTTTTTTTGTTTGTTTGTTTTTTTGTTTTTACGAGACAGGGTTTCTCTGTATTGTTTCGGAGGCTATCGGTCCAGCCTGGCCTCAAACGCACAAAGATCCGCCTGCCTCTGCCTCCCGAGTGCTGGGATTAAAGGCGTGCGCCACCACCGCCCGGCCCAGATGTTCTTTTTAATCTGACCTTGTTCCCTGTCTAGGGGAAGGGACCTTGGGGAATTTTCCACTGAGGCAACCTTCTGAGTCTCAAAAGGGGTATGAGGTTTTTCACCCCTTTATCCTATCATTTCTATATCCTATCCCACCTTTTTCTTTCCAGAAAGAGATCCTTGACTCTAATATCCTTTATTCAGCTTTTTCCCTGATCATTACCAATAGCAACTTGTAACCAACCCCCCTTAAATGATAATAAATATCGATAACCCATTTTTTGGGGAATGTGGGCATAGTTGTCTAGACTACTTCCTTCTGATTATGGGACACTGACATCTTGGGGGACCCAGAGAAAATTTAGGATAGTTGTTAAGTCTTGGCTATAGTATTCTGTGAGACTGGATCATCTCTGTCAGCAGCCTGGAAGCTGTTTGGGATCCTGCATCACCTGGGCCATTGTTTTCATTGGTGTCTGATCACCTTGCTCTAAAAATAAATGTTTAAAGTTAACATACTTATCTGTATTAGTATAAGTATAGATTATGCATTGTATACAAGTCAATTAAAGATGATTTGTTGTTTTATTTTTGAGCAGGTAAAATATATGTTACGTGTCTTGTAGTTTTTTTTAGGTTTTTGTTTTATGGTTTTTTGTTTTTTGTTTTTGTAGCCAGGATTTCAGGGGTTTTTCCTCAGTCAAACCTGATTTTCTTTAACCTGTAATGAATCCACATCCTCTCATTTCATATGGAAATAAAAGTAAATCCACTCCCCAAAAGCAACACATCTTTTGATTTAAATTTTGAAGTCAAGACCTTTTAAAATATATAATTGGGTTAATCCAGCAACATTTATAATCAAGTATCTCTTAGCAGCTGTTGTTCCTTCCTCAACAAACAATTCAAAAACAACACAATAACATACAGTATCCAGACTGTGTATTGTTCATCTTTATGTGGCCTTTTTACTACTTTACTCCCTTTTTAAGAACTTTATTATTTTCATACTGTATTTTCCTTTTTTATGATGTTGATTCCCTTTTTCTTTTCTCTCCCATTTAAATTTTTTGCCTTTATATCTCTATATTTTTCTGATTATATGAGGCTTTAACCTGCTAAGCCACATGGCTAGGACAAATACAGCAGCTTTGGCAGCTGGCTGGACCTAGCTCCATGGTTTGTGAGAGCTTAGCTTCATGGCAGAGGTACCAGAGAGAGACACATTTACTGTCTCAACTCAGGAGTTTCTGGATCCACTCCACTCGCTGCTCATAAACTCCATTTAAGTGTTTGGTAGCAGGGCTTCCCAAAAGAGCTATCTGTATGCCAGAGCAAACCTGGAAACTCCATCGCCATGCCTGTGCTCACAGCCAACAGGCAGATCCCACCCAAGAAAATGCTGCTACCAAGAATTTGTTCTTTTGTATATTTAGAAAACTTTTTTTTTTAAGTTTTCTCAGGTTTTATGTGGAAATCTTGCCAAACATTTGGACTCCACATGTAATCAGACATTTCTATTCATGGCCTAGCATATCTGACATGCTTTTTTTGTAAAGCAAACTTGGGGTTCCAGAGGGATAGCTATAGAGGCATGACAGCAGGTAACCTGAGCAGGAACTTAAGGAATCATCTCAGCCACACAGAAGAAACCCAGAGTGAACTATAATAGGGCAGTACTATGAACTTTCATTCACCTCCATTGCCTATTTCCTCCAGCAAGTCTCTGGTCCTCAAATTCCTATAACCTTGCAAATAGTGCCATCACCTGGGAACCAAATGTTTAAATATTAGGGCTAAAGGGGGACATATCTCAGTCAAACCAGTATCAAAGATAAATTATACAATTAAGGTCAAGAGCAATGTTTGTTTGCATTAACTATTCTACCCAGGACCAAATGTGTAATAAGAATTCTATAATATTGAAAGGATAAATGGACCTGGGTTTTCTTTCTATTGCCATTAGGCAGTTGCTTGCATTCTGCTTCATTTTTTTATTTGTCCATGAAAAGTATTTAGTTTCATTACAATTCTAGTACTATAATTTGCTAGGAGTAACTTTTATTAGTAATTATTATTAATTATCAGAATTTTGTAGTAGTTGAAATTTACTAATTAATAAATCACTTACATTATTGACTTTAATTTTCTTTCTGCCTTTTCTTAATTTGCAAAAGCTGTGCTGTTTTGGTTGAATTATAAGGCTGCCTATGACAACTGGAATGAACAACGCATGGCTTTACATAAGGATATTCATATGGCTACAAAGGAAGTTGTAGACATGCTCCCTGGTATCCAGCAAACATCAGCCCAGGCCTTTGGGACTCTCTTCCTCCAGCTGACTGTGAATGATCTAGGGATTTGCCTCCCTATAACAAATACTGCACAGGTACAGAAAAATCAAGACATAGGAGACTTTATTCCAGGACTGAAAGCCAGATTCTGTTAGTGTAGATTATTACAATTTTAAGTAGAACAGTTTATAACTTGAACAAGAGCTCTTAATTGTGGTTTTTGCAAATAAGCCTCAGAATATTCTTTTTTTTAAGCAAAGAAATCTTTGTATAAAGTAGAAATGAAGGGACATTTCAGAATGCATCTTAATATCGTGGTCTGTAATGTGGCAGGAAATTTCAATTTACTTACAAACTGTATTAAGTATGAATGTTAAATAATAAGGAAATTTGCAAGATATATATGTAATTGGATAGGCAAGGATGCTATCTTGTTGTTTCAGTTTTCCTTCAGTGTCACTTTTAATACCTTAAATGTCACAGCAGAGATAATTAGCCCTTTGCGTATTAAAAAAGTGAAAATGCA
Source organism: Mesocricetus auratus (assembly GCF_017639785.1). Classification (NCBI taxonomy): domain Eukaryota; kingdom Metazoa; phylum Chordata; class Mammalia; order Rodentia; family Cricetidae; genus Mesocricetus; species Mesocricetus auratus. Next base: position 26,620,649 of record NW_024429195.1, on the reverse strand, counting down.
CAAGAAAAATGCATTTGTTTGAATATTTAAAGCCTATTTTTCTAAGTTGCTTTATATTGAGGATTTATAGACCTGATTCTAGATTCTTATTTTCATGAATATGAAGATTTCTAAATTTTAGAAATCTAGAGAAGTGGCTCTTATTGTTCTTCCAAGAATCTGGGTTTAATTTCCAGCAGCCATATGATGGCTCACAACCACCTGTAACTCTAGTTCAGTGGACCTAAAGCCCTCTTCTGACTTTTGTGGTCATCAGACATTCATGTGATGTACATACTTATGGGCAGGCAAAACATTCATACACATAAAGTCTTTTAAAAAGAGTTTTTAATTCACCTTTTGCCTCATTTTTCCTATGGTATTCCTTCAGTCCAATCACACCGGAGACCTTGACACTGGCTCTGCTCTTGTGCTAACCATTGAAAGTACTCTCATCACTGCATGTTCCTCAGAGTCTCTGGTTAGCAAAGGCCATTTCAAGAACTTTTGTATCCGTTTTGCTGATGGCTTTGAGACATCATGGGATGACTGGAAACCAGAAATCCGTGGAGATCTAGTAATGAATGCTTGTGAGTCTGATGTATTTTCTACGTGAAACTTATAAAAATTAAAATGTCTCTGTGTTGATAACGAAAAGATGTTCAGATATAAGGATGTCTTTAAAAGTTAAATAGGGGCTATTTGTAGCCCTTATTATTAAAGGTAGCAAAATAACTATAAAAACCTATAAATTCAACCTTCTAGTGAGGCAGAGACTTCTTCTATACATTTGAGGCTTTTATCACCCCCTGTTTTGTCCTATAGTCAAAACATGAGTGACCAGATAAACCATCTTTGTTCCAATGATCCTGGAAGAAAGTGGTACCTGCAAGATGCAACTCATTTAGCAGAGTAGACTATAAATCCCCTAGGCTAGAATTCCAGCTTTAAGTATTGCTGACACAAGATATAACCAAAAAACATAGCCCAAGTTTCTAAAGTTTGAGAAGAGTACTATGAATTCTTCCATTTACACTATTCATGTATGTGCTGATTTGAAAGTAGAAAGATTTCTTTGCATCACTTTTAGTATCTTTAAGTATCACAGCAGAGATATTACGTATCACCATTCTTTATAATAAAGAAGTCCACATATAGAAGCTAAAAGATGATGAATCTGAAATCTTCAACCAGTCTTGTGATCCACATAATCTTTAGAAGGTGGTTTGCCATCATTTATGCAACTTCTCCTTTCTAAGAAATCATTATAACTTAATATTTTTTCAAATTAAAGGCAGAAACTTATTTAAACCTGACTTGTGTTGAATGTTATCCATGTGCTAATTAAAATAAATACACTATGAATGGAAAGAAAATAAACAATTTTCGTAGTAATAAGAAAATTTATCTTCTGGAGAATATACCTTTTGCTCAAATAAAAACAAATTAAAATGAACACATAATTATTCAGTAACTCAGTATATATTTTATTGATAAAGATCATTGTCGTTCTGATCTCTGATACTCAGAATAACTGGATTTAGACTTTGGAGAGCATTTACTTTTGTATCTCACTGTTGTTTCTGGCGAAGAAAATTGGAGGGAGGGTGAGCAGAGTAATTGTTTTATTGATATATGAATTCAAAATGATAAAATGGAAAATTTATTTAATAGTTTATAGTTTCTACTGGGATAGATACTAGTATATCATTTTCATATTTGGTGGAGAAAAGAAATGATATTCAAGTTTTAAAGTTGTGTAGTATGCCTGAATTTGAAAGGCTAGTAACGTAGTCTTTGTTCTGACTTGTACCTGAAGCTACATGTTGCCTTGTTTGTTGTAATTCAAAATTGACAAGGTAGACATCCATACTTTATAGTTGAAAAGTATAATTTTTTTAACAGTTACTACAATGTTTCTTAAAGAACATACTAAGGCTGGGGATCTAGCTCAATTGATAGAGTACTTGCCTACCATCAGGAAACCCTGGATTAGATTTCTAGCACCACATAAAGCTAGCCATGGTATGCATGTCTGTAATCACAGATTTCCACAAAAAGAGGCCAAAGGATCTTGAATTCAAGGTCAGCCTGATAATCCTCAGCTATACAGAAATTTGAAGCTAGCCTGGACTACAACATGAGGCCCTGGGGACTTGTCTCAAAAGGAAGAAAAAAAAAGTTGATCCTTTCTCAGAAAGGATAGTGTATCTAAATTGGGAATATTTTTCTTTTTAGAAAATTTTCAAGGAAAGGCAAACTTAATATCAAAGTACCTAAAAATGGCAAGTCATTCCAACTTTAAAATATATCTGAATGCCAATTTAGGATTCACACAAAATTATAAAAGGACATTTTATTTAGAACTGTAATCAGATTTAAACTGATATTTTGTTTCCATTAAGGCTTACTGAAAGTAACCTTAATATCTGTCTTTGCAACTTACTTTGCTTAGAGATTATTTCAAAGATAGCATATTCTTCACTGGTTAAGTTTAAGGTACCAAGTTAAAGTCAGGTGATAGTAACATTTTGTAGCCTTAGATCCAAGATCAGGAGATTGACATCATAGCAGTCAGCCCCTTTCCTCATAAAATACTCCTTGATAAAGAGATGACAAAAATGACAGATTATCTCCTAGCTAATATGGTAGTTCTAAATTGTCAATTTTCTTTTCAATGACTTACCTTCTTAAAATATTCCTACGTGGGGCTGACCAGATGGCTCAGCTAGTCAAGACACTTGCCACTAAGGTGAGTTCAATCCCCCAGATGCACAGGGTAGGAGGAGAGAGAATTAATTAAGCCCTGCTCTTTACTCATGTCATGGCACTTGCACAGGTGTACATACACGTTCACACACATAATAAATAAATGTAAAATTTTTGTAATTAAAAAAATGTTTTCACCTGGATTTGGTGCCTTATCTATAATCCTAGTACTTGGAAACCTGAGACTGGATTTTGAGTTCAAGGCCAAGGCAAGCTGCATAGCAAGAGCCTGTCAACAAAAAACAAAACCAGCAACTTGTGTGTATGTGTATTATATACATGACATCACAAATTATCATAGACTCCTAGAAGTTAGTAGAAAGCCATCTAGAGGTTACCAGGTAGTGTGACTCTAATAACTACATGCTACAAGTAAAGCCAAAGTTATAGGTAAGTTGCTAAAATCATAAAATAAAATGCTACACTTTGTAGAATAGGCTTGAATTCAAAGGTTCTTTTGTGGGGAGGAATTGAAGCATAGCAGAGCTAGAATTCCTGTTTATATTTAGGTAATTGTCATTGGGATAAAACATGTGGTACAGTGTTTAACACACACATATTTTTTATTAATAATTGTATTGGGGTCATTCTTGTCCAGGTGTCGTTCCAGATGGCACCTATGAAGTTTGTTCAAGAACTACAGGACAAGCTGCAGCTGGTAGGTTCACTGTTCACTTTGATTGAAATAGAGTAAGTCTTAAATGCCAAATTCAATAGTTGATTTGTTGATGAATGGGTAGGCTGTTAAATACTTTTGAGCAAGAAATCAAATGGTGATGCCATGAAAGGAATGCCTCAAGGCAGTAAGGCATAGGAAACAGTTGGGCTGTAAATGTGGGAGTGTCGCAGCTAAAAAGATAATAGTGTCAGGCAATAAAAGTTATCAGGTTATCCTAAAGGCAGATATTTGCTGAAAGACCCTTAGGATATTGAGAGGCATAGACTGATGGAAGCCGGTAATGTTTCTAGTGATGCTTTCTTTTTTCCACTGGTTTCTTTATGTTCTTCCTGCTGTGTCCATAGTGTTCATCCTGAATGAGCAATCTCAAGAGGCACCTGCTATTCCCAGCAACAAAGGACTAAAAACTTAGGCAGTTTCTAGCAGCACTGCTAGAAGGCTAGACACTGAGCAAACACACCTTTTGGGAGAAGGGGATACATGTCTTTACCACGACTGTTTATGAGTGAAAGCAACCTACTCAAACTAGCTTAACCAAAAGCAAGATCTTATCCCAGGACATTTGCAGAAGATGTTAAATTTAAGAATGCTGTGTCAGGGAAGGAAGGGGACAACTGGAACCGGATATCTAACTGTCACCAGGGCCCATTCTGCTCTGGCTTTTACTCCTCTCTTGCTGCTGTTTTTTGTTTGGTTGGGTTTTTGGTGGTTTTTTGTTCCTTTTTTGTTTGTTTCCTTTGCTTTAATTGATGACATCGCATGGATGGAAAGAGCTCATGGCCTCATTTCTACTCTCTCATTTAAGAGACCCACCTTTTCTCAAGTCTGCAGAAAGACTTGTTTTTACAGCTTTGATGTTTGACTAGTTATTTAGTTACTTACAGCTGTTATAGCTGATGGATGAGTTTATGATGGTTCCTGCTGTCCTCATGGGCTCAGAAGAAACATGTAGTTGTTGAGATACAGGGCGGTGCTGTTATGCAGAAGAGGTAGATGCACACTGTGTACATAGAAACCAATTCACTATCTGGTGTTTCAGACAGTTCTTGCTATGAAAGGCCTTCAGTTCAGAATCGCTTATGCTCCTATTCCTAGAATATTTTTTAATACTACTTCTTTATTAAAACAGAAAGTAGTAGTGCTGGAACATGGACTCTCAATGTATTGTGGAAAATGTGTGGGATTGATGTCCACATGGACCCTAACATTGGCAAAAGGCTTAATGCTCTGGGCAACACCCTTACAACACTGACAGGAGAGGAAGACATAGATGACATTGCTGACCTCAATTCAGTGAACATAGCTGACCTGTCAGATGAAGATGAAGTTGATACTATGTCTCCCACAATCCATACTGTAAGTGCAAGAATTTCAAGACTGGCTTTTCCTGAGTCGGGTACCTGATTAACTCAGTGTTATTTTGTGTGTTGTGATTGCTATTTGTAGAAGAAAGGAAGAAAGTAGTGGCTTCTAGGTTCACATTTTACAGTGCTGTTGTGTATTTCATAATAATTCCATTGTGAAATGTGCCTTAGCCTCAATGTAATGTAATAACATTGAAAGAGGCATAAGGTCAGCCTCCAAAACAATACAGAGAAATCCTGTCTTGTAAAACGAAAAAGAAAGAAAGAAAGAAAGAAAGAAAGAAAGAAAGAAAGAAAGAAAGAAAGAAAGAAAGAGGCATAAGGTAAATCTAAACACAAAGTACATCAAGTGGGTCTTCAGTCTGGGTGTGTGATGAAGTTTGAGAACATGGATGGGTAATGCTGAAAGTGTGGAGGTGACTGTAGAGTTCTAGATATCCTAAAACCATGGAGTTGTACATGCTAAATGGATGAGTCTTATGGTCTGTAAACCATATCTTAGAAAAGATTTTTACAAATAAGCCTTTTAAAAAGCAAAGTGCTACACTGTGACAAGGCATATAAAAATGTGTTTTTCTAGCTATACTGCTTATTCTGTAGTATCAAGTTACTCAATAGTCAAAAAGAAAGTGACTTTTAAGATTTCATTCTGGTTTTGATTTGTAAAGAGATTTTAAATAACGTTTATCTGTTATAACATAAAATAGTTTTGTCTTTGAAAGTAATTTTAAATTAATAATACTGTTTATTATTTAGAGTTCAGATGGAAGTACAGTAAGTGGAGATGGCCACAAACTCACCTTTGGGCAGCGACTTGTAAATCACCTACTAGGCCTGGCACCCCCAAATCAGCGCTATTCTGTTCCTGCAGAGTATCTGTGTGATTCAGAGATGCGGGGCTCCCCTCAGTCTAGCCAGTCCCATTTGAAAGCGTGCAGAGCACACTCATGGGGAAACGTAGGTAGCAACTCAGTAGATTTCTTATGAAATGAGGGGATTTGAATCAGTGGAGAACGGCAATCATCTTACCTGCTATAGATGGTTTTGATTCTTGCATGCTTTCTTTGATCTGAGGCATTAATTTTTAGTATAGATTGTCTATATGAACTGAAAATGGTATTGACATGTATACTTTCAACTTTTTAGGAAGCTATAGATTATCGAAGACAAGGAACATCTTCTAGCCAGCCAGGAGAACCCAGAGGAAGAAAGATTATGAAACGTCTAGTAGACATCAGAGAACTGAATGAACAGGCCAAAGTAATAGATGATCTTAAGTAAGTCATTGGTTTTTAACTTAACTATAATATTCTCTACTAATAATAGGATGCTGAAGATAGAGAAAACCTTTTAGTTTATCAGTGAAGTCATCAGTGCTCCAAGAAGTACAGTAATTTTTCTGAGCTCATTAGTAATAAAGTTAGGCTTGGAATCCTAGCTTTCTGTCTTCACAACTCATTTCTGTGAAGTGAATGGCTGACTTTGAATGTCACATATACACAACTCCGTGTGCATGTCCGTGCTTGCATGTATTCACATGCATAGTTGAGCGTGTGTGTTAGTTTGCTAACCTTGTTTCTAGAAGTTTTTTTTTTTTTGAGGAATTAAGAATCAGCATTTGTGGGTACCTGTTCTGGTATGACATGCTGTCTAACAGTAAATCTCACAGGTAAAGTAGCATTTTCCAAATGTACTGATGGGAAAACTGTCTCAGAGTAAAGAACTGAGATTTGCACTTGTGTGGGTGTGAATTCAAAGTCTATGGGTTTTTGTTTTTTTTTTAGTCTTGCCTATTGATATTAGCAGTTTTTTTTATAACAAAGTAGAGGTAATGCAGTAAACATCAGTAACCTTTTTAATCTGTTGCCTGCTGTATTGTAATCTTACTAAGTACCTCCTGTACAAAGATAAATACTCTTCTTGCTAAACTTTGAAACTTTCATTTTCTCAAAGTTGGTGGCTATGCCTCCTTTTTCCTAATCTTCAAATACTTATACCTGTGGGGATTTTATTGTTGTTGTTCAATGAGGATTTCTCAGAAATACCAGAATTTTTTAAAATGAAAGGTATGATCTTAAAATTTGTCTAAATTAATCATGTAATGATTCAGTTTTCCATTAATTTGAGTTTTATCCTCAGAGAGAAAAAATGGCTTGAGGTAAAATATATTAGTCCTCCAAAATCATATATACATTTTTCTGCAGAGTGTTTGGTTTCCAGGAGATTGCTGGCACCTTTTGCTACATCCAAGGGTACTAGTGGGTGTAGAAAGACATTTGTTTGGGCTACCAGCTTACAAATAATGACACGGAAACGTTATTATGAAAACTTGGCCTTAGTTTACGCCTATTCCTAACTAGCTTTAATAATTTAATTAACCCATATTTTTAAAAATCTACATTCTGCCGGGCGGTGGTGGCGCACGCCTTTAATCCCAGCACTTGGGAGGCAGAGGCGGGCGGATCTCTGTGAGTTCGAGGCCAGGCTGGACCGACCGCCTCCAGAACAATACAGAGAAACCCTGTCTCGTAAAACCAAAAAAAAAAATCTACATTCTGCCTTATGCCTTGGTTACCTTTGATCTGTACTCTATACCCAACGTCTTCAGAGTCCCACTGGTGCCTTTTATGTGCCTTGATCTTACCCCTCTTCCTTTCTCTCCCTGGAGACCCTGCCTACACCTTCTGCCCAGCTATTGGCCATTCTGCTTTTTGTTACTCCAATCATATCAAATACATCTTCACACAGTATACAAATATCACACAAGTGCATCTTTTTAATTTTCCAGATATGAATGTTGAAGTTGCAGGAATTTTGACCCTCCAGATATTGTCCTTTGCTTCTCTGACAAGAGAACTAAAACAGAGCAGCTAAAAAGCAAGCTTTGCTTACTTGCTTCTTTACAATAACCTCTCCATTTTGATGGGGCTTTTGTTTTGTTTTTTATTTGCCTTTTTTTTTTTTTCGTTTTGATTTTGTTTTGTTTTCCTTTAGAAAATTGGGTGCAAGTGAAGGAACCATAAACCAGGAAATTCAGCGTTACCAACAGCTAGAGTCTGTGGCTGTGAATGACATCCGAAGAGATGTTCGTAAAAAGTTACGGAGATCCAGTATGCGAGTGAGTACCTACGTAAAAATTTCAGAAGACTATTTTTAAATGATTACTTTTTGAAACATGATAGTATTTATGTTCTTGTTCAAACTGGTAATAATACCACCTGATTTATGAAAAGCAGACCTGTGGACCAGGCACTATTTAAAACACTTTACATTTAATCACCTATAAATCTCCACAATAATTCTATAAAATACCCTTTGCTTCCATTTTAAGAAAGAGAAAACTAAGTGAGGCACAGAGAGGTCAAGTAGTCTGACCAAGTTTCAAAGCCAGGCAATGGAAGTCTACAGTTAAGCCCAAGACAGTGTTGTTCCCATCATTCATGAACTCAAACGGGCTTTTTAACCTCTAGTGTATGCTCTCAGAAATGTGCAATCTTTTTCCACATCTTTGCCTCCAGTTTTTCAATATTTACCTCCAAGTCACATTTTCTCTCTTTTCTACCTTATCTTTTTAGTAAAACACAATTTTTAGAGCAATTTTAAAATGGTTTTGATTGCTTCTTTGACCCATGATTTTTAGAAGTGTATTGTTTGGTCTTGATACATTTTTTCCCCAGGTAGCTTCCTGGCATACATTACTATCTTGTTAAGTTATAATGCTGTCTGACAGCAATCATTGTATGGTTTCATTTCTTTAAAATTGTTTTATCATTTTTATTTTAATTTTAAATAGCTTGTTTTACATGTCAATCCCAGTTCCCTCTCCCTCCCCTCCTCCCACACTCCCCTTCCCCCCCTCCCTCCCACCCTATTGCCAAATCCTTCCTCATAGGGGATATCTAGAGTCTGTCATTTTACTCTTGGTAGGGTCCAGGCACTCCCCTAAGAGTCCAGGCTGAGAGAGCATCTCTCTTTGTGCTATAGGCACACGAAGACAGTTTGTATACCAGGGATAGACGCTGATCCAGAGCTCAGGGCCCCATAGGTTGCCCAGGCCTTCTCACTGAAACTCACATTTGGGGGGTCCAGATCAGTCCCATGCTGGCCTCCCCACTGTCGGTCTGGGGTCCAAGAGCTCTCCCCTGTTCAGTTCAGCTGTCTCTGCTGGTTTTGCCAGCCCATTCTTTGCCAATTTGCTCATCACTCCTCTCTCTCTGTCACTGGGTTCCTTGGGTTGAGTTCAGTGATTAATTGTGTGTTTGCCTCTGCTTCCATCAGTCACAGCATGAAGTCTCCCGGATGGTTATAGACATCAAGTTCATTATCAGGGATGGGCATTCGAGGTGGTCCCTCCACTATTGCTTAGCTTGCCAATTGGTGTTATCCCTTTAGATCACTCGAGGTCACTCTGGTGCCTGATCTGTCTTCGAACCTATGATTCCCTCTTCCCCCTATTCTACCCCCACCCCCTCAACCCCCTGTTCCCCCATGACCAACTCCCTTCCTCTTCACCCCTTCTCTTCTTCCCAGGTCCCACTCCCCCCCACCCCTCGCCGTGTTCCCCATCCATTCAGAGGATCTTGTCTCCATCCTCTTCTCTTGGGTACTATGCATATATGCATATCTTTTAGGTTGTTTCCTGTTTCCCAGACTCTCTATCTGTGGAAGTGCAGACTGGCACTATCCTGATCCATGTCTAAAATCCATATATGAGTGAGTACATACCATGTTTGTCTTTTTGCGACTGGGTTACCTCACTCAGGATGGTTTCTTCCAGTGCTATCCATTTCCCTGTGAATTTCAAGATTCCATTGTTTTTTTCTGCTGAGTAATACTCCATTGTGTAAATGTACCACATTTTCTCTATCCACTCTTCAGTTGAGGGGCATCTAGGTTGCTTCCAGGTTCTGGCTATTACAAACAATGCTGCTATGAACATAGTGGAGCAGATGCCCTTGTTGTATGAACCTGCCTGATTTGGATAAATGCCTAAGAGTGGAATTGCTGGGTCTAGTGGTAGATTAATTCCCATTTTCCTGAGGAATCTCCATACTGATTTCCAAAGAGGCTGTATGAGTCGGCACTCCCACCAGCAGTGGAGGAGTGTTCCTCTCTCTCCACATCCTCTCCAGCATAAATTGTCTTCGGTGTTTTTGATTCTAGCCATTCTGACAGGAGTAAGATGGTATCTCAGAGTTGTTTTGATTTGCATTTCCCTGATGGCTAAGGATGTTGAGCACTTTCTTAAGTGTCTCTTGGCCATTTTAGCCTCCTCTACTGAGAATTCTCTATTTAGCTCTGTACCCCACCTTTCAAGTGGATCCTTTGGTGTTTTGGAGACTTGTTTCTTGAGTTCTTTGTAAATTTTGGAGATTAGCCCTCTGTCAGATGTAGGGTTAGTGAATATCTTTTCCCATTCTGTGGCCTGCCTTTTTGTCTTTTTGACTGTGTCCTTTGCCTTACAGAAGCTTTTTAGTTTCAGAAGGTCCCATTTGTTAATTGTCGATCTCAGTGCCTGTGCCACTGGTGTTATGTTTAGGAAGTGGTCTCCTGTACCAACTCGTTGAAGAGTATCTCCCACTTTCTTTTCTAAAGGTTTCAGTGTGGCTGGATTTATGTTGAGATCTTTGATCCATTTGGACTTAAGTTTTGTACAAGGCGATAGACCTGGATCTATCTGCAGTCTTCTGCATACCAGTACCCAGTTATGCCAGCACCATTTGTTGAAGATGCTTTCTTTTTTCCATTGTACAGTTTTAGCTTCTTTGTCAAAAATCAAGTGCTCATAGGTATGTGGGTTAAAATTAGGGCTTTCGATTCGGTTCCATTGGTCTACCTGCCTATTTTTGTGCCAATACCAAGCTGTTTTCAGGACTATAGCTCTATAATAGAGCTTGAAGTCAGGTATGGTGATGCCTCCTGAAGTTCCTTTATTGTATAGGGATGTTTTGGCTATCCTGGGCCTTTTGTTTTTCCATATAAAGTTGATTAATGTTCTTTCCAGGTCCTTGAAGAATTGTGATGGAATTTTGATAGGGATTGCATTGAATCTGTAGACTGCTTTTAGCAAGATTGCCATTTTTATTATGTTGATCCTACCAATCCAAGAGCATGGGAGATCTTTCCATTTTCTGGTATCTTCTTTGATTTCTTTCTTTAAAGACACCAAGTTCTTGATATACAGGTCTTTCACTTCCTTGGTTAACATTATCCCCAGATGCTGTTTTTGGCTATTGTAAAGGGTGATGTTTCTCTGATTTCTTTCTCAGTCACTTCATCATCTGTATATAATAGGGCCACTGATTTTTTTTGAGTTTACCTTGTATCCTGCCACATTGCTGAAGGTGTTTATCAGCTCTAGGAGTAACCTTGCGGAGTTTTTTGGGTCACTTATGTAAACTATCATATCATCTGCAAATAGTGAAAGTTTGACTTCTTCTTTTCCTATTTGTATCCCCTTTATCTCCTTTTGTTGTCTTATTGCTGTAGCTAGAACTTCAAGTACAATATTGAAGAAATATGGAGAGAGTGGACAGCCTTGTCTTGTTCCTGATTTTAGAGGAATTGCTTTGAGTTTCTCTCCATTTAGTCTGATGTTAGCTGTTGGTTTACTATATATTGCTTTTATTATATTCAGGTACGTTCCTGTTATCCCTGATCTCTCCAGGACCTTTATCATGAAGGGGTGCTGGATTTTGTCAAAGGCTTTTTCAGCATCTAGTGAGATGATCATGTGGTTTTTCTTTCGCAGATTGTTAATATGGTGGATTACATTGATAGATTTTCTAATGTTGAACCATCCCTGCATTCCTGGAATGAAGCCTACTTGATCATGGTGGATGATTTTTCTGATGTGTTCTTGAATCCGGTTTGCGAGTATTTTATTGAGTATTTTTGCATCAATGTTCATGAGGGAAATTGGTCTACAGTACTCTTTCTTAGTTGTGTCTTTGTGTGGCTTGGGTAAGATTCTTGTACTTTCATAGGCATATCTTTTGTTAGGTTAGGGAAGTTTTCTTCTATAATTTTGTTGAATATGTTTTCTGTACCTTTAAGTTGAATTTCTTCACCTTCTTCTATACCTATTATTCTCAGGTTTGGCTTCTTCACGGTGTCCCATATTTCCTGGATATTTTGTGTTAAGGATTTGTTGGTTTTGAGATTTTCTTTGGTTGATGACTCTATATCCTGTAATGAGTCTTCAACACCTGAGATTCTCTCTTCTATCTCTTGTATTCTATTGGTGATACTTGCATCTGTAGTTCCAAATCGTTTACTGAGCTTTTCTATTTCCAGCATCCCTTCATTCTGTGTTTTCTTTATCGTTTCTATTTCAGCTTTCAATCCTTCAACTGTTTGAGCTGTTTTCTTAATTTTTTTGGTTGTTTTTTCTTGGTGCTCTTTAGATTCTTTGAGAGATTTGTTTATTTCTTGAATTTTTTCCACCATTTCATGGATTTTTTTGGTTGTTTTTTCTTCTATTTCTTTAAGGGATTTCCTCGTTTCTTCTTTGAGGGTCTCCATCATCTTCACGAAATAATTTTTGAGGTCTGTCTCCTCTTCTTCGTCTATGTAGTGCTTTTCGGGTCTTGCTGGTGTTGGATCCCTGGATTCTGGTGGGGTCATGTTTGTGTTTCTATTGCTGAGTGATCTCTTATTCTGTCTTCTTCCCATCTCTTCTTCCAGTGGGTGCTGGTGGGGTCTTTCCGTCTCCACTGGTCTCCTTCCTTCCTGCAGCTGAAGCTGGGGATGCTGAAGCTGGACTCCCTGGGGTTGGGGTCTTGGAGGGGCTGATCTCTTTCCTGAAGCTGGGCTCCCTGAAGCTGGGCTCGCTGGGTTGGGGTCTTAGAGGGGCTGATCTCCTTCCTGTGTGGGCGGGTCTTCTGGATCCTGGGAGCGGCCCCCGAAGATCGAGGGGGATGGGTGATGGGCGGGTGGTCTCCGCTGGAGACCCAATCTCACCTGAAGCTGGACTAGCTGGGGTTGGGGTCTTGGAGGGGCTGATGTCTTTCCTCTCTTTAAAATTTTTAAGGTAAATTTTACAGCCTATAATGTGGCCTGCCTTGGCAGATGTTCCATGTTGACTTAAGGAGATTTTGTATGTGCTATTAAAGAAAGAAGTCCTTTGTACATGTTGATTATATCCAAATGGTGGATATGCTGTTGAGTTTAGTTATGTGCATAAAGATTTTCTGTGTGTACTGGGTCTTGCCATTTCTGATAAAAAGGTCTGCAACCATGATACTGAAACCATCCATTGAGCTTTGCAATTCTGTTAGTTTCTGTCTTGCATAGTTTAAACCATTGATGTTTACACCAATTATTGATACTATTGGATTGAACATCTACCTATTTTTCACTGTTTCCTATTGCTTTTGTTCTCTATTCATGCTTTTGTTCTATTTTTTCTATCTTGTATAGTTTTAACTGAATACTTTATGATTCCATTTTCTCCTCTTTGAAGTCAATTGTATTTTAATACATTTTTGGTGGTGGTTTTTAGATTTACAACACATGTGTACAACTAAAACCAAGTCTGCTTTCAGATAACACTATACTACTTCATAGGTAGCATGAGTACCTATAATAATAAAGTAATCCCTCTTGCCATGATGGTCACTCATTTCTTACATGTAAGCATGGATATGAGTGTGATGAATGTATACACTTAAGACACATAATATAAGTGTGTGTATAAGTAATAGATATGCATATTTATTTGTAGTGTATGTAAGTACACAACACAGCATTAATGTGATATATTTCAAACAAATTATCTGTTAGATCAATTAGAATAGAAAAAAATTTTTATTCACCTAATTCTTTGATCATCTTCCTTATAGAGATTCATGTTTCTAGCCTGTTTGATTTTCATTTCTATAGAACTCTTATATTTCTTACACTGCAATTCTATTTTTTGTTTGTCTGATAAAGTCTTACTTTTCCTTCACCTTTGAAGGGAAGTTTCTTGTAGAACTCTAGATTGTTTGGGGTTTTGTTTTCTCAACACTTCAAGTATTTCTCTTCACACACACACCCCTTTCTCTTTGTTTTTGTTTTTTTTGAGACAGGGTTTCTCTGTGGCTCCTCACCACACTTTTCCCTCCCCCTCCTCACACCCCCATCCTCCTCCCCACACCCTCCATATTCACTCCTTTCCCTTCAGAAAAGGACAAACCTCTTGGGGATATCAACCAAACATGGCATATCATGTTGCCATAAGACAACATGATGGATAAGGCAACCTAGTAAGAGCAAAAGGGTCCCAACCAAAGAGTCAGAGACAGCCCCTGCTCCCGCTGTTAGGAGTCACCTAAGAACATCAAGCTGTACAGCCATAATATATATGTAGAGCACCTAGGTCAGACCCATGCTCCCTGATTGTCACTTCAGTCTCTGTGAGCCCTGGTTTGTTGATTCTGTGAGCCATTTTCGTGTTCTTCACTCTTTTCTCACTGGCATAATTTTTCTTTCTTTAAGGAGAAACTGGGTGTCATTTTTATTCTTTGTTTCTCAATGATTGCAATATTATTCAATTTTGTTTTAGGGAATCTTTTTATATTTATCCTTTGTAGTGTAGTTTTCTTAGTATTTATCCTATTTGGTTCATCGGTTTTCTATGTCTGTGGTTTGAAATTTTACATTGCTAAAGAAATCTCAGTCACCAACAGTTCCTTTACAGAGTCAGAGCCATTGGGTTGCTTGATGGGTAAGCAACAGGCATCTACTGTGAGTGTAGGTATACCACCCATGGTGGGGGAGGTACTAGAACAAGGTCACCTCCCCCCAGGTGCCTTCCCTGACTGCCCCAGTCCACAGAGAACTCTGGTTGTAGAGGCCAAAAACTTAACTCTCTTCCCTCTCCCTTCTGGTGTTGCCATGTACATCTTTATGCATTTTATAGTTTTTCCTCTAATCATGGGCATTCTGTTAGGATCTTGTTTGTGTTTTGTTGTTGTTGTTTAGTTTTGTTCTTTTGGTCTCCGTTGTCTTTACTTACCACTTTCTGAAGTTTCTGTGAATGTTTCAATCTCAGTGGTTCTTTTCTCAGCATGTCCAGCCTCTTAGTAAGTTCATCAAATGTTCTTTCTGTTAGTATATTCATCTCTACTGTTTGTTTTTTGTTCATTAGAAGTTTCACCTCTGGTTATATTGTCTAGCTATTCTTATAGTTTGTCCCTTTTACCCATGAGAGCCATAACACATTAATTAAAACTGCTTTTAATATTCTGATCTGATAGTTCCAACACTCTTGTCATGTTTGCTTCTGACTTTTCTTCTTCAGATTTTCATTTTGCCTTTAGTATGTTTTGTAATTTTTTCTTGATAGCTAGATGTGATGTACCAGGTAAAAGGAACTGCTTGCTGTGAACTTCCTTCTGGGTTTTGTGCTTAGGTCTTTGACCTTCATAGACGTTTGTCCTTTTTCCACCCTGCCCATTTGGATGGGACAATATGGGTATTGCTGACAAGACCTCAGTATCTCCCTCTTCTTTGTTTGGTATGTTGTTACAGTATCACCCAGATCAAGTTGGGTTCAGGCTAGCTAGTTTCTGTTAAGGACAAGCCACATGAAAAATTTTGTAGTTGCCTCATTGTATTTGTGGGTTTCATATTCTTAAACTCAGTCAGCCACAGATCAAAAGTATTTCGAAAACATAATTGCTTCTATACTGAACATATACTGACTTTTTCCTTGTTACTCCCTAAACAACATACTGTAACAACTATTTACCTCATGTTTGTTATAATCTAGGCATTCAGACTATACAAGAAGTTTCTAGTAGGTTACATATGCAACTACTAACCAATCTAACTAGATAAGAGACTTGCACATACAAATATGGCCATATTCAGTACAACTATACTCTGGTGATTTTCAAAACGTTCCTTTTCCCCCTCCCTTTGCTGAGAGCTTGAAGAGCTTCTTCCTCCTTCTTCCTCTAGTGTTTATTGAAGGAGTCTTGTCAAACTCCTAAGGGAGTACTCACCTTGTTACAAGGTGACATTTTTAACTATTGGAATTGTTTGTACGAGCCTTAGATTTCCCTACCTAGCACTGTCCTTACGGCACTGTGGTTGGACATTCTCCACTTGTGAATTCTATTCTGTCAGCTGACACTCCTGTTTATGTATTTACCTGCTTTTCCAAATCCTTGAGGTAGCATTTTTACCTTCTCTAACGGCTCAGGAAGGATTTTTAATTTCTATATGGTCAGATTTTATGGAACTAGAAACCAGAAATAAAAAAAATTTAAAAACTGCTCCAAAAGAATTTTTACTAGAAAATTCCCCCTCCTTTTCCTCCTCTTTTTTTCTCCTCCTTTTTTTAAAACCATCCATTCATTAAAGGGACCCTGGTAAAGATTGTAGGTGATCCCTCAGCCACCCAGAGAACCTTCTTCAAGTTCTGCTCTAAATTATTTAGAGAGAAAATCCGTTTACTTTGTCAATTGCTATTCTCTGAGAGTAATAGACTTTGATAAGGTTCAGTGTCTAGTTATATATTTAAAATTGTGCTGAAAGTCATACACTAAGTAATACATCTGTTTCCAAGGGAGTTTATCTGGTAGTACGTTCCTAAAAATAAAACTTGATAGAGAGGATTAAAGATACCATTGAAATGTCATTTACATTCTTAATACTTGTCTCACTCAACATTTCCCCTTTAATCTCTACCATTTCATGAGTCCTTTTTAGCACCCAGCACCTCAGCACATTTAGGCATTCCATTCTCTTGCTTTTTCTCTGCTACAGTGAAGTAGAAATTTGTAGCAGATGAGCAATTTGAATGGTCCTTGAAATGATAAAATGGTCTCTTCCCCAAAACACACCTAACTTTCCCCAGGATTTTTGCTCATTTTTTTTCTCATTCTTTTCTTATCATTATTTCCTTTATTCTCATCTTGTTTCTGTACTCCTCTTTTCTTCCCCAATATTTTCTTTTTTCTGTTGAGTTAGCCAGTGATTCCTATTTCCATTGTATAGTCCTCCTAAGGGGTATTATGACATCAGGATGACTGATTGCTGTGGTACTTTGATTCATCTATGCTGATTGTCATTTTAAAGTCACCTGGACGTAAAAGAACTAACATAGTTTTCATTTTAGCTATAGTGAAATACCACATCAGTATACAATTGCCTTTGAGTCACTTTTTTTTTCCTCTACCATTTTATTAGGCTGCTTCCCTCAAGGATAAGTGGGGTTTAGGTTACAAACCAAGTTACAACCGATCAAAGAGCATTTCAGCTTCTGGAAGACCACCTCTTAAGAGAATGGAAAGAGCAAGGTAATACATATTTCAACCAATGAGACAAACTAGGATTCAGTATTTTTTTTCCCTGTGTTCCAATTGGATAGTTTAAAAAAAAAAAGCCCTTATTAGTAAAATAGCAGTCACTAATTACTGTCATGTCATTGGTTTGAGGAAACTGCTACTGTTTTATTCCTCATTGTAGTAAGAAAGTTTTAGTAAAGCAAACTTATTTAGACATGATTAATGTATAAACTTAAAGATGATCCAAAGAAAAGAAAATATGCATGTCGGTGGTTGCTTTCTAAATAATCAATTTAGGAAGGATGATTGTACACATTAAACACTTGTTTTAGTGTTGAGTCAGCACTATAAAAATAAGATGTATAAATTCCTGAGGTGGGTTGTGGCTCAGTTGATAGACTGCTTGCCTGGCATGTATGAAGCCCCAAGTTCAGTCCCTAGTACCACATAAATTGGGTGGTGCATGCCTGTAATGGTAGCTCTTGGGACAGGCAAGGATCAGAAGTTCCAGAGCCTCCTCTCTCAGCTGGGCATTGGTTTCGAGGGATACATGAGACCCTGTCTCCAAAAAATAAAACGGCATGAATTCTTTTTATATGGGTTAGTTTTAGAAAATGTGAAGTTAATTGAAACATTGAGGCTTTTTCATAGATGTTGAAGGTTAATATATGGAATGCTGAAAATGAAATCATCTGATAAGGTCACTATTTAGAAATAGAATATTAATGTCATTAATAAGACTTCTATAAAGCCAAGGGTTTTTAAAATGAAACTATTGGTGTTTTATACATTTGTGTTATATATTTATGCTTATTTCATAACTACATTTTACTTATAGTTCTCGAATAGGAGAAACTGATGAGCTCCCAGAAATCCGTGTGGATGCAGCATCTCCTGGACCCAGAGTAACTTTTAACATCCAGGATACAGTAAGAAATTACAGACTTGCAATATTATACAGTTTAAAATTATGAATTGTTGCCTATGATAAAAGTGTGGGTTGCCATAGCAGAAGTATCTGCACCATTAGCAAGCAGACACTGCCTACTGTAATAGCTATAATGCAGGTGACTAAGTGTATGTACAGTAACAATCCCTTAACTGCTTGCTTTTACATGGGATTGTTTGGTTGAACAGTTTTCCTTAGTAAGTGAGGATCCACATTAAACTATGTTTTTTACATAGTTGTTATTGTGAAATACATATTCATTTATCTGTTTAGTTCACAGTGTATAATAGCAGAAGCCAGACAGAAGGCCAGCTTCAGAGCTGCACACTGCAGCGATTCAAAATTTATGTGAAAATGTTTATTTGGGGAATGTTTGTTTATGTTGTCTTTATTTTTCATGAGTTTTATTTTCTTTTCTTATTATTTTAATTAAGTTGAAAAACACAGTGTGGGGAAGTTCACCACAGTCCAGCTCTCCAGGGGAAGGGTACTTTCAGGTACTTATGAAAACAACATAAAATTTTACTTTAAAACTAATTAACTGCCCTGAAAATTTGCTTTCAAAATACTGTCTTTTCAAGCTAAACTGAAACTTCAGAAATACTTAATGTAAAGATTTATGGTTGTTGGCATTCTTTTTTTTTAATGTGTATTTCATAGTACCCCATTTTGGTTTTATATTTACATGTAATTTAATTTTACTTGACCTTCAAAAGTAAGAAACTTTAATCAGCTTTCAAATCAACTGAATCAGATTTTAAACTAAAACTACAATTTACTAAATCAATTATTATCAATTTGTTAATCCTGAACTCAATCTTTTTTCCCTCACATTTAACTACAGAGTGGGTCCCTTTAAAGTCAGCAATCTTTATTAAGTGCTTCAAACTCAAGTCAAATCTAACTCCAAACAGCAAACTGGTTGATCATTGACTCTGGATTCTTTTAGGTCACTATGATACACTAGTGTTTATTAAATGACACATTCAGAGAGCTGAGTGTGATAACACATGCCTGTAATTTCCGCTCCTTTGCGGGCTGAGGCAGAAGGACAGGAAGTGTGAGCCCAGCATGAATAGCTTACTTTTGTTTTCAGTTTTTGAGGCTGGGTATCATGTTGCCTAGACTGGCTGTAAACTCATTAAGTCGCTGAACTCCTGATGCTCAGATTACAGTCATGTGCACTACTTCTGTTCTCAGCCTGAACAACTTAGTTCTAAACAAAAACAGGATTAGAGATACTGTTCACTAGTAGAATAATTGTCATCATGCATAAAACCCTGAATTTGATCCCTGGCACCAAAAAAATAAAAAGATTCATTTAAAAATTGTTGCTGTATTCATTAAGTTTTATGTAGCACATCTTCACACTGTTCTGAATACAGCAACAATTTTTAAATGAACTTAATATTTTAATCTAAAATTTTCTCTGAATGTGCCATTAAACTAATGTTTTATATATGTATATACATGCTTATGTATTATCCCACATACAGTACCAGATATTTAATTTTGCCTAAATTTTTCTTTCAAATTTCAGGGGATTTTTGTTTTTGGTTTTTTTGTTTTGTTTTTTGTTTGTTTGCTTGGTTGGTTGGTTTTTCGAGACAGGGTTTCTCTGTATTGTTTTTGGAGCTGTCCTGGAACTCACTCTGTAGACCAGGCTGGCCTCAAACTCACAGAGATCCACCTGCCTCTGCCTCCTGAGTGCTGGGATTAAAGGCATGCGCCACCACCACCCAGCTATAGCCTCCAATAAAATCCCAAGTTAGAGATACAGTATTCAAACAAATTATTTACTTAAAATGCAACTTTGCTAGGTTTAAGTAATTGTTCCATGTTTTATTACCCAACTGTTTGCACAACCACCATCAATCCATGGAGGTTCCATTTTAAAGATTTGTTCACAGAAACTCCTCTAGGAAATAACTGTACTCTCCTTCACTGTGCTCATCATGAGCTGTTCTTCCATCCTGGTTTATATTTGATTTTTTTCTTTCTTCCCACATAATCTGCTCTGTCTCATGTGTACTAATTAAGTATGATGATCTTTATGTTCCTCTAAAGTAAAACTTTGCTCCGACTTTCAAGTGTCAGTGATGATTTTCTCTGGTATGCCATTTCATGTTTCTGTGTCTGACCTTCCTTTCAGTTCAGTATGAGGAAATTCAACTCAGATTCTAAAATGTTTAGACTTGCATCTTTCATAGTTTTAGTTTTTCTCTTTTTAATTGAGAATTTGATAAACAAATCTGGTTTTTATTTACTGTTTTTATAATCAGTTTCCAGAGGAGACAGAACTGGATCTTTTGTCAGTAACTATTGAAGGTCCGTCACATTGTTCATCAAACAGTGAAGGATCATGTTCAGTGTTCAGCTCTCCCAAAACTGCAGGAGGCTTTTCACCAAGTGTTCCTTTCCAATCCGAAGATGGCCGACGGGACGACAGTCTGTCTTCTACCAGTGAAGACTCTGAGAAGGATGAAAAAGATGAAGACCGTGAAAGGGAAAGATTCTATATTTACAGGAAAACCTCGTGAGTAGACTTTTATTTTAAGACCTTTAAGTGGTATGTCAGAATCTAGATGTAAACCTAAGGCATTTTATCTAGCCAAATATTTAGCAAGCCAAGCATGATGCCACATGCCTATAATTCCAGCAGTGGAATCAGGAGTTTAAAATCCTTCTGGACTACTCCAGCCTGGGCTACATTTGACTGAGTCTCAAAAATATAAAATCTTAACAACAATAAGTGTGACATCCTACTGAGAATGTGCCCTCATGAGGAACTAGAAGGACCTTTATAATCCACCCATGTCTAAAGCCTGCTCTGCTGCAACTATGACAATAAGATTAAGTTTCCACTGCCACCATCTTCAGTCTTCCTACTGAGTTCAGATGATTCTTTATCCCTTTTCCCAGAGGGAAACCGCTAGCTTTGCAGTTTCTTATATTAGCGTATTTGGCCTATTTCTTTACTTACTGGAATGTGACTTCAAATAACCTAAGAAGAATCATAATTCAAATCTGCTTTCTTAGAGTAAAATATAAAATAAGTTTAATGTGCTCATGTTTGATGGTTAGTATGAACACCTTTATATATATATATATATATATATATATATATATATATATATCTGTATGTATCTGGGTTGAATATTGTATGTCATCTTGGAAATGTCTGTTTAAGCTGTAAATACTTTTGGTTTTGGGGGGGTTCTGGGTTTTTTTCTTGTTTTTTTTTTTTTTTTTGAGACAGAGTTGTCATGGTTTTTTGTTGTTGTTTTTGGGTTTTTTATGTTTTTGTTTTTGTTTTTCAAGACAGGGTTTCTCTGTATGGCTTTGGAGCCTATCCTGGACCAGGCTGGCCTCGAACTCACAGAGATCCACCTGCTTCTGCCTCCTGAGTGCTGGGATTAAAGGCATTTGCCACCAAAGCCTGACGTGTTGTGGAATTATTTTAATTGGGAAAAGATTATTACATTTTTCTATGCTGGGAATATTATTTTAACTGTGTAAAGTTGGGTTACTTTTTTATGCTGGGAATATGACTTTAACTGTGTAAAGATGGGTTACTTTTGTTTATGCTGTATATGTTTCACCTTGTCTGCTTAAGGCACCTGATTGGTCTAATAATGAGCTGAGTGAGTGGTCAGTAGCTACAGGGCTAGGCTGGGCTGGCAGGCAGAGAGAATAATTAGGAGGAGAAATCTAGGCTTGAGAGAGAAGAAAGAACAAGAGAAGAGGGGGGAGAGAACGAGTTACACACCCTGAACAAGATGCCAAACAGACAGACATAGAGAAGCAGTGAAAGTAAGATATACAGCAGTAAGAAAGGTGATAAGCCCTGAGGCAAAAGTTAAAGAGAAACAGGTTAGTTTAAGTTATAAGAGCTAGCCAGAAATGTGCCTAAGCAAGCCAAGCATTCACAACTAATACATATCTGTGTCATGATTTAGTAGCTGGTTGGTGTCCCAAAAAAATAGCCTGGTACACAGAGTTTCTTTTTGTATCACCCCTGACTGTCCTAGAACTTGCTCTGTAGAACAGGCTGGCCTTGAACTCATAAGAGATCCACTTGCGTCGGCTTTGGTCTAGTTGTAGAGTTTTGTGGTTGTTTCTTTTTATTTTTCTCCTTAGGGATAAGTTCCTGCTGTGTAGTCAGTCTGGTCTGGAACTTACAATCTTCTTGCCTCAGCCTCCTGAGTGCTGGGATAACAGGATAAATGAATTTGTGGCGCAACATCAGGATCAGTGTTATCACCATTGTGTGTGGTGCTTAGTTCACCACATGTCAAAAGAGTTTTGACAGTTTTCTTGTTTTTTTGTTTTTCTCTTCCTTTCCCTGTTCTTCTTTCTTTAAATAAAATCAGGAAGCCAGCATTTAGACTTTGTAATTTTGGAAATGAAACATCTTCCAACATAGAGTACAGTTCATACACTGGTGTTCACATTCATTGATAGCTGTAATTATGCCTGTGTCTTCATCACCTACCACCTGCTGGCAGATAATAATGGTCAGTTCATAATTGTTGGATAATATGTGACTCCATTAAACCTAGAAAAAAAAACTTTAGTTTTAACTAGTTGAATAATTTCTATTCAATTAGTTTATTATTTTATAAAGTAAAATTTCTTTACAGACTGTTACATAACATTGGGAAATAGTTCATTAGGAAGATTTTAGTTTGCTATAAGGAATGATGCCTTGCTTTCTACAGACATACCTCTCGGAAGA
Source organism: Mesocricetus auratus (assembly GCF_017639785.1). Lineage (NCBI taxonomy): Eukaryota > Metazoa > Chordata > Mammalia > Rodentia > Cricetidae > Mesocricetus > Mesocricetus auratus. The sequence goes on along the minus strand of NW_024429195.1, from coordinate 26,597,893 downwards.
AAGCAACAGGCTTTGCTGCTGTTCATCAGCTGCTTACTGAACGCTGGCCTACAACACCAGTCAACCGTAGTATTGGTGGTACAGCTACTGAGAGAAATATTGACTTTGAACTTGATATACGGGTTGAAATTGACAGTGGGAAATGTGTCCTCCATCCAACCACCCTTTTGCAGGAGCATGATGATATAAGTTTAAGAAGGTAAGACACTAGCTGGAAAAGTTAAATGGAATTCATTAGTTAGAAACACTGTTCATATATTATAAATTATCACAAACCTTTTTTTCCCCTGGTCCAAAACTGCAAATTTAAAGTAATTAATCATAGTTACAATGGTCATTTGTATAACATACTATTCTTTACAACAAATACATATTTCTGGCAATTAGAAGTGAATATCTGATTTAGAGACTGGTAAATTTGTTAATTAAAATATATCTTTAGACTGAGGATTTTAGCTCAGTGGTAGAGTGTGTATCTATTGTGTGAGCACACAATTTAATGTGTAAATGATACAATTGTGAACTTAGAAAAGAAATACAAGTGCTGTACACACTTGTAATTCCAGTATTCAGAAGGTGGAAGCAGGAGAATGCCTGGTCTTACCATGACCCTGTCACCAACAAACTACATACATATATACATACATACGAACTTACTTACATAGAGATTACTAGTTTTAAAACATATAACATTATTATTATTTGTCTAAGATGTTCACTAGTTTAACTAGAAGTTCTGATCTTTTCCTTTTTCAGCTTTTTTAATTACTACTTTCCATTTATATATAAATAAAAGTTTACTTAGAAACAGAAGAAAAGAAAATTTTTTAAAAAAATAATACCCCTGTCCTTTTTTTTTAAATGTAGGAGTTATGATCGAAGTTCTAGGAGTTTAGATCAAGATTCTCCTTCAAAAAAGAAAAAATTTCAAACTAATTATGCTTCTACCACCCATTTAATGACGGGCAAGAAAGTGCCATCCTCTCTACAGACAAAGCCCAGTGACTTAGAAACAACAGTGTTTTATATTCCTGGAGTGGATGTAAAGGTAAAGACCTGATTGCCTGTAATAGAGACTAAACTGTTAGTAGCAGTGCCTATTTTCTACTATATATATTTTTCTTTTGCTTATTTTATTTAAAAAAATGAAACTTTCTGGCTTACTTAATGTAGTCATAGTCTGAACATAATAATTTCTAAGTTGTGGCTTACCTTTTTGCTCATATATCTTTTTCTGTGAGAGGTTGGCAGAAAGAAGTGATGCTGATATAAATAGTAGACTTGTTAAATCTTACCTAGTATAATTTCATTAAAAATATTTTTTAATTTCTAAAAGTATTGAATCTTAGACTGTTAAGCTCAAATGAACTTAAAAGATGGTCTGGATTTAAAAAATGAGAACGCCAATTAGTTTCCAAAGCTAGCTTACGAAGCTGGAGCTAAGTCTTTAGGCTCCTGAATCAGTGTTCTCTGAACTATATCTTCTATACTTTGTTTTCTCATCTACAAAATATTTATTTTGAATTTTTCAATACAGTTGCATTACAATTCTAAGACATTAAAGACTGAATCACCTAATGCTTCCAGAGGATCGTCCTTGCCTAGAACACTCTCCAAAGAGTCCAAGTTGTATGGTATGAAAGATAACGCAGCATCTCCTTCTTCTCCTCCTTTACCTTGCACTGTCCAGAGCAAGACTAACACCTTACTTCCTCCCCAACCCCCACCTATTCCTTCAGGTATTTGAGACTGTACTGTATTTTGTCACATTTTTCTTAATTTTTGGTTACTCGGTTTGCTCTGTTGAGACTTTTTAATTCCTATATTTAAGAAAGGACATAGACTTGTCAGTAATGACTATATAAAATCCATCTGTGGAAGTACAAACCAACTACTCTTAAATTTTTATTACATTAGAATAATCTTAATAAATAAACTACACATTTAGAACAATGTATATTTACCAAGGGGTAGTTCATGTGGTTTACATTTGGGAGCTATGGTTAGCTAGGGATCAAATTTTTACATATGAATACACTGTTATGACACAACAGTTTCCCAAAACTTATTAAAGTGCCCTATTGGTGAAAAAAGAAGAATAAAAAAAGAGAAGTTTGGCTTGATAAAGCCAAGGTGCTGACTAGGTCACCTGAATACTTGACTAGAGTAGAAAGATTTTCCATCCTGTCCTAGTCTGTAACTTTTTAAAGCTAAGCTATTAAACATTGCAGGTTCAGCCAGCTTTTCTTTTGATCATTCCACTCAAGGAATGTTAACTAATGTCAAAAAAATACACCCATTCCGGTTGTGATACCCTCATGGGTTGGGTGGTACTTTACACATGCATATAGAATTTCTAACATAAGGATTGTTAGAGCTGGCAGTCACTATTTAAAAGTTTCATTTGGGAATTCCATATGATATATAAACCCTTTAAAGTAGTCAGTAAAGATTCATGATGATAATGCCTACTGCCTACCAACTTTTCAATATACAAGGCATAGCTAGATCCATTGGGAATGAGGCAAATACTGGTATTCCATTCTAAAAATGGAGAAAGTTAGGGCTTATATGTAGATTTGGGACATTTTCTTATACTTATACAACTAATGTTCAAATTGGGTATTAAAGACAAAGTTAGCTAACACTTCGTTAGGTATTTTTATACATTTTTATGAAGCAGAAATACTTTATTAGGAAGAATGAGACATGTCACCCTATGTAGAGAAGTATTGTCAGTGTGCATATACTAAGCATGAGAAATCAAAAGCTGATACTTTTCCTCCGCTTTTCACTAATTCAAATTAGTCAAGATTTGCTATCTTTTTAAGTAAACAAATGAACTAACACCAGCCAGAAACCTAACAAAAGTATAAAGTTGAAAATTTGAAACATAATGTGTAACCTAGCACAAGTAAGAATAAATATAGTATTATAAATCATAAATGATATTTGTAGTCTAACATTAATGTATCATTTCTATCAGCCTATTTTTATTGTTTTCTTATGTAGTCTTAGGTAAAGTATTTCACTTAGTTAAACTGTTATACAATTCCAATCTCTCATTAACTTCCCATGTTTTATTGGGACATTTTATTGAATTTCATTCAATGTACCTCACATTTATTGACATTCTAGCCAAAGGAAAAGGAAGTGGAGGAGTAAAAACAGCCAAGCTATATGCCTGGGTAGCACTTCAGTCATTACCAGAAGAAATGGTTATTAGCCCTTGTCTGTTAGACTTTCTGGAAAAGGCTCTGGAAACCATCCCAATTACACCAATTGAAAGGAATTACACAGGTAAGTATTCTCCTTATGTGCGTTCTAATTTTAGGTTTTGTTTTGTAAAATTTCTCAGTTATATTACATGCTGTTACATATTTCATTATAAAATAAATTATAAATTGCAGTAGAACCAGAGAGGTTATCTCACTTTGCAAATGGAGAACCCAAACTGTAGTGAGGCTTTATGATTTTTATTCAAGGACACAACTAGATAGTGACAACACTAATGATTATGGGTCTTATGTTAATGTGTTTCTTGCACTGGAGTCTCTTTGTAGGTAAGACATAGTGCTGTTTTCTGTGTATATTGTATGGTGTGGGAGAATTTAATTTTGGGAAATGTGAGATTTGAGTAGGTAAGGATATGTAAACAAACAGAATTCAAAGCAACTTTCTAGTGTTGGTATGTCTTATGTCAATACTAGTTAGAGATAGGGAACTTCCAGTGGTTTGCCCTTGTTATGATATAAAACTTGAAATTAAATATCTTAACAGCAGTCAGTTCACAAGATGAAGATATGGCACATTTTGAAATCCCAGATCCTATGGAAGAATCAACAACATCCCTAGTGTCGTCTTCAGCGTCTGCTTACTCTTCCTTCCCTGTAGATGTTGTGGTTTATGTCCGAGTTCAGGTGACGTGTGTCATTTCTTCATAAAGAAAATATGTGGTGATATATTGTTTATGATATAATAAAGTTTGCCTGGAGATCAGAATGCAAAGCTAGCCAAAGCCATAGAGGTCAGGCAGTGGTAGCACACACTTTAATCCCACGACTCAGGAGACAGAGGCAGATGGATCTCTGTGAGTTCAAGGCCACCCAGGGCTACATGAGAGTGAATCAGTATTAAAAGAGAAACAGCACTAGAGAGGTATATAAGACAGGAGCAGCGTCTCATAGCTGGCATTCAGTCTTGGCAATTAGTCTCCAGCCACATTGAGGACAGGACAGACAGCCTTGGGAGAGGTAAAAGCCTTCTGGTGGCTTGGCTGCTTTGCCTTTCTGGTCTTTAGCTTGAACCCCAGTGTTTGTCTCTGAGTTTTTAATATTCATGCTACCAAAATATTCTATTTGAAATTCAATATTATTTTCCTTCAAATTATTCTGAGTCACAGTTTCATGAATGTTTGATAAGTCTACAATAGCTAGTTTGCGAAGTCCTGAGAAGTATTGTAAATCTGTGTGTATATATTTACTATTCTGAGCAGTTTCATAGATCAGGAGTTTTCCATTTTTGAATATCAATATTCTATGAAACAAGATTAAAATATGCAAGAATAAACCTTTTGAAAGCATTTCATCTCTTTATTACTGTGATACTCTTAGCTCTCACCGTTATACTTCTTTCTCAACAGATTTACAGTATAATTAAGACACAGTATACCTTTTATGGAGTTTGTCTGAAAGCTACATGGTTTTAAAATATTCTTTTTTGTTTTGTTTTTTGTTTTTCCAGACAGGGTTTCTCTGTGGCTTTGGAGGCTGTCCTGGAACTAGCTCTTGTAGACCAGGCTGGTCTCGAACTTACAGAGATCCACCTGCCTCTGCCTCCCAAGTGCTAGGATTAAAGGCGTGCGCTACCAACACCCGGCTAAAATACTCTTTAATGCAATCGAATCAATACACCTTTAGGAATATATATTATCCTTTGATTTAATCTATTAAAGAGGATTAGAAAGATGCTTGTATCCAAACTTCAAGTTCAGTTTACCATTAGGTAAAATTTTTAAATCAGTCTCTAAGGATAAGGAAGTACTGGTGTCATCTGTTGCAGGGACTTCCTGCAGTAACTGTTTGACCAAAGTATCTCTAGTTTGATACTGTGTTTTGTTAAAGATCTGAATAAGATATACTAAGTACATAAAGGTGTGTAAAACTCTTTGTTATTAACATAAGAGTGTTTTCAGTATTTTAATATGAGATTACTTCCTTTAAAAGATTTGATTAGTGGGCGTGTGGGAGGCAGAAGCAGGAGAGTTCTGTGAGTTCAAGGCCAGCCCGTCTCAAAAAACCAAAACCAACCAACCAAACAAACAAACAACAAAAAAACAACAACCAAGATTTGATTTGTAAAAACAATAATGTGGGCATAAATATGTTTAAGGTTCTGAATTATCCAAATGTCAGTGAATCTTCAAATCCTTAGCTTGTTTTAAACAAATCTCAACTCTGTAGCCCAGGATAGCATGTACTCCAGGTTGGCCTCCTTCCCCAGACCCCTGAGAGTTGGGATTAGAATGAGCCTCTGTGCCTTAAATGTTTAGCTTCGTAAAATTTGTACCATTCTGTTAATACATTTTGGTTTATACTCCGTACTTCTGTTTTTATAAGTTGTGGTATTAAATTTAATTGCTTTTAAATGTCAAATGATTATCTGTATGTTAAAATGGAAATTATGTATAACTTTTAGAATCCAATATGAAATTGTTTTAACCATGCAGTTCCTAGAAATCTTTTTTTCTCCTGCTTTCTATTCTTTAGCCTTCACAAATCAAATTTAGCTGTTTGCCAGTATCAAGAGTAGAATGCATGCTGAAGTTACCATCTCTGGACCTGGTGTTTTCTTCAAACCGAGGAGAACTAGACACTTTGGGGACTGCATACCCTGCAGAGACCTTATCCCCTGGTGGTAATGCTCCTCAGAGTGGAACAAAAACCTCTGCAAGCAAAGCTGGGATACCAGGTATAAGAAACATAAAGTTGCCTTATACAAAGCCAAGTACTATTTTTTAAATTTTAACAATTGTTCATCTCTATTTTAAATAGATTTAGGAAAGCAGAATGTTAGAGAATTGTGACATTTGTAGGAAAAAAATCTATAGTAGACAAAAATTTAAGTACATTTCATGCATTTAGTAGAATGAGTCCCCTTCAATAGATATTTTTAGCTTAGCAGTAATTAGCATTATAGTTTCAGTTTGAATGCTATTAGAAGCACTATGTTAAGAATAATAGCAATTTATATATCCATGTGCTTTTGAATGTTTTGTGTCCTGTTGGATCTTACATTTTAGGAACAATGGAGTTTGTAAATGGAACATAAGAAATATGCTTTTATGAAGATATGTTCTTATCATTTAACCAAGTAGCATTTGTATTTTTAAATGGTAAATTTTGTTGTCTATCTCATTTGTTTCATGAAAGGTTTTATTTTAAAGTACAGTTGAGGATTTCTTAGTGAGGTAATTCCTCTTCCTTACTAAAAGCTCTTTGCCCATAATTCATATAGAAATACAAATATAAACAATAGCAATATTGGCTAGTTTGAGTTGACAATAGAATTGAAATGTCATTAAAATAGTGATTCTTAACCAAGGACAGCAGGTGCCTTCCAGTATTGGTATTTCACAGCTGAGAGACTGTTAACTGGAAACTTGGGGGGAAGCCAGAAACACTGTGCAAACAACCTGCCAATCTGAAAACTTTTTTCTAAAAAGAATTGTTTGGTCTAAAATGCTAAAAGGGCCAAGGTTGAACTTATTAAAGCAAAATATGTGAATGAAATTCTAAACTCCAGTTTTAAGAGAAGCATGAATGCTGTTGAAAGAAAATCATACTTCAGATTGGAAGGAATCACTCAAGTCCTGTTTTTTTGTTTGTTTGTTTGTTTGTTTTCTCTCAATATGTTTTTATTTAAATTAGAAACATGAATGTTTCACATGTCAGTCCCAGCTCCCTCTCCTACCCCTCCTCCCTTGTCCTTCCACCAGGCCCCCAGCCCCCCACCCAATCACCACATCATTCTCCAGGGAGGGTGAGACCCTCCTTAAAGTCTGTAATTTCATCCTGGGTAGGATCTGGGCCCATCCCCATGTGTCCAGGCTGAGAGAGCATCCCTCTATTTGGAATGGGCTCCCAAAGCTCATTCATAAACCATGATAAACACTGATCTACTACCCAAGGCCCCAGTGATTTCTGTGGCCTCCTCACTGACACTACATTCATGGAGTCTGGAACAGTCCCCAGTTGGCCAATCAGCCATCAGTCTGGGATTCAAGAGCTCCCCCTTATCTGATCAGCTGTCTTTGTGGGTTTCATCATCATGGTCTTCACCCCTTTGCTCATCACTCCTCCATTTCTGTCACTAGGTTCCAGGAGTTCAGTTCAGTGTTTAGCTGTGGGGATCTGTCTCTCCTTCCATCAGTCCCTGGATGAAGGTTCTAGGATGGCATATAGGATAGTCACCAACCTTACCATCAAGGAGGGATTATTAGTGTAGTCTCTCCACTATTGTTTACTTTGCCAGTTGGTGTTATCCTTGTAGATCTCTGGAGATCTCACTAGTGTCAGCTCTCTCCTCAAGCCGATAATGACTCCATCTATTATAGTATCTCTCATCATGCTCTCCTCTAATCTTACCTCGACTCAACCTTCCTGCTCCCTCATGCCTTCTTCGCCCCTCCTCTTATGCCCCTCTCTTTTTTTTTGGTTCCCTCTCCCCTCCACCGATGTTCCCAATGTGCTCAGGAGATCTTGCCTCATTCCGCTTCTCTGGGGTATCATGCATCTCTCTTGGGAACCTCCGTGTTTCCCAGACTCATTGGCACTGGGATTGTAGGCCGACACTCCCCTGATCCATATCCAAAATACATGTATGAGTGAGTACATACCTTGTTTGTCTTTTTGTATCTGGGTTACTACCTCACTCAGGATGGTTTCCTCTAGTGCCATCCATTTGCCTGCAAATTTCAAGATTCCATTGTTTTTTTTTTCCGCTGAGTAGTATTCCATTGTGTAAATGTGCCACATTTTCTCTATCCACTCTTCAGTTGTGGGGCATTTGGTTGTTTCCAGGATCTAGCTATTACATATAATGCTGCTATGAACATAGTGGAACAGACCTCCTTGTTGTATGAATGGGCATCTTTTGGGTATATGCCTAAGAATGGAATGGCTGGATCTTATGATAGACTTCCATTTTCCTGAAGAATCTCCATACTGATTTCCAAAGTGGCTGTATAAGTCGACACTCCCACAATCAGTGTAGGATTGTTCCCCTTTCTCCACATCCTCACCAGCATAAATTGTCGTTGGTGTTTTTGATTTTAGCCATTCTGACAGGAGTGAAATGATATCTCAGAGTTGTTTTGATTTGCATTTCCCTAATGGCTAAGGATGTTGAGCACTTTCCTAAGTGTCTCTCAGCTATTTTATATCCTCAATTGAGAATTCTCTATTTAGTTCTGTACCTCACTTTTTAATTGGATCCTTTGGTGTTTTGGAGACTTGCTTCTTGAGTTCTTTGTAAATTTTGGACATCAGCCCTCTGTCAGATGTTGGGTTAGTGAATATCTTTTCCCAATCTGTGGGCTGCCTTTTTGTCTTGCTGACTGTGTCCTTTGCCTTACAGAAGCTTCCAGGTTTAAGGAGGTCCCATTTATTAATTGTCGATCTCAGTGTTTGTGCTACTTGGTGTTATGTTCAGGAAGCAGTCTCCTGTACCAATTCGTTCAAGGGTACCTCCCACTTTCTCTTCTAAGAGGTTCAGTGTGGCTGGATTTATATTGAGGTCTTTGATCCATTTAGACTTAAGTTTTGTGCATGACGATAGACATGGATCTATCTGCAGTCTTCTACATGCCGAAATCCACTTATGCCAGCACCATTTGTTGAAGATGCTATTTTCCCTTGTATAATTTTAATTTATTTGTCAAAAATGAGCTGTTCATAGGTTTGTGGATTAATCTCAGGGTTTTCAATTCAATTCCATTGGTCTGCCTGTCTATATTTGTGCCAATACCAAGCTGTTTTCAGGACTATAGCTTTATAATAGAGCTTGAAGTCAGGGATAGTGATGCCTCCAGACATTGCTTTGTTGAGCTGTGTTGTCTTGGCTATCCTGGGGTTTTTTTGTTTTTCCATATAAAGTTGAGAATTGTTCTTTCAAGGTCTGTGAAGAATTGTGCTGGGAGTTTGATGGGGATTACATTGAATCTGTAGATTGCTCTTTGCAGGATGGCCATTTTTACTACATTGATCCTACCTATCCAAGAGCATGGGAGATCTTTCCATTTCCTGGTGTCTTCATTAATTTCTTTCTTTAAAGACTCAAAGTTCTTGTGACACAGGTCTTTCACTTGTTTGGTTACCATTAACCCCAGGTATTTTATGTTGTTTGTGGCAATTGTAAAGGGTGATATTTCTCTGATTTCTTTCTTAGCCCTTTTATCATCTGTATATAGTAGGGATACTGATTTTCTTGAATTGATCTTGTATCCTGACATGTTGCTGAAGGTGTTTATCAGCTGCAAGAGTTCCCTGGTAGAGTATTTTGGGTCACTTATGTAAACTATCATATCATGTGCAAATAGTGAAAGTTTGACCTCTTCCTTTCTAATTTGTATCCCCTTGATCTCCTTTTGTTGTCTTATTGCTCTAGATAGAACTTCCAGTACAATATTGAAGAGATATGGGGAGAGGGGACAGCCTTGCCTTGTTCCTGATCTTAAAGGAATTGCCTTGAGTTTCTCTCCATTTAGTTTGATGTTGGCTGTTGGTTTGCTGTATATAGCTTTTATGATGTTTAGGTATGTACCTGTTGTCCCGGATCTCTCCAAGACCTTTATCATGAAGGGGTGTTGGATTTTATCAAAGGCTTTTTCAGCATCTCGTGAGATGATCATGTGATTTTTGTTTCTCAGTTTGTTTATATGGTGGATCTCATTGATGGATTCTCGTATGTTGAACCATCCCTGCATCCCTGAAATGAAGCCTACTTGATCATGGTGGATGAGCTTTCTGATGTGTTCTTGGATCCGATTTGCCATTATTTTATTGAGTATTTTTGCATCAATGTTCATGAGGGATATTGGTCTGAAGTTCTCTTTCTTAGTTGTGTCTTGGGTATTAATGTTATTGAAGCCTTGTAAAAAGAGTTTGGCAAAGACCCTTCTGCTTCTATTGCATGGAATACTTTGAGGAGAATTGTGCAGTCATCTTGAACTTAAAATTTTACTCAAATAACCTCGTTTGACTTTTGAGAGCATGTCGGTGTGTGTAGACGTCCTTGTGACTGATGATGTTGGGTTATCTTCTATTTACAGGCTCATCGGGATTAGGCAGTCCACTTGGCCGAAGTCGACACAGCAGCAGTCAGTCAGATCTGACTGGCTCCAGCAGCAGTTCGTCTGGCCTGAGCTTCACTGCATGCATGTCTGACTTTTCCCTGTATGTGTTTCACCCCTATGGTGCAGGGAAGCAGAAGTCCACCGTTTCAGGTCTCTCATCTGCATCAGGAGGACTAGGTATATGTGTTTGTTAGTGGCTTTTGTTACATTTTTCAAAGCTTTCTTTTCTTGGACTTTAAATAAGAGCTATATGCCAATATCAAAAGATTATATTTTTCCCTTTTCATAAATTTTATCCCTATTTTATAAGTAAAAATATGAAACATTCAGATAAACTGATTTTACAAGGATTTAAAACTTAAGAATGCTTGTTAAGTGATATATATAACATAGTATCTGAAGATACAAGAGTTTTCTTTTATTACATATTTAAATACATTATCAAATTACTTTGCATAAAATTTTAGTTTGTTAAAAGTAAAATTTTAAAGTATGCAGGTGATGCTTGGTAATTTTAAGTGAAATCACAAAGCTATCATTTAGTAAAATGAAATCTGCGTTTTAAAATTCATGCCTCATTAGTGAATATTTCTTACATTTATACAAGTAAATCCTAGCTTTTTTTTTTGTTGTAGTGAGCTTGTCAAAATTGCTACTCTTGTATACAGGCTTCAACCTACCTAAACTGCTGTGAAGAATGCAAATCAAATGCTCATTAGATTTTCTAAATTTTCCCTAATTTAACTGCTTTTGGTTGGTGACATGTTACAGTATACTGGATGATTTTCATTAACTAATTGTCTGCATACACCACCTCTTTGTGCATATGCATGCATATGGACATTTTTCTTACTTTGGTTTTCTTCTTAGGAAATGTAGATGAAGAACCTACTTCAGTCACTGGTCGAAAAGACTCATTAAGTATAAACCTTGAGTTTGTAAAAGTGAGCTTGTCTCGAATAAGGCGCTCAGGAGGTGCCTCATTTTTTGAAAGTCAGTCTGTGAGCAAGCCTACAAGCAAAATGGACACTACGTTAATCAATATATCTGGTATTCTATTTTATAGTTTTTAATTAGAATATTATTGTAAAGAATTAAACAATGGCTTTTGGTTTTAAGTTGGCTTTAAGCTTAGATTAAAGGGGGGTGGTAAATAATCAACTTACATAACTATAAAACAAGCTAAAGTGAGAATGGCTATAATCCTATCAGTGGGTCAGCTGGCCACCAAGTCTGGGAGTGTGGGCTCAGACACTGTGCCTTGGAATTCATCGACCAGTCAGTCTAAAGAAGCTGTGGAGGAGGAACAGAAGATGAAAGAGGCAGAAGAAGAATGGTGCCAGAAGAGAACCCTGAAGGTGGCCATAGGGTGCTTTTCATGTCAAAGTTTCGGCTCTGGGACAAAAGGGGAAATAAGTACTCCCTTCCACACAGCTATTTGGTTTGCAGTTCTCTTTGTGCAAGTTCATATCCTAGCTCATACTATTGCTTTATTTTCCATATTCCAGAGGAGGCCTGTGTTAAGAGAAAAGCTTGCCATATATCTAATTTCTACAACATCTCTGATAACTGTGGCAGAGCCCTAACTTGCCATCTCTCCAAGAAAAATACACAAAGCTGCTGATGATCTTTCAATGCCCTGTTTCTGTAACTTGAAAAAATATATAAAGTCACTCATTAGATACAATGCATTCTGGTATTTTATGGATTAGAATAGTATGTGTAATACCATGTTTGTTAACTACAGTGTAAAGTGTTAAAAGTTCTGGAAGTCTGTTCTAAGCTCTAACTTTATTTCTCCATCAGCTGTTTGTGATATAGGGTCTGCTTCGTTTAAGTATGATATGCGCCGACTCAGTGAAATCCTGGCATTTCCAAGAGCCTGGTATAGAAGAAGTATTGCGAGGCGCCTATTCCTTGGAGACCAAACTGTAAATTTGCCAAGTAAGCTTGTTATTGTAATTAGGTTTCTTTTAATTAGGATTAAAGTAAACAAGATTCATAAATGATAACACATTTTTTTTTACTTAGTTTGATATACTGTGTTAATTCATTCATTTGTTCTAAAGAATGTCTACTGAGTCCCTCTAAAGGCAAGCACTGGGCATTCCAAACAAATAAATGCCTTACTCTTTTGAAGATTACCTCCTAGCAGACATTTTATTCTGTAGTAATTTTTTCTGTAATCCTTATAAATTTGGAAGTACAAATATGCATACACTTAACTATCCAAGTTAATCATAGATACTTAAAACATGGAAAAATGAAAACATTGGAGACATACTACCATTTTGCCTCTGTCTCTTTCTTGATCTTATATGTTGTTGTTTTGAGCTGAAAAGGTTGTGGAAGTGAAGAATACAGTTGACTGGTACAGTAGAAAATGTAAAAAAAAAAATCTCATGAGTGGGTCTGTTTTCTCACCTGTAATGGTACCACAATATGTTTCCCCTTCTCATTCATTTTCTGCCATAATTAAATAAAATACTGAATTTTTTTTTTTTTTTTTTTTTAGGTTTTTATGAGACAGGGTTTCTCTGTATTGTTTTGGAGGCTGTCGGTCCAGCCTGGCCCTGAACTCACAGAGATCTGCCTGCCTCTGCCTCCCGAGTGCTGGGATTAAAGGCGTGCGCCACCACCGCCGGCCTGAATTTTTCTTTGCAATACAATTGCAAAATGCAGAAGTGGAAGGAATATGCAGTGTAGTTAGAAATGGTGTCTGAGTGAAAGGACTTCTATCACTTAATGTTCTTACCTGTGACTTTTGTTTTCTTTTCTACTGTTGTACCAGCGTCTGGTCCAGGGACTCCTGATTCTATTGAAGGGGTGAACCAGCACCTTTCTCCTGAGTCATCGAGGAAAGCATACTGCAGGGCCTGGGATCAACCAAGTCAGTCAGCCTCTTTCACTCATATGCCTCAGTCACCCAGCGTGTTCAATGAGCACATGAGCAACAGTACCATGTCACCAGGGACAGCAGCACAGAGCCTCAAGTCCCCAGCTTCCATAAGATCAAGGAGTGTGTCAGACTCTTCAGTTCCTCGAAGAGGTAACACTGCTCTTTTTGTTACAAGTAGCCCTCCAGTGTGCCTAAGACAAAAGTCTTAATCACTCCCAGGTTTCTATCCCAATTGCTAGAGATGAGTTCTTGAGGTTTTTGTAAGTCAGAGAGAGAGGGAAAGAAAACAGCAACATAAAAACAGTAAGTACCAAACACTTCAAAGTACTGCCTGCAGAAGAGCACTGTGGATGTCTATTTGCTTCATAAAGCGATAGGAAGTAAGGAGTTGCCATATAGTCAGTGTCCTCCATAAAGACAGATGTTTTTAAAAACATTCCAATAATGTTGTGAATGTACCAGAAGAAGGCTCCATTCAAAGAAATGAATCTTTATATCAGTACAGTTGTTCATTATTTAGTCAATGTTTTACCAACTCTTGCATGCTGGTGTTGTCCTTGTACTTGTGCCTAAATATATCAAAGTGAATGATATAGTTCTTTGCATAACCAAGAATGAAGTATAATGAGCAAAGCTAGTACTTGCTTTACACATTGAGTCCATTAGATAAATGCCAGGTACCCAGCCAATGCCTGAATTTCAGAATGGTCCCTACCTTTGAGTCTTCTATTTGACTGAAATGCTTTTGAGTTTTCTCTTTTATAAGAAAATCCTAAGTGATGAAATATCTTTGTAGTATGTCACATACACACCAAAATTCCCCTCATCTCACCTATTTTAGAAGCAATATGATAACTATTAAACATTTGGTCTGGTGCAAGAGGCTCATGTTTACCTTTTGGAGTATAGAAACTAGTGGGTTTTGCTTTGTAATAAGTTTTGATTTGTGTGAATAAATATACCTTTTTTTTTTTTCTGCCTTTAGACTCAATTTCAAAAACATCAACTCCTGTTAACAAATCAAACAAAGCAGCAAGCCAGCAAGGGACTCCGTGGGAGACACTTGTTGTTTTCGCTATCAACCTGAAACAACTAAATGTTCAAATGAATATGAGTAATGTCATGGGAAATACAACGTAAGCTATTTAGATACAAAGAAAATATATTTAATAAAATGTTTACTTTTTCTTATAATGTTATGAAGCAGTGTTAGCCCTTTTAAATGTGGAAATCTTTGAGGCAGCGAATATAGTAGGTAAAATTTTGTAAACTTTGTATTCTGAAAATAGCTTAATTGAGGACACTGTGATATAAACAATATAAAACATATTCCCAAAGGAAACTTATAAGAAAATAGGGTAATTTTCTAGCTAGAAACAATCATTAGTTTTAATATTCAAACATCTACCACATAGTTCTTAGTTAAGTTCTGGGTTGAACTGGCTATAGTGAATGTATACCATTCATTCAAGCACGCAGAAGGCTTAGATAAGAGGATCAGTTGAGTTTCGGTGCTCAAAACCAGCTTCAACAACAAAAAGGAATAAATATTTCATTGTCAAATTGGATCTTCTACTTAATATTCTGATTTAAGTACTGTTTTTAATTCATGACAACTTAACCTAACAACCTTTTTCTTCTTTTTTAGTTGGACAACTAGTGGTTTGAAAAGTCAAGGCCGGCTTTCTGTAGGAAGTAACCGTGATCGAGAGATTAGCATGTCTGTCGGTCTAGGAAGGTCACAGTTAGATTCCAAAGGAGGAGTAGTTGGTGGGACCATCGATGTCAATGCTTTGGAGATGGTTGGTATGTTGAAATTTTACACTAACTTATCCTTAAACATTATATTGGGGGAAAAAGTTTTAGAAAGTTGAATTTGGTAAGTTTTCCTTTTAATATTTCTATGAAAAGTAATTGTTGTTTTTATTTAGCTCATATTTCTGAACATCCAAATCAGCAACCCAGCCACAAAATACAGATTACCATGGGTTCTACTGAATCTCGGGTTGATTACATGGGTTCAAGTATCCTCATGGGTATCTTCAGCAATGCTGATCTTAAGCTTCAGGATGAATGGAAAGTAAACCTATATAACACCCTGGATTCAAGCATAACTGATAAAAGGTATTTACTAGGATACCCCCTTCTGAAAAGTTTATGTGACTGCCCTTAACATTTTTTTAACATTCAGGGATGGGAGGAGTAGTTCATTTTTTTTTCTACAGATTGATTTTATATTGTACAACTAATACAAATGAAAAGGCTGGGCAGAGAGGATAATTATTCTTGTATTATTTATATCTCCTGTGACATTTATAATACAAATTGTGTTTCATACTTTAGTGAGATTTTTGTGCATGGAGATTTGAAGTGGGATATTTTCCAAGTAATGATATCAAGATCAACCACACCAGACCTGATAAAAATAGGAATGAAGCTCCAGGAATTTTTCACACAACAGTTTGATACCAGCAAACGAGCTCTGTCAACCTGGGGACCTGTTCCTTATCTTCCACCCAAGACAATGACTAACAACGTAGAGAAGAATTCACAAGAACAATGTAAGCATTCCTTATCTTCCTCGTATGCATATTCTTAAGTAACACGTTCATATGCCATACTTAAGAACCTGTGGGCTCTCCATCACATCCCCTCAGCACTGACTATGCTCCTGGTAATGACATCAGCTGCCCTTTAGGAAGATATTGCTGTTACCCCTCCACCTGCTGTGTGACAGTATATTTTTCTGAATCGAGGCATGAGCTGAGGAGTGAGAATAACTGAATCTGTCTGTTAACTTTGATATTAGACAGGTTATTATCTTTCACTCAGTAATTCAGAAATTAGCTTGTACTTATTAGAGCAACAACTTTATGCTTTGGTACTTCTCTAGACACAAGAGTTGCAAGTTAATGACTATCCCTGCCTAATGAACCTCACATTCAAATAGGAGAGGGAGACTATAATTAAATGCATAAATGACATGATTTTAGGTAGATAGAAGTCATTGTTTAAAACAAAGCAAGGGGAGGATATAAAGAAGGCTAAGGTGAGAAAATGGCTATTTCAGAAAAGATGATTGGGAAGCCTGAAGTGATATGTTACTAGGAATGAGTCAGTAATTGAAAGAACTGAGATAAAATGTGGGAGAAAGTTCTGGGCGGAGGGCCATGAAGGTGTGAAGCTCCAGTTGTTCCTCACAAAGATGGATTATTTGAGAATCATTGCTGGACCTAATGGCATAGTTCTCTAATCTCAACTACTTGGGAAACTGAGGCAGGAGAATCATAAGTTCAAGACCAGCTTGGACAACTTATTATGAGACCCATCTCAAAATGAAATGGCTACAATGGTCTGGGGATGTAATATTTCTCTAGGCCTTTATATTCCTTATACACAATATTGTTAGCAAGCATATGTAAATTGCAGTGCTGTACAAAGTATATGGTTTACTTTCTTTGGAAAAGTCCTTGTCAAGAGAAGCAGTTACCAGATTTAGAGAATCGTTTAAAAACATACATGCCGGTTAAACACAAAGCATGATCTTTGGTAGCACTTAGATAAGAATGATAAACAGCCAAAAAGGACATTACTGGAATGAGTGGGGTGAAAAAAAACTGAATTCTGTGATCAATTAATATTTCTCAAATATCAATGTGCATCTGTAACACCTGAAAATATATATTTTGACAGTGCTAAGGAATAAACTCAGGCCTTGCACATGCCAAGCAAATTCTTTCAAAAAGCAAATCTGAGCCAGGCAGTGGTGGCACACGCCTTTAGTTCAAGCAGTCAGGAAGCAAAGGCAGGTGATCTCTGTGAGTTCCGGGCCACCCTGGTCTACAAAGCAAGGTCCAGGATAGGCTCCAAAGATACACAGAGAAATCTTGTCTCAAAAAAATGAAAAAGGAAATAAATAAAGCAAATCTGATACAATAGATAGTGTGACTTAAGCTCCCAAATGCTGATGGTGCTGGTCCTATGGCCTCACTTTAATAGAAAGCTCTTAGGAGAAAAACATAAAACCCCTCATTTCTGTTTTTTACCTATGAAGAGTAGTTAGACCTGATTGACAGTTGATTTAGTCATTGTTGTATAGGAATTGTGTAAAATGCCATTGAAACTCTTTGTAAGTCATTCAGCATTACAGATGTTGTACAAGTTGTGAGAGTTATAAACAATAGAAAGTTAATACCTTCCCAAGCTCTGGCCATCCTAATGCAACAACCTTTCACACTGTATATATAACAGTTGCTTAACATCTCCCAATGTCTCCACTCATTTTCTGAGTCACTTAGCTGTAGAATGTGCCCACTCCTGCCTTTTGCCATGCTTAGGATGCTTGAGACAACTTACGACAGATGTTTCTTGGCTCTCTTATAGTGCTTGACGCTGCACACCATCGGCACTGGCCTGGGGTGTTGAAGGTGGTCTCGGGATGCCATATATCCTTATTTCAGATTCCATTACCAGAAGATGGGATGCAGTTTGGAGGATCCATGAGCTTACATGGAAATCACATGACCTTGGCTTGTTTTCATGGTCCAAATTTCCGTTCAAAATCCTGGGCCCTTTTCCATTTAGAAGAACCAAATATCGCCTTTTGGACTGAAGCTCAAAAAATCTGGGAAGATGGTAAACTGACACATTTCCAGCTTTTATTCTTTTCTATCTTCTGACTTGATCATAAATAACTTAGGAACTTTTTCTTTCTTAGATCTTTTTTGGGTGTGTGTGTGTATATGTGTATGTTATGAGTAAAGGCAACCTCATGCCACAGTGTGCTTGTGGAAGTAAGGATAACCAGGAGTATCAGTCCTCACCCTCCACCCTGTTTGAGACTGGCTCATACTTTCAGGGAGCTGATATTAGAGACACAGTTTACACTGGCTCTGGGGGTTCAACTCAAGACCTCATTAGTACTTGCCTAGCAAATGCTTTTCACACTAAGCCATCTCCCTTAACCTCCTTTGTGCTTTTGTTTGTTTACAATTATTTATTTTGAGAGGGACACATTTGTGCTACATATGTAGAAGTCAGAGAACAACTTGAGGAGCTGGATCTTAGGGGTTAAATTCAGGTTGTCAGGCTTGGTAGCAAGCCCTTTTACCCTGAACAATCTTCCCAGCCATTTTGAGTGTTTTTATTGGAGAAATTGGCTCCATTTATTATGCTGTACCTAACAGATCAGGGGGGTGAATTCATTGCCAGTGAATCAGCATCTATAAAGTCTGGACATGTTAAAGCTGTCTGTTACTTAAATTTAGTGCTGCTGTGACTAGGCATAGCATGGTCTGTGGAAATCTCCCTTGTAAAAACATGAAGACAGTGGCAGGTGAGACTGTCAGACAGACTGCATTATAAAACCTGAGGGAAGTGATAGAAGCCTGGAAGGCCACACTCCAGAAATAATGTGGGCAGCACAAGTTTGTCTTGATGGGTTTTTAAAAAGGACACCAAATATTTAAAAAGAATGACTCCTTTGAGCAGTTTCCTGCTTAGTGTTTCCTTTTGTTTGACTTCTTGACAGTGCCTTACTCTTTAGCCCAGGTTTTCCTATACCTCATAATCCCCCTGTCTCTGCTTCCTGAGTACCGGTATTGCAGGTGTGCACCATTTCCTGACCCACTCAGTGGTTTCTTAACAAAATGTTGATGTTCTTTATCTCACTGGGATAAATCCAGTTAACTAAAATAACCATTTGTGGGCTTTCTCATTTATTTAGCCTTCTTACCCTATCTGTATACAGCTTAGCTAATCTATTACTCTGAAGCCACAGGTATTTTCTTATATATAAATACACTTTATCACTTTTAGAAACATTTTTTTCTTGTGCTCTAGGCTCTTGCGATCATTCTACATATATTGTTCAAACACTGGATTTTCATCTGGGTCATAATACCATGGTTACCAAACCATGTGGTGCTCTGGAAAGTCCCATGGCAACAATAACCAAGATAACAAGGCGTCGCCATGAAAACCCACCTCATGGAGTAGCAAGTGTGAAAGAATGGTTCAACTATGTCACTGCCACAAGGAATGAAGGTTATATTTAGCTTTTGTTGGGCTTATTTTGTTTGTTTTTTTCTATTTTGAGCTCTGTCACCTGTTTAGAATATAAGTAGAGGTCAAGTGTTCATGCTTTGATACAATTTTTTATTTCTATTGCTATATAAAATGATTGTTGAATATAAGAATCACCAGTTTGGTGGTACAGCATTTTATAGGCTTACATTTGGTATAATTGGAACCATCCTAAATAAATTGGTTTTAAGTAAATAAAATTAAATTTATTATATTTCATAACATTTGGTAAATATTTTAGAAGTTATTGGGAAAATTTTTATAGTTATTCTAAATATTGAAATTTGGGAAATTTATTATATGGCTGACTAACAGAATGCCAAAAAATGTAAGGTTCCCTTACCTGAAATAAAATTTTAGTAACATTATTCCTGTCAAGTCATAATTTTTTTTGCCGGGGAGGGGGGGGGGAATTTGAGACAAGGTTTCTTTGTGTATCTTTGAAGCCTCTCCTAACACTTGCTTTGTGGACCAGTCTAGCCTCAAACTCGTGGATATTCAAATCATAATTTTTTAAAGAGAGTGCTTTGGATTAATTACTCATCTATTAGACTAGTTCTATGGTAGATTGCCAGGTGGTTCTTTTGTGATTTCTTTGGGTTTGCATGTGCAAATGACTCTTATTAATCCTCTGTTATTTTGGAAAGCTGACTAAATTAAGAAATGTGAAGATTTGAATGTTTTACTTAAAAATGATATTCTTTCTAAATGAAAAAGATTACTTGTCCCATGTGATTTTTGAGTAGCTTTCAGGAAGAGGGCAGACACTTTAGATGGGTAAAATATGTTAAGAATAAAAGAGGGCTTGGCAGTGGTGGCTCACGCCTTTAATCCCAACACTTGGGAGGCAGAGGCAGGTGGATCTCTGTGAGTTTGAGGCCAACCTGCTGGACAGAGCAAGTTCCAGGAAATCCAGGGCTACAAAAATAAACCCTTTCTCATAAAACAAAACAAAAAATTAAAATTGAGGGTGAGAGAAAATTAGAAGTCTGGCTTGTTATTGTTGAAAAGATTCTCTTTTTACCTAAAATGTTCTAGGGAACTCTTTGTGAATCTACATCAATAATCTTCACACCTATAGTGTATATGTTCTGAAAAATAAGGACTTTACATAATTTCAGGGTTAGGATAATATTTAGTGTTCAATTTATGTAAACCATTGGGTTTAACAAAATCCAACTTCAGACATGATTAAAATTGAGAATAATAATCACATTAAAACTGGAGGAACCAAAACTAGTAGGTATTGGGTTTATCCAAAATTCACATTACAAAGTTGTGGTTCTGACAGCAATAATGTATTCGTGCACACTTCTTCTTAAGAATATGATTATTTCAACTTGGAAAGCGATGAGTTTAATATAGTGTCTTTAAAGCCACATTTTGTACAGCTTAGCTAAACCTATTATTCCAAGGCCACAATTATTTATGTGGATCTAAATACAGCTTTAGAAACATTTGAGGTTTTTTAGTTTTTGTTTTTTGTTTTTTTTGTCAATAGGTTCTATGGATAATTACTTATTGGTAAATGCAGTGTGATGACAGTGCCCTTTGGTTTAACTTAACCCTTACTGTTTTATGTGTGTAGAGCTAAACTTACTTCGTAATGTCGATGCTAATAACATGGAGAACAGTACTACTGTGAAGAATTCTAGTTTGTTGAGTGGATTCAGGGGAGGTTCTAGCTACAACCATGAAACAGAGACTATCTTTGCATTGCCAAGGATGCAGCTTGAATTTAAATCAATTCATGTTCAGGAACCACAGGAGCCTTCATTACAAGGTATGTGGAGAAAGACTCTCTAGTCTTAACAGTACTAAGAAAATTATGACAAAACGTTGGACTGTAAATGGAGTTCTTAATTGATCTAAATAAAATCCCAGAGTCATATGTAGAGAAAAATGCTGAGAGATCAGAGAGAAGAAGGAGCAAGTCAAACCCATCTTTACGTCATTAGCTTCCCAGCAGAAAAAGAGCAAGTTCCTGTTTCTTCCCTCTTATATCCTCTTTCTGTCCAGCCATCTCACTTCCTCATTCATAGGTTATCATTAGTCTGTAAATCATGTACATACAGCAATTGCTCATTTCTTTACAATTGCATTTCAAGTGGGTGCATTTACATGAATCATTGTACATGTTCAATGGGAGGAGCCTTATTTCGTATAATTTTTTACTTAAAAGAACTTTATCATTGCAGATGCCAACTTGAAACCCAAGGTGGAATGCAGTGTGGTGACAGAATTTACTGACCACATTTGTGTGACTATGGATGCTGAGCTCATCATGTTTCTCCATGATCTAGTGTCAGCATATCTGAAAGAAAAAGAAAAGGGTGTGTTGCTTATTTTTACTTTCTTCTTTTCAGTTTACAGGAAAAATGGTGTCATTGGATTAGCATGTAGAATGTTTTTGAGGTCTGTGATAGAATGAGTGGAGCGGGTCTTTTCCTCTATGGGCTGCACATATTAAAAAATAATATTACTAATGCTGTGTGACAGATTTCATGAGTATCAGCTAGATACTTTTTAATTTTTTTTTACATTTATTTATTTTGGTTTTGTGAGGGGTTGGGTATATCATGGCACACATGACTGTTAGAGGACAGCTTACCAGAATCAGTTTTCTTTCCACTGTGAGGTTTGTAAAAAATCAAACTCAGGTCATCAGCGTTGGTGGCAAGCACCTTTACCTATAGACCTACAGTGGCATTCATAAGTTATTTCTTTATATTTATAGAGTTTTGGGAGAGTGTTTGTTCATTTGTTTTGTTTTGTTTTTAAATAAGGACTGGAAAGGTGGCTCAGTGGTTAAGAACACTTGCTTTTCTTCTAGAAGGCCTTAGTTTGGATTCTAACACCCATGTCAGGTTGCACACAACAACATATAGCTCCTGCTCCAAGGGATTATACACCTTCTTCTGGCCCCTGCCAGTACACACACACACACACACACACACACACCATATATATATTTATACATGTTTTTTAGAAGTTTCTAAAAATATAAAAGTCTGTAGTTAAGCCTTATAGATGATTTTTGCAAAGTGAGAAATGCACTACAGATTTAAGTAAAAGGATTGAAGAAACAGCTACCTAATAAAGCTGCATTACTTTATGCATAGCATAGAATTAGAGAAAGTAAATTTAGTAAGGAAATAAATCTGTGCAGAAAATATTTTAGTGTTATAAATAAATTACTTAAACCTTATTGGTCCTGTTTTGATTTCATTAGCTAGATAACATTGGTTTTCTTACTGGCACATTGATGTTGACTCATTAAGAAACATACAATGACTCTAATAACCTATATGGAACTGGTTCAATGTATTGTAGTCCTCCATCACTATTGATGAAGTAAGGGTATTTGAAATGTTAAGAAATGTCCTCCAAAAACTGGTCATTTGTTCCAATCAGTATTTATTGCACAACTGTTGAGTATTTTTGAAATATGAAGAAGTTATGGTAGGTTAAATATCAGATGTGTTTATTTTTCCCATAATCCCAAATATCAACCCTCTACAACTGTTTCCTTCTTCCTAGTGTGCCTCTTTTGACAATTTTCTAACAAGATTTTGCTTCCTTTAGTACATGTTCTGCTGTGGTTTGAATCTTTGTTTTTGGTTTTATGAGACAGGGTTTCTCTGTATTGTTTTGGAGACTGTCGGTCCAGCCTGGCCTCGAACTCACAGAGATCCGCCTGCCTCTGCTGGGATTAAAGGCGTGCACCACCACCTCCCGGCTGAACAATTTCTTACATGTTTTACAGCCATTTTAGATTCCTCTATTGATAATTCTCTGTTTAGTTCTGTACCCCATTTTTTAATTTAATTATTTGCTATTTTGATGACTAGCTTCTTGAGTTCTTTGTATATTTTAGAAATCAGCCCTCTGTCAGATGTGGGGTTGGTAAAGGTCTTTTTCCATTCTATGGACTGCCATTTTGTCTTCTTGACTGTCTTTTGCCTTACAGTAATTTCTCAGTTTCAGGAGGTCCCATCTATTGTAGATTTCAGTGTCTGTGCTACTGGCGTTATGTTCAGAAAGTGATCTCCTGTGACAGTTCGTTCAAGGGTACCCCTCAGTGTATCTGGATTTATGTTGAGGTCTTTGATCCATTTGGACTTAAGTTTTGTGCATGGCAATAGACATCGAGCTATCTGCAGTCTTCTACATGCCAGCATCCAGTTATGCCAGCACCATTTGTTGAAGATGCTTTCTTTTTTCCATTTTATAATTTTAGCTTTTTTGTCAAAAATCAGGTGTTCATAGGTATATGGGTTAGTATCAGGGTTTTCAATTCAATTCCATTGGTCTATGTGTCTATTTTTGTGCCAGTACCAAGCTGTTTTCAATACTATAGCTCTATAATAGAGCTTGAAGTCAGGAATGGTGATGCCTCCAGAAGTTCCTTTATTGTACAGGGTTGTTTTGGCTATCCTGGGTTTTTTGTTTTTCCCATATAAAGTTGAGTATTGTCCTTTCAAGGTCTGTGAAGAATTGTGTTGGGATTTTGATGGGGATTGTGTTGAATCTGTAGATTGCTTTTGGTAAAATTGGCATTTTTACTATGTCAATCCTGCCTATCCAAGAGCATGGGAGATCTTTCCATTTTCTGATAGCTTCTTTAATTTCTTTTTTTAATGACTCAAAGTTCTTGTCATATAGGTCTTTCACCTGTTTGGTTAGAGTTACCCCAAGATATTTTATGATTTTTTTTGTTTGTTTTTTTTTTGGTATTGTAAAGGATGATGTTTCTCTGATTTCTTTCTCAGTCCCTTTATTGTCTATATATAGTAGGGCTACTGAGTTTTTGAGTTGATCTTGTATCCTGCCACTTTGCTGAAGGTATTTATCAGCTGTAGGAGTTCCCTGGTAGAATTCTTTGGGTCACTTATGTAGACTATCAAATCTTCTACAAATAGTGAAAGTTTTACTTCTTCCTTTCCAATTTGTATCCCCTTGATCTCCTTTTGTTGTCTTATTGCTCTAAGTATTGAAGAAATACGGAGAGATTGGGCAACCTTGTCTTTTTCCTGATTCTAGAGCAATTGCATTGAGTTTCTCTCCATTTAGCTTGATGTTGGCTGTCGGTTTGCTATATATTGCCTTTATTGTGTTTAGGTATGTTCCTGTTATCCCTGATCTCTCCAAGATCTTTATCATGAATGGATGTTGAATTTTGTTGAAGTCTTTTTCAGCATTTAGTGAGATGATCATGTGGTTTTTCTTTTTCAGTTTGTTTATGTGATGGATTACACTGATGGATTTTTGTGTGTTAAACCATTCCTGCATCTCTGGAATGAAGCCTATTTTATAATGGTGGATGATTTTTCTGATGTGTTCTTGGATTCAATTTGCCAGTATTTTATTGAATATTTTTATATCAATATTCATGAGGGATATCGGTCTGTAGTTCTCTATCTTATTTGTGCCTTTGTGTGGCTTGGGTACCAAGGTAATTGTAGCCTGGTAAAAAGAGTTTGGCAATGATCCTTCTGCTTCTATTGTGTGGAACAACTTAAGGAGTATTGGTATTAGCTCTTTGAATTTCTGATAAATTTCTGCACTGAAACCATCGGCCCTGGGTTTTTTTGTTTGTTTGGTTTTGTTTTTTGGATAGGAGACTTTTGATGACTGCTTCTATTTCATTAGATCTGTTTAAATTGCTGATCTGTTCTTGATTTAATTTTGGTAAGTGATATCTATCCAGAAAATTGTTTATTTCCTTTAGATTTTCAAATTTTCTGGAGTACAGGTTTTCAAAGTATGGCCTGATGATTCTCTGGATTTCCTCAGTGTCCATTGTTATGTCCCCCTTTTCATTTCTGATTTTGTAAATTTGCATGTTCTCTCTCTGCCTTTTGGTTAGGTTGGATAAAGGTTTGTCTATCTTGTTGATTTTCTCCAAGAACCAACTCTTTGTCTCATTGATTCTTTGTATTGTTTTCTTTGTTCCTACTTTATTGATTTCAGCCCTCAATTTGATTATTTCCTGGCATCTACTACTCTGGGATGAGTTTGCTTTTTATTCTAGAGCTTTCAAGTGTTCTGTTAATTCTCTTGTGTGGCTCTTCTCCTGTTTCTTCATGTGGGCACTTAGTGCTATGAACTTTGCACTTAGCACTGCTTTCAGAGTGTCCCATAGGTTTGGGTATGTTGTGTCTTCATTTTCATTGAAACCTTTGATTTCTTTCTTTATTTCTTCCTTTACCCAGGTGTGATGCAATTGAGCATTGTTCAATTTCCATGAGTTTGTAGGGTTTCTGCAGTTTGTGTTGTTGCTTAATTCTAATTTTATGCCATGCTGGTTTGGTAAGATACAGGGGGTCATTCCATTTTTTTTTTTGTATCTGTTAAGGTTTGCTTTATTGTCAAGTATGTGGTCGATTTTAGAGAAGGTTCCATGTGACTCTGAGAAGATATGTTCTTTTGTGTTTCGATGGAATATTCTATAGATGTCTGTTAAACCCAATTGAATAATAACTTCTGTTAGTTCCTTTGTTTTTTTGTTAAGTTTGTGTCTTGTAGTCCTGTCCAGTGGTAAAAGTGTCCAGTGGTGAGAGTGGGGTGTTGAAGTTTCCCACTAAAAGTGTGTGGGGTTTAATATGTGATTTGAGTTGTAGTAATGTTTCTTTTACAAATATGGGTGCCTTTGTATTTGGTGCAGAGATGTTCAGAACTGAGACTTCATCTTGATGGATTTTTCATGTGATGATTGTGAAATGACCTTCATCTCTTTTGATTAATTATAGTTTGAAGTCTATTTTGTTACATATGAGGATAGCTATTACCAGTTTGCTTCTTAGGTAGCATCTGTCTTTGACATTGAGGTGTGTTTCTTGTATGCAGCAGAAGGATGGATTCTGTCTTCATATCCATTCTGTTAGCCTGTGTATTTTTATAGGTGAGTTAAGACCATTGATATTGAGGGATATTAATGACCTTTGATTGTTGATTCTTGTTTGTTTTGGATTTGTTTTTGATGGTGGTATTGTGTGTGATTTTTTTCCCCCTTTTTCTGGCGTTTTGTAAAGTGGGATTATCTATTGCCTATGTTTTTGTTAGTGTAGTTAACTTCCTTGGGTTGGAGTTTAACTTAACTGGATTTTTGCATATGTATTATGTAAATCTGATTTTATCATGGAATATCTTGTTTTCTCCATCTATAGTGATTGAGAGTTTTACTGGGTATAGTAGTCTGTGCTGGCATCTGTTGTCTCTTAGTGTTTGAAGAACATCTATCCTGGATCTTCTGGCTTTCTTCTGGCTTTCAGAGTTTCCATGAAGAAGTCAGGTATAATTCTGATAGGTCTGCCTCTATAAGTTACTTGACCTTTTTCCTTTGCTACTCTTAATATTCTTTCTTTATTCTGTATGTTCATAGGCATGTCATTCAGGTTGGGAAAGTTTTCTTCTATGATTTTGTTGAATATGTTTTCTGCACCTTTGAGTTGGGCTTCTTCACCTTCTTGTATACCTGTTATTCTTATGTTTGGTCTTTTCACAGTGTCCCATATTTCCTGGATATTTTGTGTTAGGGATTTGTTGGATTTAAGATTTTCTTTGGTTAATGAATCTGTTTCCTCTAGTTTATCATCAACGCCTGAGATTCTCTCTTTCATCTCTTGTGTTCTGTTGGTTATGCTTGCATCTGTAGTTCGTGATCATTTACCCAGCTTTTCTATTTCCAGCATTCCCTCAGTGTGTGTTTTCTTTATTGTCCCTATTTCAGTTTTCAGGTCTTGAACTGTTTGAATTGTTTCCTTCATCTGTTTGATTGTTTTTTCTTGGCTTTCCTTTCATTCTTTAAGAGATATGTTGATTTCTTGCATTTTGCGATTTATTTTTTTTCTTCCATTCTATAAGGGATTTTCTCATATCCTCTTTGAGAGCTGCTATCATTTTCATGAAGTTGTTTTTAAGGTCATTCTCTTCTGCTTCCTCTGCATTGGGATACTCAGGTCTTGTTGGTGTAGAATCCCTAAACTCTGGTGGTGTCGTATATGTCTTTCTGTTGTTGAATGTGTTTTTATACTGTTGTTGTTCCATCTCTTCTTCCAGTGGGTACAGGTGGGGTCTCTCCCTGTCCTGGTAGGTGTGGGTTCAAGAGTCAATCCTCTCTTCTCTCCCAGAGGGTGCAGGGGCAAAACAGGAGCGGTGGCCAATACTGAATGCTTTGTTCTGCCTCCAGGTCCCTCTGGGGGATTCGTGGTAGGAAGGGTTTGGTCAGGGAACTCGAGGGTAAAGTGGACTGGAGGAGCCCCCGGCACTCACCTCTCTCCTGGGCCCAGTTCAATGTGTGATTCTTATTATATGTAGCTTAGAAAAAATAACTTGTTCCGGGCATAGTTACCCTGCTCTGTGCAAACCAACACTCAAGCTCCATTTCCAGTCTGCTCATGTGTGAAAGCCTGTACTCATTCTCTTAGATGTTATATAAAACATTTAACATTTCATAAAATATTATATTGGTCTTAGTCTACCTCTAATGAAAAAAATCTCTTAATTTAAACTGTTTTAGTCAGGTGTGGCAACATAGGGTTATAATCACAGCGATTTAAGAGGATTGCAAGTTCCAAGCCAACCTAGGCAACTTAGTGAGAGTCTCTTTCAGGAAAGAAAAAAAAAAAAAAAACTACAGGTGTTGAGCACTTGTATGGCATCCAGTAGGCCTAGATTTAATCCCCAGTACTGCATAAATGGTTGTAAGACATTTGAATGGGAAAAGAAAAAGTGTTGCCTGTGTGGATTTAGTTATAAAGATGGTGTAATAGCCACTTAAGTATAGCTTATTATTACAGAATTAGGCCAAAATAAGCATAAATGTCTCTGAGAAAGTTTTTACTATCATGTAAAACTAGAGTTTCGAGAACATGGAGGTAAATTCCAACAAGTACAGCAGAACTTGTGTATATTTATGGTAGCCAACTTTAAAAAGACTTGTCTTTTATAAGGCATACTTGAGTACCATGAAGAAAATATTTTATACAAAAAGCTGCTTATTGACACTGTTTTCATAACTATACAACAATTAACATACAAAAAGTACTGATCACACACTTTAAATGAAGTTTTTGATATTTAAGTAACAGTTCAACCAAACTTTTAAAAGTCATCAAGTTATAATCTTTCTTCTCATGCTCAGCATATTGTAAGAAAGTATTTTACTATAGAATTAATAACCCCTGGCCTTTTTTTTTAATTTTTATTTTGAGACAAGGTCTTACTAGTCAGCTGGGGTTAGTGTGACTAACATACCCAACTTCTAGTTATTGTTTAGGAATCCACCTCTGTTGATTACAATGCCCTGAACCTGCTGTCACATATATGAACTCAACAGTTTGTCACAGTGGCAACCTTGCTTTTCTCAGAAATACTAAAAATTGATGTATTCTCTTAGCTTATTTTAAAATACCTTTTAACAGGTGTAATTAAATGAGGCTTGGCATGGTAATAGTTAAAATGATAGATCCAGTAGTGTTTCTTAAAATGTTTTAAAATTTATAAGGTCTGGTTTTATAATTTTTTTCCCATTGTAGCCATCTTTCCACCTCGGATTCTATCTACTCGACCAGGACAAAAAAGTTCAATTATTATGCATGATGATAATTCCTCTGACAGAGATAGAGAAGATAGCATCACCTACACCACTGTGGACTGGAGAGACTTTATGTGCAACACATGGCATCTGGAGCCTACTCTTAGGTAAGAAGTGAGTGTGCAAACCTCAGCTTGTCCAAAATTACTGTACTGACCAAATGCTTGACAAGAAGCTGAAGGGAGGGTTTATTTTAGCTCCTAGTTTAAGAGGGGATACAGTCAGTCCATCCTGGGCACAACATGAGGCAACTGATCACAGTGTATCCATAATCAGAACCAGAGAAGAGGCAGGAGATGGGGCCAAGCTATTACACCTAGTAACCCACACTTCCTACAGGCTCCACAGCCTTCAACAGTGCCACCATCTGGGTACCAAGCCCATGGAGGACATAGTTTATGTTCAAACCACAATACCTACTCCATCCCCAATAGACTCATAGCCATCCCATAATGAAAAATGCATTCTTTCACCTTCAAAAGTGTTCATAGCTCCAACCCTATTTAATAATCCTAAGTCTCTTTTGAAATTTAAGGCAGTCTCTTAACTGTGAATCATTGTACAATCAAAAAACAAGTTAATACTTCCAGTATATAATGGCACAGAGTAAACCTTCCCTATTACATATGGAGGAATGGGGTATAGCAAGGAAAGATTGTGCTAAAGCAGTACTGAAACACAGCAGGGCAAAAACCAAGCCTCCAAAGGTCTTCAGTTGGCTGCATTCTTCCAGCTCTACCTCCTGCAATTCATATACCCTCTCTCTTGGGCCAGTTCTTCATGCCTGTAGCTTTTCTCAGGAGACCTCCCATGATCCTGGCATCTCCATCATCCTGGGCTTTCCTCTCCTACATGCACTTCACATTCATAGCTTCATGCATTAAGCTCTTGGTGCTTCTTTGCAGACTCTGTTACTGCTGTATGTTATCTGGCTTCAGTGGCCTCAGGAACCCTGGCACAAACCTGATTCCCCATCCTTGCTTCATTTTTTTGCCTATAAAACCAATACCATGTAAACAATGCTGCCAAATTCTGCTGCTAGCTGAAAATGTAGTCTGCCCCCGTTGGACAGGTGATGGGGAATGTTCTTCCTTGTATATGTTTCTCTTATAGGTTAATGAATAAAAACATTGATTGGCCAGACAGGAACAGTCATCATGTTGCAGGCAAAGGAATTGCAGGTTTGGCATTCCCCAATAAGATAAGACCATGTGGAAATACATGGACTAATAGTTGTGGGTTAATAATTAAGACAGAACTAGCCAATAAGAAACCCAAGACAATGACCAACAGCTTTATAACTAATAGAGTATCTGTGTGTTTTTGCGGGGGGGGGGGGCAGAGAAGAGAGCGATTTCCTGTTTGTCCCTGTTTATATTCTGATTCCGCCCAGCTATGTCACTTCCTGTCTGGCCAGTCAGCCAATCACTGTTTTATTCATTAACCAATAAGAGAAATATATACACAGAAGAACATTCTCCATCAGACAGGAATCAACCTTTATGTGCTTGTCCTTGGAGAAACATGCTAGGCAGTTTTCTCTCATTAGGGAACCCCTTTGGCAACATTCTCAGTTGAAGCTCTCTCCTTATTAATGAATTTGCATTTTCACAAGTTGGAACTTCTGATGGGTAAGGTCTTGCCAGAGCACCTGTCCAATTGCTCCAATGCAGACTACAAAAGAGTTTCTTTTGGTGTTAATCTCTTTTAACAGACACTTTCTTAGCACTAGGCTTCTATACAATTTTAAACTTGTTGCTCTATCAAACTGCAGATTTTTCTTCTCCATTTGTTGCTTACTCTTACTATACACCTGGTGAGAGTAACCTGAATGATATTCTTCTATAATACTTCTTCCATGAAACAGATTAGTTCATTGCTTTATAATTCTGCCCCACTCAAGTTCTCAGAACATAGACAGAATGTAGCCAAATTCTTGGTAAGACTAGCAAGAATAGCCTCTAGCCCAGTTCCCAACAGTCATCCCCCTCAAGAGCTAGACCTTCACTGTCCTCCCGTTTTGGGGGGTGTCCTCAACTTCTACACTTTTATTCATTAAACTCTGTAGCATTGAAGGGCTTTTTTAGCCCAAAGTTCCAAATTCTTCCACATCCTCTAGTAAACCAGTTCTAAAGGCCCAAGAACCACATGGTAAAGAGTATCACAACAGCAACCCCATTCATGGTACTGATTTTATGTACTGGTCATGTTACTCGTTGCTGTGGCCATACTCAACAAGCAGCAACTTAAGTAGGAAAGGGAAGACCATCTCACTTCCTGTCTCCACCTCCCTAGTCCTAGAATTAAAGGCATGCACCACCGTTGCATAGCCTCTATGATTAGCTAGTTGCAAGCTCTACCCGCTGATCTTCAGACACACTTTATTTGTACAAACAGGGTATCACCACAAGAGTCAGAACAAGAACTCAAACATTGAGGATCCTGGAGGCAGGACTTGGTGCAGAAGCCATGGAGGGGAGCTGCTTACTCGCTTGCTTCCCATGGCTTGCTTAGCCACCTTCTTATAGGACCAAAGACCTGTAGTGGCAGGGATGGCGCTGCCCACTATAGGTTAGGCCCTTCACTAATCACTAATTGAGAAAATGCCTTACATCTGAATCTCAAGGAGGCATTTCCTCAGTTGAGGCTCCTTCCTCTCTGATGACTCTAGCTTCCTCTCTGATAACACACAAAACCACCCAGTACAGTAATCATAACATCATTAATAAGGAGCCATCAGAGTTACCCACTGGATATGTTATGACAGTTGCATAGTATCACAGTGTCTTTTTGTATGCTAAACTATAAAACTGTCTACAATGCTAAATTTAAGGCTAGCCGACAATAGTTTCTTTTAGTGGGTCACATTTTTCCACAGTCATGGCATAACCAACTATCAAATCTTCAAATCATATCAAATCTTCAAAAGCATTTTCTAATTTTAATTACAATGGTTATTATAATTAGTGGTACCTGCTTTGTATGCTGTTTGATTAACATCCTTTCTATTGTTTCTCATCTACTTTATTATTCAAATTGTAATTTTCCAAATCCTTGAATGGTATCCAAAAATGGGCTCCAGCCAATATTCTGCAATATGGTGTATTTATTTAAATTATTATTCAGACATATTTGTATCATAAAATAACTCCAAACAACAGAATTTTATCTTGTACAGCTATGGCTTGTTGGTAATATATATCCAATAACATTTGCCATAACCAAATCAACAGAACACTTCATTATGAGAAATCTTAACATTGCTATTGGGTCAATGTGAGTAAAGTATTTGGAAGATATATTTTAGATTTGTAAATCTAAATTATAATGGATTAAGTGCTTTAAAGTGTATTTAGGCTATAAATGAAGTTTCAAGTGAATACAAAAAGTCATTTGTTGTTGATTGTTCTCTTATCCTTTTGGCTCTTTGTTCTTTGCTCTTTTGGGGGGTCGACAGCAAGCTCTCAAATAAATTGCACAAGAAGGCGTATTATTTCCTATAAATACCCAGCCTTAGCTTGTCTTATTTCTAGCCAGATTTCCTCAACTTAAATTATCCCATCTACTTTTTGTCTCTGGGCTTTTTCCTTTTCTTCTGTATATCTTGCTTTCCTTCTCCAAGGCTGGCTGGGTGGCGGGGTGGCGGGGTGGCTGGGTGGCTGGGTGGTTGACCCATAGTATCTTCCTCTCCTTGTTCTCTTGCTCCTTCCCTCTTCTCCTGTTCATTTTCTCTGCCTGCCAGCCCCTTCTATCCATTCTCCTGTCTTGGTATTGGCAATTCAGCTCTTTATTAGACCAATTAGACAGGCATGGTAACACAGCTTCACAGAATTAAACAAATGTAATACACCTTAAAATAATATTCTGCAACATTTGCTATATTCCATTTTCAGCAAACTCATGACTAAACACTGAATAATGTAGAGTGCCAAAGAATATTGTTACCAGCTTTGGCTCTAAGCTTGGCTTTACCTCTGAGTAGTTCAATAATTAAGCCCAAAGACCTTCCTTCTCTTCCTTCTTTAATTTCTTCATGTAATTTTTTTAAATGGCAATGCCTACCTGTGTACACACCTAGTCACAGGAACAGACCAAAATTAGTAACATCCCCCCCCCCAAAAAAGTCAGGAAGTACTTTACACACCACTCACTTCCTCTGTTAACTTGCTAGTCAAGTTAAATCTTCAGTATAGACTGAAATTCCAAGAAGTAAGTCACCAGTAGTAGCCTATCCTCCACATGAAAGAAAATGTCAAGATCAAGGAGAAAATGGTCTCCTTTCAAACATGTTCAGCACATAGCACTGAATAAATCTTAGCTTTTGCTTTATTACACAGCTTATGAAATCTTTTAAACAGTTGTCATTTAAAATATTTAAGATGACCTTGTAACAGTCCTGAATAAATTAAACACACTGGAATTCCATCAATATTATTGCTGTATGAAGTGTATCAGAGACTAATCATTACCAATAAATTGTTTTCAGAAAACAATTACAGTGAATCTAAGACTTTTAGACTCATGTATTCAGATACACTGCTGAAGTGCTTTCCCAGACTATATTAAGGAAGTGCAGGAATATTCATGGACCTACATCATACACCTTGACAATGACTATTTCTAATTACTCTTTTAGATTAATTTCTTGGACTGGAAGAAAGATTGATCCAGTAGGTGTTGATTATATTCTTCAAAAATTGGGCTTTCACCATGCCAGGACTACTATACCCA
Source organism: Mesocricetus auratus (assembly GCF_017639785.1). Lineage (NCBI taxonomy): Eukaryota > Metazoa > Chordata > Mammalia > Rodentia > Cricetidae > Mesocricetus > Mesocricetus auratus. The sequence goes on along the minus strand of NW_024429195.1, from coordinate 26,564,227 downwards.
AATGGCTTCAGAGAGGAGTGATGGACCCACTGGACAAGGTGCTGTCCGTTCTCATCAAAAAACTTGGCACTGCACTACAGGATGAAAAGGAAAAGAAAGGAAAAGACAAAGAAGAACACTAGACTAGTAGCTTGATCTGTGAAAAACCTGATTGTATCCGTTAAGTTTTATTACACTGGATTTTTTTTTCAGTATAACTTTAAATATTACTTTAAAATAATTCTAATTTTGTGGCCATCATTGTAACAGTTTGTAAATTAATCTGTTTATTCTAGTTCTACCATTCTGTATACAGTAAAGTATTGCATGAAAATGTAAATTTTGTGGAAGACCACATTAAAATATATGCATAAAATTTATGATTGTTTTATGTGCAATATGATTACTGCATTTAAAATATTTAAAGAGTAACTGTGAATTTTTTGTTATTGGCCATAACTTTTAGAAAAAATCTTGTTGATAATGTGATTGGGGGTGTTTAATTTTTTATGTAGACTTGTATAAATACCTATTTGTATATAATTTGAGTAATTGTGATGATTGTATACCACAAAAATATTGTTTGTAACTATTGTAATAAAGTCACAATAATGGCTTTAGTCCATAGTTAGTTGTTTCATATCTTTTTCTCATTTACTAGTGTGTTAATATGTATATGCTCATTCTGTTTCACAGTTACCACGTTTTTATACATAGTACTTGTAAATAATTTAAATGCACAAAAATACTTAGTGAAAATAGTTAGAGAAAAGGTCACCAAGTGGTTTCAGAACTGTTAGGTGTTCTTTTCCGATGGTGAGTACAAAGTTGTTCGTTTTTATCCTTACACTCTATTTAATCCTTTTGTGCATGTATAACCCTTTATGCTTATGAAGCCATAAGGTATAAATGTTATATATGGTATAAATGTACACTTGTGAGAAACACGAGTACATGTGTAGGCATACTAAAAAGAATTTAATAGAATCTAAAATAATACTCAGTCATCAGTGTACCTGAATAAATAAATAAATATTCAAAAGTAGGTGTATTGTTAATAACTCAGATTGGAAATTTGGTCAAACCAGGACAGTCTAAAGGTTAGGCATATAGCAGAACTGAAGAAACTAAAGGCAGAAAACACCTTAAGGAAACTTCTTGTAGACCTCTGCATGGAGGTGAGTGTTAATAATAAAACAAAACTCTCCAGAAAAGCCACATGCTCAGTCACAGGACTGTGTCCAGTAAAGAGAGAGTAAGGGGAAGCTACCTGATGACATCAGGTCTTTATCCTTTTGCCATATCACTGTGTAACTAGCTTGGCAGAAATGAAGATATTCAGAGAGTGACAATTAATGCTCCTCAATTTGTATATCTCACTATTGAAAAGATGGGCCTTAGGGAATTGGAATTTCTCCAGAAAAATGTCATGTTGGGAGAAAGCCTAAAGCCTGAGCCAGATAGAAAGGAAACTTTTCTCCTAGAAATGTTTTCAACTTGACCGATCACCTTGCAGGTAGGTAGAGCAAAAGCAATAATGGGTCCAGGACTATTTAACCTCACTTCAGGACCCAGAAGATGCAGTTAGGGTGTCATTGTATCTTTGTCCCTCTTCCCTCTGTGACTACATTGGATAAAAATCTCCTTTCCTTTCACTGTTGATTTGGATCTTTTAATTGACTTATCAAGGACAGGTAACCAAACATGGCTTGTTAGGACAGTCTGTGACACTAAGTCCAGTTAATAGTCACTCATATGTCAACTTCTGATTCCTCTCTAGCTCCCCTAACAACTGGTCACCAGATGTATCTGTGAAATTCATTTCATTAATCAAACTTACCAGAGAAGCAAGTTAAGTGCCTATTTTGGTTATAAAGGCTAAGAGAATACCAGAAAGTTAATTACTAAACAAAAGGAAAAAAATAAAGAATGGAATCTACCTCTGTCTCTAGGTGGATATGACATTCTGATATGCTCCAAAGATCAGAACATAACATACTATTGTCTCATCCCAAGACCTCAACCTCTACTTGTAGAGAACTATAGGTAATTAATGACTGCTGGATAAAAGAGTCTCAGTCTCTTCCAGGGATGAGCCCCACCCCCTTTGATGGGCAATCCAATCTCAAACAGTCAGCCCTATACACATATATGTGCAACACTTAAGCACACATATATCTGAGCAAGGCTAAATGACCTCAGCAAGTTGTATTTATAATGTGCATGTGTATATATACGTAACTAATAATAAGAGGCATGGATTTTAAAAGGAATGCAGGAGGAGTTGGAGGGAAGTGAGAGAAGTGGCAAATTATGTAAATACAAGCCGGGCGGTGGTGGTGCACGCCTTTAATCCCAGCACTCAGGAGGCAGAGGCAGGCGGATCTCTGTGAGTTCGAGGCTGGGCTGGACCGACAGCCTCGAAAACAATACAGAGAAACCCTGTCTCGTAAAAACCCAAAAAAATATATATATATATATGTAAATACAACATTCATATATGAAACCCTGGAAAAAAAGTTTTTAAAGTTACTTCAGCTTTGCCTATCACCTCTCCAAGAAACCATCCCTGAATCCTGATTCACCTGAATTTATGGAAAGGAGATAGGAGGAATAATTATCTAATGAGATAATATACCTCCCCCAAAACTGCTACTGTATAGTTGCTTTCAGAGCTGACTCTATGTAGCTCTGCTAATTCTTCCTGCTTTCAGAGTTACTCAAGGAGTATAAGTTTCCTTTTTCTTGTTTTTCTTTTCAATATTGATCAACATGCTTTCTTGGACAGTGGACTTTCTCACTTTTCTGAAGCTAAGTGTTCTTCCCTTTCTCACACAGCTGCTGTTTGCCGTGTGTGCTGACCTCCATTATCTGTTGCTTTTCTTTAAACTACTAAAATTGTTCCCAGAGTGTGGTGGGGAAATTACACTAGTCAGAGGTTCATGATGGCAAAACTCACAAGGCTATGTACTTCCTGCCTTTATCCAATCATGAGCAAGCATATATCCTGACATGCTTCCTGCATACCTCCCACCTACATGTGATAAAGCATATTCTATACAATTGAGGCTGCCAACCTCATTTTTACAGAACTGAAAACACCAGGCTTGTTATCTCTTACACAAACAGCCCCCAGCATTCAAGGAAGTTATCTGTCCTTGAGCAAGTGGAGCTTACAGGTTAGAGGCATTTCTGTTTTAAACATCTTTTAAGCACAGTACTTTAAACTCAAAATGTAACTTAACCCTCAAAAAATGTGTTAAGATTCATGGTTATAAATCATTTTGGACCTAAGTAAACGTCATTCATTATTTCCTTTAACATTCTGAGATTTCTCCTCTGTGGTAATTCTTGCTTTAGCAGAGGTGTTTTTTCTTGACAACAGGAAAAGCAAACTGGATCCCTGGATGAGAGAAATTTCCTTTCCTTCCTTCTCATGCCCCTTCATTTTCTTTCTATTCTTGCAAATCAGTGTGGCAATAACAATTTAAAATGCTTGCTGACATAGAATATAATTTATTTTCTAAAAGTTCCATTTTCACAGTTTGGTTGTTTAACACCATTAGGGCTTACCTCACTAGTTCCAAAAGACAACTGTCAGCCTACAATCTCACTGTGCTGTTAGGGATGTCCTCAAACTATTGCACTCTGGTGGTGGTACTGCCTCAACTCCCAAGCATGGGCTTTAAAACCATGTGTCACCAAGATTTTACACATCTGTCTTGATTAAAGGGTTCTGACCACTAGGGAAATGCATATTTAAACAACAGTTGTATACCTATTATAATAGAAAATAGGATTTACCACTGATTACTTTTAATAATGGAAAATATACCATTTTGGAAGTTTGGTAGTTTCATATAAAGTTAAATATACGTTTACCAAATTCCCGAGCAACACTCCTAGGTACTTACCTAAATAACTGAAGAATCTCATATTTAATTTTTTAATGACATATTCATGACTGCTCGAATGCAAACAACCAAGAAATCCTTCAATAAGTGAACATAAAAGCCATAGAACAATATACTGCAAAGTATATTGTATATTGCAACTCGGCAATTAAAAATGTCACTGACCCTACACAATAATATGGTGAAATTTTTTCAATAAATTATTTTTATTTTATGTGCATTGGTGTTTTGCTTGCTTGTATGTCTGTGTGAGGGTGTCAGAAGTCCTAGAACTGAAGTTACAGACAGTTGTGAGCCGCCATGTGGTTGCTGGGAATTGAACCCAAGTCTAAAGAATAGCCAGAGCTTTTAACTGCTGAGCCATCTCTCCAGCCCACATGCATGAATCTTCAGTTTATTTACCTAAATTTTTAAGGATGCCAGAGCCCAAATGTTACTAATTATTACAAGACATTATGAAAAAGGACTATAGAAACAGAAAAAAAACAGATGAGTGATTGACAGAAGTAAGGATAAGGAGGAGCTTCCTCAGCAGAGAAAGCTGAGAGTGGTAAAAACTCCTTGGATGGTAAACACAGGAGTGTGCTGAGAGAACCCTCTGTCCTCTGTTTCTGTAATACTGCTGCTATAGCATTATTATGCTTTTACCACTGAGAAATCACTTCAAGCTCTTGGAGATTAATAAAGGAAAGTTTCTTTAAGAATAGCCCAGGTCGCCATATAAAGTAGTCATCATTCTCATTATCATGGAAGGGCATTTAAGGTAGGTTTAGTGCCAGTTGGTGTCATTCTTGTAGATCTGTAAAGATCTCACTAGTGCCAGATCTCTCCTCCAACTTATAATGGCTCCCTCTTCTATGGTATCTCCCATCCTTCTCTCCTATATTCTTAACCCTGGCTCAACCTTCCTGCTCTCCCATGTCCTCCTCTCCCCTCCTCTTTTCTCCCTCTCTTTCTCCCATCTCCTTCTGTCTTCCCCCACCCCAAATCCAATTAGGAGATTTTGTCCCCTAACCCTTCTCCAGGTTAACATGCATATCTCTCTTAGGGTCTTCCCTGTACCCCAAACTCTATGGAGGTGGGATTGTGGGCTGGCAATGCCCTGCCCAATGTCTAAAATCCATATATGAGTGAGTACATACCATTTTTGTCTTTTTGTATCTGGGTTACCTCACTCAGGATGGTTTCTTCTAGTGCCATCCATTTGCCTGCAAATTTCAAGATTCCATTGTTTTTTTTCTGCTGAGTAATACTCCATTGTGTAAATGTACCACATTTTCTCTATCCACTCTTCAGTTGATGGGCATCTAGGTTGCTTCCAGGTTCTGGCTATTACAAATAATGCTGCTATGAACATAGTTGAACAGATGTCCTTATTGTATGAGGGTACATCTTTTGAGAACTCTCATCCAGTGGCTGATGGAGGCAGAGGCAGACACCCACAGCTGGGAACCGAATTGAACTCCTGAAACCCAGTTGCAAAGAGGAGTAATGACCAAAGGAATAAAGATCAGGCTGGTGAAACCCACAGGGGTAGCTGACCTAAACAAGGGGGAACACATGGACCTCAGACTGATGACTGAGGGGCCAGCATGGGACTGATCCAGACTTCCCTCCCACCAAACCTGGGTGACAGAGAGGAGGCCTTGGAGAGTAGAGCAGTATTTATTCCTGGCATACAGATGGATGCTGGGAACCCATACCACATGGAGGGATGCTCTCTCAGCCTGGACACATGGGGAAGGACCTAGGCCCTTCCCGGGATGATGTGACAGACTGAAAAACCCTCATGGAAGCCCTTGCCCTCTCTGGGGAGCGGAGCGGGGATGGAGTGGGGGTGAGGGTTTGGGAGGACTGCAGGGATGGGGGAGGAGGGGTGGGAGAGGGAACTGAGAGTGACATGTGTAAAAAGTTAAATAAAAAAAATAGGGAGGAGGCAGAAGCACCGCATTTGGAGCTGGTCGGCATTACCACTGCCCATGGCAGCCTACTCCTACTGCCCAGGCCCGGGCGCCGGCCCTGGCCCTGCTGCTGGAGCTCAGCTGCCAGACCAGAGATTCCTGTGGAACGTCTTCCAGCGGGTTGATAAAGACAGAAGGGGAGTGATTGTGGGAACACCAGACCTTGAGCAGAGACCCACTTCCCCTTCTGCCTGGGAGTAGGCAGCTGTAAGACAATGTTTACTAAAAACAATACAATGCCTGGGGGCATTAAGTTCCTGGAAAAGGCCTGCCCGCAGAAACCACCCTGAGCTCGACCTTGTCCAGAGACTAACCGCCTCTTCTGCCACGCCCAGATCAGTTTCTGGGGTGAGAGAGAACCAGCCAGCGTAGAGGAGAGAGCAGAAGCTTCTCTGGTGGGAGCCTTTCTTAGGAAGTTTTCTTGAACCTTTTTGGAGCCTGCTTAAAGTTTTCTTTACATCGTTGAAAGAGTCTCTGTGTTGTCAATCCCCGACACCCTCCGCACGTTCTTGGACACAGGCCGCGCAGCAGACGAGACAAGTGATTTCAGACAATGAGCTTCAGCAAGCATTATCCAATGGTACTTGGACTCCGTTTAATCCAGTGACTGTTAGGTCAATCATTTCTATGTTTGACCGAGAAAACAAGGCTGGAGTGAGCTTCAGTGAATTTACAGGTGTGTGGAAATACATCACATGTGGACTGGCAGAACATGTTCCAAACAGGGACAACTCTGGGATGATTGACGAGAACAAGCTCAAGCAAGCACTCTCAGGTTTTGGCTACCGACTCTCTGATCAGTTCCATGACATCCTCATCTGCAAATTTGATAGACAAGGGCGAGGGCAGATGGCATTTGATGACTTCCTCCAGGGCTGCATCATCTTGCAGAGGTTGACAGACATACTCAGACAGGATCAGGATGGCTGGATTCAGGTGTCTTATGAGCAGTATTTGACTGTGATTCTGTAATGGCACCTTAGCCACACTGTTATATACAAACCTTGGGTTTGCTGACTAATTGTGCCATGGGGTGAAACCTAATATTGGTTCAGGATTCTGCTCTCAAGCTATCATGTTGTTTTCTAGATGTCTCTAATTCTGTAGTTGAAAATGCTTTTATTAGCCAGTAGGATTTTAAAATAATATGGAACTTGCACAGAATGCTGTTTTTCTTGTCTCTCAGATACCTACTCCATGACTAGAGAGGGCTATTTGACAAAACTATCTGAACTGTACTCTTCAAACACATCTGCGCATGAGAAACAAGACTTTAAAAAGTTAGCACAAGGGCTAGTGTGACAGCTCACCAGTTAAAGGTTAGACTCAACAAAGAAAAAAAAAAGCACAAACCACAGGGGACAATTTAGGAACAATTTCTAAATGCATGTGGCAACCTGAATCCTGAAAGAAAAACTGGACATTAGTAGGGAAATACTAAAATCCAAATGAATGTTTTATGTCAAGTGTTAATTTCTTAGTTTTGATAAATTTGCTATGGTTATCCACAGTAACACAAGAGGGAAACACAGGCCCTCTACTGTCATATTTTTTCTGTAAATTGTGTATTTTAAATTTTCACTTAGTGTGTGTGTGTGTGTGTGTGTGTGTGTGTGTCCATGTGAAGGTTAGAGGAGAATCTATGAGTCAGTTTCTCCTTCTAAGGATCAAACTTAGGTTGTGCTTTGCAGCAGTGTCTTTACCCACCGACTGTATCTAAACTATGTAATACCTTTTGTTCCTTCCCATTCTGTTCCATATCTACCTTTTATATTTGACCCTTATAATTGGATTTTGTTATTAAACATTTTACTCTCATCTTTATTCTTATCAACAAAAATTCCTGGATTGTTAGTTATTAATGGACTTTTGCTCAAGCAAACTAATCAAGACATCTTGATACTTAAAGAAAAATACTTATTGTTGTAGGGAAAAGGGACCAGTCAAAGAAACACACCCTGAGCAGAGCCAAAGAAACACACTTTGGCCCTGCAACCACAACCAAAGAAATGTACCCTGACCCTAAAACCAGTGTCAAAGGAACACACTTTGTCCCTGGAATCAGAGTCAGTGAAAGAAATGTACCCTGGCCCTAAAATTGGAGCCAAAAGGCTAAAAAGGACCAGAGAAAGAAACACACTTTGGCCCTGAAACCAGAGCCAAATCTGACCCTAATCCTGTGTAAAAAAGTAACCAATCCCGGAGCAGAGCTCTAGCCAATCTGAGCTCAGCACTGAAATCGGACCAATCCCTACTCTGGAAAAACTTCCCCAATCCCTATATAAACCCTGTGTATGTTCAGCTTGGCTGGTCCAGCTGCCTTCCAATAAACCCCTTTGGATGAGCTTTGGGTGAAGATCTTCTTTTGCGGCGGCGACAGAGCAGAGGCGACCCTAGGCAGAGCAGAGCAGAGCAGAGCAAGCAGAGCAGAGCCAGCAGCACTGTAACACTTGCCCGGGAAACCTTCCTTGGCAGAGCGGAGTTGTTACACTCTGCTCCTGGCTCCCTGCTCTCCGCTCTCCAGGAGCAGAGCTGAACTGTAGCAAACCTCCTGCGGAGCAAAACTGCTACACTAGGCGAACATCCCCAGCTGGAAGACCCTGTCCTGCCGGAGCGGAGCTGATACACCGGAGAGGCCTTTCTCTGAGGCAAGGCTGTAAGCTGCCAAGCTTACTGCAACCTGTGGTGGTCCTTGGCTCCCGAGATCCAGGATACCTTTCTACCTGAGCTGTGTAACACTCAGTATCCTTGGCTCCCGAGCTCCAGGATACCTTTCCACCTGAGCTGTGTAACACTCAGTATCCTTGGCTCCTGAGCTCCAGGATACCTTTCCACCTGAGCTGTGTAACACTCAGTATTCTGTGACTCCCGAGTGCCAGAATACCTGACCCACTCCTGTTCCATCCTGTCCTGACCCATCCCGACGACGAAACGCTTACAATTGTAAATGTTACAAGAATGGGATTGTTTTACCTTCAATTTCACTACATACTTGTGGATGAATATTATTTCTTGTTACACTTAAGTAAGTGATCATCAATTCTATTGTCCTTTTCTCTTTCCTGATTTTTAAAAATTGCTCTAATTCTTGGGAAAACCTGCCCATACATATAAAAGAGTAGATGCCATCAAAATGTGAGTTTTGCGCTAGCAAAATTCAATACTTTGAATTCCTTCTTGATTGCATGCCAACATTTGGTAATTTCCTGTTTAAACTATTTTCTACCGTCTATCAAGTTACACCGTGGTTAGGTTCTCCTTCCACTTTTTTGAGGAAAAAAAGACTAAAAAGTGAGGGGTGGGGCGTGGTGGGCAGTCATCCAGATTTCAGGGCCATTTGCTTCCAGCCTCACATCTGACTTCCAGGTTGTTCTTTGGGGCCCCTAGAGTGGAGCCTCTGCTTGTCAGAAGTCTAGCCGCTGGGCTCTTCAGTTCCTACCTGGAGATAACGTGAAGGGCGTTTTTTGAAATAAGCCTCAGGTATCCCTGGCTGCCTCAAAGGGGAAGTCCTTCTAGGTACAGACACTTACATGGTGTTAAGTAGCCATCCCGTGTTTTGTGAGGGCTGGCACCCTGGGTGTAGACAACCCGTGTGAAGACTCTGTGAGGGCTGGGTCCTGCTGCGCGTAGACACCGAGGTGGGGGGGGGAGGGTGTACCCACGTGGTGTTTATACTGCTGAGGCCTGGGGTCTTCCTAAGAGTCCGCAACTGGGGTGAGGACAAGCAGCCACACTGAGGTGAGGCGGGCAGGGCAGGGGAAGACTGGCCCTCGGGGCTTTGACTTCTGCAGAGACAGGAAGCTGCGGACCTGACCATGGCAAGGAGACGGGGTGAGGCCTGGAACCCAGCAGCGCTTGCCCTGACCAGGCTTCACGTCCGTCGGCGGCGCCCCGCACGTGGGGCGCAGGGGCGGGGCCGGGAGCGGGGGTCCTTGCTAATTGGACGACGGGCGCCGCGGGGGCGCAGGCCCCACTCCTCAGGGTCCGCACGAGGGGCCTTTTGAAAGACGCGACTGGCCGCGTGCCCCGCAGAGGCCTGAGGGGAGAGGTCGACGGTGGCAGCTCAGCGATGGCGACCGCGGGCGGCAGCCGACGAGCCCCGGTCCCGGGCCCTCGGCTCGGCCTGCCTCTGGCCGCTCACCTGCCTGCGAGCCTGGGCGGGGAGGGCGCGAAGGACAGCCTCGGGGGTGCGCTGGCAGGGAGGCCGCCGGTTTGGTTCTGCCCTCTCGTGTTCTCTTCTCTCCAGACCTTGCCCCTCCGTCCTGAGGAGATTCGTGGTTTTCTTCCCACCCCCACTCCGTGGCCCCTCCTTTTCCCTTTCCAGATGGGCTTGGGGGAGGAATTCCGAAGACTTCATTGTTTGTTAAAACAGAATACAGTTCTGAGGTCAATCAGAGAGGGATTTGGCAATAGCCACGAGAGCCTATGTGTGTGGGTGAAAAAAAAAAAAGACACCTGTGAGCTTCTCTTTCTCCCCCCCGGAACTTGTTGTTTACCTAGGAACTTGTTGTTTACGTAGGATTTTCATTTTCTGCCAATTTCATCCTAAACAGGTGAGAAAACTTCTGGAAACAATGACTGGTTTCAGAGTTCCAGGGTCCCTAGCTTTGCTCAGATGCTGAAAAAGAACTTACCAGTTCAGTCATCAGCTCAGACTGTCACTTTGCCCACCGGCTATTCGGAAAATTGTAGCCTGTCGAATATGGCATCCAAGGTTACACAAGTGACAGGTACAACTTTCTTTTTATATCTGTAAGTGCCTTGGTTCAGTATGGCCCTGGGATTGCCAGTGAAAGCAGTGTTAGTTTATTTGTTTGGGGTGAGTGTGGGTCTATCATCTCTGTGGCCCTGTCGCATTTGTGGAGTTAGTAACTGTGACAGTATAGTAAGTGGCCTATAGAACTCTTTAACCTTATCACTTAGTATAATAGAAAGCATAGACAAACATACCGTAAAACTTAGGTTGAGCTGGAATCAGACAGTTTACAATGACTCAGTGGAATAGGAATTAATAACAGCAGGTTAGAGCACAAAACTAGGTAATAGTTCCAATAAAACTGTATCGTCTTCATTCTAGGCCTTAGAGAGCTCGTGTGTAAAAATGACTTATCCTTGAAAGCATCACTAAACTTTTTCTATCGTTAATATTTCAGTACAATGTGTCTTCAATATGAAAAAGGCATTTACAATAGCAGGTTATGCCTATATGTGTGCTCAGACTGTCTAGTGGGAACTTGGGGAAAACATGCTTTTGTAAGGATTTAATACTTTGCCTCATCTTCTTTAAACCAAATTGACCAGTATAAACATTTGTTCTCAGGTAATTTTCCAGAGCCATTGCTTTCCAAAGGTCTTTCATCTATTTCAAATCCTGTCCTTCCTCCTAAAAAAATACCTAAAGAATTTATAATGAAATACAAACGTGGAGAGATAAATCCTGTGTCAGCCTTGCATCAATTTGCACAAATGCAGCGTGTTCAGCTTGACCTTAAGGAGACTGTAACAACAGGCAAGTTTGAAATTGCTTCCAATTACCCCAGTACTAGCATTTTTTCCAATAAAAATGGGGCATATAAGTTGTTCTACGTTCACTTATGATATATGTATATATAAATATAAACATAATTAGGGTTAATGGGCATTTTGTAATGCAAAAAGTAGCTCAATAAAGACATATTTCTGGCAATGTTAGCTATTTGTCCTGAAGTTATAAGAAAGATTTTTGTGACTGTGATGCTTAAGAAACCAATATTGTCTAACTTGGCCCTTTAAATTAAATCATTTGATCTGAAAAGAGCACTCCCTGGTTGATGTTGTATTATAGACTTGACTGTTGATTTCTTCCCCTCTCCCTTAAACTGAAAAACGTCTTTTACCATGTGTACTTGTGGATGGCTATGGGAATATAATCAGTTAAAACTAGAAGAGGCTTCAAATCTCTTTATGCTGTGGACTAATAGTAAGAACTTTAAGTACTTGTAAAAACAATAGTTGATACTTTGAAGAAGTGTTGACTAGCCGGGCAGTGATGGCGCACACCTTTAATCGGGAGGCAGAGGCAGGTGATTATGAGTTTGTGGCCATCGTAGTCCACAGAGCAAGGGCCAGGACAGCCAGGGCTACAAAGAGAAACCCTGTCTCAGAAAAGAAAAACAAAAGAATAAGAAAACGCATCAACTAAAAATGTGATAGTAAAACAGCTTTAAAATATTCATGTGCATGCATAGTTTTGTTTATTTTTCCAACTTTTACCTGTATGTTCCTGTATGCATCTCAAAGATTTGCAACATAATTTAAAACTCTGGAAATTTCACTGAAAATTTTTAGTAAGTTTCTTTGTGTGAAATACAAGTAAACTTAACATGATGAAGATGTACACTGTAGTACTTTCATAAAGTAAACAGTAGTCTCAATCTTTGCTTTCCTACATTATTCTAAGATCAGCCTTGGGAAATGTAAGCTACTAGTAAAAAGATAAAAAATGCCCAGTGAAAATGCTTCACTGGTCTGAAGATGGCAAGTGGTATTCATTTTTGTTATGAGTCAGTAAGTTTTGTGAGGCTGTGTTACAAACATGTTGAGGTTCAAAGGTCAGCATTCTAATACAGAAGGCTTTCTAACAAATTTAATGTGTAACATACATACAAAGAACCATCTGAGCCACTTGTTCAGAATGTGAAATGTTCTCTGGTTTAGTCGTTTAGATTGAAACACAGGTAAACATGGAAAAAAGGTAAATTGAGATATTTGGGTAATATTAGCAGGGTATAGATTTAAGTTCCTAGTAAAATCTTTTTTTTTTTTTGGTTTTTCGAGACAGGATTTCTCTGTGGCTTTGGAGGCTGTCCTGGAACTCCCTCTTGTGGACCAGGCTGGTCTCGAACTCACAGAGATCTGCCTTCCTCTGCCTCCCAAGTGCTGGGATGAAAGGCATGCGCTGCCACCTCCCTTAAAAGCAATGGAACATGATTATAAATATGAAAGAAAATAAGATAGTGGGGATGTGTGCAGTGATCTAGTCCCTAGCCATCCCTAACCAAAGGGTGGAGATTTAGAGATTTAGTAGAGATTCCTAACATTAATATGTTCCACCTGTAAATTTAGAAAATGATTAAATTTCATTTTTCATGAGAAAACACAAAATCCAAGTAAAAGTAATAGTGTAAAGGTAATTTGTGGGAGAAGGAGCATTCGGTTGAATTCAGAAGATACCTCTTCTCTTGTTTTATTTCATCCTGTATGTTCTCTGATCTCTTTCCTGAGGTGTAATAATCCAAAGATGAAAGAAATGTAATTTTACTTGTACTGAAGTTTTAAATATGAATACTGCTAGAAGTCTTCAAATATTTAACTACCTCTTGGGTAGTTCAGTAAATATTTGAGTGTACTGTATTTTAAAGCTATGTCTATTGCTTGCATTATATTTGAAGCCAGTGCAGCTACTTGAATTCACTGAATCAATTTAGGGGCTAATATAACTGTAATTTTAATCCCTAATTGATCTACAAAAAGTTGAGTTTACACTAAAAGGTTATCATTTAATACTAGTTTTCCAGAATTTTATACTGAAATAATTTCCTAACATTCAGACATTACTTGCAAGAATAGTATATGAATTATTGTAGCATTCATTCTGGTTTCTTTTTCAAGGTAATGTTATGGGACCATATTTTGCTTTTTGTGCTGTGGTGGATGGTATTCAGTACAAGACTGGACTGGGACAAAATAAAAAAGAATCTAGATCCAATGCAGCAAAATTAGCTCTTGATGAGCTTCTACAATTGGATGAACCTGAGCCAAGAGTTATAGAACCAGCAGGTAAATTCAGCTGACTACAATGTGTTTGAACATGTCATTTTCCAGAAGGAATAATAGAAAGATTTGCATTAATGAAGGGTTACTTAACAACTACAAAATTACCGAATTTGAATAATTTCTTTCAGTTGCTGTTTGCTGTAATGTTTCATAGTTACAGTGATCTTGTATTTTCATCACCAAAAGATATACTTATGTTTTGTCAGTAATCACATTAAGAGATGTAAAGTAGTATCTTTTGTGGTTTTGACTTAAATTTCCCTACTGATATTTGATGATGAGAATCTTTTCATGTGTTTATTGAACATTGTCATTTTAAGGAGGGGAGACAAATCCTGTTCAAGTCATTTCTTCCATTTTCAATTAAGTCTATTCTTTTTTTTTTCTGGAACATTTTCCCAGTACTGGAAAAATGATTTATTAGTTAAGAGTGAGTACAGCTCTTGTAGAGGACCTGAGTTCAGATCCCAGGACCCATGCAGGGTGGCTCCCAACTGCCTCTAACTCCAGTTCCAGGAGTATCCAGTACTTGTTTTTTTGTTTTGTTTTATTATTATTTTAATTTTAAATACCTTGTTTTACATGTCAATCCCAGTTCCCTCTCCCTCCCCTCCTCCTGCACCGCCCCACCATCCCCCCCCCCCCAGCCTCCCACCCTATTGCCATTTCCTCCCACATAGGGGATATCTAGAGTCTCTCATTTCACTCAGGGCAGGGTCCAGGCACTCCCCTAAGAGTCCAGGCTGAGAGAGCATCCCTCTTTGTGTTATGGACATACCATGTCTGTTTGTATGCCAGGGATAAACATTGATCCACTGCCCAGGGCTCCAAAGGTTGCCCAGGCCTTCTCGCTGACACTCACATTCAGGGGGTCTGGATCAGTCCCATGCTGGCTTCCCAGATGTCGGTCTGGGGTCAAAGAGCTCTCCCCTGTTCAGATCAGCTGTCTCTGCTGGTTTTCCATCCCATTCTTTGCCTATTTGCTCTTCGCTCCTCTCTCTCTGCCGCTGGGTTCCTTGGGTTCTGTTCAGTATTTAACTGTGGGTGTTTGTCTCTGCTTCCATTAGTCACTGGATGAAGGCTCCAGGATGGTTATGGACATCAAGTTCATTATCAGGAATGGGCATTCAAGGTGGTCTCTCCACTATTGCTTAGCTTGCCAATTGGTGTCATCCCTTTAGATCACTAGAGGTCACACTGGTACCTGGTCTGTCTTTGAACCTATGATCCCTCTTCCCCCTATTCAACCCCCAACTCAACCTTCCTGTTCCCCCATGACCTACTCTCTCTTCCTCTTCTCCCCTTCTCTTCTTCCCAGCTCCCACTCCCCCCCCCACCCCTTGCCGTGTTACCCATCTGTTCAGAGGATCTTGCCTCATTCCTCTTCTCTTGGGTACCATGCATATCTCTTAGGTTCTTTCCTGTTTCCCAGACTCTCTTGTCAGTGGAAGTGCAGACTGGCACTCTCCTGATCCATGTCTAAAATCCATATATGAGTGAGTACATACCATCTTTGTCTTTTTTGTGACTGGGTTACCTCACTCAGGATGGTTTCTTCTAGTGCCATCCATTTACCTGCAAATTTCAAGATTCCATTGTTTTTTTTTTTCTGCTGAGTAATACTACATTGTGTAAATGTACGACATTTTCTCTATCCACTCTTCAGTTGAGGGGTATCTACGTTGCTTCCAAGTTCTGGCTATTACAAATAATGCTGCTATGAACATAGAGGAACAGATGTCCTTGTTGTATAAATGTGCATCATTTGGGTATATGCCTAAGAGTGGAATTGCTGTGTCTTGTGGTAGGCTAATTCCCATTTTCCTGAGGAATTTCCATACTGATTTCCAAAGTGGCTGTACGAGTTGGCACTCCCACCAGCAGGGGAGGAGTGTTCTCCTCTCTCCACATCCTCTCCAGCATAAAGTGTCATCATACTTTTTTATTTTAGCCATTTTGACAGGAGTAAGATGGTATCTCAAAGTTGTTTTGATTTGCATTTCTTTGATGGCTAAGGATGTTGAGCACTTTCTTAAGTGTCTCTCAGTCATTTTAGACTCCTCTATTGAGAATTCTCTATTTAGTTCTGTAAACCACCTTTTAATTGGATCCTTTGGTGATTTGGAGACTTGCTTCATGAGTTCTTTGTAAATTTTGGAGATCATCCCTCTGTCAGATGTGGGGTTAGTGAATATCTTATCCCATTCTGTGGACTGCCTTTTTGTCTTGTTGACTGTGTCCTTTGCCTTACAGAAGCTTTTTAGTTTCAAGAGGCCCCATTTGTTAATTGTCAATCTCAGTGTCTGTGCCACTGGTGTTATGTTCAGGAAGTGGTCTCCTGTACCGACTCGTTGAAGAGTATCTCCCACTTTCTCTTCTAAAAGTTTCAGTGTGCTTGGAATTATGTTGAGATCTTTGATCCATTTGGACTTAAGTTTTGTACAAGGCGATAAACATGGATCTATCTGCAGTCTTCTGCATACCAATACCCAGTTATGCCAGCACCATTTGTTGAAGATGCTTTCTTTTTTCCATTGTATACCTTTAGCTTCTTTGTCAAAAATCAAGTGTTCATAGGTGTGTGGGTTAAAATCAGGGTTTTCAATTTGGTTCCATTGGTCTACGTGCCTATTTTTGTGCCAATACCAAGTTGTTTTCAGGGCTATAGCTCTATAATAGAGCTTGAAGTCAGGTATGATGATGCCTCCTGAAGTTCCTTTATTGTATAGGGTTGTTTTGGCTATCCTGGGCCTTTTGTTTTTCCATATAAAGTTGATTATTGTTCTTTCAAGGTCTGTGAAGAATTGTGCCGGAATTTTGATAGGGATTGCATTGAATCTGTAGACTGCTTTTGGCAAGATTGCCATTTTTATTATATTGATCCTACCAATCCAAAAGCATGGGATAGCTTTCCATTTTCTGGTATCCTCTTTGATTTATTTCTTTAAAGACTCAAAGTTCTTGATATACAGGTCTTTCACTTCCTTGGTTAACATTATCCCCAGATATTTGATGCTGTTTATGACTATTGTAAAGGGTGATGTTTCTCTGATTTCTTTCTTAGCCAATTCATCATCTGTATATAATAGGACCACTGATTTTTTTGAGTTAGCCTTGTATCCTGCCACTTTGCTGAAGGTATTTATCAGCTCTAGGAGTTCCCTTGTGGAGTTTTTCGGGTCCCTTATGTAAGCTATCATATCATCTGCAAATAGTGAAAGTTTGACTTCTTCTTTTCCTATTTGTATTTCCTTGATCTCCTTTTGTTGTTTTATTGCTGTAGCTAGAACTTCAAGTACAATATTGAAGAGATATGGAGAGAGTGGACAGCCTTGTCTTGCTCCTGATTTTAGAGGAATTGCGTTGAATTTCTCTCCATTTAGTTTGATGTTAGCTGTTGGTTTACTGTATATTGCCTTTATTACGTTCAGGTATGTTCCTGTTATCCCTGATCTCTCTAGGACCTTTATCATGAAGGGGTGCTGGATTTTGTCAAAGGCTTTTTCAGCATCTAGTGAGATGATCATGTGGTTTTTCTTTCGCAGTTTGTTAATATGGTGGATTACATTGATAGATTTTCTAATGTTGAACCATCCCTGCATTCCTGGGATGAAGCCTACTTGATTCATGGTGGATGATTTTTCTGATGTGTTCTTGAATCCGGTTTGCCAGTATTTTATTGAGTATTTTTGCATCAATGTTAATGAGGGAAATTGGTCTACAGTTCTCTTTCTTAGTTGTGTCTTTGTGTGGCTTGAGTATCAAGGTAATTGTAGCCTCGTAAAAAGAGTTTGGCAGTGAGCCTCCTGCTTCTATTGTGTGGAATACTTTGAGAGTATTGGAATTAGCTCTCCTTTGAATTTCTGGTAGAATTCTGCACTGAAGCCATCTGGGCCTGGACATTTTTTTGGTTGGGAGACTTTTGATGACTGCTTCTATTTCATTAAGGGTTATAGGTCTGTTTAGATTGTTTATCTATTCTTGATTTAGTTTTGGCAAGTGATATCTATCCAAGAAATTGTCCATTTCCTTTAAATTTTCGAACTTTGTGGAGTACAGATTTTCAAAGTATGCCCTGATGATTCTCTGGATTTCCTCAGTGTCCGTTGTTATGTCCCACTTTTCATTTCTGATTTTGTTAATTAGCATGCTCTCTCTCTCTGTTTTGGTTAGTTTTGACAGAGGTTTGTCTATTTTGTTGATTTTCTCAAAGAACCAACTCTTTGTTTCATCGATTCTTCTCAATATTTTCCTGGTTTCTACTTGATTGATTTCAGCCCTCAATTTGATTATTTCCTGGCGTCTGCTCTTCCTGGGTGAGTTTGCTTCTTTTTTTCTAGAACATTCAGCTGTGCTATTCTCTAGTGTGTCTGTTCTCCAGTTTTTTCAAGTGGGCACTTAGTGCTATGAACTTTCCTCTCAGCACTGCTTTCAGAGTGTCCCATAAATTTGGGTATGTTGTGTCTGCATTCTCATTGAATTCCAGGAAGTCTTTAATTTCTTTTTTATTTCTTCCTTTACCCAGGGATGGTGCAATTGTGCATTGTTCAATTTCCATGAGTTTGTAGGGTTTCTGTGATTTGTGTTATTGTTGAATTCTAATTTTAATGCATGGTGGTCTGATAAGATACAGGGGGTTATTCCAATTTTTTTCTATCTGTGGAGATTTTCTATGTTTCCTATTATGTGGTCAGTTTTAGAGAAGGTTCCATGTGGTGCCGAGAAGAAGGTATATCCCTTTGTGTTTGGGTGGAATGTTCTATAGATGTCTGTTAAACCCAGTTGGGTCATAACTTCTATTAGTTCTTTTGTTTCTTTGTTAAGTTTCTGTCTGGAGGTCCTGTCTAGTGGTGAGAGCCGAGTGTTGAAGTCTCCTACTATTAGTGTGTGAGATTTTATTTGCGATTTGAGCTTTAGTAATGTTTCTTTCACGAATGTAGGTGCCTTTGTATTTGGGGCATAGATGTTCAAAATTGAGACTTCATCTTGATGGACTTTTCCTTTGATGAATATGAAATGTCCTTCTTCATCTCTTTTGATTGATTTTAATTTGAAGTCTAGTTTGTTAGGTGTTAGGATTGCTACAACCGCTTGTTTCTTGGGTCCGTTTGATCAGAAAATCTTTTCCCAACCTTTTACTCTGAAAAAACATCTGTCTTTGATGTTGAGATGTGTTTCTTGTATGCAGCAGAAGGATGGGTTCTGTCTTTGCATCCATTCTGCTAGTCTGTGTCTTTTTATAGGCAAGTTGAGACCGTTGACATTGAGGGATATTAATGATGATTCTTGTTTGTGCTTGGTTTATTGGTAGTGGAGTTGTTTTGTGTAGGTTCTCCTCCCTTTTTCTTTTGGTGTTTGGTAAAGTGGGATTATCTATTGCCTGTGTCTTTGTGAGTGTAGTTATCTTTGTTGGGTCTAGGTTTTCCTTCTAGCACTTTTTGTATAGCTGGATTCATGGATACATATTGTTCAAATCTGGCTTTGTCATGGAATATTTTGTTTTCTCCATCTATGGTAATTGAAAGCTTTGCTGGATATAGTAGTCTGGGCTGGCATCTTTGTTCCCTTAGTGTTTGTAGGACATCTGTCCAGGATCTTCTGGCTTTCATAGTTTCCATTGAGAAGTCAGGTGTAATTCAGATAAGTCTGCCTTTATATGTTACTTGGTCTTTTTCTTTAGCTGCTCTTAATATTTTCTCTTTATTCTGTAGTTTTGATGTTTTGATTATTATATGGCGAGGTGACTTCTTTTTCTGGTCCAGCCTATTTGGTGTTCTGTAAGATTCTTGTATTTTCATAGACATATCCTTCTTTAGGTTAGGGAAGTTTTCTTCTATGATTTTATTGAATATGTTTTCTGTACCTTTGAGCTGTATTTCTTCGCCTTCTTCTATACCTATTATTCTCAGGTTTGGCTTCTTCACGGTGTCCTATATTTCCTGGATATTTTGTGTTAGGGATTTGTTGATTTTGAGATTTTCTTTGGTTGAGGACTGTATTATCTTCTAATGAGTCTTCAACACCTGAGATTCTCTCTTCTATCTCTTGTATTCTATTGGTGATACTTGCATCTGTAGTTCCAAATCGTTTACTGAGCTTTTCTATTTCCAGCATCCCTTCATTCTGTGTTTTCTTTATCGTTTCTATTTCAGCTTTCAATCCTTGAACTGTTTGAGTTGTTTCCTTCATTTGTTTGGTTGTTTTTTCTTGGTACTCTTTAGATTCTTTGAGAGATTTGTTTATTTCTTGAATTTTTCCCCCATTTCATGGATTTTTTTGGTTTGTTTATTCTTCTATTTCTTTAAGGGATTTCCTCGTTTCCTCTTTGAGGGTCTCTATCATCATCATAAAATAATTTTTAAGGTCTGTCCCCTCTGCTTCATCTATGTAGTACTTTTCAGGTCTTGCTGGCATTGGTTCTCTCGATTCTGGTGGAGTCGTGTTGGTCTTTCTATTGCTGAGTGTGCTCTTATTCTGTCTTCTTCCCATCTCTTCTTCCAGTGGGTGCAGGTGGGGTCTTTCCGTCTCCACTGGTCTCCTTCCTTCCTGAAGCTGAAGCTGGGGACGCTGACACTGAAGTTGAAGCTGAAGCTGGGGTCGCTGGAGGTTGGGGCCTGGAAGGGCTGATGTCTTTCCTGTGTGGGCAGGTCTTCTGGATGCCAGGAGCGGGGGGGATCGAGGGGATGGGTGTTGGGCGCAGGATGGGGAATGTCCCCCCGGAGACCCAAACTCACCTCTTAAGTCTACTCTTAATTGAGTTTTTAAAACTATGTGTCTATTCTGGGCATTTTTAAGATCCATGATGTACAAATTAAAACATTCCATCCTGTGGAATAATTTTATTGGTAGTATCCTTTGTTATATATAGCGTTTTACTTTTAATAAATCTAGTTTTCTTTTGTTGTGTGTAATCTTTGGTGTCATACTCAAGGAATTTTTGCCAAATCCAATGTCATGAAGTTTTACCCCTGTGGTTTCTTTTTAGAACTTTGTAGTTTTAGCTTTTATATTTAAAAGTTTTTGATAAATTTTTATTTTTGTTTAAGATGCTAGTGTTCATCTTCATTCTATTGCTTGTGAATATTAGCTTTCCCTGGAGCATTTGTCAAAAAGATTGCCCTTGGCACCTCTGACAAAAACAACTCGATTATATCTTTCTGGGCTTCTTTCTGGGCTCTCTGGTCTGAGTATCTCTCCTTATGCCATAATATACTGTTTTGATTACTGTCATATTGTTTTGATTGCACAGCTTTGGAATAAGTTGTTAAATCTGGCTATGTGAATTCTCTAATTTTATGCTTCTTCTGCTTTATTTGGCTATTTGTACCTGGTACTTTACAATAAGGTTTTCCTTTGTTCAGTTTTGTTTTACTTACTGAGATTATTTGCTCATAATAAGCAGAATTTAATGTCTCTAGTTTTCCTTCCTCTTGAGTCCTATCCTCTCGAGTAAATAGGTTTTACCTTCTTTTGGAGTTTTTGGCTTGCTTTTCTCAAGTCCAGGTAGTATATGTCTAACTCTAGTTAGCATTCTCTCTGGTGTAAAACGTCAGTTAACATCACCACGCTTTCCTTGCTTGTCTCTGTATCTTTAACTGTTTTTTCATCTTGAAATTAGTTTAGGGGAGTTGTTTTTTATTTTGTTTCTTTAACTAAGTTAAAAACCTGAACTTCCAGAGTTCCTTCATGTAAGCCTTCCTGATTTTTTTTTCCTCATCTGTCCCTCTGGTTCAGAGTTATCCTCTTGTTTTTCATGTGATCTTTAGCTGTTAGAGCTGAGCTGGAAAACGTTTGCAAAGAATAGGACTAATATCGTTAGAAAATTTGTAGCATTGTCCTGTTAAAAACCTAGTGAGCATTTTAAATAGTTTTACTTATTCTTATGAAATGTTAATTTTAAATGTAATACGTAATATTATTGTAAACGGAAAATTGTTCCTAAACATTTGAAGTAAACAGAGTTTCAGAATGTTGCTGCTTTACAAAAGAAGTTAGGTTGTGCTGCTAAGATCAGGAAGCTCAGAAGTTAGTTTGCACAGCTGAGCCAGTGAGCATTTGATGATGACAGAGTTGATGGAAGTATAAAGAAAACAGAACCAGTATGCATGACTATTCTTGGTTGTTATTTTGGAGTATATTTTTTGGATTACTATTACTGCCGAATAGTAAAATGTTGGCTCTCAGTTCTTTAGAAGGTTGCCATTTCGTTTTTTCCTTATGTTTTGTTTTTTTTTTATACAGGACCTCCTCCTATCCCTGCAGAACCTGTTGTTATACCTGAAGCAGCATATATTTCAAAAGTACAATATGGTAGGAAATGTTCTTTTTAGAAGATTAACCCAATGAAAACTTAAAATGCACAGATATAAAAAAATGTGCCTCAACATTTTATTCAGCCAATTCATGCTTCTATTAAAGGGGGAATTATCCTTAAAAAATTGCTCGTCATGAGGGAAATGAGGTTGGAGAGGAAAGTTTTAAAAAGGGATTTCAGCCAGTTCCGATGATACAGCCATATATAAATCCTAGCTGTTCTGGGGGCAGAGGCAGGAGGACAGCAAGCTCAAGGCTTGTCACTTCACCAAGCAGCCTGTCTATTTAGTGAGACTTATCTAAAAATGGGAAAGGGGTCTTGGGCACAGCTTGGTGGAAGAGTGCTTGCCTAAATGGTGTGAGAACTTAATGCTCAGTTGTCAGGACCACACAAAATGCTGGTGGGCAGGATCTTTTTAATAAGGAGGTAGCTTAGTAAGGCATGTGCATGGTACACATATATACATGCAGACAAAACACATAAAGTAAAATCTTTAAAACTCTAATATGTATATATATAAGACACTCTAATATGTATATACATAAAACTCTAATATGTATGTATTTATATATGGAAATATATATAGATAAATATACATATGTATATCCATCTATGTGTGTGTAGGGGTGGGTGTATATATACATAAAACTCCAATTGAAATTGCTGTTTGTGAGACCAGGGACTAATTAATTCCTGTTGCACTTTAATTTCTTCACTTTTAAAATTGCCATTACAGCAACTACCTCATCTAATTATTGTGAAGATTGAGTTGATACTCATTTGGCACACAGAATGTGTTCATTAAATCAGATCTTTCATTGTTTTATTATGACATTGTCACATTAAATAATGTAAAGCAGTTGTGTTCTTGACTAGTAGACTATTGTCTCCTGGAAGGCAGGACATTCTTCTTAATTTCTATATTGATGACATTTGACAGACACTTCAAATTTTAAGGCATTTGTAAAATGAAAAGAATTTTCCTTTCATTTTTCTAGGCCTGCAGGTTAGGCTTTGAAAACTTTGGTTCCTGTCAGCCTCATTGTTCTATTCCTCCTTCTAAGACAAAGAAAAAGGTCTTAATAATTTGTGAGCTTGCATGAATAGACCAGGGAAAATAAACACATTCAAAAGACAAAATCCACTAAGAGATTGGTATGGTCACTTTACCGCAGAGGTATAAGAATTCATGAACATTCTTGATGGCTCTGGCTACAAGAGTGATTGCTTAATATTGGAATAGGTTTTGCCTTTCCTATCAGCCTTTGGTTATTAAGGGGATAGTTTTCAAAGAATTGGTAAATGATCTAGATCACATTACCCTAGGAAAACAGGTCATAGTATATGAGTTAGAAAGGATACAGTTTTACAATAATGTAAAAGGATTTTAGAGCCAAATGTCAGAAAAAGGTGAACAAAAAATATATGGGGTTAAAATAGAAATTGAATATTAAAGCCTTTGAAGAAAAAATATTTGAGACCCACAAAAAATTTTACTGGACATTTCATGTTGTGCTAGTTATCAAGGTCAATAGTTCCAGCCTATCTACTTCACAGTACGTTTCTAGTAGACTATATCTTCACGAGAACAGTGGTATGCTGGTGGCTCTGAAAATAGATTCGGATTATGTATGATAATGGGTAACACTTGAAATTAGCAACTTGTAGTCAAAAAAGTGGTGTTAGAAGGCTGGAGAGATAGTTAAGTAGTTAAGGTCTCTCACTACTTCTGTAGAGGACTCAAATTCAGTTTCCAGCACTTAGAGCAGGTCATTCACAACTGTAATTCCAGCTCCAGGAGTATTCAACAGGATTCTGGTTCCTACAGGTACCCACACTCACATATACAACCCTCCCTGCAAGCACACACATGATAAAATATCTTTAAAAAATAGTGTGAGTGAATTTATTGTGTGTTGTGGTTTTATCTCATTATTCCTAATACCTTGTGATGCTCTTTTATTCTCTCAATAATGAGCACACATATAGAGAAAACAGTATTATACTTGCTCATTTTTTCACTTATATGCTGAGAGTTATATTTAGTAACTATTTGATTTGATTATATTCAAAACATTATTTCTTTCAACATTAAGACAGGGGTTGGGGGACTGGGGACTCCACAGTTAAAAGCATGTTCTGCTTTTCCAGAGGACTGGAGTGGAGCTTGTTTTCCAGCACCCACATCGGGTGGCTCACAACTGCTTGTAATCCCAGCTCCAGGGGATCTGACATCCTCTTCTGGTCTCCATGAGTGTCCCCACGCACATGCACATTCACACAGGAAAACAGACATACATTCACACAAGTAAAAATAAATGTTCAAACCAAGAGAAGAGCTATTTTAGCATATTGCTTTGTTTTCTATGGTGTGGGGCTTTGAACCCAGAAGGACATGTTAAGCGCTTTACTACTGAGCTATATCCTCATCTTATATTGGCACAGTGATGAGTCTCAAATGTTCTTTGTGATGGTTTTAATATGCAGCAAAACATTTTCTTGCCATATCTGAAGTATATTTATATTTATGTTTATAGATTGTGTCTCAGAATACCTGTAGAGAATTGGTGATAGTGGTTCTGTATCTGGAGGGGGAACTTATGAGTCTATATCTCATTTCTGTAAAAAAGGAATAATTTGAAAAATTTAATGAAAGCTTCTTTTTCTGCACAATGAATTCTGGATGATAAACAGAGTCAATAGTTCACTTAACTTTAAACGTTTAATTTTCTAATTTTGTGACTGTTCTTTTACTCTTTATGTTTTTTGTAATATGATTCACCTGGTTTGTTTCAAGTATAATGTTAATAATATGTACAAATAAAAATGCAAGTTCAATGAAAATAAGAACAGATAAATGGGCTTAACGTAAGTTATATCCACTTAACAGGATACTGAGACTGCTAATGCATTTGTATTCCTTTTAGAAAATAATGATTATTAAAAGAATTTTTGAAAATTTAAATAGTCATACATTTAATATACATGCATTGCACAAATGCAAAATCATTTCAGATTCTTTGAAAATATTAAATGAACTATGAACCACCTGATAAGCCATTAACATCCACCATGGAATATCAAGAACCTTTTTCAGTGGTCTCGGCATGTTGGCAAATGCATGTAACCCCAGAGTTCTGGAAGCCAAGGCAAGAGGATCATGAGTTTAAGGCCAGCCTGGCCTGTACAGTGAGCTACTGTATCAGGGCCTATAGAAATGGCTTTGTAGCATATTGACTTAAGGTCAGAGAGTTCAAAACTATTCTTGCTATCTCAAAGGTAAAGGCCTAAGACCTAAAGGTCTAAGATGTGGCTACTGAAAAATGTTTGGCCTAAGGTGTGGATGTCTTACCTATATATAACAGAATATTTGATCTAAGGTTACTAGATGTCCTAATCCTCAAAGCCAGATAACAATAGGTTTGATCTGAGGTGTGGTTACTAAATATTTGGAGAATTAAGGAAGTAGTTAAGTCTGTTTGTTCTTTGTATTGTGGCAAAGAAGTCTTTTACCTTTTCCCCCTTTTGATTGGGGTATATAAGAATTTCAAGCAATAAACTTAAGGTGCATCCCAGTATTCACTGGGATGCCCTCCCGACTCTATCTTCTCTCTCTAGCTTTTTTCCCCTCAGTCCATACTCTCCTTCTCAGGTATGGACTGGACAAGTCAGCAGGACCCAACAGATGTCCCTCAACATGAGGCACTGACAGTACTGTCTTAAAAAGAATGAAACAAGGCAGTGCTTGTTATACAACCAACTTTGAGAAATACTGAACTAAGTGATTTTTTGCAATTTCTTACCCACTAGAACGATGACTTTTCATTAACACTTCACAGTTGTAAATGAACGAAGTATCAGGTCTCCGGGGCTCCATCACATTAAGAAATAAAAATAAATAAAGCATCCTGGGTAACTGATTTATATTCTTGGCTATAAACACTGTTCTGTGGTGATCCTGGTTACTACGTAGACTTATTTGAACCATCTCTCAAGGTCAGGAAGTTTTTTAGTGGGAATATGGAACTATATCGGAAGTCCAAATGCTTTTTGGTTTGTACTGGTTCTCATTGGGGCAAATTCTAAGTATTTTGTGTCATAATGACTATAATGAATACATTTTGATTGTCAAAGTTGGGGAGGATTATTACCATTGAATGGTATGTTGGTAATATGTAGGATAGACAGTATCTATACAGCAAAAAAAATTACCCTGTGTATCATACGAGTTTGAATATCATGTCCAGACTGAGTTCTACAAACATGAGTAGTAGTGTTCAGGTAGTGCAGTTGATACTGACATATCATTCATAGGAAGTTATTCACAAAGCTCTGTTATTTGTATTTCTTACAACTGTATACAACCATGACAAAATGGAAATTCTACTGCATATCTTTATAAATTAATAACTAATGTAACTGTAAAATAAAACATTTCTTGGAAAAATCAGAATTCTCTTCAAATTCATACTGTGTTTTATTTTTTCTAGAAGGGAGACAAGTCCAGTATGCCAAGATTTCACAACTTGTTAAAGAAACATTTAGTCAACTAATTTCTAGCCACTCACAATATCTGAAATGTAGCAGTTCATTGGCTGCTTTTATAATTGAAAGAGGTAAGTTCATATATTTGGTATATGTTGCTTTGCAGAAAAAATACTTCAATGATTTGAACTATACTTTAGTAATAGGTTTAACTATCTTTGCTTCTGTAGACAGTAGTGTTGCATTGATTTGAAGTGATCTTTTCTAGTAGGTGAGTTGTTAAACACAAAGCCTCTCAAAGGTAAAGACTAAATGCACTGAGCAGAGCCAGAGCCAGTAAAGAGCTGCAGAATAGTTAGCTCTGCCACCTTCATGTCTAGCTCTCAGTATAGCAGACACTGAGAAGAGAGCTACAGGGAAGAGTATGTGCCTCTGGACATGTTGTTGAAGTTCTATTGTAACTTTACACTGCCTTTTAATCCATAGAGTTTTACATTGATATTAATCCCTAAAGTTTGTACTAGAGATGTTGACAAGAATGTTTTGATATTTGATATATTCTTAAGGAATTTTTATGATATAGGTGGGAAGGGAAGATACATATTCTATATCTTATAAGCATATATCTTGTATGTGTTGAAAATCTTTAAGATGATGAAAAATGAGAAACTGCTTTTAATCATGCAAACATATGTGAGAAGCTGGACATGTTGGGACACCCTTGTAATCCCAGAACTCCGGTGTCTGAGATGGAGGATCATAACTTCATAGTCAGCCTGGAATTATATAATGAGGCCCTGTCTCAAAAAAACAAGTTATGAGAATTTGTAGATAGGAGAGAAGTAACTGAATGAAAATCTTCTGCAACAGGCAAGAGTTAAGCTGAAATCTTAAATGCTAATGTGGTTCCACCAAGTAGAGGAAAGGAAATATTTTTAGACAGAGAAGGCTTTCAAGGAAAAAGAATAGCAAAAAAAATCAGACAACTAGATGAATTCACTGAATACAGGTAGTATATGTAAAGGAGTAAAATAAAATATATTTAGATTGATAAGATATGATTGGTACTAGACTAAGAGATGGCTTAAAAGCCAGTTAAAATTAGATTAAATAAGATTGATAATGCAAAAAATATTTATATCAGGAATACTTGGTATATATAACTATTGGGAACATTGGCATCATCAGACAAATCTACAGCTAAAAATTACTTTGGGCAAGTTACATACTTAGCATCTTTGCTTTAATTTTCTTGTTTTAAAAATAGAGATAATGGGGTAATAAACTATGTTTTCTGCATTATTGGGTTGATTGGATTAAATACTATAATGTTAATAATTTAGTTCATTGTTTGGAGTTTAGTAATTTACTAATTTATACTAGTAATTAAAACTTTAATTAATGTAAACTCATGTTTCGTGGTTGAAGACCGCTTTTAAAAAAAAGATGATGGAAGTTAAGCCTGAGTTGCAGCTGTTATACTGAAGTTCCTCTGTAAAAACTAAGGACATGAACATAAAGAGAAAAATCTACATTTAAATGAACAATATGAAGATAATAATAATAAACTAGAATGAATGAAAACATCACTTTAAGCTCACATGTTCCTAGAAATTCTGAAAGATGACATGAAGTTGTATGAATATGAGAAAGTAAAAATGTTCTAGGAAATACAAATTGTATGTGGGCTAGTAAAATCTGAGGGAAACAGCGTGAACACCATTTTAGTAACTCATGTACTTCTAAACTTAATTACCCTCCTTGCCTTGTTTTAGTTGGGCTGTAAGAAGCTAACAGGAAAATAAATGGATCTGGAAAGAATTTAAATGACCTGACCAAGGCCAAAATGAAAGCCACATTCTCTCTCATATGCAGATTTTAACTTTCAGTTTTTGCATGTGTGTAAATCAGTGGGAGGAGGTAGAGATTGGGAAACTAGATAGGAGACCACGAGAAGAACAAGAATAAGTACCGGGATAGGGGTGCATGCGCCATAAAAGCAGAAAGGAGTCACTGAGGTGGAAAGCTGTAAGATCGAGAAAGGGACTGAAGAAGGAAAACAAGACAAATTTTATTTGAAAAATATCATGATAAAAATGAGAATATAGTCTGGTTTTGGTATGCTGTTCATGTAGAGAGGCCCTTGTCAGTCGTGTACTACTGGGATTATTACCATTGATGTAAGTTCCATGCATATTTCACAGTGAAACTTTTTAAAGAGAAATAGGCTGAGATGTCTCAGCGGCTAAGAGCACTTGGTCTGCAATCATGAGGACCAGAGTTTGGAGTCTGAACCACCGGACCCATGTGACAAGTTGGGTGTTCTCTTTAAATGCCTGTAATGCCAGCTCCAAGCAGAGTGGAAGAAGGAGCATTGCTGGAGCCTGCTGTTTCCATCCTAGCCAGGAAGTAGCCCCAGCCAGATTCAGGAAGAGACCCTGCCTCAGAGGATCAGGCAGCGAGTCAGGAGGGACACACCTGACATCCTCTGCTGGTTTCTGAATAGGAACACATGCACGGTCATGCACACCCCCACACACTTGCACACACATTCACACTTCCTAGGGACGCTCTGCTGGCTGCTTCTGTCTCCTGGGGGATACCTTGCATGGTCTCTTCTGAGGTGGATGCCCTTTACTCCCTTAGATTGCAGCTTTAGTTCAGCTTATGTGGAAAATATTTGGCACCTGCCTTGCATGATAACCTCTTATTCTTTACATCAGCTCCATATTTGTTTCCTTCAAAGTACATATTACAATTTGGGATTTGTTTAGCTTTTCCCCTTTGTCTCATGCACGCTGAGTGAAAGTATGTCTTTTTTAATACTTAACCCTAGCATCTATTCAGGCCTAGTACTTATCAGGACATTTGGATTAGTAAGGCCTGCAGGTTGCAGATGGAAACTGAACTTTGTTTGAAGGACTGAGACTAGATTATCTGAATTCATCAATGGAAATAGAAGATAGGAAGAGGAAGACAAGTGAATTTTGCTGTCTTGAGGGAAAAGCAGTGAATTACTCACTAGGCTATTTACAGGGCCCATGGCTAGGATGTCGGAGGAGTAAACACAGCTATGTGGTTGCACATGTTTAAAACATGGAGTTTCAAGTGTGAGCACAGGAAGATGTGGACAGAAAAAACAAACTGTTGAGAAACACATAGGGGTCTTTTTATTTAAAATAAACTAGCTTCAGTACAATAGAAAAAGCTAATTCAGTCTATAGAGAGTTTCAATGGACTGAAAAAATTAGAGACATTATACAGAGCGTGTTCAGGACAGATGTAGAATAATATATGGAGTCTTGTTAATCATCATATTGAAGGTTAAGGTTATGTGGTAATTTTGTTGCTTATATAAAAGTTTTAGTTAATGCACTGTGACCTAAGATAGTTACCACTTAAGTTCAGATAATTACCTTTAAATTTCATTTCTTAAAACATTCTAAAACTACTAGAATTATATTTTCTATTAATTTTATCTGACTGAAAATTGAGGCTAGAGACAGGAGAGATGGCTCAGCAGTTAAGAGCCCTACTGGCTTTACAGAGAACCTGAGTTTGGTTCCCAGGACCCACTTTGGGTGACTCATAACCACCTGTAACTCCAGTTCGAAGGGCTCCAACACCTTCTGGCCTTTTGGGGCACTGGAATACATGTAGCATAAACCCGATATATGTATACACATGAATAAAAAATAAAATCTTGTAAAGATGATAATAAAGGTAGATTTTGATCACATAAAGAGGGAGGTTAAAATAACAACTTGCTGCTGTTTTCAGCTGGACATCATGAAGTTGTGGCTATAGGCACGGGTGAATACAACTACAGCCAGTGCGTCAAGCCGAATGGGAGGGTGCTGCATGATACTCATGCAGTTGTTACAGCAAGAAGGTCTCTCCTTAGGTAAGGTAAAGGATATATTAAAACCTTCAAATATTAATATTCTCAGACCATAGAATTTTCCCTGTTTTACAACTGGAAAGATACTTATAATAGAGCAAAGAATATGGCAACCTCTAATTCAAGTCATCCGATACTTTTGTGTTGCTGTGGTAACCTCACCATGGTAATTACAATGTCTTGTGTAGATTCTGGTGACTTCCTTGTGAACTAAATTTTAAGAGTCCTTCAAGATTATTGTTTTTGTTTTGTTTTGTTTTTTTGAGACAGGATTTCTCTGTATTGTTTTGGAGCCTTTCCTGGAACTTGCTTGGTAGACCAATCTGGCCTCGAACTCACAGAGATCTGCCTGCCTCTGCCTCCCAAGTGCTGGGATTAAAGGCATGCACCATCAACACCCAGCCCTACAAGTTTTTTTTAGAGTTAAAAATACCGTCTTTGAATGATTGAAGTTATTGGAAAGTGTAACTTAGGTTTGAACAAAATAAACTTGATCTTATTTCACTTCTAAATTAGAAGAGACACCATGACCATGGCAACTCTTATAAAGAAAACATCTAATTGGGGTGGGTCTCTTATAGTTTCAAAGTAGACTTAGATAGTTCCCATTATCATCACAACAGGGAACATGGCAGTGTGCAGGCAGATGTGCTGGAGCTGAGAGTGCTACATCTTGCTGGCATCAGGAAATCAACTGAGACACTGGGTGGTATCCTAAACATAGGAAATGTTAAAACCTGCCCCCACAGTGACACACTTCCTCCAATAAGGTCATACCCACTCCAACAAAGCCACACCTCCTAATAGTGCCACTCCCTGTGAGATGATGGGGGCCAATTGCATTCAAACTGATACTCAAAGGCATCAACCAGAAAAGCACAGGTTTCCTGTTAAAAATCCCAAACATAGTCTACTATTTAGCAGAGTATAAACAATATAATCCTTTAGATGGTTCTCAGCGTGTGGGTCACAACCCCATTTGGGGGGTGTTGAATGACCTTTTCACAGGAATCACATATCAGATATCCTGCATATCAGATATTTATATTACAATTCATAACAGTAGCAAAATTATAGTTATGAAGTAGCAATGAAACAATTTGTGATTTGGGATCACCACAACACGAAGAACTGCAATAAAGAGCTCAGCATTAGGAAGGCTAAGAACCACTGCTCTAGACTGATAGATCAGAAGAGAAGTAAAGGAGCTGAAGTCAGAACCCTCTTTTTTCCTCCCAGACCAATCAGTCATTCTCTCCACAAGAGGTAGGAGTAGCAGATGGTTTAAAATGTCCAAGGATGTTCTCATTAGAAGTTACTGTATATAAAAACATTAACAGTGAGAACTGAGTGTCATGTCCCATAATATACACCAATTTTTAATTCTCTTAAGCCATTATACTTCTTACAAACTTCTTACAAATTAGCAAATATCTAATCCAAGTCTAAGTGTGTCCTCATCCAGCTTTTTCAGTTATTAGTATTCTGCTACTCTTGTTTAATTTCTGCATTCTCACTGTTCTTTTCTTTGCTGGAATATTAAAAAACAGATTTAGACCTGTTTTACCTGAAAAATGCAGTTATCTCTAATTAAGAAAGAATTGTATAATCTTAAAATTTGTTAAAGAAGAATGCTGGGAATGTGGGTAGTGTGCTTGTTCTGCAAGCATAAGGACCTGCTTGCAAATCTCCAGAGCTCAAATACAAAGCTGGAAATGGCAGCACATTCCTGTGACCCCTACTTTAGGGAATAGAGACAATCAGATCCTCAGAGCTTGGTAGGCAGTGAACCTAGTCTAAACTGTAAACCAAACTGCCTTTCTCAAGGCAATAAGGGGGAGCAATTGAGGAAGACACTCATCACCTTCTTCTAGCCTTTCATGTGCACTGTCATGCATGCTTATATACGTAAACCACACATACAAGTACAACATTATTGTGAAGTTCATTAGGACATTGCAGCTCATGGTTGTTCATTCTTCTTGATACTGATGGAATTGTCTGACCTTCTTAATGCTACCTGTCAAGTTGGAAAGTGTTTGGCACTGTTACATACTGGTGTTTAATTATGTGTATCTGGTGATGGGAATAAATAGAGTGTGTCTTAAGGTCATGTTGTTTTGTAAAGTAGTATCAGTCCCTTACCGATTAGTTGCTGTCTTTAGGGTATCTACCTTACTTCTTAATACAATGAAATATTCCCTGTGTTGTATCTGTGCTCTTGGATTTTTCAACAGCCCTAAGAAACAGGCAGGAGCCACTGTTGGTGATGATAGTAGTTAAAATAGTAGGAGTAACTTAGCAAGTTGGATCTTCAGAACTATCTCAGTGGCTGAAGGAAGCCGAGGCAGACACCCACAGCTAAACACTGAACTTAACTCCTGGAAAACAGTCGCAGAGAGGAAGGAGTGATGAGCAGAGAGGAAGGAGTGATGAGCAAAGCGGTCATGACTGGGCGGGTGAAACCCACAGAAACAGCTGACCTGAATAAGGGGGAACTCATGGACCCCAGGCTGATAGTTGAGAGGCCAGCATGGAACTGATACAGACCCCCTGAACTTGGGTGTCAGTGAGGAGGCCTCAGCATTCCCTGGGGCCTCAAGCAATAGATCAGTATTTATCTCTGGCATCCAGATGGACTTTGGGAACCCATTCCACATGAAGGGATGCTCTCTCATCCTGGACACATGGGGAGGGCCTAGTCCCTACCCCAGATGATATGACAGACTTTGGAGATCCCCCATGCCTCACCCTCCCTGTAGAGTGGAGTGTGGATTGGGGGAGCTTGGGGGTAGGGGAGGAGAGAGGGAGAGGGAGCTGGGATCGACATGTGAAGCAAGCTTGTTTTTAATTTAAATAAAAAGATTTGAAAAAATATAAATCTGCAATAAATATTATTACTTAACAAAGTCACAATGTTTATTTTAGGTACTTTTATAGGCAGCTTCTACTCTTCTATAGCAAAAATCCTGCTATGATGGAAAAGTCAATCTTTTGTACAGAACCAGCTTCTAATCTGCTTACTCTGAAACAGAACATCAACATTTACCTCTACATGAACCAGTTGCCTAAAGGATCAGCCCAGATTAAGTCACAGTTGTAAGTATTATGGAAGTTCTTTTTAAAAGACACTAGTATAATGATCACTGTTTATATGTTCTGAAACCCCCTGTCAAACAGAGTAAGCTCATTTGTATTCATATTCTCTGTGTAGCCTTGAGTCATTTGTGGGCTTCAGAGCACCACAAAGCCCCCCCGCCTCCATTCACTCTGATCTAGACCATTGTTAAAAGTTAAAAGTACTCATGCCTTTTTTATTCTATTGACAAATCTGCTTTTAAGATTTTACACACTTTAGGACGTTATGGGTCTATGCAACATTCATATTCAAATATAGGAAATTAAAAACTTCTCTATGGTCAAAATGTCATTGCTTTGATGAATACATAGTATCAGGTTAGGTAAACTCTGAACAGTATAAACAGACACAGTGAAGAAAGAATAACATACCCGAAGTCTGACCATCAAGAAATAACCATGGGCAATATTTTAACTTTATATTTTATTAACATTTTACCATAGATGAATCTGAATAAAACTTTTTTCTCCTTCATCGTTTTGTAGTTTTATATCTTTTTATATTGAAGACGTTAACTCACAAATTACATGAACAAAAATTTCTGTTATTATTAGTGTTTTTTAAAGATAGGGTCTCATATAGCCCAGACTACCCTTGAATTCATTATATAGGCAAGGCTGGTCTTAAACTTCTTGGTTGGGGGCAGGGCAGATCAGGGGGTTGAGACAGCAGTTCACTGAATATCCCTGGCTGGCCTTGAACTTGCTGTGTAGACAAGACTGACCTCAAATTCATGGAAATCTGCCTGCCTCTGCCTCCCAAGTGCTGGAGTTAAAGGTGTATACCACCATACTAGGCCTTACCATCCTGTTTTTAAGGGACATAAAGAATGATGATAATAGAAAAATTGTGCTGAAGCGCTGTGTGTTGGTAATTTATTTTGCATTAATTTGGGGGGAAGGTGATGAATCCACAACTATTTTCTTTGTTTGCCTTTGTTCATGTTATTGGAATGAAGTGTGTGCTGGCAAATTAAACCTGTTAGAGAACGAGCCTTGAGAACATGCACATTTTACTTTTAACAAATTGGTATTTCTTTAAAAAAACCTTTTTTTCTCTCTCTAGACGCCTTAATCCACATTCTATTTCTGCGTTTGAAGCCAATGAAGAACTGAGTCTCCATGTGGCCGTTGAAGGCAAAATTTATCTTACTGTTTACTGTTCTGCTGATGGAGTTAATAGAGTAAACAGTATGTCCTCAAGTGATAAGTTGACAAGATGGGAGGTGCTTGGTGTACAGGGAGCATTGCTGAGTCACTTTATACAGCCAGTTTATATCAGCAGTATACTTGTTGGTGAGTTTTAGCACACTTTTGGATATGTTCAATGAAAAATATTTGACTTACCAGTATACAGCCAGATTTTGCATGCATGAAACTAATGTAAAAAGCAGAGATCACTGCTTGGTTAAGCTGTTTGTTTTGTAGTGACTAGATGTGATACTTATTTATTATATGACTTCTGTATCTTATAGGAGGCCAAGAAGTAACCTACTAGTGACATAGATTTATTCTGTCTTGAGCTTACAACTTCATTTACCTGAAAATGAACCTCATTTCTTTAGAGAAAAGATGGTCTTTTGAACCTCCCAAATCTAAATTTTTGCTACATTTTATCTTCTCTAAGAAATTAAATGCCCATTTTGGCTCCTTCTTATCTTTATATTATCTTAATACATTTGATCATTATGCAGATCCTTCTAATTGGTCAAATGTGTATGATTAACTAGAATACAATTAACAAATCATTTATTCATTTCCTAGGTAGAGGATGCTGTAGAATTTTGGAATTATACTTGAATGACTTTCCAGATAATATCTCATTGAAAAAGAGTTTGAGGCTCTTCTTTTAAGTTGGTATACAAAGTAATGGGATTCATTATGACATTTTCATATATGCATGTCATTATACTTATTTCTGTTGTTTATGTGTATTATAATTAGCACACACAATAATAGAAATGATGATATTTACATGCATGTATGTCATTGTCCCATGCTCATATTCAGTCTATTACCAATAGTTGCATCTTCTTTTCTCCCCCTCACCCTTTAGCTTGCATGGTGCGTGCGTGCGTGCGTGATTGCGTGTGTGTGTGTGTGTGCGTGCGTGTGTGATTGCATGTGTGTGTGTGTGTGTGTGTGTATTCATGCCATTACCATGCAGTTTTGTCATTATGGATAATTGGGGATCAGGTATTGTGATGGATTTAGTATTGTTCTTTTCACTTAGAATTACTTAGGGTATCTGATCTTTTGTGTGTCCATAGGAATTTTCTAATTATTTTTACTAATTTTGTATAGAATGCCATTTTTATTTTGATGGAGGTTGCATCACATTTGTAGTTTGGTTTTTGTTAACCATTTTTACGATATAAATTTTGCATATAGATGAAAATGAGAAGTCTTTCCATATTCTATCTTCCTCAATTTCTTTGTTTAGTTGTTTTAAAGTTTCATCTGCTTGGGTAGATTTATTTTAAATACCTTTTTAAAGCTATTGTCAATGATATTCTTTCCTTGGTCTCTTTCTCTGCAAGTTTGTCACTGGTGTATAGAAATGCTAGTAATTTTTTAAATGTTGATTTTTGTACCCTACTTTGAGAAAAGTTTTTATAAGATCTCTGTGCATAGAAGGACTTCCTTGTTTCATTGCTGTCTTTAGAGGAAACACCTTAAAGCTTTTCCCCAGTTAGTACAATGTTAACTGTAAATCTGTCATATAGACTGTGTTTCTTCTATTTTGATTTCTCAGGAATTTACTTATGGAGAAATACTGAACTTCGTGCAAGTTTTTCCTGATTCTATTTGAGATTATGATATGATTTCTATCTAAGTCTACTTATGTTCTGTATCACAAAGTATTCACATGTGTGCATACTAAAATATCCATCCTTAAATGCCTGGAATGAAACCAACTGAACAGGGTCTGTGTTTTTCATGTGTCATTGAATTTGGTTTGCAAGTGTTCCATTGAGAATTTTTACATCTGTGTTCTTTCAGGCAGTCAGTATATAGTTGTTGCTGTGTCCTTGCCTGGTTTTTGATGTCATAGAATGAACGTGGTAGTGTTTCATCTCTTTCTATTTTATAGACCAGTTTCAGGTCAAAGATGTGAAAGCTTTTAAAATATTACCAAATAGCCCCTGATTAACCTCGTCAGTACCTGGGGGAGGTACCTGTTCACTCACACCCCCAGTCATGTTCATTTGATACTTTGTAAGATTATATTGTTAACTAATGTTCTTACTGTTTTCAGTTTTAGTCAATTCAGATTCTTTCTCAAGACATTTTAAATTTTTCTAAATCTTCTGTAGCAGATTCTCTTTGTTCTAAGAAATTTGTGTGCATTCTCTGGAATCACAGATTTGGTGATCAGAGCTTTTGTTAAGTTTTATGATGATGTATTTAAAAATTGTTGTTTATATGATGTAATTTCACATTGTACTTATAATGTTGCTTAAGAGTATAGACACTGACTGATTCCTTTACATAGTTGGTTAGTGGTTTGACACAGGAGCATAAAAATTAGATCTGGTCATCTTGCACCTGGCAGGTCCCTCCCTGGGAGAGGGAGGGTAGTTATACAGGCAATGAAAATAAAATGGCTTTGGAAAATTGCTTCAGATTTTTCCTCTTAACATCTCTTTGGGTGTCAATATGAAAATAATTGATGGTCTGGTATAACCTAAAATGTTTATGAATAAGAAAACAAAGATTTCTTGAACTCATGGAATCTGTCCTATGAACCCAGAAACACTTTAGAGACTCTTTGGTGATTCTGACACAGGCAGTTGAATGGCTCACTGTTTTAGTAATTCTCACTTAAATGGCTGTATTCTAAAAGAGTGATTTGATACCTAGAAGATCTTGAGAGTTAATTGGACTTTATTTGTTGTATCATAGTTTCTTATCTAACATATAATACTTAGTAAATGCCATTCTGAATAGGTATTCCTCTAAGCCTAGTGTTAAAACAATCAGTAAAGTGGAATATAGGCATGAGTACAACCAATTGTGTTAATGGAGCAGCTCCAATTCTTTATAAACTTCTTCCGTTTGTATAATTGAGCTTTGCTTCCCTTCTAATTCTATAGCAATAGCATGAAGATTAACTTTAATTCTTTGAAGATGATTTTATCCCCTTTTTTCTTAAGACCCATAGAATGCTTATAATTCCATGAAAGCAATTTTAAAATTACATTTCATTTGTATTTGGTTCACATGTCACAGAATATATGTGCATATGGAGGTCAGAAGGAACTTGCGGGAGTTGGCTACCTCCTTCCACTATGTGGGTTCTGGGATCAAGCTCAGTAAGAGTTATGTCAGTAACCCTACAATTCTTTATATTGATTCTTCCAAGCCTATGTTAACTTAGCAGAATATGAATGCAAAGAACAGTGTATTTAATTTTTCATTTTAGTTTGGAAAGGCTTTTAGGGTATTTAATAGGAGTTTTAGGCTTAAATACAGAGCAAGAGGCATAACTAACCAGTCCTTTATTAGAGGTCTGGTTCCACCTGTCATTGTCTCAATTCTAGTTTCTCAATTCTGTGTCTCTTGAGAATACCTTCATTCTCTTCAATATTGTGCAAATACAAATGTTAACAAAAATGGTCATCCTTTGATTACTTTGTGTCCTGAAATCGGAACATTGTGGTCCTATAACATAATAGTTATAATGTGTGGTCATTAGGATTAAAAAATTACTTGGCTTTCACCAACAATCAGATGTTGATTTCATGCAGAAATCAGAAACTCAAGACAGAATGAGCAGGTTCTTTCTTGCAGAACTCTGTAAAAGGTACCATTTCTTGGTGGGTCAGTACTGGTTCTTTGCATTTTTTAACTTGTTTTTTTCTTTTATTCATGTGGGCGTTTTGCCTGCATGTGTGTCTGTGTACCATGGCCTTGAAATGCCTGAGGGAGCCAAAAGAAGATATCATATCCTCTGGTACTGAGTTACAGAGGTTGTGAGGGTCCTGAAAAAACAAACTCTGGTCCTCTGGAAGAATAGCCAGTGCTCTTAACCTCTGAGTATCCTCCAGCCCCTCGTTCTTTGCTTTTATTCACTAGCATTACTTATTTTTTCCTTTTTGAGCATTTTTAGATGGAAATTTTGTCATTACTTTATCCTAATTCTGGTGAAATATATGGAAATGACTGCTAAGAGGACAGATGTGGCATAGAGAAAATTAAGAGAAGTGAGCGTGGAGTATTTACAGTTAACCTGTTCCCATTATCTGTCTGTCTGTCTTTTTTAACACACAACCTTTTCTTTTGACCTTAAATTGCTGAGATTGGTTTGTTTTTGCTTTCTAGGTGATGGGAATTGCAGTGATACTAGAGGCTTAGAAATCGCAATAAACCAACGTGTTGATGATGCACTCACTTCAAAACTTCCCATGTTTTACTTGGTCAACAGGCCTCATATTAGCTTAGTACCCACTGCATATCCATTGCAAATAAACTTGGACCATAAGTCACTCAGTTTGAACTGGGCACAAGGGGACAATTCTTTGGAAATCGTGGATGGCCTAAGTGGGAAGATCACTGAAAGGTTAGAGTTACTGCTTTCTCTAAAAAATTACATAATAAGCAAAAGAAGACATTTTATTGAAATTTTACTTGTAGCAATTCTGTATATTATTTATTGGATTCTGAACAATTTATATTGAGTGTGACCAGGTTGCTGACATCATATTTATTATAAATTTCTGAATAATACAAGCTTACAAAGTTATATAGTAAGTGGTGAAGCCAGCATTCAAACCCAAGGAATCTGGCTCTAGACCCTGTGTTTGTTAAACCATTAGAGTCATAGAATTGGTCCTACCAAATATGAATTTCTGATCTGGGATTAGGAATCTGCATTTTTCACATTGTATCCCAAATATGATCACATAAGTGTGAGAACTATTATAACATGTTATGCCTCCTTCTATTATGATTGCCTTGTAAGTTGCATGTGGTTTTTCAATATTTTATCTGGCTACCAGTGTAGTAAGGATCACAAACTGGAATTTAATATGACAGACATTTTATTTCCAAAGGCATTATTGCTAACCATAATATTCTATGCCTTTTAGATGTTTCTTTGTAATATTCCTGTAGTTCATTATTGGATAAAAATAAAACCTTCTAGTAATGGATGCATGTACTTTTAAGATGCACAGTGAGAAGTGCTAAAAGTGTAATGCCCAGGGAGAAGCCTTTTTTTCTTTAGGATTATAGCCATGGTACGTTATCTTGCATCTAGTAAATAACCCTACACCCATGTACACACAAGCAGCCCTGAGTAAACCAGTATTCTGTTAGGGTGTCTTTTTTTCAACTTTACAAACTTTAAATGTCTTCCTTTTGGAAGGACATTTAATCAAGGCCAATATAACTATTTTTGGTATGAATATCATCAAGCTACACTTGATCTTAGCCAAAAGGTCGAGAAAAGCATACTACTTTGGGGTAATACTCAGGATAATGTCAAGAATAATACAGACTAGCACAACAAATACATTGTCTGGGCTTTGGATTATAAGTAGATTCAACCTTACACATTCAAACAAATTAGCAATGTTTTAAAACTCATAAAGCATGACAAAATGGAATAAACATTGTTAAATTAATTTAATTTCTTATTATGGTCTAGTGTTTGAAAATAATTACGAATAAAGCAGTGGATATATCCAACTCAAGACTGTGAATTTTAACCCCAAAGAATCAGCAAAGAAAGCACAGTCTAGTGGTGCTAACACTGTAATCCTGGCCCCAGGAGAAAGAAGCAGGGAAGGTTCTGAGTTAGACCAGCCTGGGCTTTTAACAAGTATCTCAAAGACTCTGTCAAAAGAAAATTTATTTAAAGGCAGGGTCCCACTATCTAACCCTGGCTGGTCTGGAACTCATCAGTCCTCTGCCTACAGAATGCTGAGATTCCCAACTTCCCAAAACACGTCCTATTTTTTTGAGTTATGTATATACTGCATTTTTATTATCCATTCTTCTGTTGAGGGGAGTTTAGGTTGTTTCCATTTCCTGACTGTTGCAAATAGAGCAACATTGAACATGGCTTGCCAAGTATCTGTGGAGTAGGAGGATATCAAGTACTTTAGGTATATACCCAGGAGTGATATAGCTAGGTCATATGGTAGATAGATTGATTGATAGTTGACAATTTTCCATACAGATTTCCAGAGTGGTTCCACTAATTTGCATTCCCATCAAAAGTTATTAAGGGTCTGCTTTCTGCACAGTTTCCCTGGCATTTGTTGTCAGTTTTGTTTATATTCACCATTCTGTCAGGAGTGAGAGGAAATTTCAGTTTTTCAGTTTACATTTTCCTATCTGCTAAGGATGATGAACATTTTCGAGGTATTTCATAACTACTTATGAATATTCGAGGTATTTCATAAGAAGGCTTAATGGTTAAGAGCAGTTGCTGATTTTATAGGTGAGAGTTTGAGTCCCAGAACCCTCATGGGGTTGCTCATAACTACCTGTAACTCCAATTCCAGAGGATTTGACTCCCTCATCTGTTTTCCAAGGATACTTATCAAGAACATGTACATATATTCATATACACATTCAAACACACACATATAAATAAAAATAAAAATTTTAAGAGCATTCAACTATGTGTGTGTGTGTGTGTGTGTGTGTGTGTGTGTGTGTGTTTTAAGACATAGAGGCTATATATAGCTCTATATAAGCTAGCCTAAGTTTTTCAGTTTCTTAGCCTGCTAAGTGTTACAGGCAAGAACCACCATCTCTGTCATGAATCCACCAATCCTTACATGAAGAAATGCATCTTGCATCATGAAACATGTTAAAAGATTTCTTTCCAGCATACACACAAAACTTACAAAGAAAGCTTCTTGATAATGAAAACTGCAACAAAAATAGCAGCATATTAAAACGCTTAGATATTGTATACAACAGTACTAATTGAAGTTTTTCCACAGTGTAAACACGGTAGCAGAGGTGACACCAAATTATAAATTCATATTTATCACCATTACTCATATAATTTTTCTACTAAAGCATATAGCAAAGATATACTAAG
This sequence comes from Mesocricetus auratus, assembly GCF_017639785.1. Taxonomy (NCBI): domain Eukaryota; kingdom Metazoa; phylum Chordata; class Mammalia; order Rodentia; family Cricetidae; genus Mesocricetus; species Mesocricetus auratus. Next base: position 26,522,658 of record NW_024429195.1, on the reverse strand, counting down.
GAGCAAAGTAAAAAGAAGGGTAGTAGACGGCTTCTTGAAGGACTCAAAAACATTGTGATGACTGGTGATGAGATGTCAGGGTGATTGTTTACTCTTACTGCTGTTGCATAGCATCATATGTTGGATGAGAAACAAGTAGAAACAAAATATGGTGGAAAGGAGGTAAAACTACCACTGTTATGAGGGATTTTGAGATTGAACCCCATACCTCACAAACATTAGGCATATGTTCTTCTTCTGTGTACCCCAGTTCTGCTGAAAATCTACCAACACTAGATACATATACGTGAGTGCATGCTAGCATTTGCTACAGATGAACTACCTCAAAGTTCAGTGATTCAATGCAATAGTATATTATTACTTCTCAATAAATGTTTGGGTCTGCTGAGTGATTCTTCTGGATGTGGCTAGAACTTCCTCAGGATCTGGAGTCAGGTGTGGGTCAAATAAGTCACTTTGGTTGATCTCTTAGAGGAATAACTGTTCTTTTCTCTTTAGTAAGTTGCTCAGAGCACACTTACCTGAACAAGAAGAAGCCTCAAGAGCAGAGCACAGGATTCCCCTGAAACCTAGACTCTGAGTTTGCACAAAGCTAGCACAAATTCAAGGGGGTATATGACTCTTGAAAAGCTACATGGAAACCAGAACAGCTAATAAGTTATAATGGGAGGGGGAAATTACTTAGTAGGAAGGGTTGTGATCTGTGAACCTACTTTTATTAAAAGAGACCAATAATTCATGTGCATGCACACACATACATATGGATAGCTTTGAAGTAGTGTTTTCTAAATTAAAGTTTGCTTGCAGAGAATGCACTGTACAATTTCAGGAGATGTGTTACATATATCTGCCCAGGTCACCTATTGCTGTAGTCAGAATTCAGTAGCTGTTACCACTCCAGCAGGTGTGGTATTTCCACACTCCCTTTCAGTCAAACATGGAACAATAACTGCTTTGATTTGTATTATCATATATCAATTTTACTTCAAATGATAGAAATATTCAAATACAAATACTCTGTTTTAACCTTTGATGTAATACAGTAATAAATTAAGTTAAATTAGTTTCTGACAGCAGTTAAGTACTTGGGATGCTTCTTACCTAAAATAAAGCTCACTACATGCATTCTTCTGCCTAATTGGGATCATAAATATTTGTGAACTGTTATTTAATCCCTACAGTTGCCAACATAAATCATTAACTATGATTACTGCGTGTTTCATTCCTTTTGACTTTAGTTCCCCATTTAAAAGTGGTTTGTCAATGGCAAGTCGGCTTTGTAAGGCTGCAATGTTAAGTCGATTTAATCTGCTTGCTAAGGAAGCTAAAACAGATGATTTACTTGAAGCTCGGACATACCATGCAGCTAAGGTAAGGTGACCTTTGAAGTGCAGTGTTGTTGTTTGTTTTTTTTTTTACTCTTTCCTCTTACTCTTTTGACTTTTGTGGGGCCTACCATCCAGTTCCTAGATACACACACACACACACACACACACACACTCTGAGTCTTATTCTTTCTTATGAATGTCCAGCCTTAGCTTTACTTGTTTCTTGCCAACTTTTGTTAACTTAAATTTTCTCATCTACCTTTTGCCTCTAGGCTAGTCCCTTTTCTCACTTCTGTGTATCTGACTTTCACTCTTATTCTGCAGCTGGCTGGGTGACTGGCCCTGGGTGTCCTCCTCTCCTTGTTCTCTTGCTCCTGATTTCTCCTCCTATTTATACTGTCAGCCCTGCCTATCCTTTCTCCTGCCTCACTATTGGCAGTTCAGCTTTTTGTTAGGCCATTAGACGGGCAAAGTAACACAGCTTCACAGAGTTAAATGCAACGTAAAGGAATGCAACACATCTTTGCATCATTAAAACAAATATTCCATAGCATAAACAAATGTAACACACTTAAAATAATACTCCTCAACAGTATAGCTATGGGCAACAATATGGTGGATCTATGGAGATAGCAAAAATTTGTTAAGTAGTTCTGAATATAACATTATCACACTTATTTTGACAATATTGTTTAATACTTTTTTGTTATGCCCAGAGAATCAAAGGTAATAAAACTTTTTACCCCGCACGGCATTATTAACTGTGGAATGTTAATGTTAAGTCTTACAGTAGTATATTGCGCAAAATAAGTTTAACTCAGGACCCTAATTTGGACATGATTTAGCAGACATACAGATTTTTTCTTTCTAAACAAAAGTTAAGATTGCTTGTACATGCAAAACAAGCATTGAGCTAAAGTCACAGCACATACTGGATTTTATTTTTTTCTGCGTTAATTTACTATGACATGTACACACTCCCATGTTATCATTAGTATTTTAATTTTCTGATTTTAATAATACAATGTTGTATGAAAGTCTGTTAATTTTTGCCAGCATTAAAATGACCAAACCATACTTTTGAGCTGCAAAGCAGTAATATCAACTATAAGCCTATACATATATTCCCATTTAAGTTCTATCCACTATAAGTCTGTGCACACATTCCCTCTTACAACTAAGTATAAGCTCCTCTAGATCATTGTTGTCTTCAGTGATGCAAAGAGTCTACAGGTCCTTTTGTAAAAACAAGTATAAAAAATGAAAATGTCAAAACAGACTTTCATAACTCTAGAAATGAATTAAGGCTAGAAAAATTCAAATATCAAAACTATATATTGTTGAAGAAGTGCTAAATAAGAAAAATGAGTTTATTGTCTTGCTTGGAACTGTTTTCATGTCTGTAGTTTGAATGGTGGAGTGTAGCTTACCAGAATGAAGACATCACTAAAGTCATAGATTTACAGTCAGAGGGGATGGTCTTGATGTGAGACAGGATAACAATTTGTGGTTTGTTTGTTTTTTCAGCTTAAGCCAAACATGGTAGAAATGAATAGGAAAAGCTGGTGAATTTACTGGCTCAAGTTGCAGTACCTATTGGAGGCAGGTGGTAAATCTTGTTACCAAGATGGCATGGGAAAAGTAAAGGACTGGAGTAAACTTGAAGTTCCGTATTCTCTGGTTGATGGGAAGAATAAAGATCATATAGAGGACAGACAGGTTCAAGAAAAACAGGCAATGAACAAAAGCCAAAGAATACTTAAGATATGGGTGCAATTTTAAATATACCCACTTCTTCACGCAAGTTTGCCGGAAGATGGCAGAAGCCTTGAAGTTCTGATGTATTTGAGTACAATATCTGCTGTTACTAAATCATTTATCTCTAAACTATAGAAACACGGTAACCCCTGGGATTCTAGGACTAGTGTAAAACTAAAGTAGAATAAAAAACTAGGATGAGACCATAGCAGCTGTATACCTCTCACAGTAAAAGCAGGAGAACTTACAAATAAAACATAAACATCACAGAAAATATGTTCTGGCCACTGTAGCATTAAAATATCAATTAACAGTAGAGTGAAATCTGGGAAATTGTTATATATTTGGAAATTAACTTATGGATTACCAATGGTTTCTAGGGAAAAAACTTTCAAAAAAACTAATATCTTAAAATGAGTTAAAAAACACAATGTATTAAAGATCATGAATGATAAAAAATAGGAAAATTATATAGATTTAAATGCTTATATTAGGAAAGAATCCTAAAATCAGTTATTTAAGCTTCCAACTCAAGAAATTGGTAAAAAATAAAAGTGGGGGATGGGGAAAAATAAATGAAATAAATGATATGGATCAGAGTGGAAATCAATGAAATTTGAAACAAAATTAATAGAAAAATAAATGAAATCCAAAATTGGTTCCTTAAAAGAAATAAAATTTAATCTCTTAGTGATCAAAGGAGTGTAAATGAATTATTGAAAGCTGGAATGAAAAAAGTCTCACCGTTACAGATCACAAGGCGCCATTGTGTAGGATTTCCAGCAGCTGCTTGTTAATAAGTTACCTGTGGAGACCAGAAGAGGGTGTCAGATCCCTTGGAGCTGGGGTTAAGGTGGCTGTGAGCCACTGATGTGAGTGCTGGGAATCAAATGTGAGTCTTCTGGAAAGCAGCGAGCACTGTTAGCTCTGAGCTCTCTCTCCAGCTCCTGAATAAGAACAATATAAAAATAAATTATGTAATTACATCCTAAGAATGAATATTCCAAAAATCTATTTTAGAAAGCCGTTTCACACAGCAGGAAACACACAGGTCCACACACAGTGATAAATTTAACAAAAGAGTTATAAGACTTTTTACACTAGAAATATAAAACATTGCAGAGGGAGATAAAGATGTAAATAAGAGGATTAACAAATTCATGAGTTGGAAATCTCAGTGTTGTTAGGATGGCACATGTCTTCAAATTTAATCTACTGCTTCAGTGCAAAAAGCAATGTTGCTGCAGACATTTGTGTAGAAAATGTGCTGGTTGTGAGGCTGAGGGCAAAATCCAAAAGTCACAGAAAATCAGAGCAATTTTGAGCAAGAACAAAGTTGGAAAACTTACCTGTTTCACAATTTAAGCTAGATGTACCTTAGAAACTGCAGACTTGTTCCAGTCACACAGAGTTGTATGGCCATGTGTGTAATAGTTAACTTTGTATAATACTGTAGCCTATTAAGTTCATTGGTAACATTATTTCTTTAAAACACTTTTTAAATATTTCTAAAAACAACAAAAACTTAGTGAGTTGATTTGTCAGTGGAGGGTCTTGCTTCCATATAGATGGTTGCTTTTTAGAAATAGGACCTCAGTATATAACCTAGGCTAAATATTGTGCTATCCTGACATAGTAGAGTGCTTACTGTATTAATCAACTTATATGAAACTCCCAGGAAAATGAATCTAGAAACAGGAAGATGTGTAGTTCCTGAGGCTAGGGCCAAAGGCGGGGATACAGACTGAGTGCAGGCAGGCAAAATGGAATTGTTAGAGGTGGTGAAGTTTACTACTGGATTTTGGTAACATTTGCACATGTCAGTAACTTTTAACAAAGAACAGATTGTACACTTGCAGTGGGTGAGTTTTACAATAAATCATAAAAAGGTAGCTTTTTAAAGACATATGCAGAAAACAAGGACATATGAAAATAGCAATGGTAGTTACCTATAGTTTTAGGTCATACTTTTGTGTTTCTTTCAATTTTTCTGTCATGAATTTGTTTATATTTAATTAAAATGTTAAATAATCAAAGTCACATTTTTAGGTCTGTTGAGAAATAATTGTTTTAAATTAGTACAGGAGTTCAGAGTTTTTTCCATTTGGTTTCTTAAAAGCATGACGTTTAACAGTATGGGGCTATTTACTCTGTAGGCCAATTCAATTTAATTTTCTCTCTCTCTAGTGTATGTCTGGACCCTATCAAGAAGCTAAAGCACTATTGAAGTCCTACTTGCAGCAGCATGGCTATGGCTCCTGGATTGTGAAGTCTCCCTGTATAGAGCAATTTAGTATGTGAATTAGACAGCACATTGTCATATTAAAAATCTTTTATTTTTGATGTGTTTGACTGATAAAAATGTTTTAAAATATTGAGGCTTCAGCCTTAATAGTAGAAGTCTTGTAACAATGCCCAGACATTGATAAAAATGTGTAAATACCCATGTCACCTTGTATTGAAACATCATGCTCCTTTGCCTTTTATAAAAAGTTACCTGATTAAACATGTAGACATTTTCTATTTATTTTTTCCTTTTTAAAATTTAAATTAGAAACAAGCTTGCTTCACATGTTAATCCCAGCTCCACTGCCTCCCCACAAGGCCCTCAACCCCACCTAATCCCCACTCCATTCCCCAGGGAGGGTGAGGCCCTTCATGGGGCATCTCCAGAGTCTGTTCATTCAAGGCAGAGCCTAGGCCCTCCCCCAAGAGTCCAGGTTGAGAGGGCATTCCTCATTGTGGGATGGGCACCCAAAGTCCATTTGTACACCAGGGATAAATACTTATCTATTGCCCAAGGCCCCATAGATTGCCTAGGCCTCCTCACTGACACCCACATCCAAGGGGTCTGGATCAGTCCCATGCTGCTGGCCTCCCAACCATCAGTCTGGGGTCCAAGAGCTCCCCCTTGTTCAGGTCAGCTATTTCTGTGGGTTAAACCAGCCCAATCTTGACCCATTTGCTCATCAGTCCTCCCTCTCCGTCACTGGATTCTAGGAGTTGAGTTCAGTGTTTAGCTATGGGTGTCTGCCTCTGCTTCCATTAGTCACTGGATGAAGGTTCTGTTCCCCAGACTCTGGCAGTGGGATTGTAGGTTGGCACTCCCCTAATCAATGTCTAAAATCAATATATGAATGAGTACATACTATGTTTGTCTTTTTGTGACTGGGTTACCTCCCTCAGGATGGTTTGTTCTAGATTCCATTGTTTTTTTTCCCACTGAAGAGTACTCCACTGTGTAAATGAGCCACATTTTCTCTATCCACTCTTCAGTTGATGGGTATATAGCTTGCTTCCAGGTTCTGGCTATTACAAATAATGCTGCTATGAATATAGTGGAACAGACGTCTGTGTTGTATGAATGTGCATCTTTTGGGTATATGCCTAAGAATGGAATTGCTGGGTCTTGTGGTAGACTGATTCCCATTTTTCTGAGGAATCTCCATACTTATTTCCAAAGTGGCAGTATGAGTTGACACTCCCACCAGCAGTGGAGGAATGTTCCCCTTTCTCCACATCCTCTCCAGCATAAATTGTCTTTGGTGTTTTTGATTTTAGCCATTCTGACAGGAGTAAGATGGTATGTTTTGATTTGCATTTCCCTGATGGCTAGGGATGTTGAGCACTTTCTTAAGTGTCTCTCAGCCATTTTAGACACCTCTATTGAGAATTCTCTATTTAGATCTGTGATGGGGGGAAGTCCTGTACATTTGTTAATAAAGCACTGTTGAGCCAATAGAAATCTAGATAGGTGGGACTAGGAGTCCAGGAGATTTCTGGGAAGGAGAAACACAGGAGAGTTCGAGATGTAACCGCCATGGGGTAGGAAGCCCGGAACTATTCTCCGGTAAGAGAAATACTTAGATTAACAATTATGGGGTAATTACTTAAGTCAGAGCTAGCCAGTAAGAAACAAGCAAGGCCAACAGCTTCATAATGAATATAGCCTCCTGTGTGTTTATTTGGGACTGATGTGGCTCTGGAACCAGGCTGGCAGGAAAGGCTTCTCACAAAGAAAAAGCTTCTCTTTACAAAATGGTTGTCAGGAGCGGGATTGAATTTCCATGCAAAATAACAAAAGATTTAAAGGAATTTTAGAAACAGAAGAACGTTGAGAAGCACAGATTTTTGGTAGCAGCATTTTCTCAGGTGGGCTCTGTTTTGCTATCGACAACCCGAGATTCACATGGCTCGCTTACCGGAGTCTTCCTGACTGGGCATAAAAAGAAAAAAAAAATCAGCTAGCAAGGTTGTTTTACGAGACTCTGCTAATGATTAAAAGGGGTGTACGTACAACTGGAAGTGGCAGCTTTTGCTGGATGTCAGCATGGACTGAGGCGGTAAGCTGCAATCACGCTTATGCCCGCCATCTTGAAAACAGCAGTTTAAAACAGCCGTGGTTTTAACAGATAAGACACGTGGCCAGAAAAACATAAAGATTTACAGTAAAGTCAGACTTGGATGAACAAAACCTCTAAAGGTTTACAGTGTGTTTAAAAACATACGTGAGATTGAGAGAGAAAATGAAACGACAAAGTGGTAAATAAATAAAAAAGCCAGTGTTGTGGCGCACGCCGGTAGGATTTACTCCAGAGGCAGAAGCAGGCAGATTTCCAAAGAGAAACCCTGTCTCAGAGAAAAATAAATAAAAGTAAAATAAATAAAGTAATAATAGATAAATAAATAAGCCACGCAAAGATGGAAAATACACGGAGAGTCTGGATACTGTACGCTATTGTATTTTTCAGTTTTATAATTGCTCAGGAAGGAACAGCTGCTAAAGTACACTTGATTATAAATGCTGCTGAATTAATTCAACTTATATCTTTTGAAAATGCCTTGACTTCAAAATTTAAGAATAAGGATATGTTACTTGGAAAAGGAGATTTTGCTTATGTTTCTACAGAAAATGAAAAGCTGAGGATTCCTTCCAGGCTTCTGTGGTTTGACGAACCAAGACCCCCGGAAGCAGTGGAGCAGGTGTTCCAACAACTGAAACAGCTAAGATGATGGAGCTTTACAGACCCTGAAAATAAGGACTTATACAGATTTCTGAGTTTTGTCATGATCCCCATGGTATGAACAGTGCCCCTTCCAGCATGAAGCAGTTTGGAATGAGCGACGTTCTAATTCCCATCTTGTTTATAAATCTTTGTTTTCATTTAAATGGGATTGTTTATAATTGGTTAATGATCACAACCAATCTCCTTTTAATGGTAAAAAGGGGAATTATGGTATGGGTATTGTTTTTCATTTATTGATGCAAATTCAAGGTCAATTTTGTGATGTGTATATTTCTCCTCTTGATTAAGTATTGTGCTTATACTGATCTTTTAAAATGTAATGCATAATTGAATAAAGACTATAGATAGTTACTTATAATAGAACTTATAGTTAGGTAAGTTAGGTTTTCTAGATATATTTGAGATAGATAGGCAATCTTCAAACCTTTCAAAGACCTTCAGAAAATGGCATTTAAAATGGTTTAGGGTTTTTCTTGACAATGAGAAATGTCTGCTCCTGGCAGCACCAATTATGTCTGAGAGGAAGATGGGCATCGAAGAAACTTGTTATGGAGTTTGCTTTCAACATGGCAAGATTAGCCATTTGGGCAAGAAACTGCGCTTGCCTGTACTACTTGACTGTTGTTGTATAATCTGGACATGCAAGACCCACAGAAAAGTGACTGCTGAAATCAGTCTTACAGGGTTCTTGCTTCATGGAAGAGTCTACCAGACTTTCTGCAGGACACAGAAAAATGACTGACAGACTGCCAATGCTGATGGACAGTTTGAAATTTCCTGCTTTGCTGAGAAGTGGCCTCTGGGCTGAAGATGGATGCCCCAACATTACAGAGGAACTTTGGGTGACTGTCCAGGCAGTAAGATATCTCTGTCAATCCTAGTGTTTACATATTATCCTTCTGTGGTCTTTGATGGAGTTGAAGACAGATAGTTATACTTACAGTTTTCCTTAGCTATGATAAAAGATAAGCTACATAGAACTTTGGACTCACAAGGATGGGATGGATGATATTTTCTTTAAATCTTGCTAAAATATTGTAACTATGTTCTTATTTGATAACTGTTCTGTTATATGCAATTTGACTATGTTAAAGTTAAGACCTTTCTTTTTGTTTAAACAGAAAAGAGGAGATGATGGGGGAAGTCCTGTACATTTGTTAATAAAGCACTGTTGAGCCAATAGAAATCTAGATAGGTGGGACTAGGAGTCCAGGAGATTTCTGGGAAGGAGAAACACAGGAGAGTTCGAGATGTAACCGCCATGGGGTAGGAAGCCCGGAACTATTCTCCGGTAAGAGAAATACTTAGATTAACAATTATGGGGTAATTACTTAAGTCAGAGCTAGCCAGTAAGAATCAAGCAAGGCCAACAGCTTCATAATGAACATAGCCTCCTGTGTGTTTATTTGGGACTGATGCAGCTCTAGAACCAGGCTGGCGGGAAAGGCTTCTCTCAAGGAAAAAGCTTCTCTTTAAAGATCTGTATCCAACTTTTTAACTGGATACTTTGGTGTTTTGGAGACGTGCTTCTTGAGTTCTTTGTAAATTTTGGAGATCATCCCTCTGTCAGATGTGAGGTTAGTGAGTATCTTTTCCCATTCTGTGGGCTGCCTTTTTGTCTTGACTGTGTCCTTTGCTTTACAGAATCTTCTCAGTTTCAGGTGGTCCATTTATGAATTGTCGATCTCAGAGTCTGTGCTACTGGTGTTATGTTCAGGAAGTGGTCTCCTATACCAATTCGTTCAAGGGTGCCTCCCACTTTCTCTTCTAACAGATTCAGTGTGGCTGGATTTATGTTGAGGTCTTTGATCCATTTGGACTTAAGTTTTGTGCATGGTGATAGACATGGATCTATCTGTAGTCTTCTACAAGCCAGCATCCCGTTATGCCAGCACCATTTGTTGAAGATGCTTTATTTTTTCCATTGTATAATTTTAGTTTCTTTGTCAAAGATCAGGTGGTCATACGTGTATGGGTTAATATTGGGGTGTTCAATTCCATTCCAATGGTCTACCTGTCTATTTTTGTGCCAATACCAACCTGTTTTCAGGACTATAGCTCTATAATAGAGCTTGAAGTCAGGGATGGTGATGCCTCCTGACGTTGCTTTGTTGCAAAACAGGGTTGTTTTGGCTATCCTGGATCTTTTGTTTTTTCATATAATGTTGAGAATTGCTCTTTCAAGGTCTGTGAAGAATGTGCTGGAATTTTGATGGGGATTGCATTGAATCTATAAATTGCTTTTGGCAAGATTGCCATTTTACTACGTTAATCCTACCTATCCAAGAGCATGGAAGATCTTTCTGTTCTTTAATTTCTTTCTTTAAAGACTCAAAGTTTTTGCAATACAGGTCTTTCACTTGTTTGTTTAGCATTACCCCAAGGTATTTTTTTTGTTTTTTTGTTTTTTGTTTTTACAAGACAGGGTTTCTCTGTATTGTATTCGAGGCTGTCGGTCAAGCCCAGCCTCGAACTCACAGTGATCTGCCTGCCTCTGCCTCCCGAGTGCTGGGATTAAAGGCGTGCGCCACCACCGCCCGGCTACCCCAAGGTATTTTATGTTGTTTATGGCAATTGTAAAGGGTGATGTTTCTCTGATTTCTTTCTCAGACCTTTTGTCATCTGTATATAGTAGGGATACTGATTTTCTTGAGTTGATCTTGTATCCTGTCACTTTGCTGAAGGTATTTATCAGCTGTAGGAGTTCCCTGGTAGAGTTTTTTGGGACACTTATGTAAACTATCATATCTTCTGCAAATAGTGAAATTTTGACCTCTTCCTTTCCAATTTGTATCTCCTTGATCTCCTTTTGTTGTCTTATTACTCTAGCTAGAACTTAAGTACATATTGAAGAGGTATAGAGAGAGTGCACAGCCTTGTCTTGTTCCTGATTTTAGAGGAATCGTGTTGAGTTTCTCTCCATTTAGTTTAATTTTGGCTGTTAGTTTGCTGTACTTTGCTTATATTATATTTAGGTATGTTCCTATTATTCCAGATCTCTCCAAGACCTTTATCATGAAGGGATGTTGGATTTTGTCAAAGGCTTTTTCTGCATCTAGTGAGATGATCATGTGACTTTTGTTTCTCAGCTTGCTTATATGGTAGATTACATTGATGGATTTTCATATGTTGAACCATCCCTGCATCCCTGGGATGAAACCTACTTGATCATGATGGATGAGTTTTCTGATGTGTTCTTTGATTTGATTTGCCAGTATTTTTGATCAATGTTCATGAAGGATATTGGTCTGAAGTTCTCTTGCTTAGTTGTGTCTTTGTGTGATTTGGGTATCAAGGCTATTGAAGCCTCGGAAAAAAATGTTTGTCAAAGGTCCTTCTGTTTCTATTGCATGGAAAACTTTGAGGAGAATTAGTATAAGTTGTTCTTTGAATTTCTGGTATAATTCTGCCCTGAGGCAATCTAGACCTGATTTTTTTTTTTTTTGCTTGGGAGACTTTTGATGACTGCTTCTATTTCCTTAGGGGTTAGAGGTCTATTTAAATTGCTTATCTGTTCTTGATTTAATTTTGGCAAGTGATATCTATCCACAAAACTGTCCATTTCCTTTAGATTTTTCAAATTTTGTGGAGTACAGGTTTTCAATGTATGACCTGATGATTCTCTGGATTTCCTCAGTGTCCATTGTTATGACCCATAAGTTTGGGTTTGTTGTGTCTTCATTCTGACTGAATCCTAGGAAGTCCTTAATTTCTTTTTTTTATTTCTTCTTTGACCCAGGAATGGTGCAGTTGTGCATTATTCAATTTCCATGAGTTTGTAGGGTTTCTGCAATTAGTGTTGCTGTTGAATTCTAACATTAATGCATGGTGGTCTGATAAGATACATGGAGTTATTCCAATTTTTTTGTACCTGTTGGGGTTTGATATGTTGTATCTGAGAAAGTATATTCTTTTATGTTTGGATGAAATGTTCTGTAGATGTCTGTTAAACCCAATTGGGTCATAACTTCTATTAGCCCCTTTGCTTCTTTATTAAGTTTCGGTCTGGTGGTCCTGTCTAGTGGTGAGAATGGAGTGTTAAAGTCTCCTGCTATAAGTGAGTGAGGTTTTTTGCGTGATTTGAGTTTTAGTAATGTTTTATGTTTAGTAATGTTTTAGTAATTCTTTTATGAACGTGGATGCCTTGTATTTGGGGCATAGATGTTCAAAATTGAGAGTTCACCCTGTTGGATTTCTCCTGTGATGTGTATGAAATGACCTCCTTCATCCCTTTTGATTGATTTTAGTTTAAAGTTTAATTTGTTAGATATTAGGATTGCTACCCATGCTTGTTTCTTGGGTCCATTTGATTGGAAAATCTTTTCCAAACCCTTAACTCTGAGGTAATGTCTGTCTTTGAAGCTGAGGTGTGTTTCTTGTATGCAGCAGAAGGATGGATTCTGTCTTATAATCCATTCTGTTAGCCTGTGTCCTTTATGGGCAAATTAAGACCATTAATATTGAGGGATATTAATGACCATTGATTGCTCATTTTTGTTTGTTTTGGAGTTGGTGGTGGTGGTGGAATTGTGTGTGGATTTTCACCCCTTTTTTCTTTTAGCTGTTGGTAAAGTGGGATTATTTATTGCCTATGTTTTTCTGGTTGTAGTTAACTTCTTTGGATTGGAGTTTTCCTTCCAGAACTGGATTAGTGGGTATGTATTGTTTAATTCTGGTTTTGTCATGGAATATCTTTTTTTCTCCATCTATATTGATTGAAAGCTTTGCTGGGTGTACTAGCCTGGGCCGGCATCCGTGGCCTCCAGCTTCCAGAGTTTCCATGGAGAAGTCTGGTGTAATTCTGATAGGTTTGCCTTTGTATGTTACTTGACCTTTTTCCCTAGCTGCTCTTAATATTCTTTCTTTATTCTGTATGTTTGGGGTCTTGATTATGTAGCAAGGGAATTTTTTGTGTGTGTGATCCACTCTATGTGGTGTTCTGTAAGCTTCCTGTACCTTCATTGGCATGCCTTTCTTTAGGTTGGGAAAGCTTTCTTCTATGATTTTGTTGCATATTTTTTCTGCCCCTTTGAGGTGGTTTTCTTCAACTTCTTCTAAACCTATTATTCTTAGGTTTCGTCTTTTCATGGTGCCCCATATTTCCTGGATATTTTGTGTTAGAGATTTGTTGGACTTAAGATTTTCTTTGGTCAATGAATCTATTTCTCTTAGTGTATCTTCAACACCTGATATTCTGTCTTCCATCTCTTGTATTCTGTTGGTTATGCTTGCATCTGTAGTTCCTGACCATTTGCCCAGCTTTTCTATTTACAGCATTCTTTCAGATTGTGGGTTTTTTTATTGTCTCTGTTTCAGCTTTCAACACTTGCACTGTTTGAATTGTTTCTTGCAATTTTTGCTTTGTCTTTTCCCCCCTTTCTTGCACTTTTTGGTTTGTTTTTACTTCCGCTTCTATAAGGGATTTTTCTCATGTCCTTTTTGAGGGTCTCTATTTTTCATGAAGTTGTTTTTAAGGTCATTCTCTTCTGCTTCATCTGCATTGGGGTGTTCAGGTCTTGTTGGTGTAGAGTCTCTAGACTCTGGTGGTGTCATATTGGTTTTTCTGTTGCTGAATGCGTTTTTATATTGACTCCTTCCCATCACTTCTTCCAGTGGGTGCTGAAGGAGTCTCTTCCTCTCCTGGTGGGTATGTGACCATGGTTCCCTTTTGGATGGGTACAAGCAGGTCCAATACTCTGGTGGCTCTCCTCTTGCTTGGATAGAGGCAGTCCTAGCACCAGGGCCTTGGCAGTCTTTGCGTATGTTGGACCCTGTTGGGATTGGATCTGCAGTGTACAGTACCCTGGCCTTGGCTAGTTGTGTGCAGGACACCAGAAGGTGGGCCGGAAGCAGGCCCAGGCCTACCTAGTCCCGTGAGTAGAGAAAGGGACTATGGTGCTGGCAGTCTCTGGACAGCCTGAATCCCATCAGGATGGGAACCGCAGTGTGCAGTCCGGGTCTCCTATTTACTTTTATAGGCATAAAACTGTTATAGCTCTTATGTAGTTTAGGAAGCCACTAACTTTTTACAGTTTAAAAGAGAACTCATATTCCTTTGTCTTTACTTTAAATTTATCCATACAGCCGGGCGGTGGTGGCGCACACCTTTAATCCCAGCACTCGGGAGGCAGAGGCAGGCGGATCTCTGTGAGTTCGAGGCCAGGCTGGACTGATAGCCTCCAAAACAATACAGAGAAACCCTGTCTCGTAAAAACAAAAAAAATTATCCATACAGATGTAATATCCAACATTGTATCTGGTATCCCACTATAGATTTTTATAATTAAAAGTAAAAGTCAAGAATAAAAATAATACTAGCTTACTGATTAGTTTAGCAGTCATCTGAGTGTATGATCCATGCCACTCACCATGCTAGGTGATAGAAAACCAATAATTAGAATGTCAATCTGTGACTCAGGAATTCATGAATATACTCCACATACAAATACCTAAAAATCCTAATCACATTAGGAAAGAGTCTGGTAAATGATTATGATTAATGGCTTATTTTCATGCATTCTTTAAAAGGAGTTCCCATTTTAAGTGATCTAAAGGATTTATTTGATATAGAAATAAAATATTGTTACTGGGGGATGGTGACACATGCCTTTAATCCCAGCACTCGGGAAACAGAGGCAGGTGGATCTCTGTGAGTTGGAGACCAGCCTGGTCTACAAGAGCTAGTTCCAGGACAGCCTCCAAAGCCACAGAGAAACCCTGTCTTGAAAAAACAAAAACAAAAAACAAAAATGGTTGCTCCACACAGTATTTTTACTTTATTTCTTTTCAGTCAAGCATCATTTATCAAGCGTCGTCAGTATGATATTTTATGATTATTTTTGCTTATTTCTTTAGTTGGCATTTTCTTGTAAATATTTTTTAATCTTGTTACAACCAGCTTTCTTTCAAGGAAAAATGTCAGTCTTTGTTTTTTTGATTTTACTACTTAATGGTAAAATTTCCTTTAAAAACTTGAAATGCCTCACCTTCTCTTGGCCCCTCACATTTATAACATCTGGGAGATCAGCAGATGGTTAATCTCTAAATTCTGCATAGTTGAGGGTCCTAGTGCTATCCTGCAATGAGAATAAATTTTTAAAAAATCATCTCTTTTGAGTGGAAAGAAATATGACTCAATTGCTTCTCAGACAGAACTTATTTTTTAAGTTAAATTTTATTTTCAGTTGTGGGGGAGGTTTGCACATGAGTGCAAGTACCCATAGAGTCTAGAAGAGGTCAGATTCCCTGGAGCTGGAGTTACAATTGATTGTGAGCAGTATATACTTGTAACTGCTCAATCATCTCTTTATTCTCCCACAGAACTTTTCACCTGCTACCTAGTCATTGAACATTTTTAGATACTATTTCTACTCATAGGTGTCTTGGCTTAGAGAAAAGGAGTCTATGTCTAGATAGGGTACCAAGGGGAGACTTTATAAGGGATAAAGAGAAAGCAGTTGGTATAAGGCAGTGGTCAGCAAGAGTGGAAGGAGATGAACCTGAATGCAGCATGACCCATTGACTATGACTGTTGGAAGGAATTTAATCTTCTAGCTGAAGCCCCTGTCATTCAAGGATGAAGTTTACCTTTGTGGTTTTCATTCATCATTCAGAGATTATGGCTTGAGGACCCTGAATACCTTATCAAAAGCAACTCTACCTTTTGCCCCTTTCTTTGTAATCTATTGAGATCTGCAAGATAGTTCACTTGAAGAAGCTTCTAAAATCAGACTTTTAAACTTCCACTTCTAAAGTTGTTCGAAACTCAATAACTAAAGGGGTTGATCTACAGCTAAGTCCTTTAGCTCCTTGGTTCTGCTGTCTGAGTCAAGCATTGAAGGATAGGAAATATGCATTCTGCATGGAAAACACTGAAGCAATGATTATACAAGAAATATTACAGCAATTAGGGGCTAGCATGCAGAACACTGGAGGAAAAATTCAGAGTTAAATATAGCAGACAGGGAGAAAGAAGCTCTTGAAGGATTTATGTTGGGAAATGAAATGTTCAACATTTTTCCTATTGTGAAAATAAAAAGGTTTCTGGTTTGTTTGAGAGAGGGTCTTATCTGCAGGATGGCTTTAAGCTTACAGCATAGCCAAGGATGAACTTGTGCCTCCTCGTTTCAAATGTTGGGCTTATAGGTATGCGCCACCACACTTGACTTGTAGTGCTGAGAACTAAACCCAGAATTTCATATATACTTGGCAAGCACTGTACCAACTGAGTACATCCCCATTCCTTCATCTCAGAAATTATGAGAATTAAAACAAGTAGAAAATAGTAAATGAGTCTCCATTTACCCATCATCTTACTTTAGCAGCTTTTAAATGTGGATAATATTAGATCACATAAACTTCCTCAACTGTTTCATGTTGAAGAAAATACCCATCTTGTTACTTCATGAAATGTAAAAAGTAGAAGTATGTTTGGGTGCATAACCATGAGTCAGTTAGTATATCATAACACTAGTATCCCATAGTATGTGTAGACTACTGGAACCAGAATTGGCATAACATTTCTATAGTGGGATTTAGCTGCTAAGTATTAATCAATAGGATTTCTATCACTCTTTTTCTTTTTAATTGAATATGCCCAAAATACTGAGTCCTCTATAGAGTTTTCCACAACCTTAGTCTTGTCTCTTTCATCTTCTCAATAACACCCGTCTTTCATTTTCTGAAACCATTATTCAATATAGATATCAGGTTGTGAAACAAAAGTACTTTGTGGACTGTGTTGTGTCGCTAAAAGAATACTATAGTGTGTGTGTGGGGGATCAAATGACAACTTGGGAGTGAATTCTCCCCTTCCATATGAAACTAGTTTTTGCCTTCCATTTTGTGTTCTTAGGATGGAACCCAGGTAGTCAGGCTTTCAGGACAAGAGTTCTTATCTATGGAACCATAGTGCTGGCCCAATTTGTATACTTTCAAGAAAAGGTGCCAGCCACATGTTGCTTGTATGAATTCTTTTTCTTCAAAAATATCTTGACTGTTTTAAGTTTGTATATATCTTTAAAATTTTTATCTTTATATTACTTTAATTTTAAATAGCTTGCCTCACATGTCAATCCCAGTTCCCTCTTCCTCCCCTCCTCCCGCACCCCCCCCACCATCCCTCCCAGCCTCCCACCCTATCCCCACTTCCTTCCACATAGGGGATATCCAGAGTCTGTCATTGCGCTCAGGGTGGGGTCCAGGCACTCCCCTAAGAGTCCAGGCTGAGAGAGCATCCCTCTTTGTGTTAGGGACACACGAAGTCTGTTTGTATGTCAGGGATAAATACTGATCTACTGCCCAGGACCCCATAGGTTGCCAAGGCCTCCTCACTGACTCTCACACTCAGGGGGTCTGGATCAGTCCCATGCTGGCCTCCCAGCAGTCGGTCTGGGGTCCAATATCTCCCCCTTGTTCAGATCAGCTGTCTCTGCTAGTTTTTCCAGCCCATTCTTTGCCAATTTGCTCATCGCTCCTCTCTCTCTCTCTCTGTCACTGGGCTCCATGGGTTCAGTTCAGTGTTTAACTGTGGGTGTTTGCCTCTGCTTCCATCACTGGGTGAAAGTTCTAGGTGGCATATAAGGTAGACG
The DNA here is from genome assembly GCF_017639785.1 of Mesocricetus auratus. Lineage (NCBI taxonomy): Eukaryota > Metazoa > Chordata > Mammalia > Rodentia > Cricetidae > Mesocricetus > Mesocricetus auratus. The sequence continues at coordinate 26,504,955 of NW_024429195.1, read as the reverse complement.
TCAAGTTCATTATCAGGAATGGGCATTTAAGGTAATCTCTCCACTATTGCTTAGCTTGCCAGTTGGTGTCATCCTTTTAGATTACTAGAGGTTTCACTGGTGCCAGATCTCTCTTCAAACCTGTGACTCCCTCTATTATGGTATTTCTCATCCTGTTCTCCCCCTATTCTACCCCCACTCAACCTTCCTGTTCCCCCATGACCTACTCTCTCCTCCTCTTCTCCCCCTCTCTTCTTCCCAGCTCCCACTCCTCCCTCCACCCCTCGCAGTGTTTCCAATCCGTTCAGAAGATCTTGCCTCATTCCTCTTCTCTGGGGTACCATGCATATCTCTCTTAGGTTCTTTCCTGTTTCCCAGACTCTCTTGTCAGTGGAATTGCGGACTGGCACTATCCTGATCCATGTCTAAAATCCATATATGAATGAATACATACCATGTTTGCCTTTTTGTGACTGGGTTACCTCACTCAGGATGTTTTTTTCTACTGCCATCCATTTGCCTGCGAATTTCAAGATTCCATTGTTTTTTTTTTTCTGCTGAGTAATACTCAATTGTGTAAATGTACCACATTTTCTCTATCCACTCTTCAGTTGAGGGGCATCTAGGTTGCTTCCAGTATCTAGCTATTACATATAATGCTGCTATGAACATAGTGGAACAGGCATCCTTGTTGTGTGAATGGGCATCTTTTGGGTATATGCCTAAGAGTGGAATTGCTGGGTCTTGTGGTAGACTGAGTCTAACTTCTGTTTCTTAAGTCAGTAACATTGTAGTGCTTTTGTGGGAACTCAGCTGTAGCTACTGCATTGGTACCTGTAGTTCAGAGTCCCCTTTTCATGGATAGCCACTAGCGGACTGCTCTGGTACCAAGCTCTGTCAAGGCTGGATGCAGAAGCTTTTGTGTGTGTCCTTGGAAGTTGTGCTACAATTTGATGGATCGCATTTAGAACTGGTGTGTTTTGTTGAATGAACTAGCTGATCATTATAAAACCACACCCTTACACCCAAAGAAGGCACACTCCCACCAAGGACATTTGCTCAACTATATTCATAGCAGCATTATTTGTAATAGCCAGAACTTGGAAATGACCTAGTTGCCCCTCAACCAAAGAATGGATAAAGAAAATATGATAAATTTATGTGGTAAGAAACAATGACATCTTTAAATTTGCAGGTAAATGGACAGAACTAGAAAAAACATCCTGACAAATATAGTATGTACTCACTCTTAAGTGGATACCAGACACAAAGCAAAAGATACCCAACCTACAATCCACAACCCCAGAGAAGTTAGAACCCTCTTCCACATAGGGACGGAAGCAGATACAGAAATCCATAACTAACCAATGGGCCAAGCTCCTGGAGTACAATTGAGTTGAGGGAAGAGCGATAATATGAACAAAGGAGTCAAGACCATGATGGGGAAACCCACAGAATCACTGACTGCACTGTCAACTGGGGAACCAGCACAGGACTGAACCAGGACTCCAGAATACAGGTGACAATGGTGAGGCTTAGACAGTATATGAGGCCACTGGCAGTGGTACCAAGATCTAACTATAATTCATAAACTGACTTTGTGGAGTCGGTTCTCTGTGGAGAGACACCTCCACAGAGACGCCCAGACATGGTGGCGGGGGTGCCGTGGCCCTGCCTCAACAAGGTGATGGGACAGACTTAGTTGGCAGCCTAGAGGAGGCCTTACCTTCTCTGAAGAGTGGATGGGAGGTGAGATGGGGGAAGGAGGGGAGAATCGGAGGAGAGGATGGAAGGGAAACTGGGATTGGAATGTTTAAAATAAATTCAAAAATTTAAAAAAATCGTGTCCTTATCAATGCTCTTCTTACCTTAAAGTCTGTTCTCGCTACCTATAGTTTTTGTTTTGTTTTTGTTGTAATTGTTGTTGTTGTTCAGAATTAGTATTTGTGTAGCATACACTGTTTCCTATCCAAGTATTCATTCTTCTACTTTAAACTATTTTTAAGTAAACAACAGATTATATACATAGTTATATAAATGCCATTGGCACACCACGAATCAGAACATACCACGTAGTACTTGTCTTTTAGCTTTATTTCATCACATGCTACCATTGGTGTAGCATGGATTCAGGACATACCGTGTGGTACTATTGCCCTGTTCCTTCAATACATGAGCAGCACAGTTTGAGAGTCCTATTTGGGGTGCATTTTCTGGTGCTATTTCTGATACAATTAGTGTACTGCAGACCTAGCAGAAAACAGGTGTCATTCCCAAGAAGGGGCATTTGATAAAGGGGTGACTCAAAGTTTTGGCCAAGACACAAGGTGTCTGTAAAGGTCAGCACAGGTACTCTAGAGCTGGCAACAGTGTCCTCAGCTTTAAAGGAAATGGGGAACGAAAGGTGAGACCCAAGAAGAAAATATACCCATAAAACCACCTTAAGAGAAGGTAGGCTCTTTGGTCAAGAGACACAGCCAAAGGGAGGAGGAACTTTCACTGATACCATTGTCAGGACCCAGAGAAGAGGAGAGGCCTTCTGATTCCTCCAGGCAGACAGCAATGTTAAAGTGTAGAGGGCACATTGTTCTGTGGGATATGCTGATTTGTTCATGTGATGGAAAGTTGGTTCCCAGTGTGGTGGTGCGCATAGCAGGTAATGGTAGGCTTGGTGCAAGGTAACTATGTTAGGTCTGGGGCGTACCTCATAGATTAATAAATGCTGCTTCAGGGGAATGGGTCAGGGTATGTGGGACTGGACTATTTCCTGCAAAATTGGGTTGTGATAAGTCACACACACGTGCACACACACGCAAGCACGCATGCACGTGCGTGCGCGCGCACATACACACACACACACACACACACACACACTGTCTTCTTCACATACTCCCACTATTGTGATGGCATGCTGCCATGAGTTCGTCACATATTCTTGAACATCCAAAACTGAGCTAAACATCTCTATATAAAGCATCAAGACTTTTTTTGCTTTTTTACAACACAGATTATGACAAAAGGTTTCAAGATTTTTGTTTAGTATCCTGTTTAAATTTAAAGGAAAGGAAAATACTATAGTCTTATAAACTTTTCTTTTGCCAGAACTGAAGATCCAATCAATACATAAAGGGAGGGTGCAAGGACATTGAGAAGCTCTTGTCTCATTTTACATCCTTCTCCAGGGAAGAGTGGTTCTTGTAAGCACATTGACCATCATAGAGTTCACAAGAATAACTGAGAAACGTTCTAGAGCTTGCTTTGTGCTGTCCTAAAAAAATAGACATCTGAGCTTATTTATATTCACCAACTCTTGTAAATGTTTTTATTAATGAATCTACATAGACATGATATTTAACAATTCAATATAATAAATAATTTGAGATAAATAAAACATTTAGAGCCCTTGGGGCTTACAAAAAGAATCTTTAAAGATCCATATTTATCATCTGAAGACTAATAGTTACAAAAGATAGTAAACAATACATCCAAAATAAATATAACTTTAAATATTTAAATAAATAGAAATCCAATGTGTTGTAGGAGGCAGGTAATTATTGAGTCATTGTTGCGATACTGCTTTGACAGAAGGTGATCCATCTGTTCAGAAATTCCACCACAGTTACTGTCTCATCATCGAATTCACATCTGAATGTGCTTTCAGAGCCCTAAAAAAGAATATTAAGTTTTAGACTAAGATAGTTTACTTTACATAGTTATTCTTCACTACAGTTCTATAGGCATTTATTTCAGCACTTGTTAAATAATCATTCACACTTCTTAAATGATCAAAATTGTCAGATTGTGTTTTTTATGATGCCAAATGATAAAAGCATACAAGATAAAATTTTCCTGAGTGAGTACAAATGGACATCTGAATGAAACATTGAACTCTTTTGGAGACTGCAGGTGTTTAACCTCTTGTCTGGTAAGTGCACACAGCTATGTATTGATTTAGATTTAGATAAAGAAATGATACATATTATATGTTCTTTTCTAACCCTTAAGATTCTATTAGTCTCATACTTTCCCAAGTCAGAATAGGAACAACCCAGAGTGGGTTAGGACAAAGGTCTATTGAGAGAATTTGGAGAACATTTCATAAAGAGGCCTGCCCTGGTATCAATGCAGATGATTCTCCCAGTTTGGACAAGTAGAAATGTTATAAATTTGTTGTGTAGACTGGCTTTCTAGATGCTAACCTCCTTTGCTCAAAGGAGGTATTTCAGCTCTGTTTCTAGGTGACAAGCTGAGAAATATTTTAACAGATTTATGGGATGGCTTTTCCAAATCTGAGTAATCCCTTGTAAGTTAAATGAGGCAGAGTATTTCTTTTGAATAAATGTTTTTTTTAATAAGCTGCCATGATCTTATGGACCCTCTACATAACTACTCAAATGTTCTAACATCTTAACTGAAACATGATTTCCTAGTTTTCATGTACCTCTAAAATTCATACCTTTCATTTGGGATGAACTTTCTACTGTGGGCCAGAAATTTCAGAGCAGACTTCTTTGCATAGATAAGGACCTAAGCCTTTCAACACCTAGATGACACGGATCTTGGCCTATTTTATAAGCTTCAGGTGAAAGCAGCAAATGGAAAAATTAAGTTTTGTTGGAAAGGACTAGCCTGACACCATCTTGGAGGCTTGCTGCTATTGCAGAAATCAAAATGATGCTGCTTGCTCAGGATACCTGTCAACTCAGCAATTTTGTTTGGCAGATGGAATGAGAAAAGAGAGCTACGATTCTCCCTTGCCTCAACAAAGTCCATGTTTCTTGTGCATTTAAAAATAAAGCCCTGAAATGGGCTCTCGCTGTCCTCCTTGGCTGGTATTTTGGGAGGCAAATCTCTGTGTTCTTTCACCAATGACAGCATAACCTCTCTGGAAAAGTCTTTCAAATCATTGGTCCTGGTCTGATAAATATATGAAGGCAACACACGCTGCCTGTTCCTTGTGGAGTTCTACTCAGTACTTCTCGCTTCCAATTCTATGCTAATGTGAGAAGAAGCAGGGTGCCTCCAGAATTTCATTGCAGATGATGGTGGATGAACCCTGAAGTGGTAGGACTCATGCTGTCAGTGGACTTTAAGTTTTGTCTGATTAAATGCATGGAATCTGACAAAGACCAGAATGTCATGGTATTTTAGAATCCAATTCTTCTCCCCTTTATTTTATTTCCAGCTTAGCAAATAAAGCAACATCTTACCTTTAGTTTCACAACTGTCACTCTGATATTGCTGATGAAATTCTCAGCATCTTCCAAGTGAAAGCTTTTGCTTTGAGCCAAATCCAGCACGCTCTGCAGGGCTCCAAGTTCTTCTTCCAGGCACTGGAGATGTTTCAATTCTGTGGCCTAGAGTAGTGAGAAACATAACTCTCAGCTCAGTTAACATATACTGAAGAACCAGAAGGTAATCTGCAGTTTGTCTAATCAAGAGTAGGCAGCCCTTAGCTTTTACCCACTCCCTGTTCTCAGTGTAAAGAGGGACTGAAGTAGTGGATATGCTAAATCTAGAAGAGAGAGCTCAAAGCCCTGTGGTTAACATTAACTCTTATGTCAGTCTAGTGAATACTTTGTTCTAGCTTCATTAGACTTTGTCAAAAGTCTGGATTTCCCTGTCACAGTGCACATCACAGGTATAGACTACGTTTCCAATCTGCAATGAAATCCCAGAGAGAGTGGGGAAATGCAAGGTTCTCACACATTCTGCACTCTACTGTCTAATAACCCAGAGTTGAGAATCACAGAAGTCAAGGAACAGGAGCCCTTGGATGCCAGCTGTCACAGACTCCAATCTTACAGATTTGGTTATCATGACCCAGAAGGATGACTGTCAAGATCTCCAGGAAGACACATTTAATACTTCTTAAATTTTTACTTCTCTGCAATTACTAAAGGTACTTTTTTAAAGAACTGTCAGGGCTAGAAAGACGGCTCTATAGGGAAAGGCACTTGGCACCAGACTTGATGACCTGAGTTCAGTCTCAGTGACCCACATCATGGGAGGAGTGTCCCAACTCTCACACTTCGTCCTCTGTCTTCCACGGGTATACATGCACTTCCCCACACACAAACACAAATAAATAAATCAATAAATTTAAAGCTCTTATTTGTCCAAATGAAATAAAAAAGCAACCAAATTTGAACAGAATAGTTGGATAAGTTTCCTGTACATTTCTGAAAGAATATATCATGCATATTTATGCGTATATACAGTGAGAAAGAATATTGTTTAGTACTATAGTATACTATGATTTCCATAAAAGTCAGCAGGTCCTCCAGAAGCAGGCAGTGAACTGAGTTATCTCTATTTTACTAAGTCTCAGAACCGGTGTCTTCCCCACAACCACGTAGTAAGTAGATCAAGAGTGGTATGGTCACTCCTTTTCATTAACTGCACTCTTTAAAATAAATGTTTCTATTACAATATGTAGAATGGAGGTTAAATAAGAAAATCACCAGGTTTTATCATATTCCTCTTGTTTCCAATAGCTACTTAAAAACTTAGATTTCACCACTCTCTAAATTAACATGATTTCATGTCTGTCTAGTGATCCTTAGCGGAAGGGTTCTGACCGGACAGCATGCATTTCTGAATTTGCCTACCTGTTGCCTTCCAGCTTGTTATGAGGAATTCTGCATGTTCAATGTGGCATGCTCCTTCACAGAACTATCTAGTTTTTTTGTGTTAGAGTTGAAAGTTATGTGACTCTAATTAAGATGGAAGAGCACTTAGGGTCATTTCCTTTTCTTCTCCAGTGTAACAGCTAGAGGCACAGTTCCCTGACTTCACAGAGGTGGGTCAGCAGCATTGCCTCTGTGTCCTCTTAGATCCCATGCTTCTCTTGGCTTGGATTAATCCTGGGACAAGCTCTTTCTAGCACCAATATTGTTCATCCTCTTTTGAGTGTCAGGACTGTAGCAAACTTCTACACTTCATGCAGCTCTAAGAGCTTGGGTGAGCTGTTGTTTATCATACAACCCTCTCCATCCAAGAGACCAAACAAACTTCCAATATTGGGAGACAATGTCATATAGAAATACGACAGCTCTCTGGATCCCCGGTTAAAAAAAAAAGACTATATAAATCCAAAATCGTATTTTATGTCTCAGACTTTTTCTTCACTAGCACCAATAGCATGTCTATGTAGTGCTAGCTAGATGCTGTTCCAAAGCATGTTGAGCTATAAGCATACAATTATCATTTATGTAACTAGGTGGATGAACATAGGCAACCTCCCAAGGCCATGAGAGCTAAGGCCTAGCAGAGCTGAAACTTCACTTCAGATCACCCACCCTAGTGGCTGTGAATACTGGATGTGCTGCTCCTCAAACATGGAGTCTTAGGGATCTTCCTTACAACAGTAAAGTGTCTATAAAATGAGACCCCGTTGAAGTCAATCTTGACATTTCACAAGCTAACATAATGCATCTGTTCAAATATCTCTAGGATGATCATAAAACAGAAATCACCACAGTCTTTAAATTATCCCAGCATCAAAAAGCAGTTATCCTGTGTTTTCTTCCTCTTTCCCAACACACAAATACATAAGAAAAATTTAGACAAAACCATTGAAAAGAAATGCCATTATCAAACAGGAAATTTTACACTCAGATATTGAAGAATTTTTTTTCTTCAGATTAGGTACTATTCATCTGATGAGTGTGCAAACATACATGCTACTTTGAATTCATCAAAGCACCAATTGAACATAGAAACTCACTTACCTTCTTGGGCATGTAAAATTTAAACGTGAGCATCATGGGGAGTTTCGGATTCTTGTAATTCTGAGAAAGCATAACGCACTGTTATTAAAACACAACCTTTGGCAAGAAAACTAAAGACAGTGCCCATAGACAGGAAGGACATGCACTTACATTGATCCCTTTCAGAAGCTCCTGTAAGTCCAGCAGTAACTGCTCGAGGTGCTGCTGGGTTTCCTTTTTAGAGCTTGAAGTGGGTGCACTGCTGACAAGGAGTGCGAGCGTCAGTGCAAGACAGGATGCGAGCTGCATGCTGTACATGCCTGCAGTCCTTGTGGCCAGCAAGTAGTGATTAACAAGAGTGATAGGCAGCTCTCCAGCATGGGAGGCAATTTATACTGTTAATGCTGGAAAAATAACCCGGGGGTGTCAGAGTGTTTTACATATTACACATATTTTCAAAGACTCTACCTGTGTGGCAGAAAGCATTACCTTTGTTTTCCCTCTTCTGATGACTCTCTGGAATTTCTTTAAGCCCCCATATACTGACTGAATGGATGTAGGTGAAATCCCTCTTGGTTGAGTTAGCCCACACTTCAGTGGCAGTTTTCATTCATACAATGAACGCCTTCTGTATGAAGCAAATTTTCCTCTTTTCTTTAAGGGGGTGGAGATACAAAAGTAACTTGTGAAAATGCTCTTTGTCAAAGCCACTCTGAGCTTGTAAGCAGCCTGTTGTGGACAAGAGCAAGAGGAGAGAGATGAGCAGAATAAATCTTTGAGATTTGTTGATTAGACAGGAAGAACATTGGTTTCCTGTTCCAGGATGGTTTTACCTTCTTATCTACATGATGAGCTAATTGCACACAAGGTGATAGATAGGTTGCTTCCTACAGTTAGCCAGAGAAATAGGAAGACCAGGACACTTTAAACACTTTTGAGTTTGAGGTATTTTAAAATATTTTTCATTTTAATTTAGCATGTTTCTGTGTCTGTTCAAACATGTTAATATTTATTATGCTTTTTAAGAAGAGTATGTTGTCTAACAAATTCTCCAGAAGGTCAGCATCTAAGGATGTTGATGCTATTTTTATATGTTTCTAGTTGCACTTTCATTCTTTTAGAATATTTTCGTGTGTGTGTGTGTGTGTGTGAGCGCACGCGCACGTTCACTTATGGAAGTCAGAGAACTCTTGCTATCCAGTTCTCTCCTATCACCTTGTGTGACCCAGGAATCTGAACTCGAATCATCCAGTCTGTGAGCAAAAGCCTCTACCCACTGAGCCATCTCAACAACCTTCCTTTCCCTTCTTTAATAGTTTTGGATTTCTCCTCAAAAGTATCTGGGACGCTATGAGAGTAATAGCAAAGGAATAGTACCCTGTGTTCTCAGTGGGTAGATTTAGAAGGATATATGAGATCCCTCATCCTCAGTGCGGTACACTGGCTGAGTGATTGAAGAGGAACAGACTTCCAATTCAGCTGATTAAGAGGTTACCTATGACATCTCCATTTTTAGTGTCTTTTACTGGTCTAGCCTTTGTGCAGACATCTAAGTAGCATCTAAACCACCCCTGGGTTCATAGAAGGGGAAAATATGTGCCTTGCCACATACCTGTGCCATGATCCCATTTTGTAGATCAAAAAACTGAGAATCAAGGCTGATGAGATGACTCAGAGGGGCAAGGAGCTTGCTGTGCAAACCTTACACCCTGATCCTGGAACTCACGTAAAGTGGACGGAGAGCTGACTCCACATAGCTTCTGGTTGCTACATGCACACTATGGGTACATGCACCCACACACATATCCTGCATACATGTACCCACACACACATCATACATATATACAGGAAATAACAGCGGCTACAATTTAGTTTTTAGAAAGAAATAACAGAGAATCAGAGGAATTGTTGTTCGAGGTTACTCAGCCATTCCTGCCAGTAAAAGGGTGGGATGAAGATTTGAAAATAGAATGTTTTCACTCCAAAACCCACTCTCTTGCCATCTGTGTCCCTCTTGACCTAATGCTTGAACATAGAGTTAAGAACCTGAGTAAGTGGTGGATGGTGAGTGTTGTAAAGAATTTTGAAAATTTGACACTGGGGATAGTGGAGGTTGGACTATTGTACAGCATATTGAATTGTAATCTCTGGGACACTTCTCCATGCAATGGGCAATGTTCTGGAAAACAAAACTAAACTGCATGTATCTTGAATTAAGCATAACAGTTCCTTGAGTGGCATGATTGAAGGAAGACAGGTTAGGGGCAGGTCTCATGGTCCTTATTTGTCACCTAAAAATTTAGAGTTTTTTCTGTGCCCTTCAGACTGCAGCCTGCCATTGTGAAGACAAGCTACCTGGTGGTCTGTAGGTTTCACTGCTCTTGTCTTCTCGGGTCTTTGGTCTCTCATCCCAGCCCAGGAAACTCATGTCTCCCCCTTCCAGAATGGAATAAATCAGGCCCACATATTTTCCTATGTGGGGGCTTTCCCCCACAGCGAGGCCTTTGATGTCCTCATGGGCTTGAGATCTGTATTTCTCCAGAGGTTTCCATTAGAGAAATTTACATGGCTACATTTCTAATTGCATAATACCATTGCATAATAGGCGCCATTACAAAAGTTGGCCTCACAGTTTCTTTAAGTGCTTGGGGAGAAAGCTACCAACAAGTGTGGTGCACTTTCCATTTTTAACATACTTGACAGAGCAGCTGAGTTTTCTGGCTGAAGTGGTGATATGATCAGTAGCAGCCTGACTACCACATGTGTCATAACCCACAGAGCTCTGTTGCTCAATGTTAACGATTTTAGCTGCTCCTAGAGTCCATTGTTAGGACAGCCGCAGTCAGTCATTGCACATGTTGTCTGTCCATCCATGCAAATGACTTCTGAAGACTCTACCTTCCACAAGAATTTCTTTTTCCTGATCGTTCATGGGCTTAAAACTTCAGTTTGGTCTGGTGTGTGCGAGGCCAGTGTTAATTCATCTCACTGGTTTCTTTAAAGTTCCTTGGTTTTCAGTTCAGATCCTGTCCTTGCCCTTTGAAAGTAGGATGTACTGTTTGTGAAATCTGCATTTTCCCAGGGTGATACTCAGACTTGGTCTTCCAGGCAATTTCTAGTGTTTATGACCCTCAGCACGGAAACATTTTTTACTTTCTCTTGTACTTCTAACTTTTAGAAGTTTTCAAATACATTCTCACTGAGTCACATTTAATGGATAAGAAACTTGAGGTTTGTGGTTGAGTGATTCCATGATTCTTTTCTTAGTTGGTGGCAGAGCTGTAGTAAAAACCCAAATCTACCTGACATCTCACCACCCCATCTATGTCAGATGAGAGAGTGATGCTAACGTCCCTTTGAGACAGGCTGAATTCAGCTGTGCCTGCTGCTCCATCTCCCTCCAGCCTATGAGAGATAGCTGTGGAATTCCGGAAAGTTCTGTTTGCCTGCAACACCTCATCTGAGCAATTTTAGGGGTCCTCAGAACTGAGAATAGCTAGATTCACTCAGTAGCTACAATGCTAGTGTGGGGAGCAGATGAAGTCAGGACTGCAGTGTTATGTCAAGGACCCCAATGCTTCAGACCCATACATATTGTCAAAACCTTCCCTGGGCTAGGTAGGCTCGGGGAATGCAAACATCTTCCTCTGGTCCAAGTACAAGTGTTTATAGATGATGGACCAGTGTGAACAAAAACGAGTCGCCATAGCTTCCTCCTCCCTGATGACTGCTCCTCTTCAGATACCCCCACTAGACTAGCTAACCTGCCTCTATGCTGTCTCTGGGTTGTTGCATGGTAAGTATCCTCCATCAGAGCAAGTACAACCACCCCGTCCCAGCCTTTTCTGTACATGTATCTGTGTGGCTGTCCTTTCTTCATTCCCTTATTACCCATTCAGATCAAGCCCAGAGCTGAGCAGCCTAGCTTTTGCTTAGGTTTTTTTGTTTGTTTGTTTGTTTGTTTGTTTGTTTGTTTTTACAAGACAGGGTTTCTCTGTATTGTTTTGGAGGCTGTCGGTCCAGCCCGGCCTAGCCCAGCCTCGAACTCACAGAGATTCGCCTGCCTCTGCCTCCCGAGTGCCAGGATTAAAGGCGTGCGCCACCACTGCCTAGCTTGCTTAGGCTTTAAAATATGTTTTAGGGCCTTTAAAAATGCTAGAGCTCTTGGTATCCTTACATTTTCTCCTCTACCTAAAGTAAGGAAAGGATTCTATTTCCAGTGCATCCAAGTCATATGGTGTTCTTAGGAGTGTGTGCTCTTAGGAGTGCAGTGCTCTTAGGAGGAGTGTGTGCTCTCGGGGGTGGGGTGCTCTTAGGAGGAGTGTGTGCTCTTGGGGATGGGGTGCTCTTAGGGGTGCGGTGCTCCTAAGCTGGCATAAAAACGTATTGGGGATTGTTTACCATAGCCAGGAGAACCCTGCTTCTCCCTGTGATAGGAAGAGGACTGTCTTTCAAACCCCTGGGAATCTCAAGTAAATAGAGACCTGTGTGTTAGGTCACAGGCCTTGCGTAGAGGCTGGATGTACTCCTCCTCTAACAGTGGTGACAGGTGTGCAAAACGGGGCACATGTATAAAGCACTTTCACATCTGTTCATCTTTTAATCTCATTTCACTACAGATGAAACAGTTCATATACTCAGTGTAATCCACCATATAAACAATCTGAAAAAGAAAAACCACATGATCATCTCACTAGATGCTGAAAAAAATCCAATATCCCTTCCTGATAAAGGCCTTGGAGAGATCAGGGATAACAGGAACATACCTAAACATAATAAAAGCTATATACAGCAAACCAACAGCCAGCATCAAACTAAATGGAGAGAAACTCAAGACAATTCCTCTAAAATCAGGAAAAAGACAAGGTTGTCCACTCTCTCCATATCTCTTCAATATTGCACTTGAAGTTCTTGCTAGAGCAATAAAACAACAAAAGAAGATCAAGGGGATACAGATTGGAAAGGAAGAGGTAAAACTTTCACCTATTTGCAGATGATATGTTAGTCTAGGTAAGTGACCCAAAAAATTCTACCAGGGAACTTCTACAGCTGATAAACACCTTCAACAAAGTAGCAGGATACAAAATTAACTCAAAAAATGCAGTAGCCCTACCATATATAGACAATAAAGGGGATGAGAAAGAAATCTGAGCAACTTTCTTTTTTTCTTTTTTTAGTTTTTTGAGACAGGGTTTCTCTGTGGCTTTGGAGGCTGCCCTGGAACTCGCTCTGTAGACCTGCTGAGCAACTTTCTTTAATGTGAGAAATACAGATAAAAGTGGGTGGTAGTGACGCATGCCTTTAATCTCAACACTCAGGAGGCAGAGGCAGGCAAATCTATGGGAGTTTGAGGCCAGCCTGGTCTACAAAGGCCTGTCTTGAAAAACAAAGCAAAGCAAAGCAAAACAAAAGGACAGATAAATATTAGCATTTTCCTCTGTCAGGGTAAGTGAATTAGTGAATTCACCAAAATCTTGTGAAAATAAAGTTATTAGTTACAGTTTTTGCAGACTCTGCACCTGATGCTTCCTGTCAAAACTTTCTCTAAGCTCCTTTGACAGTCTGTTCTTTCTTTCTTCCTTCCTTCCTTCCTTCCTTCCTTCCTTCCTTCCTTCCTTTCTTTCTTTCTTCCTTTCTTTCTCTCTTTTTTACAGTAGTTTAGATAGACTAATGACACAGTCAATTGAAGTGTTGCTCTAAATAATATGTTTTTACAAGGAATTAGCCCATTACTACATGTCATAACAAATTTATGAACATTAGCAGGAGGTAAAAGAATAATTCTTAAGAATTGTGTGAAGCAACCTTGTTTCTTATCTAAATTTAAACTGAAAAATAAATTTAAAAAATAAAATAATTCTTAAGTATTCACTTAAAAAAAGATTTAATTTTAAAACAGCATGGGACTACTTAAAAAAAAGAATTGTATGTACTTTCCAGGTAAGGAATTATTGTTCTTTGATTTAATAGACCTTATCTGGGAAGAGTGGCACCTGCCTGTTATCGCAGCTCCTTAGGAGGTAGGGAGAGGGTGAATGAGAGTTCAAAGCCAGCCTGAGCAACATAGCAACATCTTGTCTCTAAACAAAGCCAAGCCCTCTGGAGGAGTTAGTGGCAGTATAAAAGTGATAAAACTTCTTGAGAATGGCAATTATAGGTAAGGGGGAGAATATATTTTTTCTGTGTTGATTAAACAGAAGAAAAAGAATTTTTGTTACGTTATGCTGAGTGGAGTCTTTGTAATTCAACATAACATTGTTTTGCTCCTAAATTTGTCTTTCATAGATAACTGTGTTGGCTGCAGTAGTTAAATTTTCAATTACTAGAAATATTTTTGGGCAAGTTTTGTTGACATAAGTATACATAAGTATATACTGCCTGTAATAATATAAAGAACTTTTAGAATCTTGAATGTTTTTGATGTAATGTTTTCTATCCTAGAGTAATTTATGAGGAAGCGAATGTCAAGAACTTATTTCAAAAGTTTATTTTATTTTAATTATGTGTATGTGTTGGGGAGCATACATGCATGTGAACACTGGCATCCATGGATGTGGGAGCCTTCAATGCTGGGTCCCTCTGGAACTGATGTCAGTGTTGGGATGCGAACTCAGGTCCTCTGTAAGAGCAGTACTCCTTTGTAGCTGCTGAGCCATTTCTCCAGCCCCAGAAACCTGTTTTATGGAGTAGGCATTTAGGGGAGATTTAGACTGACATAAAATGATGCTGTTTCTTAGGAATTATAAATTCAAGTGTCATACCCCAACAGGAAGAATACACACAGGTTGCTCTAGGGTCCCAGAGCCTGGAGAAAGAAAGAACAGGCTCCACACCCATGCAAACTCTACTCACACCAAACTTCAAGTCTGTTGCTCCTGGGCAGCTAGAAGTCCCTAAATGTGCCACTTTCATTGGCCCCAATGGACTTTTAAAGGTCAACTTCTCCTTTCTGTTGTGGAGAATGCTAATTTCCCCTAGTGGCAGTTGGTTTCCCTCCCAGTTAGAAATAGAATCCTGATTTTTAACTGGACAGATTTGCTGCTCCCCATTAAATGCCACGTTCTCCAATGATTATTGCGGAGTTATGGACAGAGTTAATGGCTGGAGCTCTAATGATTCTTCTAGAACATGAGGACAGGGTACCTACCACTCTCTATGAACAATACAGATACTACAGCAGCTGCCAATAACCTCTGGTTCTGGTCCTAAAGTCTCTCATGTGAATGACAAACAAACATATGTAATTAAAGCCACTTTTATTTTGGGTTCCTTATTGAACTGGTCTACTTTCTTCCCCTGTACCCACATATCTGAGGCAGTTTATTTATTTTTTTAAAAAGTTTCGCTTGGACTCATAGTTTTGGAAGTTGCAATCCAAAATTAAGTGACCCCATTTGTGGAGGGGCTTTAGTGAGGACAGTACATCTTGATGGGAAGCCGTGGTGGAGCAACCACCTACTTTATGAGCCCGGAAATGGAAGGAAAAGAAAGAAATGGAGACCATGAGGTAATCTTTGGGAACATGACTCCACTGACTCAAGCACCTCCCACAAGATCCCTGAATACTTGTCTTGTCTTACACTGGGATCTCTTTTACATACCCTAGGCCAATGCCATCTTCAATGAAATCCTTGCCAAAGGCCAGTGGTGTTGCTGATTGGGATTTAACTCCTGTCCTTGTTAGCTTTAGCTGCCAACTTGACACAGCTCAAAATTACCTAAGAAGAGAGTCCCGACTGAGAGACGTCAGATCAAACTGGCCTGTGGGTATGCCTGTAGGAGATAGTTGTCATTGTTAACTGATGTAGGAGGGACTAGCACCACTGGCAGCACCATTCCCTGGGCAGGTGGATCTTAACTGTGTAAGAAAGTGAGTCAAGCATGAGTCTATACGCAAGCCAGCAAGCAGTTTTTCATGGATCTCCCAAGTTACTGCTTGGTTCCTGCTCTGACTCTGCTCAGTGATAGACTGTAATGTGTAAGCTGAAATAAACCCTTCCTTCCATAAGTTACTTTGAGTAAGAGTATTTAATCACCATAACAGAGCTGTTCTGTATTGCCTAATGACGGGTGTTCTGTGATAACCACAGAAATACAATAAGACACAGATTGATAACTGCTGATGATGTAGTCAGTCTGCTTTATGTTTACAATGCTGAGTTATCATCTGTCAAATGAACAGCATTCCTGCCTTTCTCATAAAACTGCTATGAACCTTTAATAAGGTGATACAAAAGCACTTCACGTCTAAAAACATCTACATGAATCACTTTTTTTTTTTTCGAGACAGGGTTTCTCTGTATTGTTTTGGAGGCTATCGGTCCAGCCCAGCCTCGAACTCACAGAGATCCGCCTGCCTCTGCCTCCCGAGTGCTGGGATTAAAGGCGTGCGCCACCACCGCCCAGCTATGAATCACTTTTGATCTGGGGGGAAATCTACAATGCCAGTCTAATCATTTGACCAGTGTCCTTCCTCCCCAGGCTTATGGGTTGCCAGGGACTAGTCCTGGCAGTTGATAGCTTCCAGAGAGGATGCAAGGAGTAGGTGAGGGAAGAAGGAAGTCAGGCCATTGGTAGTTGGGACAATCTTGCAACCAGACTGATAGGCAGTCAGGGAGCTTCTTTACACAAAATTCAGTAAGCAAGGATAGATTCATCTTGTTCCAAAGCATAGATTATATAATTTCTGTTCCTGGACACATGTTTAAGTTCCTCTTGCATATTTTTAGTCATCATTGATAAACTATACCAGATAGAGTTATCTTTTACAGTCATTTTTTCTTATCAACCCCATAACCCAACTTCAAGGACACTAGACACTAGACGGAACATCTCCAAGCCAGCCTGGGCAGATTGCCATGTCCTGAACAGTGACTATTAACTCTTATAGTCAGAGTGCCAATAGGCCCAAGAAAAATCCTCAGTCAAAAGCTGCTGTAGATATTATTCAATTTCTGGCATAACACTATGGTGATGTTTTGTTTATGTTCTAATAAAGCTTGCCTGAAGATCAGAGTGCAAAACTAGCCATACTAGTCAGCCACAGAGGCCAGGCAGTGGTGGCACACACCTTTAATCCCAGCAGCCACACTCGTTAGCCAAAGAGTCCAAGCAATGGTGGTACACACTTTTAATCCCAGCACTCAGGAGATAGAGGCAGACAGATCTCTGTTGATTCAACGCCACTCTGAACTACACGAAACTGATGCAATCTATACAGAAACAGAGTTCACACATAGGTGATCTCAACACTTGGGATCCCACACCTTTAATCTCAGCACTGGAGGGGAATATAAGGTGCAGTCTGAGGTTTAGTGGCAGATGCAGTCTGGAGATGCAGTCCTGGGACAGGATCGTCCTTTCAATCTGAGCATTAGTAGAGATGAGAACTCTTTAGCGGCTGGTTGCTTTGCTTCTCTGATCTTCAGCTTTAACTCTGATATCTGCCTCTGGGTTTTTATTATTAATGCCAATTAGAATTCATAATACGTAATACAATGTTTTACATTCCATATTTTTATAGAATTTATTTATATGTCTAATCCTGACATTCTTTTGTTCCTTGGTCACATGACACCACAGTGGCCCTGCATGAGCTAGTAGCTTTTCTAAGAAATGGAGGTCTGGATACTTCATTCTTTTATTGTTTTTCCACACCATTTTTGTCCATCAGTAGAAGCCCCTGTGCAGGGCAGAGGTAACTCCAGATACTCTAACTTTGTTGCCGTTGTAGAAAGAGACTAGTGCTTTGTTCTGATGATCTTGTCCCTGACAAGGTACAGGGGCAGGTGTTTCAGGAACATCTCAGATCCTCATAAAGAGATCTCTGGCTTCTTTATGTGTGTCACAACCCTCAAGGCTTAAGGAAGACCTTCAAGTAGATAAGCACATCTCCCTAGAAGCAGGAGAGGTGGTATGCTCAGGACTTTCTTGGGGAAGCTTAGAAACAGTGCTACCAGGAGAAAGCATAAATGATTCATAAGAAAGTTCCAATCAGTCTCCAAGTTGTACAAATATTAAAAGTTTACCAAGCATGCAACTCATAGAGATCAAAACCAAAAGCAGCACAGTGGCCACCGCGGGGCTCAGCTTTGCTGGATCTTTCTCAAGCATATTTGCTGGCTTTATGGCTCTCGTCATTCCCACCAGGTATGGCTACAGCATCTCCCCGTTTTTATTTGTTGACATAAGGCTCTGTAGATCTTGTGTGGCATGTACAGCCTTTCTCAGTCCTTCAAAGAAGACTGGAAGGACAAGAATCAAAATAAGCATAACTCCCAGGCTTACTCCAAAGTGATGACACTGGACCAAAAGTCCTGTCCCAAAGCAAAAGAAGTAAGAGACAGGAGGGGTCTGTTTGCCACCCCGAAGCCAAGGTAGACTCCAGTTGAGATGAACTAATGGCTGCAATTTGTTGCTGTAAAGACTGCATGTTTATAGCTAACTCAGAATTGTTCCATAGGCTGTGGAGGTGGGTTAGAAGCATTTAAATTGTGAATGACAGGAAACAATTGATCTAACTGTAATGTTTTGAATTTGACTACCCATAAATAAGACTGCTTTTTCCAAAGCATGTGCCCTGTACTGTAGATTTTTATCAGTTTTTCTTGAGTGACAAGTGCCAGGGACACACTATTTGAGAGCTAATTAGCAAGCTCTGCGGTTGTGTACTAAGGCAGTTGTAGATGCAGCAAGTAGCTCCCATAATATTAATGAATACAGTAATATCTAAAGTTACTGCAGAAACAAATCATTCAATAAATAAAAACCATATGAACACATATTAGTATATTTTAATAGATGCAATTTGTTTGTGTACATGCATTACTCAATTGTCACCAAAAGAAAGCTAACATCAATCTCCTCTTTACATAACTATCTTTCATGTATGTGGTATGAATACCTATGATCTACTCTCATTGCAAATTTCAAATGTGCAGTATGGCATCCTTAACAAGTCACCTCGCTGCCATTATATCTCCATGACTAATTCATTTTTCACAACTAAGTCTTTATACCTGTGAAAAGTGACATTCTATTCTGCCTGACTCTCTAGTCCCCAGAAATGGCAATTCCAAATTTGACTGTTTTAAATTCCACATTTAACTGAGATCTTGCAGTGTTTGTCTTTCTGTATCTTCTTTATTTCACTCAGCAGTATGAACTCCATGCTCATGCATCTGTCTACAAAGACAATATTTGCTTCTTTATAAAGACTGGACTAGACTAGATAATATCCCACCACCCCCACACTTATACTTCCTTACCAACAACTTAGGTTGTTTCCATACTTGGCTGCTGTGGACAGTGTAATGTACTTGAAATGATACCATCTTTTTGAACCTTTATTTTGGATAGTATACACTGAAGATCATTTGACAGTCCATTTTAGAAGAAAATATATAATTTTCCCCAGTAGTTCTACCAACGGTGTATGGAGGTGTCAACACATCTCACCAGTAGTTAACCATTTTTATTTTTTTATAATTGCCCCTCTGTCAGGTGTAGGTGGATACCTCACTGAAATCTGATCTGCGTTTCTTTGATACTGTAAGTGTCTTTTTCATGTTCCTGTTGTCTATTTGCATGCCTTCCTGCCTGGATCTCATCTTTTCAAAGTAGTGATTTTTCTCTTATATTTCCTGCATATTACTGCTTTCTCCTCTTGAGTTGTTCCTAAGCCTCTTTTTTTTTCAGTCATTGTTGTTTCCTGTTCGTTTGTTTGTCTGTTTCAATGATTATTCAAGAGTGTGTTGGTCCATTTCCATTTATCAGAGAATTCCCATTTTCCTTCTTTTATCACTCAAACGTTTCTCTGGATGATCAGGAAAGATATTTAAAATAGTTTGAATATTAATACCTTGTTAATATTTGTTTTATGGCTAGCATTTGATGGTTTCAGAGAAGATTCAGTGTGCACTTTAGGAAGTCAATTTTGTGTTGCTGTCTATAAGTAAACAGATTTATTTACTCATGATTCTGGTAGCTCCAAGATCCAAAACGTATGATGCCAGGATCCATTTGTGACCCAGTCAGCTACATCACAGCTTGGCAAGGAAGTGGAAAGGGGAGTTGTTGTGTGTGGTGATGAGTATGCATGCCAAGGTGAGGAGGGCCAGCTTGGTGTTTCCTAGGAGCCAATCCGCTCCTGCCGGGCCTGACTCATTCTTACAGCACACACTAACTCACTCAGGAGTGGATTCCCCACAGCCCAGCTCCAACCAGGGCACACACATGCAAATCTTGGTGGCCAAGAAGACCGCATACATACGCGGCTTCTGTTTTCTTTTTTAGCCCCCTTTTTGTTACTCCACCTGTGCAATTTCGAATTCACTTGTTCCTTTCTTCTGTGGATGAAGGCTGTGGTCAAAGTTCTATACTAATTTTTTATTTAGATTATAAAATTAATAATTTTAGCACCAGAATTTCTGCTTGGCTCTTTTTGTGTTTCTATCTGTGTTGAGCCTGTTTTCCCTTCTGTCACAACCCTGTCTTGGTTAGTTGTCTTTTCTATCTTAGACTTACAAAGGTGCTTTCAGACCTGAATTCTTCATCAGGCTGTTCATAGGTCTCCATTTCTTTAGGTTTGGGTATTGCAGTTTCATTTTGTTCCTTGATGGTGCCACGTTTCCCTGATTCTTTGTGATTATTGGAACCTTATGTTGTTGTCTGTATATTTGAAGATGTAGTGTCTTTTTGAAACTAGATTTGCCAGAAAAGTTCCTGACCAGCCAGCTAACCAGTCATTCTTGGCAATCAGGTTCATTCTAACTGCATTTTTCCCACCACCTTAGTCCACATGTGGGCCGATGGCAGGGTCTTCGGGTTGATAGACTGTCTGGCAGGATCTACCAGTTTACTATGGCCTCATTCCACATGAGAAGGAATATGCAGACATGCTGCAGTTACACCAAGCTCTGGAGTCTGCATTTTATAATTTGAAATAAAATATTGATTTGCACTTACTCATTTAATGTATGTCTGTTCTAAGATCTTAAGTTTTGGAGGGTAGGGCTTTGTCCTTTGTTGGCTACTGTAGATGAGTGTCTAGTACAATTCCTGTCTAAATAGAAATTAAATGTGAGAGTAGCCACGTTTTTGTCAATACACATTTTTTCAAGAGTTGGTGATTACCTGACCAATCAGGACTTTTCCTGAAAAAATTCCCCACACAAGGATATTTAATACACAGAGTCATAAGGTCACACCCTAACTCTCTGCTGGTGAGCTTAAGTTAGGAGAAAATAATGAGTTTCCAGAATATTTTAAAACAATTCATCTTATAACAAAGTAATATAACAGAATTACATTACCTAAGGACCAATATTATTAATAATGTAGTATTAAATTAGCTTGAAATTTACTTTATGTTTCAAATGGAAATAAGATTATATCACTCCCCCTCTCTTTCCTCCAGTACTTCTCAGCCACCCTCCTTTGATCCCTCTCGTGACCCCTCACCCAAGTTAATAGCTGTGGGTATTGTGTGTTCACATGTGCAATTCTACAAGTTCAATCTGCTGAGTCCATTTCTGTTGTTTGTGTGTATGTAATTTCAGGTCTGTGTTGTATTACCAACTGGGGGCTCCCCCCTGGCAGAGCCTGACTCTCCTTATTCCAGCTGTCATTAGATGCCTATAGTCCTTCATCTAGGGGGGGGACCCTGCAGGATTCTGCCCTTTCCATATTATCATGTCTGATGATATCACCATTGTCCCCGTCTTCTGTATGCAGCCATTTCTAGGAGACTGTTTCACAGCAGACTTCCTGATCCTTTGGCTCTTCCAATCTTTCTGACCCCTGCTCTATGATGTTTCCCAAACCATAGAGGCTGGGGCTGTGAAGTAAATAGTCCATTGTGGTTGGGTTCCCAAACTCTGTTGATCTCAACTGTGTGCAGCTGTGGTCTGTGACAGACTCCATGTCCTGTGAAGAGAGGTTTCTTTGATGAGGAATGGTGGTGGCTACACTTATCCAGGAAAGATGGCTAAGACACAAGGAGTGTTCTCTGGCTAGTGAATTTGCAAATGGAGACAAGCTGAGGTAAGTGCTAGACTTGAGATGTCTTTTAAGTATTATTATTTGTGAATACAAATATAGTAAGTGCTTTTTATAAAAGGGATGTAAGTATATAAAGGATAACAATCTTCTCATTTTTCAATCTTTAGTATGCATCCAGATTTTTACTATACAGGAAATAAATACTATTTTTTTTAAAAAAGCTGCTTATTTCTATGTTGTACCTGCCCCTTTCTATAACCTCATTTGTTCTTTAGTATGCATCCAGATTTTACTATACAGGAAATAAATACTTTTTTAAAAAAAAAGCTGCTTATTTCTATGTTGTACCTGCCCCTTTCTATAACCTCATTTGTTCTTTAGTATGCATCCAGATTTTTACTATACAGGAAATAAATACTTTTTTTAAAAAAAGCTGCTTATTTCTATGTTGTACCTGCCCCTTTCTATAGCCTCGTTTGTTAGCTTGATTTGTTCTTCACTCTTCTAGAATGGCGTTTATCGTGGGCCAACAAGATGGCCCACTGGTTGAAGGCACTTGACACAAAGCCTCACAGCCTGAGTTCAGTTCCCAAACTCATGTGATGGAAGGAGAGAACCAACTCTTGATAGTTGTCTCCTGACTTTTATATGCTCTCCATAGCATGTGTGCATGTTCATACATGCACACACACTCACACACAAAAGAATAAATAAATGCAACATAACAGTGTTTATAAAAGTATGCCATCTCTTCTGGGTTATTTTTTGATTTGTTGTGTGAGTGTTTTTGCCTGCATATATGTCTGTGCACAGTGTTCAAGTCTAGTACCTCTGGAGGCTAGAAGAGGGCATCAGATCCCCTGGACTGTAGTTACAGATGTTGTGAGCTGCCATGTGGATGCTGGGAGTCCAACCTGGGTCATCTGGAAGGGCAGCCAGTGGTCTTAGCTCCTACGCCATTTTTCTATCCCCTCTTCTAGATTCTTACAATTTCTTTAAAGGTAAAACCTCCAAAGAAATACTTACCTTCTTGACAATTTGTTCTATCTAGCAACCTATAAATTCTGCATAATTTTTGGTTTATTCTTTATGTGTGTGGTACTAGGGATCAAATACAGGGCTTTGTGCCTGCCGAGCAAGTATCTCACCAACTGAGCTAGATCCCCAGTGCATAAATACTGTGAAAAATAATTTGCTAAAACATCATTTTGTAAATATTGTTTGATGACATCTTGAATCAAAGGCATTTAGTCACCATTGCTTCCGTGTTACAAGAGCTGACATGCTTTTCGTCACTGACCTCCTCGTCACTGACTCTCCTCATCACTGACGCTCCTCATCACTGACCCTCCTCATCACTGACCTCCTCTTCACTGACGCTCCTCATCACTGACTCTCTGACCCTCCTCATCACTGACCTCCTCATCACTGACCTCCTCGTCACTGACCCTCCTCATCACTGACCTCCTCGTCACTGACCCTCCTCATCACTGACCTCCTCGTCACTGACCCTCCTCATCACTGACTCTCCTCGTCACTGGCCTCCTCGTCACTGACCCTCCTCGTCACTGACCCTCCTCATCACTGACCTCCTCGTCACTGACCCTCCTCATCACTGACTCTCCTCGTCACTGGCCTCCTCGTCACTGACCCTCCTCGTCACTGACCCTCCTCATCACTGACCTCCTCGTCACTGACCCTCCTCATCACTGACCTCCTCGTCACTGACCCTCCTCATCACTGACTCTCCTCGTCACTGGCCTCCTCGTCACTGACCCTCCTCGTCACTGACCCTCCTCATCACTGACCTCCTCGTCACTGACCTCCTCGTCACTGACCCTCCTCATCACTGACCTCCTCGTCACTGACCCTCCTCATCACTGACCTCCTCGTCACTGACCCTCCTCATCACTGACTCTCCTCGTCACTGGCCTCCTCGTCACTGACCCTCCTCATCACTGACCCTCTGACCCTCCCTGTCACTGACCTCCTCGTCACTGACCTCCTCATCACTGACTCTCCTCGTCACTGACCTCCTCATCACTGACCTCCTCATCACTGACCTCCTCATCACTGACCTCCTCATCACTGACCTCCTCGTCACTGACCCTCCTCGTCACTGACCTCCTCATCACTAACTCTCTGACCCCCCTCGTCACTGACCCTCTGACTCTCCTCATCACTGACCCTCCTCGTCACTGACCTCCTCATCACTGACCTCCTCATCACTGACCCTCTGACCCCCCTCGTCACTGACTCTCTGACTCTCCTCATCACTGACCCGCCTTGTCCCTGACCCTCCTCGTCACTGACCCTCCTCTGAACTGTCTACCTGTACCCAGTACTTCAGCTACAATCACTTGAACTCCTGACTTTATTTCTTAGTATCTACATCTCAGCTAACCCTGGGATCTCTTGTACTGTCTTCTTTGTTGTAGTGGTATAATACCCTGACTGAAGCATTTAAAAGGGAGCCATGTATTTTGTCTCATAATTTGAGGGTTTGGCCTCCATGGCAGGGAATTCACAGCAGTAGGTCTTTGAGGCCGCTCTTTATGCTGCATCTGCAGCCAAGAAGCAGAGAGCAATGGATGTCAGTTCACTTTCTCGTTTTCATTCATTTCAGGACTCCGGCTCATAGGAAGGTGCCACCCACAGTGGGTGGGCCTTCTCAACTCAATTAAGCACGAATGTACATCCACATGCACACACAATCTTGTCTGTTTTATTTTGAGAATTTAACCTTAAGTCACCATTTCTAAGCATAACAGTTTTTTATCACTCAGATCTCAGCACTGTGATCATTTGTTTGAATATGTCAATAACACTTGTGTCTGGTCATGTCTTCCCAGTTCTTGCTATGTCTCAGTAAGTCTGTTTCCACATAGAAGACAGAACAAACTTCCTAGAACCTATCAAAGTACACGATTCTGCAAAGAACCCTTGTATGGCTTCCCCAAATTAAAAGTCATTCATTGGCCATCAAGGATGTCCTCGTGGGTCCCCAATAGCATCTCTCCCCTGACTTACCCCTCACCTCCTCTAATGTCGTCTTCTCACTGAGACCTTTTATAATCTTAGTAATATTGATTTTTCTGGCAAATAACAGCATCTGTTCTCTGCTTTTTCTTTCCTGTGTGGCTCATTACTACCTTCCAACACAGCCTCATTTTCCTGTTTCTCAGTACTTGTCTGTGTTCTTTCACTGTAATCTGAGCTCAGTGAAGGCAGAGGCTTTATTGGTTTCAAACTCCAGGACTTGTAACAATTTCTCATACGTGGTTGTCACTCTACAGATTTTTTTCAGTATGCCTTTCTAAAGAAGTGAGGTTCTCCTGAGTGTTTCATGGAGATCGCTACAGAAGCACTATGGAAAGGATCTTCAGTGAGTGAGTTCCTATCAAAGTTATAAGAAACACTCCATTTGGAGCTGAACGTATCTTGGGAAGACAATATGTGCTTTCTTGATTAAACTATCTTGCTATGTGTCACTTGCAGCATGAGAGTCAACATTAGATTTGTGTGCAAATCACCACTTGCTGTTGCCCAGATATCACAGTCTTCATGATTTACATCAAAACAATTCAGCAGACACATGTGGGATGTATTGTAGTTGATACGTAGAGTTTATTACAACAAGGTGAGTGAAGCGGTGTTAGAGGGTGACACTGAAAACAGCCAGAGACTACTGCATCAGCCCACACATTTAGAACAGACAACTTTGCTGGGGGGCATTTTCCTGCCCAGCGATTGACAGGTCCATCTGGATTAACTCTTGTGGGAGACTTTACCAGAAGGACTCTGGCTAAATAGTAATCTTAAACCCTAGAAGCTCAAGGTTTAAGTAATCTTAAACGTGAGTAGCTCAGCTAGTCATATCTCAGCCTAAGTCACCCTTTAAATCAGAGCCTGCAGTTTCGGGTCTGGCTTTACAGGCTGCTGGTGATGGGGGGGGGCAGGTGGTACACTCTCAGTTGCTTTCAAGACTGCTGAAGTCTACTTGGCCACCTAATCGTCTTACAGCACTCTGTGCTGCTGTGAAGATGGGCTCAGTCCAAGTGTTGGCATCTTCCTGGAGGAATTCTAGTAGAAGAGAAATACATGTGTCCACAACTTCTTGATGTCTGACTTTTTGTTAATTTCCTATTTATGGAGGAAATGTTTCAATCTTTTACTTTGTAAGGTCAAAATGCACCTAGGTACAGCATTCTAGATTTCTACCTGAAGAGATACGAAATTAGAACTTTATCTTTCACGTTATGCTAATAAATCAATCAAAAATGGATCAAAGTCCTTAATTTAAAACATGAGCCGGGCGGTGGTGGCGCACGCCTTTGATCCCAGCACTCGGGAAGCAGAGGCAGGCGGATCCCTGTGAGTTCGAGGCCGGGCTGGACCGATAGCCTCCAAAACAATACAGAGAAACCCTGTCTCGTAAAAAAAAAAAAAAACCAACAACCATGAAACACTGTAAAGTTTACAGGACATAAAGGCTACCCTTCAGGGTATTGGGGGAGGCAAGAATGTTTTAAGTGGGACAGTAACAGCAGAAGAACTAACCCCAAGAATCAGAAGACAGGACTGAAAACAAAACATGTTTGTAGAGCAAAAGAAACCATCAGAAAAACAGTCTGCAAAATGGGAGAAAATCTTTACCAGCAACATGGCAGACCAGGAACTAATCTCCAGAATTTACAAAGAATGACAGGAATTAAACACCAAGGTAGTAAAACTTCCAATCAACTGAGTAGGAGAAAAGAAGAAAGACAAATGGCCAATAACTAATTTAGAAGTGTTGAAAATCTCAAGCCATCAGAGAAATGGAACAGAACTAATTTGAGACACACCTTTACACCATCAGAGAGTCTGTCATCGATAAATATGACAACACATGTGGAGAGGATGTGGAGAGAGGGGTCCCTACTCACTGTCGATGAATACACTAATATAGTAATTGTGGAAATAAGTTTAAAGAAGTCTCAAAAAATTAAAGGTAGAACTACTATTTAACTCCACTATTTCTCTACTAGGCATATACCCAGGGAGCTCCATATCCCACAATAGAGATCAATGCATCCCATGTGTTTGCTATGGCAAAGCATTAGAATCAATCTAGTTGTCCATTGACAAATTAATAATGAAAATTGTGTGTGTATGTGTGAATACTAGTCAGATCTAAAGAAAAATGAAATCAAACTTCGTGGAAAATGGACAGACTTAGAAATAACACCCAATCTCAGAAAGAAGGAAAGAAAGAAAGACACATGTTCTCCTTCATGTGCCAAATCTAGCCAATAATAACTGTATATATTAAACAAATGTCCTCATGGGCACAGCATAACAGATAGAAAAGAGAATAAGAAAGGGTAAATATAAATGAATAAAGAAGGACTGAATGGATATAAAACTAATTTTTTTAGTTTACCTCTGCTGTGGATTTTGTTTGGTTTTGGTTGTGGATAAATGCATAAAACGTACTCAGTAGTTAAAATTAAAACTCAGGGAGAAGCTCACTGCTTACATTTCAGTGGTGACTCAACTGTGTAGCTGTATGGTCTTTGTGTCTGGATAATAACTGTGTGGGTTTTTTGCAAGATTTTTAAAACTAAAGTTTAAAATAAATTAAAAACTTTGAAAACTGAGAACAGACTCTACCTCCTGATAGGTATGGCTGTATTCTGAGGAGAACTAGTGCAAGAAAATGGTCCCCTGGATTTGGGACTAATTGCAGAAGATTGTGTTCTCTGGGCAGATTGGAGAAAATCACACTCATAAAAGCAAAGAACCAGCTAGGCATTGTTGGCGCATGCCTTTAATCCCAACACTCAGGAGGCAGAGGCAGGCCGATCTCTGTGAGTTCGAGGCCAGCCTGGTCTATACAGCCAAAGCTACACAGAGATACCCTGTCTCGGGAAAAAAACAAACAAACAAACAAACAAAAAGCAAAGAACCGTTTTGTACACCTTAGCTATTTTTATCTGTAGTGAAGTATAAACCCCATGTTTTTGTTTTTCTTTTTCTTTTGAAGGCTATTTATAATCTGAAATGAAAACATGCTTTCCTGGAAGCCTTCCACCTTGAGTCTCTTTTCTCAACTAAAGGACAAGCATTTCTGTCTTTCTCTATGTGATTATGCTAAATATTTTCAGAAAAAACGATGCATATTTATACTGGGACAGATATAGTTTATATTTCAGTATTACAGTTGAATGGCTTCATACTTTCTATTAATCTGGTACTAATTTTCTGCCAAAAAATACAACTCTGAAAGAGAGTTGCCTTAAATTAAATATCAGGGTGAAAGACTATTTCTTCTAGTGAAGGGAGAGATGGCTGAGTTGATAAAGAGTCTGCTCCAGAAGATGAAAACGAGTTCAAATCTTCAGAACCCACAAAAAAGCCGGTATGGCAGCACCCCACTATAATCCTAGCACTGGGGTGCACAGCCTTTAGAGCTCACTCCAGCCACTCTGGTCAATCCCCAGGTTCAAAACGAACGACAGATCCTGTCTCAAAAATTACAGTGGGCAGCGACTGAGGAAGATACTCTATGTCAACCTCTGGCCTCCTCCACTTGACCATGTGCAAACACATGCACCTGCACACACATGTGAACACGCATCTGCACCTGCACACACATCTGAACACACACACACACATGCACCTGCACACACATCTGAACACATACACACATGCACCTGCACACACATCTGAACACACACACACATGCACCTGCACACACGTCTGAACACACGCACACACATGCACCTGCACACACATCTGAACACACACGTGCACCTGCACACACATCTGAACACACACACACACAATGTTGCTGCCAGCCAAGTAGTCTATAGTCAGGCATAAATAGTCACAGGCGTGAGATACAAAGTGATTTGTCACTCACTTTGTAGAATGTCTTTTGTGTGAGAGGTGCAGCCCAGTTTTTGTATTCCCTTTGGCCTGTGAATGTCTGTGGTCAGCCTACTAACACGGGGGCGGCTTCTCCAGATGCCATCCTTCACTATCTGGTGGATTTGTATGTTGTTTGACCTTATAAATTGAGTTTAAAATTTCTATCTACGTCAGCTGTTCTCAACCTGTGGGGATCGAACGACCCTTTCACAGGGGTCGCCCAAGACCATCAGAAAACACAGATTCTTACACTGTGATTCATGAAGCAGCAACGAAAATGATCCTATGGCTGGGGTCACTACAACATGAGGACCTGTATTAAAGGGTTGCAGCATCAGGAAGGTTGAGAACCACTGCTCTAAATCATAAATAATTCAGGAACTAGAAACTAAATAGATAAAGCACTACATTTATCAAATCAGTTACATGGAAAAGGATTAATATACTGCCATCTTAAATTTACTTTTTTCTTCACTCTTGTTTACTTTTTCAACCGGTTTTTCTCCTACATTTTCCAGGTAGACAACGAGGAGGAGGCGAAGAGAATGGTACAGAGAGTTTAGGACAACCTAAAGCTCCTTTCTTAGTGTTCTTCCTCAGAGACATTCACTCTCTGAGAAAAAGCAACCTTCTTCCCAACTTTAAGTCAGCCTGAGACCAAGGAAGAAAGCAGATGACATCACAAACCCATAGCACACTGGAGGGACTCCATGGTGGAGCGGATTTATTAGTTCTGTCCACAGGGTTGTGCAACTCAGTCTTCCAGATAACTTGCTGGATCAGGTTTGTGCAGCTCCTGGTCTTCAAAGATGCTGGAGACAGGAACCAACAGTGAAATCAAGTTTATCCAAAGCTGGCCCTGTCCACCTTAAACCTCACCTCAAGGGACCTCGGGGTACAAAGACCTTTAATGGGAGAAAAAAATGAATTCTAGAAAGATAGCACGTCTAGAAAGAGCATACACTGGCGAGGTCTCCCTCCTTCAGTGGTAAGTCTTCTTCTCTGGCCAAAAGCTCACAGTGGACATTCCTGACTTGCAGCTGCTCTCCAGACAGTCGGGGAGAGCTTCTCTTCCACACAAAGGGCCAGGGAGCTCAGGAGCCAAAGGGAAGAGAGACAGGCAAGAGACCATTCAAACGAACCGCTGGAGGAGCGTTGTTTCATGGGAAAAGGGCAAGTACTTTGTTTTTTAACTAAAGCATTGTTTTCATTTGATGGTTAGACTTCACAGAGCCAATTCGATTGTATGAGGATCTGACTTCTAAGACAGGCGCTTTCCGGAAATGCTGACTGACGTGCAGGTACGACTCACTGAGGAGAGGTTGATAGATGTGGTTGTGTTGTCTGCTGTCCTCACGTACAACACCGTGGCGTATTGGTTATCTGGAGCCCAAAGCAAACTGACAAGAATCAGAGAACAGAAACATTCTATGTCTTCCTCCTTTTCCTAAATGTGTAGACACACAGTTGCCGAGAATGGCAGATATTAATCTTTAGAGACAGCTTTGGGTCCTTTTTGCCCCATAGCCAGATATGTACACACAAACGTGCTAGGAAAACAGTTATTACTATCCATTTGTCCCAGTATTTTTAACCTTCCCACAATTTGCTGTCTCTAGAAGCTTATTGTTTGCGAGGTCCTGTACACCTTCCTTCTGACCCCACGTAGAGCTACTGAGTGCTGTGTATATAAGCAATGTACTTGATAATTAACTTGTTTCTTGTCTTCCTCTTTCTGCTAGTTTAATATAAACACCCTAGCCAGTTGGCCTAATAGGATGGGTAGACAAATAAAAGCATTCCTCCCTATAAAGACAAGAAGCGAATTTGTCCTATCAGATTGAGTCTTCTGTTTCAAAAGAAGTCCAGACGGCTGAGGCAGTGAAGACATCTGCCACCTCCACAGTGTCATCCAGAGCTAGACATCAGTCTCCTGCCTCTCTCGCTTTTTTTGTCTTTGTTTTTCAGCAAGCAGTCCTGAAAACACTGGATTCTCAGAAATGTGGATTGCAGTCAACCCACAGACAGGACATCTCCTAGGAGAGAGACACTTCCTGTCTTTTCTGCTCTCAGCTGGACCATCCCAGCCCCAGCCTTCTGCCTGTAAAACTTACTACATTTGCAGGGAGCTGCCAACAAGCTCCACTTTCATACCATTCCCCGGAGTCACAGCGTCCGGGGTACATGCTCATCCACTAGGTCTTTGCCAACTGTTTCCCAGGCAAGGACGCTCCCTGCCATCCACCCCATCCTCCCACTCAGTGAGCTGCACCTTACATTCAGCTCTGAGACCTAACATTACTTCAGTTTCATGTTCAAATTTAGTGTCGAGCTGGATGCTCCTCGGTGGTAACAGACGTCTTGCTTTGACTTATGTACACCTAGAATTTTCCATTAAAGCCGGGCAGTGGTGGCGCACGCCTTTGATCCCAGCACTCGGGAGGCAGAGGCAGGCAGATCTTTGTGAGTTCGAGGCCAGGCTGGACTGACAGCCTCCAAAACAATACAGAGAAACCCTGTCTCGCCTGTCTCGTAAAACCAAAAAAAAAAAAAAAAAAAAAAAAAGAAAAAAAAGAAAAGAATTTTCCATTAAATACTCTCAGAGCACAGTTGGGTAACTGAAACAACAGAAACCTCCAGTACCTGACTACTACACCCAGGCTGCTGCACTCCCCAAACCAGTCAGGAGATGCGGCTTAAACAAAATGTATCCAGGTCACATAAGGAATCTGACCACACATATTTGCCATGTTAGCCCCGCAGTCCCACATCATGGTTAGCATCCGATTCTTGGCCTTTTATGCATATGCACGTAAACTATGTGCATGTCATATTTCCCTCATGATCACAAAATGAATGCTTCCACTCAAGATATCAAACTTATAATCTAGGTAGAAAGAGGGAGGGCTAGTAATTCTATTTACATATTGTGAGCCAGAGAGTAATGTCCACGACTATCATGTAATTCTATTTACATATTGTGAGCCAGAGAGTAATGTCCACGACTATCTCTTGCTGGTAGGTAACTATGAGACAAGGTCTGGGTAAGGCAAACACGATATCTGCTATACAAATCAAACCAGTGAAGCACGTGGATGTGCACTGTAGTGTAAAGTCATCTCCGAATCTGAAAATGAACTTGTGAGTGGTAAACATGAGAATATAAACACAGTCTGGTTGGAATGTGCTAGCTGCCTGCCGGTGGTATTTCCCCCAGGACCATAGACCATGTGCTTGGGCCTCTGCTGTCCTGTGGTTTGCTTTCAAACTTCCTGGGTTCCTGTCCAGAAAAGTCCAATTGGTTTGAAGTAAGTTGCAATAGAGGTACAGGAAGTCGAGGTTAATTTGGTTTCCTGTTACCCCACAAACAGCCTACAGGTCTGCTATCAACAGCTCCTCTGCACTGCCCAGTGTGGGGACGAGTGTGAGGGTTTCACTCCTCACTCCCCCCGACTCGGTTGCTTTGCTTGTGGTAGCTTTGGCAGCTCAGTCAGCTGCCTACGGAGAGGACTTCGCCTTTGTCCTCTTCTTGTTTTGGCTCCTTTTTCAGCCTCCTCTCCCCGCCCCCCCCAGTTCTCCCTGGCAGAGACACAGAAACACTGCAGCTCAGGGAGGAAGGATCAGATCAGAGAGGCGTCAGCTTAGCCTTATGTCCTGATTGCTTCTCATAGCACCTAGGAAGTGGTCACAGGATAGGGCAAGCAGAAGCAAAAAGACCTGCTCGCATGCTGCCACAATGCCCAGGCTAGCTTTATCTAAGCAGAGTAAGGGTTAAGACTCTTACTATGTCAAAACTGCCCAGGATCTTTGGAATCCCAGGGGCAGTCAAGAGGAAGCAGCTCTTTTTATCTTTTTTTTCATTCTTTGCCCTATTGGAATAGAACATCATCCCACAAAGGAACAAACCTTCCAATCTGGCTTCTAGAGTGCTGCAATGAAACCCTACCCATTTCAGCCTCCAGAGGATCAAAAACAGAAATTGGAGATTACTGTATATATCCAAATCTGGAGAACTAGCTATCTGTGTTTAACAATGGATCTTGAGGCAAAATGATATATGTTCTCGGGTTTTCTTGTTGTTGTTGTTGTTTAAAGAAGATATGATTTGCAAGTAGACAGTCAACACCTGAGCTGCCTCAGGAAATCCACACACCTCCTTGGAGAGCACTACTTAATGTAGCAAGGACCAGGCTGCAAGAAGCACCCAGATCTAGGGGAGATGTGGGGCACAGGATCTAGACATCCCAGAAGCCGGAAAACAGTTCAGGTTTTGACCCAGGTACTCAAGTTCAAAACAGACATGGATTGCTTGGAAGGACTGACTTCTAAGAAAGAAAGAAAGAAAGAAAGAAAGAAAGAAAGAAAGAAAGAAAGAAAGAAAGAAAGAAAGAAAGAAAGAAAGAAAGAAAGAAAGAAAGAGACAGAGAGAAAGGAAGGAAGGAGAAGGGAAGGAGGGAGGAAGGAAGGGAGGGAGAAAAAAAGGAAGAGGAATCTATTCTTTCTTTGAGAATCTCATGCTATATATTTTGATCATTCACCATCCATTCCTTCCCCTAACTTCTCCAAGAGCTGTGCCACCTCCCGACTTCCCTTACTTTATCTCCTCCTCCTCTAACCAAGTCCAGTCATGCTGCCCATATGCTCCTAGATGCAGGGCCATCCACTGGAGTTTGATCAACCCACCAGAAGCCACACCATTCAAGAAAACTAACTTCTGCTCTCACAGATACCATCAACTACTGTCATAGCTCCTCAGGTGTGGAGTCTTGAGAACCTCTTCCCACTCTGTACTAGAACGTTGACTACCTTGATCTTGTGACATCCTAGGACTGAATTCTTACAAGGCGTTTTCCTCCAGTGTTTTCCTGACTCTTCAAGAGCTGCAGTCCGGCCATCTCAATACCATCTATTACTGGGAAGATGTGGTATGTTGTTGCTTTTGAGACAGTTCTGGTGCCCCTGAATAGGTTATCTACTGCCAAGAATGAATCTTAAGGCACCACAGGGGAAGAGAAGGGAATTTTGGAACCATTTAGCTTATCCCTGGCCAAGTAAGAGCCTGTCCAAGATCTCATGATCTTATTCCGGGTGAGAGTAGAGCCTTACTGTTCATGCTGCACATTCGTTGTAAAATAGGGGGAAGTGCCAAGAAGATAAAGTTACCTGCAGCAACCTCCACTCCAGATCAGCCCCTTCCAGATGGTACCCGCTTCCCATATGTGTTCACAGCCCTTGCAAAACTGCGAGGATAACCACCTAGCATTTTAATTCTGCATTTTAGCCCAACATAACCTTTTAATATCATATTGTGATAGAAGATTTTTTTGCCACTACCTTTACACAAGGAATCATTTTTCTTACAGAGTTTTGCTGTTGCCTGTCCTCTGTATTCAATGTTACCTGGCTTTAACTGCTGCGTGTGTTTACTTTGGGAAGCTCTGGAGTCTTAGGTTACTCAAAGGAGGCCCTGCTGGTCTATGGCTTCTTCTGGTTCCTCCATCAGCGCTCCATTCCTGCCTCCTTCCTGTGCCTCTCACGCTGGCTGAACACTAGCGTTGAGGCTGACTGTTCCATTCAAATTCCCCAGGAGATTTGGACCATCTTTGCCTTGTTGCAGACAAGTGATCTCAGAACAGCACTCCTGAGTAGGGTCAGTCTATCTACCGCAGTCTTGGAGATTGGTGACTCTTCCTTGTATGATTAACCTTAACAAAGGTGGTGGATGTGGCCTAGTAGACATGGTGGCCCAGATCTCTGAGAGAGTTGCAAAACTCTGAGGCTTCCCCAATGGACTCAGCATCAGCAGCAGGCCCCAGCCTTGTCTGACTTCCCCCTACAAGAGACTTCCTGGAGAGGCAGCCAGACACAGTCTTGAAGGATAAGCTTTATTGAGGAGGTCAGACAGAGGTCATGGCCTGAATAGCTTACAGATGCACAGAACTACAGCGGTTCAGAACTCCAGAGTTACAAGGGTCAGGACTTGCAGCCTGGTAAGTGCCTCATAGGCAGTGAGGGAAGAGGGAACAGAGATGGGAGATAAACAGAAGACTAGTTTTAAACCTAATAGCTACACCATTGTTATAATGAGTTTAGAATGACCAGGACCCTCTCGTGGGCAATCGGTGGGTAGCAAGTGACACAATAACTGAGGGTTAAGAACACGGAGCAAAAGACAGCCTGGGCCTGGTGTGCACACCAATAAATCCACCACTCAGAGGCTAAGGCAGGAGGATTGCTAGTTCAAGGCTGCATAGAGTCCAGACCAGCCTGGGCAAGACCATATATCAAAAATAAAACAAAATAGGTCAGAGGCAGTTCAGAGAGGGTAGGGTACTGGCATTTTAAGTACGCTAAGGACACACACACACACACACACACACACACACAAAGACTTTTGTTCAGATTTATTGAGGTAGAATTGACAAATGAAAATTTGTGTGTTTATGCTGCATAGTGTTTTGACTTGTGCATGCATACACGGTGAAACAGTCACCCCCATGAATCTATCTGTAGGAGAAGAATGCCATAGAGAACCTGCTTGATCTCAGAGTGCTTGCTCTCCACGCTAACAGTTGAAGGAGAGAGGTGCTTTTTACTGCATGACCTGCAGTCTGCAACCATCTACTTTAATGAATGCCGGCTGCCCCTCAGTAACCACACAGCTGCTTACTTGTTGGACCAGACAGAGTCAGAGCTGGACATTCTAGAAAGCGCCTGGGAGGCATCCGCGAGTGGGTGGAGGCCTTGGCAGACCCGATAGACAACCGCGGTACCCACGTGAACGTCTGCTTGGGAACAATGCCACTCCTGACTCTGGCCCCTGGTTAATCAACAGTTTTATTTTGTGTGTTTATTTTAATTTACAAACAGATTTTCCCCAAAAGTTGACATTTTCGTGTTCTGGAACAGGTGGGTCAGAGAGCAGTGGTCAGAACCTTGAGTACACGGTAACTCTGGCACCCAAGACAGGGACAAGAGAACCGGGCATTCCAGGCAGCCTGGGCTACATACTGCAACCTTTTCTAGACACAGAACAACAAAAAGAAGACAGAAAAAATGAGCACAGCTCTTGAGCCAGCAGCTGCACGATTCCAAAAGTTCTGTCTGGGGTTTCCCAGGACACCTCCCTCCCTAAGTAAAGGTGAGCTGAAGTTGTTGAAGCGGGCTCTCTCCTGCGTCCCTCCGATGCAGGAAAATGCGGCGGAGATCCTCCACGCCCACCACTGTGGTATTTTGGGCCACTCCGGGGCCATGGCTCCATCAGATGATTGTGTACGTCAGACGGGGCTTCACAGCTCACCAGTTTCCTCAGAGAGGCTCCGAATTGTTCTGGAAA
Organism: Mesocricetus auratus; assembly: GCF_017639785.1. Classification (NCBI taxonomy): domain Eukaryota; kingdom Metazoa; phylum Chordata; class Mammalia; order Rodentia; family Cricetidae; genus Mesocricetus; species Mesocricetus auratus. The sequence goes on along the minus strand of NW_024429195.1, from coordinate 26,469,012 downwards.
CAAGATAACAGTGTGGTTCTAGCAATTTTCCTCAGTGATCTTTAGGGTTGTCCTGTGGTTAATTTGATCTGTGGCGCTACTGCGCTGTGGGTAATTTTGAAACACGGTGAGTACTTATCTGTCTATCCTAGGTGACAAGGTTTAGGCACCAGGTCGAGGGACAGTACCAGGTTTGGCTTGAGGACTTAAAGACAGACAGGCTCTCTCTCTCTCCTCACACAAATTAATATCCATGTAAAGAGACACAATTATGATGTACCTTTAACATTAATGATGATCATCTTCTAAGAGTTATAATTTGGAAGTGGTTTTTATTTTCCTTTATATCTTTCTGTATTTATTTTATTCTAATGTCTAGCATAAGTAGCATTTTTAAATAAGCATTACCTTTTAAAGAACAACAGCAAACTGTTTTCTTTTGGAAGAACAGTTTCAGCCTTCTCTTTCATGACTGTGGCTTTCTATTCTTCCCTTACAAGAGAAAGATTAAAAGAGAAAGACAGAATAGATAGAATGTTCAAATAGATTAGTCAGTAAAAATGCAAGTAATCAAAACAGAAAGCCCATTATGAGAGTGACCCAGCACCTGCTGTGTTAACTAATGACGTTTTTTAGGAATGAAGAGTTAAGGCCACTTGGAGCCCTGGAATTTGAGGGGTGACTATATATGAACTGTTAGTCTAAGTCAGTCTGAACTGTTTTAGGACCCTGTCTAAGCAAACCGAAATAAACAATACAGCAAAACAATCGAGATTGGAAATGTAGCTTGGTGGTATAGTGCTTGCCTAGCTTGGGTAAGGCTGTAGGTTCAAGCCCCAGCACTATTTTTAAAAAGAATAGTGTTTGGATTAAATTGCAAGCTATAAAATACAAGCAATAATACTATGTAAACCCAGGGCTTATGAAAACTCTTGTCAAGATAAATTTGTTTGCAAGTATCCTCAAAAGTTTATATTTCTATATTTTCACTTGGCGAGAAGCTTGAGGGTAAATCTTAAACTGAGTACATTTTCAGCCAATAATGTACACTGAGTTTTTTTGCCTGGGACAGCAAGGAGCTTCTATGATATGTAAGGATCCCAGTGAAATAGTTCTGATCTGTATCTGTAGAAAGCAAGTGGAATATAGAAGGCCTGGTGGGGTTCCAGGGAACACTCATTCAAGATACTTCTGTATTGGGCTTCGCTTTGCCCAACCCAGAGGGGCTGCATGAATAGGGCTTAGGAGTGATTTCTCTCAGTGCCTGTGCCAAGTGTTTTGCACAGACCTGGTAGGGGAGGTTGGGTGGAGAAGATGGACACTGGAGTGGGGAGGGTGGGCACTGGGGTGGGTACCTCCACTTAGCACTGTCTGTCCTCCGTCTCTTCTCAGCAGAAAACAAAAAAAGAAAAAAGAAAGAAAATTATCTCTGAGGAAGCCAATCCTATGGGTTTTATAAGCAGAGCTACTGGGCTCCCTCCCTATATAATAAGATTCTTATCCTCTATAATGCTCAAATGAGGGTGTATGTTCATAGTTAAACTGCATTCCCAAAACATTGAATAATTCTGATGCTTAGAAGTACAAGTGAACGCTACTCCTCTCCCCACACGGATGTCTTTAGTGACTAGACCCATGTGTACTCTCTAGGGAACTGGACTCGGAGTCAGGTTGTTGAGCTGACCCCTGGCATCGCCTGACTCTGCTAACTTGCTCTTGCTTGGGACTCCTGGTTCTTGGGTCTGAGGTCATCCAGCCTTCATCTGACCTTCTAAATCATTGCATCAGAAAGATGGTCCTTGTCCAGCCAGGCCGTTAGGCCATACCCATTTTCTCCTGCCGTTAGTCTCCACAGGTCAAGTGAACCCAAGGGTGTCCCCTGGAGCCTGAGTTGACAGGCCACCATTCTCTGCAGGGCTCATATTAATGCATAGGAGCTAGTCTGGAGTGTTCGAAAGCCAGTTCCTTGCCTATGAGGTGTAAGGGTTGATCTATGTAGTCCTACAATATGTCATGAATTAAGAAACAATATTGTTGGCAGGGTAGTATTTGTAATAATTTTGAGATACACATACTAATTTTTTTTCTCTATAGCATGAATTTTGCCCTAGAGTCCTCATAACTCATAATTGCTTGACAGGACCGTGACACATAGGGTTTGCTTTTAAAAACTTGAGAAAAATGGAAAACTTGAGTGAGCTGAAAAACTTGTGTTCCCCTTTACAGTGGGGAAGACAAAGTGGATAGGGGCCTTGATACAACGGAAAGATGTGATGGCCTGACGCATGCTTCACCTTTCAAGACTGGAGTTTTTATCCGGAGCTGCTCAGGACCGTGGAGAGATGCGCTGGAGATTTGGTCTTCCCACCCTCATTTAAATGAGCATCTGCTATTTTCCATGTCTTCAAAAGGGGAAAGCTGAAAGTAAAGGAGGGGAGAGCTCACTGTGACTGTGATCATACCTTCCACCACTGGAATGAGAATCATCAAGCAATTTGGTTTTTCCACATTCAGAAATCGTTTATAAGAAAGTTCAGTTTTCAATGGCATTAAGATCGAAAGTGATCAACAAAGGCAGGAAACTCATTGCAGGGGAACTGAGATTCCCTCCCAACTGAAAACCCTGAGGTCAGCCTAGTGGTTTGCTCATATAGGGATCCCCTATCCAGACTTTCTTTCCCCCCTGTGACATATCTATTTTAGTCATGCAGAAAATTGCCTCATGTTCATGCTTGTGGCAAGGTTTTTATAATGAAATTCTCAATGGGCTTGCTAAGTCAGGGTTGCTTGTGTCTTGCTTAGAGGACAAAACTGTCAAACTGAAAAAAAGTTTTTTAAGATTTCAAACCTGAAGATTGGTTTTTGCTGTTCGTCGTTGCAGGGGATGTGGGGGTAGGGAGCAGTGAGCCACGGAAGACAGAGAGGCCCTCTTCTGAACATGTCTACTATCAATAGGTGATCAATATATGAGGGCTCCCCAAGTCTGACAAGACTGGATATTGTTTATTCTTCCGATCTTCATCAATGCCATGGCGGAAATGTTTTCCTGTTATTCTGATTGTAATTTCTTTCACTATCAGTGAGTTGAAGCTTCTTTGTATGTTTACTTGCACATGTGCTTTTTTTGTCTATGAATTCCTAATTCTATAAGGAGTATGTGTGGTGGGGATTAAACACCAGGCCTCATGTACTAGGGGCTACAGCCTAGCCCTTAGCAGTCTGCATTCATTGAGCGTTGGGGTAAAGCAGAGGTTAGGGGCCTTGCTCAGAAAGAAAGGAACGGCTCCTGAAGCACTGAAGGAGTTGTCACTGTGACCTCTTTAGATTAGAAGAGACCCATTGTTATGAATCATATTTGTTAAGTTATGGGTGTTATGGACCATATTTGTTAATTTATGGATGTAATGGTCATATTTCAAGGCAAAGATGGCAAACTCTCTCCCTTTCAGACTTCATAGAACATGGTTTAAAAAGGCCACTCCCCATGTGATGTATCTAATAACTTCTTGTAACAGTAATAGTTCATGCAGCAGCAAAACTTAGAAAGCAGAAACAGTTTCTTCAGGTAGAGAACAATTCACGTGATTCCCTCTGCTTATTGAGTCATGATTGCTCAATGCTGCTAAGGTTTCATTAATTCCCTCTTTCTGTTTTTGGCTACTAGGTATTTCTCTCACTTTTCCTTTTCATTTTCAGGGGCTTTTCAGATATTAATTTGTTGCCAAACAGTAGGGAGGGAAAGTTGACTACTCATTTGTCACAGCTCTTTAATACTTTGGTAAATCAAGTCACAAGATAATCAAGACTTATCTAGGAGTGAAGTGATGTCTGCTAGCTAGTAGGGCTAGCATGACCTGGCACTCCTCTTTGGATATTTATTACCCAGACACTTATTAAGCATCAACTTGTGGGATGTTCACCTACTTTTCTTGTTGAGAGCTGATTATAGAGGCAGTTTTAAATTTTCTTTGCATTCTCCCTCCCTCCTTCCTTCCCCTCCCTCTCTCTCTCTCTCTCTCTCTCTCTCTCTCTCTCTCTCTCTCCCTCTCCGTCTCCATGTCTCTCTCTCCCTCTCGGTCTCCATCTCTCTCTCTCTCTCTCTCTCTCTCTCTCTCTCTCTCTCTCTCTCTCTCGTCTCACTGTGAAGCCTAGGCTGATCTCAAACTCATATTATATCCTCCTACCAGGCACTTTCTTTAAAAGGGAGAATCATGATCTTCAAGGTGTTAAGAAGAAATGTAACATTTTAGAGAACAGAAAAAGTTCAAGGTATAAAGAACAGCACAAAGAGAGCCGTGCATGGTCCCCAGAGAAGGGGAAAGAGACAAGATATCCTGAGCTAATTGGGAGCATGGTGGGGGTAGGGGAGAAGGAGTTAGGAGAAAAAGAAGGGGAGAAGAGGAGGGGAGAGGAGGACATGAGGGAGCAGGAAGATTGAGTCAGGGGAAGAATAGAGGAGAGCAAGAAAAGATTTACCACAATAAAGGGAGCCATTATGGGTTTAAAGAGAAATCTGGTACTAGGGAAAAGTCCAGAGATCTACAAGGATGACCCCAACTAACAATCTAAGCAATAGTGGAGAGGCTACCTTAAATGTCCTTCCCCTATAATGATTGATGACTACCTTAATTGCCATCCTAGAGCCTTCACCCAGTAGCTGATGGAAGCAGAAGCAGACACCCACCGCTAAACACTGAGGCAAATTCCTGGAATCCAGTTGCAGAGAAAGAGGAGTGATGAGCAAATGGGTCAAAACTGGGCTGGTGAAACCCACAGAAACAGCTGATCTGAACAAGGGGGAGCTCATGGACTCCAGACTGATAGCTGGAAAATCAGCATAGGATTGACCCAGACCCCCTGAACGTGGGTGTCAGTTAGGAGGCCTGGACAATCTATGGGGTCTCTGGTAGTGGATCAGAATTTATCCCTAGTACACTATTGTACTTTGGGAGCCCACTCCACAGAGGGATTCTCTCTCAGCCTAGACACACAGGGGAGGGCCTAGGCCCTGCTCCAAATGATATGACAGACTTTGGAGATCCCCATGGAAGGCCTCACCCTCCCTGGGGATCAGAAAGGGGATGAGATGGGGTGGTTGGGAACAGAGGAAGAGGGGAGAGAGTGGGAACTGGGGTTGATATGTAAAACAAGCTTGTTTCTAATTTAAATTTTAAAATCACACACACACACACACAAAACAAAACAGCACAGTGTCAGACTATGGCACCAAGGGTCTAGAGTGGTCTGCACCCCAGGAGCAGGGATCCCTGAAGCAGCAGGCACACCCACTCATAGTGTGGGGTTCACTCGTGGTACAGAGAATCTGGAAGTTCTGTAAACCATTAATCAAGGTGGAGCGCATGCCTAAAATGCATGTGGCGGGCCATCTCCCAGGTGCACACCAACCATCACAGAGCCGTCCTCAGAGTGTCTGCCCACCCCTCACAGCCACACACTGGAGTGCTTCCTGATCCTACAGTTCACTTGAGGATTGAGAGGCAGTTGATTTTGCTTACAAAGGATATCATAAATTTACATCAGATAAATACGTGTGACTTTGGAAAATAACATTTTTGCACAGGATGGACATTGGCTGTTCTCAGGAGGCCTGCCCACACCCTGGACATCTGTCTACAGATCAGGAAGTGTAAAGAAGCCAGAGAAAAAGGCAGAGAGCTCCCAGGGAAGCGCAAGTTAGGGGTGTAGGGAGAAAGGCACGTGGGGTAAAGTGAATCCTGGAGTACGGAGATAGAGAGACACAGCACGTATGTGGGAAAGGGGGCACACGAACACAACTTCAAAACATTTTGCAAGCCATAAAAAAGCAAGAGCTGGGCCCTGGTAAAACTAGAAGAAACAACAGGAGAGTACAGAGGCAGAGGAAGCAATGACGGAGAAGAAGAAAGGCCTGGTGTCCTGGAAGCCCAGAGCAGCAGATGGGGCTGAGGACAGAGGAGGCATGCGATCAGGAAGCCAGAGTGACAAGAGCTTACCTGAGCGAGGGAAACAAGCATGGACACCCACGCAGGATGCACGCAACACCCACACTGTCTGCTGCTCTTGGATCCTTCACCCATGCGCGTACACAAGCTGCTTTCCCTCAGTGGCTCTAAACCCAAGCTCTAGCCCTTTCCACAGTTGAATGTGCCCTGATTACTGAGAGCAGAGCCAGTAGAAGTCTCCGATAACTTTTTATGTGTTTTTTAAAAGTTATTTCTTTTGGTTTTGAGATTGTAATTGTATCATTTCGTCTCCCTCCCCTCCTCTGATACTCATTCCTCTCCAAAAGGAGAAACTTAAGTTTACTAATAATTGCATCAGGACTAAAGGAGAGAGCATCTTCCATGTGGACTTTTAGAAAATACGAGTAGCAGAATCCTTAAAGGGAGGTAATGCTGGCCTTTAGAGCCAGGTGAGTGACCTTGGACAAGATCCTCCTTCTCTGGACTTCAGCTTCAGAACATCTAAATACAATGGGTCCCTTTATGATATCTGCTTTTCATGTCCTAGGGAGGGTTTTCTTATGTGGTTTTGAATTTGAGTGATGACTCCATCTTAGATGGGTTTGGTGAAGCTCCTGTGTAGACCTGGCCATGTTTGTGACTTTAGAGAAGTTTGTATTTACTCTGCCAATCTCCCAAATATGCTACAGCTGAGCTCTATGTGAATCTCTCACTTGATAGCTCTTGAACAAAAAGGAAGCATATCCCAAACGATTGTGAAGGTAGGCTTGCAGTAGTAATTCCCAGGAACTTTCTTCTGCCTCATCATCTCCATCCCCAGCTTAGTGAGAATTAGAAGCTTATTTCTGACTTTATTTTGTGGATACATATGTAATTCACAGTTTTTGAAAGACAATTTGCCAGATCAGGTAGCTTCTTCTACTTAAATTGTATAGTATATAATGAAGTTTTTGTTAATTTCATCAGGTGAATGGCAAATGTCATATTGATCGGCATCCTGAAATCTTCTAAAAGTAAAAACAGTAGGATAGTGTGTGTGTGTGTGTGTGTGTGTGTGTGTGTGTCTCATGCCTTGCACTAAGTCCCAAATTTTGCACTCAGAAGTCAGTGACCCAAGAGAGATAATTATGTAAGTTGCCATCCAAAAGGCAGAAATATTGAGACCTAGAATATACCAGCATCACATTTTCAGTCCAAAGTCCAGAAAAGACCAGTGTTCCATCAAAGTCCAGAAAAGACCAGTGTTCCATCATAGTCCAGAAAAGACCAGTGTTCCATCATAGTCCAGAAAAGACCAGTGTTCCATCAAAGTCCAGAAAAGACCAGTGTTCCATCAAAGTCCAGAAAAGACCAGTGTTCCATCAAAGTCCAGAAAAGACCAGTGTTCCATCAAAGTCCAGAAAAGACCAGTGTTCCATCATAGTCCAGAAAAGACCAGTGTTCCATCATAGCACCAGGAAGACCAGTGTTCCATCATAGCACCAGGAAGACCAGTGTTCCATCATAGTCCAGAAAAGACCAGTGTTCCATCATAGTCCAGAAAAGACCAGTGTTCCATCATAGTCCAGAAAAGACCAGTGTTCCATCATAGTCCAGAAAAGACCAGTGTTCCATCATAGTCCAGAAAAGACCAGTGTTCCATCATAGCACCAGGAAGACCAGTGTTCCATCATAGCACCAGGAAGACCAGTGTTCCATCATAGCACCAGGAAGACCAGTGTTCCATCATAGCACCAGGAAGACCAGTGTTCCATCATAGTCCAGGAAGACCAGTGTTCCATCATAGCACCAGGAAGAGTCTCTTCCTGTACAGCTGTTTGTGCTTAGGTGTGGTGGTTTGTATGAAAATGAACCTCATAGGTTCACATTGGAGTGCTGTATGAAAATGAACCTCATAGGTTCACATTGGAGTGCTGTATGAAAATGAACCTCATAGGTTCACATTGGAGTGCTGTATGAAAATGAACCTCATAGGTTCACATTGGAGTGCTTAGGGAGTGGCATTAGGGGAATGGCCTTCAAGGAGTAGTGTGGCCTTTTTGGAGGAAGTGTGTCACTGGAGGTGGGCTTTGGGGTTTCAAATGCTCAAACCAGGCCCAGTGTCTCTCTCCTTTCCTACTGCCTGCTGATATAGATGTAGAACTCTCAGCTACCTTTCCAGCACCATGTCTGCCTGCATGCTGCCATGCTTCCTGCCATAATAATAATGGACTACACCTCTGAACTGTAAGCCAGCCCCAATTAAATGTTTTCCTTTATAAGAGTTGTGGTCATGGTGTCTCTTCAGAGCAATAGAAACCGTAACTTAAGACATTAATGGTTCAAATGGCGGAAGAGACCCACCTCCTATGCCATCAATAATTAAAAGTTCACTCCTGTCCATAAATAGTCTCACAACACGCTGGAAATGATCTCTGACATTAAAGAATACTACCTAAGTTATCCTGTTACTGTTTTTCTGAAATACCTGTAGAACAGGTTGAATGGTGGGTGGAGACAGGGCTCAGTGTAGAGCACTTGCTAGCGTGGGTGAGGCCCTAGGCTCAGTCTCCTGAGTGAGGAACTAGAGCTGATCTCATGGTTGCTCCTTTCTCTCTTCTCATTCATTCTTTTTTTATTGCAAATATATTTTATTATTCAAATTGTCACATGTTTCTGTATTCTTGGAATATGTTTACAACTTGAAAAAGAGACATTTTACCTATGGGATGGCTCTACTAATCTTATAGAAGCAGCAGTGAGATGACTCTGGGGAAAATGTATGTGGATTGTAAGGCCTGGCATCATTTATTAGTTTCATGAGGATTTTTATCAGTTTGAATGTCCTCATGATTTTGAAGGATACTTCAATGTGCAAAGGCTCTACCACACTGATTACATTCATAAGGTTTATGTCAAGCTGACTTCTTTCTTGCCTGGGAAGACGACTGTTCTGTATAAAGTCTTTACCACATTGATCTCATTCATAGGACTTGTCTCCAGTATGAGGTTTCTTTTATTTGAAGGTGACTGCTAAACACAAAATCTCTACCACATTGATTATATCCACAGTGTTTCTCTCTAGTATGAATTCGTTCATGCTTGTGAAGATGACTTTTACGTAAAAATGCTTTATCACATTGGTTACATCCATAGGGTTTCTCTCCAGTATGAATTCTTTCATGACTGCAAAGATGACTCTTCTTTGCAAAGGCTTTACCACAAAGATTGCATTCATATGGTTTCTCAGCTTCATGACTTCTTTCATGAACTTCTCATTCATTCTTAAGCTGCCTCCGCCGTTCAGATTGCAGTGTTTTCCTTGTCACACTTTGTCACAGTGCCTCCAGCATCTTCACAGGCTGCCCAATGCCCAACGCCACTGTCTCCCACCATCACTTAAGCACTGCTCCTCAGCAGCGATCCTTGGAAGGACATCCATGTGGAGTCTACACTCTAATGACTCTGTACTGTATGGAACTACCCTGTTTGTAAGTCAAAGAAATAAGCCGGTAAAAACATGATTTGGTTTAATCCAATAGTATTTAAAAATGAACGATGCTTGAAACATCTTGAGAGCAAAGCCATTGTCCTGCTCATCTCAGTTTAGCCAGTGGCTGGCATGAAGTTTGTCACGGTGCAGGCCCTAAGAAAGCTTTTTCTGAATTAACAAACCATTTACATATTAGAAAATAAGCAGAAACAATAGTATTTCATGAAGCTTTGTTGTATTAAAATTTTGTTCTTTTTAATATACTCGAATATCATCCTGTTTAGAATTACTTTTAAAGATTCAAGTTAAGCCAGACATATTGCCTATAATCTAAGCATAACAGGCTAGGGCAGAAGAATCATAAATTCAAGATCAGTTTGGGCTATGGTGAGTCCCTATCTGAAAAAATAAAATACATGTGTATATGAAAAGATAAAAGACTCAAAAAGGCAATTATTCTTAGTAGTTAAGAGATATTTCTAGTTTATCTAGATATTTTAGTATCCTTAATTTGAATAGAAAAACAGTAGATAATTTAATTTCAACTAAATTTTGTTCCAAATAGTTTTTTGAAGTCCACTACTTGTGGGCTTTGAAGCCAGCACTTTGGTATGGCTGGGATTTGGGGGTGACTTTCTGGCTTCAAAAATCGCTAAAAAATACAACCTACTAAACTTACAGGAAAAGTGAGCCCCTGTAATCATAGTGTTCAATCCATGAATGTACTGAAAACATGTCTGAATTTGACAGGAAATAGAAAGTGTTACAGCAGATGATCTTTCTGAATTCATTATCGCATACTCACCCACTTGAGGGGCCAGCAGGGACCTGTGGAGGTCAGCTCATCCAATATCTAAGTGTTGGAACCACCCTCACTCAGCATGTAAGAATCTACACTATATTAAACAGGTCTGTGAAACAGTGGAAATTTTTAAACCAGAATCGTGTGTATACTTTTGTATGTCCCTGCCAAGACCATCATGAAGGAGTGAAAACTCAGAATTATTGTAAAGACATGTGGATGTGTATCACTCCCACTATTTGTGGTGGATTGGCAAACCACAGTGTTTCTTGGGTAGAACTTAGTGTACATCATCATACAGAACATGATGGGTGGCTTGTCTGTGGTTTCTCACAGCATTTTCTCAGTAGAGTGCATTCTGGCATGTTGAGTGACGTTCTCCGTTGCATACTATCCCTTGCTGCAGCTCAATGCTAACAACTCCTCCTAGTTATTGTCAGCCCAAATGATACCACCACCCACCCCAAATACCTCTGGGCAGCAGTATTACCCCATCTTTAGAAATTATTTCCTTAGTCTATGAACTTGGTATGAGTGGCCAGTACAATATATTGAGCATATTATATGTGCATATTTGTACATACAAATATAAAAAGTTCAGCATATAGGATTGCCTTCATGGAGAATGCGAAGACTTATCACAGCTTTTATTTTTCCAAGATTTACTCAGTTTTATAGACATATCTGTTGAGGCAGAATGTGACTCAGCTTGACGTCTGTTTCTTATCTGTTGTTCTGGACTACTCATGCTGGTCCACGGCCAGCTTTCCCAGGCTTTCTCTGCTTAATCACTATTTACAGGGAAGAAATCCAAGAGTCACATTTGAGATCCTGTAGCCACTGTTACCAGAGGACAGCCAGAGAGCAAGGCAAGCCAGCGAGCAGCCCAACCTGACCATTGCTAACAGGAAGAGATCCCACCTGCTGAGCAGCTTCAGTGGCACCTCTGGCTTAAGGAATCTGTCCTAAGTAAAAAGGGAATCTGTGCCTGTACTGAGGGGTCTAACTTGAGGCCCAAGCCATGAGAGGGAGCCAATGCCAAACACTGCATGGATGGCCAGCTTCCAAGATGCATGGCTCAGAGAACTAGGGTAGAACCAAACACAACTGAAAAAAAAGTCAATGAAATGATTCCTAAAGATATTCTGCTATACTCATAGATTGTACCTCCAGACAGCTGATGGGAGCAGATGCAGAGACCCACATCCAAACATTAAAGAATAGGAGGAAGAAGGATTGTAGGAGCCAGAGGGCTTGAGGACATCAGGAGAACACATCTCACAGAATCAATTAAGGGCTCACAAGGACTCACAGAGACTGAAGCAGCAGTCACGGAGCCCATATGGGTCTACAATAGGTCTTTTCCATACATGCTGTGATTCTTTAGCTTGGGGAGTTTGTAGGAGTCAAGGAGTCTTTGATTCTTTTGTCTGCTCCTGGGATCCTTTTCCCCCTACTGGGTTGCACCATCCAGCCTTGATGAGTGTTTGTGCCTAGTCTCACTGCATCCTGTTATGCCATGTTCAGTTGATACCACTGGGAGGCCTGCTCTTCTCTGAAAAGGTTTAGGGAGGAGAGGAGGGGAGGGTGAACTGGTAGGAATAGAGGGAGGGGAGACTGTAATTGGGAAGAAGGAAAGAAAGAATTTGTTTGTATAGAGCTGGGATTCCTGGGAAATGTTATTTGAGGCATTAAATGAAGATACTGTCTCCTCTCATGTGAGAGAATCCTTCCAAATCTTGTTTAGAGATCCTAGATCTTATTCTGGTCCTAAAAATGACTGCTGGCATGGAAAAATGGGACCTAGGAAGCTACCCTCAATGTCTCAGATCTCCTTTCATTCAAGGTAAGCATATGAAAGCGAAAAATGGGACCTAGGAAGCCACCCTCAATGTCTCAGATTTCCTTTCATTCCAGGTAAGCATATGAAAGTGAAAAATGGGACCTAGGAAGCCACCCTCAATGCCTCAGATCTCCTTTCATTTCAGGTAAGCATATGAAAGCCTACCTCATTGAGGGTATTGGAAAAGGTTGACATTGGATAAGGACTCAAATTTAGATGACTCCAGTTTGGCCAGCTGATTGACAAACCTCTGCTGCCCGCGGTTGTGAGGGTCCAGAGTACTGCTGTATTAGTCACAAGACTGTGCATACCATAATGTGCCATGAAGTCTCTGTAACCACTGCCCAAACCCAATCATCATCCAAGACTTTGATCACTCAGAATAAATTGAAAGGTCTTGTTTCCATGTTCATGTCCTAGATCCATCTGAATTACTTAAAAACTTGGGTCATGGGGTAGGGGAGTGGGTGGACATAGTCCAGATTTTATAGGGGGTACTTTTTTCAACAATATGAGTTACAATATGTTCAATAAGCTAATGTTAGTGTACTTATATTAGTATTTATAGTCATGTTTATATTAGAACTATATTAATATCTAGGAATTATTCTAAATCATCACTGGTCATAGACATTATCATCTTTATCAACATTCTCTTTTGAAATGAGATATGATAAGTGTATTTTAAGAGAGCATCTACAAAACCAGGAGACTACATTTCATTCTGATTTTGGGCATAAGTAAAATAGTGAATATTCAAACAAATAAACTAGGTCCATCTCTTCTCCATCCTCTGTGTCTGGGGATGTGAACACACTGATGGGGAGCAATCATCACTGTAAAAATAGCATTGTCTCTTTTTCAGCCATAAGAACCAGCGCTGGCCTTGCACAGTTGACAACAATACGGTGCAGGAGCAACAACAGACACTCACATGCTCCACTGTGGAGCTGCACACCAGCTGAAATTAAACTTCCCAATCTAAATAGATCTTCTGTTCAAATTGCAGCTGAAATTGGGCAGCTGTTTGTATTTCTAAACCTTCATTTTCTTTCATCTGCAAAGTGGGAATGATGATGATGTCTATGGCAGAGCTTGTTGAGAAACTAAACCTAGATGAATTAATATAAGTAAATATCATAAACTAAGCCCCAATTTGATCTTCAGTACCTCAAAAGAATAAGAAAAGGGCTTGTGGCATTGTAGTCAGTAAATAATGTATATTGACTGATTTATAATGAGTTGCCATCGGGCAAGTTGGTGAACACCTATAATTCCAGCACAAAGATTTTGAATTCAGGTCATCCCAATTGTGTGTGTGTGTGTGTGTGTGTGTAGAAATCCTCCATTACACTGAGCTCTCTAGACTCAGGGTGTTGGCATAAGAAAGTGTCTTGAAGGTTTTGGATTTTTTAAACTAGTTTTTCTTAATGAGTAACAGAGAAAATCACTTAGCTCTGTGACTGCATGGAAAACATGAGCAACAGCGCCCCTAGGAGATATGGTCCTAACATCTCCAATTGCCTGACGTGTCTATGTGGCTATTGAGGAGAGTAAATAGCCTATCTGTAAAATATGTTCTGCATAGTCTGGTCACCAGAGCACTCCCAAGCTGTTCATACAAACAGGACTGGCTCTGTGCATAGACACTAGCATGACCTTGTAGGGTAAATAACCCGTGTACGATAGGGTCAGCAGACAGGGAAATGCTCTGAACTCACAAAAAGGTTTTGCTCCCCACACCAGTCAGATGCTTGTACACCCAGAACATCCAAGCAGATATTCCTCCATCTGAAAGTGAGTGTGCCAGTGGGTCACAGACTGAACTTATCTGAATCACCAGGGAACCTTCTAAAAATATACATTCCAGAGTCCAGTCAAACTCAGAAAAGTCTCTGGGGGTGGGGGAAGGAGAAAAGGAATAGTGTGTTAAAAAAAAATGAGAACCAGCCTTGGTGACTCCCATGTTAAGTCACTGAGGTGACCTCTCTGTTCCCTTCAAGACTGAAATTCTGTGATTCTAATCGCTCCCTCTGCATGAGTCAGAGCCCAGAATTACCGTGCAAAATGAGGTAATTTGTGGTTTCCTGTCTTGAGATTATGGTAGAGAGAGAATCACACAAGCAACATTGCCTAAGATACGAAGATTGGCTACACCAGAGGAAAGAAAATGCCTGCACAAGTCCTTAGACTAATATCCCGGCTCAAAGAGTGACCCAAAAGAACATGGTAGCATCGTAGACACCGCTTGTTCTATGAAGAACTCTGATTAGAGGAGGAATACTCAAGGAGGGTTGGAGAATCAAGCCAAGACAGTAACGGAGCCCACTAATTTTACCTCACAGCTGAACAATGAAGGCTGGAGTGTGAAGAAATAAAGCAAAGAACAGGCCACCAGGGGCCTAGAGTCATGCTTCGTACAGTTCCATGGGTGTGATTGCTGTCAAGAGAAGTGTACTTGAGCTCACAAACACGCTACACTTGATCAGAGCAACAACTCCACCAACAATTTTGGAATTGTCTGATTCCAAATGGAGGCTCTCTAAACTAAGAGTACACGAGTTTCTAACACTGGGATTGCCTTTCACGGCTCCCAGGTTCTAGAAAGCATATAAATCCTTGGTGAAGGTTGCCTGAGAAGGAAGCCAGGAGAGCAGCAATTCTTGTCACTCCTGATTGCTACACACAGAGCTAAGTCTTGGGCAACTGCTAACACCACCCGGCAGAATTATCTGCCCACTGAATCTACATACATGGAGTTGGTCTTCTTCTTGTACTTGGGTTGCATTGGTTAGAATGTGAACTCATATTGGGAATGGACAGTTTTTGAAAAACACTTCAACAATACATGCTTCCCACTATGTATGTGTGTGTGTGTGTATGTATGTATGTATGTATGTATATGATTTTCTTAAAACCCTTATGAATTGTGTTATAGCTCAGAAATGGGGTTATGGGGGTAGATCAGTGTCAGGGTGTTTGTCTAGCAGGAGTAAAACCCTGGGGTTGATGTCCCGTGACACCCCAGATCTACTGAGTCACACAGTTCTGGGCTCTCAGCAACAGTGGAGAGACTTGGGAGAGACTAAGCCCTTGTGTAGTGCTGTCTCTAGGACTTTGACTAGCAAACACCAAGCAGTAGGTGGGCAGAGGCTGGAGTCATGTCCTTCTCAGCTAAGAGTCTCTTGCACCTGCTGGTCTGCATGGTGGTGACCTGAGATCTGAGACTCCGCAAGAAGTTCTCAAGGGCACCATACCCCATCCTGTTTTTAACCCTGGAGAGTAAGGACCTCCTCGCCTCTTGAGCATGTAGCCTAGAGAAGGAAACAAGAAGTTTTACAACCACAGTATTTGTAACCTTGTGAATCATTCTTGGCCTCAGATGTCCGTGGGAGATTGCTACAACTTACCAACTTCCTTTGACAAGAAATGTTCAAGAAACCTACCCCTTCTGGACTTCAGCCAGGTGCCAATGGTCTCACAGTTTCTATTTTGCTTTATTAATCTGATTGCTTTCTAAGACTGTGAAGACCAAACAAAGATGATTTCCTTCCAGGTGTTAACCACCACTGAAAAGGGCTACTCATTGCTAGGGACTCTCTCCAGATACCAATTCAAGGCTGTATTGGAGTCCCATTTAATGGAAGATGTTGATGTCTAGCTGTAATGTCCTTTGAAGGGAAGCGTGCAGAATGGACTGATTCCGTTAAGAGAGATTTCTGTGGCAACCAATGAAGACCCTCGCTTCTCCAGCTGTCATTGGAATGGTTTCTGAGTGGCCCCAAGTGTTTGAATCAGCACCGTGGGGACTTTCCTCCCCACAAGGAAATTAAAACAGTTGTCTTCTAGATCGTGCTTGTTATCTCACTGCGTTTCTATTCTGCCTGGGTCTTCATACTCTATGCTCATGTCCCCTTTAGGAAGTCACACAGGTCCTATTGTTCCCTTCTAAAGGCCTCCCCTACACCATGGCTGCTTTCTAGTTTCCTGGTCTCTATTGGCACTCCAAGTTCAACGCGCAAATCTGAAAATCCAAAGCCTGAGCTCACATATGAGAGTGAACATTCATCGTTTGTCTTTTGTTTCAGGATGACTTCACTGAGTATAATATTTTCCAGCTCCAGATGTTTTCCTGAAGATTTCATAATTTCACTTCACAGATTAATAAAATCCCGCCGTGTATCTGTGCCACATTTTCATTGTTCATTTGTCAGGGGATGAGCATCTAGGCTACGTGCATTTCCTAGCCATTGTGAATAGAGCAGGAATGGCTATGGGTGTGAAGTATCACTGTACTAGGTACAGAGGCCTTTGAGTACATAGCTTAGCTGAGTTATAAAGGAGAGTAGAGAGTGGGGCATATGTGATAGGAAAGGCAGGGAGGGAATCCTGGGAGCTGAAAGGTTTCAGTGAAGTAGGATTGAGGGCAGGGGAGAGGAAAAGAGGAGAGGATTAACCAAACTAAGGATGTATGAGAAAGTCATGTGGGAGACAGCTATTTTTCAATCTAATTTTACAATATAATTTTTATGAAAGAGGTACTCTGCATGGGTAAATAATGTTGCTCCCAGAAGCCATGTATCATTTGCAATTTTTAAAATTAAAATATAATTATTTCCCCCTCCTCTTTTCCCCAACTTCTCCCTCTCCCTCATGCCCCTGTGTTCCCTCTCGAGTCATAGCCTCTTCATCCCCAGTTATTATTCACACACACACACACACACACACACACACACACACACACACACACAGTATATAAATACAGCCGGGAGGTGGTGGCGCACACCTTTAATCCCAGCACTCGGGAGGCAGAGGCAGGCAGATCCCTTCGAGTTCAAAGACCTGGTGGTGGGTTGTGGGAAAGAGCTGGATACAGGGGTGTGCATATGCAAACTCAGTACCAGGGAAGCTGAAGGAAGATTTTTAACTTTAAAGCCAGACTGGGCTACATAGTGTGGCTTGTATTAAAAAAAAAAGCATGATAGGTGACAAGTCCCTTTGGTGGGATTGCATGGACTTATGAAAACCCAGTCTTTGATAAAAGCAGACACAGTTGGAAACAATCTGTCACATCTCCCCAGTTTGCCTGAAATGACTCTTGGAAAGAGGCACAGAATTCAGAACAAGATTCAGTGACTAAGGAGTAAACTAGTGTCTTGATATTTGAATAATATTCGGACATTTGGTCAACTGACTGGCACCTCCGGCACTACGACACATAAGACACCCTCTCCTGCTAACCTCTGGAGCTGGTTCCTGCAGCCCCAGAAATGCAAGAGAATTTTGGAGAGTGGAGGATGGAACGTTCTTGGATCTGAACACAGCAGAAATCACCAGAGGAGAGCAGAGTGACAATGCCACAACTGTCTTTCCCTGCTTTCCCTGTCTTTCCCTGCTAAGTTTGAGCCTAGAAAATAAAGTTGAGATAGAAATTGACCTCTCTCTGCAAGACTTTGGGCTGACAAAGAAGAAAAAGCCTGTGTCAGAGGAGCTGTCTTTCGGATAGGCTGAGTGACAAAGTGTGCCAAGTTACAGAGAAGACTCTTGTCTGGCACAACTCAGCATGCCCTTGGTGACCCAAGGACTCTCAATTTGGGGAGCACCAGAGAAACACCCTCACCATAGACCATGGCTTCTCACTGTAAGTACAGTAATGCTCCCACCCGTGGCCCTCTGGGCCGCAGACACCGCAGGTAGGTATGACACACCATGGCAGAAGTGTGAAGGACAACTTTGCATAGCTACCCAAACCTAACTGTGAGGAGCTCTGACGGAAGTGAAACGCTCTGACTGGAATAGTGACACAGCCGTATCTAAGAGCACATCTCTAATCCTGGCACTCAGTGAGCAAAGCCAGTGGATGACAAGTTCAAGGCCACCCTGGGCTACATCATTGAACCCTGCCTCGAAAAGGGAAAAAAAGTAAAGTGATTTGTTGCCAGCCAGCAGGTGCTATTTCCAGAGGCCGTGGAACCTTCAGTAAGAGCAACCTTGCCGCTGAGAGTAAGACAGAAGGGGCGGGGCTTTGAAGGCTAGCCCTGCCCCTGGTTCCTGCCTTGAGCTGAGCTAGCTGCCCCGCCCTGCCTGTGCTGCCATGGAAACCTTCACTGTGAGATTGCTTCCTTCCTTCATGTTGTCTCTGTCACGATGATAGAGGAGCAGCAAACAATTGTTCGACTGGAATCTACAGCTCAGTGCCATTTCTCTTTCTATTTCCTGCCCACTCAGAAAAAACACCTAAAAATCCAGTTCCGAATTCTGATGGTTGTGGCGGTTCCGAGGCTGCTAGCTGCCCAGTCGCTGCCTAAAGTGTTATAATTGGGCACAGATTAGCTTGTGGAGGACCCGTCATCAAACCGAGCAGCCCATTGGGTACTTAAGGTCTCTCCTTTAGATTGGCCATGTGATTTTGTCCCCTGCTCCTTCCTCCCTCGATCTCTGGGGGCTGTAGGAGTCACTCGGGAGTTGCTTCGTTCAAAATAAACCCGCTCTTTTACTTTTTAATTCGGTTTGATCTGACTTACTGTGTTAGCAGAGAAACCTATTATCGGGGTACAGAAAACCTATTAATAATGACACAGCAACTTTAAGATTCCAAGGAAGCCTGATGCCTGTTTGTAAGGAAAACTAGCCATATCCTGACCCATTGTGCCTTGCAGAGAGTGGGCCGCGTGCCACCCCGCCATGGCAGCTTCTATTTAAGGCTGTACGGAGAAAGGCGATGGTTCTGTTCTTCTATCAGGAAAATTCTTTAATCTAAATGAATTACCTCTTCCAGGTAAAGTTACAAGTTTTAGAAAGACATAAAACAAAATAACTCGTTTCTAATTGGGAGGTTCCAGAATCAGTAAATGAAGCTGTGTTGACAGAGCGGTGAGGTCACACCTCTCCCAGGGAGGAAGTGCCAGGAAGACGCTCCCTGAGCTGGGTGCAGCATGGCGCTCAGGCATCTAAACTGTGCCTGAGGTCTACCCAAACTGACTTCAGAGGACAGAGGGGTTTGTGTTTGTTTGTTTGCATGCATGTATTTATTTATTTATTTATTTATTTATTTATTTATTTATTTTGAGACCCAGAAAAAGCCTAGTACTAATTTTATAGGCTTAAGCATGTCTCACCCAGGACACAGTCATTGAGCAATACTATATAGCTAAAAGTATCTTAGATTCTGGTGAAGAGACAGACAAGCTTACATTTCACTTTTCTGGCTTACCAAATTTGCATCCTACTAAAGGATATAAGTTCTGCATGCATTAAAATTTTTTTTTAACTTTTGAGACAGGGTTTCATCTAATCCAGGCTGGTCTTGAACTTGTTATGAATCCAAGGTTGAGCTTGAACTTCTGAGTCTTCTACTTCCATCTCCAAGTGCTAGAATTACGGTGTACACACCACACTTAGCCCAAGACATACACTCAGCATACATGAACGTGAGCTAATCATGAATGACTGTTTTTCTAGGACCGGAAGGTGCTAGAACATACTGTTAATACAAGAGAGGATGTGGGTAGGTGCTAAAGACTCGAGAAAAGACAGTGTTTTGAGAAGACAATGGCACTAGAATGAAATTGAAGAAGCCAGCCTTGTAGAGGATGGGTCTAGTGAAGCTGGTTCCCCTGCAGCTGACAGGAAGGAGTCGAGAGCAGTCAGGGTGGTGGGACCCTGAGGAAAATGCAGTGAGGCAGCCTTCCAGGGGGGACAGGAGAGGATGTGAACACTCTAGGCCACCAACCCCCACGTGGCACAAGCCAAAAGGCTTCACACGGAGTGCCCACTGCCCACAGTACGTCTCACAGGAACCGTTTACTGGGTGCACATTCAGCAGGAAAGGTCTAGAACAAGGGCCCTGAAGGCTGCGGCATTGCATCTGTTAAGGAAAGATTGTTAGGTCACAGTGTGGGTTCAGCAGGGTTTCTACCGTGAGGTCTTGTGAATCTAGCCAGCACAGGGTGTGAATTTATTCCACGGTTGACTGAAATAATGAATTCGAGAACACAGTTGGATGAGATTCGGCAAAAACAGAGCAAAGGAGTCAGAAGCGGTGCCCTCTGGGGAACTTATTCCTAGCGTTCCTGCCTGGCTGCTATCCTCTGGATGGTGAACACCCTCCAAGAGGTGGCCACACTGCAGAAGATGGGAGAGACGCTCAGAGGCCAGCCAAGTGGGAGATTTAGGTGACTAGATTTATGGAGGGGAGTGTTGAGCCCGGTTTGCTCTCCATGACATAACCTTTTTCCTCACGAGTTAGTTTCCTCGGGTGACATAACCTTTTTTCCTCGGGAGAAATCTGACGCACTAACCATTCCTCTCTGTCCTGTGGGCAAAGCCCTTCAGACTTAACTGTTTGGCCTGAGAAGGGATGGTGGCTGAGTTGTCAGGACTCTAAACCGCAGAGTCTTGATGTATGGGTGACTTTCACACGGCTTGGCTTTCTACGGGAATGGATCATGAAAGTACAGGGTTTATGACTTTTGCACCATTTCAAATTTGTGATGTGAATGAACAACACAAAGCAAAACAAGATCTCTATATGAGTCATGTGGTTAAAAACACTTAAGTTGATCGAACAAATAAAATCACATGTGAAAAGCGAGGCACTTGACAAATTCTTGGCTGTTGTTGAGCATTATTTATCAGTACTTAATCTTAACACTTTCCCCTCTGGTCTTTGTAGATTTTTCTTGCCTTTTTTATCTTGAATGTTTACACTTGAAAATGAAAAAAAAATTCAAACTTGCAAGACCTATACTAAGAGTCGTTGCTGCCTTTTATTTTTATATCTTGAACTAACTTTCCGCGTAAGGGGATTTTTTTCCCTCTTGCTTGGTTTGTGTGTGTGTGTGTGTGTGTGTGTGTGTGTGTGTGTGTGTTATGAAACCACTTCTCCCCATTGTCACATCTGAAAGCCAACAGGCTAATTCCCTAAGGAAAACCCTGTCTTCTTTGTGCTATTGTAGTTGTTTCTGTTGTATTTGAGATAAGGTTGGATGTATCCCAGACTAAGTTCTAACTCCCACGAAGCTGAGACAGCCCTGAGCCTGAGATCTTCTTGCCTCCCTGTCCTGAGTGCTAGGATTCCAGGCTTGTACCATCACAGGCCCTCAATGCTTATGCCATACTGGGGATTAAGTCAATATAACAACTATGCTAGAAAACTAGAAAAATTATCTAGCAGACCATGTCTTCCCCACAAGAAGAAGTTTTCAGTCTCCTTTTCTTGATGGAAAAATGAACTCTAGAGGTACCCTTTAATGGTGCTCTCCCTGCACCCCTGCCTCTCCACAATAATGGCCTGCTGGGTAAGTACCAACATAGAAATGGTTATAAAGTCAAACCTATCAGAATGTGATTTTAAAGGTTAGAGTTCAAAGTGATTACATAGGTGACAGTCAAAGGGGTTGTGATGGTTAATTTGATTGTCCACTCAACAGACCCCCAAGGAGACAGCCCTTGGGCATCCTTCTGAGGGAGTCTCTACACTGAGGTCTTGAGGGGATGCTACCAGGGAAACTTGGAATTACCTCTTGGAGTTCTTAAGCTCATTAATAAAGCAACTTAAAATGGACTCAGTGGGAAGCAGGAAGACAGGCCTATTACAGCTTAGAGGAAAAGCAGCAGGGCAGGCAAACTGTCAATCTTGACAGCTGTCAGGAGGAGGGAGCTGTGTCTTCAGGATGTCAGACAGGGTTGGCAAGACTGAGTCATCACTGCCTCATGGAAGCACTGGCAGGCTACATGGAGGGAGAGGATTCTGGGAAGACAAATGTCTCATCAGGGGATAATTCCTCAGGTGAACTAGATTTCCTGTAGGGTTGATCTCCTGACTAAGTTTGATAACTCTCTAACAGGAAGACAAACCTTGACTGTGAGTGGCGCCATTCCACGAGTTAGGGTTTTGGACTGAATGATAAGGAGACAGGGAGCTGAGCACCAGCATCCATCTCTTTCTGCTTCCCAAGTGCTCAGATGTCTTACTCGGGCTGCCGTGACTTTTCCCACCAGGAGATAAGTCCTTCATAATGTGAGTCAAAAGAAACCTTTGCTTCCTCAAGTTGCTTCTAATCAGGTATTTTGTCCCATCGGTGAGAAAAAATAACTAATACGAGGGCTAGAGGGCAGAACAGCTCATTAAAATACTCAATTTAGAGATCAGGGCTGAAATGATGAGTTCCTTTGACCACATGTGGGCCGCTTCTTCCTCATTCATATTTGACACTGGGTTCCAGGAGCATGCTCGGGCCCCACCCCATCGATTGTACACACCCACCTTGAGAGGGAAACCAGCTTTGGAATGCTTAGTTGTGTGTTCTGCCCCAGCCCCTGTTGGCCTGAGGGTAGGAGTCTAGTTGACTCCAGCTGTGGTAGATACTCCCCTAGAAAGAACAGAGACTCAGGGCTCAGAGTCAAGACCTTGGGCCCACTATAACTGGGGACCCTAATGAAAGTTAGGTTTGCAGTCAGCTTCAGGACAAATGTTTAATGGTAGTGGCAGGAACTTCCAGGGTGTCAGGAGCCCTTCCTCAACCTGTCTGCTCCTTGGAAACTAACCAGGAGCATTTGAAACAATGCTAATAGCCATCCCAGGCAAGCTTTTGGAAAGTCACCTGGTGCTTTTAATTCTGACCTTTGACCTAGAGCTTGGATTGATCTCCCTGCTCTGATCTTTGAAACCTTCAGCTGACTGGTCCCTCCCTCCCATGATGCCTCAGCTGCTTGCTTCTGATTAGGTGGTGAGTACGGTAGACATTCTTCATCCTGACTTCAATGTGAGCCTTACTCTGTCACCCATCATTCGATTTGTCGTTCAGTTTGCACAAACCCTTCATTTAAAGGGAGGATATAGCAGTTAAGAGCAAGAGCTCTCAAGTCCCCTGCCTGTCCAACTCCAGTTCTGAGACTCACTGACTGGGCAATCTTAGGAAAACCAGTTAACCTTGTGGTGCTTATGTGACTACCAAATCAGATAATAATAGCATCAGAGGCGGGAGGGGCAAATGCAGGAAAGGGGCAAGGAAAATAGAGTACCTGGAATAATAAACGCACAATAAATGTTAACCTTTTAAAAAATTATTACTCACTTTCCTGCCGGATTGCCAGATTAGAACAGGAGCTCACATTTGATGCCAACCCTGTCTGTGTACCTAAGAACACTCTATATGAGGTCAGCGTTATGACTTCGATAGCTGAGTTCAATTTTTTCTCAGTTACGCGTGGCTCACCATTTATCTTAAACAGACCCATTTTTACAGTAGCCAATATAATTTTAATTTATCTAATTTAATTCCTAAGATGGTTTCCAAGGTAATTGGAATAGGGCAAGATATCTTAACACAAGGAAACGTCCAGGCTTAGGAGACTCGCTGTGGATCAGTGCAAGGTGTTAGACTGCCTACAGCCCAGTGGTGTAGACTCCATGGTATCCCCATGCCTCTCAGAAACGCATAGGCCTAACCTCAGAATGTGATGTTGCTTGGAAACAGGGTTTCTCCATGTAATTACTTGAGATCACACTGGAGAACTGGCATGACCGGCCCCTCACAAGAGAAGCTATGGGAAGTGGAGAGAGCAAATGCCGCGTGATAATGGAAGGGATTGTTGGATGCTACAGATACCAACCAGTGGGTACCAAAGAGCCACAGCAAACCAAAAGCTAAGAAGGAAGGAAGAATTCCTCTACAGACTTCAGGGTGCTCATGAGCCTGTAAACACCTTGCTCTAGACTCCAGAAGGGAATGGTGGCGTGTTTCTATTGTTTTACTCTATCTGCTTCACGGCGGTTTATTAGGAAAGCCCTAAGAAAACTACTAAAGGAAGCAGACGCCTGCCAGGTTTGATGTGAACTACACATGAGAAGAGGAGGATCTGGACAGCTTCTGGGCAGGACAAGGCCTGCGTTCCTGCTCTTTCAGCATTAGCTTGGGCAGGACAAGGCCTGCGTTCCTGCTCTTTCAGCATTAGCTTGGGCAGGCGACAAGGCCTGCGTTCCTGCTCTTTCAGCATTAACTAAAAGCAGCTTTGACAGGGGAGGCACTGAGTTGAGCAGGGGCATGAGTGGGATCCGAGGAACCACACTCAGGAAAGACATGACTTGTACACATTCGATTCTCCACCAGCTGAGACTAAGCTAAGAAAATAGGCTAAGTAAACGCAGTTCTCAGTGTTGACCACTGTGGGGCTTCTAACGTTTTACTCTATCAAGGAAATGAAAGATGCCAAAATCCGTTTGTTGTAGCAGACTGACCTTTGTTTCTTTATTACTGGTAATTAAGTATACACTCTGAAACTCTTAGTGTTCTCACAGTCGTCCTTGTTGGTTTTAATACTGCTGCAGGTTGGATCACACACAGAGAGCTTTCTGGTAACTTTCATTTGTGCCGTTGCCACAGAAGGGGACAGAGCAGTCATATTGGTGCGTGTGGCATGATGGTGACAGGGAACGCTCACCTTTTCTGCCTACTGTGCATCAGCCAAGTCTTGTCTTACAGGAATTGACGATAGGAGGAAGGTTGCACAGAGTAGCTTCTAACTTGGTACGTTTTAAACACTTCTCTGCTATTGCATCTTCTGGGGGCACAGCCTCTAGCTCCATCTGTTTAGGTCATAACAGGTTCTATAATGTGACCTTAAATGTCCCTCCAAGGGGCAGGGCCTGGGCCCTGCCCTGGATGAAATGACAGACTCTGGAGATCCTCTGTGGAGGGCCTCACCCTTCCTGGGGATCGGAGTAGGGGTTGGGTGGGTGGGGGCCTGGTGGGGGATGGGGGGAGGAGGGGAGGGAGAGGGGGCTGGGATTGACATGTGAAGCAAGCTTGTTTCTAATTTAAATTTTAAAAATGAGAAAAAAGTCCCTCCAAGGCCCATATGTTAAAGGCTTGGTCCCCAGTGTGTGCTACTGAGAGATGGGGATCCTATAAGTGATGGAGCCTATTGGGAAGTCTTGGGTCATTGGGAGCATGCCCGCAAAGGAATCTGTGCAGTCTCAGTTCTTCCCTGGACTGGACGCTCTAGAGTCGTGAACCTGAATGTACCTCTACTCGTCACAGGTTGATGACCTCTGGTGCTTGTCGGGGTGAAGGAAATGGGCAAGCTGAACGAGCGTCAGCACACAGGGTGCCGGGAGCATTTCTGGATTGCTGGAGTAGGTATGTAACTTAGATGGAGGATGGCCAGCAGCATCGGTACAGGCCACTCCGCCTGAACTAAGGACTTTTCCAGCTTCGTTTCCACTGGGTCTCAGCCCATTCTCGTTACCAACCTCTCCAAAGAGCACCCTTCTCTTTCCCTACTCACCCACCAGGGAGTGGTAGCAGCAGAGCCATGCTGCACATCTGTTTACCTAATGTGTACATCTGTGCTTTGTGTGTAAGAAAAGAGCTTTCTGCTATCGGGATATCACCCCCTATGAGAAAGCATGTCCTCCGAATGTTCGCATCATCCCAATGTCACTCTCTCCGTGGAAAAATGTGACAGGATGATCTGGGAAGAGAGAACAGGGTGTGGACATTAGGACAGAGCCCTCAGTACCTCAGAAGGGCTGGTGCCAACTTGACGGAAAAGGAGGAGCTCACAGGGAAGGGTCCAAACAGCTCTCTGCAACAAGCCAGGCAACTGTGATGTGATGGTATTCTCCCTCATCAGGCCCAAAGATCAGAATGGTGAAAGACCCTAGAAAAGGCTGAGACACCTCTAGACACTCATCTCTCCTGGTACATTAAGAGTGTGGGTTTCTCACACATGATAATTCATTTTAAAAATTAATTCGTGTTTTTAAAGATGAAGTTTTTTGTGAAGCGTTGATTGTATTACAATAATGTCTGAAGACATTGAAAATAACCTCAATAAGTCATCAATTCATAATTCTAAAAATTCATTTTATAAACATCTTGACAGAAAATAAGTGTGTTTAAGCTGTTTTCAGTGTGCAGAAATAGTGACCATTTGATGGTGACACTATACATAGAATTGATAGGTTTTCATTTATCTCTATACCTTTATGCTCTTTGATGATACTATAATTACAAAATGTGTTTTGAGGACCAGTAAAGTCTCATAAAACCATGTTGTTCTCCCAGCAAGGAACCCTGGCTGATATGGCTGTGTCTCGACTCATGAGTCTGGGACTGTTTCCTGAGATACAAAAGAACATTGAACATGTTTTTGCAGGCTTAAAATAGAAAGGCAGGTTTTATGTTTCCCATGTAGGAGAGAGCGGAACATTTTAAAATTGGAAACTTAAAAAGAATTCCAAGATAAAAGAAAGTGAGACCTGAAATTTCTAAGTAGCTCTCTGCCTGACTCTTACTCAGTCCTCAAGTCATTTCTCATAAGAGAGTTCTGTCTTTGGTAAGTTGTGTTCCTGTTTTCATGTAAGAATTTGTTTTTGCAGTATTTATGAACACAAGAGCTAACTTAGAAATGCCAGTGATTAGGAACTCACAGGACACAGTGAATACACTCTGCTACTAATGAGCATGGCATGTGCGTGGCCTCTGTCATTTCCATCAAGTAACACAGCTTCCCTCAGCCATGGCCCTTTCTGAAATGCTTGCAACTGTGCTGTTCAGAGATAAGATGATGCTTGTTTTAGTAGTCTTGAACTTTTCCTGTGACTCCCAAATGCAAACACCTCCCGGCATTATGACTGTTGTGGGTGAGGACATCTGGGAAAACTCTGAAGTTTGAATACATCTCTCCCAAGTACTGTGTGGTGGGCTCCTTGTATGTCTCCCCCTCCCCCTCTCAAATTCATGAATTCTCATACTATGTCTTAATATGATATAGGCACAGTATTTTATTATAGTTAACATTTATTAGCTTTTTTGCTTTGTGTTGGTTTGGTTTGGTTTAGTTTCTTGGGACAGGGTTTCTCTGTGTGGTCTTGAAGCCTGTCCTGGAAGTAGCTTTTGTAGATCAGGCTGGCCTCAAACTCACAGAGATCCGACTGTTTCTGCCTCCCGAATGCTGGGATTAAAGGTGTGCACCACCATGACCTGGCTTTATCGACTTTTTAAATCACTCTTAACCACAATTTCTGTCTGTATCACGGTAAGCTGAAAAGACAGCTGCCCATGTTACTCATCTTGTCCCAGTGTCCAGCACATGTGAGTGGGCACCCAGTAGGTGCTTCGTTATGAGTTCGGAGAGTAGCCGGACAGTGAAGTCATGATGGCTAGTCTGTGCTCAGTGTCCCTGGTAAAGTGTTTTTCCCATGTGGTTTGGAACCTGCTTCAATTGTGACCTGAGGCACCCATGACTCATTCAGCCTCCCAGCCAAAAACACCAGGAGTGTTAATTACTGTAAAAAGCAATGTTTTCAAAAGAGAAGCTACCTACAGTAACTAAACAGAAACCACCTACCATAGAATACTGTGTTGGCACATAAACTGCAAAAGAACAGGACTTTTCCATCTCCATCTAAAGATTACCACTTAGTGAGTAGTACCAATTGCCTTGGAAGACTCCCAAAGAGAACAAAGCAGGGATGAACCACAGACCCACTGAGCTCCTAAGTGTGACATGCTCTTGTGCTAGAATCCTTGTGGGTGACCAATGATTGGAATTTCCTTGCCTGGGCCCTCAAAGAACTTGCTCGTATATGAAGGGGGAAAGCCCATACCAGGAAATCGAGAATTAGCTCCAAAGTGGCCCATGGAAATTCAGGCACCCTAGTTTTTGGCTCTTGGCTTGTGACTTATGTGGCTTATCCTTAGGGGAAAATCAACTACTGGTTTTAAAAAACAACCCTTGAATTCTCGAATTTTAATAATTTAATTCTTTTTTTTTTTGGGTTTTTACAAGACAGGGTTTCTCTGTATTGTTTTGGAGGCTGTCGGTCCAGCCCAGCCTCGAACTCACAGCGATCCGTCTGTCTCTGCCTCCCGAGTGCTGGGATTAAAGGCGGGGGCCACCACCACCCAACAATAATTTAATTCTTAACTTCATTGTGTGGATTGAATACAAAAAGGTAGGGTCATTTCAAAAGAACGAGCCTAGTGAACACCTTATGCCTGACTGTGTAAGACTTTTGTTTCTGCATACACTATGCCTCTGGATCCCAGGGTTCTTCTGACATCACTGTGGGTAGCGTGTGGTGTCATTAACACACACTGCCTTGGGAATACAATGTCTCATGTATTGCAGGCTGGCCTGGGACTCACTATGTAGTTAATCTTCCTGTTTTTGGCTCCCAAGTGCTGGGATTACGGGTGTGCACTTCGACAACCAGTTTATATGGTGCTGGGATCTAACCCAAGGGTGCATCTTCCTGCTTGCTAGGCGGACTCTAGCCGACAGTGCAGGTATCTCCCTGTGAGATCAATGGGGATAGCAGAGAGCTGGAGTTCACTCTAGGATTGGCCCAGCAGAATCCTGGGGTACTTGCTGATCACTGAGAGGTACCCCTGTGAAGGAGACCAGCACGGTGCAAAAGCGATCGCAACGTGGGTTATAGAGGATGCGAGGGAGCTAAGGAGTAAACACGAGTTTCTTCTGTCACATGACTCATGGGATGGAAAGAGAAGCAGGCAGGCAGAACAGAGAGTGAAGAGTGGTCTGTGTGTCTACAAGATCTACAGATCCTGGTGGTGTATGAATGAAGAGTGGGCACGGTATGTCAAAGGAGGCCGAGTTTCCCCACTGGGACAGCAATGCAGACAGTGTGCTGTTAACCCAGATGGAAGCATGCCAGCCGAGGTGTCCAGGAGGGCAAAGCACACTGAGCTGAAGTCGCTGTAGGTTATTCAAATGGAGTCATTGTGTAGACAGCGACGTGAGTCTAGAGACAGACTGAGAAACCTAGGCTACAGAACAGGGTTTGACGTCATTAGCGCCTAAAGTCCAGGGCCAGGCTCACAGGGTCGAATTTATAGCCTTGGTGCTACCAAGAGGGCAGGAGGGGTGGAGAAGTCTGTGTCTTCAGCACAGATGATTCCACAGTTGACGACTTTGCTAGGAGAGCAGACGGTATGTGGAGATGCTACGTGACCGCTACCTCTCAGCCTTTTTGACAAGTGGAAGTATATTTCTTCTTTTTCCTTTGGTTTCTTCCTTCTCTGCCCTGAACACGCTGTGAGACCTCTCTCTCTTCTTCTTGTGTAAATCTGCTGCTCTCATCTCCACGTTTCTGTTGCCATCCAGGCTGCCCTGGCTTCTGAGCATCATGCGTGGTAAAAAAAAAACAAAAAAAAAAAACAGGTAAAAAACCCTGTTCTCACCTGAACATGTTAGCACTTCTCACGTCTATAAACACACTTTGCAAATGGATCCACCGAGACCTTGCTTCACCCACAAGGCCACGAATCATGTGACAGGTGGTCCTAGTTCTCAAAGAAATCATAGAAAAAGACAAGTTGATAAAAGCTGGGAACAGTTACAAAGCTGTACAGCTAGTTACTGGATTTTTGTTCTTTTGGACAAAGGTGTAGAAAGGTACATGGTGAACCGAATCCTACCTCTTAGGAACTGTAGAATTACAAGAAATACAGAAAAAAAATCTTTTTAGAAAAATGCTGTAAGAATCCCAGCTAAGAAGGCTGTTTAACCAGGAAGCCTGGTTCAGGCTCTGGCCTCTGGTGATCAGGCTGAGAGCAGGAAATGCTGGCATGGGTTGGGAGGCCCCAGGGAGACTGCAGGCTCAAGTCTGACTTGGGGGTTTAGTCACAGTTATGAAGTTGAGATTCTGACTGCAGTGGGAACTGTGTGTAAAATTCTTGCGGGGATGCATGATTAAGGACGCCCCCTTTCCTATTGCCACTTACTGACAGTGAATGAGGAGTCACGGCGCTGGAGACCTGAGGGCTCAGTCACAATTCTTGGTCCTGTACAATCCACAGTGCTGCACAATCCACAGTGCCACGAGGGTTTCCAGAGGCTGCTGGCTATCTACAAACACCCATACTCCCTCCTCCTCGGTAGCGGACTGTGGACTTTTTAGCCAGGCATGAGCTGAAGTGGATGTATCTCTCAGCCTGCCGTGTGGTTGTTGTCCATTGGACAAAGTCTGGCCGGTTACCCACCCCGTATGTGCTGTGCAGGACAGCTGGGGACACGGGGCCCTTCTCTGTTGCCCTGTCTCCTGCTTGTACAAGTAATAGACAGGTCAGGTTGCTGTGCTGGCGGTGAGGAAGCCACACCAGGTGAAATGAACAGAGGATATGAAGTCTGTTGACTTTGTGGAGTAGGGCGTTCAGATTTCTGTTACTAGAGAGACTAAACCCTTGTGTACATAAGGTGGTGTAGTTGGGTTTTACTTTTAGCTGAACATAATCTAAATAATACAAACTCAAGGTGGGAAAAAACAGGCATCATCAACAACAAAGGCCAAACACACGAAGAAGGCAGAACCACAGGTAAGAGGAAGGATAAGTCAGCATCGGGGAACCCACGGAGAGGGAACCAGAGAGGGGACGGCAGCATTAACCAATAAGATGATGGTTATGTTTCTGCCTTATGATCTCGCAACATGGAAGACAAACCTATTTACCAGTTCTCATGGACTTCCACACATCTACTTAATGGTTTCACCACTGTTCAGGTCTTATTTAGGCAGCTGTGCTGATGAAACTTCATGGGTCTAACTTTCCTGTTATTTCCAGGAGACACTATCTCACAGCAAACTCCTTATTCCCGTGCTCTTAAAATCTTTCTGCCCCATCTTCCACGATCATCCCTGAGGCTTAGGTGCAGGGATTGTGTCATATATAAATCAGGTGGGACTTGAAATCACAGCATCTCTTGTTTTCTGCATTTGACCAGTTAAGGTTTTCTGAAATGGTCTCCATCTGTTGTATGTGTGTTCATGTGTGTACAGTGGCACATATGTGTGCATATAGAGACCAGAAGCCCACCTTTAGTTTCATTCTTTAGGCATTGTCCACTGTTGGGAAGGGGAGAGACAGACAGAGAGAGGAGCAAGAGGAGAAGAGGGAGGGAGGGGAGTGGAGAGCAGAGAGGAGAGGGAGGGAGAGAGGGAGGGAGGAGGGAGGAGGAAGGAGGGAGGAAGGGGGTAGATAGTCAGATCCATTGGCCTGGAGTACACCAATTATACCAGACTCTCCGGCCAGTGAACCCCAGAAATCCTCTTGTCCTCACCTCCCTAATACTAGACTTACAAGCTTGTACCACCACGCCCAGCTTTGTGAGAGGGATCTACGTTGGGAACTCAGGACCCCATGATTGGAGAGCAAGAACATTCCTGAAGGAGCCATCTCCCCAGCCTCCCCTTTCTCTCTGTACTAATAAGAGTTCTATATTAAAAATTCATTCTGGAAGTATACTAAACTCTGGACTACACTTAACTGTGTCTATAAAGATCGATATTAATAATGTAGTAGGAATTATAGTGGTTTACTAAAGTGGCAGTAGTAGGTTCTCCTTCAAGATCCCAGCCCTGAGTGGTTGACTAGGTTTCCAGTTGAGCAGGCCTTAAGTCCAATTAGAGAACTATGGGTTACCATCAAGGTGTGTGTCCTTATTGCGTCTTCAGGTTTTCATGCCCTGCTGGGTGTTGTGGTTGATAGTTGGGTAGGATTGTTGATTGCTTCCCTCCCTTGGAAGCTTGCATGAAGCTTTCTGGTACCCATGAGACCTAATCCTCAGGGAGGAGGCTGTCAGGTCAGATCCCGCTCAGGTGCTCAGGGTCCTGTGTCTGAAGTGCATGGTGTCTTCAGCAGTAGAAACTTCTCTTCAACCTCTAGGAAGGCAACCAAGGGCAAAATCAATAGCCCGGGAATCTCTTGGACAGTCCTGACCAACAACAACAAAGGTGGTTTCTCATGCCTGGTGTTGGGGTTGTTTGATTCCTTATGATTTTGCTAGGCATCCTTACTGTGCCTTCACCCTTTAACTTCTGTATTTATCTGCTTCCCTCCTAATTAAAGGCCCCACCCATTCTCCATTTCCCCCTGCAAATCACTTAAACCCTGCTATTTCACCCCCTAGTACTAATTAGCTCATCCATAGCTCCCCCTTTATTCTCCTGGGTTTTGCAGTTAAGCCAAACTAAACACTCACATCATTTAACTATTTTTAATCATAGTTAGAGATTAAAAAATTAATTGGAAATATGGATGCCTCAAAGGTGTGTGCACCCTGCTTCACATTCCTAGATGGATCTGTTGAGCAGACATTTTGGTGCTGCTCTATTTTACTAATATATGAATTAGTAGAATATTAGACCTGCAGCTTGAATTTGTTGATCTGGTTTTATTTCTGTCCCCAAATATACCATGTTGTTGTGTGTCCTCTTATATTGATGATATTATAGTCACTGATTTACTTACCAAACTAAGCAGATTCTCATTCACAGTACTGCCCCTGAATAATGTGTGGTCTATCTGAAGTAGACTCCAAATTGTTTTCCATCTTGTGGGACATCATAATGACCTAGTTTACATTGTTAATAAGGCCAATTTAATCCAAAACCAAAATTTAAATCTTTTATTCAATTAGAGTTTCTCCCTTCTCATCATGGTCAGCTTGGAACTGAGGCAGAGCTCTCAGCCTGTGAAAACTGAAGGCTTAGGCACAGACATAATAAACTGAAGACATGACTGCTCCAAGGTGCGGTTGAGGAGAAGATGTTATTGTAGATATGAGGGAGAGAGCAGCCAGAGACATCTGGAAGAGTCCAGAGCAGGGATAGAAAACAGAAAACTGAACATGGCTGGCAGACTGGACCAGACCATGAAATGGGGGGGGGGAGAACAACACAGACACAACACTTGGATAGACAGATGGACAAAAGGGGTGCGTGCGAGCAAATGAGACCAAGAGAGAGAGAGCCAAGGGGGCAGGCAAGAGGGGAAGACAAAGAGAGGCATGTCTGAAATGTCAGGATCATATGGAAAGGAGAAGCCTCTGAGGAGGGAAGCCCAGTGGCTGGAGATGATAGTAGGGGTGGGGTGAGAAGAGCTGAGAAGAAGAGCTGGAGGCCAGTGTGGTGGCAGGGACGGGAAAGCATTGTGCTACACACCTATTTTAAATTCCTAAAAGATAAGGTCCCCGGCAACTCTGACTCCTTCCCCCTTTGCTGTGATTAAAACACTCTGACCAAAGGCAACTCAGAAGAGGAGAGGATTTATACACCTTACACTGCTGGGTCGCGACCCATCACTGAGGGAAGTCTGGGAGGAAGCCAGGGAGGAACCTGCCATATACAGCCCAGGGCCACCTGCCAGGGATGGAACTGCTCACGGTAGACTGGGTCCTCACACATGAATTAATAACCAAGGCAATGTCCCCATAGACATCCCACAGGCCGCTCTGATCTAGACCACTCCCCATCATAACTTTCCACTCAGATGACCCTAGGCTGTGTCAAGTTGACAATTAGCAATAACTAGGACACAGCCCTTTACCAATGACTTTCTGTGGCTTCTCTACCACTTTCAACCCAGAAGTAGCCTAACAAGGGTCATCTTCCTGGCACCATTCTGACCCCTCTCCTGGCCCTGATGTCCTCAAATATTCTGGTTTCTTCTTCACTTGGGTGCCAAAGCCCCCGGGCATGATGGCCTCTAGGTGCTTAGTAAACATGTTGCTTCTTCATTTGGAGGGCAGAAGAAATGCCTTCCCTCTTATGAACTTGAGGATAAACTCTTAGTGGAGAAAGTCACTGCATTAGGTTGATGTCTGACTCTTCACATCCTGCAGGGTTGCAATGGTGACTGTGGGACGTAATGGTATTACCTATCATCCTTAGCTTGGTGTGAAATCTAAGAAGTTACCTGAGGATGTGTAATATGGAAATGGTTATAAGTATAAAAGTATATAATTATATATTATTAATTACAATATGAAACTATTATAGTTTCCACAGGTTATTATAAAGTAGATTTTCAGTCATTCCCTGGATTGCTGAAAGCCTCTTCTGTAATATGGTGTGTTGCTTGTACAGAGCCTGTCTACACTCTCCCACACACCTGAAATACTTTCTAGGTTATTTATAGCACTCGATACTACACAGATTCTTCTAAGTAGTTGCTATGATCTATTGTGTAAGAAACAGTAACAAGGGAAAGTTCTGTACCTGCTCAACATTGCATTTTTAGTATTTGGTTAGGTTTTTTAAACCTGAATTTGGTTGGACTGTAGATATGGAACCCAAGGAGCCTACTGTATCTGGCATATTTGCTCTTTTTCCTAAGGTCTACTCTTGTTACTACAATATTGTGAGAATTACCCAAATTATCCTTTGCAATTAGAGAAAACCAAGTCCTCAGCAACTCAGCAGGAGTCCTCACACACAGGTACACATGCTGGCACACAGCCCAGACCCTTGAGCACATCCCTCATCAGCCCCTGACTTTCTGCTGGAGTCTAACTGCTCTGAATTCTCCACACACTGCTCACAGAGCCAAGTCAATGACTACCCAAACAGGCCATGTTCTTTCTTGAAAAACGACAGAAATCACTTAA
Source organism: Mesocricetus auratus (assembly GCF_017639785.1). NCBI lineage: Eukaryota > Metazoa > Chordata > Mammalia > Rodentia > Cricetidae > Mesocricetus > Mesocricetus auratus. The sequence continues at coordinate 26,434,537 of NW_024429195.1, read as the reverse complement.
AATGGCTTGTAAATTCAAACACTTTTTTGTTTTGTTTTGTTTTGTTTTGTCTCATGAGACAGAGATAATAGCTTTGGTTGTCCTGGAACTCACTCTGTAGACCAGACTGGCTGGCCTCAAACTCATAGAGATTCCACTTCCTGCCTCCACCTCCCAGTGCTGGGATTAAAGATGGCTACCGCCACCTGGCTAAATTCAGACTCTTCCAATTGTAAGTAAACTAGAAGCCAAACTCAAATTAATTTCTAAAATGTAAGAAATGTCCATTGTGCGGCTTCAGGAAAAGCTTAATCCAGGTTTGCACCAAAAATTCAATTTCTGTCTTTTATTTTGTGTCACTTAAGAATAAAAATGGAAACATTTTCTCAAAAGCGCCTAGGAATTTTTCTAAACAGTTAGGACCGCTGACAACAGGCTGTATGCCTAATTCTGCACACAGCTATCTGGGAGAGCAGGCTATACCAACTAGCCTCAGTCAGGCCCTCTTCAGAACCTAGGCTTGAGGTCAGTTCTACCCAAAACATATGGCTGAAAGGTGGTGTTAGGAAAAAGGGTGTAAAAATCAAAAGTAAACATGCAAATGTATAATCAGGAGAGGGTGATGAGTTGGGGCTGTTCTGACTTGGGAGGGAACAGAACTAGCATGGAGCGCTCCACGGGTGGTCTTGGCATACTGACTCCTGCTTAGTTCTTCTTTTTAGGCCTCTGCTTATCTTCCTAAAGAAAAATGCCAAGGCCATGTGATGGAAAGAAAGTTTCCTGTTCACAAGCCCCAGCTACACACACAGAGAACTTCAACTCTCACTGGGTCCAGACCCCACATGACCGGAACAACTCCCGAGTCACAATGCTTCATGCGACCAGCGGTTCCAGGGACTTGGTGTCAGGGATTCACAGGGAGATACACAGCCGTCACACTGCACGTGTGCACAAGCAGGGAGAGCACAGTGCTGAGACCTGGTGACACGGTGGGAAGAAAGAATTGGAAAACACACGGGAACATGCTGTGACGGGCTGGGGCAGGACTCATGCACCTCAGCTGTCCCCATGTGTGACCCACGCTCCTGATGACTAGACGGTGTGCTAGTGGATGTCCCTCTACTTACACTGAAATTTTACTCTTGTAAACTACGTGTGGCTGCTTCTGCAATGACTTACGTTGCCTAAAGCCGCTCAGCTTCCTCCCTCCCTCCCTTCCTCCCTTCCTCCCTTGATGTCTGTGAATGGCATTCGTATTAGCCTTTCTTTCTCCCCTGTGTGTATCTTGCTTATTTCTAATACCTGTTCTGAATCACTACAATTGTTCTTAACCACAAATTCCGACCATTTTGGTCTCATCAAACAGTCATCTTCTTCTTTTATTGTGTGTGGTCTTATTTGCATAATTTTGACGGAGTTCCTGAAAGCAGCTGTTACTTATCTCAGCTCCCAGAGATGAGCTCGCTATTACAGTGAATGTGGATTTCCTTATTCCCAAGTTTTAGACTGCAAAGCTCAACATACCTGCTAATGGCTTTGCGCCACTGTGGTCAGGCTCCCTTGAGAACTGATGGCACAGCTGGGCAGGAAGGACCCAAGACAAAGCCCTAGAGCAAGGGAGGAGAAATAGGAATTACACTCACCGTTCAGTGGCAGGGCCCAACGGCCCTGGTGGAACCCTGTCATGCTTTCTGTCTTTGTTCTAGAAGCACACCGTGCCCTCAGAGGCCAGCAACATAGTAAAGAATGAAGGCTCACTCAGTCTTCCCGGTGGCCATCAGTCAAACCAGCCACAAACAAAATCCACCTGTTCCCCCAGGACCTCAGTACTGGGTATTTTTCTTTTCTCAGCTGAAGATGCATTTCCCATAGGTGTTTCTGTGCACAAGCTTAGGACCAGCCACAGTGCACACACACACACACACACACACACACACACACACACACACACTATACACTATATACAGTGCCCTTCTTGGCCTCCCCTCGCATCTAACGCTTCCTTTACTTCTCGTTTTCGTGTATCTTTGATGCTGGAGTAGACACTAGGGAGATTCTGCTCTGTTAGGACATCCAAACCTCCTTTCTGTCTCTGTTTTTCTGGACATCCTTCCCTTGGTCACTGCAGGGTCTTTTCTAAAGAACAAAAGCCAAGTCTTTAGCGGCTACTTTAGTTCTTTAGTTGCTACTGGCGCTTTGTTCTTATCTAAAATGAGCTTGCAAACCTGTTTTGTGGTTTTTTTTTAAAAATCTGTTTTCTGTAAAATGCTAGGTAACCTTGTATGCTCCTTAAGGTCTATAGAATAGCTACAATTTGCTTTCATGACTGAGCAGATGGGCAGAGGAGGGAGGGAGGGAGGGAGGGAGGGAGGGAGGGAGGGAGGGAGGGAGGGAGGGAGGGAGGGAGGGAGGGAGGGAGGGCCAAAAGAACGTCAGGCTTCTGAGGTACAGAATTATTTTCCTAACAGAAGCATCAAGCCTATTGACTGGTTTCTTCCCCTGCACTGCCCCCTTGTGGTAGAAAGCCATTGGTGCTTTGGTGGAAAGAGTAAAGAAGACAGGTGAGAACCAGAAATAAGAGGCAACAAGGCTGCAAAGAAGAGAGGTTAACGCCCCCAAGAGGAGCTGCCAGCCTCCTTGGAGCTTGTGGGGAGCCCTGCCATGCAAGGACTTCCCGTTCCTTGCTTTGTGGCCCTGTGAGAGGTGGCTGCTGCTGTCCCACACTGACCCTTACACCCCAGGTCAGTTCTGAGCAACGTAACCTAGGACGGATGGCACCGTCCACTGCAGGCAACAATGTTAGCAGTAGAGCCCAGGCGCTGGCAGGAAGCTCCTTGGCCAGCTGCCGGGGACACTCCCAAGGAAGGCCCTGTCACTGTTTGTGATGCCCCTCAGTCTCCAATGAGACACAGAAGGCTTCAGTGAGCATCCCATGAACAAAGAGAGGAGGACCAGAAATGGCTGTGAAGAAGAGTGGAAGCCAGGAGGGGACTGTATGCGGCCCGCCCCTAGTTCCCTCCTCCACTAAGGAAAACCCATTGAGCACAGGGGGGAAAAAGGAAAGTCCCGTTTGGACACTGTAGTCCAAGATCAGTTTAGCGTGGTAACTCTGAACTCACAAATGCAAGGTTGTGAAGCATCTGATGTGTGGGAAGTTCTACCTACTGGCAAGTTCCCACCATCAGGGAGACCTCTTGGAGGGCCAGTGATCTTGTCTCAAGAGTGAAAAATAATCATGTTTTGTGCAAAGGTACTGATATTCTTCAAAAATAGGAAGGTGTCAGAACTAGAAAGATAACTACTGAACTCAAAGTGGCTTTGGGGTATTGTATTATTACTTTTAAAATTTTCACTAAAACTGCAATCCTTAACACATCAGATACTACAAATATTTCCTTGTTGAAGATTGTGAAAGATAAGTGATGTGGACCAGAATGTTGTCACCAAGCCGAGACAGCATGTCCTACTTGTCCCCTGACACATTCTTGGTAAACATTCTCCTGTTCTGAGAGGAAGTCCGGGAGGAGCCGGGTGCTCTGCTACCCCTGGTCTTTGTTCTGTAGCCAGCTCATGGTTTCTGGAGGCCCAGAAGAACCTCCGGCGTCTCTTCCCCACACGCTTTGCTCAGGAAACCTAAGGGTCCTGTTGTGACTTAAGAAGTGACAGCTTGGGGCTCTGGATGACACAGAGCACTAGTCACAGAGGCAAGCAGAAAGGCAGCTCTGGAAAGAGTGGCCCAAACACACAGGCTGTGGCTGTCTCCACAGACAATAGCTCTTCTGCAAGTTGGAGGTTGCTCCAGAGAGACAAACACAGTGCTTTTATGTGGGCAAAGGAAGACTTTATCTGACGAAGCCTCTATGCTTTTGAAATGCTGGGTGAGAAGGAGGAAGTCAGGCTACCATCGGGGCAGAATTTACAACAGCAAAATCACATTTGGCTAGTTCTCTCTTATGGCGAGGGGCTGCTGAGATGCCTCATGGATAACCACTGTCACCTGCCAGCTGGCCTCCAACTGCCATGAGGTCCAGGGCAGGGAAGTCAGCCAAGGCTCCTGAATCAAGGCTTGGGTGAAAGCCATCATGTTCTCAATCACATGACCAACTTGGTTCTTAGAGGACAACGTTTGGAAACTTTGATGTGTCTGTCGGAAACCTCGTAGGCAGGAAGTGGGATGGTATCTCTGTGTCACCTGGTGCAGTGGGGTTGCAACACAACTGCCCAGTGACCACCCTGAAGACACTTCCGTATTGAAGTGCTAAGGTCATCCATAATGTATGTGTGCCTCCGGTAGCTCACGTGGATGAATAGAAATCTGATTGACAGACCCAACCATCACTCCCGCTATCGTGGTTCCTGAGGTATTTGACTGGAAGTTCATCTGTGTTTCAGTCTTTCTCAGGATACATGGGTGGGTCTGTTTGCAGAGAGATGGGGAGATGCCCGGGATCTGAGGATGTGGCAGAAGAAGGACAGAAAGAAGGTAGAGAATGAAGGGCCAAGATGTATTTCATACGCAAAGGCAAAATGCCACGTATGCAGGATCTGTGGATGTGGCCCGACCTCAGTTTCCCCTCTGTCAGCCCCTCCTCCCTCTTGACTTAACCTCAAACTCTAAGTTCCTTTTTAGCCTCTTTCTCAAACATGCTTGTCATATGACCACTGGACCAAAAAAATGGTGTCTACAAATTGACTCTTGGGGTTAGGCAGTCCATCTCTCTCTGCTCCTTGTGTGAAACGGAGCCAATGCCACATCTTACTCGATTCTTTGTTTTTGTTTTTCAAGACAGGGTTTCTCTGTGTAGCTTTGCAGCTTGTCTGGAACTCACTCTGTAGAGCAGGCTGGTCTTGAGTTCCTCCTGCTTCTGCCTCCCGAGTGCTGGGATTAAAGGCATATGCCACCATCACTCCCCAGTTGCTCCATTCTTTAAAAAAAGTCTAGCATTTTAACTGTCCTGAAAGCCTGAATCATTTTAAATCTGTGCATTTAACATAGCAATGTCTCTTTGTTATCTCCAGAAGGAGTTCTACATACCTATCTTGCAGTGAATGGACTCACAGAAATAAGAAAAATAAGTATTTTTTCATTATTCCTCAAGGGTTCATGTGAGCCACTGTGATAGAACCAAGACTTCATGTGGACGTCTGGAGTCTCCTGCACAGATGCTCACATGATCGACGACTCTGTCAGGTTCCCTCACTGTGGCGTGTAGCACAGAGTTCCACAATTGGAAACCTTGGCACCAGAAGCTACTTGACATAGAGTGTAGTACAGAACACATGACATAGAGTGTAGTACAGAACACATGACATAGAGTGTAGTACAGAACACATGACATAGAGTGTAGTACAGAACACATGACACAGAGTGAGGTACAGAACACATGACACAGAGTGTATTACAGAGCACATGACACAGAGTGCAGTAAAGAACACATGACACAGAGTGCAGAAAAGAACACATGACACAGAGTGTAGTACAGAGCACATGACACAGAGTGTAGTACAGAACATATGACACAGAGTGTGGTACAGAACACATGACACAGAGTGTAGTACAGAACACATGACACAGAGTGTAGTACAGAACACATGACACAGAGTGTGGTACAGAACACATGACACAGAGTGTAGTACAGAACACATGACACAGAGTGTAGTACAGAACACATGACACAGAGTGTGGTACAGAACACATGACACAGAGTGCAGTAAAGAACACATGACACAGGGTGTAGTACAGAACACATGACACAGAGTGCAGTAAAGAACACATGACACAGAGTGTATTACAGAGCACATGACACAGATTGTAGTAAAGAACACATGACACAGAGTGTATTACAGAGCACATGACACAGAGTGCAGAAAAGAACACATGACACAGGGTGGAGTACAGAACACATGACACAGAGTGTAGTACAGAACACATGACACAGAGTGTAGTACAGAACACATGACATAGAGTGTAGTACAGAACACATGACACAGCGTGCATTACAGAGCACATGTCACAGTGTGCATTACAGAGCACATGACAAGGAATTTGTTACAAATGGACATGGGACAAGAGTGGCCAGTCACCAGAGAGGCCACCATGGAAGAAAGTGCTCATAGGGAAGTGGGCTGCGGACAGGCATGTGTATGAAGGCTTTACACTATTTTCAAATGTTCCTGAAACATTTCCTGAGGGACGTTTTACTGCTCAGGTGATTGACAGGCCCAATTGGATTAACTCTTTAAGGGGAAAGACAATGGCATGTCTTTGCTCTTTACCAGAAAGCCCCAAATTCCTGCTAGGACCAGAGACAAAAATGAGATCTCATTCTGTTGACCAAAAATCATGTAATACAGTAGATTCATGAGAATTAAAGAAGGAAAAAGTCTATCAGAATAGCCACATTTTACCCAGAGGAAGTAAACCTTCCATTGATGAGCTTCAATGAAGCTCTGTCTCCCGATCCTTCCTCCCTTCCACAAAGTTTTAAATCTTGAGAGTCAACTGTGAAACTTTCTTCCTCTTCTAAATTAGTGTGTTACCAGGGACACTGAAAGGTGGGGCCCAAAGATGATTGACAGAGGGGGCTCATACTCAATGACCTCTAGCCTGAGAGTTTCTAACTAGCCTGCCTCAACATCTGCTGGACATATTTAAGGAGATATTTTACAAATGTTTCCTTTGAGAATTTTCTGAATGGTATGGATTGGCTAAGCCTTCTTAAAATATGAATCTAGTGAGATTTTGCTAGAAAACAACTGTTAGTTTTCCTATCTATTGCTAAAGAATAAAGGAGTTCTTAGTGTTCCAGGGTCTGCTAACAAGCATGTCAGTCTTTGACATTGCAATAGAACATTGTCATTTGTGCAGCTCATGCTTGAGAACCACACAATTTAATTATGAAAAAAATGTGAACATGTCTTATGATCTTTTACCTAGGTTTACAATTTTGTGTCGAGCCACATGTTTTTTTTTTTTTTTTTGGTTTTTTTTTTTTTTTTTTTTTTTGGTTTTACGAGACAGGGTTTCTCTGTATTGTTTTGGAGGCCGTCGGTCCAGCCTGGCCTGGAACTCACAGAGATCCGCCTGCCTCTGCCTCCCGAGTGCTGGGATTGAAGGTGTGTGCCACCACCGCCCAGCTCGAGCCACATTTATAGCTCTCCTTAACCTGTGGTCTACAGGTTGGGCATGCTTTGTATATCATGAGTGGTGAGTTTCTGAAAGATATAGAAAAAGGAATTTTCAAGGACTGGTCAACTTGTTGATGTTGGTGGATATTGGGGTCAATGGGAAGTTTTAGAGGGATTCTGTGTCTTTGTGTTCCAGAACAAAGAGCTGGGCAGACACATGTGGATGGCAGCAAGCAAAACAAGGGAATTTATTAAGAAAAGGAGTTCTACAGGAGGAGGCAGTTTGGAGCAGAGCAAAGTCTGGCAGCTCACCAGCCTGCTATACAAAGGACGGGCTGTTGGGTCAATTCTTAAGCTTTGAGCTCATTCACATAGCCAAGGTTTTCTCACACAGCCTGTTATGTGATATTCTACACACAACTCCAAGCATCCCATGTTTTGTGGCTTCTAAGCCCACTTGGATGTGTTTTATTACTGTCAGGAGCTACAGGTCACCCCCAGACACCTCAGAGTGCCTCTGCTCCTATGTCAATGGTTAGCCCTAGTTAGAATTACTTTCCAGCCTTCCCCTTTGTCAATGGGGGAAAGCTGGAAAGTAATGCCAACTTAACAGCTTCTAAGTAAGGCCTTCTGAACCTCACTCTCTATCCTGTTTTCCCACCTCAGTTGAGTTCCCTCCAGGCATAGTAGGGAGAGGGCACCTTTGCCTCATAGAGGTGTGTTCTTCAGCAAAGTGTTTCAGAGCAGCTCTGCCCCCTCACATAATGAGCAAAGGGATAGACATATATGTGAGGTTGACTGAGACATCAACAAATTCATTTCAAGTTCTTGTTAGAGTTGGCATTCAAACGCATGACCTTGGCTTCACATCCTGTAGAAAGTGATCCCTATGCAGCCCTGAGGGAGGTTCAAAAACACTGGGTGACCTCTACGTGCTAGGTGATGTACCGGACATCAGTTAGGCAAAGATGGATACACGCTTTCCACACAGATGGGAAAATATACTGAGATATGAGCTAGAACTTCGAAAATGAAGACATCAGCTAGTCAATAAACAAGTTGCTAGCAATTAATGCTAAAATGAATTTTTTTCCTTAGAGGTTCAAAACAGCGTCTATATTCAGTGTGGGAGACATTGTCATTTCCCAAACCATTGACGAAATAACACATCGACAGAAGAGTTTGGAAGAATGTATCAGAATAAGAATGCATAAATTTGGGCACAGTAGCATACACCTGTAACCCCAGCACTGGGGCGGGGGTGGAAGCAGGAGAATCAGGAATTAAAGTCCAGCTTCAGCTACACGCAAGCGCAAGGCAAGCCTGGGCTACACGGGATGTCATCGGGTAAAGGTACTTTCTAATAAGCTTAGAGACCAGAGTTCCAGCCCCAGAACCCACACAAAGTTATCTTCCGCTTTCCATGTGGGTGCCATGGCACAAGCCCCCCCCAACCAAAATAAATAAATAAATGCTTTCTGAAAGATGTCCAAAAATAGCAGTACAACATTATTGGTAGAAAACTGATTTGGCCAAGATTATGGCTTTACTGGCTATTACTTATGAGGTGTCAGCTAAGTTACCTAAACATGTGTGTCTCCCTCATGCCCTCCCACCAGCTCTGAGTTTTATAACTCTCTGCCTGTCTCTTTGTCTCTCTGTCTCTCTCTGTGTCTCTGTGTGTGTGTCTATTTCTCTGTCTCTGCCTAAGTGTGTCTCTATCTCTGTCTTTCTCTGTCTCTCTGTCTCTCTCTCTGCTCTCTGCGTGTGTATCTCTATTTCTCTGTCTCTCCCTATGTGTGTGCCTCTCTCTGTCTGTGTCTGTGTGTGTGTGTCTATTTCTCTGTCTCTCCCTAAGTGTGTCTCTATCTCTGTCTTTCTCTGTCTCTCCGTCTCTAACTCTCTGTCTCTATATCTGTCTCTCTCAGTTTCTCTTTAGCATGTCAAGCAGTATGATGTTTTCTGGTTGTTCTATTTTAGTGCCTCATTCATCACAATAATCGTATTAATTTTAATCTTCAACCAGCATTTTCCACGTACCCTCTGTGAAATACATGTCTTTAGACATAAGTAGTCTCACTCTACTGTATGAATGCCTTTGGAAGTGAGTTAGTGCTTTTTACTGAACTGTTGACATTTTCCAGAAGTGATTAAAGTGCTGTTACCATATTTATCTTCAAAACAACGTCTGTAGATTTCTCATAACACCCTAGTACTTCTCTGTAGGCTTTGCTTTCTGTTTTTGGTTGTAACGTCCTCTGTGAGGTATTTTTGACAACAAAGTTAGTTTGCTTCAGTCTTCTTTTCACTTCTAAGATAAACCAGTGACTCACCTTTAGTAAGATGCCACTTTCACAAACAAAGCTGTGACCCTTTATGTCACTGGGGTCTGGTTAGAGATGAGAGACTTGTCTGAGGGACATCAGTGCCCTCCCATTGTTTCTGTCTTCCAGGCGAAGCCCCTGGCTTGTCATTGACATCATTGCTGCTTGGGTCAGGTGCTCTGAGGAAGTCAGGCATTGGCCACTTAAGGTCCTGTGCCTTCTAATATTTCATACTGAGAAGGGCAGAGTGTCACCCATGTTGTGTTCCTTCCTGAAACATTTCATCTGCACCTAACTAGTCAGGTCATTCAAATGAGAGGTAGCAAATGGCTCTTTCAAAAATGTCAGAGTGGCTGGGCATGGTGGCATAGGACTTTAGTTCCAGCACTTGAGAGGCAGAGAGCTTGAGGCCAGCCTGTTCTCAGAGTAAGTTCCAGGACAGTCAAGGATACACAGAGAAACCCTGTCTCAAAATAAATAAATAAAAATGTGTCAGAGTAATAGGAACCATTGGCAAATTGTTGTGGGTCAGTTTTCAAAATGCAGGAAGACAGACGGAAGGAGATCGTTGTGCCAAAGTGACTTATTTTAGAGTGGCACACTCTGCTCACTTCAGCACAAGCAGACACAGTGTCTGCCTGCCTGACAAGTATTCCTGGTCTGCATGAACAGTACACCAGTGCGGAGTGCGTAAACAGCAGTTTCTGGGAGGATCTGGCTTGCAACTCAGCAGAGGAGTGTGCTGCCGTAGCCAGCACTTACAACTTGAACCTGGGAAGTCTTGTGCAGTGTTTCACGCTGTAAGAGCCAAGAGGAGCAGCTCTGCACTGATGCCATTAATATCTCTAAGTGTTCTGTCCATCAAAATTGCCTATTTGTAGCATCAGGTCTGTTTGACCCTGACCATCTGTGTCCAGTGAGTGGCTTTTGCTAGGAGTGGGAAACGGAGTCGTCTCTCATCCCTGGTTGGATAAGGAGTCCTGGTATGCATAAGATGCCTGTCTTCAAGCCGCATCAGTCAGGACACCGGTGATCCATGCAGGTGACTTGGGACATCTCTGCTCTCACATGGGCCTGTGCTCCCCTACACACATCGTCATGGGGTTATGGGATCCTTAGTAGGCTCCAAGGCATAATTTATAGCAGGTTCTGTGAAAACGTCCCTGGGGACCACAGTCCACACAATTGTAGATTTAGTCCAGCCCTAAGATAAGTTGCTAGTCCCAGCACTGGAAATAAACCCACAGGTTCAAGTGCCTGGCCAGGAAAGATTCGGTAGTTTTCTTTGCTTTCACACATAAACATAACAAGATGCTTCAGGCCCTTGTCCAGTCTTCACAGCCACCATTGTGTTTGCTTTTGGGACCCTGGTCCTCTCACAAGTCATAATGTCTGCTTCTTTGTGGCCAGAGAGGCCCGTGGGCTTCTGAAGGGCTATACTGTCTGTGGCCTGATTCTGCTTCTAACTAGAAGATCTTCCCCCCACCAGATCAGGTAAGGAATGACTGTGTCTCAGAGGATATGGGGACACATCTAGAGACATTTGATTGTCAAAGATAAGAGCAAAATGGTGCAGGTGGCATCCAAGAACCAGAAGACAGGGACACTGCTGTTCATGTGGTCTAAAATGTCAATGGCATCAAAATGAGATCCCTATCTAGTGATACTTAGCAGTCTATTCTCCTGAAATTTAAATTTAAACACCTCCTTCCCAGGACCGCCTCTAAGTATGACATGTTCTTAGCAGAGTGTCCAGCATACAGTAATTATTCAATGCATCTAGGTGTTTGGGCTATTTATGCTTTTTTTCGTAGTAAATTGGACTTCCTATGTCAAAATTAAGTTTCTTTTTCTTTCTCATAGTGAAAACTTTGCAAGACAAAATATGTTTTGCTTTTTAAGTCTTTCCTTTTGATCGACATTATAAAGAACCCAAGGGAACTGATTGTATTCAGTTTTCACTCACAACCCCCTACCTTGATGTCCTGTGAACTGCCTGGTCTCAAAACAGAATGACAGGCTAATGGGAAATGAGAGGTCCTTTGCCTCTACAGGTCTCAGCTAACGGCTAACACCCACTCCTACACTGAGCTTGCAGGGCTCTCTCTCTCTCTCTCTCTCTCTCTCTCTCTCTCTCTCTCTCTCTCTGTGTGTGTGTGTGTGTCTGTCTCTCTGTCTCTCTGTGTGTCTCTCTGTCTCTGTCTCTGTCTCTGGTTCTTTCCCCACAAACTCTTTCTCCCTTGGCTGACACCCTTATCAGTTGTCAATGCCACTGGAGAAGCTGGCTTCCCTGACCTGACAGTGTCCCTTTCCGCCCTCTCCACTCTGAACTCACTGACTGTGTTCACAGTAAATGCCTCAGTAGCCTCTCCAACCTCCAAGATGAACTTCAAACCTTTCACCCATGGGTCCTTCTCCAATTTCGCCCCCTAGTTCCTGCCCCAGCTTTCTCTCTCTTGAGCTCCTTCCTGGGAGAGTCACTGTGAGGTTCTACAGTCAGATCCTTGCTTTCCATCCTATACCTCGCCAGCTTTTCTTCAAACACCCACCTCTGCCAGGAAGCTCTCTTTACTCTCCAGCCTCCAACAGTAGCTTTCATATATTCCCAGCATTGAAGAAAATCTGCATTTAGGGAAGTACACCAATCTTGGGTTTCTAATCCAAATAATTTTGATAAGTTTATATATGCCCATGTAACCACTGCACTAATCAAAATAAAGGAAACTCCCCCGTGTCTGCTCTAAGTCCGTCCTACCTCTACCCATCACAAGTATACACTTTCCTATTTTCTATGCCCTCATATTGGTTTAGTTTTGCTATGGTTTTTAGTCAAGATCTTATTGTGTAGCCCAGACTGATCTCCAACATATGGAAATCCTCCTGCCTCTGCTTCCTGAGTGCTAGAGTTACAGGCATGAGTTATGTATCACACCACGCTTTGGAATGGTTTTTGCCTGTTCTTAAACTTCATTTGAATGTTATCATAAGGAATACACTGCTATGTGTCTGCTCAGTTTAACAAGGCAGTATGGTAATTCATCTGTAGAGACTCCAGAGTTGACAGTACAAAGCCTGCAGCATGGTATATGGAACTGACTAACAGTCCCAGAACATGTTTATATGACCCTGCCCATCCTCTCTCCTGTCTCCATCCTCACTCCTGTCTCCATCCTCACTGCTGTCTCCATCCTCACTGCTGTCTCCATCCTCGCTCCTGTCTCCTCATCCTCACTCCTGTCTCCTCATCCTCTCTCCTGTCTCCTCATCCTCTCTCCTGTCTCCATCCTCTCTCCTGTCTCCTCATCCTCACTCCTGTCTCCTCATCCTCTCTCCTGTCTCCTCATCCTCACTCCTGTCTCCATCCTCTCTCCTGTCTCCTCATCCTCACTCCTGTCTCCTCATCCTCTCTCCTGTCTCCTCATCCTCACTCCTCTCTCTCCTCATCCTCACTCCTGTCTCCTCATCCTCACTCCTGTCTCTCCATCCTCTTTAACCCTTTTTCTCTCCTGAAGCACTGGGTGAATCTTTCTCTATTAAAGATGTTCCCTCCACACCAAGAAAGCATTTGGTATGCACTCTCACTACCAAGAGGGACTAACCATTGGGAGGAACTGACACAGAATGCAGCTGGATCCTGGAGACTGTCCCATGTCAGTGTCTGCTATGGGGACACATTCATTCTCCTAAGCATCACGTACTACCCCTCTAAATTCACCAACAGGCCCCTTCCCCTACCTCATGAAGAGGTTATATAAGTCTCGGCCTTCTGGCCACCCTTAATTTTCAGTTTTTATGTGCTATGTGTCTGCTCAGTTTAACAAGGCAGTATTGTAATTCATCTGTAGAGACTCCAGAGTTGACAGTACAAGAGCTAGTGCCCTGTGGTCTAGACTGTGCAGCTTCACACTAAGTACTGAATTCAGCTTACACAAGACCTTCAGTTTTGTTCTTCTAAAGTGTTTCGGCTATCACTGCTATTTTGTATTGCTATTTAAATATTGCATCCACTTGATGTCTCTACCTAAAAGTGCCTGGGGAAAGGTAGGGCTTAGTGGGTAAAAGTACTTGCTCCCAAACCGGACAGCCTTCATTAGCCTCTGGTGGAACCGTTCACACTACCCATCTGCAACTTCAAATTCATTGACTTTTTATCCTGCTATTTTCAACCTGCTAAGTGCATTCATGAGATTTTTCCCTTTGATGTTATAACTCTGGGTGGGCACAGTCCACAGCTCCCTATGATCTCTCCTGAGGCTGTTAGATCATTATGACCATTCATTCCCCCTGCATCCCTGTGACCCTGCATCCATTGTGACTCTGCATTCTTGTGACCCTGCATCCTTGTGACTCTGCATCCTTGTGACCCTGCATCCTTGTGACCCTGCATCCTTGTGACCCTGCATCCCTGTGACCCTGCATCCTTGTGACCCTGCATCCTTGTGACCCTGCATCCTGTGACCCTGCATCCCTGTGACCCTGCATCCCTGTGACCCTGCATCCTTGTGACCCTGCATCCTTGTGACCATTCCCCTGCATCCCTGTGACCCTGCATCCTTGTGATTCTGCATCCTTGTGACCCTGCATCCTTGTGACCCTGCATCCCTGTGACCCTGCATCCTTGTGACCATTCCCCTGCATCCCTGTGACCCTGCATCCTTGTGACTCTGCATCCTTGTGACCCTGCATCCTTGTGACCATTCCCCTGCATCCCTGTGACCCTGCATCCTTGTGACTCTGCATCCTTGTGACCATTCCCCTGCATCCCTGAAGCATTCCTATTAGCTGCTGCCAGAACTGTGTTTTGGTTACACTGGCATCTAGTTCTCCTGGTGTTTGTCTCCTCATGATAATTAGCATTTTCTCTGCTCTACTTCCCTCTCTTTCCTGTCTGTCCCTCTATTTTTCTGGTGGAGGAGGTTTACTCTGGGATGACTTATGGTTCTGTATTCTATCGTCTTCCCATGGGGAATGGTGTCTTTAAATTGATTATTTAAATATTGACTCATTGTCTGAACTTGTAGAGACTTGACTATCTTTCTAGGCAGGTTTGCTTTGTTTGCATCTTGAGTGGATTATAAGTCTTCCTACCAATATCTATCCTCTTGAGATTTTCAATGAAAAGCCCATGGTATCCACCAAGTCATTTCAGCTTGAGGGAACCATATGCCCGCTCTCTCTACAGATGCAAACACCGGCTGAAAGCTGTCTGTCCTTCCAGGTCTTCTTGTCCACAGGCTCCTTGCTCTGTCTCCTGTGCAGCACAGGGACTGTTTCAAGCTCTGGAACAAAGGTATGTGCTGTTTAGAAACTTCTTCCCACCTGTTCTCAATCCCCAGCTACCCTGCCACAACTAAACTATGAGCTCTGATGCTTCCTGTTCTAGACCGAAGCTTCCTATTTACAGTCTGATCACCCCACCCTTGATGGTTTGGGCAGGGCCTCCAAGGCAAAGCCATGAATACAGACTTCTCAATATGATTGTCTTTCAAGAGTAAAATCTTATTTTTCCCACTTTTGACATGTGTGTGTGTGTGTGTGTGTGTGTGTGTGTGTGTGTGTGTGTGTGTGTGTAGAGTCCAGAGGAACAGCCTCAGCTGCCATTCCCCAGGTATCATCTGCCTTGTAGTTTTTGAGTCAAGGTTTCTCACTAGCCTGGACCCTGGTGATTTATGTAGTCTGCTGACTGGCAAGGCTCAGAGAGCTGCTTTACGGTGCTGGGATTATAAGCATGAGCAACAATACTTGACTTTTAAGATGTGGGTTCTGGAAATTGAACTCAGGTCCTCAAGCCTCTGTAGAGAGGAAGCACTGTGCCTACTGATCTGTCTACTAAAAGCCACACTTTGGGTTACTTTAATCAAATACAAATAATGGCTTTTCATATTCAGTCCAAAATTTATTGCTGTTGCCTGTGGATGGTCAGTTGAGTGGAATCAGAGCTTTGCCACTGTGTTGTGAACATGAGCCTTCAGGGAGGGTCACATCAGAAGGAATTTTAATGTCTATCTCCCCTGCTCAACTGTCAACTCTTAGGAACATAATCAGCTTTAGCGAGTGTCATTAATGCTTATCTAGTACACTGTATGGAGACAATATTCATTGAATAAGTGAGCATAATAAAACTAACAAGTTTGATGAACGGGGCATCGGACATTGCTCCTGAACAGTGGTGAGCAGCTCATGCATCCTCTTACCAATCATTAGAGAGTGTTCTGAGACTTATTGGGATCAGTTGCATAGCTGTTATCTAGGCTTAAGTATTTTGTCTTTTTATTTTGCTTTGGTTTTGAGACAGTGTCTTATGTAGCCCAGGCTAGCTGCAAACTCCTTATGTAGCCAAGGATGACCTCCTGCCTCCATGTCTGGAGTGCTGGGATTACAAGTGTGCATCACTATGATCAATTTTATGCATTGCTGGACACTGGGCCTCAGCGCTTGGTGCACACTAGACAAACACTCCACCAATTAACACATCCCTCTCAGCCCCCATTTTGATCGCTTTTAGCGATGTCAATAAAACCAACTAAGGCTGGTTCTCACCTATGGTGTTAGAACTCAGGAGGCTTCCATAGAAGGGTCCTGAGTAAAAGGCTACCCTGAGATACAGAGTGAGATTCTGTCCTATTATAAAGCAAAAAAATAAAAGCCCAGCACTTTCGCAATTATTCTGAGATGAGTTAATGTGATAAATAAAAATAATGGCACATTGTTGGTGCTTTATATTTTAATTTTAGAACAAACCTCTCACATAAAATGACTGGTTACGTGATCATGGCTCTCCTTGGGCAGTCAGGAAAGAATAGAGGAGGTCAATTCATGTTCCAGTGCACACTGGTATGGCAGCCCAGATGTTAGCAGTGAAATAACAGAATTCTCTCTTTACATAAGTTGGAACAAAAGTAACAGAAGACTTCTTGTTGCCCTAGCTGAGCTGAGCTGATGTAAGGACTGTCCCAGCTGAGTTGGAGACTCATAAAGAAATGTATCATGCTAACACCAGAGTTAGAACAAGACCTGGGTTTTTATTTGCTGTTCCCCACTCTCTTAAAAGAATAAAGCTAGGAATATGACTTCATAGCAGGCCTTTGGTTCAAGTCTCCAAAACAGAGAAAATGACATGTAGGACACTAAACATCACTGAAGTAGTCCACACACTATAGCAATGCTGAAGAAACTACATGGAAAATAAAGATGACCCTTTGAACGGAGGCACCTGCAGAAGAGGACTCGCTCGGTGTGTTTACTTCAGCTATGGCATACTTGAACCTTTTTTCTCTAGTAGCCCTGGAGCACCTTAATGGCTCTCTGCTTCATAGCAGACTGTATGAAAGCACAATTCCAAGAGACCAGCCCAGAAGAAGGCTTCTCACGAGGGCTCTGCCGTGGTAGAGATGCTTTGAGAATGAAGTAAGTGCAAGCTCATCACAAGAGGCAGAGGCAGAGTCTGAAGAAAGCTGCCACACTGCCAGTTGTGTGGACACGCCCAAGGCTTTCCTTGCTCTGTCTCACCTTTGTGAGGGTTCTGTGGTCTTAAAAGGGGTTTGACACCTCAAGGCCATCTCAGGCTGAGGAGGTCTGTGATACCTTTCTGACTTTACACAAATGAGAGAACCAGTAGTTTCCTGCTTAGGACTCCAGCTAAAGAGCCAAAGGCCAGTAGCCAGGCACACTGCCTGTGTGAGGAGTTATGAGCTCTGTCCTCACACAGAGCTCACACGTGGCATAGCAGCAGTAACCCCCACACCCGTGTCTCCCTCTTCACACTGACTGTCGTAGGGTTATGTGTGTCATGTGAGTGAATATGAATGTGTGTGAGAAGCATGTTGGCATGTGCAAATATGCATTTGTGTGTGCAGAAGTACATGTGTATGTGTAGGAGCATGTGTGTACGTGCAGAATTTTGTGTGTACAGAAGCATATGTGTGTGCACTTGGGCATGTGTGTGTGACAAATGCATTCATCTTGGAGGTCAGAGGTCACACTCAAGTGTCATTCCTCAGCTCACCATGAACCTTGATTTTTGAGACCAGGTCCCACTTGGGTTTGCCTCCCTGGTTCTAGGATTACAAACTTAAGCATTGTTATTTCAAACTCGGATCTTTATGCTTGCACAGAAGGAACTTTACCAGTTGAGCCTGCACCCCAGCTCTTCTTCTCCTGCACCCCTTGCCTGGCCCTGGAGCTGTCTCTTCATCGGAAAGCATCTCCAAGAATATAAACCAGTTGGTTTTACAGGTGTGGGATGACAAGATTCATCCTTGGAACCTGGGCACTTGAAGTGTTTGCATTCTCCCAATAGATGGCAGCACAGTCTTAGTGTGGAGGGCCAAGGTCTAGAGCGCTTGAGAGGAAATTGGCCATGGTGTCAGTAGAAAAGGCAAATTGCCATCCATCCCTGGGACACACTGTGAATGTAACAACCGTGGTCAAGGCTCCATTTAGCCGCCATCAATCCCTTTAGAACAAAGCCATGTCGTGAAGCTTGTTTTCAAACTAGAAAGCCAGTTAGTGCCCTTGCCGTTAGGAGTACAGTGTGCTGGAGAAGCTGTGGGCGGATAATGGACACCTTCCCTCCTCTTTGTGAGGCTCTCCATCCTCACTGCGGTCTGGTCCTTCCCTCTCCACTCTGCACTGCGTTGCTTCAGTCCCTTCTCTCTCTTCAGGATGGATTTATCAACCAGCAGACGTTGATGTGTTAACTCCATTCAGTTTCCCCAGGCCTCCACCAAGCAATGAGTGGCCTCAAGTGAGTCAGACAAGAAAGGGAGGGGATGACTGGGAAGCCTAGAAACCACTGACTTCCAAGAACGTAAGAACATAAATGTTTGTGTGGGACCAAGCTGTATGCAGCCTGGGAGTTGTGTACATGGCTGGCAGGTTAGGTTGGAAAGGGAGGACCCCTGCGTGTAAAGGATTTGGGGTGCACGCTAGTAATGTCAAATTCTATTACTGAGAATTCTCTTTTAGGGTGAAATTACATCTCTAAAAACTGGGCTCCTTTAAGTTGAGTAAGCTTAAAGAGAATTAAATTGTGATGAAGACATCAATTATCTAGATAAAACATAATAGATGCATAACTACACCTTGTTTCAGAGGCTCAGACATTACTGAAAGCCCTCCTATGGTGATTATAAAATCAATCTCTTACCTACTGTTAAGTTTGAAAAATAAACTTAGAATTCAAAAGTCAGACATTAGCCGGTGGTGGTGGCGCACGCCTTTAATCCCAGCACTCGGGAGGCAGAGGCAGGCGGATCTCTGTGAGTTCCAGGCCAGGCTGGACCGACAGCCTCCAAAACAATACAGAGAAACCCTGTCTCGTAAATACCAAAAAAAAAAAAGTCAGACATTAACAGTGAGTGTTGATGTCAGATCCTCAAAGTCCTATTCCGTCAGTTCTGTGATTAGTGGTGCGTTGTCTTCTGTGTACTTTGACATCTTAGGAAATTCTGAAGACTATTCTTTTTTTTTTTTTTTTTTTGGTTTTTATGAGACAGGGTTTCTCTGTATTGTTTCGGAGGCTATCGGTCCAGCCTGGCCTCGAACTCACAGAGATCCACCTGCCTCTGCCTCCCGAGTGCTGGGATTAAAGGCGTGCGCCACCACCGCCTGGCCTGAAGACTATTCTTTGACAGGAGAACGCTCTCACCACACCTGAAATTCAGCAGGAGTGACTGCCTGATGGGGGGGGGGGTGAGTAGACACCTAGATTCTCATGTCTCCAAGGAGCTAACAAGCCTCAGGTTCCATGAAGAGTCAAGAGTCGAGACAATATGGGACTCCACGCACTGGCTAGTCAACTCTGTCTTCATACTCTCTTCCCTCAAGGAATTGCTGCTCCTAGTTCTGGGAAAACACACACACACACACACACACACACACACACACACTTACTTCTCTCTCTCTCTCTCTCTCTCTCACACACACACACACACATTCTCTCTCTCTTTGATTTATGGAAGCTTTAAGGTTCAAAATAGAGTCATTTTTCTGATATGTCAAGCAGTTTTGATCAAATGATTAGAAAACATTAAGTTGCTTTTCCTACCGGTAAAAGGATATACACACTATAAACCCAAAATGTTTCTTTAGAAAAAATATTTTTGTAACCCCAACACTTGAGAAGTTGAGTCAGGAGGATTGCCATGAGTTTGAAGCCAGCATGGGCTTCATACTGAGCACTAGGCCAGCCTGGGTTACAGAGTAAGGCCCTGTCTCCAGAAAGAAAGAAAATTTTAAAGTGCAAATGCCGTAGATGGAGTTCCCCTGGGATGCTGAAGAAAGAATACCGATGTGCCTGAAGCCCTTTGGAAGGTAAAATGGGTTGTGGAGATGCAGGACAACAGAGCAGCCCTAGGTGGTATGGGAACCATTGCGATCTTTGAGTTGAGGGACTGATGTACTGTGGTTTTTTCTACACGCATATGCACCACAGAGTACATGTGGAGGGACAGAGGACAGCTTTCAGGAGTCATTTCTCTCCTTCTACCTTGTGTGTGTCCCAGGAGTCAAATTCAGGTCATCAGGCTCCGCACCAAGTGCCTGTACCCTGGGGCATCTCATGGGCCCCGGAGGTTGGGTTGTTACCAGCAGATTTTTATGAGGTGAGAGGACAGAAGCAGAGAAATTGCTAGGAAGGCTCCCCAGTCATCCAAGCGAGAGTTCTTGCGGCCTCAGACAACGTGAGAGTTCATGATGGTGAAGCTAGAGCAAGAACGAACGTGACTCGGGAGCTGTGGAGGGTGTTTGAAATGCTCCCCGAAGACAGCAGCCAGAGGCAATGTTTGAATCTGCAGCAGAACCTCGAGGATGAGACGGACAGGCGGGGACTTCGCGGGCGGTTCTCGAGCAGGAGGAGGGACCATGGGCTGCCAGGCCTGTAGCTCATGGAACTGATCAGCGACCGGGGCAACATGAATGAGAGCACGCGCTGAGAGATTCAGAAAGAGTGGAGGCCTGGCCTGGGGTGCAGGCACTGTAGAAAAGGGGCGGTCCCTGAGCCGCCTGACTAGCAGGAGGTGATTGATATGTGCTACGGTTTAGAGGGAGAAGGACTCAGGATTGTGGCTGTGACAGTGACAGTGGAATGAACAGCTCAAGTGCTCAGACAGATATTCGAGGTTCCGGGACGACCCTCAATAAGAGCTCTCCCCACTGAAGTCACCTTAGCCAGGACCATCGCTAAGTCCTTGATGAGCACAGCAAGGTGACCCACAGATGAGGGACACTGAGAACCGGAGACAGAGAGCCAAGTGGGACCAATGTGAGCCCAGGAGTGTTGTCTGCACGAAGCACAGGCGTGAGGGCAGAGGCGGGCAGTTCTCAAGCCCTTCCACACCTGCTGGGCAGCCAGAGGGAGTCGGCAAAGCCAATACGATCTTTGAGCTAGAACCCGGGACAGTTTTATTTCAGAGGATAAGAAGAAAGCGTCATCTTTATCATAGCCATATGAAAACTGTATGCTCACTTTCTGCCAGGATGGTTGGAGTAAGGGTTTTCAGAGAATCACAACAGACAGTTGTACCGGCTGGGTAGTTTTTAATATCATCAGATCTTAAATAGGAAGCCATGAACACAAACATTCAAAATCAAATACATAATAAATAATCATTAAGTTATAAAATACATCATTCATATTAAGACTAAATTCTCAGGTGTAACTGTAAATAAAACAGAGCAATAATGTAGATTAATAATGCTTTGAATTTATTCACGAGTACAAAGAAGACACTTTTCAGCTAAAATATTAATTGTCATAACTAATTGTCTCTGAACTCTCATGACCTACATGACTGTCTTTCCTCCCTTTCTTCCTTTTTTCCTTCTTGCTTTCCTTCCCTCTTTCCTTCCTTCTTTACTGAGCAACCGAATATCACATTTGGGATGAAATTTAGCTCAGATGTGTGGTCAGGTGTTCCTGTAAGAGTACCCAGGTCATTAAAACTCAGACATCCAAAAGTCAGAAAACAAAAAATACAGAATTGACTTAGGAAAGGCCAGCACCCCTGTTCCACAGATAAGGAAATGAAAACCAAAACAGCTTAAGCACGTGGCCACATTTCACAGCCAACAGGATGTTAGGTCTACCATGCTATCACCCGCAGGTGAACAATGGTGTCCACAGGTTTTCCTTATATCCCTCTCAAGGGTTGGCTGAGTCTTGAACACGGAGAAGTGAATGTATTACTGTGCAGGACTTACTTCGTCTAGTTCATTCAAGGACCACCTTCTCTTGGCTTGTGTAGCCCTTTACTGGAGTTTCCAAGCTATTCAAGCTCTTAGCCTGGGCACCACTGAATCATTTTTACTTCTAGAGTAGAAATGCTCAGTGATCTAAAAGGCTAGAACCAATTTTTAAACAACAAACACACCAAAATAAATATATTGTCTTAAATATAAAACCACAGTGTCGAGAAGTCAACAGTTATAAAGCCAGAAATAACAACAACAAAATACGACATGTAGACCCCATCTCTCTCCATCATTTCTTGGCATGTAGACCCCATCTCTCTCCATCATTTCTTTCTGAAGGATTGCATCTTTGCTTCAGCTTTCCACCCTCAAACTCAGCAACCAGTGCTAGCACCATTTGACACTTAGGTGGGCTCTATGTATATAATGTCATCAAGAGTTACACATTCACATAATGTCTTTACAAAAACATACTTTAAACTCCTAAGAAACTATGACTATGACATTTTGCTGGGAAATAATGAAATAATCAGCTGTGTATTAATTATGTCTGTGTTTGTTTCAACCACACTTTTAAATACAGACATTACTTCCTTGGAGCAAAACCCCCCACCCTCCACCCTGCTACATGTTCTTGGGCTCTCAGGTCCTTTTTGGCAATAAGAAATTCTCCAAGAGATCACACTATTCCAGGGAAAACAGCTTTCTAGACTTTCACCTCACATAGAATGGACTGTTGGAATTCACATCAAATGACAGAACCATTTGCTTATTTTTACCATCTATGGTTAAAAGATTGGAATGTTAAGTAAAAGTCTCTTTAAAACTGGGACAGAACCTCTGGCCTCTAGGTTTATCTCCTGATTTTGATTTTAAATAGATGGTTGATTTTAACTTTTTAAAAGTGTTCACACAATGTGCCTTAGATGCTCAACGTGTTTGAGATGTCTATGTCTTCTAAGTCTCATTTTACAAAGAGGAAAGAGCAGATGTGGGGAAGGAGACTAATGACTGGAGTGAGAAGACTGATCACAACACATTCACACCATTTGAGATGAGAGCTACAAAACCCTACAACTCCATTTGCTCCACAAGACTCTGCTGATGTTCACCCTACCATAGGTTTTAGTTGCCATCTTCACAAGTTTAAAATATTAGCTTATAAAAGGACTTGACATTGGGGGAAGGCAAGTTAAGCCTACTTCTTAATACACCATTACCGCTTTAGAGAGAGACAGTGAAAACCAGGAGTGAGGTCCATAAATAGGTTAAATTCTACTGTGTTTAAATATTTTTGAAAGAACTAATAAAGAAGAAAAATTGCCCATACCCATCTAGGAACACTCTCCCCTAGAGCATAAATAGAGTAGATAGCTGTATGCTGAATGTTCATTTGGAAGGAGCAAGCCCTTGAGACATGCTTTCTGTACCGAGTTTTCCTCAAAGAATAAAGACTTCAATTTCTGATTTCATCTCCTGCGTCTGTATTTTCAGCTTACATAATTCAGTTATGCTCACAAAGGGTCTTACTCTTGCAGACCAACAAATTCTCTAGCTCTATTTCTAGTTAAAATCTTTAGTTTTCCCCTTCCAACCAAAGCATGTCCCAGTTGGGCAATAAGACGAAGAGTCACAACTTGAGAAGTCACAGAAATCCATGACTCGGGAAACTGAGCTCTCTGAGGAGAGATTTTTTTCCGTGCTGGCAGCATGGAGTCTATCAGTGAACTGCAAGATCTGCGTAGTAATTTGGCAAAGGATCTTAGCCTGCAGCTTTTACGAGTCGTTCCTATCGTAATATATTGTACTTCTCCACTCACAATCCCAGGAAGCAAGGTGCACTCCTGTGTTCGTGAGTGTCTATAGTGTCCAGTGTCTCCTCGGGGCCCTTGAGAACCTTCAGGTCCTGTGTGTTCTATGAAAGGTGCTGATGAATCATCTGTGGAAACAATGGTCCATTAGCCACTGTGCATAAGGAGACAGCAATGAAGGCCAGAAATAAACACGTTTGAGGCGCATACCTTTTGAAGGAGCCATTTTAGTCTCTCAAGGAATTCCTGGGGTGTTTTTTTCTCATAAGAATCACAGGACGGGCATTTCTGGAAATCAAGCAAATAAGCAAATAAAAGGTTACATTCTCTAAAAGTTTTTCTATGCCATAAAATACTTATATAAAATGTATTTCTTCAATTGAAAACATAAGTCAGGTTCAGTAACAAACATTAGGAAAAATTTATAAAATTTCTCTAGAATTCATTTGTAATTTCACTCTCAGAGACAACTGTAATGTTTTTGTGTTTAAAATATAATATCCTTCTTGTTCCTTTTATTCTGTTTTACTTTGAATTATTGTTATACTTGTTAATACATGCTGTTATTTTATTTATTATTTTAGCTAATTACAAGTATTTCCTAGATATTAGATATGCTTTTAGTACAGGATATATGGCAGTCGCTTTGTTTTCCAAAACAGAATGGTGTTCTCGTAATTTTTGAATATGGATGCTGATACAGAAGCTTTCCCCTCTTATGTACAATTCTACAAAGAGTATCTCTGCAGATAATATTTCATATGTATCTCTGTTTGATCTGATAAATTCTTAGAAGTTTGCCAAGTAGAGCAAATGTTTATGAGTGCTGCTGGCTTTCCTCCTTCCTTCTCATCATTCTTCCCCCCACCCCTTTCTCCTTCAGTTTCATGCTTATTCCTGATATCAAAACACCAGGCCACGTCTGGATGCTCAGTCACATGTTATTGCAGTGAGAACATCCGGTGGAAACACAGTAGCTGTGTTCTTCTTGACACAGATGTGAAACCTGGAGAAAGTTGGCTTTTTAGATCTCACTTTCCTCGCCCATAAATGAAGGCATTTAACCCAGAGCGTTGGGCTCCAGGTCTACACCACACACCATCATTTCCTAAGTCCCTGCCCTGAGTTTCATAGCTGTGTTCACTTCCTCACTTTCTTTCCCCTTTCTCCCTCTTCTCGCCTTCTTTTCTCCTTCCTCCTGTTTTCCATTCTTCCTTCCTTCCTCTCTCCTTCCCTCCCTTCCTTTCTTTTCTTCCTTCTTTTCCTTCCTTCCTTCCCTCCCTCCTTTCTTCTCTTCTATCTTTTCTTTCCTCCATCCCTCCCTTCCTCCTTCCTTCCTTCCAACCTCTTGAACAGGGTCTCACTCTCATAGCCCAGGCTGTCCTGGAACTCATGCCTCAGTCTCCTGGGTGCTGGGCCCACAGACATGCACTACTATCTTCTTTGTGAAGAAAGTTTCAGAGGGACATTTTCTCATAATAACCTGGTAGAACAATCAAAAGAAACCAGGCTACTTTTCATAATATAATTACTATTTCACTGTTCTCAGTCCATGTGGAATTTCTTGAAGGACAGAAGCCTGGTAAGCAAAACAGAGCAACTTCTTTTATGCTATCTTTTCTGCTTTCGATTAATGCTTGAGTTACTCAATTCTTGTAGTTTATTGGTCAAAGAAAATATATTCAAGAAGAATTCAGAGTTCCAAAGAAGGAACCTGGAAAATCTCCAGGCTCATAAAAGGGTGCTCCCCTTAAATTCAATACTAACTCTGCCTTTGCCTGGGACAGTAATATTCTAATCTTGGCATCTTGTAGGCTATCTCTTTTCTTGTCAGAAAATTGGCATCTAGTTCCTGGTAACAATGACACAAGTAATGCC
The DNA here is from genome assembly GCF_017639785.1 of Mesocricetus auratus. NCBI lineage: Eukaryota > Metazoa > Chordata > Mammalia > Rodentia > Cricetidae > Mesocricetus > Mesocricetus auratus. The sequence continues at coordinate 26,409,225 of NW_024429195.1, read as the reverse complement.
AGCACATAAGTGAAAGGAAAATATTCACTTCCTAATACTTCCTCACTCTGGAAGTTTCCATTAAAATATTGCCAGGGAGTGGTAGCCAGTTATAGTTGGGTTTCTAGACAGAGTGTGAAGACTTGAGAGATGACTCCACTTCTCAAAATGTACCTTGTACAATGTGGAGTAACTCTTCAAGAAGGCATGAGGGGCTCTAACTGTGTGTATGTGTGAAGCATAATACATTACAATTGATAACTAAACACAAGTCAGATAATATATTGCAAACAAGAGAGATAACAAAGGTCAATCTTACAACTATGCTCTTCTTCTGCCTTCTCGTCACCTTCGTGGTAGGCAGCCTCCTCTTCAGCTGTGAGACTAAGTCATTGATGATGGTTTTGTTGTTTCCTGTGTTTGCTGACTTGAGTTTGGCCTTCTGAAAACAGGCAAAAGCTGAGCGTTCACAATGCTCCTGAAGGAGAGATAATTAGCATATGTTAATAGCCTGATGGATAATTCATATATATTAATGTTCTGAAAGAGAATTCGCATGTGTTAATACCCTGAAAGAGAGATGGTTATCATATGTTAATGAATGTCATTCCAAAGGTTAAAAATGGCCTCAGTTTCTATTTGTACTATCTTAGACATTTGTTTTAGTGACAGCCTTAGGTCTGGTCATATCTCCATTTAAACTCTGCAGAAGGCAGAAGTTCCGCTCAGACAGCTTCCATGTCTGGGAGAAGGAGCCCCTTTCTGCAGGAGCTTTGTGGGGTTGGATGCGAGTGTGTGTGTGTGTGTGTGTGTGTGTGTGTGTGTGTGTGTGTGTGTGTGTCTGTTTGTGTATGTGTGTGGGGGGAGTGAGAATCCACGAATCCACGATCACATATATACTAGGCAAGCAGTCTACCACTGAGCTAACAGACCAGACTTTCTAGCTGTGACAGAGAATTTAGTTTAAGAGCACTGTTGTTGAATTCTGAGGCTGTAAATTGTGGCCAGTGGCAACTTTGGGAAAGTGATCCAGCAGTCTGGCTAAGAAGCTGTTTCACCTATTGTCACTTCTGCCCACTGTGCACACACGAGTCTTCATGAGTAATGTGCCTGGAGCAGGGTTCTAGTCTGCACAGTGCTTGCTACAGGCCTGGTCATCAGCAAGTGGAGTCCATCAGTGAGGTGAGTGACTGAAGATCACTACAATTGCTCATTCTGAGAGTCGTTGTACACTTTGTGAAGCCTCAGCCACATCATGTCTGGGTAAAGCAGGGTTCCCCGCGAATCAAGAGTCAAGACGCAGAAGGTAAGACTTGCTTGCCTGTAGAAGAAGGACCTCTTTGGCAGAGCTGTGTCACAGAGACTGGAGAAGTAGAAAGAATGAGGAGCAAAGCTCTTTCCTTTGGCCAAATAACTACTGGGCAGTGAAGAAGTCCAAACTTAGCAATGGAATGCACTGGAAGGGCGCACCAGGCAAGTGCTTCCTCACTGAGTTAAAGCCTTGGCTCTGGAAGAACAATGTCTGAAACTGGCTTAACTGATCCAAGAGCTCCTATCTGAATTGCTTTCGCCCACATTGCTGTTTCCTTTAGCAAATGTCTGTGTAGTGTTATTCTCCCCCTGAAGTTACCTCAACTTCATTTCGCCACTAGCTTCCAACCAAAGGCCTCCCTCCTTCCCAGCGATGTTGCATTGCCTGAAGCTTCTCAGGGACAATCAGCTGAAAAAGCAGCCTGCTTTGCATTTTCCAACTCGTACGCTTGCCCGATGTTAATGTTGACTAATAACACAAGCCATCGGCCTTGCTTTGCATAGGTAGCCGCAAGCCCAGCAGGCCTTATCTAGTTCCTTCTATCAGGGTAGCTTGCCTGTCACCAGGGCAAGGTGCTGGCCTTCCCATGTTTGCCAAAATGCTTATTTAATAGAAACTATTTATAAATGTTAATTATAGCACTTTTTTTTCCTTGAAAACCACATGTTCATGTTTGTTGAAGTTTTTTTCTTTTCTCTTCTCTTTGACCACAACCGGCTTAACTTACTGGAAAAAAATAATATTCATATTTAAAGAGGTAAATTTTCCAGCTGAAACTGAAAACGCTAACTGTTTCATCCGTGATGATCTGAGAAACCAGCATTTCTCACAGAGCTTCATTTTGCTGAGTTGACATTTTCATTTGTACACTGAAAGAAAATTAGGTTCCAAAGAAGCTTGGGGAGGGGTCCCAAGAGCAAACTGCCTGAGACTCTCCTGCCAGGAACGCTCAGGACCAGCCATCAAAGCTTTACCCCCAGACTAGAAGACAGATATGACATCTGCACGGGGAAGTGTCACTGTCTCCACCCTTCCCTGCCCACCACTGACGGACACTGCCCTTGGTTTGGCTTTGTCCTGCAGGAAGCAGCCTGTGTCTGGAAACGAGGATGAGGGACAAGGATCTTCAGGTTGGGTTGGGGTTCAGTGCACAGCAAAGAGCAGTGAGGCATCAGGCCCGCGACTCCCGAGGAGCGGAGTTGAGGGGGACCTGGAGGGAATGAAGAGCCTCAGGGCTCCCAGGCTCGAGTAAGAGCACAGCCAAGCCAAGTCCTGGCTGCTTTCCTCAGCTGGGCCTCACTGGGGAATGTGAGGAATTTTCTGGAAGTTTGTGACTTCTGCATGGAAGGTACAGTAAAGAAGCCAAAGAAAGGTGTTACAAAGCCAGCCCCCTCTTTAGCCAGAAAAGAGATGTTCATAAAAGGCACACCTGGCTTGTTAGCTCTGCAACTGGATATCTGAAAAACAAGGTTAATTTCTTATTTCTGACCTGGTTATGTCTTTATCTTTTGGAAGGAAAGCCACAGCCTGTCAGCATAGACTATCTCACCAGCTGTGTTAGGTGACTTACCTTTGTCCAGCTCTCCTCACAGATGGGGCTTTCCTAACGCACCATCACTGATGTATTTGGCCTGGGAAACTTTGCTGTCAGAGCCACACATTCTAAAACACTCGCTAGTATCCCCGGTCTCTGAGGACCAGATGCCGGTAGCATTCCCAACTGTGCCAAGCAAAGCTTCCTCACACACTGTCAAGTGCCTGGGAGGGGCAGCAAACCCCTGGGGAGATGAGAACAGGAAAGACAAAGGAGGGGCGCCCATCACAGATCGCAGCCGTTCTGTAGAATTTGTTACAGACCCTGATTTGGATGCTAGCTCTGAAAACTTGATATGCAGCTTCTGTGGCCCTTGCTGCCTTCCTCTGTCTTGAGTTTGCCTGCCAGCATCGTTTGGAGATGTTAGTTAGGAATGCACTCATTGCTTCATAGATAGTGCTGTCTGATCCGATCATCAGAAAGATGCAAGCTCAGTGAGACATATTATCATGGAGATGTGGGATTTTTTTAAAACTCCTTCAGTAGAAGATGAACCACTAGAGACTGGACAGCGGCCAGAGGGATAGGACAGAGGACCAGCGGACAAGATGTATGCACATATACAATCCCAGACATACAATCAGCTTGTACAAATAGTGTGTGTTAGCAGTGGAATGGTGGCAAACATTAAAGTGGCTACTGGGAAATTCAGACTTAAAAAGACATCTTTCACTGAAAAGCATATGTAAGAAACAGTCATTGGGTCGACCCTGCTGAAAATGAGGGATTTTCCTATTTTTTTTTTACTTTGCAAAGTGTAGACTGCAGATAGGAAACCCCGGAAAGAACTCTACCCACAGCAGTCAACACAGTGCGTGAGATGCTGAGAAACGGACACGTTAAGAAATATTTTTGCTTATTGGAAATGTCTTTTCAATGAGTTAAATGTGCTACTTTCATTTTAGCGGCTGCTTATTAGGAAGGACCTAGTAAACACAAGATCATGTTCAAGGCTACAGCAAGAGTGAATTGCAGAGCAGAGCTGAAGCTGTGACTCATTCACTCTGTAAACTTTTACACTGTCATTTACCATAATTCTTTTCTTTGAATGTGTCTGTGTGGTGCCCTAATTACTGGCAACACTTTCCTGGTTTTCCTAAGCCATGCCGTTAAAGGGCTAGCAGAGCGAGCATTTCCCCAGTTTCATTCACAATGTTAAGATACCAAGCAGAAGACCAGATCAAAGAAGCTATTGAAGGGAAATTGGCAGGAGCCCATCTGCCCTGCATGCCAAGCCTCTTCTGCTCAGGACTGGGGTATGAATGGTCCAAGAGTTGGAATGAGCTGTTGCAAATGGCCCCTTGGAAAGACCTCGCCAAAAGCTGAAGACAAGAAGACTCACTGAGGCCAAGGTACATGGGAATTATACTCAGAGACTTTTGGTTTCCACACTCTGCCTCTGTACCTTCCCTATAATCTAATTCTTTCTTTCTTTTTAAAGATTTGTTATTAAAATGCAGATGTCACCTCTTGTCTTAAATAAGGTGACAAAGAAAGTTGCAGAGCTCTCAAGCCCGAGGCTCTCTGAAAACACGATTGTCTGTTTCTAGTTCAGAAACTGATCCAAGCACAGATTTTTATCCTTCTTGGTTTGTCTTAGTAACACTACCTAGGAGTATTCTTAGAGGCTTTAGGGGATAAATATGTATTCTATAAGAATACAATATGACATGTCATTGCTTGGTTTGCTAATAAATCTTTGGACACATAGTCAAAATGGAAATGAATATTTTACCAATTATTAATCCCCAAAGTCATTGAAAAGAAGCATACAACTAAATCATCATTCTAGAGCTTTGTTAGACTTTAAAGTTTACACAAAATACATTTTCAAAGTCAGTTCAGCTGATCTTACCTTTACATCTTGTGGAGCTGGCAGAAGTTCAGGGTCCTAGCCAAAAGAGAATCAGTTCTGAGTTAGTGACAGAAGTCATAGGCTCCTTTCACATCAGTTGAAAAATATTATTTAAACTTCAGTAACAAACATGGCCTTACCAAATCATTCACATAAATTTTCAGCTGTTCAACACTGTCTATAAGATGACGAAGTCTAATCAGGAGGCGATCTGGCCCTTGGGGGCTTGTTTTATGGGCCACTGTCCCCAAGAAGATGACTATCAGACAGATAAGGGTCCTCTCCATGCCACCAGAACTGGGTCTCCAACTACAGATGAGCAGGACCTGGGTCTAGTTTTCACTTCAGCCTGACTGTGGACAGGTTGTCTTTACAGCTACCTATTTATTCATCCTTCAAGGAGAGGCAAAGCCCTCCCATTGCAGCCTGGAAATCTTCGTACAGTGGATGAGTGTGAGTAAGTCGTTTTTCTTTTCCATTGGCTAGGTATACGTGCGTGTGGGGGCAGGGATGGACAGAGTCCACAAAATGTGCCCCATCTGCATCTTAGACAGGAAAAAGAGAGACATGGTGAATTCCAGTCTTCAGCACTCACCAAGAAGTGTATGTGTGGCACACAGGAGGCACCACCAGATTTCAAAGAAGTAAACACAAACACTTTGATCCCTGGCACCTTACCTGGCTTGTCTGACAGTCATAAAGACACTTGCACAATGAGTAAAGAACCGTGCCTTTTATTGTAGGAACTTTTCGTAGGGTAATGACTATACCTCTTGACTGAACCATCCTGTATTCCATTGCAAAAATGGACGAGGTTAATTTTAGGGAAAATTAAGTAATGAGGTAGTTTCCTAACTAACAGTAATATTTTAGATCCTATCAGGTTTTAGGGCATTAAAACAGGTTTTGCCTCCAGTTTTCACCAATGCCTCTTTTTAAGTAGCACTGATGGTGCTTCCTGACATTGATGTAATAATCTGGTTGAAAATATAATAAATGATCTGTTTCAATGAACTCTGTAGACAGCATGCTCTCCATCAAGATATTACTCCGTCTTCATTAAAATGAGGACCCACAAGCTTTTCAGTGTCTATTGCTTGTATTTAATGCATCAATTAAACATGTAAAACAGGGCAAATGCTCCCTTCTTTCCAAGTTAAAAAAAATACCCTCAAACACCAAGAGCAAAAGTATGTCTGTTAGACATTGTCTCCACTGGGTCTAAGCAACGTGCTTCTAATTGCATTTGTGACCAGGTAGAGGTTGATAAAAGGCTCAGAAGTGAGAAGTGATTCTTAGCACTTGCCTCTTCTGTGACCCTTCACCTGTTGGAAGACGTTGACTATAATACTCTAGCTCAACAGATGTTTAAGCTACAGTTAGATATGTCTTACAAATAAACCTCTTGACTATACATTTTGGCTTACTTGTTTGTTCATCTGTTTTGTCACACACTTACAAACTATCCTGTATTCCAGAATGTTATACTGCCAACATAGAGTTCATACTTGATTTACTCTGAAGATTGGACTGTGGAGTTTTTGTCATAGAATATCTATTCAAGCTATGATCTTGTGCAAGAGATGACCATTCTTACAGTATGATGAAGAGGTGCTTCCTATAATCATTGAATTCCACAAAGGAAGTTTCTGCATAAGCTTATTAGCCAATAAGGACTAAGGCTCTCCACAGGTGCATCCATTGCTTTGCCCACATGGTCCTTTCTACATGTTTTCCTGATGCACCTACATGGATGTCCATTCCTGAATACACTATCCATGGTGCTTAAGAGTTCATTTGCAAAAGCAGAGTTCCTGAGTTCAAATCTAGACTCTAACAATGAATTGCCATATGACCAGACATGGTCTGGTAAAGGGACTATAGGAGCCTTAAAGGCTTACAAGGCAAAGGAAAGGGCTAAGTACAACACATGATAAAGTCCCAGGACATTGACTGATCCCCGATGAGTGTGGAAAGGACATAGAGACCCACAGAAAGAAGGGCAAGATCAATGTTAAGTCACACGCATGGCATGGCATGGCTTTAGAGGTGGTAGAGGCATCTGAAGTCATGCTGCCCGTAGGAAAGCACTGTTCTTGATCTCGATGCAAACTCTCCATCACATCCCAAGACCTCCTAGCCCTTGCTTCAAGCTGCCCATCAAGAGCAAGTCTCAAGTGCCCTGCCTTACATCCCGATCTGAGACCTTCCCGTGGGAATCCCTGCAGAAAGTTCTGCAGCGCAGAACATGTTGGCACCATGGGACTCATGGGATGGAAGGCAAAGGGTCAAGATCAAAGTAGATGTGAAGACAAAAATGGAGTCTGATGCGGCACACGGGCCAGAGTCATGGGAGACTGGTGTCCTCGGGGGCTGGGAAAACCAAGGTATAGACCAACTCTAGAGCGGGGATTCTCAACCTATGAATGGCAAGGGGTTACCCAAAACCATCAGAAAACCAAAGTATTTGCATTACAGTTATTAAGTAGCAGCAAAAATAATTTTATGGTTGGGGTCACCACAACATGAGGAACTGGGTTGAATGGCCGCAGCACTAGGACGGCTGAGAACCGCTGGAACGGAGCACTCAGAAGGGATGCGTCCCGCTATGGGTTGACTTTGTGGAATAGAGCACTCAGAAGGGATGCACCCCACTATGCTCCATCAGCTCATTCTGCACTCCTGGCCTTTTGAACTGCAGAATAAGACTTACTTTGGTTTGGTTTTTGTTGTTGTTTTGTTTTTGTTTGACTAGCAATATAGTATTATTTTATTTGCCCCTTTTATTGAAAATAGTTTGTTTTCCTCATATAATATATCCTGATTATGGTTTCCCTTCCCTCTACTCCTCCCAGTGCCTGCCCACATCCTCTCCCATCCAGATCCACCCCATTTCTGTCTCTTATGAGAAAACAAACAGGCAGCTGGGAATTGGTGGTGCCCACCTTTAATCCCGGCACTCAGGAAGCAGAGGCAGGCGGATCTCTGTGAGTTCTAGGCCAGCCTGGTGTACATAGTGAACTCCAGGACAGGCTCCAAAGGAGAAACCCTGTCTTGAAAAACAAAACAAAGCAAAAAAAAAAAAAAAACAAATAAAAGGAAAACAAAGCCAGCAGGCATCTAAGGGATAATAATAGAATAAAATATAAGATAAAACAAAGCTAACGCATTGGGATAGGACAAAACAAGCAAACAGAAGGAAAAGAGCCCCCAAAAGACAATAAACAGATAGACACAGAGCCCCCACTTGTTTGCACACTGAGTAATCACATAAAAACACTAAACTAGAAACCATAATGCATACATAAAGGACCTCTAGGGTAAAAAGAGAGGGAAAAATAATAATGCAATAATGCTATAAATTAAATAAAAGATAAAATTAAAAATAAAGAAAAGCCCCAACACAACATTGTGAGACAAGGAACCTCCAAAGATGCCAGAGTCCATTTCCTGTTGGCAGTCTGCATGCAGCCTACCCTTCAGAGTAGTTTGTTTCCCCAGTGAGAGTTCCTTGGAGAAGACTCAGTTTTCATTTGTAAGTAGTTATCAATTTGACACCGCTTCTGGGTTAGGGATGGGGACATGTGTTCACTTCTCTTTTCATCCCCAGAACCATTCGGTCAAACACATGCTGCCTGTATGCATGCTGCCTGTGCCTCTGAATTCATGTGTGTGTGTCCTGTTAATTTAGGGGGCCCTGTTTCCTTGCTGTGCTCCATCCCCTCTGGCTTTTACATTCTTCCTACCTCCTCTTCTGAGATGTTCCCTGAGCCCTACGGAGAGGATCTGATGGAGACATCCTGTTTATAGCCTGTTCTCAGGCCTCTCATTCTCTGTATACTGTCTGGCTGTAAGTGTCTGCATTTGTTCTGCTGCAGGAAGAAGCTGCTCTGATGGTGGCTGAATAAGGCACTGATCTATGAGTATAGCAGAACACCATTGGGAGTTGTTATATTGTTAGGTGTTTTTCTGTTGTTTGTTCGTTTTCAGAATAGTAGTGTTTTACTCCAGGTACCTGGGCTATCTAGTCTCAGATTCTTGGTCACCCACGCAGTGTCAGGAACGGGTTTCATCTCCTGGGCCTTATGTCAAATCAGACATTGGTTGGTTATCCCCTAAGATTGGTGCCACTATTGCACTAACATATCTTGTAGGCAGGACACCATTGCGGATCAAAGTGTTCATGGCTGGGTTGGTGTTTATGCTTCTCCTTTGGTAGCATGTGGAGTACGTTCCTGTACCAAAGACACTAACACACAGGAGTGAAACTTCTATGTAGGCACCAGATCAACTTCTCCATGTTCAATGAGTTGTGTAGGTGTTGTCTTCTGCAATGGAGCCTTGCTTTCAGTCTGTGAAACTATAGTCTTAGCAAAAGCCTGGATTGTTTGGGGCTTCTCGTGGGACCCTTTTAGCCAACAACTCAAACAGATGAAACCAGTCCCCATACTGGAAGCTTCGTTTAGTGAAAAGAGATACCCAGATGGGGCTCTATCTGTCTCATTATTTGACCATTTCATTTAGATCTCCTTCATCTATGTATATATTTTAGGAAGCATCTACTTTATTGGGTTTTCATACTACCCTTCAAATGGCCCTTAATTTCAGCTGTCTCTCCCCATATTCCCTCCCTCACTCCTTTTTCCTGTCCCTCCCCACTTGACCTTCCCATTCCAGACACCTTGCATCCATTCATAGGCATCTATTCTATTTTTCTTCCTAGGGAAAGCTGTATGACCTCCCCTAGTCCCTTACTCTATACCTAATGCTGTTCTACAGATTGTAACTTAGTTATCATTGACTTAATGGTTAAATCCATATGTAAGGGAATACAATACATACCACATTTGTCTTTCTGGATCTGGGTTACCTCATTCAGGATCATTTCTTTTCTAGTTCCATCTGTTTACTTGCAAATTTTATGATTTTGTTCCTTTTAACATTCCATTGTATGAACATAACACATTTTCTTTATCAATTAATCTGCTAACAGACATCTAGGTTGTTTCCAGTTTCTGGCTATTCTGAATAGAGCAGTATTGAACATGGTTGAACAAGCATCTCTGTGGTAGAATGAAGCATCCTTTTGACATATGGCCAAGAGTGATACAGCCAGATCTTGAGGTAGATCAATTCCCATCTTCCTGAGGAACTGTCACACTGATTTCCATAGTGGCTGTATTAATTTGCACACTTACCAGCAATAGGTGAGCAATCTTCTTACTCCATATCCTCACCAGCATGCGCTGTCACTTCTTTTATTGATCATTGCCATTCTGATAAGTGTAAGTTTGATTTCTATGTCCCTGATGACAAAGGGTGTTGAACATATCTTGAAGTGTTTCTTGGCCATTTGAGTTTCCTCTTTTGAGAATTCAATGTTTATGTCTGTGGCCCATTTTTAATTGGGTTATTTTTTCTTGATATAGTTTCTTGAGTTCTTTATACATTTTGGATATTAGTCCTGTATCAGATTTGGGGTTGGTAAACATATTTTCCCATCTGTAGGCTGCTGCTTTGTCTGAATGGTGGCATCTTTTTGCTCATAAAAGCTTGTTAGTTTCACAAGGTCCCATTTATTAATTGTTGATGCCTGTGCTATCTGTGTTCTGTTCAGGAAGTCTTCTCCTGTACTAGTGACTTCAGGGTTACTTCCTACTCTATCTTCTGTTTTTTGAGACAGGTTTCTCTTTTGAGACAGGCTTTGGAGGCTATCCTGGAACTAGCTCTTGTAGACCAGGCTGGTCTCGAACTGACAGAGATCCACCTGCCTCTGCTTCCTGAGTACTGGGATTAAAGGCATGCGCCACCACTGCCCGGCCCTACTCTCCCTTCTATCAGGTTCAGTGTATGTGGTTTTATGCCAATGTCTTTGATCCATTTGGAGTTGAATTTTGTGCAGTGTGGTAAGTATGGATCTATTTGGATTCTTTTCCATATAGCCATCCAGTTTGACCAGCACTATTTGTTGAAGTTGCTTTTTCCATTGTATATTTCCTGCTTCTTTATCAAAAATTTGGTTTCCAAAGGTGTGTAGATGTATTTCTGGCCCTTCAACTCAATTCCACTGATTGGCGAGCCTGTTTTTATGCCAATACCAAGTAGTTTTTATTACCACAGCTCTGTAGTACAGCTTGAAATACAGGATCGTGATACCTCCATCAGGTTTATTATTATTATTATTATTATTATTATTATTATTATTATTCAGGATTGTTTTAGCTATCCTCTGTGTGTGTGTGTGTGTGTTTCCATGTGAAGCTGAATATTATCCTCTCAAGATATATGAATAATTGTGTAGGAATTTTGATGTAGATTGCACAGAATCTGTAGACTGCTTTCAGTAGGAGAACTATTTTTACTGTGTTACTCCTACTGATCATGAGCATGGGAGATCTTTCCATATTCTGATACCTTCTTCAATATTTTTCTTCAGTATCTTAAAGTTTTTATTATATAAGTCCTTCACTTGCTTGGTTAGAGTTACCCCCCAAAATGTTTCATATTAGTTGAGGCTATTGTGAAAGGTCTTGTTTTCCTGATTTCTTTCTCAGTCCATTTGTCATTTGTATATAGAAGGTCTACTGAGTTCTGTGAGTTAACTTTGTAGCATCTACCTGGCTGAAAGTGTTTATTAACTGTAGGAATTTCTCAATGGAGCTTTAGGGTCACTTAAATATACTACTATATCATCTGAAAATAACAATACTCCTTCCTTTCCAATTTGTATCCTCTTGATCTCCTTTTGTTGTCTTATTGCTCTAGCTAGAATCTCTAGTACTATATTGAACAGATATGGAGAGAGTAAACAACCTTATCTTGTTCCTGATTTTAGTAGAATTGCTTTGAGTTGCTTTCCATTTAAGTTGATGTTGGATATGTTCATTTAGGTATGTTCATTGTATCACTAATCTCTCCAGGATTTTCATCATGAAAGAATATTGGATTTTGTCAAAGGCACTTTCTGCAACTAATAAGATGACAGACTTTTGTCTTTCAGTTTGTTTATATGGTGGATTTCATTTATTGATTTATAAGTATTGAACCACCCCTGCAGCTCTGGGATGAAGACTATTTTCTCATGATGAGTGACCTTTTGAATATGTTCTTGAATTCAGTTTGCAAGTATTTTGTTGAGAATTTTTGCATCTACATTCATAAGGGGAACTTGTCTGTAATTCTCTTTCTTTGTTTGATCTTTATATGTGGTTTGGGTATCAGGGTAACTGTGGCCTCATAACATGAATTGGGTAATGTTCCTTCTGTTTCTATTTTGTGGGATGATTTGAAGAATATGTGCCTTAACTCTACTTTGAAATTCTGGCCCTGGGCTTTTAATGACTGCTTCTGCATCACCAGGCACTGTGGGTCTGTTTAAATAGTTCATCACATTGTGGCTTAACTTTGGTAAGTGGTATGTATGGAGAAAATTATCTATTTCTTTTAGGTTTTCCAGTTTATTGAGTATGTCCTTATAATTCTCTGGATTTTCTCGGTATGTGTTTTTATATCCCTCTTTTCATTTCTGATTTTGTTAATTTGGATAGCCCCTCTCTGCCTTTTAGTTAATTTGGATAAGGGTTTATCAATTCTATTTATTTATTTATTTATTTTTTGGTTTTTCGAGACAGGGTTTCTCTGTATTGTTTTGGAGGCTATCGGTCCAGCCCAGCCTCGAACTCACAGAGATATGCCTGCCTCTGCCTGGGATTAAAGGCATGCGCCACCACCACCCGGCTTATTTATTTTTTATTGATAGATAGGATTCAGGGGTTTATTTCAGTCTTCTTGTACCTGTTGAGATTTGCTTTGTGTCTGAGTACATGGTCAGTTTTGGAAAATGTTCTATGAGCTACTGAAAAGGTGTGCTCTTTTGTTTGGGTGAAATGTTCTGTAGATGTCTGTAAGTCCATTTGGTTCATAGGTCAATTATCTCCAGCATTTCTGTTTAGTGTTTTTGTTTTGTTTTTTTGGTCTGGATGATTTGTCTAATGGTGAGAATGGGGAATTGAAGTCTCCCACTAATATGTGTGAGGCCAATATGTGATTTAAGCTGCAATAGTGTTTCTTTTATGAACTTGGGCATTCTTGTGTTTGGTACATAGGTATTAAGAATTGCAATGTCATCTTGGTAGATTTTGCTTTTGATGAGTACAAAGAGTCCTTCCCATTTCTTTTGATTAGTTTTGGTTTGAGGTCTATTTTCTTCATATATTAAAATGATGACACTAGTTTGCTTCTTAGGACCATTAGCATGGAATATCTTTGATATTATTTCTATCCTTGATATTAAGGTGTGTTTCTTGGATGCAACAGAAGGATGGATCCTATTTTTGCATCCATTCTGTTTCATCTGTGTCTTTTTATTGGGTCATTGAGTATGTAAGGATTTATTGTGAAAGCAGTGGGAAATTAAAATGCTTAGGCATGGATTTTGTTTAGTTTTAGACAGGGTCTCATATATCTCAGGCTGGTCTTGGACTTGTCATATAGCTCCAAAATAACCTTGAACTTCTGATTCTCCTGATTACACCTCCTGAGTAGCAAGTTAACAGGTGTCGCTACCTTAGTTGGCTTTTACTCATGAATTTGTAGTCATTTGTATAATGCAGAAGCACCAGGCCTGCTATATAATACCTGCTTTAAAAATGAAAATTTATCTCAATGGAATGAGCATGTCAGAATACTTTGAGTACAGCATGAATTTTGTGTTGTCTTGTATGTGCTTTTCGTCTGTAAGAAACACAGGATGACTAATAAACACCACTAGCAGAGCCCAGCACACTTGCCTCAGGCTCCAGCCCTAACGTGATGACACACACCCATCTACTTTGGTGCCAAGGTCTTCCATTCACAAACTTCCACACAGTCATAGTAAACTACAGTGGCATCCTTTCCAATGCCTGCACCTGAAGGCAAAAGTCTGTCTTCTTCCAGATAAAGCACATTACTCTTGAGCATGTACCATTTCATAATGGTCTAATGCACTTAAATCCTTTATATCATGTTACAATCTTTTATATCAGGCTCCTAGATCTCTTTCAGTCTCAGGTTTCATGTTGCTCTCTAACTCCCCCTCCCCCTCCCCCGTGCCTGTGTTTTTTATTGTTTACTTCTGTTATGATGTAGTGATTTATATATATATATGTTATATTATAGTAGAAACGACTGTATGTTGTTTGAAGTATCACACTTATGCCTCATTAGTAACTATCTTAAATCCAGGTCAAAAGCAAGGGTTTCTGTTTGTTTGTTTGTTTTTCCTGTTTGTTTTTCCACTTTTTTTTCTCTTCAGTTCTAGAGACAGAATCGAGGGTCTTGTGCATGAACACTTTATTGCCCATAGAACCATATCCAGGTCCATTCAATTTTTTTTAATTGAGGCATAATCACATAATCCTGCTGAGTTGTCCTAGCTAGCTGAGTTCAGACTAGCCTTGAACTTACTAGGTGGCGTAAGCTGGCCTTGAACTTATCAAACTCTTTCCCTCCTCCTCTCAAGCAGCCAAGACCTCACTGGCGGTCTTGGCTGGGGTATTCTCTGACATTCACAAGCCTCCTGAATCCAGCTGCAGAATTTGCTGTTCATATTTGTAGGGAGAGAATGGTCTTCAGTTTCGTTAACCAACTTCTATTGTTACTGCGTCTGCCGTTTTATCTCTCAGACTCCAGAACCTTTCGCCAGTTTCAACTGCACCAGAGATTTGGCACAGCAGAAGCTGGGGCAGCCCGGCCTGGGCAACACATGAGCAGCCAAAAGTGTCTTCGCTCCTGTGCCTGCATAGAACCTCAATGTCAGGTGGCAAATTTCCTTGGATGTCATTGTAGAAGCTTAAAGAGAGAAGAGGAAAACTTTAGTCATCTATATGAAGAGATTTATAGCCATTTTTCAAGCACTTGCTGTGATAATCTATGCTTTAGAAAACAGGGCAGAAATAAGACCAAGGGAATGTGCCAGGCTAGTTCCATCCAGGAGAGCGAGAGAAATGGACAGGGTGAGCTGGGTCATTGGCGAAAGCTATGCAGATTTACACCCTATTGGGCTGTTGGTGCCCATCTCCTCCACCTTGTCTGCAAGCTCTTCCTCTGACCACTAGCTGCCAAACACTCCATTTCTACCTTCATTTACACTGATCCTCAGGGTGGACCTCTGGAAAGAGGATCCTGAGGGCAGGGTGATCTGACCTTATTATGGTGTGGGTCAACCCTGCACAGTGAGGAATTCATGAAGATACCTTGTCCTAGATGGGCCTGAGCCTTCTGTAGACCTATGTCCACCTGGAAACATTTTCACTAGAATAATTCAAGGAAATTTTTATAATTCCCAACTATATTAGAGTAACAGTTGAAATAGTCTTATTTGACTGGAGGGAGAAAAGTCTAAACTAGCCCACCAGGATTTGCTGGCCTCCTAACTATACATTCTATAAATATTCTATCCTTTCTATATTTCTATTCTCTCTTCTCTTCTTACCCCAAATTCTATGCATGTGTTCACATCACAGACTTGATCATTTTTATAGGAAGTATTTAAAAAGTGACATGAATCTAAGGAGGTCAGCTCACCATGAGTACAATTCTAATGTCTGGATCACAATCACATGTATTCACACTAGGACATGGCTTTCCATTCCAGGGTCTCCTGGGATCATCCCAAGTAGGCCAATGAAGCTGTTCCCTTCACTGTTACCTCCAGGGGAGGAGAAGCCTTCTCTAGACACCACACCCTCTAACTCCTATTGCTGAGGGCACATGCTACTTGGGTCTTGTTGTTGGCATGGCAGAAGAGGCCCCAAGCCCCACAGTTCAAGTACAGTTGTGTTCCTGGATCAAGCCTCTCTGCTCATGGTGACCTCAGGAGGGCACATTAGTAATAGACTAGGCCTGGGCTCTCTGGGGATAGGTCTCTTGCTTATCATTGACACATATTCTGGAAGTTTCTTCCTGCTGCTGCTGAAGATTTGAGTCCAGAGGACTGTCCTCAGCAGCCACGTGGACCTCTCTCATTAGATCTTAGTTACATGTGCCTCATGTCTAATGACAATTCAGTGAGGCTAGAAGCAGATGTCTTTATGGAGAAAAAGAATCCAAAGATCCACATGGAAACACACACACACACACACACAGTGGATCTTAGCCTGTCCTAGCCTCCTGAGCAACTGATGTCCTGCTCCGTTTGGTCTCTAGAATGGCCCATTTCCTTTCCTAGAGTGGCTTCTGGTTGTAGCATCAGTGAAAGGAAATGCCTCCTAAGTGCTTGGAATTGAAGGCATAGTCACCATACCCCACTCCATGTCACTTATTTACGCTGTCCTGCCACTTCGGCCATCTGAGTGCATCAGCCAGCAACTTAAATGACAAGACTGTGATGAGGGACTCTTTGGTGTTGGTCCTCCACCTCTCTGGCCAGCCCCCTGATGGTTGCTCTCAAAGAACTGTTTTCTCCTGACATTCTTGAAATTGGACCCTGGATTCATGTGTGCCATTAAGGAGAATGATAAAATAATGGCAGGTAGCAAACCATGCTCCCACACACACACACATCACACACACAAGCCTGGGAAGCTCTGATGTCCCCTCTCATCCCTTGCCTCCAGGCATCCTGTATGTCTGTGCCCCCTCTTGCGTTTTTCCATCCTACTTTGTTTGTTCTTCAGACCCTCATAGCATGAAACCAAGACGCGTTTGAATCGCCACTGTTGGATTAGATAACTCGTCCTAATAGCTGCCTCAAAAGTTTGTTTAAAGTAACATTAATTGAGCTCTGTCTTCTCTAGAGAACAGAGGGCTTTGACCTGAGATGTAGGGTTCCCTCTGTCCACCTTGAATTAGTGATCTTTTAACAGAAAAGTAAGCGGATTGTTTGCTTGATGGATACAGGGTAGGAAGAACAAGCAAGTGATGCCTGTGTGTCTCTAGAAGTAAGATGGCGTGGGAATACCGTAGCTGCTGAAGCTGTTAAGGAGCCTTGCTACTTTAGAAAGCATCTCTTGTCTTTTGCTAGCTGCTATTTAAAACTCTGAGTTCCTCTAACTGTGAACTGCTACACGGCTTCTCCACTGCTGACACACGTCCAGGCTGTCAGCCGGTCACTCACAAGTCCAGCAGGGGCCAGAGAAGAAACAGTTCCAATCAGTTTTGTTTGGGATAAGTAAGAGTATTTTTCTTGTTGCTGTTGTTGTTTTTGTTCATCGATCTAAGTTTTATACAATTCGAAAGAGACACTTATGTGAAAGGTATATCCTGCCATAGATTTATAGTTGGAATACAAAAAATAGCTACTACAGTTGACGTTTTTGCTACATATCGACTTCCTGTACCAGAGTTCATTGGTGGGGGAAGGGATAACAAAAAGACATTGGATTGAAAAGCCCGGGAGCTGGCAACCTTATGGAGGGGCACAGCCAACATCCTTTGAGGGTGTCCTCTAAGAGCATAGGCTGTGGAGGTCCTGAGGTCACCTAGGTGAGATGGAAGAATGGACTTAGTCACATTGGAAGAGTCTAGCAGGCACGAGACAGAAGAGAGGAAAAGTGGGAATGGACATGGTGTGCTCTGTACCCTAGACACACGGGATAGGAAGCATCTCCACTCTAGATGGTGACAAACTTGGAGACATTAATTCACCAGTGTGGACAGGATGTTATAAAAGGCAAATGGCTGTCCCGGGTGAGCTCTGGAAACTGCCCTGCAGAACCAATCGAGCAGAGGTCTTCACCTGCCTCCTGCTACCCAAGCCCAAATCACAGCAAAATCTCTTCTACCTTTAGACACCAAGTCCAGTGTAAGATTTAGTTCTGAGGGCTACTTGCTATGAAAAAAAAAGTCATAGAGTGACTCATTTTGCCCATGTACAGAGTCCTACCCAGAACCGTAGAGTTGCCTGTTCTGGCTAACCACACAAGGTCAAGTTATGGTGTCACTGGGGCTTGAAGCCTCCTCTACATCATATATCATGGGTTACTGACAGACACTTTCACACTTACTGGTCACATGCAGCATGGCAAAAGTTGTCTGTACCCACATATGTTTTGGTTACTGCTGTGTTTCACTAGTTCCTGAACACCATATTTATCTATTTCTATCTTTGAAGTCTGGCTGCCTGTGTACTCAGAACATATTCTCCAAGAGCATAGACTGTGGAGGTCTTGAGGTCACCTAGGGCAATGAAGTACAATAAACCAATCAACCCTGATATGTGTGAAGGAATAAGAGTCATAATCACCATTCATTTTAAAGACCAGAAACCAGAGGCCAGTGAGAAGGCTCAGCTGATCAAGTCCTTGCATGAGGACCTGAGTTCTAACCTGCAGCATCTACACAAAAGTGAGGCCCAGCAACATGGATGTGTATAGCTTCATCGCTGGGTGGGCAGAGGCAGGGAGATGTCTGGGACTGTTTGGCCAGCCTCTTAAACCCTGGTAAGGTTTAAGTTTCTGTGAGAGACCCTGTCTGGAAAAGAAAAAAAATAAAGGAAGAACTGGGGAAGACATCAGATGTTGTCCTCTGGCCTCTACATGCACATTCCTCCATTCATGGGCATGAGCGCCCCCCACACACACACATACGCACAAACGCACTGTGAAGGACCAGAGTCCCAAAGAGCTTAATGAGCTTGTCTGGGGTTACTTCTGGTTACTCTGAATCCAAGGCATTGGCCAGCTAGGAAGAGTCCTCCTAGTCCTGGGGACCAGTAACACGCTACACTGACATCTTATAAAGTTGCCTATCATTTACCATTTTTGTATATTTCCTATCCACTCAGTCTCTCTGCTTAACTGGATTATTCACAGTAAAAAAAATTTCAGCCTTCGATGGCATAGCTAACAAGAATTCCAAAAATAAATAATACTTTCTCATGCGTCATACTTTTTAAGTGTCATAGTGATGGCCGTCACCTCTAATATTGAATGTGTGAGCTTCAGGGTTATTGTGATGAGAGCATTGGTAATTCCAGGAGATAATGCATAAAACAAATTTCTTAAGCTACAAGAGAGCCAGGAAGAGCCTATTTGGTGATAGATAGATAGATAGATAGATAGATAGATAGATAGATAGATAGATAGATAGACAGATAGATAGATAGATTAGATAGACAGACAGACAGATGTAGGATAACTGTTTCCTTTCACAGGAATGCCCTGGAGTAAGAAGACTTCAATGAAAAGCTTAGGCCACAGAGAACACTCTGGCTGTTAGAAACGTGATTAAGAACAAGACTGACAGGGAAGCG
The DNA here is from genome assembly GCF_017639785.1 of Mesocricetus auratus. Taxonomy (NCBI): domain Eukaryota; kingdom Metazoa; phylum Chordata; class Mammalia; order Rodentia; family Cricetidae; genus Mesocricetus; species Mesocricetus auratus. The sequence goes on along the minus strand of NW_024429195.1, from coordinate 26,390,252 downwards.
TGGTGTACTTCCGGTTCACGTGTGCTCAAGGTGGGGAAAATACATGGTTTCCCTGTCACTTATCAAAAGCAAATGGGCAAATGACGTGTGTTTGGCGTTTGTCACCTAAGATGTCTGTGGCTTAGGAACATGCTGAGTCAATCTGTTACTGAGGAATTTACACTACCGTTGACAGTGGACTTCCCCAAAAATGGAATTCTGAGCCAACCCACATCCCAGCCTGGGGAGGTGGAGGTGTCCTCTTTCTCCTCTGACAAGCCGGATCAGGAACCCAAAGTAGACCTCACCCCTTCCACCCGTGTTCCCTTACCTAACAGCTCAGTCATGGGCAGACTGAGTGCCATTCTGAAAATTAGAAGGCAGTGCTTTCAAGGAATTTCTTTAACAGCAAGTTGTTCAGTTTTTACCAAACAAGTGCACCAACTGAAATAAGAAAGCAACCTACCACCTAAAACAATAAATAGGAAGCATTACATCATCAGAAAAACGAGTATTGAGCCGTATGTATTTAGTATGTCTCTAGATGCTATCAGGTCACTCTCTCTGGAAGAATCAAACTAGGCTGCAACCCTCTGTGCTGGGGAAAAGGAAAGTGAGCCAGTCCGTGTGTGAGATGACAGTAGAGGTGAGACCCACATGACCGAGGTGGTTCTGAGTCATGTTTATCTTTCCTTCATTGTTGTAGCATACTGTTTTCTTGCAGCCCATGCCATGATAGTCACAATACTGTATAATCTCAGCACACCCAATATTTTTGGTTCAGGATCTCAGTAGAAATCGGGACTATTAGCTAGCAATTTAGGTGAAGCTATGGTAAAAAGAATGCAGATGTAAGGATTTAGGGAAAGGTTCATTTAAAATAAAAGTATTAGTGTAAAATACTGGCAAGATGTGGATGGAAACTTGAGTTCATTAGTTCTGAACTCACTTATCTGGGAATACCCAGTGAGGTATCACTGTGGGCAAGAACATTATAATTTCACCGCAGGAATCCATCTTGACAATGTTGGCAAAAAATTCTGTGGCCATTTTTCTCTCTAGGTTTGTGGCAGAAGAGCCTCAGGTAACCTCCCCATGTCACGGTGTGATGTGAGGACCGGTCTTACTGTTCTGCTCCAATGCTGTCTTTTCACAATGCCAGTGTGGAAAGACCCCTCAGTCCTTGTGCATGAATGACTGAACGGATGATCAGCCTGTAAATCAGTATAACAAGTGCTTAGGATATAAAGAAATCGAGCGAGAAAGAAGACAGTCTCCAGCTCACTGCTGAGTCCTGCAAAGCAGTCAGATTCGGTGTCCAGTAACCAAGCATCATAGGTAGCTTCCAGAAAATGCAGGGTGGTGGCTCCACTGGCGTCACATCCACCCAAAACACTTCCAAGGAATTCCAGATAAACCAAAAGTTCCCTGTAGGAGCCAGACACACTGCTAATTAATAAAGAGGTGGTCACTGGAGTGGGCCGGGCAAGTGCCTTCAACAGTTAAAAAACGGTTCCTGCAGAAGAGCCGTTTCTGAAGATTGCTCTAGAACAAAATGTGGGTAGTTTCCTTCCCAGGAGCACTTGATCTGGGTAGTGCATGCTATTAGCTTATGTTAGCGGCAGAAGCAGTAAGGAAATTACTCACCATGGTTGTCCCACTGCTCGTTAGAAGCAGAGAGAAGGGTGGCCTTCGGGAGCCCTCTGTTCAGACAGCTGCAGTCAGCAGAGGTGTGGGCCTCAGGAGGGGAGGATGTGAGAGAAGAGGAGGGGATTGGTTGCCCTTCGCTTCTGGTGAAGCAGTAAAATTTATAGTGCAAAAAGCTACCTAGCCTGGTAAGGACAATTGGGTTCTTCTGTTCTAGATGAGAAGGGTCCCTGGGGAGTGCTTCAAATGGAGACTAGCAGCTCAGAGTTTGAATCCCATGAAAATTTAACTTACAGAAGTATGGTGATGTCTTAAAAATGTTATTTTTCATTTTTTTAAAAAAATGTGCAGAAAATAGATTGTGTTCCCTTTCCTCCTTTGAATCAGAACGAGTGTCAATCACCTCCTGTAGATGAGTGATTGTGTCAATCACCTCCTATAGATGAGTGATTGTGTCAATCATCTCCCATGGATGAGTGATTCTGTCAATCATCTCCCATGGATGAGTGATTCTGTCAATCACCTCCTGTAGATGAGTGATTGTGTCAATCATCTCCCATGGATGAGTGATTGTGTCAATCATCTCCCATGGATGAGTGATTGTGTCAATCATCTCCCATGGATGAGTGATTGTGTCAATCATCTCCCATGGATGAGTGATTGTGTCAATCATCTCCCATGGATGAGTGATTCTGTCAATCACCTCCTGTAGATGAGTGATTGTGTCAATCATCTCCCATGGATGAGTGATTGTCTCTATCACCTCCTGTAGATGAGTGATTGTGTCAATCATCTCCCATGGATGAGTGATTGTCTCTATCACCTCCTGTAGATGAGTGATTGTGTCAATCATCTCCCATGGATGACTGATTGTCTCTATCACCTCCTATGGATGAGTGATTGTGTCAATCATCTCCCATGGATGAGTGATTGTCTCTATCACCTCCTGTAGATGAGTGATTGTGTCAATCATCTCCCATGGATGAGTGATTGTGTCTATTACCTCCCATGAATGACTTGGTACCATGAAGTTGGGCTCATCACACACTTGTGTATCCCTAATATCTGGAGTCTTATGTATCTTTGTTTACTTAATATGTATTCACTTAACAACTAACCATCCTTATACCTATGCTATGCTTTTGCATTAGTGAAAAATAGGGTGCCTTTAGCTGCTTTTCTTGGGCATAACTTGCAAGCTTTGTTTTTCTCTTGTAAAACTTACAAGTTTTAGCAGGAACTTCCTGATATATGCAAAATTTTTGTGGAAATAAAAACAATACAAATTCCCTGTCTGTGAAAAGGTCATTTTCAACAGAGCCTCTCCTTAGAGGAAGAAGACAAATCCCTAGGCTGGGAAATGCCAGTCCTGACTGCCCTGAAGCATGCCTATGTGTGGATTGGTCTTCCATGAATCTTCACAAAAATAGTTTGAGTTTTATTCTGCTTGTGAGAGTTTGGACTAGGAGTGGGGAGAATACCTTCAAATCTTCTCAGATAAAAAATCATTTAAAAAATCTCTGATTCTCACTGGTCCATGTATCAAATCAAGGGGCTAGACAGTAGTTCATTTTTTAGCCCAAATACAGAGTATTTGTGTTCAGTAGCACAGAGATCAGGAGCCGAGGCTTCGGCCTCTGGCTACCTGATTTTGTGCCAAAGTGTATGATGTCACATTAGTGCAACCTGAAAGACTTCCTGAGCCTTTACTTTATTTATTAGATGGAGATGATGATTCTAATTGGTACCCTGCTCATAAAATTATGATGATGTGTAGAAAGTATTCAGTACAAAGACTAGATGAAGTTCAGCAAATTCTCAATGACCATCAACCATCATCATTGACCATGCAGTCACTGTGATGTCAAGAGCTCAATAACTATCAGCCATCATTGTCATTGCCATCGCCATCATCATCACACAATCATTGTGCATCCCAGGGCTCAGTAACTGTTAGTGGCCATCATCATCAACCCATACTCCATGTGATTTCAAGAGCTCAATAGCCATCAGCCATTATAGTTGTCACATTCATCATGCAGTCAATGGGAATCTAAATCACCAGAGAACCAGCACATCCAACCCCACCCTCCACCTGATGGAGTTCTAGCATCATTCAGCTCTGCTACCCAATGTAGCTCATCTACACACCCAGTGGTCATATGCTCCCCACTCAGGTCTTATGTTTATAGTAACATGATAATTCATCTTGTATTCTTTAACTAGGCTGCTCCTCTAGACACTACTTTGATATTTTGGCAGACACTTGGGGCCTTTTTAACTGAATGAAAAGATGGGTGCTTATAAGGATGCCTCAGTAAGTTCTTAACATAGCTCCTATAGATTCTTAAGGGAGAATCTTTCAGATATACTTTCTACGTAAGACAGGGCATTAGCCAGCCTCTTCTCTGTAGCCAATGGCTACAGAGCAACTGTCCTGGATAGTTTTGTCAACTTGACAAAAGCTAGTCATCTGAAAGGAAGGAACCTCAACTGAGAAAATGTCTCCATAAAATCCAGCTGTAGGACATTTTCTTAATTAGTGCTTGATGTTGGAGGGCCCAGCCCATTGTAGGTGCTGTTATGCTGGGGCTGGTGGTTCTTGGTTCTATAAGAAAGCAGGCTGAGCAAGCCATGATGAGAAAGCTACTAAATAGCACCCCTCCATCAGCTCCTGCCTCCAGGCTGAATGCCTGTCCTGACTTCCTTCATTGATGAACAGTAATGAGGAAGTGTAAGTCAAATAAACCCTTCCCTCCCTAAGTTGCTTTGGTCATGGTTTTTTTTTATCCCAGCAATAGTAACCCTAACAAGGACAGCAACCATCACAGAGCCTGTTTGTAGCTCAGTGACAGAGGTTTTGATTAGCATGCACCAGTTCTTATGTTTGTTCTTCGGCACTGAAAACAACAAGCAAAACCACCATTCACGATCCTTTACCCCTCTGTGAGACTGTGGGTGGCTTGCTAATGCAACTGGCTGACCTCAGCTGGTTAGCTCACATACCCATGGCCAGCACTATGCTCTCCTTCCTTCCTTGAGGGAGTGTTTCAAGGTGAAGGAAGTTGATATATAATACCGAGTGGTAACCAGAACCTGTTGTGACTCTGTGTCAAAGCCAACGAGGAGGCTCACCAGCTCTACTGGGGTTCTTCAAATAATGCAGCCTGACTCAGTTTCTCTTTAGATCAGAGTCCACAGTTAGCTTTGAGCTAACCAGCATCAGCCATCAGCTCTTTTTTCTCCTTGTGTCTCTCTTCTCTCTCTCCCTCTCTCTCTCTCTTTCTCTCTCTCCTCTCTCTCTGTCTTTCTGTCTCTCTCTGTGTCTCTATCTCTGTCTCTCTCTCCCTCTCTCTCCATCTCGCTCTCCCTCTCTTTCTCTCTCTCCTCTCTCTCTGTCTTTCTGTCTCTCTCTGTGTCTCTGTCTCTGTCTCTGTCTCTGTCTCTGTCTCTTTCTCTTTCATGACTCAAACCTTAGCTTTCTTTCACAAAAGTACCTTGGTGGTTTGGTTGCATGTAGAAGAGGTGTACCCAGTCCTATGTGTCATAACTCTGTTACTTCAGCCTGTTCTATTGAATTTACACTTTCTGAAAGTGTGTTGCATAGAAAAGAGTGATCACAAAAGTTTTCTGTCATACTGTGAAAGTTGGTCTCATTTTGACAGGTTTTAGAATTAGACTAGGGTCATATTTTCTGTGGTGTTTCCAGTAGAGGAGCTACTGGTGGTTGGGGGTGGGGACCCACCCTCAAATTGAGTAGTTACCTTTTAACTGTCAATTCCTAAGCAAGTGCTGTCTTGGCTGCTCGCATTTTCCTTCAGTACACTTGGGTCTCTCCCTGGAGCTCCAGGCCTTCACTGTCAGCTTGGAACTGCTAAGACTTCATGGACTGAGCAGCTACCAGGTTCTTGGCCTCTCTAGCATCCAATGGCCATTATTGATCCTCCCAGACCCTACTGTGTAAGCCAATCTAATGGAGCCCCTGAGTAATACAAAATATGTATCTGTTGGTTCTGCTCCTGCATCAAGCCCCGCTAAGTGCAGTTCCTTATGCTTGAGAAGAGGACGAAGACAAATATACTGAGGCCCTTTCCAGTCTGTTCAATATGCTTTGTGCTGTTGTCTTTCCATGTGAGCCTGGAGCTGGAATGGGCAGAGTCCTAAGGAATCCATGCTGAGAACTGCGGTCCAACCGACTGTAGTCTCATCTCATCACAGGCTACCCCTTCTCTTCAAGGCCGATGCTCAACAGAACAAACTTTACCAGTCAGGTTTCTTCCAGCCACTGGGCCTCAAGATCTCTTTTAGCTTCTGGCACTCAAGGCAAGGGAAGAGGTTCTATAAGCACCTGTTCATTTCTCTGCTAGTAGTGATTATGCTGGCTGATCTCAGTTGTGGACTTGATCAGGCTAAGAAAATACTTAGGGCGTTGCCTATGAGGCACACTTCTGGGCTTGCCTATGAGCACTTTTCCAGAGAGGATCAACTGAGAGAGAAGATATTCCCTGAATGTTGACAGCACCATCTCATGGGCTGAATTCCCAAACTGAATTTACAAAGTAGAAATCTTGCTTCCTGACTGAACGGCCCCAGACTCCTGCTGCCATGCCTCCCCACCTGTAGAGACTGTGATCCTCACACTGTGAGTCACAATAAAGCCTCAATTACTGTAATTGCTTATTAGGAGGAGTTTTGGTTACAACAACGTGAGAAGTTACTGATATAGGCACCTAGCATGCAAGCACAATCGCTTCTACATTTTCCCTTACTAATTTTCATAATCTAGTATTTTATTTTATTTATTTCATTCATTCATTCGTCCATTAATTCATTTATTCATTCAACAAATGCTCACTGAATTCACAATTTGTGCCAGAATAATAGACAAAGAATCCCAGCACATTTGGAGCTTGTAGTCTGACTGGTAAGACAGAAAATAAATATCATTAGTAATACAAGATAGGAAGTATACCAGAGATTGTCGAATGTCTAGGATAGAATGGCACAGAAGCATAGGGGGATGGGAGTGCAGTTGGGTGCTATTTTCTAGTTGAATGAAGACACGAAGTGAGCATGTAAATCTGCTAGAACATTCCTGACAAAGGGATTGACAGTTGAGGCTCCGAGAAAACAGCTAGATGCACACGTCTCAAGTCCGGAAGAATTTGGGGCCAGGAAGGGACATGTGACCAGACTGCACCTTCTGGCCAATGCTGACATCATCAGGGGACACTGAGGACTGTGAAAAGGGGAGGTGTTTGCATCAAGCTTCAGAGTTTAAACACTTCCAAGTTGGGTCTGATGAGGAGCAATCAGCAAAGAAGATGAAAAAGATTGCCCACGGACAGGAGCAAAATGAAGCAAGGAACCCAAGCAAAGACCTGAGTGAACCATCATATAGCACTAGGAGATGAAGGACAATGATGGAAACTGAACTGGACATGAGAAGTCACGCAGGTGCTACGTCAGTGAGTTGGTGAGGACAAGACTCAGTGGGGGAAGGGGGTCAAGGGAGAACAGAAGGAAAGGGATAGAGACAGCTGGGGAGGTGTTGGTTTAAAGAGTTTTCGGGAAAGAGAGCATAGAAATAAAAGAGAAGGTAAAGCAGTCAGACTTCTTCAAGATGGAAAAACAGCACCTGTGTGCTGGTGGAAGCAACAGCAAGAAGTGGCGAGGGTGAGGGTGACAGACTGGGGCAAGCGCTGGGAACAGCTAAGGAAAAGAAGAGGGAGTTGAGAGCAGAAGTAGAGGACAGCAATGGCCACACAATGCTGGGGCAGCTATTGCGGCAGCTGCGAGTGAGGACTCACGCCTACAGTTCCAGGATATAGGAGGCTAGGCAGGAGGATCACTGCAAGCTCAAGGTCATTCTGGACCCCAGCCTATCTTGAACAATTTTTTTTAATTAAAGACATTCTGGTTGCTTCTATCTCCCAAGAGAAAATGGAAGGAAGGAAGAAAAAGAGAGAGAGAACCATATAGTAGAATCATCACTCCACCCATCCATTTGAGGATGGTGGTTACATCATTTTATGGAGAGCACTTGGCATGGCTGCATATTTGTCTCCAGTCAAGCTCAGCCGTAGGTGTGAGATAGATTTAGCCATGGCTATGCTTTGACCGAGTAGAGAAAATGAGTTGAGAAATGAGCTGACAGTAATGCTGGGGAGAGAGGGGTGGGGTGGAGTGGCAACATGGGAAGGGGGAACAACCCACAGGCAGGAGGATCACTTGAAAGCAGAATGAAGGGTCTTTGGAGATGGGATACTGGAACTGTGAACGTAGAAGGCAGTGGCGGGTGAACTGGGCACCTGGAGCTGGTCTTTAAGGGACTAAGGAGATGGGTAAGAAGGACCTGTAGTAGGCTGTGGCCTGGGAAGCGTGGGAGAGTGCTTCCACATGAGACACGGGATATTTAGGAATGCAACTCAACAAAGAATTGTAATCTCACTTAAACATGCGTTATTTTGCAATGTTTTGGTAACCTGATTGTACAGTTCTCCCATGTGACCTTTTAGATGACAGCATCATATCACAGTACCAAAGGGCTGGACAATCCTGGCAGGCAAAACCTTCAGAAGAGACAAGGCTAGGTGACAGGCTAGAACACCAGCATTGTGTGAGCATGTAAGTCACCAACAAGTGTCAAGAGGTGTCAAGAGCAATGTTATGGACAATAAGTGACAGCTGGGAACTTAACTTTCAAGGAACGAGGGGCAACGTGAGAGGAAGAGCGGTTAGGCCTGAGCCTTGTAGCATCCAGTACAAAGCAGTTTCATTTTCCAAGCAAGGACAAGCAACCAGGTAACAAGCTGTGTGGCATCTCCTTTGCTCTCCATCTCTTCTGCTTTTAGAGTTGGTGGTTGGGGATCAAAGTCGCTTTATTCTTCCTTCTAAAGCTTCTCCACTGTGGTCCATTACAGGCACCTAAGCTCAGTCCTCACCGTATGTGCAGTCACCATGCCCTTCCCTCTTGGGAACCAGCTTTAGCTGCTCTTAGTTGGGGTCCAGGAAACAATGGGTTTTTAGATTCTTTAGGTTATTTTAATGAACTGGCTCAGGAAAGGTATGTCTGTGTTTGAAAATATTCCCGACCCAAGAAAATTAGGACCAAGCTTTTCCATTTAAAATATAACATAGCTTTAATAAGTTTTTAGAATTTCCTTCATTAGGGCATGGAGGTGGGTATCGGGAAAAAGTAAAACCTAGGAAGTGGAATGTCAAATTAAGTAAAAATTGCTGGGTGTTTGATTTTATCTTATTTTATTGGCATCCAGGTTTTGAAGCCTCCTGTTGCTGACTCCAGGCCTTGACCACTGCCCTGTGCAGCCAACACCACCATGCTCCTCCCTCCGCAGCCTGTGGAGACCAGAATGTGCTGGCCTAGCTGACTGGGTTTGCTTCAGGGCTGGCTTCTGCGTAGGAGTGCCACACGCACCTTAGCACCTGCGTCCTCACGATGTGAAAACTGCACATCCACCATGTCACCTCATAAGCATCGCCTCAGATTGCATAATTTGCTCTCGCAAAGTGGAAAAAAGAAGTTTCAGAATGTGCAGTCAACCTCCACTGGCCTCCTGTAGTTCCCAGATGGGTGGAGAGGTGGGTCTCTGGAGGTGGACGGTGCTGAGGATGTAAGCCCGCTCGCTCATGGAGTGATGGGCTGCAGGTTAAGGTCGGGCCTCTCTCTCACTTAATCTATCATGGCAGAGAAAGAAAACATTTGATGAGTGTGGGGTCCTGGTTGTAGATGTCGTGGAAAGTCATTTAATCTACCAAGTACTGAAGTCGCCCTCACTCACTGGGATACCCAAGAGTCTCTCCGGCCAGTCAGCAGGGCTGGCATTGCCCTCTGTTCCCAGTTAATACACACTCATGCATGCTCTGCATGTTAACTCATTAGTTCTTGAGAATGTGCCTGAGCCAATGAGGAGAGCAGAAAGGATTTTAATAACTAATATGCAGGGAATATGTTGCATGTGGCAGCTCAGAACGGCACGTCAGCATTTCATGAAAGCTTCCATTTCACAAAGAGAAAACTCACGTTGATAGCAGCCAAGGAGATCACTGTTAAACTATTAGCAAGAAGTAGATCTTAGACTCAGACCCATAGGGATTTTTCTCCTAAAGTGGGTTCTTTGCAGACTGTACCAAAAAGTTCAAGACAGCACACAGTCTAGGTGATTCTTTCTTCTGGGTCTCATAAGTACCATATGGGCTGGTAGCAATACAAATGTCTCCATGATGTGCCCAAGGATCATAAGTGGCAAACAGGCAGGGAGCTGGGGTAAATGAGGGCACAGTAGCCAGACATCACCTGGGCTCAATGCAGACAAAGTATTCCATGAAAGAGGCTGTGATATCTTCTAGTAGTAAATGTTAGGTCAATATTTTTGTTAATATAGTGTGGCCCTAACAGTGTGTTTGAGATGCTGTGGTCTAAATAGATCACTGACCACTGGCTTTGAAAGCCACTTCCAAACTCTCCCCTTGTTTTTCTGTTATCACAGGCTCTTCCAAAAGTCCACCAAGTGCCAGGGTCGACTGATCACAAGTCAGCTTCGTCACGGGGTTGTTTTGACTGCTTTGGACTTGAAGGTGTGTGCAGACCTGCAGATCATGGCTGGGAGATGCTGAGAATGGAGAACCAAGCAAGAGGCAGCAGAGACACCTGTAGAGAGAGACAGGCATGTCAAGTATACAATGAGTAACTGTGTGGGTGACTGACTCAATGAATTACATGTGGGGGTGTAAACCCAGTGCACAGGTGAGGCTGGAGTAAAGAGAAAACGTAAGGGAATGACCAATGTTTGAAGAGGGGGAAAAACCACATATGCTTTCACCTAGTGCTGCTAATAGGTGCAGAGAGAAAGCAGTGGCCCTTGCTCACGAAGCCAGAGCTGGCTGGGTAAATGCCCAAGGGAGATTAATCCAGGATTTTTTTCCTGGTTTCCGGTTCCGTGTGTGTGTGTGTGTGTGTGTGTGTGTGTGTGTGTGTGTGTGTGTGTGTGTGTGTGGGTGAGCATGCGAGGGCTTGTGTGCGCACACATGTGTTCTTTTTTGAGACAGAATCTTTCACTGACCAAGAGCTCCCCAAGTTCTGAACTGACTGGGCAGCAAACCCCAGGCAGGATTCACCTGCTTCCATGTTCCCGGTCTAAAGCACACCCAGATGGTCTTGGTTTTGCGTGTTATGTGGGTTCTGCGACAAATTCAAGTCCTTGTGCCTGCAAGGCAAGCGTTTTACCATCTGAGTGCCACTCTGCCCTCGCCAGGCTTTCTTTCATGGCATGTTATTACGGGCACACCAGAAAGTAACTATGTAAACACCGTAAGGGACAGTAAATATTATCATATAGATCCTCCTTTGACAACTGGGCATTGTTTCAATGTGATTCCATGTAAATTATCCATTTGCAACCCCAGTATCTCATTCCCAAGGTCCAACACTGGGGTTTATTGTCACAAAACCCTAGGGTGTTGATGTGTTGACTTTTTCTTCTTTGCAGATGGGTGACGTGGAAGATGGTCTCCAAAAGTCCCAGTGTGGGTAAATAATAAAGCAGGACCGTTTCACCAGCCATTCTCTTCTACCAAGCCAGTCCCCACCATCACCCCATCAACCCTGGCATCACTGATGCAGTCTGGACTGTCTGTATCATTCTTATGTCTATATATTTTAAATTATACGAGTGCAGGTGTATATTGAAGGAAATTTTAAACATAGAGAATCACAAATAAAACCATAGTTTAAATTTGACCTTAGTGTAGCATGGTACCTTTCATTGAGAATAATTGTCTTGTGTTTCCTACTCTGTCCCCTTTGGGAGAGATGAACAAACCAGTGTGAATGATAAATGCATTATTCTTTACAGGGTTCAGCTCTCTATACATCTTCATATACACTTGTCAGAATTTAGTAGGAGCAAACGGATTATTAAATGATTCTGGACCGATTTACTCATTTGAGAAGAAAGGCCTATAGAGGTCCCAGTTGTCTGAAGAACCTGAAAACTCTAATTCTCAAGAAGTTGCCTCAAGGCATAGACCAAGCTCTTGATGTGTCTCTGTGCACAAGCAGGCTGTGTTCACTTCAAGGCATTCCCGAGTTCCTTTTCTGGGTATGCTAACCTACAAGCAGCCGTTACTGCCATCTGTTGGTAGTGTGTGGAAGTGATGCATTTCCTGCTAAGTGCATAAGATGGTTTATTCTAGGCAAGCCCTTAAGCATGGTATGCTCTGTGAGGAAAGCAGGAAGGAGGGGAGGGGAGGGGGACCACAAGGAGAGACGGAAGAGAAAGAAAAAAAACCAAGTATATGAAGAATAAGAGCGGTTCAAATAGCAGTACCAGTGTAACTAAACACTCATTGTTTGCCATCTTTAATGGGGATTCTGTCAAATTCATAGATGTTATAAGAACTAAATAACAACACATATGAATCTGACTAAATGCCAATCCAGATCTCAATAACTGAATACAGTGGAAGTCAATTCCCGGTCAGTTCTCTTCTGAGTCTCTCCAATGACTATCATCTTCAACTTGAACTTTTTAGATTACCTAGGATGCTAACATGCTAGCCAGGAGAGGAAAGGGCGTGGATGTTTGCAAAAGAGGCATTTGTGGGCCAGGCCTAGAAGCAATGCATTACTTCTACAGTACACGGTTAGCTAGATCTCAGTGGCAGAGTGGCATCGGCTTCTGGAAAGGTCGGAGATGGCGGTGCAGCATGTCAACCAATGAACATGTGAAATGGAATTATCCCACACTCTGGTGACTTAGCGTGGAAGCTTTCCATGTGAAGCATCTTTAGGCTGGTCTTGGAGGACCTAATGACTATGGCGAGTGGGAATGAGGTGTAGGACTCCAGGCAGGGACATGCTGAAAATCACCACGAACAAGAGGGCTTGGTGAGGAGAGAAGTCTGACCAGAAGATGTATATTGGGTAGGGTGGAAAGTGAACCAGGATGAAGTTTGCCAGGTAGAGGGAAGAGTTAAGGAGAGGCTGCCGGTCTTGGCAAGGTGTGTTAGATCCAAAGGACCCAGCAGAAAGCCTTGTGAAAATTGTACAAAGAAATCCAAGTATGTCATAGTACTTGACATGAGGATACCTTTTATCAAGTTTCTGAACTTCAAAAATCTGAGTGCTGCATTAAACAGTCCTCCCAATAAATGTTTTCAAGATTCTATCGCCATTCCAGGAGTCGGGGGAAGTAGTAGTGGAGAAACAAGGGGGACATGGCAAGAGCCAGTTGGTTACCCTGAAACTAGAGTCCTTCTGTCTCAGGTGGCTAAGACATGAGTCAGAAGCGGCTCAGAAAGCACCTAGAAGCCTTCGCTGTTTGAAGCATGTCAGCCAGTTTCACGTGGGTGAAGTTTGGTTTTAAAGTAGACAAACTGAAAACACAACCCGTTTGTTTAGATTTTGCAATTCTACAAGAGGTTTGAGGGTGATTCAGTGGACCATGGGGGAAGAATTTTCTTCTTGGTGGTTCACATAGCTCAGGTCTAGCTAGCAAGTGGAGGACTGGAGAAGTCCCCTCCTGGGGACAAAGTTTCTTGGAGAGAACTTGGCCCCAGTGTGAATGATGCACAGGGTACATTGTTTCCGGGCTCACATCTGGTGACATCTTTGTTGAGGCAGGAACAAGTCGAAGTCCAGTCCTGTAAATACCCAGGTCCCAGTAAAGGTCTCTGGTGCCCCGGAATGCTAGAGCCTAGAGAGCAAGCCTTTGACCCTCCTTGAACTCCCACAGCGTTTAAGAGGCATAATGTTTGCCTTTATTTCTAAGGGAATATCAGACGTTCGATGAGTGGTTATTGTTGTGCACTACCGCTTTATTTATACAAATGAAATGTTCCACTAAAAACTCATATGACCTTGGCAAATCACGAGTCTGCTCTGGGCTTCGGGCTTTTGTTTTCTTCTCTAGCCAATGTAGGACTCGATTATATAATCTCTGATGTCTCTTTCTGACCTGAAACAACAAATTCTAGAATAACTTCCTGTTTCTGGCGAAGCGACATGAATCTTGAGGTTACTTTATCGCATCAGAGTAAATCTCTACCTTTATTCAAAACCCTAGCACACCACAGAAGAAGCAGTCAGGCAGCACTCCTTGGAGGCAGCACCATGCCTCAGTGGCTGAGCCCAGCCAAAGCTGCTTCCCTTCCACTCCAGACAGGAGCTGAAAGGAACTTCAGCTAAACACATGGAGCTCCCATGGTGGCCCTGTAGGGGAGTCTCTGACTGTATGTGCTTCCCAATTGGACATACAATTTCTTTACTGACCACTCTCTGTCTGATTTCTACTCATGTAGAATAAGGAGGAATACTGCGAGCCACTGTCTCTCTGAAGAATATTTCCTCTAAAGCAGAAACATATCCTAGTAGAGAGATTTTAATGCGTCCAGCACAGAGTGTGCAATGGTGCAAGAGATGATAGTTGTTGGAAAATAGACTTCTAGGTCTTGAAGAGCCACCCGCAACTATGTAAGGATAAATTAATTCAAATTATGCTAGACTCCTAAGTCAGTGTCCCCTCTTGAAAGTGCTCAGGAAGCACTGTGTCTGGCTACTGCCGCACCACACAATCCCATCACTACAGGGAGCCCACAAGACAGTCTGCCCCCATACTGACCAGTCACATAGAAATGCCAAAGAGCTTGGAAGGCACTTCTTCTGTCTAGGCTGACTCAAATATTTCCAGTACCAGAGAACTTACCACCTCACGAAGTGACCCATTCCACTCTTGAAAAACTTTGTATTAAAAAGATCTTCCCAAGGAATCAAAACTCCTGTATACCACCCCTCCATACACACACCGTATACACAGGGAGATTTTTTTTTGACTTTTGAAATAAGATTTATTCGTAATGACTGGATTTGGTGGTGGATTCCAATCCATAGTTGCCTGGCACATGCCAATTACTAATAAAGATCATATATAATGTTGAACTTAAAGCCACCGGAGGGGGTAAAATGTTCAGTTCCAAAGAGAACAGCTCAACAATGTGGAACTTTACCTAGAGTTTAGCATATTAAATTAGTAGTAATGAAACAATACATTGAGGATTTAAACTAACACCTGGTAGTTCCTTCCAACATACACATAAATAGCATCAGAGAAATCTTTAATATCACCTAGCTGTGTTATAGCCTTACAGGTAATGAGCCAATGAAAACTGAATCTTCATCCCACATCCCATCCTTATCTCTACATAAATCCTATGCTTCATTTAAAGATAGAGTAAACGTCCACATTTCTTAAGCCTCGTTCAAGGAAATCACGTCGTCAACACTGGATGTTATCTCTTCATCTTGAACATAAAACTCCATCAGATTCAATACTGGTGTTCATCATCTGTCACAATACCCTTCACATGAATTCTCAATGTTTTCTGTTGAGGTGCAGCAATAGTAGATTTGATGTGGACCTGTTTCTTCCGGGTCACACTGGACTTGTGGTTACCATTTGGGCTGGGTCTGGAAGATGGGGAAGTAGAGACATTTCTTGGCCTGAGTCTCTAACAGTAGAAATGTAGGAGAGAAAGTGAGACGGCGAGAAGACCAGCTATTGACTGCAGGGCACTGGCACCTGCTCTGGTGGTGGCATTGGTTGGATTTGGGGCAGTAGAGATATTCTGGTTACTTGAAAACGGTGCAACAGATATTTGGTTGCAATAAATCTGCGTGGGTAGGAGCAGTGCCAGAAGCAGCAACCCCAGCCCCAGTCTGACCACCATCGCTCTGCCCATGTCCGCTCCGTCGGCGCGAGGCGCGACTCTCTGGATGCTCGCTGCGTGGAGATCTGCTCGTTCACACGGACGCAGGCAAGGTGGGCACACAGGGAGATTTTAATAACTCTTTTCTCTGGAAGTTCAAAGTGTAGTTTAGTGGTACAGTCCTTACCCAGCAGGCATGAGGCCCTCGGTTCAGTCCTCGGCAAGGAAAAGTAAATTTTTTAGAGCTGAATTCCTTAGTCTTACATCTCTCCTTCCTTTGTTGTAGTCCCTTGTTTTATTCTTGTCCTCTCTCGCTCTCTCTCAATCTTGATGGACATCAAACCTACTGAGCCATGCACCACCCAGCCCCCTTGTTTTATTGGTTTTGCACTGCATGCTCCCTAAGAGTGTTCCTACATCTGCTCCAGCAAAGCAACAATTATGAAGATTGTGTGTCGGTGTACCAGAACCTAAAATGCCCACCTTATCTTCCCCCCAGCTCTAAGAGCAGAAATATCTAAGTTGCTCACTTTAGTCTGACAGTTCAAAAGCATTTTGCAAGTAAAAGAGCAAATTTAAAGCCCTGAAGATGAATGACGTACTTCAAAATGGTGTCTAGAAAAGAGGTTCTAGGTGTTGGACTCTGTGTGAAAGGCGTTTCTTTCACTCGGGTGATACGGTGTAAGGACCACTTACAGCTTCAGGTCTGCTCAGCAGATGCCAGTGGGGTCTATGCTGGGGCAGCAGATAACCAAAATGTTGTTTTTATCCTGTAGTCACTGGTACAGAAGCCAGGTTTTCCTTTGAAAACTTCGCACCAGGACCTAGGTAGTTTCAGCCAACTTTGATAGTTCTGGGTACCACTGATAAACCAGCTGCCATCTTTACACACACAAGGACTGATACCTGACTTACTTCACTAACACCCAGTATTAAGTACAGTGAGATATCCACAGTTGACAAACACACACATATAAACTCATAAATACACACACATATACACATACAAACACATTCATATACACACAAGCAAACATATATATGTAATACATACATCCAAACGCACACAAGCACACACATACACAGTACACAGTACACAATACATACATCCAAACACACATATACACAATAGATATGTATGAATATATATGTATGATGTGTATGTACATATATATGATATATGCTTGGATTCTGCATCCATGAAGTCAACAAACCACCAATCAAAAATAATTGAGAAAATACTGAGTATGTATTAAACACATGTAGATTTTAAAGATTTATATATTTTTATTTAAGTGTATGTGTGTATATGATTGTGTGAATATATGCCAACTGTGTCACTCCCACAGAGCCTAGAAGATGGCATCAGATTCCCTGGAGCTAGATTTATAGGCAGTTGTGAGCTGACCGAGGTGTGCTGGGAACTGAACTCAGATTCTCTACAAGAGCAACATGCACTTTTCACCATTGAAGTTCTTCTTGACTTATCCCCTATGGTAACTCAATGCAATATAAGACAGTACAACTGGTGTAAATAATTCAGAGATGATTTCAACCACAAGAGGATGCCCATAAATTATATACAAATTATACAGCAATTATATGCAGGTGTGTAAGGGACATGAGCATCTAGTTATTTGGAGGTATCTAAAAGAATAACTGTGATAGATGACGATGATAGGTAGATAGATAGATACAATGTATACACATATATACATACACATGTGTATATATACACAGAGATCACATAGAAATAAATTTTTATATTAAGTTATGTTTTATATTTGGTACGGTAATAGTCTTATATTTTATATATAAATGTATTTACAATATACCTATTTCTAGCTACATAGTTTTATATATATGCATTTTAATGTGACATGGATGTCTACGTACATACACATAGACACTGCAGATGGTTTTGGAAGGTACAGGGGAAATCTTTCACTGCAGTTTTAGGAGAGCAGGAATGGGTTCTTGGGACCTAGGAAAGGACTCATTTCTATATCTCATTACTATCTCTCTTATATTTTTGGTTTTTACTTTTATAACAACAAAATAGTTTTATATTATTTGGTTGTCTACATTTCCTCCAAGATGAGTTAGATGGTACAGAGTTACAATATATTCCAGGCTGACTGGGTTCAAGTTCTATAGCATTTCCCCGAAATCTGCTTCCATCACAATGTCCAGCTCTTGGCCAGTGAGGTGGGTATGTTTGCCCAGCTAGTCAGATGAGCACATAGGTGTGAAAGGCTGTAATCCAGTGTGTTCACTGTTACACACGGTGCAATGACAGCAATTGGCTCCACTAAGGGAAGAAAAACAGCACAAGGGAAGGCAAGAGTTTGCCCAGCAAGGGCTCTGACCAGTACAGTATTGTGTAAACACAAGTTTGAAAATGCACCAGACATGCAAGAGGATGTAAGTCCTTGGGTTTGGCTCAAGTAGAGAGGGAAGGCCAAGTGTGTGTGTGTGTGTGTGTGTGTGTGTGTGTGTGTGTGTGTGTGTGTGTATGCCTGTGTATGTATGTTGTATATGTGTGTATGTGTATATGTGTGTATGTATGTTTGTATATGTATGTATATATGTATATGTGTATGTGTGTATGTATGTGTGTTTGTATATATGTGCGTGTTTGTGTGTGTGTGTGTGTGTGTGTGTGTGTGTAAGCAGTGAGCCCCTCAGATCTTCTGTCTCCATGTTGCAGCTGGGATTATGCCCGGTTTTTGTTTTTTATTTTTTCAAGTGTGTTCTCAAGCTCAAAACAAGGCCTTCATATGTACAAGACAAATACTTTACCAACTGAGCTATTTCCCAGCCATAAGAACCATTTCATATTTTTATTGCAAGGCAGAATTTTCTATGTATATCTATCTACCTTGATAAAATAATTTGCTACTCAGTAATTGAGCAGAAAATACAGAAGCAAATCAGGGTTTTGAAAACCAAAATCCCATGTTTGGTAAGCTGATGAAAACTATGGATTTTTCTCTAATAAAAATGTATATATAGAGAGACCCATAAAGATGGTTCCATGCATTAATGTGTTTGTTGCCAAAGTTAAAAGCCAAGTTCCATTTCTAAGACCTGTATGTTGGAAAAAGAAAGCTGACTCCAACAAATTGTCCCCTGATCCCCCCCACGCACACTGTACATGTAAATAAATGTAAAATACTTTTAATGTAGACATAAACTATCACATATAATTACAGGAAGTTCACGGGACTCTTTTTTTAAAAAATCCCTGAATTTGGAGGTTATAGAAGTAATCAATTGGCAGTTTTGTTTTGACAGATTTGGGCTTTTTTTTCCTTTTGAAGGAAATTGTGTGCAGAATCTTGGGGACTCACCTATAATCTATTGAGTTCTAAAGAACTGGTTTAGTCTCATTTTAGCATCGAGTTCTGAGCACACCTCCCAAACGCAGAGTGTGGTTCTGGGCCCTCTGAAGCCTTCTCAGTTATAAGAAATCTATGGCAAAGGCAAGGGTGTGATGCCGAATCTAGGTCAGAGGCTATTTCAGGACTCCCTAACAGGAAGTGAAAGGAATCCTATAAAACACGGTGAAAAACAATTCCATCACATGGCAAATTTCAAACCCTCCCCAGAGCCACTACAAGCGTATCAGAGTAAACACAAGCCATGTGTGGAGAGGGGTCCAACTTTAAAAAGACTTGCAAATTTTCAAAATAAAATGTGATTCCTTTATTGCTTTTTTGGTCAAGAGGTTCTTAAAATGACACTGGGCAAGGGAATGGAAAAGATTAGATTAGGAATTTAGGTGCAGAGGGCAGACAGTAAATTAATCTGTTTCTGAAAAAAAAGAGTAGAAATAGGATTGTTTGGCTGAGGCGAGAAAACCTGCTATTTGTAAACAAAACAGTGCTTTGAGCACCTTCTCGCCCTAACCCATGAGGAGCCTTCTCTTGAGATTCCGTGTTAGAGAGGAGGGACACAGCAGAAACTGCCGAAGATGGAACGGAGCGTGAACCGGGCGGGGTCGAGGGGGAGAGGCCAGCAAGGAGGAGTCATGGCTCCCTGGCCGAAGTCCCAGAAAGGAAGGAGCTGCTGGCTCTGCTGAACCTCCCACTGTCCTTGTGGCTTGCAGCCCCTGCTGGACTAGCTCTCTTGAGTTTCCCTTGGCACACGAGCATCACCAAGCTCAGAAAAGCCCGCTGGCAGAACGATGGCGCTGGCTGTCCAAACAGGACTCTGACGCCAGGCGGAAGTCAAATGTTAGGGGCCAAGCCACCATTGAGATGAGATCACACCAAGCTGAGAGAGCCCAGACCAGATGACGCAGCCTCAGACCTCAGAACAGCCACTCGCCCAGGCAGCCCAGTCTCAGAGGACACTCTGGCACCAGGATGCCCATCTCTCTCTCCATCGTGGTACATCAGAGTGCAGGAAAGCGCCTTGTATCATCCGTCACCCAGAAGGGAGAAATCCTGAAGGGTGGGCGTGTATCAAAGACTGAATTTACCAAAGCGACTGTCAGAACCAGATGGGGCTGTCATTTGTCACATATTTAAACAGACTGAGAGTTAAGCCACAGGGATACTGTGTTAGTGGTTAATCATTCATCGATGTGTCCAAACCTCTCTTGTTCCAGCAGAACCTGGGCTCTGTGATAGAGAACTGAGCAGGCTGCATGTTCTGTGCATGTGATGGTAGTAGACCTCTTTATGTAATTCCACCAATTCAGGATTGAACCATTATTTGTTACTTCCTTTGGAAAATTAGAAAATTGTCAAGGTTTATAATTTAAAATATACTAAATGTCCTTGGACGTGTCTAATAAATAACTGATTATTCTATATTCTCTCTCTGTGTGTGGTACACATGTATATAACATGTATTTTCTATTTCCTCTTTTTCTTACATTTCCTGTGTGCTGAGCTGGGGTATTTGGTTTTCTGAATGATGTAATGGGTTAACAAGATAATGTATCAGGAAGGAAATCTTTTAAGGTCCAAGGACCTTGACACTACCTTTTGTTTCGTTTTGATTAAGGAGATGGAATTCCACGCAGTGGAAAGTTGTGCAGGTGGCGTCTGGGAGCGCACACCACCTCGATGAGCAAGTGGAGGGAAGTCGCTGAATGAAAGTGGCCAGATGGTTTCTGCATCTCACTCTACTTACAGTTCTCTTCTGCCCTGAGTCTCGATGCTCACAATCCAGGCTCTGTAACAATAAGAAACAGTGATGTTTTCACTTGTGAAATTGTAAACCTTCTAACCATCAGAGAAAGGAGTGGGTGATTGCCTGGAAAACAACTCATACATTCCTTGAACATTTCTCTCTGAAAGCAATTATTATGTGAACCTCTAGGGCCCATCAGGACCTCCAGTAACTGTGGGAGGTTTTCTTTTCTGAATAAAAATGACTAAAAGTATTGATCAGGACTATTCTTCACTTTGTATATTAATGTTTTGGGGATGTCAACAGTCAACCAAAACTTCAAGTGTAATATTTTGGAAAGTTTGGCATGACCTAATTTTAGTTAACAGAAAATATTTCTAATTAAAGATGAATATATTTTGAAATGGCAGAATACTTAAATGACACTTTCCAATGAATTATAGTATTGAAATGATAATTAATAAAAAAACAATAAGATATAAATTGAACCCGGCCATTTTCACTTTTAAACAAAGACATGTGTCTTACTGATTTAACTAGGATGTTTTTCTGTCTAGTTGCATTTTTAAAACATACAGAACTGGACAGATTATTGACACTACAGTGGATATCTTAACGACAAGTTAAGTATGGATGATTCTTTCAAATGAAAGATAATCCGACTTAATGAACAGGATGTAGGCTATATGCTAATAAGTATATGACAGACATGCTATGAGTATTTGAGATATCTTGTTAATGCTTGTTAACATTAATGAGACAGAGAAGAAGATCATGCCATATGAGAGTGAGTGTCCACCACCCAGTAAGATTAGACGTTTTCAGTTTTCTGCCCTTAACCTCTGGGTGACAAATGTACACTTGGCTTCCCTTTGTTCTCTCTCCTATAGGGAGGGAAGAGTGACCTGCGGTCATAGAAACACTAGCGAGGCCGCTCTGTGCCCGTGGCCACATTCATAACTCTGACACATGTGGCTGGGAGCCAACGGTGAGCATTCACAAGAAAGCCACTCCAAAAGCTCAGGTCAGTCTTCCCAGAGGACAATTTTACACCGTGCAGAATAAACTTTGCCTCCAAATAGGTGGTATTTAGGAAACACGGATGCGTCCTGAAGGGGTATCTCAGAAAGCTGTGACATGGTCAGCACAATAAGGTATGAGGACAAATGTGGAGGCTGGGGGTGGCACCTCGGGGTTTCCAACCCAGAGCTGGTTCAAGCACCCGCCCCCCGGTCTCTGTACCTGCCTGCTCAGGTAGGAGAGAGGAGTGAGGATAGCACCAGGGAGGACTGAGGAGGGGAAACTGAGTGCCAAGCTCCTGCCCAGTCTTTGGGAGGACTCCTTAGCCCCCTTTGCTAGTATCTCTGGTAAACCGCACTAACGCATATGTGCATGCAGACACAATTCTTCCAAAGAAACACCAAATTTAATGTGTGCTGGGGATGCCCTCGAGTTTGGGAGTGGGCTGGAAGCCCCGCTGTGCTAACCTCACGTCTTCACGTTCTTGCCCACTCCCACTCCCACTGTTCAGAAGGTCCAGCAGAAGCGAACCCCGGGAACTACAGCAGCCTATGACTGTGCTCCTCACATCCAGAGAAATTCTAATCCTCTCTAGAGTAACTCAGAAGTAACCGTTTGTCCGTGACTTTAGCTTCCCCATGTTCTCCAACTTTGTAATTCTTAATATACTGGTGGCAGGGCCCAGTGACAATGGTTTGCTCCCCACCAGGCACTGCACTGGGTCCTTTGTAATTATTAATATAATGGTGGCAGAGCCCAGTGACAATGGTTTGCTACCCACTGGGCACTGCACTGGGCCCTTTGTGCACATTTGTCCTTCCCACAACTCAGGGGGGCTGTGCGTTTTGTACTTTCATTCACATGTTCTGTGTTTGTGTGTGTGTTTGCTTGCTTGTTTGTTTTAGACAGATAGCACATAGCCCTGGCTGTCCTGGAACTCACTCTGAGACCAGGCTGGCCCCAAACTCCAGAGATCCACCCACCTGCCTCCTGAGTGCTGGAATAAAGTCAGACACCGCCGTGTCTACCACCCAGTTCTGAGTGTCTCTTGATAGCAAGAGCTATCTTCTGCATGACAAGGTTCTTGAAGAGTTGGGCCTCCCTCCAAGCAAGCCACCTAGGAGATCTGAAATGTGCAGACCAGAGAGAGCTCCTCCCCTGCTGTTCAGAGGTGGCTCCTGCACTCTTAGCAGCCGTCTGCCACCAAAGGGTCTGGACTGACCTGGAGGCTTTGCAGTGGGTTCCCGCTTGGTTCAGCCGTATCCTGTATTCTCCTCCCCAAGAGCTGACCTGATTCCTAGGCTTTCATTTTTGCCCCAAGGGACACTATTGCTCTACCTCATGAGGCCTCCTGGACAAGACCCTCGTGATGTCCTCTTGACCTTCTTGTGTCTTCCCCCACAAGCTCTCTATGAATTCTGTGGCTGCCACACCCCACTAAGTCCCACCCATGCAAGTACAGCCTCAGTGCTTGAAAACTGCTCATAAAACACTCTCTCCTGCTCACTGAGACAGTTGTCACCGTGGGTGAGGTGATGACTGAGGGTCACAGACACCCAACGGCTTTTCTTGAGATGATTTGGTGGCTCTGTCTTGGACTGAGGTCTTGATCTTGTGACTCCAAATTAAGGATTTTTTTACGTGTCATAGTAGACAGTATCCCTTTCTGTTCCATTCAACCATCACAGAGTCCATGGAAAATACTTATCTTGCTATGATTCTCAGCAGCATTCATGAATAACCGCTTTTAGTCAATCTGTTAGATGCTGAATGTTGAGGATCGTTAAGGGCTTGAAAAGTTGAAGGAGTGATTCACTGCCACTGCTAGGAAAGTTTTCCATGGGAGAAGACCCGCTTTAGAGAGTTTAAGTAAGGTTGAAACAGCCTGTGTGCACATTGTAAGGTGGCAAGTGCAAGACAGAATGAGAGGGAAACAAAAAAAACCTTTGTGGTTGCTTTTCTTTCTACAGAAGATCATCTTACTAGAAAAGGGCTTGACTAACCCTGATTCATCCTGGAGAGATGCCGCTGTTTGTTTTAGATTTTTCTTGAAGACCTATTGTTCATTTTCATCACTTTTCTCTGTCTCCATCGTCTGCAGCTTTCTCTGATTCCTTCCCTTCTCTACCCTCTCTTCCTCCTCCATTTTCTTCCATTAGAGGGGACATTAAAGTTAATTCTTACCCAGAGCTTCACATATTCCACTATGAAATTAAATCTATCCAAATGGATTTTATGTTTGGTTTAATTTATCCTTTTTCTTTGTCTACAAATCACAAGCTGTTTCATTCACCCCGAGAGAGAGAGAGCTATTGGGATGGGTTGTCTATAAAAGCGCAGGCATGTAAGAAAATGAGGAGAGTGGAACTGTGTCTGTCCTGTCCATCCTTGCTCTCCTCTCTGAAGTTGGAGGTAGAGATGACAAGGACAAAGAGAGTAGCTAGGGCTCAGGGTGCTCAGTTCCACAAGCATCTGGGGGTCTCTGCTAGGGACTGACCATATGATGCCCTGTGTTGGAAATACAGAAACTAATAGCCTTAGCTAATGAGCTCCCATTATGTTGAATAACGGTGGAGAAGTAGACATCATTGTCTCCTTCCTAATTTAGAGGAAGCACTTTCAATTTTTCCTCTGTTACTATAGCATTGGCTATATGTTTATTTTATACAGCTTTAATTATGTTAAGGTGTGCTCCTTATATTCCTGGTTTTGTCTGAACTTTTATCATGAAGGGAAGTTGGCCTATTTTTGAGTGTATGGAGATAACCACAAGATTTTGACAAAAGTTTGTCCATCATTGATGGATATCCAATCAGTGAGCTCCTTAGGTAGTCCATGCTTGTCTTTCCCTTAGTGGAATTTGCTTACTGATGTCTCCTGTATCTGAGCTCAGCGCCCAACATTTCTGTTTCCACCTTTGAGTTCAGGGAAGACCTGGGTTTGATTCTTAACACCCTTGTAAAAAGCCATCATGGTAGTGCACATTCAAAATCCCAGTCCTGGTAGGGCACCACCAGCCAGCTAGCTTAGCCTAATGGGTAAGCTCTGAGTTCCAGTAAAAGACTATGCTCAAAGAAAGATGCCATCCAACATTATAGGTGACCTCTGATCTACACACACACAAACATACACATACACATATACACATACAAACATATACATACACACACAAGCATACACATACACACATACACAAACACACATACACATACACACAAATACACATATACACACAAATATACACATACACGCATAAATATACACACAAGCATACACAAACAAACATACAAATATACACATACACACACACACGCACACACGCACACAGTGGGAGGGGGGAGATAAAATATGCAAAGTCCCAGGAAGTTTCTGAGCTTAGATTTCTTCACAAGAAGAAAAAGCCTTTAAGGTTTTACCCACTTTAAAGAAATGAAGCTTCTGATAATAGGATGGTGCAGCCTGAGTGTGGTTAGACACCTCTCAATTCCACAGACACCGCTGCTACCTCAGAGCAGGCTGTGGCTCCAAGCACATGCATGGTAGCCAAATACACAATTTTGGGTGTTCATACAACATGTTTTAGGATTCCCCACTTTGCTGACTTGCTTGATCAATCACTTAGGAGTAGGACAGTAAAGAGTAACAGATTTTGAAGCAGGGATGTGGCATATCAAAGATAGACAATTACACTGGGTTTTTTTTTCTGTGTTGCACTCATTTTAATTTACTTCTCAACATTTTTTAAGTATTTGATATGCCTGCATGAATACCTATTAATTTGAAGGGTAATGGAAGTAGAATTTTCTCCACAGCTTGATTTGGCACAAGGTGTAGTTCTGTGTGATGAGTCCATGACTTTATAGCGAACCACGTTTCATGCTGGGAAAGTCTCTCTTTGCTTCCAGTTCCTGCTTGTAGAATAGTAGGATCTACCTAAGAGGGACGAGGTACGTGTTATTGCTGTTAATATTATCTTGTTTTAAATTAGGACAGTGTCTCTGCTGACCAGACTGGGACAGAGATTAGAGAGTTTTATGCTAGAACACTTTGCCTGATGCCTTAGCTCGGTGCATTTAAATTCATCCTCATACAGTTGGAAACAGATAGATTCTTCCCCAGAATGCCCCATGGCATTTTTCCTGCCCTCATTTCTGTCAGCTCTCCGACTTTCCAGACTCCCAGCAGCACGGCCCATTCAGTGGAAGCTTCTCTAATCCAGGCCTTCAAACCTCTCATTCCTCCACATGCCAGCTCAAGAGATCTAAGAATCATGTGATCTGTTTTGTCATGGTAGTACCCACACTTCATTGTGCTGGTTTTCCATTACATTTCACATCTTGGTGAACAAACACCTCACTTCAGGGAGGAGAGGTTTATCTGGCTCAGTGTGAGGGCCTCTCCGTCATCACAGTGAGGAGAATCATCACGGTGAAGCCATTCTACCCGCGGCAGCAGGAGCATGAGGCACTGGGCATTCACGTGACATTGGACAGGGAAGCAGACAGAGTGGGCTGAGACACCCAAAGGCCCTCCCCAGTGGTGAGGAGGCAGAGAAGAGAGGCCTTTTGCATGGCTGGTCCCCTCCACTCCCTTTGTTCCTCTGCCCTTGAGAGGAGAAGGACTTCATGCAAGATGGCCTGCAGGGGCTGTGGCAGTAATTCTAATTCCTCCCAGCCCAGGTCTTCGACAACCTGATTCCAGTGAAGGAAGTCTTTCTCCTCTTGCCTTACACTGTCTCTTGCTTCCCAGACAGAGCTCTAAGCAGGCCACGGGCTACAACTGCGGAACTTCTCTGCATTTAGCTGCCCTGAGGCTTTTCTTTTCTCCTCTCCTGCTATGGATGCTAGCTCAGACAGGGCCGGAGAGAAGGAGGGAAGGACACAGCCAACAGTTCCAACAAACCATCAGACAAGCATAAACAAGCCCCCCACACACACATTGCCTGTAAGACCCCCCAAACTGCAGGTGATTGTAGGCACAGGTGTAACCCAGATAAAACCAGCAGAAGGGCTGCCAAAAGGGCCGTGGCAGACTACAGACCCAGGGAACTGTGAGCAGGTAAAATGGGGTTGTGTGAAACCACCAAATTTTCAGGCGGTTTTAAGACAGCCAGCGGTAGATAGTGATCCAGGCTTAATCTGATTGATGGGTCTCCAGAGATCGCAGGTGCCCCTCCCGCCCCTTCTCCCACTCTGCCCTCTGCCGGAAGAGGCCTGCTTCTTCTCTTTCTTCCTCTGGACCATAATCCTACAGGCCATTGTTTAGGTAATGATGCATGCTTCTTCCCACAGGGCAGTTAAGCCAGGGTCAAATCCAAACATTGCCTTGAAAGAAAGTAACTCCCAGGCATCAGTTTGAAATATAATGCAACTTTCCCAAGTAATATAGTTTTATTCTGTGATAATAGTTTAAAAACTGACAGGGAAATTCAAACAGCGTGTTCCATGTTTCCTGTCAGAAGCAAAAGCACTTAATTGAGATTCTGAATTTTTCACAGTTTGTAGCATTTTAAGACAGCAAAATAGTAATTCACTTAATCCTTACAAGATTCATAAGATGCCCGAACTTGGATATTTATTGAAAACACAGTGTCTATAAGTAGGATTTGGTCTTGACATACGTCTGCTGCTACTAAGGGAAGGTGCCGTGTGACGAGTTCAGATCTGCAGCAGATCATCTTTTCATTTTCCTCACCCTCTGTTGCCCTAGGGCTTCTTTTTCATTAATATACCTCTCAGAGAGTATGCTTGGTTATGAAGAAATACCATTTTTCCTTAAGTCGTATAAATTCATAATTGGTACAGATCACTATAGCAAAAGAATTAGAAAAAAAGCAATGTAGTTTCTTGACCCCTTACAGAACACTCTGTAGGGGAGACTGATCAGTGAAGGGGATTTTAAGGCAGTGGCTTGGCAGGCACTCTGGCTGACAGGGGCTAGCCCCGGCTCAACAGTTAAGAGTGTTTTCTGCTCTCCAGAGAACCTGAGCTGGTTCCCAGCACCCATACCAGGTAGCTCACAACTTCACAACTGCCTGGAACTTCAGCTCCAGGAATCTGACCTCCTCTGGCCCCTGCAGGCACCCACATATGTGTGGCATACAAAGTGGACACATGCGTACACATAAAAATCTTAAAGTGTAAAAACCCTCTGGCACACAAATTTGTAGCGACAATAAAGACAAAGGAAAATGCTTTAGGCTCCAAAGGCAGGGAAACGAGAGAAGGCAATGGGAAGGAAACGGGAAGAACGGGCAGCGCCGTCTGTTTGTAGATGCCCCCGGCCAGCGCCGTCTGTTTGTAGATGCCCGGCTGCACCCTTTGGGCTCGGCTGTCTCCAGAGGGAGAGTTGTGCAGTCTTCGGGTGCCGTCTGCTGCAGCTTGATTGCCTTTCACTCAGGGCTGCCTCTGTCAAATCAAAGAGGCACCTTCGGCAGGCACAGCCTCCTGATTTACTTCAAGCTCATGTCGCACACAGTGCAGAGGCCCACTTCACACACAGCAGACGACTCTGTAGCGGTGAGATGTTAGCAGAGCTGCAGACGACTGTGAGAGAAACACGGAGAACTGGGTGTGGTGGCCCTTGGAGGCTACCCCTCACCCCGCAAGACTGCTCATGGCCAGCCTGACCTGCATGGCAAGACTGGCCAAAGGAGAGAGGAGGGGTAGAAGGAGGGAGGGAGGGAGGGAGGGAGGGAGGGAGGGAGGGAGGGAGGGAGGGAGGGAGGGAGGGAGGGAGGGAGGGAGGGAGGAAATGAATACGTGTAACATCTAGAAAATAGTAACACACCAGGTGTTGGTGGCGCAGGCATTCGGGAGACAGAGACAGGTGAATCTCTGTGACTTCCAGGCCAACCTGGTCTACAGAGTTAGTTCCAGGACAGGCTCCAAAACAATACAAAGAAACTCTGTCTCGAAAAAACCAAAGAAAGAAAAAGAAAGAAAAAAGTAACACTTGCAGGCAGTCTCGGCTTTGCCAGCCAGGGTCAACTCTCTGCGTTTGTGTTGACATCAGGACGCTGCTTTTTGTTTGTTTGTTTTGTTTTTGTTTTTCGAGGCCGGGTTTCTCTGTGTTGTTTTGGAGGCTGTCCTAACGCCTCCCCCCCCCCCCATTACATACAAGCTCTCTTAAGGGATGCTAATGGAGTTGCAGCCAATGGAGAGCACTTTTCATTGTCCACGGCCTACTCTATATGGAAATACTTATTTCTTTCCTGGGTTATTAAGCAGCTCAGAGATGGTAGCAAGCCACTTAGAAACACCAGCTTGACGAGGCCTGCTGACCCCACTCTCACTAGTCGCCTTGGGAAAGTTGTCCTGATACAGAGAACTACAATTCCTTGGTGAGCTGAGAGAATAGAATCAGTGATTGACAAGACCCCTGAGGTCCTACATGCTGTCACCAGATTCCCCAGCTATGTCTATGCACGGTGGCCTGCCAGATTGGCAACAGCCCTTTGAATGGGCTTAGATTAGGCGTAACTATGAGAGGGGCTTGATTCTTTTATTCTCCACTTAAAAACAAGATAAAAATTCTGCCTCTCCTTGGATACTCTTAGACTGTGGGCTCACTGGTTTTACGTCATTTTGACCCAGCTGTAGTCATCCGAGAGGAAGGAACATCAACGCAGAAAATGCTTCCACAAGATTGGGCTAGAGCATTTTCTTAATGATAGATGTGGAAGGGCCCAGCCCATGGTGGGTGGGGCCATCCCTGTGCTGGTGGTCCTGGACTCTATAAAAAAGCAGGCTGAGCAAGCCATGAAGAACAAGCCAG